>NW_028270160.1:16993488-18325988 GCF_037043375.1 Chiloscyllium plagiosum | reverse complement strand
TGTAATGCCAACACCAAACTCAGTTTCCTTCTCAATTATTGAATATTTCTGTTGATGAATGCTCAGTTTCCTGAAGAAATATCCGATAGGTCTATCTTCTCATCATCTTCTTGTAAGTGCACAGCATCAACATCCACATCACTCATGTTGATAGGCACCTTGAATGACTTTGCATAATTAGGTGTGGCTAAGGTTAGGGCAGTGGTTAAAATACTTGCAGGCTGTCAAATGTCTTCTGACAGTCTGCCGTCCACTGAAACTTCCTTCTTTCCTTCAATAGTTCAGTGAATGGAGCAACCACACTGCTAAAATTCAGTTTGAATTTCCAATAAAACCCACTCAGTTCCAGCAACTGCTATCTTTGTTGATTGTATGGGAAACGCACCAGTAGTGTTTGTTTTCACATTCTGTGGGGCCATCTGTCCATGTCTGATAGCATGGCCCAGACAGGTGACTTGGACTTTGGCAAATTCAATTTTAGCCAGGTTTATCACCAAGTCTGTCTTTCGAAGACGATCGAATAATTCTGATAAACGTTGCAAATGTTCTTTCCATGTGTGGCTAACAATCACCAGGTCGTCAATGTATACCACATAGTTAGGTAATCCCAAAATGAGGCCACAGTGAGGACTGCAGATGCTGGAGATCAGAGTTGAGAATGTAGTGCTGGAAAAGCACAGCAGGTCAGGCAGCATCCGAGGAGCAGAAGAATCGACATTTCAGACATAAGCACTTCATCAGGAAGGGCTTATGCCCAAAATATCTATGCTCCTGCTCCTCGGATGCTGCCTGACCTGCTGTGCTTTTCCAGCACTACAGTCTCAACTCTAATCCAGAAATCATTTTACTGGTTAGTCTTTGAAATGCAGCTGGCACATTTTTCATACCAAATGGCATGACTTCAAATTAAAATCGGGTACGAATCAGATGTTGGAACTGCAATGACTTTGCGATAGTCCATGTATAACTGTTGGGTACCATCTGGCTTTGGTACCATTACTATGGGTGAGCTCCAGACACTGTACCTCACTTTGATTATGTCATCTTAGAGCGTGCATTCAACCTGTTTTTGAACCTTTGCCAACCTTAGAGGGTCAAGTCTATATGGATGTTGCTCAATTGTAATAGCATTTCCTATATCTACATCATGGATAATTAGATTAGTACTTCCCAGCTTATTTCCACATGCAATTGCAATGATTCTTTCAGGTCATTTTGATTTTCCTCTGGAAGGTAACTCAATAATTTATCCTAATTTTTGACACTTCCTCATTGTCCAACTTATCTGAATTTGGTTCTTAATGTTTGCTGTAACCAGTAACACATTCTCCTTCTGCTTTCCTTCCCTATCAAAATATGATTTGAGCATATTCACATGACATATTCTGATAAGGACTCCAGACAGAAAGAAACCTCACAAACACTTCATCTCACCCAATCTCCTTTCAACTTGATAAACCTTGTCTACTAAACCTTGTTTTTAAAGGTTCACCTATTACTGGAAACAACACTGAAACATTATCTCCATTAGCAAAATTGCGAGTTTTCGATCTCTTGTCTGCTACATGTTTCATTGTATGCGGTGATATTTTTAAATGCTGAATAGCCAGCTCCTGCTCTATTTAACCATTCCCTAAAATTTGACGCATAGTCCAAATATGTGGTCTCTGAATTCTAACTCACCAATTTCTCTTTAATCAATTTTACCAGTCCTCTCACTTCATGCCCAAAAATCTAATTCAAATGGACTGACTGAATTTGGTTGATTCATTTGGTGCATCTCTAATGACAAAAACTACAAACAGAATTCCTTTATTCCAATCATCTGGATATTATTGACTATAAACCCTTAACATGGTCTTTAACATCTGATGCTACCTTTCTAGCACTCCCTGTGATTCTGAATGGTACGCAGTGGATTTGAATTATTTAATTCCTAAGCGGTCATAACTTCCTTGAACAATTATGATGTAAAATTTGACCCTTGATCGGATTCTCTCTGTCAGTAGTCCATGTCTAGTGAAAATATTCTAGCTACAATCCTTTTAGCTAGAATATTGCGCGGCAGAATGCCCTCTGGAAATTTGATGGACACATCCATTATTATTAACAAATACTGATTCCCACTTTTTGTTTTAGGTAGGGTTCTTATGCAATTAATTAAGACACTTGTAAAAAGGTTCCTCAAATGCAGCAATGGGTATTAAAGGTTTTCTAATTACCTGACACGTATGACATGTCTGGCAAAATTTAACTACATCCTTGGTCAGTACAGGCCAGTAAAAATGTTTCTGTATTTTTAGCTTGAGTATTTCTTAACCCTAAATGACCTCCTACATGTGCAACCAGAAACCCCTCCTTTCTATAACCCACTGATAGTTTGACTTGATGAACTTCTGCCCATTCCTCATCTGCCTGAATGTGTGATGGTCTCTATTTCCTGATTAAGACATCATTTTTAAGGTAGTTGCATTCAGAGATACATTCAGATTCTTCTTCCTTGTAGATTTTTTGATACAATTGTTTCTGTTTTTCACCTTTCTGCTGTAACTCAGGTAATTTCCCCAAGCTAAAAGTATCCTTCACCTGCATTTGTTTTGTCTCAACCATTTGATTAAACATAGTCTTTGATAATTCTGCTTCAACTTCCTTATCTCTATTCTTTGATTTCTCCTCCTGTTTCAACTGATGAGTTTGTAACTTTGTTCCCATACAGTCAGGAAAACTCCCAGGATATGCTTCTTGTAATACCTTAGTTACCTGATTTGCCACTAGCTTTTCAACCAGCACTCCTACCTGTGACCCAGCTATATTGTTAGCAAGGACAAGTTGTATTCCTGGAGTTGAGAGTCCTTCCACTACTCTTACCATGACTTCTGCACTTTTCATTGGATACTTTAACCTCACTTTACATAATTGAGCACTTGTTGTCTCACAATGAATTCCACGTACTAACACTTTTTCTGATTGTAACCCTTCTGTGTTACATATCTCCTCATCTCTCACAAAGATTATCAAGATCCCATTTCTCTTAATACTGTTGCCTCTTTACCTACTGCTCCTGGCCTATATCAGTAAACCTTAGTTTCGTAAGTGAATGATTGAAGAAGATCTGGGACTTCCTCCTTAACCAACCTCTGACCAGGGTGTACATTCTGGTGCGGCCTTTGAGCCTCCACTGTGCTTTCCTTTATCACTTTTACAAAATTTACTGGCTTATCCTGGTTTCCTACATCTGTTTTCCCAGTACTTTTTCTAACTCACTAACACTGATTTCATGTGGCCTACTTTATTGCAGTGAAAACACTGGAGCTTTTTAATTTTTCTTTTCCTTTCAAGGATTTGCTTTTTACCCTGTTATAAGTTATCCTTATAATCTTCACCGAGATCTACCTTTCCCATAACATTTGAAGATTTCTCTTTTCCCCAATTTCTACCTCTCATGGATTGAAATTGATGTTAGAAGCCAAACTTTGATTTATGAACCAACTCATAATCATCAGCCATTTCAGCTACTCATCTTGTTGTTTTAACTCTCTGCTTTTCCACTAGAGTTCTCACTACTTCAAGAAGTGAATTTTTGAACTCCTCCAAAATAATTGTCTCTCTGAGAGCCTAATAGGTTTGTTCTATTTTTAATACCCTTATTCACCAATCAAAATTACTTTGTTTGATCCTTTCAAACTCAATGTAGGTTTGACTAGGGGGTAGAGTCCCTTAGATTCCTGAAACATTGTCTATAGGCTTCTGGCACAACCTCATATACACTTAAGATAACTTTCTTCACCTCCTCATGCTCCCCAGATACCTATCCTGATAGTTACACAAATACCTCACTAGCTTTGTTTCAATCAACAAAACCCGATGGCCACCTTTTCAAATGAGATGAAAAAGGCTTGTACATCTTCCTCAAATTTAGGCAAAGTTTGGGATATATTTAAACAGATCCCCACAAGGCTTTGGCTACAATGAGTTTGCTCATCCTCACTAGTCCTACCTTCACCTCCATCCTTTTAATCTGTCTTTCCTGTCTAAAGTGCCAAATTCTGAAGTTGAAACTCTCTTTCTCCCTTTCTTCTGCTCGGGCCTCCCTCTCCTATTCTTCTTGTCCTGCAAAAGTGATTCTGACCTTTTCGTTTCCTTCTGCTGGGATAATTTGTTCTTTCTCTTTTTCCTCTGCTTTTAACCATAATTTAAACTGTTTCATTTCTTTTCCTCTTCCTTTTGCCTCTAACTCAAGCTGCTCCATTTTCAATTGAATTTTAACCATTTCCAAAGATTCTCGATGTTTCCAGCAAATTTATATGCTGAGCTATTGCTATAATTATCTCCCCTTTTCTCACAGGTGAAGGGAAGTCCAACTCTAGCCTGCCTGCCAATTCCAGCAGCCATGCCTTGTTCACCTTTTGTAAAGCCCCCAAAGTCACTTCTTCCACTCCCCAGAAAACTCTGACTGAAAGAGCCATTAATACCCCAAGCACTGTTTAAACCAACTGAATCCAACACCTAGAACAAAAGGTAATGACACCCAGAACTTAAATCCAACAATTCTAAAACCAAATTGGAACTACAGAATAAATCCTGACAAGAATCCACAAACCGTTATAGATGAGGCCAGACCCCCTCAATGTATTTTAAGCAGGTAACCCAGACCCTAACTTTTCTTATTTTAAAGGCAGATGTGAAGTGTATATTCCAGGTGTGATGCAGCTGGTCAAACCACTCAGCTTTAAGCAAAACAGAATTCATCTCACACTACAGCTGAAACACAAACAAATGAAAACAGAATTTAGAATAACAATTATTTGAAAACCCACACAACTCGAGATAGCAACTGAACTAAAGAACTGTTCCAATTCCTATAATACCTCGTAAACATACCCCTTGGAAAAAAGTAAATTCAAACATAGGTTCTTACAGGTAGGAGGAAACAACTTCCAAAGAGATTTCAGAGAGAAAGCCAGTCAGGAACCATCTGAAGCTTGAAACCTTTCTGCACTGCAGCAACTTCTCACTATTAACAACTAAACTAGAGAAAACAAAACCTTAACTAGGAGAACTGGACACGACCCTGCTATTGTTAAAGTAAGGTCCTCTCAGACATTTCAGCACCTCTGCCTTTACAACCACTCAAAAAAAAACCCCAGGACAAAATAACTTTGTTAAAGTGACACCATCATCACAGTATGCTCAATAAAGAGGCTATTTTCACCAGTCACTGATTGCAGTTGTTATTGAAGATGATCCTACAAAAGGGAAGAAGTTTAGGGGGGTGGGAGATTTAACAACTTTTTTCACACAGAGGGTGGTGGAATTCGGAATGCACTGGAAGAGTATTGAGACAGGAAAACGGACTTGAATGTGCATTTGAAATGTCATACCATTCAAGGCTATGGGCCTAATATGGGCAAGTGGGACTAATGTCAGTAGCAGTGTATTTTTGATGATAAGCAAGCCGAAGGGCCTCTTCCGTACTATATGTTTCTATGATGGCCAAGGCGGTATAATGTAGCTAAATGTGAAATTGTACTCTTTGGTGTAAAAAATCATAACGGCAGAGTGTTATCTAAAAATTGTGATACACTAGGAAATGTGGATTTTACAAAGGGATTTGGGTGTCTTTATATACCAGTCAATGAAAGTAGACAGGTATGTACAGCAAGCAATTGGGAAGGAAAATGGTATTTTGTCCTTCATTGCAAGGAGGTTTTGAATTCAGAAGTAGGGATGACTCGGTGAGACCATACCTGGACTATCATGTGCAATTTTGATCTCCCGACCCAAGAACAGATATCTTGGCATAGATGGAATGCAATGAAGGCTCATTAAGCTGATCCCAGGGATAGCAGGACTGACCTATGAGGAGAGATTAGTTCACCTGGGCTGATATTCATTCGGGTTCAGAATGCTGAGAGGGGATTTGATTGAAACGTATAAAATTCTAACAGGCTGGACAGACTAGATGCAGGAAGGATGTTTTCTGTGGTTGGGAGTCTAGAACAAGGGAACATAGTATCAGAATACCGGACAAGCAATTTCAGACTGGAATAAGGAAACATGTCTTTACTCAAGGCATAGTGAGTATGTAGAATTTTTTGCTGTGGAGGCCAAGTAAACAGATATATAGCTTTAGATATTAAAACATCATGAGGTATGGTGAGAAGGGAATATGGTATTGATATAGAAAATCAGCCATGGTTATATTGAATGGTGCAGCAAGCCTGAAGGGCCTATTCCTATATCTAGTTTCTATGTTTCTCAATAAAGAGTTATTCCCTATCTCCTGCTTAAGTTTCTTGCTAAGCTGTCACAGCTCTAACTAGTGTCCTTTCAGAAAATTTCTGTGCATTCACACAAAGCTATTCTCTTTTGGATATGTCTCTCGCAAAGATGCTGATAACAATCTGTAACTCTTAACTCATAACGCTTAACATGGGTTCCCAACACTGCTTTGAAAGCCTCGCAATAGGTTTTCCTCTCTGCCCTGCCACAACCTACTGCTTCTGGAGATTTCTTTTCAAGGGGTCCTAAGAAACTCAGGCTTTCTCATTAAGCTTGATGGACTGGTGATTGCTAACAGCAACTCTGCTGTTACGCCTCATCACTGTCTGAACCTGTTTTGGCTCCATTTCACTCCATCAGGAGGTCATAAAACTTAAATCAGCAAACATTTTATCAATTCTCTCACCAGGCAGCTTAGCTAAAACCAAATGACTTTTTGTAAATACTGTTTTTAACACATGGTTAAAGATAACTTTCTAGCACTTTTTAAAAAAGTCGGGCATTCACTGAACTGAAAATGAAAATCTATTTTTCATTCTAATTTAGAATCTAAGTTCCAAAATGACAATAACAGTTTCGGAGCTTTCATCAAACTAAATTTATTGGCATTGAGGAAGTACTAAGCAAATGGATAGCAGGGAATCTGTAGATGTGTCATGTTTTGATATCTGAACAGGTACTTGGAAAGAGGATAATCAATGGTTGCTACACAAGGTAGTAGCCCACAGTGTAGGGACAATGTTAGTGTTTATAAAGGGTTGATTAGCCAACCAGCAGCGTAAAAGTAAAAATAAAAATAGCTCTTTTTTTGATTAGCTAGCTATAACCAGTGTTCTTCCAAGGATAGACATACTCACCAAACTGATTCTTAGGATGGAGAAGTTATCATGTGAGGAAAGATTAAATAGACTGGGCCTTTTTTCTCTCAAGTTTAGCAGGATGAAAGATAGCACAAGTCAAATAGGGGAAATGCAGGAAAAATATTTTCCTTGGCTCGATTAGGGGACACGGCTCAGAAGAAAAGGCAGGCCTTGAAGAACTGAACTCATGAGGAAACTCTTCGCTCAGAGGACATTGAATGTTTGGAATTCTCTGCCACAGAGGGCTGTGGAGGCTGAGTGGTTGAGTATATTCTAAATGGAGATTGTTTGATTTTTAGCTTTTAAAAATAACAAGGGATAGGAGGATAGTGCAGGAAGATGGTGCTGAAGTAGAAGACTAGCCATGATCTCACGAAATGGAGGAGTAGGTTTAAGGATTGAAAGGCTGACTCAGACTCCCATTTCTAATGTCATTAAGCATTCATTTGGCAAATGATAAAATAGCTACCAATCTGTCTTCCACAGAGGTTTATTCACAATAACATATGTAGCAGTGGTTTGGTGGAAAAAAGTGATAATGCCACTGTCCCAGAGACACAGGCTAGTGATCTGGGGAAGTGTTAAAATCCTATTGTAGCATCTGATGGAATTTAAATTTATTCAATAAACCTGGAACTGAAAACTAGTCTTGGTAATATTGGTCATGAACCTATCAATGATAGTTGTAAAAAACCCACTTAGTTCACTAACCAACTTTAAGCAAATGAAATCTGCCATCTTTACCTGGTCTGGCCAACATGTGACAAAGTGCATTCTTACCCCATCTATGCCCTTTATAATTTTACTCACCTCTACTGCTTCCTCTTTCAACCTTTGCTGCTCCAAGGAAATTAACCCCAGCCTATCCAATCAATCCTCACAGCTCACATCTTCCAGCCCTGACAGTATCCTGGGTAATTCTCCTCTACACCTCTTTAGTGTCGTCTCGTCCTTCTTATAACATGATTATCTTTCTCTCAGAGGGCTGTTGGCATGTGGAATTCTCTTCCACAGAAGGCAATAGAGGTTGGGTCTTTGAATGTCAGAGTAAGATCAAGTTATGGGGAGAGATGCGAAAGTGGAGTTGAGACCTCAACCAGATCAGCTTTGATCCTGCTGATTGCATAGCAGTATTGAATGGCCTACCCAGTTGCTTCTAAGTTCTATCTTCTCTGAACTGCTTCCAATGCAAGTATATCTCTCTTTCAGTGGGGAAAACAAAACTACACAAAATACTCAGTGAGATCGCATTAATGCCTTATACAGGTGACTGAAGGCTGAGGTCCAAAAATGAACCCCTGACATAAAGAACACATGGTGGGCGGAGAAATCACTGCAGGCCCCATGAATAGCCAACAGCCATGATGTGCAGGGCTTCTTCTGTACTGTCAAGACCACTCATGCACCAAGCACCCATGGCCCCACTCCACTACTGGCCAAGGATGGAGTAACTCTTATCAAAGACAAAAGAAGTCATCAAACAAAGCTGGGGCACACTTCAGAGACTTACTCAACCAGGGCTCTATCATCAATCGGAGTATCCTTGAACAAATCCCACAGCACAATACATACCACAAGCTTGGCAACATCCTAGCCCTGCAAGAGAGGGCCTTCCGCCAGCTTAAGAACAAGACTACAAGAGCAGACAGTGGCTCAGGCATTGAGGTGCGGAAGCAAAGAACGCTAGCTGCAGTTATATGCCCTTGTCTACCTTATCTGGAAGGTGGAGAGTATCCTGGAGAACTCAGAGATGCCACAATCGATAACATTTTCAAAAAAGGGAACAAGTCCAATTGTGGTAGCTACAGGGGAATCTCTCTGCTGCTGCAAAAGTCATTGCCAAGGTCCTCCTCGACTGACTCCTCCCTATGGCTGAGGAGCTCCTATTGGAGTTGCAGTATGACTTCTGGCCATGGAGGGCACAACAGACATGATTTTCATCGTGCAACAGCTGCAGGAGAAATGCGGAGAAAAGAACTTACTCCAGAACATGGCCACCTTCAACTTTACAAAGGCCTTCGACAAGGTCAACCAGGAAGCATTATGGAGCATCTTCTTCATTTTGGCTATACCACAAAGCTTGTCACCATCCTTTGTCTGCTCCACAATGACATCAACATCATGGTAATGACAAATGGCTCCATCACTGACCCAGTTCCCATTTGGACAGGTGTCAAGCTGGGCTATGTCATCGCCCCAACACTGTTCGCGATCCACCTCACTGCAATGCTTCACCTTACTGCTGACAAGCTCCCCATTGGAGTGCAGTTAACCTACAGAACCAGCAGTAAATTATTCAACCCTCACTGCCTTCAAGCCAAAACCAAAGTCACCCCAACCAGTGTCATTGAGCTACACAAATGACGCTTGCATATAGACAAACTCAGAGGCCAAACTCTACACTGTCAACAGTTCCTTTATGGAGGCATATCAGAGCATGGGTCTCACCCTAAACATCAGTAAGGTGAAGGGCCTCCATCAAGCTGGCCTGGCATTGTGGAACAAACTCCCAATCATCAAAATCCATGGGTAGGCCTCAGAGAATGTTGGCTACTTCCAATACCTTAGGAGTGTCCTGTCAACCAAAGCAGCTATTGATGCAGCAATCCAGCAACATCTCCAGTGTGCTATCACAGCCTTTGGCCACCTGAGGAAAAGGGCATTTGAAGACAACATCAGATCTGACACCAAGCTCGTGGTACACAGAGCTGTGGTGGTTCCCGCCCTACTATATGGCTGAGAGATGTGGACTATCTACAGCAGACACTTCAAGGTACTGGAGCAGTACCCTCCAATGCTGCCTGCGCAAGATCCTGCAAATCCGCTGGGAAGGAAGACACACCAACACCAACATCCACAACTAGACCAATGTGCCATGCAATGGAAAAAAGCAGAAACCAGGACAAAAACAGTGTAAGGAGCATGCAGCCACACCAACTCCCCACCCACTCCTTCCCACTAGCAGCAAATGTAGCAGAATCTGGAGAATCCACATCAGATGCAGAGCCATCTATGGACTCATCCTGACAGTGGAAGAGAGTTATACTCATCAGCAAGGGACCGCCAATGATAATGATGATGATGATGATGATGATGATGATGATGATGCTGATAATAATAATAAAAATAATAATAATGTACAGATGAAGCAAGACTTTGTTACTTTAATAACTCAATTTTCATTGCTATATTTTTCTTCCCTAATTAATGGCATACCTGCATACTGCTGTCTTGCAATTCATACACAAGAACAAAGAACCCTGTTTGAATAATAGTCCACTTTTCTACTGTTCCTGCCGAAGTGGAAAACAACACAATACACTCCCTCTGTAAAACTTTTTGCCCCTACACTTAATCCATCTTCATCGCTTTGCAGGCTCTTTGTATCCTCTACCTAACTTGTTTTCCCACCAACTTTGCATTATCCGCAGATTTGGTTACACTACAGTCAAGTCCCTATCCAAGTCATTGTTAAAGGTTGTAAATAATTGAGGCTCCTACTCTGGTCCCTGTGAGTCTTCAGCTAGAGGAAGATGAATCTGTGGAATGCATTACCACAGAAGGCTTTTGAGATTAAGTCACAGTGTATTTAAGACAGAGATAGATAAGTAAAAACTCAAACAACTGTGGATGCTGTAAATCAGGAACAAGAACAGAAATTACTGGAAAAGTTCAATCAATAATCTTCTTAAGCCTTTTCTTTAAATTTGATACCACTTACTTTGCTACTTCACATACCGAACAAAGAGACAGGCATAGCTGGGGCCCATGTGGGTATGGGAACAGTCCATTTTCCACAGCTACACCAGCACCATTCCTCACCTTTTCCTCTGTGACATCGATGTCTGAATCAGCACCACCTCTTTTCAGTTCAGCAACTTTATAAACATCTTTCACCCTGACCTCAAGTTCACCTGGACGATCATGGATACCTCTCTCCCCTTCCTGGATCTCTCCATCGCCATTTCCAGAGATGGACTCAACACTGACATGTACTTCAAATGCACTGACTCCCACAGCTACGTGGACTACACTTCCTCCCACTTTCCTTCCTGTAAAAATGCTATCCCTTACTCCCAATTTCTCTGCCTCTGCTGTATCTGCTTCCAGGATGACCAACTCCACTCCAGGACATCCCAGATGGCCTCCTACTTCAAAGGACCACAATTTCCCCTCCCACGTAGTCAACAATGCCCTCCAGCACATCTTCTCTACGTCCCGCACCTCTGCCCTTGAACCCCACCTCTCCAACCGCAACAAGGACAGAACTCTCTGGTCCTCACCTTCCACCCTACTGAATACAACGCATCATCCTCTGCTAGTTCCACCATCTACAGTCAGACCCCACCACCATAGATACATTTCCCTCCCCACTCCTTTCAGCATTCCACAGGGACCATTCCCTCCGCAATTCCCTCATTAGGTCCACCCCCCCTACCAACTCACCCTCCACTCCTGGCACCTTCCGTTGCCATCGAGAGGTATAAAACCTGCACGCACACCTCCCCTTCCCCTTCACCTTCACCTAAGGTCCCTCATATCCAGCAGAGATTTTCCTGCACCTCCAAACACCTCATCTCCTGTGACCGTTGCTTTCGATGTGGCCTCTTCTACGTTGGGGAGACATGACACCAACTTGTGAAACTTTTCAGAGAAATCTCTGGAACACACACACCAATCAATGCCACCACCCTGTGGCTGAACACTTCAAACTCCCCCTCCCAAAGACATGCAAGTCCTGGGCCTCCTCCACTGCCAAGTCCTAGCCACCCAATGCCTGGAGGAAGAACACCCCATCTTCTGCCTTGGGACCCTCCAACCACACAGAACCAATGTCGATTTCACCAGTTTCCTCAACTCCTCTCCCTCCACCTTATCCCAGATCCAATCCTCCAACTTGGCACCACTCCCTTGAACTGTCCTACCTGTCCATCTTCTTTCCAACCATCTGTTCCACTCTCCACTCTAACCTATCACCATCTCCACCCCACCCCCCACCTTCATCTACCTATTGCATTCCCAGCTACCTTTCCCTCAGCTCCATCCTCCTCCCATTTATCTCTCAGCCTCCTTGGGCCACCTTCCCCCCGCACCCCCAACCCCCAAATTCCTGGTGAAGAGCGTATGCTCAAAAATATTGACTCTCCTGCTCCTCTGATGCTGCCTGACTGGCTGTGCTTTTCCAGGACCACACTTTTTGACTTGAATAATTAACCCTGCCTCATGACGCATTACCAATTCCTAAATAGCCATTCCCCGGTTGTTTCCAAAACCTACTGTTCTTGGAAACAGTTTAATCTTGCCTCGAGGATCTTTTACTGTGAGGTCATTAATTATTTCTGTCAAGATACTTACATTTGGTAGGCATAACAGCAAAATGGACTACTATTTAAATGGTGAAAAATTGCAGCATGCTGCTTTACAGATAGATCTGGGTGTCCTTGTGCATGAATCACAAAAGGTTAATTTGCAGGTGCAGCAGGTTACTAAGAAGGCAAATGGAATATTGTCCTTTTTTGCTAGAGGAATGGAGTTTAAAAATGGGGAGGTTATGTTGCAGCTGTATAGGATGCTGGTGAGGCCATACCTGGAGTACTGTGTGCAGTTTTGATCTCCTTACTTGAGGAAGGATGTACTAGCGATGGAGAGGGTGCAGAGGAGGTTCACTAGGTTGATACCAGAATTGAGAGGGTTGGTTTATCAGGACAGATTGAGTAGATTGAGACCAATTAGAATTTAGAAGAATGCGAGTATCCTACAGAAACACAGAAAACTATGAAGGGAATAGTGAAGATACAAACTGGGAGGTTGCTTCCATTGACAGGTAAAATTACAACTAGGGGGCATAGGCTCAAAATAAGGGGGAGCAGTTTTAGGACTGAGTTGAGGAAGAACCTCTTCATCCAAAGGGTTGTGAACCTGTGGAATTCTCTAAATATTACCAGTACATCAAGCTCAGTCTCTCAATATCCCACTAACCTTAGGTCCAGTCTGTCAGTATCCCCAGTATATCAAGTACAATTTCAATATATCCAAAACACCAGGTCCAGTCTCTCAGTGTTCCCAATATAGTAGCACCAGTCTCTCTATATCCCAATGCACAAGACCCAGTCTCAATATCTCAATAAACATGTACACATGAATGTCCCGTTAAGATAGAAACTGCTGCAAGGCCTCTAGCGGTCTGCTGATTAGATCCAGCATCAGGTCTCTCCATATCCCAATGCACAAGACCCAGTCTCAATATCCCGACTACACTAGATCCAGTCACTCAGTATCCCAGTACATCAGGTCATGTTCAATGTTACAGTAGACCAGGGCCAACCTTGGTATGCCAAATACTCCAGACCCAGAAAATATCCTGTGTAAGACAAATCCAGTTTCACTATTCCAGTATACCAGGCTTAGTACAGCATTCCCAGGACACCAGGCCCAGACTATCCATCTCCTGATACACAAACCAGTCTCAGTATTGCAAGAGTACCCAGCCCAGTCTCAATATCTCTGGCTCATGAGGCCCATTTTCAGTATCACCAATACATAAGGTCCAGTCTCTCAATATCCCTAGTATATCAGGTCAGGCCTCTCAGTATCCATATTCCTGTAGGCTCAGTCTCTCATTATCCCCAGTAAATCTATCCCACTCTCAGAAGGCCCAGTCTTAATAACTCCAGCACACCAGCCAAGTCTCAGTATTCCTGAATACCAGGCCCCAACTTTCAGCATACTAGGACTAATCTCAGTTTATACACAGCAAAATATAACATGTCCTAATCTCCAGGGCATTGAGCAAACAGTGAAAAATGTAAAAGATGGCTTCTGCAGGCACTAGGTTGTATTATAAATTGCTGAGAGTTAGAAAAAATATTTTCCACTCAAGTCAGTTAACTTGCGGATTTAATGTTAAGTATTGTATGCTAAAGTGACTCTGAAAGGTAGTACTCACTCTTAAACTGGGTCTCGTTTCCAGCCTTCAATGGCACACAATATAACACAGGACTCAGGCCCATCACTATGCAGAGTAAGCTTGTACAGAATAGATTCCAAACACAAACAATAAAAATTTTCTGATAAAGAGTTCCGCCAGCTGTACTGTGGGTGGTTGTTTTAGGTATAAATACAGAAACGTCACTGAGGCTTTAGTGACTTTTAATGCTGGAGGTTTCATTGGGTTAAGATCCTGGGATTCACACCCATAGTAAATATGCTGCTTTATGTATTGATGTGTTGTAACTTGTTAACATTTGAAGGGCCCAAATGAGAGAATGTTTTAAGTTGAGTATTCCTCTTACTCATGAACAGCTCTGAATGGATCACTTCACCCCAGAGAAATCAATGATTATTAGTCAGGAAACATTAAGATTGCCAGACTGTTAGTCCTCCAGCACATACTTTTGGCCAGTGAGCCACACTGAAGGGAAAGGCACCGGTTCTGATTTTGGTCTGTTCTGTGGCTTCTGAACTCAAGTTGATCCAGCAGTGCAGTGATTTAAGTTGGCCTCAGTGCCCCTCAGAATTAAAGTAAACCATCCAGGAATTCTCTTCCTGATGGCGAGAAAGTGATGTTAGCTAAACATGTACACATGAATGTCCAGTTAAGATAGAAACTGCTGCAAGGCCTCTAGCTGTCTGCTGATTAGATCCAGCATCAGGTTGCTTGATCTTGTGCTTTAAACCAATACTTCTATCTGCTTATTGAGATTCTTCAGTATCTCTGGCCGTGGGTATCCAAGCATACTCTGTCCACAATGCAGCTTGTTCCTCCTCACCTATGTAAAACTCTTCGACTGTAACATTTATTTACATATGCACATTGTAGGTTCCCAAATGCAGCTCTCTTTTTAAACCCATCTCTTCACATGCTCATTCCACACTGGAATCTTCTTTCTCTTGGTAGAGTCATGTGATCAGTTACATCATCATGACTTATAATAAATCTCTGAGGAGAAGGGCTAATGCCCGAAACGTCGATTCTCCTGTTCCCTAGATGCTGCCTGACCTGCTGCGCTTTTCCAGCAACACATTTCCATCTCTTATAATAAATCTCACCATGTCAAACAAGCGTCTCAAGTTACTCCATGGTTATCGGCACATACACTCACACATACCTCACTCACACACACATATAAAATCAAATATATATCAATACATATTCACAGATAGATTTAACCTATCTGGTAGGTGCCACAACATCTAAACAGGTATACAGTCTGATGGGATATCAGAGTTTATGTTCCACTTGGGCCATCTTTCACCTGACCCTTTCAGCATTCCTTTTCTGAAGGATCACAGAATTGTTTCCACACAAAAAAAGATCATCCCTTCCATTGGTCTACCCTGGCTCGGAGTTCACTCCCTACCTTCTTCCCATACCCTTGCACATTCTTCCTTTTTAGACAGCCATTTAATTCCCTCTCGAATGCCTCAATTGGCTCTGTCTGCACCATACTTTCAGGTAGTAGTTTCCAGACCTTGACTAATTGCTGCATGAAAACTTTCTCTCATGTCACCATTGCTTCTATCAAGTGCTGTAAATTTATGCCCTCTGATTCCTTATGCTTCCACCAATAGGAACAGTCTCTGCCCTCCACTATGTCTAACTCCTTCAGGATTTCGATCAAATCTCCTCTCAATCTTCTCTTCTCCAAGGAAAACAATCCCAACTCCACCAATTTATTTCCATAACTGAAATCCCTCATTGTTGGAACTGTTTTTGTGAATCTTTTCTGCATTTCTCTAGTGCCTTCACATAGAGTCGTAAAAACGTACAGCATGGAAACAGACCCTTCAAACCCTTCCTATCCACATACCCATCAGATGTTTTTTAAATGTTGTAACTGTACCAGCCTCTACCACTTCCTCTGGCAGCTCATTCCATAGATGCCCCACTCTTTGTGAGAAAAAGTCACCCTTAGGTTTAGGGTGAGAGGAAAAAAATTTAAAAGAGACCTATGCCCTCTAGTTCTGGACTCCACAATCCAGGGAAAAGACCTTGTCTATTTACCCTATCCATGTGCCTCATGATTTTATGAACCTCTGTGGAGTTGCAGGCAGATAGGATAGTGAAAAAGGCATTTGGTATGCTTCCCTTTATTGGTCAGAGCATTGGGTATCGGAGTTGGGAGGTCATTTTGCAGCTGTACAGGACATTGGTTTGGCCACTTTTAGAATATTCTGGTCTCCCTCCTATCAGGACGATGTTGTGAAACCTGAAAGATTTACAAAGGTGTTGACAGGGTTGGAGGGTTTGAGCTACAGGGAGAGGCTGAATAGGCTGGGACTATTTTCCCTGGAGCGTCGGAGGCTGAGGGGTGACCTTCTTTTCTAAAGTGTGGTGCCCAGAAACTGGATGACATATTCCAGCTGAAGTTTTGCATACAAGCTTCGCAAATTGTTTTTGATGCCATATGCTTATTAAGAAAGCAAGTTGTGAAGAAAATACAAAAGCTCTGCAAGGATTATGTAAATAGGCAGATAGCAGTATGGTATGCAGTTGTCCACTTTGGCGGGAAGGACAGAAAAAGGAAAAACAGGATATTATTTCAAAAGAGACATTCTGCAGAATGCTGAGGGAACTGAGAGATCTGGATATCCTTGTAAGTGAATCATAAAAAGTTGCCATTTAGGTGCAGCAGATGTGGTACAGCGGAGATTGTGGTATGTTGGTAAATGTCATTGAATTGTGATGCAAAAGCCCAGGCAAATGCTCAGGGGACATTGATTCAAACCCAAACCGAGTGACTGGTGGAATCAGAACAACAAAATTTGGAATTGAAACCTAGTTGCAATAACAGTGACCATAAAACTATCATTGATTGTTGTAAAGAATTTATCTGGTACACTAATGTCCTGAAGGGAAGGAAATCTGTCATCCTCTGTGAATCCTTATTCACAGAAAATTGGTTGAATTAGCGAGATCCAAAACTTGTACTGCTCTGGTCCTCTTACGTAAGAAGAAACAGTTTTGAAGCAGTTTTGAAAAGGTTCACTCAGTTGATTCATTGGATGAAAGGGTTGTCTTATGAGGAAAGGTTGAGTCTTTCCTCATTGATACTTAGGTGATCTTATGGAAACAAGAAAGATTCTGAAGAGGCTTAATAGAATAGATGCTGAATTGATGTGTCTTTGTATGGGAGAAGTTGGAACTACAGGCGTAATCTAAAAAAAAGTCATTTAAGATGGAGATGAATTTCAATTTCTATTTTCAGAAGTTAATTATTCTTGGGAATTTTCTTTTTCAGAGAGTAGTGGAGAGTGAGTCATTGAAGGTAATTAAGGATAATTTGACAGATTTTTGATCAATAAGGGTATCAAAGTTTTATGAAGGAGAGGCACCAAATGTGGAGGTGAGGTTGCAGTCAGATCAGCCATGATCATATGGAATAGTGAAGCAGGCTTAAATGAGAAAAATAGCCTGGTCCTGCTCCTATTTATGATGATATCCATTCTTTCTTGATTCCATTACAAATGTACCCAAATTCCTCTGTTCCTGCACCAACTTTAGAATCATACCCTTTAAGTTATACTTTCTCTGCAAACAATGACCACCTCCAATAAGTGAGATAATAATCATCACTTGATTGGCACCACATCCACCACCTTCAACAGTCACTTCCTTCACCACAGATGCAGAATGATCACAGTGTGAACCAACTCTTCAAGGCTCTTTCAAACATATGACCTCTAACCCACAGAAAGACAAAGGCAGATGTTTAGGAACACTTCTCCAAGGCGAATGGGTTCCAATCAATGCAGCTGCTTTATCCTGGATGACGTTGAGCTTCTTGAGTTGATGGTCTTGCACTTATCCAGGCAACTGGAGAATATTCCTTTATACTCCTGACTTGTGCCTTATAGATAAAAGAAACAAGATCAGGGGAGACAGGAGGTGAAGTTACTCACCACAGAATTCCTAGTCTTTGACCTGCTCTTGGAGCCACAGTTTTTATATGACTAGTCCAGTTGAGTTTTCGGTCAATGGAAAACCCCAGAATGTTGTTTCTGGGGGATTCAATCTTGGTAGTGCCTTTAATGTCAAGGGGAGATGGTAAGATTCTCTCTTATTGGAGCTGGATGTTGATTAGTAGAGAGACAACAAATGAAAACAGCATGATTTTGAAGTAAATGCAGAGCATCTTAATGTGAAACTATAATCGCTGCTTCTCACTGTCACTGTGTCATAGCCATGGAATTCTTTCCAAAAGCACTGTGGGTGCTCCACCTTGTCAAGAGCAATTAGGCAACAGCAACAAATGCTGGCCTAGCCAGTGATGTCCACCGCCCAAGAACATATCAATAAAAGAAAAAGACACTTAATTCTTTTTTGCCATCTTTAATGATTTGTACACATAGGAATCTAGGTTCCTCTGCTCCTGCACCCCATTTCAACTTGTGCTATTTATTCTATATTATCTTGCCTTGCTGTTCCTACCAAAATATATCATATCACAATCCTCAACGTTAAATTTAGTCTGCTGCACTGTATTTTGTAGATGGTACACACTGCTGCTATTGCATATCAGTCTGAAGGAAGTGATTGTTGAATGTGGTGCCAATCAAGTGATTGTATCTGCAGACCACACCAGCATGGCTATTCCTCCACTATTGCAGATGGACAAGTTTGCGTATACTCCTCCATTAAGTTTGTTTAATTGTCCATTACCATATGTAGTAGGACTGCAGAGTTTAAATATGACCCTTTGAATATGGAATTGCTTAGCTCTGTCTATCATCTACTGTTTACAGCATTTGGCATCCAAGTAATGCTGTTTTGTAGCTTCACCAGGTTGACACCTCATTTTCAGGTACACTTATTACTGTTGCGTTCTTTATTGAGCCGGCTTGATCCTCTGGCTTGGTAATATAACATACTATCTCTGGTTAAAGGGGTGAAGCACAAAAATGAAAGGCAAGGCACAAAAAGGAAGGGATGGTGTGAGCACCAGGTAGGTGAATGAGAGCCAATGAGGCAAGAGAATAACCTGATGTGACATCCTAGTCCAGTCCATGAGCTGGGTGTATGGCCCAAAGTGCTCAGTATTCTTCCAGTAGTATTATAATATCATTTGCTGGTGCAGCCCATGATGTAGCATGGAAATGCACAGGAGCACTGTAAGTGAATCAGAGTTGTTAGAGGCTGATACACGCTGAATGTCAAATGCTTGTGGACATGGGGTGCAAGATGCCAGTGCTCATGGAGAATGTCCTGAAATGTGGTGCCTAGTTTCCAACATGGAGTTTGTCCAAAGCAAGCAATGAGCTGAATTCACCAAGTATCCACTCTAGTTTCCATTTCAAATTTTCTTGATGCTGAGCCTCTTAAGCAAATTAGGCAAGAAAGGAGGCTGAATATTAATGAGGAGAGTTGGGCTGTTAGAAGTGTTTTAACAACCAATGTCAGGCAGTTGGCAACTCACCACTGCTCAGCAAGAATCTTAACACTCCACTTGTAAAAAGCATAAAAACAAATTGTGCAGGTTCCTCCCAGCTGAGATGAGCAGCAACGCACTTGTCACCCAATTCTGTCACACTTCTCACCATAGTTTAAATCATTCAGACCTTGATAGGATTCAGTCCATTGTTTGTAAAGCTTTCTTACCACTGACATTAACTTGGCTGGCCTGTTGCTTGCTTATCCTTATTTCTGAACAAACTTGTTACATTTGCAAGTCTCCAGTTCTCTGATATCACTCCTGCACCTCATGGTATTTGCAAGATTACGACCACTGCCTCCATAATTCTCAACCCTATATCCCTCAGTATCCTCAGATGCATCTGACCCAGTCATGGTGATTATCAGCCATATGTCTGTCCATTCTTTCTGATATTTCCTCTTCTGTCAATTTTCAGCCTAGCTGGTGTTTGAATGATGTAGTCTTCCACTGTGAGTTTGGCAGCATCCTTTTCTTGGTAGAGACATACGTAAAGTAATAATTTAGTACCTCTAACATACCACCTGCTCCCAAGTTTAAATCCCTTTTATTGGTCCCTATAACATATTAAGTAACAAAAGTGGAGACAGGAAATTCTCAGCAAGTCCTGCATACTTGTGCAGAAAGAAAGAATTAATGTTCCAGGACATGAACTCCATTATGATGAATAGCCATTGACCTGATCGATTGCACAGAGGTAGATTTGGTGGCAGGAGAGAAGGAAATATTTTGAAAATGGTGCTGCAGGTTGGCTATGATGGTGTTGTCTGCCCAAGCCAGTTTTGCCAGATGCAGGGGAGTATTAAGCAGCAGCAGCAGGCAGCCCACTAACTAACTAAATTGGGAACATGTGGGGATACTACTAGCAGCAGAGTGGCCTCTGATTGCTTTAAAGGGTTTTCAAATCCATAAAGGCAGACTCCCAGAGCTGAGCCAGTAGCCCATGAAATCTCATTAATTTATTCCTTATCCACATCTCTTTGACACAAAGCTAAAGACACAGCCACAGATTCTCCTATGGAGTGCCTTACAACATTCCCCCACCATCCCAACATTTATTTAACGCTTTCAATATACTAAAATGTCTCAGGGTCAAACATGTCAGGGCTGAGAACAGAGTGGCTTCATCTCAAGCTCTTGCCAGGGAGAAAGATGCAATCAATGACCAATATAAAGACTGAAAGAACTGTGGATACCGTAAATCAGAAACAAAAACACAGACATGCTGGAAATGCTCAGCAGGTCTGGTGGCAAAGAAGAAAATTCAGTTAACATTTCGGGGTCCGGTGACCCTCCCTCAGAGAAAGGGTTACCAGACCCAAAATGTTAACTCTGATTTCTCTTTATAGATGCCGCCAGACCTGCTGGACCAGTAAGAAGGCTTTGGAGTAGCGACCAAAAACAGCAGCTATAATCTTCTTGTATTTAACTGATGGAAATTTCTGCTGATCCAGTCCTTATTTAAGCAGAAGCTCCTTGGATGCTGCCTGAACTGCTGCGCTCTTCTAGCACCACTAATCCAGAATCTGGTTTCCAGCATCTGCAGTCATTGTTTTTACCCTATACCAATAATTTAGTTGAGGAATCAAAAGGGGTGGTGCTGAGGTAGTTTGGCATACATGTGAAAACTGACATTTTTGTTATGTTGAACATACATATAGAGGGTATGTTAGGGAGGATATACTGAGGCCCAAGATGAGGGACCCAGTGCTTTACCTTCAACACAGCAGGAAGACAGGATGCACAGTTTAACGGCTGCAGCTTCGGAGGACTGCAGATGTGTAAACAAAATCAAACATGTGTATTTTTGGAAGAAGAGATTAAATGAGAAACTACAGAAATAATTGAAAGCAAAGCCAATATAAAAAAGTAATAAATGTAAACAAAGTTGGATAAGAGAAACAGAAAAGTTAGCATAAGGGAACTAAGTTTAAGACTATGTGATTTTAAGTTTAAGGCCTGGCTGCACAGATCATTTAAGTAGAAAGTGTGGCCTCTGGTATTTCGGAAGTCAGGGTCCGAGATGACCATATGTGCAGGAAGTGCTTCCAGCTGCAGAAATTAGAGCTCGGAGTTTCAGAGCTTGAACAATGCCTGGAGTCACTGAGACACATCCTGGAGGTTGAGAGTTATGTGGATAGCATATTCAGAGAGCTGGTCACACCAAAACTAGAGTGTCTGGAGGAATCAAGGAGTTGCTGGTCGCCAGGCATGTCCAAGAGAAGCAGGCAGGTAGTCCCTCTCATTCTGCTCTCAAATCGCTTTTCCATCTTGATAACTGATGAGGGTGCTGTGCTCAGGAGAATGCAGTCAGAGCGATGTCTGTGGCATGACAAGTTCAGCTATACAGGAGAGGAAGAAAAAGAAAGGAGAGGCAACAGTGATAGAAAATTCATTCATTACAGTAACAGACAAACACTTCTGTGGCCAACTTGAATCTAGGATGGTATTTTACCTCCCTGGCGTAAGGGTCCGGATGGTCACTAAACAACATCCTTTTGGGGGAAAGAGTGAACAGCCAGAGGTCATGGTCCATGTTGGCCCCAATGACTTAGGTAGGAAATTCTGTCATCAGAATTTAAGGAGCAAAGTAGAAAGTTAGCAAGCAGGACTTTAGATAAAGTAACCTCAGAATATTCTCAATGCTATCTGGAAGTGAGTACAGAAACAGGGAGATAAGGCAAAATAACGTGTGACTGGAAAGATGATGCAAGAGGGAGGGCTTTTGGTTCCTCAAACCAGCACTGGTTCTGGAGAAGATGGCATCTATACAAGCCAGACAGGTTGCACCTGAACAGAGCTGGGACTGAATTCCTTGCAAGACATTTTTCCAATTCCATTGGGAAGACTTCAAAGTAACTTGGCAGGAGTGTTGGAACTAATGAAGATGCAACTGACACCAGTACAAACAATAGCAGGTTGGTAGGTGAAGTCAGAGAAAGATGGAAAAAATAAAGTGAAACTCAGTAGTACAATGCTTGTACGTGACTGCATGGAATCCAGCTAGTAAGATTGGAGAGGTATAGGCGTAAACTGTCAAGTGGAATTTTGACGTCATGGTGATAACAGACACCTGGCTCAAGGAAAGGCAAAACTAAAGAATATTAAATATTCCCAGTCCAAGGTATTCAGAAAAATTTAAAAAAGGAAGAAAAGGAGGAAAAGTGGCAGTATTTAGTTAAGGATGGCACTGCAATGCTGGAGAAAGAGGATGTCTTAGAGGGTCCATCACAGAATCAGTTTCACTGGAACTAAGAGAACAAAAATGGTACAATTACATAGCTCTGGAAAAGCACAGCAGGCCAGGCAGTATTTGTGGAGCAGGAGAGTCACATTTCAGGCATGAAGGGCTTATGCTCAAAACATCGATGCTCCAAGCCCTTCATGCCTGAAATGTTGACTCTCCTGCTCCACAGATACTGCCCGAACTGCTGTGCTTTTGCAGCGCCGCACTCTCGACTCTGATTTCCAGCATCAGGCAGTCCTTGTTTTCTCTCATTGCTACGTGTGGACCACTAACTAGTGGAAAAGATGTAGAAGAGCAAATCTGCAGGGATGCCAAACTTCTTGAGTATTTATAATGTGAGTCTTCAATTTCCCAAGCATAGAGTGTGATATTTGTATTGTACAGGGCAGTGAGGGCAAATATTCCTGGATTGCATGCAGGAAAGCTTTTTACAGCAGTATGTTGAACAGGAAAAATGCACTGTTGGACCTAGTTCTTGGAAAGGAGATGGATCAAGTGTCAGTGGAGGTACATTTAGGAAACAATAATCATTGTATTGTAAAGTTCAGAATAATGTCAGGGAATGACATGCCATAATCCAGAATGAGAAAAATCAGCTGGCAGAGTGCGGACTTCAGTGGGGCAAATACAGACCCGAGTACCAGGAGAAGTATCAAAGGTTCAAATCATGGTGAAAAAGGCAAATAAGGGAAGCAAAGAGGAATTATGAGAAAAGACTGGTAATCAACATAAAGTCTGTCTTTACCAAAAATAGAGATGCTACCTAAGCCATGGTGACAGAGGAGGGAATTCAGTTACTGGAAGGGTTCAAAATTGGTAGGGCACAAGTGTTGGGTAGACTGTTGGTACTTAAAATTGACAAGGCTCTGGGACTGAGTGGGAGGAATCCAAGGTTCCTGAAGGAAATGAAAATGGAAAATGATGAAAACAAATGGCTCCTGCACTGTCTGCAATTTTTTGGTCTTACCCGCACTTGTGGGAGGTGCCCAAAATCTGGAAAATTGCAACCATTATGATCTTGTTCAAGAAAACTATAATGATAATCCCAACAATTATAGATCAGAGAGTTTAACTTTAATTGTTTTGAGAGACAATCATTCCGGACAGAATTGGTAATTACATGAAAAAGGATGGGTTGATTAGGAAGAGCCAGCACAGATTCCTAAAGGGAAAAATCATATTTAATTAACTTGCTGGAATTTTTTGAAGCGATAACAAAAACACTTGATGAAGATAATGCTGTGGATGTAGTGTACTTGGATATACAGAAAGTATTTAATACAAAGTTGGCTGAGCGAAAGGACACAGAAAGTAACGGTCAATGGATATTTTTCAGGCTGGAGAAGGACTTGTAGTGGGGTTCCCAGAAATCACTAAAGGAAACTTGATTTTCCTGAAATATGCTAACAATTTAGACTTGGTGTGCAGGAAGCAACTTCAAAGATTGCAGACGAATGCAAAAAACTTGAAAAAAAACTGTAAAATGTGAGGCAGCCAGTATAGAACTCCAGAAGGATATTGTTGAGTTGGTCGAGTGGCCAGATATATGGCAAATTGGTCAGGTTGGCCTCCTCGAGATATCCCAGCATTGCAGAAGCCAGCTGTCTGCCAATTCAATTCACCCCATGTGATGTCAAGAAACGGTTGGAGGTTCTGCATAATGCAAAGGCTACGGGCCCTGACAACATTCCTGCAACAGTACTGAAGATGTGTGCTCCAGGAATTGCTAGACTTCTGCCTAAGCTGTGCCAGTAAAGCTACAACATGACATCTGCCTGACAACATGGAAAATTGTCCAGGTTTGTCCTGTATACAAAAAGCAGGATAAATCCAACCTTGCCAATTACCAGTCCATCAGTCTATTCTTGATCGTCAGTAAAGTGATGGAAGAGGTCATCACAGAACTATCAAGCAGCACCAGGTTTGGGTTCTATTCAGGGCAACTTAGCTCCTGACCTCATTATATCCTTGATTCCAACATGGACAAAAGAGCTGAATTCCAGAGATGAGGTGTATGTGACAGCCCATGGCATCAAGGTCGCATTTGACCAAGTGTGGCATCAAGCAGCCCTAGCAAAACTGGAGTCAATAGGAATCAGGGAGCTAAGTCACCGCTAGTTGGAGTCATATGTGTCACAAACAAAACTTTGTAGTTGTTGGAGGTCAGTAATCTCGGCCCCAGGACATCACTACAGGAGTTCTTCAGGGTAGTGTCCTAGACCAAACCATCTTTGGCTTGCTTTATCAAGGACTTTGTTCCATCATAAGATCAGAAATGGGTATGCTCAATGATTCCATAATATTCACCACCATTCACAATCCTCAGATACTAAAGCAGCCCCTGTCCAAATGTGACAAGACTTCAATAATATCCAGACTTGTGCTGAAAAGTGGCAAGTAACACTAGTGCTACAAGTGTGGGGCAATGACCATCTCAAATGAGAGACAATCTAACCACCTCTCCTTGACATTCAACGGGATTGTCATCACCGAATTCCCCCTTATCAATATCCTAACAATCACCGTTAATCAGAAACTAAACTTGACTCTCCATATCGATACAATGCCTACAAAGGCAGGTCAGATGCTAGGAATACTGCAATGTGTAACCACCTCCTGACTCCCTAAGCCTGCCCACCATCTAAAACACACAAGTCAGGAGTATAATGGAATATTCCCCAGTGGCCTGGATGGGTGCAGCTCCAGCAACACAAGATGCTTGACACCATCTAGGACAAAGCAGCCCACTTGACTGGTACCACATCAACACCTCTACGGCTTCTTCTGGCAGCTTGTTCCATATTTGCACTACCCACTGTGTTAAAACATTGCCCCTCAGATCCCTTTTAAATCGTTCCCCTCTTACCTTAAACCTATGCCCTTGTTAGACCTCAGCTGAAGTACTACATATAATTCTGGGCACCACATAATAGGGAGGAAGTGAACACATTGGAGAGTGCAGAAGAGATTTACAAGAATGTTTCCAGGGATGAAGTGATCCCACAGCCTAAGCTTTGCTATCCTGCCACAACCTGCCATGAATGGTGGTAAACAATTAAACGACTTACTGAAGGAGGAATGTGATGATGCTGTCACTTTAACAAGGTTATTTTGTCCTTGGGTTTTTTTTTTAAAAAGTAGGAGAAGGTCATAAAGGCAGAGGTGCCAAAATGTCTGGAAAAATCCTAGTTTAACAATGGTAGGGGAGTGCCCAATTCTCCTAGTTCAGATTTTTTTTCGAGTTTGGTTTAGTTGTCAGAAGCTGCAGTCCAGAGAAAAGTATCCAGCTCAGCAAATGATTCTTGACTGACCCTTTTTCTCTAAAATCTCTCCTGCCACTGTTTGAATTTACCTTTTGCCAAGGGAGTGTGTTTATGGGATGTTACAGGAATTGAAACAGTTCCTTGGTTAAGTTGCTGTATTGAGTCAGTTAGGTTTTCTAATAGTTAAGTTATTCTGAATTCTGTTTTTAAGATTACTTATTGTGGAAACAGGCCCTTCAGCCCAACAAGTCCACACAGACCCACCGAAGCGCAACCCACCCAGACATATTCCCCTACATTTACCCCTGTCCCTAACACTACGGGCAATTTAACATGGCCAATTCACCTGACTTGTACGTTTTTGGACTGCGGAAGGAAATCTGAGGCACCCGGAGGAAACCCACGCAGACACGGGGAGAATGTGCAAACTCCACACAGTCAGTCAGTCGCCTGAGATGGGAATTGAACCCGGGTCTCTGGCGCTGTGAGGCAGTAGTGCTAACCACTGTGCCACCGTGCCGCCCACTTTTGTTCACGTTTCAACAGTAGTGATTAAATAAATTCTGTTTTGCTTAAAGCTGACTGGTTTGACCAGCTGGAATATCCACTTCACATCTGTCTTTAAAATAAGAAAACGTTAAGGTCTAAGTTACTTAAATTTTGAGGGGGTCTGGTCCATAACAGGAAGCTCCACAAATATCCCCATCCTCCATGATGGAAGAGCCCGACAAATCAGTGCAAAAGACAAGGTTGAAGCATTTGCAGCAATCTTCGGCCAGACGCGCAGAGTGGATGATCCATTTCGGTCTCCTCCAATGATTCCCAGCATCACAGCTACCAGTCTTTAACCAATTCAATTCACTCCATGTGATATCAAGAAATAGTTGGAGGCACTGGATAGTGCAAAGGCTATGGGACCTGACAACATTACGCAATGGTACTGAAGACTTTACTGTTCCAGAATATGCCTCTCCCCTAGCCAAGCTCTTCCAGTAGTTACAATATCTACCTGATAATGTGGAAAATTGCACACAAAAAGCAGGACAACTCCAATCCAGCCAATAACTACCCCATTAGTCGACTCTTGATCATCAGTAAAGTGATGGAAGAGGCCATCAACAGTGCTATCAAGCAGAACATCGAACAATACAGCACAGAAACTGGCCCTTCGGTCCACGATGTTGTGATGAATATGATGCTAAATTAAGCTGATCCCTTCTGCCTGCCCTTGTTCTATATTCCTCCATTCTTTGCATATTCATACACTTATCTAAAAGTCCCTTAAACATTCCTATCATATTTGCTACCACCACCACTCCTAGCAGCACATTCTAGACTCCTACCACCTCTATCTAAAATCAGCAATAACCTGCTCAATGATGCCCCGTTTGGGGTCCGCCAGAGCCACTCAAATTCAGACCTCATTACATTCTTGCTTTAAGCATAGACGAAAGAGCTGAATTCCAGACAGGAAATGAGAATGATGGGGAGGAACCATTCCTCAGAAAAGGAACAAGAACACGAGGACATAGATTGAAAGTGACAGGCAACAATAAGGGTAAAGACAGGAAAAACTTATTTGATTCAGCGAGTGATTCAGGTATAGAATCAACTGCCTGGAAGTGTGTTGGAAGCAGATTCAATCGAGATACTCAACAGGGCATTGAATAATATTTGGATAAAAATAATGTGTAAAGGTGTCAGGAAAAAAACAGAAGATTAACATTTGGCAATGATGCTCATTTAGTGAGTCAGTGCAGGCATGATGAGCTGAATGGCTTCCTTTTGTATTGTAACACTTCTGTGATTGTGTAAAGACCCTAATTTCTTTCTGGTTTCAAATCTTTCATAGGTGAGGAGAATTTGATAACCACTATGCCATAGAATCATTGCATCAGATTTCCATTTCCTGACTGGGAATCAAAACATGGGACATGGTGGTGAGAATACTGAATCTTAACCAAGAAAGCCAAAAAGGATGGATTCAAACTATCAATTCCTGGGTTGTGGGCCCAGCATGTGAACATTTCTCCACCTCGCCAGGGTAGTGGGCAGGCTGTCAAAGTAGCTAGCTGATGTAATTGCTTGAATCAAACAGCATTTCCAGTGTGCTGTAGCCTATTGTTGCCCTGTATACAAGCTCACATAATATATCCCACAAACATTTTTGAGACAACTACCTTGAAGTTTATTAACACTAATTGTTTACTTTGCTAGATGCATGAATAGACTGAGTTCTATTCTTATCAATTTAATGTACATTATATGCACATAGCGGACTGTCATCTAACTTTCTTAAAAGCACTCTGCCTGTCTGGACTGGAATTTGTGCCATAATGTAACATCCTCCCTTTTCCCTTTTAAGAATGGAAATGCTTTTCTGAGAAATACATAGTTATGTGCATCCTTATACATTATAGAAACATAAAAAAATAGAAAAAAGGTGTAGGCCATTCAGCCCTTTGAGCCTGCTCCACCATTCAAAATAATTACACTTGATCATCCAACTGCACCTTGTTCCTGCTTTCTCCCCATACTTTTGATTCCTTTAGTCTTAAGACCTATATCCAATTCATTCTTGACAACATTCCATGTTTGCCACTTCAAATCTTTCTGTGGCAGATAATTCCACAGGCTTGTCACTCTACAGGTGGAGAAATTCCTCCTTGTCTCAATTCTAAATGGCCTATCCCATAACCTTAGAATGGAGGAATCTATATTCCTCCATTCTTTATATATTCATATACTGATCTAAAAAGTCCCTTAAACATTCCGATCATAGTTACTTCTAGTTCTGGATTCCCAGGTAATTGGCAATATCCTTCTTGTGTTTGCACAGTCGAGTCCTGTTAGAATTTATAGGTTTCTACAGGATCCCACACCCCTTTTTTCTACATTCAAGTTAATATAAACCTAACTGATTAAGTTTATCTTCATTGATTCCGGAGATCACAGGACTGATCTGTCTGGTAAACCTTCATTGCAGTCCCTCCAGAGCCAAACTTCCCTTCTTCAGATAAAGAGAGCAAAACTGCACACAATACTCTGTGTAGCTTCACCAAGGTCTTGTACAATTGCAGCAAGACATCACTGCTCCTGTACTTGAACCTTCTCATAATGAGGGCGAACATATCATTTGCCTTCTTCACCATCTGCTGCACCTGCATGCTTCCTTTCAGTGACTGACTTACAAGAATATTCAGGTCTTGTTGCAACTTCCCCTTTCCCCTGGCATTCAGATAATAATCAGCTTTTTTGATTTTATGACCAAAAATGTTTAACTTCATATTTAACATCATCATACTTCATCTGCCATGCATTTCCCCACTCACTCAACTTGTCTAAACCACATTGAAGCATCTCTACAACCTCCTCACAGTCCACCCTCGGAATGTTTAGCTAAAGTTTTGGTGAATGTATAAGATGACGGTATCTAGTCCTTATATAATTATCAAAACATGGCTGAGTAGACTCAGTCTGTGGTGTGCTGTCTGTTATCAAAGATAGGTCCATATTATTATTACATAGAACATCAAACAATACAGCACAGAAATGGGCCCTTCGGCCCACGATGTTGTGTTGAACATGACACCAAATTAAACTAATCCCTTGTGCCTGTCCTCGGTCTATATTCCTCCATTCTTTATATATTCATATACTGATCTAAAAAGTCCCTTAAACATTCCTATCATATTTGCTATCACCACTCCTGACAGCATGTTCTAGACTCCCACAACCCTTTAAAAACTTGCTCCTCACATCTCCTTTGAACTTGCCCCTTCTCACCTTAAAACGCACACCCCTAGGATTAGACACTTAAACTCTGGGAAAAGATTCTTACTATCAACCCTATCTATGCATCTCATAATTTTATAGACATATGAAATCTCCCGTCAGCCTCTCCTAATAGCTCATATTTGCTAATCCAGGCAGCATTCTGGTAAACCTCTTCTGCATCCTCTTCAAAGCCTCCATATCCTTCCTGTAACATAGTAATTGAATGCAACACTCCAAGTGTGGCCAAACAAAAGGCTTATAAAGCTGCAACATGACATTCTGACTCTTGTACTCACCTCCCCAAGCCAAAAAGACAAGTATGCTATATGCTTTCTTTACCACCCTAACAACTTGCATGGTCACTTTTTTTATTATTTGGGAATTCTAAAGTGGAGATAAATGGTGCTGTGAAGTTCTCATTTTTTTTTGAAGAATCGTTTGGAATGCCATTGGAAACAGTGAGCTAAAAGACAGCCCTTCTGAAATAAATCATGTAACCTAAACTAAATGTCTCAGCAAGCTACCTGGTCAGATAATTGCTGCTTATTGTCTACTAGAGCTTTAATGACCTTGTAAGTGGGTCTGTTTGATGACTAGTATGATATTTCCAGTCTTTGAGTTGACATACTATGTGATGGGTGATTAATACTATGCAGTTGAGATTTGTTGTCTAATTTTTGCAGGACTTCACCATTGTCCATTGCAATGTAATAAGACCTAGGCTAGACACAATAGCATAGTATCTTCCCACAAATCTGTATGAACTCTGATGGCTTGGCCTGCTTCAAGTTTGGATAATCGTCTTCATGCTGTTGTACCCATTTCACCTTTCTTCCCAAGGTGTTAATTTAGTGGTAATATCACTGGACTAGTAATCCAGAATCCCAGGTTAAGATTCCGAGGACATGGGTTCAAATCCCACCATGAGAAATGGTGAAATTTGAATTCAATAAAAATCCACAGTTAAATGAAAATCATGTGACTATTGCTGATTGTTATTAAAATCCCTTTTCGTTTACAAGGGTTCTTTGGAGAAGGAAATTTGCCATTCTTATTGGGTCCAGCCTATGTGTGACTCCAGACCCACAGAAATGCAGTTGACTCATAACTGCTCTCAGCAGGCCACTCAATTCAAAAACAATTTGGGATGGACAATAAATGCTAGCCTCACCAATAATGCCCACATGTCCTAAGGTGAATTTTTAAAAAAAGTACCGTGCACATGTGGTTGAGTGGTGAGAGTGTGGGATGAACATTTTGTAGATATATCTTCCAAACAAGAGAGCTGCAGGGAGGGGAAACTGTAACCTTGAGGAGTAGAATGTTGATTTTGCAAAGCGATCCGAATATCTCAGTAATTCACTTTACATTTGGTTATCCTGAATTTTACTACAAGAACAGTGCATTCTGTAAGATAATTCCATTAAGGGTAGGGAGAGAAACATTAATAGGCCATTTCTTACATGTCTTGGAAGGATGCACTAGTGTACTGTAGATCATTATCAAACACAATCTGTTGAGTACATCAATCATACTGAACATGACGAACAATAAGTTTGCTTTATTGCACACAAGAGAATTTGGTGGAATAGTCACTCACCAGAATGTACAGGGCAACCCCATAACCACAGAAATGTTTCCTGTGGATGGAACATATTATATGGAATGTTCCAGAACCAGGAGGCTGCCAGGGAGGTACTTTTCCTATTGATATGAATGGGTTTGCTCCTATCTGCGTTTTTGGGCTTCCACGGTAGATCCTGGAACGTAACTCCCTTGGGGGTGGGGGGGGGATGAACATGGTCTACCATATCTTGATATAGAACTTTTGGAATTTTGACCTGCTTGCCTTTGAAGATTACATTCTTTGTAAATCCTAGTCTATATTTGATTGGCCATACAGAATGTGTTTGCTGTGACCTGTTGGATATCTTTGTGTCTCCTGCTGATGATGATTTTCTTGAGCTGTTGCAGCTGACTGTTATCTGATACAGCCTACTGAAACTGCTCTGCTTGTCTGAGGCCAAATGAACGAGGTCAATGTTAGTGTTATCTTATAATTCAGATTCAATAACATCCACTTTTAAGTCTGTGGAAATACCTTGGTTCGTAGTAGGATTTGGCAGTTAACTAGCAGCATCAGAAAGTTATTTGGAAGCCTGGCTTGCGCTGTATTTCAGAAGTAATTGCTGGAGTTGAGGAAATGCACTTCTGATTTTCTACAGATCATTTCCAATAATGTCTGATTGACAAGAACAATTATATACTTGCTGAATAGATAAATGTGCAACTGCTGTCTCCTGAAAACTACAGCAAGATTTTTTTTTCCCAGTTTTGAAGTAGTTTGCCTGAGCTGTGCTAAGGCCCTTAGGACCAAATGCAATAGGCTTGTCATCATGAAATGGAATTGTTCAGAGACCATTCTGGGATGCATTACTTCCAACGTGGTGAGTCTAGGGGGATTATAATATTAAAGAACATGCTGACTGGGTGATAAAGCATTTTTGAGACATTGGAGAACATGTTGGCGGTCTTCCTGTCAAATGTTTAATGTATTTTTGCAGAGAAGCTCGTGAAGAGGAGAAGTTTTGATGGCAAATTTCAAAGCATTTAGTTAGACAGTTGAAAAACCCGAGACATTTCTGTAAATCAGCTTTGTTTGTGGTATAGGCATTTTCCATATTCTCTCTAGTTTGCTGGCATCAGGTCTGGTACCACTCAAAGAAGTTGATTTGGCTTATGTTATCTGACATTTTTGTTGTTGAAAACAGACCATATATCCCTGTCACTGACATGAACAGAAGGAGGCTTATGCCATGTTCATGTTTAGTCCTTCTGAGAATTGAGTGTGATACGGAGACAACCTGGTAGATTTGCAATGATATATCCAAATGTGGTTGGAATATATTCCATCTGATGGATAATCCAAATGAAAGTGTTCCTACAATTGTCAGTTCTTATGACTCCATGAAAGATGTAAGGACAATTTTCATTCTTAACATCAAACTTGAAAAAAATATTTGGCTCCTGAGAATTTAAGATTAAGCTCTTCCAGTGTAGGACATTTTTCCTTAAATTCAATATTTAGTTTGCCTTGCATCTAAACATACATGCAGAATGCCATATTTCTTCAAGTAGTAGAATTGCACCAATCGGTATGATGCTCAGCTTTTGAAATGCTATTATTTTGTACCAAGGAACCCAATTCCAATTTGAGCTTTCCTTGAATGTGAGGCTGCACTTATGAGAAGGGTTGATAGTGGGATCAGCATCATCACTCAGTTGTAATGCTATATCACCTTTAAAGTTGCTGATAGTATCGAACCTGGATATAGGCCAGTCAGGTAGGTGATGGATATACTTGATGTTGAGATCTGGAATTTTTGGTGGTGCAACTGGTGGATTAGTTATTTCATCGTTTGTAATAGTAATTAAACTTGTGCATGCTGGTAGACTAATAATTGTTGGTCCTGCTGTTTCAATCAAATAAATGCTTTGGGCATCCATCCCAAGGGAATATATGGATATTCAAGTCATAGAGTGCAAGAGATGTCAGACCCATTGGAAGTAATTACCTGATTGTACGGAGAGCATTATTCCAGTTTGCTGAGTAAATCGCATAGAAAATACCTAAAGAGGTTATATTTGCATTTGTACCTTTACTAAACACTGCAGTTCATGCATATTGTCCATACATTTTTGGGGTATAATCACTTGGATGGAAGTAAAAACTTCAGCTTATCTGATAGTGTCCACTTGCTATGTCAAATTGACCATATACACTGCCCATCTGGCCTCTCTAAGCTGTGTTGCAGGTACTTCTTGTTGACATGCTTGCATCAGCACAGGTTGCAGCATTTTCATCTTAGTTGTAGTTATAATTTCAGTTCTAACCCAGGTAGATGAAGAGGAATGGCAGATAGAAAAAGACGTCTTCACAGCTGTCACTACAGCTGTCATCTTTTCAGCCTTTAATATCGAAGAGTTGGCACTAACCAGCTGTCAACATTAGTTTTCATTGGCTACTTGCTACCATCATAACATGGTTTCTCGAGTCAAATATCATTGCTAGTTTGGTAAGGGCTAAGTGTTGTTGCAGGGTATTTGCCCATTGGAAGTTTAAACTTTCTGGGGAATTCCCACATAGAATTGCATTGAGAATTCTGCAGTTGCCAGTTGGTATCTTCTGGGGTAGATTGGGTCTCCCATTGCCTAAAGACTGGAAGATCAAGGCCCAGATTTCAAACATATTATAATGGAGAAGGCAACAAACTATAGGATCAAAAAGTGTGGTGCTGAAAAAGCACAGCAGGTCAGGCAGTATCCGAGGAGCAGGAGAGTCGACATTTCGGGCATAAGCCCTTCATCAGGAAGGTTGACTCCGACTCTCCAGCATCTGCAGCCCTCACTTTCTCCAACAAACTACTGTATAGGGATCTGGTCCAAAATGCTTAATGTCTTAGAATCATGTCATTACGAAGATCAGATATTTCATGGACATTGATGACCATCTGATCTGTTTCTTACGATATTAAATAGTTAATTAATGTGTCTTCAACTATTAAGTACTGCACTGTCAGTAATGATCACCAAGTACAAAACATTCAAAGAATGCACAGGAACCACAAACTGCAAATGTCTCATTCAAACACTATATAATGGTCACAGCTCAAAACCACACTGACATACGTACAAAAGTGACAAATTTTCTGACACATTCACAAATGTTTTATGATAATGGGTGCAATTAGTCATCATTAGATAAGGCAAAAGTTAGTCAGAGGGACTCACAATGAATTTTTTAAAGCATGCATGTTTCAATAAATAAATTGAAATTTGTGAAAAGTTATGTGTTTTGCCAATGAAAATAAATGCCAAGACTTTAACAGTGAGTTCTCAGGATGTGCTAAGAGGTCTTTAATAGATGGAGCAGGTAGAAAGAATCAAAGAACAAATTAAATTTTGTGCTTTTTATATAGGGTAATTCTAAACAAAAGTGATAAATTATGTTTAATTCATAGATGGCATTAGACAAATGCAGCCTGGACACCCTAGTAGAAGAAATAGAAAGAGAACAGCAAAAAATGTATTCAAATGTATTACTGACATTGGACATTTAGAATTGAACAGGAAATTCTGCAAACTTTCAGCATATATGGAAAATTGTTTTACAGATTGGAAAGTTATAGCAAGAGATCATTGTCAAGGCTCAGTAATGGGACAGGCCAAGGGTCAGAAACAGAGACACAAACTGAGGGTGAGTAAGGGGACACAGGCTGAGAGTCGAAAACAGAGACTCAGACCAAGAATCAGTAATAGATTCACATACTGAGGGTCAGAAATGGAGACACAAACTGAGGGTCAGAAACAGAGTCATAAGCTAAGGGTCCCTGACTGTGGGACTTAAGATCATTGGCCCAGATCTTTTGATGGGATGATCACTGCAGTGGTATGGACTGGATTTGCACATCAAGATCAAATGGAAGTCCTAATGCAACTGATTCCACAGGAATAGTCCGAGATGCCGAAACTTCTGATAGACGATTACTTAGCATTTGGACATTTCAAAAGAAAGTCCCTGACTCGGAATGCGCACTCTGTATGAACATTTATCGATAAGACTATTGCCCAAGAACTCGAAAATGCTTCTTTTGTAATTAAAACGTTATATGTTTCTGTACACAAGTTACATTACAAAAGTCACATTTGCTGGTAACTTCCTCCACAATTCAATCTCCTCAAATGTCAATTTTAATCTGATTTCTTCTGTGAAGTGCATTTAAAACTGCTATACAAATGTAAGTTGTTGTTGTTGTTCTTAGGTAGCTAATGTCTTCACCAAACCCCAAGTTACTATTTCATCTTCCACTGGAGTCCATGTACAATGCTTTAGCTAGTGTGAAGGGAATTATGGCCAAAAAATTAGAGCAATCAAATAAGACTGGCAATACCATTAACTGTGCCCCAACTCTGATCCAAACTTTGAGCATTTAACTAGGTCCTCTGGACTGGGAATCATCACTAGAACTGGGCTATAAGCTAAAACCCAATACTCCTCAACAATTCCAAAATAGTTCAAAACACATTTTTAGAGCTTCGCTTTGCAGCTAATTATTACCATGAATACTCAGTGATATTTGATGTGATAGAGTAAAGGAGGTTCTAATGTGTGTTTAATAAACATGATAATTTGGAGCTGCACTGATAAGCAAAGATAATTACACAAAGAAAATTCACATTAAAATAATTACACAATGGAAATAATGATTGAAAAAGGTCCACATACAGAGGAGGAGGTGCTAGGTGTCTTAAAACGCATAAAGGTGGCTAAATCTCCAGGACCTGATCAAGTGTATCCTCAAAATCTGTGGGAAACTATGGAAGTGATTGCTGAGCCTCTTGCTGAGATATCTGTATCACTGATAATCACAGGTAATATGCGAGAAGACTGGAAGTTGGCTAATGTGGTGCCATTATTTAGGAAAGGTGGTAAGGAAAGGCCAGGGAACTATTGACTGGTGAATCTGACATCAATGGTGAACAAATTCCTGGAGGGAATCCCAAGGGACAGGATTTACATGTATTTGGATAGGCAAGAAGTGAATATGGATAGTCAACTTGGTTTTGTGCATGGGAAATCATGCCTAATTAACTTGGGTTAGCTTTTGAATAAGTAATGAATAGGATTGATGAGGGAAGAGCAGTGTTCATGATCTATATGGACTTCATTAAGATATTCAACAAGGTTCCTTGTGGCAGAATGGTTAGCAAGGTTAGATTACATGGAATATAGGAAGAACTAGCTATTTGAAGACAGAACTGGCTTGAAGGCAGAAGACAGAACAGAATTGAGAAAGATCTTCTTCACCCAGAGGGTTGAAAGTCTATGGAATTACCTGCCCAATGAAGTAGTTGATGCTACTTCAGTAAATGTTTTTAAAGTTAAGATAGATTTCTTTGAACAATAATGGAATTAAGGGTTACGGTGAGAGGTCGGGTAAGTGGAGCTGAGGCCATGAAAAAGGTCAATCATGATCTTATTGAATGGCAGAGCAGGCTCAAAAGGCCAGATGGCCAACTCCTGCTCCTAGTTCATATGTTCTTATGACAGAGGGTGATGGTGGAGGGTTGCTTTTCAGACTGGAGACCTGTGACCAGTGGTGTGCCACTACTTTTCGTCATTTACATAAATGATTTGGATGTGAACATTGGAGATGTAGTTCATAAGCCTGCAGAGGACACCAAACTTGGAGGTGTAGTGGGCAGCGAAAAAGATTGCTTAAGAGTGCAACAGGTTCTTGATCAGATGGACCAGTGGACTGAGGAGTGGCAGATGGAGTTTAATTTAAATGTGAGGTGCTGCATTTTGGAGAGGCAAATCAGAGCAGGTCTTACACACTTAATGGTCAGGCCTTAGGGAGTGTTGCTGAACAAAGAGACCTTGGAGTGCAGGTTCATAGCTCCTTGAAAGTGGAATTGCAGGTTGATAAGATAGTGAAGGCGGCATTTGGTATGCTTTCCTTTATTGGTCAGAGTATTGAGTATAGCAGTTGGGAGGTCATGTTGCGGCTGTCCAGGACATTGGTTAGGCCACTTTTGGAGTATTGCGTATAATTCTGGTCTCCTTCCTATTGGAAAGATGTTGTGCAACCTGAAAGGGTTCAGAAAAGATTTACAAAGATGTTGCCAGGGTTGGAGGATTTGAGCTATAAGAGAAGCTGAATAGGCTGGGGGTGTTTTCCCTGGAGCGTTGGAGGCTGAAGGGTGACCTTACCGAAGTTTATAAAATCATGAGGGGCATGGATAAGATTAATAGACAAAGTCTTTTCCTTGGGGTGGGGAAGTCCAGAACCAGAGGGCATAGATTTAGGGTGAGAGGGGAAAGATTTAAAAAGAATCTAGGAGGCAACTTTTTCGCACAAAAGGTGGTGTGTGTATGGAATGAGCTGCCAGCGGAAGTGGTGGAGCTGAGGCAATTACAATATTTAAAAGGCATTTGGATGGGTATATGAATAGGAAGGGTTTGGAGGGATATGGGCCAAGTGCTGGCGAATGGGACTAGATTCGTTTAGGATATCTGGTCAGCATGAATGAAATTGACCATCCTGAAGAAGGGCTCATGCCCGAAACGTCGATTCTCCTGCTCCTTGGATGCTGCCTGACCTGCTGCGCTTTTCCAGCAACACATTTTCAGCAAAGGATCTGTTTCCATGCTATACATCTGTGACTCTATAATGTATATGCTTCCACTGGAGGCAAGGTTCAATTCCTATAATGAGGGGATGGGTTTTTGATTAGATTTCCCTACAGTATGGAAACAGGCCCTTCAGCCCAACAAACCCACACCAACCCTCTGAAGAGTAACCCATCCAGACCTATTCCTTGTCCTAAATCTACCCCTGACTAATGCACCGAACACTACAGGCAATTCACCTAACCTGCACATCTTTGGATTGTGGGAGGAACCTTGAGCACCCAGAGGAAACCCACACAGTCACAGGGAGAATGTGCAAACTCCACACAGACAGTTGCCCGAGGCTAGAATCGAACCCCGTTCTCTGATGCTGTGAGGCAGCAGTGCTAGCCACTGAGCCAACCTGCCACCCTTTTTCTAGAGATATTGAGCAAATTGGGCCTAGACTTATCGGAGTTTAGAAGAATGAAACATAATCTTATTGAAACATAAAATATTCTAATAAGTGGGCTTGGCACACTTCAGGGGAGTCTATTGCTAGGGAGTGGTTAAAAAGGGGGACTTCTACTTAAAACAGAGAGGAGGAAGAATTTCTCCTTAAAAAGGTCACAAGAACCAGGAATTCACTTTTCTAGTAATCAAGGCTGAGTTAGACAGGCTGAGCAGATTTTTAATCGACAGGGCAAGGGGAACAGGAAAGAGGAATGAGGCAACAATCAGCTCTTAATCAACTAATGTTCTTATAGGACTGGCTTAAGGGAATGAATTACATATTTCTGCTTTTATCTTTCATCTCTTGGACAGACCCCGAGACCCAGAATTATGTTCCTTTCATCCATTCCCAGAGCTCCTTCCTGCAACAGATTTTCTCAGTATCAGTGTGATATTCAGATGTGTGGAGATTTAGCAGATGGACCTGCACGGGTAGGGTAAGGTCGGGTGGGGGGGCGAAGAGATATGAAGTTTCAAGCTATTATTTAACTGTCGGTCAGCAAGGTGGGGCGAGAGGCAAACGGGTTTGTCGCAAGTTAGGTAACAAGCATGAGAGTTTTGGCTTATATAAAGTTTTCGGTGAACAGAACCGGTCAGTTCGTTTCTCAGAGAAGTGACATAGTGGAGTCTTGAGACAACAAAGGCACAAGCGAGGGGTTCAGCGGTAGACCAGCCGATTATCACAAGAAGCGGAAATAGGTGGATATAATAACCCCAAAGGTGAGAAACAGTCCGGTTCCACCTCAAAGGATGGCAATTCAGTCCACGGCTGGGCAAGGGAGTTTGTGACGTGGGGTCAAAGGCAAGGATTTTGTTTATCCAAATGTTTATTTAGAGGAAACTCCTGTTTAACTAGTAAGCAGCCTGACTAGAAACGGTTCAGTCTGTAGGCTTTTGCAGACTGAAACTTAACAATGACAAGGCAGGTTCAGACAGTGCCTGTCACACAAACTTGGGTCTCGCTCCTTTTAGGTCTGTTTGTATGGCCGTGTTAGCAAAAGATGTCGCTGAGGTGGTAATTGTCATTTCAAGACTGCGACTGCGACACATACAGTGAGAGCCCATATACCGGCCTGCGTAACACCCTGTACAAGCTTATCTCAGAGGCACAGGCTGCATCTGCATAGAATTCCTATATTGTGAGCCATTAGCCTGGCTAGTCTCAGTGAATTTGCATTTAAGGATTTTACAGTAAAATGAACGATGGCTTAGTCCAAGTGTTCAGCTGATGTCCGCAGTAGGTTTTTTCAAAACATTTCATTTATTTGCTTTAAGTGACGCTTGTGAGACAAATGCTAGGCGGCAGTCTGAAATCACGAGGTACAATTCATTCTAAAACATCTTTGAATTTTCCCGGATTTAATCCATCACTAGCAACTCCATACCCTCCCTGCAAAAAAGATTTCCACCCCAGTCCAACACCGGCACCTCCAGTCCATGCAACAGACTAACAATGACTTTGGTCACTTTCAGTTTTACCCCTGCCCGCCACCTTCTCAATGATTTGCTTTCTTCCTTTCAGTGGCTAAGTTTGGACAGATTTCCCCCTACCTTGCCGTGCTCCAACCATCTCAGCGCTTTGTACCGCTCTCTAACTCCAGAGGGTTCCGTTTGTCTGCTTTCTGCCAACTCGGGGACTGCTTTTTACAACAGTGGGAGGAGTCACAGATCTGATAAACCTCTCAGGCTGAACAGGGCGAAATGAATTCCATTCTTTTTACAAGGATAAACGAACGAACACTTCCTCAGCCTTTCTGGGTTTTTTTTCCAAACACCGGCAGAGGAATACAATAACAAAATCCTGCGGATGTTTGATATCTGAATCCAAACAAATTTCTAGTCTGGAACATCTGTTTGAACTACAATAAAAGGTCTTCATACACAAGCATGTTCCCTTTCTTCATACACAAGCATGTTCCCTTTCTTCTACACCAATTATTTGCTCCTCTGTTACCAGATATTAACATGGGGCAAATTAATTCAACGAGGAGAAAGTGAGGTCTGCAGATGCTGGAGATCAAAGTTGAAACTTTATTGCTGGAACAGCACAGCAGGTCAGGCAGCATCCAGGGAACAGGAGATTCGACGTTTTGGGCACAGGCCCTTCTTCAGGAATTCCTGAAGAAGGGCCTGTGCCCGAAACGTCGAATCTCCTGTTCCCTGGATGCTGCCTGACCTGCTGTGCTGTTCCAGCAATAAAGTTTCAACATTAATTCAACAACTTTCAAACTGCTATCCAGGTTTATCCCCCACTTTCCTCTGACGAGAGTCTTAAATAAGGGCAATTACAATGGTCTGAGGACACAACCGCAAAAGTGAACTGGGTAAAAATACTAAAAAGGTCCCAGATCCAACTAATACAGGATGAGCCTCATTCACAACCAGATTTGCAGGCCATTTTTTCTATTGTTAACAATGTTAGGTGTGTATCCCGTCCAGGCCAAGCATCCAAGTTAGGCACTAGCTGAAGCCAGCAATCCTGACCAGGGGCAGGCATGAGGGGTTAAACACAAAAGGTACTTAAAAGAAAAGTTGTAGGTAAAGGTGAGACGTTATGGCAGGTAGTTAACCTTAAGGTGTAGCTGTTTGGCCTGCAAAAGGATCTAGAGAATGATGGTAGGCAACTGAGAGGGAGGGAGGACAGTCAAGTGACAGAGGCCAGGAGGACAAAAAAAAGTGGGAGTTGTATTTGAGAGTGGGGAACAAAATGGTAAAATGAGGTGTGCTGGTGTTGGTTAAGGAGCAGCTGAATTGAATAAGGGCCAGTGTCAGTATAAGGCTGGGCATAGGGAGGAGAACAGGTTGTGGGATCAGGAGGGAAACTCAGGAAGGTCAAGGGAAATAGTGAAAAGAGCAACAGTGCTGGGAGAGGTTGAAGTCAGGAGTGTGATGCTGGAAAAGCACAGCAGGTCAGGCAGCATCCAAGGAACAGGAAAAGAAGGGTTTATGTCAGAAACATCAATTCTCCTGCTCTTCGGATGCTGCCTGACCTGCTGTGCTTTTCCAGTGACACACTCTTGACTCTGATCTCTAGCGTCAGCAGTCCTCACTTTCTTCTGGGAGAGATTGAAGCCTGACAGAAGGATACCAGAGGAAAGGAAAAGACCTATGAAGGAGAGAGGAATAGAGGAGTATAGGTTAGAGAAGAAAGAACTAGTTGAAATGGTCATATTGTGAATATCAGAAATAAACATTCGACTATTGTACCCTCAATAGCAATATTATGGATACTCAAACCTCAGTGAAGGGTAACCCTGCTTCCATTTTAAAGTTCCCTGTTCAGCTGGCACAGCTGTACATTCCAGCAAACACCTACATTCCCTCAATACTGGCTTCTTTGGTTAAAGTCTCTTCATGAAACCTTTAAACAAACAACTTGCATATTCCTTAATATGATTTCCTTAAACTCCTCTTCCACAACCTTCTGCCTGAGGAACTCATCAAGATGTATTCCTCCTCCCAGGACTATCTGGAGACTGCTAAACTGAACTGCTGCATATGTAGAAGTCTGAAAGAAACTTTCACACTCACTGAACTTCTGTATGAGTGTTTCTCTTTCTCCAAATTTGTATTTGATTACCTTTATAGGACATCTTGTTGCTAGGTTCAGTTCCTGCCCACCTCTGAACCCAGGTTTGCAAATAACGGTAAGATTATATTACAAACATTCATCACACAAGCACAACAGTAGCAGACACCTGAGGTTCAGGAAACTTCAGATGTCGAGGAACATGCAGTGCATAAGGAAGGGAATTCAGATTTTCAGCCCCATCAAGCATAGAGTCATAGAGATGTACAGCATGGAAACAGACCCTTTGGTCCAACCCGTCCATGCCGACCAGATATCCCAACCCAATCTAGTAGTGTACCTTGAGTGAGTCTTTGAAGGCATCACACTACTTGAAGATGACTGAGCAACAACAAGCATGCATTTTTGCTCAACTGTCTTCATAAATCACCTCTGCAACAGAGAGTTATACCTGAGCGATTTGAGAGAGAGTTCTGTGCCAGTGGTGTTTGTAGATCATAGCAGGATTGAACTCCTTTGGCACTGGCTCCTTTCAAATCACAAGTGGGGACATGTGTAGCATTTCCCATGTAGCCACCCATAAATGCATTCATGAGTCCACAGATGTCCTTCTCCGGTAAACAATCTGTTTGTACAGTTCACTACAACCACTGAGGGCCAAACTGTCTGAGCCATCTGATCTCCCTCCTTTACTGGGTTCTGTCTCAAAGAACAAAGAAAATTACAGCACAGGAAAAGGCCCTTCGGCTCTTCAAGCCTGTGCTGATCCAGATCCTCTATCTAAGCTATATAACATAGAGCATTACAGTGCAGTACAGGCCCTTCGGCCCTCAATGCTGCTCCGACCTGTGGAACCAATCTGAAGCCCATCTATCCTACACTATTCCATTTTCATCCATATGTTTATCTAATGACTAATTAAATGCCCTTAAAGTTGGCGAGTTTACTACTGTTACAGGCAATTTGTTACACACCCCGACCACTCTCTGAGTAAAGAAATTACCTCTGACATCTGTCTTATATTTATCACCCCTCAATTTAAAGCTGTGTTCCCTAACCTGTCACCTATTTTCTAAAGGTCTGTATCCTTTGGGGGGAGGGGGAGGGCGTGGTTGCTGTGGGCTTCGGGAGGGAGGTAGCTAGGAATGCGATAGGTAGATGAAGGTAGGCGTGAAGGTTATAGGTCCGAGAGGAGGGTGGAGCAGTAAGGAAGATGGACAGGTACAACAGTTCAAGAGGGTGCTGCTGAGTTGGAAGGTTGAATCTAGGATAAGGTGGGGTTTAGGGAAATGAGGAAACTGGTGAAATCTACATTGATCCCGTATGGTTGGAGGGTGCCAAGGCGGAAAATGAGGCATTCTTCCCATGTGTCGGATGGCTACAGTTTGGTGTGGAGGAGGCCTAGGACCTGGCATGGTGGGAGAGGTTTCCTGATGAAGGGCTTATGCCCGAAACGTCGATTCTGCTGCTCCTCGGATGCTGTCTGACCTGCTGTGCTTTTCCAGCACCACACTCTCGACTATGATCTTCAGCATCTGCAGTCCTCACTTTCTCCCAGATTGTAAGGTGCAATTGTACAGGGCAGTCGTGAGCCCACATCTGGAGTACTGTGTGCAGATTTGATCTCCTTATCTGAGGAAGGATGTTCTGGTTATCTAGAGAGTGCAACAACAGTTTACCATACTAATTCCCTGAATGGCAGGCCTAATGTGTGAATGAAGGCAGGGTTGGCTAGGACCACATTCACTGGAGTTTAGAAGTATGAGGAATCTGATACAAACTTTTAAGATTCGAACAGAAATAGGGTAAATGCAGGAAGGACATCACTGATGAATCGGGAGCCCAGACCCAGGGATCACAGTCTAAGGATACATGTCACATGGGATCCAGGGAGAGCTAGTTAATTGGATTCAAAATTGACTCAATGGTGTGCCACAGAGGTCAGTGTTGGGACTTTTCTTATTTGTTATTTACATTAAGTTATCTGGATGGGAACGTACAAGGCATGATTAGTAAGTTTGCAGATGCTACAAAATTAGGAGGTATCATTGTCAAAAATTACAGGGGGACTTAATCAAATGGGGAATTGACAAATGCAATTCAATATAGACAAATGTGAGGTGTTGCACTTTGGAAAGTCAAACCAAGGTAGGACTTATACAGTAAATGGTGAGGTTGTGTTGTGGGACAGAGGGACCTGGGCGTACAAGTACATAGTTCTTTGAAAGCAGCGTATCAGGTAGACAGGCTGGTGAAGAAGGCATTTAGCATGCTGACCTACATCAGTCGAGGCTTTGAGTATACAAGATGGTGCATTATGTTACAGTTGTATAAGTCATTAGTGAGGCTGCACTTAGGGTATTGTGTACAGTTTTAGACACCCTGTTATAAAAAAGACATAGTTAAACTGAAAAGAGTGCAAAGAAGATTTACAAGGATGTTGCCAGAACTTGTAGGCCTGAGTCATCGGGTGAACGTTGGCTAAGGCAGGACTTGGAACATAGGAGAAAGAGGAGTGACCTTATTGTGATGTATCAAATCATGAGGGGCATAGAGAGGGTGAATGCATATAGTCTTTTTCCCAGGGATGGGGGAATTGAAAACTAGAGGGCATGGGTTTAAAGTGAGAGGTGAAAGATTTAAGAAGGACCTGAGGGGCAACTTCTTCATGCAGAGAATGGTTTGTATTTGGAATGGGCCGCCAGAGAAAGTAATTAAGGTGGGTCCAATTGCAACATTTAAAAAAAACATTTGGATAGGTACATGTATGGGATGGGCTCAGAGGGATATGGACCAAACGCGGGCATTTGGAACCAGCTGAGTTGGCATCGTGGTCAGCATGGAACAGTTTGGGCTGAAGGGCCTGTTTACATGTTGTATTACTCCATGACTCCATGACATACATTAAAATTGAGATGAAGAGAACTATCTTCATGCAGAGAGTGGTGAGCTTGTGGAATTCTCTGACACAGAAGTCAGTTAGACCAAAGCATTGAATGTATTCAAGGAGGACTAGACAGATGTGATAACCCCTCAAAGGCCCACATGGAACTCATTGAAGTGCCTTGGTAATAGCCAATAGACTGACCAGCTGGAACTCATTACCTGAGCCCTGTGTAGTGGTAACATCTATGTCCAGGCCAAGAAGCCTGGGCTCAAGAAGTGTGTAATAATATCTCTGAACAGATTGATTAGAAAATTGTTTTTTTTTGAGAAGCAGATGCCTTGGAGGCCTTTTTTAATGCAGTGATAGTGTCACTACCCCTGGACCAAGATGCCTGGATTCAAGTCCTACCTGTTCTAGAGGTGTGTAATAACATCTCTGAATAGGTTGATTAGAAAAAATAGATTTAATTTGAAAAAGCAGACAACCAGAACAGCTCTTGTGGTACAGTGGTAGTGTCCCTACCTCTGAGCCAAGAGGTCTGAGTTGAAGTCCCACCTGCTCTAGAGCGGTGCAATAACACCTCTGAACAAGTTGATTACATAAATAGATTAAATTTAAAAATAATAAATTTAATAAAGCAGACCAGCACAAAGGCTGTTGTGATGCAGTGGTAGTGTCCCTATCTATGAGCCAGGAGCCTACTCCAGAGGTGTGCGGTAACATCTCTGAGGTAGCTGATTAGAAAATATCGTAAAGTAGACCCAGGATACATTTAGAGAGAGAGAGAGATGGGCATTGCGAAGGATACAGTGCTTCACTTCCCTCTCCAACTCCATTTTAATTGAGCCCCTTCTTTCTCTCCCTATTCCCTCCTCACTTTGACAGTTTGCATTGCCATTAATGGGCTTTGCATGTAAATATCCAATTGGTTGCATGGGCAATTTACAGGTGCTGGTGGGAAAAACATTTGGATGTGTGTGAGAGCATCTCCAGATATATAAAAAAAGGCATAAAAAGAAAAATGTACAGAAAAGAAAAAAACAAAAAGAAGAAAAGTAGGAAATAAAAGCAGACACAGGCGTTCAAGTACCATTTGTTCCAGAGCTGTGTAATAACATCACTGAGAATGAGTCAGAAAAATATCTAAAGCCGACCCAGCTGTCTCTCTCTTGCTGCTATGTTCATGGGTGTCCTTGGAGAGGGAGCACGAGGTACCATCAAGCTCTCCATGCCTTTAAAGAAAGATGGGCACCGCAAGGGGTACAATGTTTTATCTTCCCATCCAACTCCATTTTGATTTAGCTCCTTTCCCTTTCACTATCTCCCACTCACGTTCTGATAGTTTGCATTGCCCTTAACAAGCTTTGCATGTAAATATCCAGTTGGCTACAGTTAAAGACAAAAAGAAAGTCACGGTGGTTTGGTGATGGGAAGAAACTGCATGCAAGAGCACTTATGAATATCTAATGAAAAGAAAGCAGATCTAAAATATCTAGTTAGCTATGAAATAACTCCACAGAGGCTGGTATCCCATCACCAAGTCACCCTTTATTTACGCATGCATGGTACTTGACACTGGTCAGACTTCCTCAGAGTCAGCCCTCAGAATGAACAAAACTTCTGACACTCCTGTTTATATCTGTCAGCCAGGGTTCCCTGACTGGACCGGATTAACAACCCCAATTGGGGAACTCACATTCTGTGACATCCACCTGGGTGACCTGGTTACAATCATTACAGGCTACTCGGGTGATTTACCCTAACCCTAACAAAGGTGACATTTAACAGTCAAAAACAAAAAAAAATTCATAGTGATTTTCTGGTGGGAAAACAACTGTGCAGTAGTAAGAGCACTTCTGAAGTATTAAAAATAGCAGACCAGGGATGGGTCTGCAGAATTGTCTGTCCTGGGCAAGAACTAGCCTTTGTAAGCCATGATGAATAGCTCTATTTTGTATTCATCAATAAATAAGGCTCCCTTTTCAGTCAGGTTTCCTGAGTTATTGTATTAGCAAAGAGCATCAAAAAAAGTTTTGGACAGCCTTGCCTTTCAATGAACCCAATTAGACTATGACAGGGAAATATTAAAAATGCTGCTATTTGGAAAACTGGAAACTTACGATGTGGATGTGGAGGATTGATCCCAATACTCCAAAGGAATGCAATACTTTGGTCAGGCAGACGGGATAGGAGGAAATCATTGACAGAAAGTTATTCTCCTGATCGCTTGTAGGGGCTGGACTTGCAGTCTCACAAAGAGATTAAGCTACCCAGCAACTCTGGAGTCAAAATCTTTGATAGACTGATAGATATAGTAACATGACCCCAAAACATCTGTTCCATTGCAGTGTTACAGGTTTAGCATGGCAAATAGACTTCCTGAGGAACCAGTTACTGAATTCTTGATGAGATTGCAGAAATTGGCAGAACACTGAGTACAGGTCAGCACTTCAGGCAACATTAAGGGATTGCTTAGCTTGTGGAATTAATAATATTGTGACTCATAGAAAGCTACTGCTTGATCCAGATCTGGACCTCCAGAAAATCATAGAACTGCCCTTTCCTGTGAAAACATGGAAAAAGAGGCTCAGGAGGTATGGTGGGTTATAGGCAGTAGAGTCTTCAACCTTGGGTGACCCTTGAACTGCAGAGCCAAGTCCCCTGCGGATAATATTTGCAGCTCCTGTTTGTTGCCAAGGAAGGGTGATTGCAGTCGGAGGCTGCAAGAATCCAGGTTGGGAAGCTTTTTCCAGAATATAGTGAGGAGCAAAAATATTAATGCCACATTTATGGAATTGAATTTGTCCCAAATGAGATGACTGAAATACGTGAAGTGCATACCACCCAGGCCAAAGGGTGAAGCCACTTCAAGACAGGGCTTTGCAAATAAATCAGCCTGAGGATGAAGAATTGATACAGCCAAATTGCATCATTGCTCCCAAAGTGGCCCTAATTAAGATAAAACTACAGGTAAATGGCCACTTCCTAGACATAGTGGCAGGCACAGGTGCTGCTGTATTTATTGATAGAAAAAAAGTATTCAGGTAACTCCATTGGGCCACCTTGCCTGAAAGCCTGTGAGACATCAAGACCACATTTGTCAGACACACTAGGAAGCCCTTACATACTATTGGGACCATTGTAACCCCAATTAAACATGGACCACAGACAGTTCAACTCCTCTAATGGTGGTACAAGGGCCAGGTCCAAATCTTTTGAGAAGGGATTGGCCACAGAAAATCTGTGAGGATTGGTAACATGGGTTTAAAATGGATACGGATGATCTGTGTGAATTCCAGGATTTTGACCCACTGGCACTGAAGGAATGGCGATATTTCCAAGTCAGGATTGTGAGTGGCTTAGAGAGGAACATAGAACATACAACAGTACAGCACAATATAGGCCCTTCGGCCCTCGATGTTGTGCTGTTCTTTCACCCTACTCTAAGATCAGATTAACCTATATGCCCTTCATTGTACATCTTCCATCTGCCTATCAAAGAGTTGCTTAAATGCCCCTAATGTATCTCACTCTACCACCACTGCTGGCAGTGCATTCCACACACCCACCACTCTCTGCGTAAAGAACCTACCTCTGACATTTCCCCCACCCTTCCTCTAATCACCTTAATCTGCCGTGATAGACATTTCCACCATGGGAAAAAGTCTCTGGCTATCCACTCTACCTATGCCCTTCATCATCTTGTACATCTCTATCAAGTCACCTCTCATCCTTCTTTGCTCCAATGAGAAAAGCCCTAGCTCCCTCAACCTTTCTTCATAAGACATGCCCTCTATTCCAGACAGCATCCTGGTAAATCTCCTCTGCACCCTCCCTAAAGCTTCCACATCATTTCTGTAATAAGGTGACCAGAACTGAACACAACATTCCAAGTGTGGTCTAACCAGGGCTCTATAGAGCTGCAGCATAACCTGGCAGCTCTTAAACTCAATCCCCCTACAAATGAAAGCCAACACACCATACACCTTCTTAACAACCCTATCAAATTGGGTGGCATCGTTGAGGGATCTATCCACATGGACCCCAAGATCCCTTTGTCCCTTTACACTGCCAAGGATCCTGCCTTTAACCCTGTATTCTGCATTCAAATTCGACCTTCCAAAGTGAATCACTTCATACTTTTCCAGGTTGAACTCCATCTGCCACTTATCAGCCCAATTCTGCATCCTGTCAATGTCCCGTTGTAACCTACAACAGCCCTCCACACTATCCATAACTCCACCAACTTTCATGTCATCAGCAAACTTACTAACCCACCTTTCCACTTCCTCACCCAAGTCAGTTATACAAATCACAAACAGCAGAGGTCCCAGAACCGATCCCTGCAGAACACCATTGGTCACCAAGCTCCAGGCTGAAATTTTCCATCTACCATCCCCCTCTGTCTTCTATGGGCCAGCCAATTCTGTATTCAGACAGCTAGATCTCCCTGTATCCCATGCCTGCTTACTTTCTGAATGTGCCTACCATGGGGACTATATCAAACACCTTGCTAAAATCCATGTCCACCACATCCACAGCTCTACCTTTATCAATGTGTTTTGTCACATTCTCAAATAATTCAAAAAAGGTTTGTGAGGCATGACCTGCCCCTTACAAAGCCTTGATGACTATCTCTAATCAAACAATGCTTTTCCAAGTGATCATAAATCCTGTCTCTCAGAATCATTTCCAATACTTTGCCCACCAAAGACCGACTGGTGTGCAAATCCCACGATTATCCCTATTCCCTTTCTTGAACAAGGGAATAACATTTGCCACCCTCCAATCATCTGGCACTACTCCGGTAGACAGTGAGGATGTGAAGGCCATCACCAAAGGCACGGCACCCTTTAGTAACCTAGGGTATATCCCGTCTGGCCCAGGGGATTTATGTATTGTTACGTCTTTCAAAATTTTCAGCACATCCTCCATCTTGACATCAACCTGTTCAAACATATCAGACTGTTTCACGCTGTCCTCAGAAATGTCAAGGTCCTTCTCAGTAGTGAATACTGAAGCAAAGTATTCATTGAAGACCTCCCTACATCCTCTGACTGCAGGCGCAAGTTCCTTCCACTATCCCTGATCAGCCTGGCCATCACTCTGGCCATTCTCTTGTTCCTCACATAAGTGTAAAATGCCTTGGGGATTTACTTAATCCTATCTGCTAAAGCTTTCTCATGTCCCCTTCTAGCGCTCCTAAGTCCATTCTTCAGTTCCTTCCTGGCTACCATGTAACCCTCTAAAGTCCTGTCTGATCCTTGATTCCTCAACCTTAAGTCAGCTTCTTTCTTCCTCTTGACTAGATGCTCCACATCCCTTGTCACCCAATCTAACTGTGGTTAGATTGTCTCATATTGGCGATGGTCATAGCCTGGCATTGTGTGGTGCAAATTAAACTTGCCTCTTACCAGCCCAAGCCTGGATATTATCCAGATGTTGTTGCGTTTGAACATGACTGCTTCAGTTTGAGGAATCTCGAATGGTGCTGAACATTATGCAATCAGCCTACTTCTGACCTTATGATGAAGGCAAGGTCATTGATGAAGCAGCTGAAGATGGTTGGGCCTAGAACACTACCCTGAGCAACTCCTGCAGAGATGTCCTGGAGTTGGGATGACTGACCTCCAACAACCATGACCATCTACCTATGTGTTAGTCAAGACCCCAACCACTGGAGAGTTTGCCCACTGATATCATTTGATTTCAGTTTTGCTAGGGCTCCGTGATGCCACACTTGGTTGAATACAACCTTGATGTCAAGGGCTGTCACTCTCAGCTCACCTCTTGAATTCAGTTCTTTTGTCCATGTTTGAACCAAGGCTACAATGAAATCAGGAACTGAGTGGCCCTGGCGGAACCCAAATTGGGTGTCACTGAGCAGGTGCTACTTGGCAGGACAATTAATAACATCTTCCATCACTTTACTGATGATTGAGAGTAGACTGCTAATTGTCTGGGTTGGATTTGTCCTGCTTTTTATGCACAGGCAATACCTATGTGATGATGAGGGGCTGCTCCTTCAGCAAGGTTATACTGTCCTTGGTTATTTTTTTAGAAGGATCGTTAAGGCAGAGGTTCTGAAACGTCTGGGTTTGAAGAAGCTTTTACATTTAAAAAATCACTTGTTCAATGAAAGGGGAGTGGCCAGTTCTCCCAGCTCAGCATTTTTCTGACTTGGTTTGGCTTTAGCAGTCTGACTGTTTTGCAACTGCTGGTCAAGTCTTAGCTGGGAACCCAGAGAAGCTGCTGGACCCAGACAAACAGTTCCATGTTGATCCTGCAATCTCTCTCCTGTAAGAACCTGTGTTTGATATTACTTTTTTTGCCAGGGGGAGTTTATGGAATGTTGTAAGTATTTGAATCAGCATCATTAACTTGTGATAGATTCGACTGAGTTTTCTGATAAGTTATGTTATTCTATATTCTCTTCTGTTTTGTTTGTGTATAAATAAATTCTGTTTAGTTTAAAACCAAGTGGTTGGGCCAGCTGCATCACTCCTGAAATACCCCCTTTCACCTGCTTAAAACAATGAGAAAGCTTAGGGTCTGGGCTACCTTCTTGAAATGTTTTGAGGGTGTTTGGCCTGGTCCATCACATCTGGTCAATTTTCCACACTGCTGGGTATATGCCGATGTTGTAACTGTACTGGAACAGCTTGGCTAGGGGAGTGGCAAGTTCTGCAGCACAAATCTTCAGTAAATGGTGGATCACAAAGATATTCCTATGGAAGAGTTGAAACTCTATACCTCAAAAAATCAGGATTGAGAATAGAAAATGACATTATCTTGTGGAGAGCTTGGTTAGTTGTCCGACATCCAAGCTAGTGACCAATACTTCAAGGATGATACAAATGCCACCAAGGAATTTCTAAAATGAAAATGCTCACATGAATTAATATTTGGTAGCCTAGCATAGACTTGGATATTGAAAACCTGGTCAAGCGGTGCAAAACATGCCAGGAAAACCAGAAGGCCACACCAGCAGCCTCAATGCATCCATGTAAAAGGCCAAGGAGAACCCTGGGTGTGAGTACAAACAGATTTCGCAGTGCTATTTATGTGTCCTACATTCTTAATTCTTATCAATATCTTTTGAAATGGTTCGATGTGCACCAAAATGGCCTCTAATACCTCTTGCAACTCCATGGAAAAACTCCACCAATCCTTTAGCACATATGGTATACCTGCGGTCCTTGGAACAGACAATTGGACCCCATTTATCAGTGGGGAGTTTCAAACATTTATGATGATAAAAAGGCTAAGGTACATCCACATTCATCCTACTACCAATCTTCAAACAGTCTGGGAGGGTGGTCCAAGTATTCAAAAATAGCATGAGAAAGCAACTACAGGGTCTTTGGAAATCTCACATTCAACAACCAAATATATGAACAAATCAACGGCACACCCATGGGCTCACCCATCTCTGGACTCATAGCAGAAGCTGTAATGCAAAGATTAGAACAAACAGTCTTACCGCAAATTCAGATATGGGTCAGATATGTGGATGACATCTTTGTAATCATTAAAAACACAGAAATAGAAAACACACACCGGATCATCAACTCCACACTCACAGGAATTCGATTCACTAGAGAGGAAGAAAAGGACAACCAACTCCCACTCCTAGACGTGATGGTACAGAGAACACCGAACGGAGAATTCACCACAAAGGTATATAGGAAAGCCACACACACAGACCAAGTCTTGAGCTACGAAAGCAGCCACCCCAACACACACAAAAGAAGTTGCATCAAGACACTGTTCAAAAGGGCCACAACACACTGCAGCACACCTGAACTGCAAAAAGAGAAAGAAGAACACCTCTACAAAGTATTCGCCAAAAACGGATACCCCTGCAATTTCATCAACAGATGCCTAAGGGAAAGACAACGGAATGAGGACATGCTACAACCCAAAGGACTGGCCACATTACCATACATCAAGAACATTTCTGAACTGACAGCCAGACTACTACGACCACTAGGACTCATAACAGCACACAAACCAACAGCCACTCTCAGACAACAACTCACCAGGACAAAGGACCCAATACCCAGCATAAGCAAAACCAACGTGGTGTACAAAATCCCATGCAAGGACTGCATAAGACACTACATAGGACAAACAGGAAGACAGCTAACGATCCATATCCATGAACACCAACTAACCTAGAGGGCTCTCTATGTGGGAGTATTCCCCCTTTCTCTCGGGGATCTGGGGTGGAGGGTGCTGCACGCAGCGGTCCCCTGCAACCGCAGATTGCGGTGGTTTACGGACTCCCAGCCCAACTGCTTGTTCTGTGGTGCTGTGGAGTCTGTGGACCACGTGTATATTGGGTGTGGGCGTTTGCACTCCCTTTTTGATTTTCTGAAAAACCTCCTCCTCTGCTTTTGGTTGCACTTCAGTCCCACGCTCCTGATCTTCGGGCACCCGGTACGGAGGATGGAGGGCAGGTCTGAAGACCTCCTTGTGGGTCTGCTCCTGGGCCTGGCCAAACTGGCCATTAACAGGTCCAGGCAGCGGACCGTGGAGGGGGTCGTTAGGGCCGACTGCCTGCCCCTCTTCCGCGGTTACGTTAGAGCCCGGATGTCGTTGGAGAAGGAGCACGCGGTGTCCACCAATACCCTGGAGTTGTTCAGGGAGAGGTGGGCACCGCAGGGAATGGAGTGCATCATTTCCCCCTCCAACTCTATTTTGATTTAGTCCCTGCCCTCCCCTTCACTTTTTGATCACACAGCATTGCCCTTTTGTGAAGGGCAGTGCTTGTCACTGGCCACTCGGGTGTTTCCTATCTTCCTGGTGGTGGAAATCGAATAAAGATTCGTACACCTTGTCTCTCACTGTGTCTCACACCTGCACACACTCAACATAAAAAAAAAACAGGAAATTTTCCGCCTCCAACTCTATTTTGATTTAATCCCTGTCCTCCCCTTCACTGTTTGATCACACAGCATTGCCTTTTGTGAAGGGCACTGCTTGTCACTGGCCACTCGGGGAAAAAAAAAGAAAAAAAAACACCAACTAACCACGAAATGACACGACCAGCTATCCTTAGTAGCCGCACACGCGGATGACAAGCGACATGAGTTTGACTGGGACAATACTACTATTATAGGACAAGCCAAACAGAGAACAGCCAGGGAATTCCTAGAGTCATGGCACTCATCCACAGATTCTATCAACAAACACGTCGAACTGGACCCAATATACCAGTCACTGCGGCGGACAGCTGGAACTGACAACCGGAAGCGGCAGAGACAAACCACTATAAATGCCGGAGGAAACATCGCAGAAGCGTTTCACAGGAGGCTCCTGAGCACTGAGGATGTCACCTAGACAGGGGACGAAACGTCTGGAACACAAATTCCCAGCTCGGCGAACGGAACCACAACAATCTTACATGTTCTTTTCAAATATAGGCCAATGCCACATGTGACAACAGAAGTAGCCTTGGCAAAACTATTGATTGGCTGACACTTTAAGATTAGGCTTGGTCTTACTTTCCCAAACTCAGGCAGCAAGATTGAATTTATTAAAACAAAAAGCCCAAAAAAGGCACCATGACCAGACCTGGATAACAACAGGAATTGGGCCATGGGCACAGTGACGCTAGAGGCTGCATCGTCAAAGAAGCAAGTGGTAATTCTCAGACTTGGAGGGATTTGATAACATTTAAAAAGCCCATGGAGAATCACTAACCCATCTCCTCATCTAGCTCGTTGAGTATGAGTTTCCTTGATAACAGCCGATAGCCTGCCCATTTGGAACTCAGCACTCGAGTCCTTTATAAAGCAGACACAGCTACCCTTCCAATTCTATTTTGGTTTCGGACTTTCCTGCTCTTCTTCCTCTCCCTCAATTGTGATGGCTTACATTGTCCAAAAAGGGGTTTGCATGTAAATATCTCATTGGGTAACCTGGTGATTTACTGGTGTTGCTTAGTAGTTTAAAAAAAAAAATCATGGTGATTTGGTGATGGGAAAAAGATGTTCAGTTGTGTGTGATAGTATTTTTGGATACAAAAATATAAAGCAGACACAGGGCTGATGTGCAGAAGCAAATTACTGCTGATGCTGGAATCTGTTCTGAAAACAACAAATCCTGGAGATCACAGTGGGTCAGGCAGCATCCATGGAGAGACAGTAAACTAACGTTTTGAGTCTAGGTAATTCTTTATCGGAGCTGAAGTGCTGTGAAGGGGGTAGCATTTATACTAGAGTTGAGGTGGGGGGGTTGGTGAGTTAGAGAGTGCTGGGGGAGAAAAGATCTTGATAGTTCAGATTAAGTGAACAGAATGTGAGAATGGCAGAATAATGGTATGTTTAACTACAGATTTGAAAGAACAGACAATCCCATTGGAGTGGATGGAGGAGAGAGAGGGGTGACAGGGAATCTAACAAGTAAAGCTAAAAGAAAGGGAAGAAATGGGAGTTAGTTCACAGTTTGAAGGTGTTGAAATAAATATTAAGTCCAGAAGGCTATAAGGTACCTACTCTGAAGATGAGATGTTGTTCCTCCAGTTTGCGATGTGATTCACTGGAATCTGATGAGGAGTCATCTCAACTTGAAATGTTAGCTTGCTGTCTCTCTCTGTGGATTTTACCTGACTTGCTGTGGTATAGCTCTCTCAGGTAGAGGATTCCAAAGTTCCTCAACCCTCTGAGTAAAACATTTTCTCTTCATCTCATTCTTATTATTTTTAAATTGTGTTCTCTGGCTCTAGACTTCCATACCAAGGGAAACAGTTTACTTGCAGCTAGCCTATCTATCCCTTGAAATATTTTGTTGGTTTCAATGAGATCACATCTCGGTCTCCAAAAGAATGCAGAGAATACAGGCTCAGTTTATGAAATCTCTCTTCATCAGATAGTCCTGCCATCCCAAGAATACATCTAGTGAATATTGTTGCACGTCCATTATGGCAATAATAACCTTCCTATGGTAAGGCAACCAAAACTCAAATGGAATGGGTGGCAGAGTAGCTCATTGGTTAGCAATATTGTCTCACAAAACCAAGGACCTGGGCTCGATTCCACCCTCAGGTGACCATCTGTATGGAAGTTGCACATTCTCCCTGTCTCTGTGTGGGTTTCCTCTGGGTGGTCTGGTTTTCTCCCACGATCCAAAGATGTGCAGGGTAGGTGGATTAGCTATGGAAAATGCAGGATTACAGGGACAGGGTAATGGAGGGTAGGTTTGGATGGGGCAGTGTGGATTTGATGGACCCACTGGCCTGCATAGACACCGTAGGGATTCTATGAAAACTGTACCCTTCGCTCTCATTCTCTGTTCTTTCTTTTGAAGCCAGCATGCAATCCATTCTGCCAAACTTCAGTAAGGCGTTCAACAACGTTCCCCATGGGAGACTGGTTAGCAAGGTTAGATCTCACGGAATAAAGGAAGCACTAGCCATTTGGATACAGAACTGGCTCGAAGGTAGAAGACAGAGAGTGGTGGTAGAGGGTTGTTTTTCAGACTGGAGGCCTGTGAACAGTGGAGTGCCACAAGGATAGGTGCTGGGTCCACTACTTTTTGTCATTTATATAAATGATTTGGATGCGAGCATAAGAAGTATAGTTAGTAAGATTGCAGATGACACCAAAAATTGGAGGTTAGTTGACAGCAAAGAAGGTTACCTCAGATTACAACGGGATCATGATCAGATGGGTCAATGCGCTGAGAAGTGGCAGATGGAGTTTAATTTAGATAAATATGAGGTGCTGCATTTTGGGAAAGCAAACCTTAGCAGGACTTATACACTTAATGGTGTAAGGTTTGTGAAGATTTGTCGCTCAGGTTGAGGTTTAGGGTGTAGGTTTGCTCGCTGAGCTGTAGGTTTGATATCCAGACCTACATTACCTGGCTCGGTAACATCATCAGTGATGACCTCCAAGTAAAGCAAAGCTGTTGTCTCCTGCTTTTTATTTATATCTTTCTCCTGGATGGGGTTCCTGGGGTTTGTGGTGATGTCATTTCCTGTTCATTTTCTGAGGGGTTGATAGATGGCATCTAGATCTATGCGTTTGTTTATGGCGTTGTGGTTGGAGTGCCAGGCCTCTAGGAATTCTCTGGCATGTCTTTGCTTAGCCTGTCCCAGGATAGATGTGTTGTCCCAGTCGAAATGGTGGGTTTTTTTTCATCCGTATGTAGGGCTACGAGGGAGAGAGGGTCGTGTCTTTTTGTGGCCAGCTGGTGTTCGTGTATCCTGGTGACTAACTTTCTTCATGTTTGTCCTACGTAGTCCTTGCATGGAATTTTGTAGATTGCCAAGGACTGCCACAAACACTACGTAGGACACAGAGGGTAGTAAGTGCATGGAATGAGCTGCCAGAGGAAGTGGTGGAGGCTGGTAAAATTGCAATATTTAAAAGGCATCTGGATGGTATATGAATAGGAAGTGTTTGGAGGGATATGGGCTGGGTGCTGGAATGTGGGACTAGATTAGGTTAGGATATTTGGTCGGCATGGACAAGTTGGACTGAAAGGTATGTTTCCGTGCTGCACATCTCTGTGACTCTATGACTAGTCTTCTAACTCCTTACCCTCTAACCTTATTTATTGGTTTATTATGGCAACACTCAATCGAACTGACATTTTGGAAAACTGCACACAGTTCAGTATCAGTAAAATATTAACCAGTGGAACCATGCCAGATGGACTTTAATTAGGTACAATGTACAATATTACAATAAGAAAAAAAATTGGGCAATTGTTTTATTCCTTCTTGGAATGTGTGTAAAGTTTGCATTGACTGGCCATCCCTAAAATGTCTGAACAGATTGTAGCTTTCTTCTCATGAAAAGTGACAACTGAGAGGAGATCTATTCAAGGTCTTTGTACATTTTGAGAAGATTTAAAGGGGTAGAAATGGAGAAGATAGTGGTTTCAAGTAGCTGACACAGCTTCAGTAGACTAAATAGCCTTATTCTGTACATTAGATTCTATGAGTATAAGATGTTTCCACTTCTGGGGGAGATCAGCCATGAGCCCATTGAATGGTGGAACAGGTTTGAGAGGCTGGATGGCTTACTCCTGTTCCTAACTTCCTAGACCAAAACTGGATGACATAAATTTAAAATAATCACTAATAAAAACAATGTGGAACTCAAAGACAAACTCCTTCACCCAGAGTAGTGAAATTGTGGAACTTGGTATGACAAATAATGGTGGTAAATGGTGTTGATCCATTTCAGGAAAAAAACTAGATTGGGGTGTGAAGAAGGGATGAAATGAAAACATTTATTGGGAGGACCAATGAGAGCATGAATACCTGAACAGATCTGTTGAGTTGAATGGCCTGTTCATCGGCTGTGAAGTTCAATACCATTTTATGTTGTTGCTCTAACAGAGTATTGTACAACTGAGTGGTTAATTCAGAGGGAAATCCAAATGGGACATTTGGCATATCAGACAAAGAAGGAAACCTTTCACCCATAAAGGACTTTTGTGAATTAATTGGTTTTACCATGAAAAAGACTCATGACAGCAGGGGTAAGAGGACCAGACAATGCTGCCTGAGAGCTTGATACCCCAGAATTTCAACTTGTGATCCCCAATTTAGAAGCTGTATTCCATGCACATCCCTGAGGTATGTTCCAACACATCTTCCCAATTTGGATGCACACAGAGTCATGGAGATATACAGCATGGAAACAGACCCTTCAGTCCAACTCGTCCATGCTGACGAGATCATCTAAATTAATCTAGTCCCATTCGCCAGCACTTGACCCATATCCCTCTAAACCCTTTGTATTCATATACCCATCTAAAAAGCTTTTAAATCTTATAATTATACCAGCCTCCATCACTTCCTCTGGCAGCTCATTCCATACATGCATGAAGAAGTTGCCCTTTTAATTCTCTCTTCTCACCTTAACCTATGCCCTCTAGTTCTGGACTCCCCCACTCCAAGGAAAAGACTTTGTCTATTCACCTTATCCATGCCCCTCATGATTTTATAAACCTCTATAAGGTCACTCCTCAGCCCCCCCGACGCTTCAGGGAAAACAGCCCTAGCCTATTCAGCCTCTCCCTTTAGCTCAAATCCTCCAGCCCTGGCAACATCCTCGTAAATCTTTTCTGAACCCTTCCAAGCTTCACAACATCCTCCTGGTAGGAGGGAGGCCAGAATTGCACGCAATATTCCAACAGTGGCCTAACCAATGTCCTGCACAGCTGCAACATGACCTCCCAACTCCTGTGCTCAATAGTCTGACCAATAAAGGAAAGCATATCAAATGTATTCCAGAAGTAGCTAACCAATATACTGTATAGCCGCAACATATCCATTAATTTTTAGTCAGCCATGATTTTATTGAACGGCAAAGTAGACACAAGGGCTCAATTGCACTGCACCTGCTCTATGTTCATATGCTTTTGTCTCCCACCTCCTAAGCAATTCTGATCCAAACCACTATGTTACACTTTTAATTTTGTAAATTATGTTCAATGTCTTATCTGAATTTCATCCATTTCTTCTGCTTTTTAATCAAACGTTAGTGTCATCAATATGTGGACGCTGACTGAAAGTTAGCCCTAAATATTTATCTGCTACACAGAGAGCCGAATCCAAGGCTGGTCCTGAGATATCAAAGGGAGTGTGACTAATTGAAAACTCCTTCAAAAAGCCGACACAGATATGATTGCCTGTACAGCTTCTACCGTACTGTATCATTCTATGTCAGTATTCTAACAAAATATAAATACAGGCTCAGAGAAGGCGTGCACTCATTTCTGGTGTTTGTGCTGCCAGTTGAACAGCTGATTTGTTTTCAACAGTCAGTTTGCAGTAAATAGTTCCCTGCTTAAAAAAGCAGGAAGTTCAGAGTCTGGTCAATATCCATTATGCCGACTTTTATCAGAACTCCAGGTTTCTGAGAGACAATATTTTCTTTGTTTTATACTTTTAAACATTTTCTTGACACACATCAACACACGAGCACTTAGTCACACAATTCACATCCATTGCCACACTAAGTCCGGAGCCAAGACTTTTTTTGAGTATAATGTTGGATGGCATTGTGGACATAGTCAATGCAAAAGCCCCATTCTCTGACCTGCTCATTTGGTTACAATAGGCATATCACAGGTCAACTTAGTATTTCAGCCAATTTTAACAAATCATGCATGTAAAGAATGACAGTAAAAGAGAGACGTATATTGTGTTGTTCAATACAGACATGAGTGTGTGCTGAGTTGCGCCCTGGTAAGCAGACATGGGCAGAATGGGGTAACATGGTGGTTAGCACTGCTGCCTCACATCACCAGGGACCTAGGTTCAGTTCCAGCCTCTGGAATCTGTTTGTGTGGAGTTTGCACTTTCTCCCAGAGTTTGCATGAGTTTGCTCCATTTTTACCTCTAAGTCTAAAGATGTGCAGATTAGGTGGATTGGCCATGGGAAATGCACGGTTACAGTGATAGGATAGGGGTGTGAGACCAGGTGGGATGTTCTTTGGAGAGTCAGTATGGCCTTGTTGGGCCAAATGGCCTGTTTCCACACTGGAGGGATTCTATGACAATATCTTCAGAAGAGTAAAGATAAAGATTAGCATTGGAATAGAATGGTACTGTGATTCACCTTGATAGGATACCTTGAAGAAACTTTTCTTTACAATCATAGGTTCCAATTAATTGGAATTTCTTGTTCTATATTAATCCAAGATATTTTCTCTATTTTGTTGGTGCTGAATTCAGCAATAGAAATGCCATAGATATGAGTAGTCCCATTCCTATGATGTCCCAGACCAACTAGTATCCAATCGTGTGTGCCTTAATGATGTATATCAGCTTCTTGACTAATGACTAAATCCATTTAAAAAAGTTAGATGCTGAGGCACAACTGTGACCTACACCCAAACATTATGGATCCAGCACATTAGGAAGGAATCAACTTCCCACAGTTAGGGATTTCCAATTTAAAGTGCTGGTTTCTAGGTGAAAATTAAAAATTAATCATTACTTCGGAAATGTATCAACAAACTGTCCAAACTATCATAATTTTGAAAACGTCAATCAAATCTACCTTTTACCTTCTCGTCTCCAAGGAAAACTGTTTGATTTTCTCTAATCTATCTTCATAATTAAAGTTACTCATTCCTGAAACCTCTCTCATAAAACTCTTCTGCGCTCCCTCCAATGTGTTCACATCTTTCCTAAAATGTGGTACTCAGAAATGTACACAATACACCAGCTGAGGTCAACAAGTATCTTATGTAGGTTGCGCATTACTCATTGCTCTTGCACTCTGTGCTTCTGCTAGTAAAAATCTGTGTGCTTCATTAATTTCTCTTCTGCCTGGATCTAAATGGCTGACCCTATATTCTGAGTTCATTGCTAGATTCTCAAGCCCAAATATCTCAATATGACAATGCCAAGCCCCTTAAGAAGTTTATATATTTCAAATAAATCACACCTTAATTCTTCGAAGAAATGTAGGCCTAATCTACTCAGTCTCTCCTGATAAGACAATCCTGTCATTTTAAGAATCAATCTACAAGACCTTCATTGCTCTCTACCCTAGGGAATGATTCGGAGATGCCAGTGTTGGACTGGGGTCTACAAAGTTAAAAATCACACAACACTAGGTTATAGTCCAATAGGTTTAATTGGAAGCACACTAGCTTTCGGAGCGACGCTCCTTCATCAGGTGATTCATCAGGACAATCACCTGATGAAGGAGTGTCGCTCCGAAAGCTAGTGTGTTTCCAATTAAACCTGTTGGACTATAACCTAGTGTTGTGTGATTTTTAACTTTGTACCCTAGGGAAAGTATATCTAACACCTGGCAAGGTAACTAGAACTGTACACAATACTCTCAGTTGTAGCCTCACCAAGTATTTTAATCACCTACAATGTAATCAGTCTTATTTGCTCTAACACCTCAATGCCTTTGTAATATATCTACAATTCTATTTGCCGTCCTAATTGCTTGCTGTTCCCTCATGGTAACTTTCTATTTGCTCTTTATTCCAGACGCTATGACTACTGTCAGGGATTTGAACTCAAGAGGGATGGGTTTATTGCAACCTGCAAGAGCAGGAAAAGTACTGTATGGGTGGAATGATTTAGACAGGAGCCATAACTTTGATACTCCTGTGTTTAAGTCAATGGTGTTTTTGTAATGTATTAAACATTACATCAGCCTGTTGTTAGCTTCTACTTGTAATGCACTTACATTTCATGAATATTAATTAGCATGAAACTTATTTCAACTACACTGTGTCTTCAAGATACAAAGAATCTTAAAGGGTTCTGACTCATGTTTGTTTGAAGCTGGTGTGAACCACTTGCCTTTGCATTGTTGTGTCTCAGTTCAATGTTTTTTCTTGTTGAACTCCAAAGTACAAGTGAAGGAGTCACGGAAATTGCAACGTGCATCAAGGTTCAGGACTGGTAATAGCTAGTCAGAGGGGCTGAGTGTTGAAAAGCTGGGGATCAGGGAATCTAGAGGGAGGGAAGAAGGAAGGGAGGAAGAAAAAAAAAGGAAGGGAGGAAAGAGGATAGAGTTTCAGTGGGGAAGCTGCAGAGGAGAGAAAGGCCAAGCGTCTTGGATCTGATGGTATTATGGATGGATAATAAGATGGTTGCAGGCAGGGGAAATGAAATAAATTATGAATAAAGGATCTAAAAGTTGTTTTCTGTAAAGATTACGGTCCTGTCATTAAATTGAGAATGCTGGCTGGCAGGAGAGATGAGAAACCATCGCAGGGGGTGCAGGATTTGTTAGGGGAGCACACCAGTGTGAATGGTCTCATAGGACAGGGCACAAGAGCAGGTGGAAACATGAACCTTCTAGCTCAGTTAGCAAACCTACATCCAGAACCTCAACCTGAGCGACAAATCTTCTCAAAACATGAAACAAATTAGAGAGGGTGGTGGTTAGGGTCAGAGTGTGCATCTCAATGGGCACAAGGGGGCTAAGAAGGGATATCAAAATCTATGGTGCCAGGGGAGATTGAAGGGGTCCAGAGAAAAGACGCAAGATTATGTTGGGTGGATCAATGGGGATGTGGACAAGCCTGAGATTGACGTGAGTAAGTTGGAAGATACAGGAACAGGTTTAAAAGTTCACGTGCAGCATTTTGAGGAGCTCACAATAAATGATGCTTCACAATATGCTACTACATTGATTGAAGTAAAGATGGGTCATGTTGGGTGGGTGGAGTTATGGGCAAGCACAATTGACCAATTAACTCATTTAAACTCATTGATTATTAAGGCTCTGGATGAGATTTGTGGCTGGTCAGAATGTAGCCATCTAAGAAAAGAAACCACCAATGACAGGGACTGTTGTATCAATGGCATCTTTAACAAGAGATGGAAATGTGTTGCTGGAAAAGCGCAGCAGGTCAGGCAGCATCTAGGGAACAGGAGAATCGACGTTTCGGGCATTAGCCCTTCTTCAGGAAAGGGCTAATGCCCGAAACGTCGATTCTCCTGTTCCCTAGATGCTGCCTGACCTGCTGCGCTTTTCCAGCAACACATTTCCATCTCTGATCTCCAGACCTCACTTTCTCCTCCATCTTTAACAAGAACCAACTTGAAACAGATGTCTGAGAGGTAATGCCAGATGTCTCAAGATGTCCTGGGGAAAATGGTGGCCAAGGAATATTGAATTGTGCATCAAGATGAGCACCTATGTGGTTTTTGTGGGCACCCCATGCCAGTGGTTCTCAGAGCTACTGATGAATCAAATGTCTTTGCCAATGGTTGCTTTCAGAGTACATTGGACAACATATCTCACTAGCTACCACATACAGGTGCATAGAGGGGATGACTAATGTCCTATTCTATTAATCCAATGATTTCATCCATTTCTCCACTGATAATGACAATTAGGTAGAAGGACCAACAGATATCAGTGCCATCACTCAGTTCATAAAAGTACAAGAGACCATTCACTAGCTGCACTCATGTTGGCCATTAGCATTCCCAGAGTAAAGGAAAGACTCTTTAGTATGGAGATAAGGAGAAACTTTTTTTTTGCCAAAGATTGGTGAATCTATGGAATGCCAGAGGGCTATGAAGGCCAAGTCATTGATTATATTTAAGACAGATAGAAAAATTCTTGATTGCCAGAGGGATCAAAGATTATGGAGAGAAAGTGGGAAAATGGGGTTGAAAAACCTATCAGCTATGACTGAATGGCAGAACAGACACGATGGGCAAAATGGACTAATTTCTGCTCTTATGGTCTATGGTATTTGAGGCTGTAGCTTAATTTGACAACTGCTTACAAGTCATAAGATCTATCTACCATGGAGATGGTGAATGGCAACATGTACACAAGGAGGAACAGCATGTAAGGAAATCCTCCCGATGAATTTTTAGCCTAAGAAAAACATGGATACCAGAATAATGAACAGATTCAGATGGAAGATCAGGGTCAACCTGGTCTCCTCAAGGGTTGCCAAATAACCAGGAATTAACATGACCACCATCCAAATCTTCCTGGGTTGTATACATAACCCTACCACTCTCTGTTGTAGAGTTACCCGTAAACCTGTCTTCTTTCACCTAGAATAGAATGGCAAGCTAATCTTTGTCACACATATCTGCTAATGAGTAATAATACCAAAAACATTTTCAATAAGCTTGGACATCTGCCTATCATTGGTCCTGGATCAAAATAATTGGCAATTTTAAAGCACTTAAGTGTAATTACACAGTTCTCAGTTATAACTGTTGAGAGAAATTTGAGCTAATCCCCTTCAGAGTCAACGGAAGGGAGGGACATCTGTGCTTGCATCTTAAGCCATGTCCTACAAACAGATTAGAAAGTGGAAAATCACATGAACACACAATAAAGAATGCATTAAAATACAACACATCTTATTCAGCAATAATGCTAATGTCCCAATCTTCTCTGAAATGATTAAAACGTGCAAACATGGGGGCAGGTTATGAACTTCACTTCTCAAAACTTAAAAGGAACACAGTCAGTCTGTTCTAAAAGCACTGTTGGACTAGATTGGAGAACTCTTTCAAGTATTGCTGTCCATCTCAGGCCCCTTCTCTCCCAACTCCAAAGCTTCAACAGTTGCAATTATTGGAATTGACAAGGGAGTCAAAAGCATTTTTAAAAAAATCATTCACAGGATATGGGCTTTAATGGCTGTCCAGCATATATTGTCCATTCCCAGTGGCCTTGAAAAGTACACAAGTTGGAAAGTAGAGGTGTTACAACAGGGTGATGAACCCTTCTGCTAATTAAACCAAACACACAGAAAAGCTCACCATGCCTCATAATCTGTTAAAATGAGTGGCAGAGAACTCCCAACTGCCACTATTTAAAAAAAAACATCAGTTTATTCTTTAACTCCAGAAATGAACATTAAACAACAACTATTTACAACTCTAAGTCTCTTTTCTCAAAGGTTTGTGATCTACCTCCCACTCTATAACAATATTGTTCCAATAAAAGCCCCTATTAAAATTACATCAACTTAATATGCAAAACCAGACAGCGACAGTCATCTCTGGTGTCCTCCTTCCTCTGGCTGTAGATATCCAAGTCATCTTCAGTCTTTTGCTGCAAAGGTGCTTTATATGAGAAAGGTATCTTTGCTAGAGAGTGTTTTGCTAGCAGTTACTCTGACAATGGTAATTGATCATGCTCTCTGGCTAACTCGTCAAAATACCTGCTTCTTTATACCCCAAACATTAGATCGTCTTATTGGCTTAAGGTTGACAAAAACAAATTCAAATTGGATTGGATTTTAGTATTCAGGGGCAAAATTTAAACAGATTGGCTAAATTTGAACTGTTGCAAAAACAGCCAAATGTTACATATTTTCAGTTTTCCAGTACACCCAGACTGCCAGTCAGTCACATGACAAGTACTTGCAAGCTCAGTGCAAAATAGCTTTCACTCACTCTTAAAAGGTACAGTACACACCTTCAACTTTATAACAGATCACAATCAGAACAGCTATGATCTTTTCAAGTTATGGACCTGACTCAAGGGCTGAACAGCCCACTCCTGCTCCCAATTGGTATATTTGTCTACAACTAAATTATTGAACTGCTTGTCCAACACCCAGCAGTGCAGGTGAAAATGTTTCCTCCAGCTAAATGTTGGGAAGACTTCTGTCTGCACCACAAATGCCATTCTATCACCACTAATTCCATTCATTTCTTTGGCAACTGTTGAAGGCTGAAACAGACTTTTTCACAAACTTATATTCATCCCTGAAATGAACTTCAGACCACACATCTGCAGCATTATAAAGATCACCCACTTTCATCCTTGTAACTGCCTGGTTTAAGTTATCTGCTGCTGAAACCCTCATTCACCCCTTTGTTACCTCCAGATTTTACTGTTGTAATGCTCACATTCCAGCTCTCCCACATTCTGCCCTCCATAAAATGAAGGTAATGTAAAACTCTGTTACCTATGTCTTAACTCATACTTCATCCTATTACTCCTTCCCTGCTCATGCTTTCTGACCTTCATTACCTCACCTGAGCCAATGTCTCAAAGGTAAATTTTGTCAGCCTTGTTTTCAAGGTTCCCGGTCCCTTCCGTGATCTTCTCTAATCTTTTGTGATATCTTTTGTGATGCCCTGCTTGAGCATCCTGATTTTAAACCCTCCACCATTAGCAGCCATGTTTTTGGCTGCCTGACCTCTAAACTCTGAAGTTTCCTCCTCAAAAATCTCCAGTTCAATATTTCTCTTTCATACTTTAATGTAATTCTATGTCTTTGATCGAGCTTTTGGTCACCTCTTTTACTATCTCCTTGCGTATCATTGTAAAATCTTGTTTAATGATCACTCGTGGAATTACTTGATTTATTCACATTAAATGCATACAGGTTATTGTTGTTCTGTTGTGGAACTGCTGATCTGTCATTACCAGACCTATTAATCACAACATGTGAATGGGGACCAGCTGTGCCTGAAACATTTCAGTAAAGCAGTCACCAAGGAAGGCTGTGTTTCTTGTGAGTCAAGTCCAAATGAGGAACTTTCAGTTCCCTTTAAAAATTGCAAGACATGTACTTCAACTTTCATCATAAAACAATTAACCACAAGAATGCATGCTACCTAACAACTGTAAAAACAAAACAATTCTTGACCCCCTACCCACAATGAGTTGTTTATTCTCACTTAATTCCCAGCTTTTGACTGATTAGCCATTTGCAGGGAGAAGCTGAATTTATCCCTTATCCCACAAAATACACAGATGCAAAGTCCCAACTGTCATTTAGAACTCAATGACTTAATAGTGTCCTTTAGGGAAGGAAACATACCCAGACTGAATCTATATTTGACTTTTGTCCCAAAGAAAATTGGTTGATTCTTAACTACTTTTAAAAGCAGCTAAATAATGGGCAATTAGAAAGAAACAAATGACTACTGAACTAACTGATCAGATACATATAAGCATCAAATTATTCCTAATCAACCCATTTAGAGAAGTTATTACATGCCTCAGGAACAGGTGAGATTAAAACCTTGACCTCCTGACTTAGTGTTAGGGGCACTACTACTGCACCATAAGTGTGCCTCCTTCAAATCAGGACATAACACTTTGTCCAATTAACCCAACAGTCTTTGTATTTAACATCTGGGACTAGTGACAAAGTTAGGAAAGTTGTCCTAAAGGCTAGTCAAGCAGCAGTCCGGTATTGTGCTATGAAGACACTTCATAATTAATACTTCATTTGGGGAATTAAGTTTAGAAGGGTTTTTGGTAAATAGATTTATTTCAAGTTTTGTGGAGAAACCTGGATTGGTTTCTTCGAAAGGTATCATTAAAAGGTCTCCGTGGAAATTGGAGATTTTTTTTTAACAAGGTTTCCTTGAAATCATTTGACGAGCAATAACATTTTGCTTTGCTGGATGCCCTGCTGGGGCTATTCAAACATTTTGGCTTTCAGTTTGTTCGGATTTTCAATTAAAGGAGAAAAGCTTAGAACATAGAACATAGAACATAGAACATTACAGCGCAGTACAGGCCCTTCGGCCCTCGATGTTGCACCGCCCTGCCATACTAATCTGAAGCCCATCCCACCTACACTATTCCATGTACGTCTATATGCCCGTCCAATGACGACTTAAATGCACTTAAACTTGGCAAATCTACTACCGTTCCAGGCAAAGCATTTCATACCCTTACTACTCTCTGAGTACAGAAACTACCTCTGACATCTGTCTTATACCTATCTCCCCTCATTTTAAAGTTGTGTCCCCTCGTGTTTGCCGTCCCCATACCTGGAAAAAGGCTCTCCCTGTCCACCCTATCTAACCCTCTGATTATCTTGTATGTCTCTATTAAGTCACCTCTCAACCTTCTTCTCTCTAACGAGAACAGCCTCAAGGCCCTCAGCCTTTCATCGTAAGACATTCCTTCCATACCATGCAACATCCTAGTAAATCTCCTCTGCACCCTTTCCAAAGCTTCTACATCCTTCTTATAATGCGGTGACCAGAACTGTACACAATACTCCAAGTGTTGCTGGACCAGAGCTTTGTACAGCTGCAACATAACCTCCTGGTTCTGGAACTCAATCCCTCTATTAATAAAGGCCAAAACACTGTATGCCTTCTTAACAACCCTGTCAATCTGGGTGGCAACTTTCAGGGATCTGTGTACATGGACACCGAGATCTCTCTGCTCATCTGCACTCCCAAGAATCTTACCATTAGCCCAGTACTTTGCATTCCGATTACTCCATCCAAAGTGTACCACCTCTCACTTATCTACATTAAACTCCATTTGCCACCTCTCAGCCCAGCTCTGCATCCTATCTATGTCTCTCTGCAACCTACTACATCCTTCGTCACTATCCACAACTCCACCGACCTTAGTGTCGTCCGCAAATTTACTAACCCACCCTTCTAAGCCCTCATCCAGGGCATTTATAAAAATCACGAACAGCAGTGGATCCAACACCGACCCTTGCGGTACGCCGTTAGTAACTGGTCACCAAGATGAACATGTTCCATCAACTACAACCCTCTGTTTTCTTTCAGCAAGCCAATTACTGATCCAAACTGCTATGTCTCCCACAATCCCATTCCTCTGCATTTTGTATAATAGCCTACTATGGGGAACCTTATCGAACACCTTGCTGAAATCCATATACACCACATCAACTGGTTTACTCTCATCTACCTGTTTGGTCACTTTGTCAAAAAAGTCAATAAGATTCGTTAGGCACGACCTCCCCTTCACAAAACCGTGCTGACTGTCCCTGATCAGATTATTCTTTTCTAGATGGTTATAAATCCTCTCTCTGATAACCTTTTCCAACACTTTACCAACAACTGAAGTGAGACTCACTGGTCTGTAATTACCAGGGTTGTCTCTACTACCCTTTTTGAACAAGGGAACCACATTTGCTATCCTCCAGTCCTCAGGCACTATTCCTGTAGACAATGATGATTTGAAGAACAATGCCAAAGGCTCAGCAATCTCTTCCCTTGCCTCCTAGAGGATCCTAGGATAGATCCCATCTGGCACAGGGGTCTTGTCTATTTTCACACTCTGCAGTATTTCTAATACCTCTTCCTTGTGAACCTCAATCTCTTCTAGTCTAGATGCAAGTATCTTTGTATCTTCCTCGCCAACATTTTCATTTTCTATTGTGAACACTGTCGAAAAATATTTATTTAGTGCTTCCCCTATCTCCTCTGACTCCACACACAACTTCACACTATTATCCTTGATTAGCCCTAATTTAACTCTCGTCATTCTTTTATTCCTGACATACCTATGGAAAGCCTTAGGGTTAACCCTGATCCTATACGCCAACAACTTCTCATGTCTCCTCCTAGCTCCTCTGAGCTCTCTTTTTAGGTCTTTCCTGACTTCCTTGTAACCCTCAAGCGCCCTAACTGAGTTTTTACATTTTGTCCTAACATAAGCTGCCTTCTTCTTCTTGACCAGGGATTCCACTTCCTTAGTAAACCACGGCTCAAACATTCTATATCTTCCTCCCTGCCTGACAGGTACATATTTATCTAGGACACACAGGAGCTTTTCCTTGAATAAGCTCCACATTTCTAATATGCTCATCCCCTGCAGTTTCCTTCCCCATTCTACGCTTCCTAAATCTTTCCTAATTGCATTGCAATTTCCCTTCCCCCAGCTGTAACTCTTGCTCGGTGGAGTACACCTATCCCTTTCCATCACTAAAGTAAACCTGACAGAATTGTGATCGCTGTCTCCAAAGTGCTCACCTACTTCCAAATCTAACACCTGGCCAGGCTTATTACCCAGTACTAAATCTAAAGTGGCTTCACCCCTTGTAGGCCTCCTGCACACACTGGACAAAAACTGACCCATCTATAGTACTCGTACTGTGGTGATCCCAGTCAATATTTGGATAGTTGAAGTCCCCCATGACAACTACCCTGCCTCTCTCACTCCTATCGAGAATCATCTTTGCTTATGAGGAAAGATCTAATTTCTCCTGCTTCTGAAAAGACCCTCGTGTCCAGTTCAGGTTGAAATCTATTTGTTCTTCTAGAAGAGTACTAAAAGAGTAAATGTATTTCCTAGGTAAGCTGTATCTGCCAAGACTTTGGAGACAAGTACATATAATTGGTGACCTGTCCAAAAGTATCAGAGTGCTGGACCAAAAGACGAGGTGAACATTCCAAACCTGATCATCTTTGTCAAGGACGAAAACCATTGGCCTGTATTTTATAAAAGTGTCAACCTCAGCGTAGAACATAAGGACAGGATGAGGCCATTCAGCCCCTCAAGCCTGTTCTGCCATTCAATGAGATCAAAGCTGATCTTGGCCTAACTCACATACATGACTTGTGTTTGGCTCATATTCCTTAAAACTTCGGTTTAACAAAAAAAACTATCTCAAGTTTAAAATTAACAACTGATTGAGCATTAATTACTGCTTGGGAAGAGAGTGTCAAATCTCTAACACCTTTTGTGGAAATTTATTTTGCATCCTTCATCTAGTGTCTTTGAACGTATGTATTTGTGAGTGTGTTTTGGGTTATTGAGAAGGATAAACTTTTTAATTTTCCACTACCCACTCGGAATGCTGGTACTTGCACCTTACTATCCCAGGAGTTGTCACAAAAGTTAAAGATATAGTTAAAGTATTCAAGATCCCCAATGTAGGTCTGCAAAGGATTCTGGTTAACCGAAAACACGAACGAGGATTCTGTACTTAACAAGAACTGCTATTTGTTGCAAATAAATCAATTTTAATCAGAGGAAAACAACATATGAATTATCAACATTTAACTCTATTAATCGAAGCTCTAACTCTCTTCTTAAACTCCTACACACAAAGACAAATAAGCAAACATGGGTGTTATGGGTGCAGGAAAATCTGTGGGGAGACATAATTCAATAGCATCAGTCCACAGTGGCCCTTTTCCTTCTCAAGACCTTCTTTCCCCTGATTTCCTTATTTCCAGATTCTTTTCATTCTTTGAGAAAGGCACAGGGCAGTTGGCACACTAACTGTAAAGTATTTCAGTTTCTGAGTAGAGACAACAGCTTACAGCAATTGGTGAAAGAGAATAATTGACTATCTTCCAGGTTACTTCTCTTGAGATAAGGAGAGAGCCATTGATTTTTCTGCAGATTAGAAAATCTCTTCTATATATTGTAAACACAGAAGTGGTTCACCTGTCCAGGAGCAAATCAGAGAGTAGTTGGCATGTTGACGACTCCTGGCATCCACAACTACTCCCGATTTCATAAACCAAACAATGTATCACTGGACAAAGATCACTTCAATAATACACTCACAGCGTGAAAAATCACACAATGGATTATAGTTCTTATAAAAGTGCAGCAACTCCTTCTGCAGTCCTTAACCCATTTTATTTCAAAATCCAAAATAAAAAAAAATTAAAATGCGGTTCCTTGTAGGAGATGAAACAGCATTTCAAAAATGTATTTCATCACTGGATATATGACATAAACAACAAAGCATGGAACATTATCCTTTGTCTCCCCTCCGTCCAACACCCCTCCACAATCTTTTAGCATTTCTCAAAACTTTAACGTCTGCCAACATTTTACACTTAGAACAATGCACCTGCAATTGTATTATGCTTTCCAGAAATGTTAATAATCTGCACATTAAATGGTTGAAACAACAGACTTCATTTGAAAAATCTTGCATGTAAGCTTTGAATTTTTTAATGAATGCCATTGGATTATGGTCTGTACAGACTCATGTTTCTTTGTTACAATGTTGAAAAATCAACAGGGAATTCTATTGGAGCATTCACTATTGCTATTCTTGGCAAAACTTGACCTTATCCTATGTAAGTTACTTTAAAAAAAATTGCTTATGGAATGTGGACGTCACTGGCTAGCCTAGCATTTATTGCTTGTCCCTAAGTTGCCCAGAGAGCAATTAAGAATCAATCAATTACTATAGATCTAGAGTTACATGTAGGCCAGGAGAAAGTAAGAACTGCAGATGCTGGAGACCAGAGCTTAAGAATGTGTTGCTGGAAAAGCGCAGCAGGTCAGGCAGCATCAAAGGAACAGGAGAATCGACATTTCGGGCATAAGCCCTTCTTCAGGAATGAGGAGGGTGTGCCAAGCAGGCTAAGATAAAAGGTAGGGAGAAGGGACTTGGGGGAGGGGCGCTGGGAATATGATAGGTGGAAGGACGTTAAGGTGAGGGTGATAGGCTGGAGAGGGCGTGGGGGTGGAGAGGTTGGGAAGAAAATTGCAGGTCAAGAAGGCGGTGCTGAGTCTGAGGGTTGGGCGAGGGGAAATGAGAAAGCTAGAAATCTGCATTTATCCCTTGTGGTTGGAGGGTTCCTAGGCGGAAGATGAGACACTCTTCCTCCAGGCGTCGTGTTGCCATGGTCTGGCTTTGGAGGAGGCCAAGGACCTGCATGTCCTTGGCGGAGTGGGAGGGGGAGTTAAAGTGTTCAGCCACGGGGGGGTTGGGTTGGTGGGTGCAGGTGTTCCAGAATTGTTCTCTGAAACGTTCCGCAAGTCGGCGGCCTGTCTCCCCAATGTATAGGGGGCAACATTGGGTGCAGCGGATGCAGTAAATGATGTGTGTAGAGGTGCAGGTGGATTTGTGACGGATATGGAAGTATCCCTTGGGGCCTTGGAGGGAAGTGAGGGGGGAGGTGTGGGCGCAAATTTTGCATTTCTTGCGGTTGCAGGGGAAAGTGCCGGGAGTGGAGGTTGGGTTGGTGGTGGGTGTGGACCTGATGAGGGAGTCGCGGAGGGAGTGGTCTTTCCGGAATGCTGATAGGGGTGGGGAGGGAAATATATCCTTGGTGGTGGGGTCTGTTTGGAGGTGGCAGAAATGATGAAGGATGATACGATGTATCCGGAGGTTGGTGGGGTGGTAGGTGAGGACCAGTGGGGTTCTGTCCTGGTGGCGATTGGAGAGGCAGGGTTCAAGGGCGGAGGAGCGGGAAGTGGAGGAGATGCGGTGGAGAGCATCGTCAACCACGTCTGAGGGGAAATTGCGGTCTTTGAAGAAGGAGGCCATCTGGGTTGTTCAGTATTGGAACTGGTCCTCCTGGGAGCAGATGCGGCGAAGGCAAAGGAATTGGGAATATGGGATGGCGTTTTTACAGGGGGAAGGGTGGGAGGAGGTGTAATCTAGGTAGCTGTGGGAGTCAGTCGGTTTATAGTAAATGTCCGTGTTGAGTCGGTCGTCCGAGATAGAAATGGAGAGGTCTTGGAAGGGGAGGGAGGAGTCTGAGACGGTCCAGATAAATTTGAGGTCGGGGTGGAAGGTGTTAGTAACGTGGATGAACTGTTCAACCTCCTCGTGGGAGCACGAGGTAGCGCCAATACAGTCATCGATGAAGCAGAGGAAAAGGTGGGGGGTGGTGCCAATGTAGCTGCGGAAGATGGACTGTTCCACATATCCGACGAAGAGGCAGGCATAGCTGGGGCCCATGCGGTGCCCATGGCTACTCCTTTGGTTTGGAGGAAGTGGGAGGATTGGAAAGAGACGTTGTTCAGAGTGAGGACCAGTTCAGTCAGTCGAAGGAGGGTGTCAGTGGAAAGGTACTGGTTGGTTCGTCGGGAAAGGAAGAAGTGGAGGGCTTTGAGGCCTTCGTGATGGGGGATGGAGGTGTATAGGGACTGGATGTCCATTGTGAAGATAAGGCATTGGAGGCCGGGGAAGCGAAAATCATGGAGGAGGCGCAGGGCGTGGGTGGTGTCCTGAATGTAGGTGGGGAGTTCTTGGACTAAGGGGGACAGGACCGTGTCAAGGTATGCAGAAATGACAGGTGGGGCAGGAGCAGACTGAGGAGAAAGTGAGGACTGCAGATGCTGGAGATCAAAGCTGAAAATGTGTTGCTGGAAAAGCGCAGCAGGTCAGGCAGCATCCAAGGAGCAGGAGAAGGGCTCATGCCCGAAACGTCGATTCTCAGCCCATTTTCAGCCCAGGAGCAGGCTGAGACAATAGGTCGGCCGGGGCAGTCAGGTTTGTGGATTTTGAGCAGGAGGTAGAAACGGGCGGTGCGGGGTTGTGGGACTATAAGGTTGGAGGCGGTGGATGGGAGATCCCCTCAGGTGATGAGGTTACGGATGGTCTGGGAGATGATGGTTTGGTGGTGGGAGGTGGGGTCATGGTCAAGGGGGCAGTAGGAGGAGGTGTCCGCGAGCTGGCATTTAGCCTCAGCAATATAAAGATCGTTGCGCCAAACTACCACCGCGCCTCCCTTGTCTGCTGGTTTGAGAGTGAGGTTGGGTTTGAAGCGGAGGGAGTGGAGGGCTGCACATTGCGAGGGTGAGAGGTTGGAGTGGGTGAGAGGGGTGGACAGGTTGAGGCGGTCAATGTCGCGGCGGTAGTTGGCTATGAAGAGATCGAGGGCGGGTAAGAGGCCAGCACGGGATGTCCAGGTGCATGGGGTGTGTTGGAGGCGGGAGAAGGGGTCGTCAGAGGGTGGGCAGGAGTCCTGGTTGAAGAAGTAGGCGCGGAGACGAAGGCAGCGGAAGAAATGCTCAAAGTCTCGCCGCATGTTGAATTCGTTAATCCGGAAGCATAGGGGGATGAAGGTGAGGCCTCGGCTGAGGACGAATCATTTCATCCTCAGAGAGGGGGAGGTCTGGAGGGATAGTGAAAATATGGCAGGGCTGGGAGCTCGGACCTGGTGTGGGACTGGAGCTGGGAGTGGGGGCGGGGTTAGGTGTGGGGGTGTGGTTAGGCATGGGGCGGAGTTAGGCACGGGGCAGAGATCGGCCGCCTACTTGCGGAATGTTTCAGAGAACACCTCTGGGACACCCACACCAACCAACCCAACCGCCCCGTGGCTGAACACTTTAACTCCCCCTCCCACTCCGCCAAGGACATGCAGGTCCTTGGCCTCCTCCATCGCCAGACCATGGCAACACGACGCCTGGAGGAAGAGCGCCTCATCTTCCAGCTAGTAACCCTCCAACCACAAGGGATGAATGCAGATTTCTCCAGCTTTCTCATTTCCCCTCTCCCCACCTTTTCTTAGTCCCAAACCTCAGACTCAGCACCGCCTTCTTGACCTGCAGTCTTCTTCCCGACCTCTCCGCCTCCACCCCCTCTCCGGCCTATCACCCTCACCTTAACCTCCTTCCACCTATCGTATTCCCAGCACCCCTTCCCCCAAGTCCCTTCTCCCTACCTTTTATCTTAGCCTGCTTGGCACACCCTCCTCATTCCTGAAGAAGGGCTTATGCCCGAAACGTCGATTCTCCTGTTCCTTTGACGCTGCCTGACTTACATGTAGGCCAGACTAAGTAAGCAGCTATCTAGATGGGTTTTTAACAATAACCAACCTAGGTCATATGGTTGTCATTCGACTAGCTTTTGATTTCAGATTTTTATTGAATTCAAATTTCACTACCGACTGCAGTGGGATTTAAAGCCACATCCTCAAAACATTAGGTTAGAATTCTAGATCACTAGCTCAGTGATATTATCATTAAATCAGTACCTCTTCTTGCTTTTGCACATTCACTTTCGGCAAAGTTTATTCCTAAGCCAGCTGACTGCAATCATTAAAATAAGTCTTTTAATTGCCTTGCATGCTGTTCCCATTTGTTACTCTATTCAGAGTATTCAAGAAGATTTGTAGCTCAGGTTGTGGATGAGATTGCTGACTTGCTCGCTGAGCAGGTAAGTTTGTTCACAGATGTTTTGTCACCATGCTAGGTAACATCAGCAGTGCACCTCCGGTGAAGTGTTAGCATTCTGTCCCACTTGCTATTTGTGTGTCTGGGTCTGTTGGGGTTGGTGGTGTCATTTCTGGCTTTGTTGTTGGTTCTGTTTCTTAGCAGTTGGTGTATGGGGTCCAACTCTACATGTTTGTGAATGGAGTTTCAGGTTGAGTGCCAGACTTCCATGAGTTCCCATGCATGTCTCTGTTTGGCTTGTCCTAGGGATACATTATCACAGTTGAATTGGTGCCCTTCATTGTCCATGTGCATGGGTACAAGTGATAGCTGGTCATGTCTCTTGGCGGCTAGTTGGTGTTCGTGTACCCTGGTGACTAATTTCCTTCCTGTTTGCCCTATGTAGTGATTTTGGCAGTCTTTAATGGTTAGTCCTGTTGGTTGTGAGTATGGGATTCTTTATAATTGTTAGTAGCTGTTATCGTGTGGTTGTTGCTTTGTGGGAAACCATGATACCCAGGGGTCAGAGTAGCCTGGTAGTCATTTCTGCTATGTTAATAATGTATGGCAGTGTGGCCAGTGTGTCCAGACATGTTGTGTCTTCCTGTTGTGGTCTGTCATGTAGGTATCAGCAGATATCCTTTGTTGGTTTTGTCCATGGGTTGTATTGGGTCTATTAAGTTTGTTAGTTTTTTGTTTGAGAGTGTTGGTGGGTTTGTGTGCTACTAGGATTCCAAGGGGTCTTAGTAGTCTGGCTGTCATGTCTGAAACTTCTTTGATGTATGGTAAGGTGGTTCGGGTTTCTGGCTGTGTTCGGTCTGCTTGTCGTGGTTTGTTCTTGAGGAATGTGCGGACTGTATTTTTTTGAGTATCCGTTCTTCTTAAATATGTTGTGTACGTGGTTCTCCTCTGTTTTCCGAAGTTCGTCTGTGCCGCAGTGTGAGGTGGCTCGTTGGAATAGTGTTCTGATACGGCTTTGTTTGTGTGTGTTGGGATGGTTGCTGGTGTAGTTAAGTATTTGGTCAGTGTTTGTTGGTTTTCTGTATACGCAGGTTTGTAGTTCTCCGTTGTCCTTTCTTTCGACTGTGACGTCCAGGAATGTGAATTTATTGTCGGGTTCTTCCTCTTTGGTGAACTTTATGCCTGTGAGGGTGTTGTTGATGATGTTAAATGTCTCTTGTATCTTGTTTCATTTTGTGATGACAAAGGTGTCATCTACATAGCGGACCCAGATTTTTGGTTTGGTGGTTGGTAGGGCTGTTTGTTCTAGTCTTTGCATTACCGCCTCTGCTATGAATCCTGATAGCAGAGATCCCATGGGACTCAGTACAACCCAGTACAACCCATTGACAAAACCAACGTCATCTACAAAATTCCATGCAAGGACTGCCACAAACACTACGTAGGACAAACAAGAAGAAAGTTAGTCACCAGGATACACGAACACCAGCTAGCCACAAAAAGACACGACTCTCTCTCCCTTGTAGCCCTACACATGGAGGGAAAAAACCCCACCATTTCGACTGGGACAACACATCTATCCTGGGACAGGCTAAGCAAAAACATGCCAGAGAATTCCCAGAGGCCTGGCACTCCAACCACAATGCCATAAACAAACACATACATCTAGATACCATCTATCAACCCCTCAGAAAACGAACAGGAAATGACATCACCTCAAACCCCAGGAACCCTATCCAGGAAAAACATATAAATAGAAAGCAGGAGACAACAGCTTCGCTTCACTTGGAGGTCACCACTGATGATGTTACCTTGCGAGGTAATGAAACGTCTGGATATCAAACCTACAGCTCAGCGAGCAAACCTACACCATAAACCTCAACCTGAGCTACAAACCTTCACAAACCTTACATGTACAAAGTCCATTTTGAGAACTTTCTACCTCCTCTTCTGTCTCAATCCTTTTGTCTCTGACATCCTCTATTACTCTTACCACCTGACACACGTGCTTCTCCTTATCCTCCTCCCTATGATGATATTATTTTGACATACATTGCAGAACTACTTCTTCCTACAATCAGGAATATCTATCAGATTGTACACTTTACTAAGCCTTCAAACAACCTGTATGAATTTTGCTTTCAGAGCTATAGAGATCTACAGCATGGAACAGGCCCAACTTGCCCATGCTGTCCAGTTTTCACAATTTAAACAAGTCCCATTTCCCTACATTTGGTCCATATCCCTCCTTTCCTATTCCAACCATGTACCTGTCTGGTTCACCTTACAAAGACAACAATTCCAATTTTTCATTTCCTACATAAAACATTCAAGTTGTAGAATGTAAGTCCATTCGTTTATTTTTGTCTGTGAAACTAGCAAATGTTTCTTTGATACCTTACATAATCCAAAATCGAGAATTTGTCTTTGTCTTAAGAACTTTTCCTTAATCAATTTTAATGTGATGTCATGATAACAGATTGATCTAAATGTACTAAACCCAGTTGATTCATTTTGGGAATCTATGGTGGCAAGCAGTAAGAAAGATAATCTGTTGTCTCAATCCCAGGGCAATTCATGATAGCATGACTTAGTCATAATTTTGAGAGTCTGATGGTATCTTGGAAAAATTTTAGAAATAAAGTTAGAACCTTGATCAAATTATATTCAACTGATAGTCCATAATGAGTAAAAACTCTGTTCACTTTTCCACTTTTACCTCAGCTTTAATGGCCCTAAAGGAACACCTTTAGGAAAAGGACTTGCCATAGCCATAATTGTAAGAATATACTGTTGTCCTGATTTCAATTTTGGTAATGATCCTATACAATCTAATAAGACTCGACTGAGTGAATCTTCAAAGACTGATATAGGTATCAAAGGTCTGGATTACATGTTGAGGTTTTGCTATTATGTGGCATATATATGGTATTTTACTAAATTGCACAACCTATTTTTGACCAAGCAAAATACCTGTGTTTTGCTTATTCCTACGTATCCTATTAAAGGATATCTCTACAGTATCAGGATGATATCACGATTTGATGAGCAACCACCCATTCTTCATCTGCAGGTCAATGAGAGTGTTTCCACTTTCTCATCAGAACTCTGCTTTTTGAATACAATAGCTCTCTAAAACACATCAGCCTCAGCTTCAGTGTGTGCTATCTGTGTTTGCTTACTTAACTCAGAATCCACATTGACCCTTCATTAATGAAGACAAGTCAAATATATCTTTTGAATTATCTTCGTTCTTAAAGAGGTCGAGGCCAGTCAACACAATTTCTCCTCATATGATAAAACTACCATTCCAGAGAACAGTCTGGTGAACCTTTGCTACATTCTCTATATCAAGTATATATTTTCTTAGGTAAGGAGATTAAAACTGTGTGCAATACTCCTGTGAGGCCTCACCGAAGCCCTGTACATCTGTAGTAAGACTTCTTAGTTCTTTCCTCTTTCAATAAAGACTGACCTAGTAATTGCCTTCCTAACTGCTTGTGTGCCTGCATGCCAGCTCCCAGTAATTGCTATACAAATACACACAACCCTTTGTATGTCAACATTTCCCAATCTGTAAATATTTAAATAATGCTCTGCCAATCTGTTTTTTTCTTCAAAGTGGACAACTTTACATATCCACATTATACTGCATCTGCCATGCATTTACTCTCTCATTCAACTTGTCTTTGTCTGCGTAAGTCCTATTTATATCCTCTCACCACTCACAATTCCATTTAGTTTTGTTTTGTCAGCAAACTTGGAAGTATGACATTTGATTGTCTCATGCAAATCATTGACATAAATTGTGAATAGCTGAGTATGAAGTACTGATCTCTGTGGTACCTGCCTTGTTATCTCCTTCCACAAAAGAAAAGACTCTTTTTTTTTTCCCTACATTCAGTTTCCTGTCTGCCAACAAATTCTCAAATTCTGTTTGATTTTGCACAATATTTCTTATGTGGGACTTCTCCAAAGCTTTCTGAAAATCCAAATACACCACATCCGCTAGTTGTCCCTCATCTAATCTGCTAGTTATGTCAAACATGATTTCTCCTTCATAAATGCACTACTCCTGCTGGTTTTCACCCATCATAATGCAGTGCAGGTGGTACTGAATTAATGTAAATTCTATAGAATTATGCAGAATATGGAACACAGAAATGAGCCATTTGGCGAAATCAATCCACAATAGTCATTGTGTGTCACTCAGGCTCCCACCCATTCTTCCTTGTCAAACTCTTGTCACTGTTTGACAAGGAAGAATGATGCCTTCTCCCCCGTAAGCCTGTCTAACCTCCCCTTGCATGCATTGTTACTTATTGTCTGCACTACTGCTTGTGTTAATGAGTTCCGAATTCTCATCACTCTCCAGGTAAAGAGGTTTTGTATTTGATTTCTTGGTGACTATCTGATATTGATGTTCCCAGATGCTGCGTTTCTCTTTACGTGGAAACATTTGCTTTCTGTCTACCCTGTCAAACACTTTCAGAGAGTCCTCACGTAAGAAATAGGAACAGAAGTAGGCCACTCAGCCCCTCAAGACTGCCTTGCCATTCAACAAGATAATCATAGATCTGCCCCAGGCTGAACTCTTCTTTCCTGCCCAGCTCAGCATTGCTATCAACTCCCTGATATTTCAAGCATCCACCAACTTTCTCCCTAAAAATGTTCAGTGATCTTACCTCTACAACTTGTTAGGGCAGAGAATTCCAGACATACACTGGGAAAAGAAACTCCTTCACATAACAGTTTCAAATAAGTGTTCCCTTATGCTGTGACAATATTCCACAGTATGAAATTCCCTCATTAGTCGAAACATCTTCTCAACATCTGACTTGTCAAAACCCCCAGAAACTTGTACATTTCTATAAGCTGACCCTTCATTCATCCGAACAATAGTGAATAAAAGTCTAACCTAATTAATCGTCCTTGATAGGTCAATCCCATTCATATAAGGCATTAGCTTAGTGAAATTCTTTTCAACTATGTCCAAAACCATTATATCCTTTCTTAAATATGGGGACCAAAACTGCACATGGTACTGCAAATATGGCCTCATTAGCACCTTGTATAGTTGTAACAAGACTATGCTATTTTTAAACTCCAACCACCTTACAATAAAGGCAAAATTCAATTTGTCTTCTTAATTAACTGCTGCATCTGCATGCTCACATTTTGTGTTTCACACATAAAAACACCCAGATCCCTCTGCAACAACATTCCTGCTAAGATGCATGATAATGGGCGAACAGCCGCTCCAAGGTTCTGCAAACAGTGCTCAGTATCAGCACACCAATTCTGGAAGTGACTGCCATGCACAAATCTTGGAGCCAGATTGAAAATTAGACGGTATGCTGTTTTGTGCTGGATTTTTGTGGTGTTTCTCTCTCTCCACTTTAGGTAATAGTCAGCTTTTTGATTCTGCCCACTAAACTATATAACCTATAATAAACTCCACCTGCCAAGTTTTTTCCACTCACTAAAACAGTCTATCTCACCTTAAAGATTCCTGATGTCCTCATTACAACATGCCATTCAACCTCTTTTGTATTGTCAGCAAATTTGGATACATTGCGTTCTGCCCCTTCATCTAAGTCACTAATTTAAATAGCATATAATTGAGGCTGTATGACTGATTCTTGTGACACTCCACTAGTTACGTCTTTACAATCTGAAGAAGACTCAAAATTGATGCTAAAGCATTACCCCATACCATGAGCTCCTGTCTTTTATGACCTAATTGGAAGCCTTCAAGAAATCCAAACACAATGCACCTACCTGTTCCCCGTTATCATCTTTGCTTGTAATATCCTCAAAGAAATTTGGCAAATTTGTCCACTGGACCTGAAAAGTTAACTCTGAAATGTTAACAGCCCCAGCCTGTTAAGCCTCTCCCTATAGCTTAAATCCTCCAACCCTGGCAACATCCTTGTAAACCTTTTCTGAACCCTTTCAAGTTTCACAACATCTTTCCCATAGGAAGGAGACCAGAATTGCACGCAATATTCCAACAGTGGTCTAACCAGTGTCCTGTACAGCCACAACATGACCTCCCAACTCCTGTACACAATACTCTGACCAATAAAAGAAAGCATACTAAATGCCTTCTTCACTATCCTATCTAGTTGTGACTCCACTTTCAAGGAGCTATGAACCTGCACTCCAAGGTCTCTTTGTTCAGCAACACTCCCTAGGACCTTACCATTAAGTGTATAAGTCCTGCTAAGATTTGCTTTCCCAAAATGCAGCGCCTTGCATTTATTTGAATTAAACTCCATCTGCCACTTCTCAGCCCATTGGCCCATCTGGTCAAGATCCTGTTGTAATCTGAGGTAATACTGTGTCCAGTTTTGGTTACCCAGTTATAGGAAGGATTTCATTAAACTGGAGAGGATTCAAAAGAGATTTACCAGGATGTTGTTGGACATGGAACATTGAGCTCTAGAGAAGGGCTGGATAAGCTGGAACTTTTTCCCTGGAGCAAAGGAGGTTGACAGGCGACCAGATAGAAGTTTATAGAATAATGAGAGGTATCAGTTAGAGTTAATGGTAATTGTCTTTTCCCTAGAATGGGGGATTTCAAAACTCGGGCACATTTTTAAGATGAGAGGAGAGAGATTTTAAAAAACACACGAGAGGCAAATGTTTTAAACAGAAGGTAGTTCGCATGTAGAAGGAACATTGCATAGATGCAGGTACAGTTACAACGTTTAAAAAACATTTGGATAGGTACATGAATAGGAAAGGCTTGAAGAGACATGGGCCAGGATCAAGCAGGTGCGTAGTTTGGGATTATGTTCAGCATGGACTGGTTGCTCGGAAGGGTCTGTTTCCACACTGTATGACTTTACGATTCTGCCTGTATAACTCCTCACAACACAAAGTTTAGTTTGACCTACTTGCTGATCAGTTTAGGAACATGCTGTTGTAAGAAACTATCTTGAAAGGATTCCATGAACTCTTGATAAAATTGAGGAATCTTTGATGTTATTGTGGTCAATCTGATTCTTCCTGTTTATAAGCCGATTAAAATCATAACACCATAAGACACGAGCAGAAATTAGGCCATTCAGCCCATCGAATCTGCTCCACCATTCAATCATGGCTGATATGTTTCTCAACCCCATTCTCCTGCTTTTTCCCTGATCTCCACGATACTAAAGAACCTATCTATCTCAGTCTTAAATATACTCAATGACCTGACCTTCTCAGTCTTCTGTGGCAATGTCTTCCATAATTCACCCTCTCTGGATAAAGATGTTTCTCCTTATCTCCATTCTGAAAAGTCTTCCCTTTACTCTAAGGCTGTGCCCTCGAGTCCTAGTCTCTCCTATCAATGGAAACATCTTCCCACATTTGGGCGGCACGGTGGCACAGTGGTTAGCACTGCTGCCTCACAGCGCCAGAGACCTGGGTTCAATTCCCGCCTCTGTGGAGTTTGCACATTCTCCCAGTGTCTGCGTGGGTTTCCTCCGGGTGCTCCGGTTTCCTCCCACAGTCCAAAGATGTGCAGGTTAGGTGAATTGACCATGCTAAATTGCCCCTAGTGTTAGGTAAGGGGTAAATGTAGGGGTATGGGTGGGTTGCGCTTCGGCGGAGCAGTGTCGACTTGTTGGGCCGAAGGGCCTGTTTCCACACTGTAAGTAATCTAATCTAATTAATCTAATCTAATCTGCTCTGTACAGACCATTTAGTACACTGTATGTTTCAGTTAGATACCCCCTCATCCTTCTATAAACCATCGAGTATAAACCTAGAGTCCTCAAATGTTACTCATGTGTTAAGCTTTTCTTTCCTGGGACTATTCTCGTGAACCTTCTCTGAACACGCTCCAGGGCCAGTACATCCTTCCTGAGCTATGGATCCAAAAACTGAGCACAATACTCCAAATGTGATCTGACCAGACCCTTGTAGAGCCTCAGAAGTATATCAAGTCTTCTCAAAATAAATGCCATCATTGCATTTGCCTTCCTAACTACTTGAGAGTATTCTAGTCTAGAACTTCCAAATCTCTTTGCACTTCAGACTTCTGAATCTTCTCCCCATTTAGAAAATTGTCCACTCCTCTTTTCTTCCTACCAAAGTGCATGACCTCACTCTTTCCCAAGTTGTGCTCCATCAATCATTTCTTTGCTCACTCTTCTAAATTGGTCAAATCCTTCTCTAGCGTCCTCACTTCCTCAATGCTACCTGTCCTTCTGCCTATCTTTGGATTGTCTGCAAACGTAGCCAGAACGCCCTCAGTTCCTTCATCTAGATCATTCATGTATAAAGTGGAAAGTTGTGATCCCAAAATGACCGTGCGGAACACCACGTGTCGCCGGCTACCATCCCAAGAAAGACCCTTTTATCTCCACTCTCTGCTTTCTGCCAAACAGCCAAGCCTCTATCCATGTTAGCACCTTGCCTCTGATACCATAGGTCCTTATCTTACTCAGTAGTTTCCTGTGCGGCACCTTGTCAAAAGCCTTCATGAAGACCAGGTAGATAATATCCGTCAGCTCTCCTTCATCTAACCTGCTTGTTACCTAGAGTTGTGGAGTCATAGAAATGTACAACATGGAAAAAGACACTTAGGTCTAACTTTTGCATGCCGACTAGATATCCCAACCCAATCTAGTCCCACTTGCCAGCACCCAGACCAAATCATTCCAAACCCTTCCTATTCATTTACCCATCCAGATGCCTTTTAAATATTATAATTGTACCAGCCTCCACTACTTCCTTTGGCAGCTCATTCCGTACACGCACCACTTTCTGTGAGAAACAGTTGCCCCTTAGGTCTCTTTTATACCTTTCCCCTCTCACCTGAAACCTGCGCCCTCTAGTTCTGGACTCCCCCACCCCAGGGAAAACACCTTGTCTATTGACCCTATCCATGCCCCTCATGATTTTATAAACCTCTATAAGTCACCCTTCAACCTCCAACGCTCCAGAGAAAACAGCCCCAGCCTATTCAACTTCCCCCAAAGCTATGGGTCGAATCCTCCAACCCTGGCAACATCCTTGTAAATCGTTTCTGAACCCTTTCAAGTTTCACAACATCCTTCCGATAGGAATGAGACCAGAATTGCATGCAATACTCCAAAAGTGGCATAACCAACATCCTGTACAGTCGTAACATGACCTCCTAACACCTATACTAAATGCTCTGACCAATAAAGGAAAGCATACCAAACACCTTCTTCACTATCTACCTGCAACTCTACTTTCAATGAGCAATGAACCTGCACTCCAAGGTCACTTTGTTCAGCAACACTCCCTAGGACCTTACCTAAAGTGTATAAGTCCCGCTAAGGTTTGCTTTCCCAAAATGCAACACCTTACATTCATCTAAATTAAACTCCATCTGCCACTCCTCAGCCCATTAGCCCATCTATCAAGATCCCATTGTAATCTGAGGTAACCTTCTTCGCTGTCCACTACACCTCCAATTTTGGTGTCAACAGCAAACTTACTAACTATACCTCCTAAGTTCACATTCAAATCACCTAGGGTCATAGAGATGCTAACCACTGTGCTACTGTGCCACCCCTAAACAGGTTCACTGCGCTAGATTAGATTAGATTCCCTATAGTGTGGAAACAGGCCCTTTGGCCCAACAAGTCCACACCGACCCTCCGAAGAGCAACCCACCCAGACCCATTCCCCTATATTTTACCCCTGCACCTAACACTACAGGTAATTTATCATGGCCAATTCACCTAACCTGCACATCTTTTGACTGTGGGAGGAAACCGGAGCACCTGGAGGAAACCCATGCAGACACTGGGAGAATGTGCAAACTCCCACAGACAGTTTACCGAAGCGGGAATTGAACCCAGGTCCCTGGAGCTGTGAGACAGCAGTGCTAACCACTGAGCCACTGTGAGAATTCTAGCAGATTTGTCAGGCATGACCTCCTTTAAATGAATCCATGTTGACTTTGCCTGATTTCACTATACTTCCAAGTATTCAGAAATCTCTTCCTTCACAATGGATTCCAGGATCTTACCCACGACCGAGGTTAGGCTAATCAGTCTATAATTTTCCATCTTTTGCCTTACACCCTTTTGGGCAGCATGGTGGCTCAGTGGTTAGCACTGCTGTCTCACAGCTCCAGGGACCTGGGTTCAATTCCCGCCTTGGGAAACTGTGTGGAGTTTGCACATTCTCCCATTGTCTGCATGGGTTTCCTCTAGGTGCTCCGGTTTCCTCCCACAATCGAAAGATGTGCAGGTCAGGTGAATTGGCCATGCTAAATTGCCTGTAGTGTTAGGTGCAGGGGTAAAATATAGGGGAATGGGTCTGGGTGGGTTGATCTTCAGAGGGTTGGTGTGGACTTGTTGGGCTGAAGGGCCTGTTTTCACACTGTAGGGAATCTAATCTAACCTAATGCAGTGAACCTGTTTAGGGGTGGCATGGTGGCACAGTGGTTAGCACTGCTGTCTCACAGCACCAGAGACCCGGGTTCAATTCTCGCCTCGGGCAACTGTCTGTGTGGAGTTTGCACATTCTCCCCGTGTCTGCGTGGGTTTCCTCTGGGTGCTCCGGTCGACAACCACAGTCGAACGATGTGCAGGTTAGGTGAATTGGCCATGTTAAATTGCCCATAATGTTAGGTGAAGGAGTAAATGTAGGGGAATGGGTCTGGGTGGGTTGCTCTTCGGAGGATTGGTGTGGACTTGTTGGGCCAAAGGGCCTGTTTCTACACTGTAAGTAATCTAATCTAAACTGGGATGTCACGTCCTGAAAGATTACTACTAACGCCTCCACTACCTCTATGTCCCTTAGAACTCTGGGGTGTAGTCCAACTGGTTCAGGTCATTTATCCACCTTCAGGCCATTCAGTTTTTCTAGCACCTTCTCCTTGATAATGGCCACCATCTTCAGCTGTGCCCCCTCACTCTTTTGAATTTTTGGGATACTACTTGTGCCTTCCACTGTGAAGACTGACACGAAGTAATTATTCAGTTTCTCAGCAATTTCCTTATTCTCCATTACTGTCTCTCCAGCATTATTTTCCAGCGGTCCAATGTCCACTTTAGCCTCTCTTTTTCCCCTTATATATCAAGAAAAACTCTTCCAGTTGTCTTTTATATTACAGGGTAGCTTACCCTCATATTTAATCTTCTCCCTCCTTATTTCTTTTTTCGTTGTCCTCTTTGTAAACTTCCCAATCCTCTGGTTTCCCACTAACCTTCACTACATTATGTACTTTCTCTTTTGCTTTTTTGCTATCCCTGACTTTCCTAATCAGCCATGATTGCCTCATCCTCCCTGTACCATGCTTATTTTTCCTCAGGATGAATCTCTACTGTGTCTCCTGAATTACTCCCAGAAACTCCTGCCATTGTTATTCCACTGTCTTTCCTGCTAGGCTCCTCTCCTAGTCAATTTTACCCAGTTCCTCTCTCATGCCTCTGTAATTGTCTTTATTCAGCTGTAATACCATTACACCTGATTCTATCTTCTGCCTCTCAAATTGCAGAGTAAATTCAATCACATCATGATCACTGCCTCCTAAAGATTCCTTCATCTCAAGCTCCCTTACCAAGTCTGCCTCATTCCTCAACACTAATTCCAGTATTGCCCGCTTCCTAATGGGCTCCATTACAAGCTGCTCCAAAAGGCCATCTCAGAGACATTCCACAGATTCCTTTTCTTGCTACCAACTACTACCAACCTGATTTTGCCAGTCCACCTGTGTATTGAAACCTCCATGATCACTGTAACTTTGCCTTTCCTTCACATCTTTTCTATGTCTTGGTATATCTTGCACCCCAGCTCCTGACTACTATTTGGAGGCCTGTGCATAATTCCAAGCTCTTTCCTGATGAAGGGCTTTTGCCCAAAACGTCAATTTCCCTGCTCCTCGGATGCTGCCTGAATGCTGTACTTTTCCAGCACCACTCTAACCCAGAATCTGGCTTCCAGCATCTGCAGTCATTGTTTTTACCCTGTGCATAATTCCAAGAATAATGGTTTTCTTCACCTTTGCAGTTCCTCAATTCTACCCGCACAGATTCTAAAACATTTGACCCTACTTTGCTTCTTACTATTGATTTAATTTCATTTCTTACTAATAAGGCAACCCCTGCTGATCTGGCTATCTTTTCAAAAGGATGTATATATCCTTGAGTATTCAGCTCCCAGTCCTGATCCCCTTGCAGCCACATCTCCGTGCCACCCATCATGTCACACCTGCTACTTTTGATCTGTGCCACAAGCTCATTTATCTTATTCCTTATACCGCATGCATTCAGACATGAGACCTTCAGTCCTTGATTATTGCGAGTCCTTTATCACAGGAACCCAATATTTCTTTTTTACACTTCTTACATTGTGACCACTGTTGGGTGTCTTGCAGATCACTCCCACAAGTGACTTCTCCATCCCACTATTCATATCACCAACCAAACTAATTTTACATCTTGTGATGGAGTTATTTTCTGGTTTTAAAGATGTCCCATAAACGCAAACTGATGTGTCAAAACCAAAATCTAGAAACCCATTTACCTCATATGACTTTTTAATTCACTTTTAAAGGTCTATTATCAAGTCATACAAATCTCCCTATTTCTCCACTTTCTTCAGGATAATAGGATTTTCAGAACACTTTCATTCATTTCCACAAACATGACCTTGAGCTTCTGGTTGCTTGCCATTTGAATTTACCACTTTGTTCTCATGCTTCACTTCTATCCTTGGCTTGTTGCAATGTTCCAATCAAGCTCAAAGCAAGATTGAGAAACAACACCTTGGTCTTCTACTGAGACACCTTACAGCTTTCTAGATGCAACACTGACTTTAGTAATTTCAGACTGTAACTGCTGACCTCTTTTCATTCTGTTTATTTGGCATTTGCCAGTTTGAGTCTCGTCGTTCCTGGTTTTGTTATTGTTCCATTTACACTCACTTTGGTAAAATTCTTTAGCCTTCTATTGTACTATCAGCATTCCCATTATCTTTTCTTCCCATGACAGCTTTGTCATTTAATCTCTCCTATAGTCTATCTTTAGACTTCCCTTTTAACTTTCATTCCTCCTTCAACAGCACTGATCTCATCACACTTCTGCCATAATCAAACCTGCCGACAAGGTGATGCTGTTATCTGGCGTACCAACCTCTACATTGTGGAGGCTGAGTGTCAGATACCTTCTCCTATCTTCCATGGAATAGACCCCATTAGACATCAAGTTATTGTGTCCCACAATGCTCGTTAATCTCATTTTATATGGGGATCTCCCCACACAGCCTCCAATCTCATAGTCCACCAATCACCTGCTTCTACCTTCTTGCCAGAATCTACAAGCAGGACTGCACAGGCAGACCCCTTGTTTCTGCCTGTTCCAGCCCCACAGAGTTTATCTGTTCCTGTCTTGACTTGATTTTTTTCTCCCCTTCTTCAGTCCCTTCCTGATTAAATTTATGATTCCTCTGACACTTTACAGCAGTTTCAGAATTTCCAGATTGTGGCTCTAGCCCCCTTTTTTTCATCATGGACTTCCAATCCTTTCACATGGCTTCACCTGGTCTATCTCTGACTCCTCCTTTTCCTTCCTCAATATCTCTGTTCCGACCTTTGCAGATAGTCTGGCCACCAATATCCACTACAAAGCCACCAATCCACTACAAATCCCATTGTTATCTGGACTATACATCCTCACACCCTGCTTCCTGTAAAGGTATCATTCCATTTTCCCAATTTGTCCATCTCTGTCTAATCTGTTCTGATGATACCACCTTCCACAGAGGGCGGTTTCAGAAATGTCCATCTTTTTACTCAACTGAGGATTCCCAGCCACTATAGTTGACATGGCTCTTAGCCATTTCCCACATTTTTGTCCTCATGCCTTCTCTTCCCTGTTACAACATGAGTAGGATCCTCCTGGTCCTCACTATCCACTTCACCAGCATCCACATCCAAAAAATCGTAAGATGCCATTTCTGCCACCTCCAACACAATGACACATATTTGCCTCCCATTCCTTGTCAGCATTTCTCAGGGATCATTCCTTCCAGGACACCCTGGTACACTCTTCCTCCACTCCCAATACCTCCCACACCTCTATGACACCTTCCCATGCAGTCGCAGAAGGTGTAATGCTTGCTTGTTCATATCCTCCCTTTTCACCATCCAAGGCCCAGATGCACTTTCCCGGTGAAGCATTACTCACAATGCAGTCTCATCTATATTAGTGAGATGAAATGCTGACTGGATGATTGCTTTGTGGAACACCTATATTCTGCTTGCAAAAATTACACTGAGCTTCCAATTGCCTGCCACTTCACTCACCACCTTGTTCCCTGTCCAACAGTTCTGCCTCAATCTGCTATAGCACTCCAGCAAGGCTAAGCAGAAACTGGAGGAACATCATCTCATTTTCTGCTTGGGGACTCACCAGCCTTCAGCACTCAATATCGTGTTCCATAATTTTAGAATCTGAATCTCTTCCATATACTTTACCCACACCTACACTCCAGGCCTTGTCACGAAGTGGACTGCCTTCAGGCACAACCAATCCGTTTTTACCTACAATTAGTCCTCATTATCTTTCTCCCTAACTATTGTTCTCTCTCTGGGCTCCATCTTTGCCAGTTCTCTCACTCCTTTACCCCTCCATCATGCCCCATTTTCAGCATGGATACCATTCATTCCCAGCTACAATCAGTTCTGATGAAAGGTCATTGGACTTGAAATGTCCACAAATGCTGCCAGATCTATTGCGTTTCACCAGCAAGTTCTGTTTTTGCTTCACATTTCTACTTGCTTGCAGTTCTGAAAAAGAGTCATAATCAACCTAAGACATTAAGTCTGTTTCTCTCTCCATAAACATTGACAGACTTGCTGAGCATTTCCAGTGCTCTCTGTTTCTATTTTACAAAAATAGTAACAAAAATGTGAATTGAGACTAACGAAGAAAGGCTGAGTTCCTTTTTTTTAAATGACAAAGCTGAGATGTGATGAATGTCATGGTGAATCGTACAGCTAGTGTTGTAGATGGTCTTTAATCTACTTAGGGGAAAGAGCAGTTCAACTTAGGGGAAGTTTAAACACTCAAAAAGAAACAAGACAGCAAAGGTTCAGCTAATGAAGAGGCAAATAATAACTCAAGTGTGACAGGAAGGGGTAAAAAATATCAGCAGAAGTTAGAACCAATGCAATAATAATTAAATAAAATAAAGAAAATTGCAGATACTGGAAGCCTGGAACAAAACAATTTGGAAGAAGGGTCACCAGACCTGAAATATTAACTAGTTTCTCTTGACACATGTTGCCAGATCTGCTCAGCTTTTCCTGCAACCTGTTTTTGTTTCTGAAACAAAAGGTCACTGGACTCAAAATATTAACTCTGACTTCTCTTTGCAGGTGCTGTCACACCTACTGAGTTTCTTCAGTAATTTATGTCCTTGTTAATGATAGTAAAAATTCGATGCTTAAGGCGCTTTATCTGAGTGCATTTAGCCTTTGTAAAAAGATAGATGCTTTCATAGCATGAATAGGAGTAAACAATTATGAGTTGATAACTAATACAGAGGCATGGTTGCAGGTGACTAAGACTAGGAACTCAATATTCAAGGGTTTCAATGTTCTAAAAGAATAGCCTTAGAAGAAAAAGAGGTGGGGTAGTTGTTAATAAAGAAAGATAACAGTGCGGTGATGAGTAGTGATATAGGTACACGAGGTCATGATGTGGAATTGTATACATGGAAATAAGAAGTAGCAAGAGGTAAAGGTCATGAGTGGGAGTTGTCTATTCACCCCTGAAGAATTGTCTCATTATAGGACAAAGTATAAATAAAGAAAGCTGGAAATTTTCTGATTGCATGCTCAGGAACCAACTCAAGAACAGGCCTCCCTAGACTGGGTATTGTGTAATGAGAAAGAAATAATTGGCAATCTAACTATGCAAAGCCCTTTGGGGCTTTCATTAAGATGTAGCTGATTCTGAGATTAGTTTCCTGAATCCTGTATGAGGCGCAGGTTGGCTGCAATAAATTATGGAATGCTACTTAAAGGGATGATGGTGGAGAGGCAATGGCAAGCATTTAAAGAGTGCATGGAAGAAGGATAAAAATTGTTGACTTGTGTCTGACACGAAAATAAAATGGGAAAAGTGGCACGACTATGGCTAACAAAGGAAATTAGACTAATATTAGACTCAAGGAAGTGGCATACAATTTGGCCAAAAACGCAGGTAAACTGAGCGCTGGAAGCAGTTTAGATTTCAGCAAAGGAATTGATTAAGAAGGGAAAATAGCATACATAAGTAAGTGTGTGAGGAACATACAAAGTGATTGTCAAAACTTCGATAGATATTGTGCAGAGAAAAAGAAAAGTGAAGACAAATGTTGGTTGCTACTGGTTATAATGGGGAATAATAGAATGGAAGAACAATTAAATACATATTTTGGTCCTGTCTTCACAAAGGAGGACACTAATAATAAAGGAGGTCCCAAAATGTTGGGAAAACATATGGTCTAGTGAGAGGGTAGAAGTGAAGGAAATCAGTATTTGTAGAGAAATGGTGCTGGAGAAATTGATGGGATTAAAGGTCAATAACTCTCTAGGGCCTGATATTCTACATACAAGAGCACTTAAAGTAGTGACCCTAGAAATAATGGATGCATTGGTGGCCATCTTTCGAGATTCCACAGACTCTGGAACAGTTCCAATGGATTAGAGGGTAGCTAATTTTAGCGTATTAATTAAGGAAGGCAGTAGATATAATTTAAGGAATTACAGACCATTTAGCCTGACATGAGTAGTAAGAAAAATGCTGGAATCTATATAAAACAATTAAATGCAGAGCACATGGAAGAGTGATAGCATTGAACAGACTCAGCGTGATTCATGAAAGTGAAATCATGCTTGACGAATCCATAGAAATCTTTTGAGGATGTAGCTAATAGAGTTGATAAGAGGGAGCCAGTGGATGTGATTTACTCTGGCTTTCAGGTTTTCAAACATAAAGGATTAGCATGTCAAACTAAAGCACATGAATTTAATGTAGTATACTGATATCAACAGAGAACTGTTTGACAGACAGGAAACAAAATGTAGGAATAAACAGGTCCTTTTCTGAGTAGGAGCCAGTGACTGGTGGGGTGCTGTAGGGATCAGTGCTTGGACTAGCTATTCACAACTGACATGAGAAAAGACTGGATCAGGTAGGTTTATGTTCATTTGAATTTGGAAAAATGAGGAGCAGCTCATAGAAACCAATAACTTCTAACAAAATTATGATTTGGAGATGCCAGTGTTGGATTGGGGTGTACAAAGTTAAAAATCACACAACACCAGGTTATAGTCCAACAGGTTTAATTGGAAGCACACTAGCTTTCAGAGCGACGCTCCTTCATCAGGTAGTAGTGGAGGGCTCGATCGTAACACAGAATTTATGGCAAAAATTTACAATGGGATGTAACTGAAGTTATACATTGAAAAATTGATTGTCTGTTAAGCCTTTCATTTGTTAGAATACAGTGATAGTTTCACTTCTTTCATGTGTAAATCACAAAACATTTTTTTAAAAAATGTTGCATTCTCGGGTTAGCTGTTAACAATGGTGATAGCTAGACAATATGTTGAAGGTGTTGGCCCCCTGTGTTCTTTGTCTATGCCATGATGTTTAGATTGATTCTAATCTAAAAAGTGAGATAACAGAGTTTTACATAAATTCATGCAGTTTTTGAGTTCAGAGTTCTACATGAATGCATGCAGTTTTTGAGCAAAGTACAATGTAATCCTGAAAGTACAAATTCACCCCACAAAATATATGTGTGCATGTGGGTCTTTGTCTGTCTGTGTGTGTATGTCTGTCTGGGTTGGGGGTTGTGAGTGTGAGAAAGTGTATGTGTGTGTGTAGTGAGTGCAGAGTGTCTTAAGTCTGTAAGGGGGTGCATGTGTGAGTGTGGGAGTTTGTGTGTCTGTAAGGGTGTGTGTGGGTGTCTGTGTGTGCATCTGTGTATGTGTGTATAGGAGTGCCTGTATGCGTGTGAGAGTGTGTGTGTGTAGGAGTATCTGTGTGTGTGTGTATAGTGCAATGGTGGTCACCTGTAATGTGACATGAACCCAAGGTCACGGTTGAGGCCCTCCCTATGGGTACCGAACTTTGTATATGGCAGGTAGTCATGTGACTCAGCCAACGTTGTCTATCTTATACGTTGCAGGCAAGGATGCCCGGAGGCATGGTACACTGGGGAAACCGAGCAAAGGTTACAATAACGGATGAATGGGCACCACACAACAATCAACAGACAGGAGTGTTCCCTCCCAGTTGGGGAACCCTTCAGTGGTCCAGGGCGTTCAGCCTCGGACCTTTGGGTGACCATCCTCCAAGGTGGACTTCAGGACAGGCAGCAGAGGAAAGTGGCCGAGCAGAGGCTGATGGTTAAGTTCGGTACCCATAGGGAGGGCCTCAACCGTGACCTTGGGTTCATGTCACATTACAGGTGACCACCATTGCACTATACACACACACAGATACTCCTGCATACACACACTCTCACACACCTATACACACATACACGCGGACACACATACACACAGAAGCGCACACACAGACACCCACACACACTCTTACAGACACACACACTCCCACACTCACACATGCACCCCCTCACAGACTTAAGACACTCTGCACTCACCACACACACACATACACTTTCTCACACTCACAACCCCCAACCCAGACAGACACACACACATAGACAGACAAAGACCCACATGCACACATATATTTTGTGGGTTGAATTTGTACTTGCAGGGTTACATTTTACTTTGCTCAAAAACTGCATGCATTCATGTAGAACTCTGAGCTCAAAAACTGCATGAATTTATGTAAAACTCCGTTATCTCACTTTTTAGATTAGAATCAATTTAAACATCATGGCATAGACAGAGAACACAGGGGGCTAACACCTTCAACATATTGTCTAGCTATCACCATTGTTAACAGCTAACCCGAGAATGCAACATTTTTTAAAAAAAGGTTTTGTGATTTACACATGAAAGAAGTGAAACTATCACTGTATTCTAACAAATGAAAGGCTTAACAGACAATCAATTTTTCAATGTATAATTTCAGTTATATCACACTGTAAATGTTTGCTATAAATTCTGTGTGTTAGGATTAAGCCCTCCACTACTACCTGATGAAGGAGCGTCGCTCCAAAAGTTAGTGTGCTTCCAATTAAACCTGTTCGACTATAACCTGGTGTTGTGTGATTTTTAACAAAATTAGTCAGGGTAACTGCAGGAAGGATGTTCCCAATGATGTAAACTGGGGATCTCAGTCTAAGAATATGGGTTGGACAATTTAGGATTGTGAAAAGGAAAAATTTCTTCACCCATAGAATGGTGAGTTTGTGGAATTCTCTGCCACAGAAAGTGGTTGATGCCAAAACATTAAGTGTTTTCAACAAGGTATTTGAGATCATTCTTAGGCCTGAAATGGTTAAATGGTTTGGAGAGAAAGCAGAAAGAGGGCACTAAATTGGCTATTCAGCCATAATCAAACTGAATGGTGCAGCTGGCTTGAAGAGCTGAATGGTCTACACTGGCTCCTGTTTTCCATGTCTCACCAACGCCATGGAGTCCAAGAGATGGACAGCACAGAAACAGACCTTCGGTCCAACTCGTCCATGCTGACGAGCTAACCCAACCCAATCTAGTCCCACTTGCCAGCACCCGGCCCATATCCCTCCAAGTCCTTCCTATTCATATACCCATCCAAATGCCTTTTAAATATTGCAATTGTACTAGCCTGCACCACTTCCTCTGGCAGCTTATTCCATACACGTTCCAAACTCTGTGAAAAGGTTGCTCCTTATGTCTCTTTTATATCTTTCCCTACTCACCCTAAACCTATGCCCTCTAGTTCTGGACTCCTCCATCCCAGGGAAAAGACTTTGTTTATTTATCCTATCCATGCCCCTCATTATTTTATAAACCTCTATAAGGTCACCCATCAGCATCCGATGCTCCAGGGAAAACAGCCCCAGCCTATTCTATTTCTCTCTATAGCTCAAATCCTCCAACCCTGGCAACATCCTTGTAAATCATTTCTGAACCCTTTCAAATTTCACCACATCCTTCCAATAGGAAGAAGACCAGAATTGCACGCAATATTCCAACAATGGCCTAACCAATGTTCTGTACAGCTGCAACATGACCTCCCAAATCCTGTACTCAATACTCTGACCAATAAAGGAAAACATACTAAATGCTTTCTTCACTATTCCATCTACCTGCGACTCCACTTTCAAGGAGCTATGAACCTGCATTCCAAGGTCTCTTTGTTCAGCAACACTTCCTGGGACCTTACATTAAGTGTAAGTCCTGCTAAAATTTGTTTTTCCAAAATGCAGCACCTCGTGTTTATCCAAATTAAACTCCATCTGCCGCTGCTCAGTCCACTGGCTCATCTGATCAAGATACTGTTGTAATCAAGAGGTAACTTTCTTTGCTGTCCACTACACCTCCAATTTTGGTGTCATCTGCAAATTTATTAACTCTACTTCTTATGCATAGATCCAAATCATTTATATAATTGATGAAAGATAGTGGATCCAGCACCGATCCTTGTGGCACTCCACTGGTCACAGACCTCCAGTCTGAAAAATAACCCTCCACCACCACCCTCAGTCTTCAACCTTCGAGCCAGTTCTGCATCCACATGGCTTGTTCTCTCTCTATTCCATGTGATCTAACCTTGCTAACCAGTCTCCCACGGGGAACCTTGTCAAATGCCTCACTGAAGTCCACATATATCACGTGTACGACTCTTCCCTCATCAATCCTCTGAATTACATCTTCAAAAACTCAATCAAGTTTGTGAGACCTGATTTCCCATGCACAAAGTCATGTTGACTATCACTAATCGGTCCTTGCCTTTCCAAATGCATAGACATCCTGTCCCTCACTGATGCCCACCACTAACGTCAGGCTTACCAGTCTATAGTTCCCTGGCTTATCCTTACCAACTTTCTTAAATAGTGGCACCAGCTTAGCCAACCTGCAATTTCCGTCACCTCACCTATGACTATTGATGATACAAATATGTCAGCAAGGGGCCCAGCAATTCCTTCTCTAGCTTCCCACATAGTTCCAGGGTACACCTAATCAAGCCCTGGGGATTTATCCACTTTTATAAGTTTCAAGACATCTGCACTTCCTCCTCTGTAGTATGGACATTTTTCAAGATGTCACCATCTATTTCCTTACATTCTATATCTTCCATGACTTTCTCCTGAAGAAGGGCTTATGCCCGAAACGTCGATTCTCCTGCTCCTTGGATGCTAGCTGACCTGCTGCGCTTTTCCAGCAACACATTTTTCAGCTCTGATCTTTGAGGGGCCCTATTTTCTCACTTGTTACCCTTTTGGTCAAATGTATTTGTAAAAGCACTTTGAATTCTCCTTAACCCTATTTGCCAAAGCTATCTCATGTCCCATTTTGCCCTCTTGATTTCTTTCTTAAGTGTCCTCCTACTGCTTTTATACTCTTCTAAGGGTTCATTTGATTTCTATCTTGTCTATACCTGACATATGCTTCCTTCTTTTTCTTAACCAAGCCCTCAATTTCTTTAGTCATCCAGCATTCTCTATACCTACCAGCCTTCCCTTTCACCCTAACAGGGATATACTTTCTCTGGATTCTTGTTTCCTCATTTCTGAAGGCTTCCCATTTTCCAGCTGTCCCTTTACCTGCGAACATCTGCACTCAATCAGCTTTTGAAAATTCTTGCCTAATACCGTCAAAATTAGCCTTTCTCCAATTTAGAACTTCAATTTTTAGATCTGGTCTATCCTTTTCCACCTCTATTTTAAAACTGATAGAATTATGGTCGCTGGCCCCAAAGTGCTCCCCCACTGATACCTCAGTCACCTGCCCTGCCTTATTTTCCAAGAATATGTCAAGTTTTGCACCTCCTCTAGTAGGAACATCCACATACTGAATCAGAAACTTTTCTTGTACACATTTTAAATAATCCTCTCCATCTAAATCCTTAACACCATGGCAATCCCAGTCTATGTTTGGAAAGTTAAAATCCCCTCCCATAACCACCATCTTCTTCTTACAGATAACTGAAATCTCCTGAGAAATTTGTTTCTCAATTTCCCACTAACTATTAGGGAGTTTATAGTACAATCCCAGTAAGGTGATCATCCTTTTCTTATTTCTCAGTTCCACCCAAATAACTTCCCTGGATGTATTTCCAGGAATATTCTCCCTCAGTACAGCCATAATTCTATCCATTATCAAAAATTCCACTCCCCCTCCTCTCTTGCCTCCTTTTCTTTTCTTCATGTAGCATTTGTATCCTGGAACATTAAGCTACCAGTCCTGTCCATCCTTAAGCTATATTTCTGTAATTGCTATGATATCTTGTCCCATGTTCCTAACCATGCCATGAGATCATCTGCCTTCTCTGTTAGGCCTCTTGCATTGAAAAAAATGCAGTTTAATTTATCAGTCCTATCCTGTTCTCTGCTTTGTCCCTGCATGCCCTGACTGGTTGACTTGCTTCTTTTCTCAACAGTCTCAGGTTGATCTCTTTCCTTACTAACTCCCTGGCTCCAATCTCCCCCCCACCTTACTAGTTTAAATCCTCCCGAGCAGCTCCAGCAAATCTCCCTGCCAGTATATCAGTCCCCTTCCAATTCAGGTGCAATCCGTCCTTCTTGTACAGGTCACTTCTACGGAGAATAGATTCCAATGCTCCAAAAATGTGAATCTTTCTCTCATTCACCAGCTCTTCAGTCAAGCATTCATCTGCTCTATCCTCCTATTCCTAACCTCACTAGCTCGCAGCACTGGGTGTAATCCTGATATTACTATTCTCGAGGACCTCCTTTTTAAATTCCTGCTGGAGTCTCTATATTGTCCCTTCAGAATCTCGTCCTTTTCTCTTCCTATGTCGTTAGTTCCAACGTGTACAATGACCTCCTGCTGGGCCCTCTTCCCCCTTGAGAACATTCTGCACCCACTCTGAGACATCCTTGATCCGAGCACCAGGGAGGCAACACACCATTCTGATTTTTCGCTGCTGGCCACAGAAATGTCTGTCTGTGCCTCAGACTAGACAGTCCCTTAACACAATCGATCTCTTGGAACTTGACGTACCCCCTCATTGCATTAGAGCCAGTCTCTATACCAGAAAGTTAGCTGTTCGTACTACATTTGCCTGAGAGTCCATCACCCCCTACATTTTGCAAAACAGCATACTTGTTTGAAATGGGGATAGCCACAGAAGGCTCCTGCACTACCTGCCTACCTCTCTTACCTTTCCTGGAGTTAACCCATCTATGTCACTGTATCTGAAACTTTTCTCCCTTCCTATAACTGCCATCCATCACATCCCCTTGCTCTTGTAAATTCATTATTACCTTTAACGGTTGCTCCAACCGATCCATCCTATCCAATAGGATTCACAACCAACGGCATTTATTGCAGATATAATCCTCTGTAACACATAAACTCTTCCTAAACTCCTTCATCTGACATGAAGAGCATATCACTCTACTAAGGGCCATTTTATTTTTTCTCTGGAAGGTAACTGAATAATTTATTCCAATTTCTCAGAACTTCTTCATTGCCCAATTTAAGGTGAGGAATGTCAAATTCAGAATATTTTGGATTAGGCTCTTCAGTTTGAGTTGTAACAAGGAACACAATCTCCTTTTGTCTTCCTACCCTAAACCTATACTAACATTTTATCTCTGTTATGGGGGAAATCACCAGCCTCTGAGTCAGAGTCAGGGTTCAATGACAGAGTTTATTGTACAAGGAAATACCGGAGCTCCGGGGAGACAAAGACATCAACAACACAGTGGTCAGCTGCAAGTCTTCTCTCAACTGCAGTATGTCAAAATACTTTTCCACATTTTGTAATATAATAGGTCAGATGAGGTTATTGTTTCTGTAACATAGTTTGTTTATTGTAAACATTACAGAATCATGGATAGTTTTTGTGCAGTCATTGTCAATTCCAGCGCAGCCTTTGTTAATTTCAGTGCGGTTGTTGTCAGTTTCAGTGCAGACATTGTCAGTTTCAGCATCTGCGCGGAAGTCCATTGCTGTAGTAATCGCTCTTCCTGAAAGGGATGGTTACTGCAGCCCTGGCTATTACCACTTGAGTCCGTATTAAATTGTTAGCATTTCTATCAAAGATGTTGGCTAGACCCAGATACTTCGGCGGGCAGTATCTGGTACTCATATATATTCTCTCCCCCACCTGCCTTAAACTAATCAACTAGGTTGTGAGCACATTATGCTGGCATTCTGGTGGCCCCAGGCAATATCTATGTTTGCTCTGCTGTCTCTCTCCATATTGTGGTCCGGCGGCTATCTTGTGTGTCAAGTGGCCAACTCATAGCTCAGCGGCCATCTTGTGTACCTGTGTGCCTAGTGTCACCCTGCTATCTCCCACTTCATCCCCACTAGCAAAACTACAAATGTTGGATCTCTTCTGACTATGAATTCCACATATTACCACCTTTTTCTGGCAAAACTCCTTCTGAATTATATACCTCCTCACCTCACCATAAAAGACTGATTTGCTCCCATATCTCTTAAAATCTTAATTTCTTTACTTACTCCATTGGCATACATGAGTAAACCATACCCAAATCAATAAATTCTTTAAAGAGATCTTCAGTGCCACGGTGGCTTGGTAGTTAGCACTGCTGCCTCACAGCACCAGAGACCAAGGTTTGATTCCAGCCTTGGGTGACTATCTGTGTGGAGTTTGCATATTCTCCCTGTATCTGCATGGGTTTCCTCTGGGTGTTCTGATTTCCTTCCACAGTCCGAAGATATGCAGGTTGAGTGGATTAGCTTTGTCAAATTGCCCTGTATTGTACAGGGATGTGTAGGCTAGGAGGGTTCGCTATGGTAAATGCAAGGTTATGGGATCTGAGTGAGATGCTGTTTGGAGAGTCAGTGAAGACTTGATGAGCCAAATGGCCTCTTTCTCCACTGTAGGGATTCTATTCTCTCTGGCACTTTCCTACCAACCAGCCAACCCCTAACCAGGCTGTAAATGCTTTCGTTTTAACAGTGCTTTCCTTTACCACTTTAACAAATCCCACTGGCTTCTCCTGTTTTTCCACACCCTTCTTCCCAGTGCTGTTTTAAAACCTCCGACACTGTGACTTCATGTACCCTACTTTACTGGAATGAAAATACCTGAGTTTTGATACTTCTCTTCACCCTCATGGGTTTCTCTTCTAATCTGTGGTAAACTATTTTTACTATCTTCAATGAGATCTCCTCTTCCCTTACCACCTGAGGATTTCTCTTTTCCTCAATTTCTATCCCACATTGATTGAAATTGATGTCAGAAGCTAAACTTTGATTCATGAACCAACTCATTATCATCTGCCATTTTTGCTGCTTAACTTGCAGCTTTAACTTTGCTCTTCCATATGAGTTCTCTTTACATTAGAAAGTGAATTTTTGAACTCTTCCAAAAGAACAGTCTCTCTTAAAGTGTCATAAGTCAGATCTATTTTCAATGCCCTGATCCACTTATGACAGGTACTTTGATCCTTTCAAATTCTATACAGAACATAAAATGTTACAGCACAGTACAGGCACTTTGGCCCTTGATGTGCCAACCTGTGAAATTAATCTGATGCCCATCTAACCTACACCAATCCATTATTATCCAAATGTCTGTCCAATGCCTCTTTAAATGCCCTTAACGTCAGGGGGCAGGCAGGCCGTTCCAAGCTCCTACTACTCTCTGAGTAAAACAATTACCCCTGATATCTGTCCTAAATGTATCACCCCTCAATTTAAAGCTATGTCCCCTCGTGTTAACCTTCACCGTCCAAGGAAAAAGACTCTCACTGTCTACCCTATCTAACCCTCTGATTATTTTATACGTCTCGATTAAGTCACCTCTCAACCTTCTTCTCTCCAATGAAAACAGCCTCAGTTTCCTCAGCCTTTCCTTGTAAGACCTTCCTTCTAGACCAGGCAACATCCTAGTAAATCTACTCGGAACCCTTTCCAAAGCTTCCATGTCCTTCCTATAATGCAGTGACCAGAACTGTACAGAATACTCCAGATACGGCCTTACCAGTGTCTTGCATAGCTGAAGCACAACCGAGTGGCTCCGAAACTCAGACCCCCTACCAATAAACGCCAGCACACCACATGCCTTCTTAACAATCCGATCAATCTGGGTGACAACTTTCAGGGATTTATGCACCTGGACACCGAGATCTCTCTGTTCATCTACGCTGCCAAGAATTTTACCATTAACCCAGTACTCTGCATTCTTGTTACTTCTTCCGAAGTGAACTACCTCACACTTCTCCGCATTAAACTCTGTTTGCCAGTTCTCAGCCCAGCTCTGCATCTTATCTATGTCCCTCTGTAACCCACAACATCCTTCAGCACTATCCACAACTCTGTCTACCTTAGTGTCTTCTGCAAGTTTACTAACCCATCCTTCTACGCCACAACCAGATCATTTATAAAAATGACAAAGAGCAGTGGCCCAAAAACAGATGCTTGCGGCACACCACTGATAAGTGAGCTCCAGGATGAACATTTCCCATCAACCACCACCCTCTGTCTTCTTTCAGCGAGCCAATTTCTGATCCAAACCACTAAGTCATCTTCAATCCCAAAACTCCGTATTTTGCACAATAGCCTACCGTGTGGAACCTTATCAAACGCCTAACTGAATTCCATAAACACCACATCAACTGCTTTACCTTCATCCACCTGTTTTGTCAACTTCTTGAAGAACTCAATAAGTTAGTGAGGCATGACTTACGCTTCACAAAACCATGCTGACTATCCCTAATCAAATTATTCCTTTCCAGATAATTATAAAATCTATCTCTTATAGCCTTTTCCAACACCTTACCCACAACCGAAGTAAGGCTCACTGGTCTATAATTGTCTCGACTCCTCTTCTTAAACAAGGGAACAACATTTGCTATCCTCCAGTCTCTGGCACGATTCCTGTTGACAATGATGACATAAAGATCAAAACCAAAGGCCATGCAATCTCCTCCCTAGCTTCCCAGAGAATCTGAGGATAAATCCCATCCGGCCCCAGGGTCTTATCTATTTTCAGATCTTCCAAAATTGTTAACATCTCCTCTTTCTTAACTGTAATCCCATCTAATCTAGTAGCCTATAGCTCCTTATTCTCACTAACATTGCTCTTTTCTAATGTGAATACTGATGAATAGTATTCATTAAGTGCTTCCCCATGTCCTCAGATTCCACACACAACTTCCCACTGCTATCTTTGATTGGCCCTAATGTTACCCTAGTCATTCTTTTATTCCTGATATACCTATAGAAGGCCTTAGGGTTTTACTTGATCCTATCCACCAATAACTTCTCATGTTCCCTCCTGGCTCTTTCTTAGCCCTCTCTTTAGATCTTTTCTGCTAGCTTATAACTCTCAAGCCCCCTAACTGAACCTTCACGTGTCATCCTCATATAAGCCTTCTTCTTCATCTTGACAAGAGTTTCAACTTCTCTAGTAAACCATGGCTCCCTCTCTCAACAACTATCTCCCTGCCTGATAGGTATATGCTTATCAAGGACCTGCAGTAGCTATTCCTTGAATAAGCTCCACATTTCAAGTGTGTCTATCCCCTGCATCCTAAATCTTGCCTCATCGCATCATAATTGTCTTTCCCCCAGTTATACCTCTTTCCCTGCAGTATTTACCTATTCCTGCCCATTGCTGTTGTAAACATAACCGAATTGTGGTTACTATTGCCGAAGTGCTCACCTACCTCCAAATCTAACACCTGGTTGGGTTCATTCCCCAGTACCAAATCCAATATGGCATCGCCCCTTGTTGGCCTGTCTACGTACTGTGTCAGAAAAGCCTCCTGCACACATTGAACAATACTATCCTATCTAAACTACTTGAACTAAAGTATTCCCAGTCAATATTGGGAAATATATACATTTGACCAGGCTCCTTCTTTCCATTTCTAAAATGTTGTCTATAGACTTCTGGCACTAGTTCTTAGGCCTTAAGATTGCTTTTTTCACCTCATCATACTGCCCAGATACCTCCTCTGATAGTGATGCAAACACCTTACTAGCTCTACCTACCAACTTGTTTGAATCAACAACGCCCACATGGTCAGTGTCCATTTCATTTGTCTAGCCACTCTCTCTAATGAAACGAAAAAGGCTTCTACATCCTTCTCGTGGAACCATGGCAACGCTTGGGCATACCCTACATATTTGAGTAAATGTTGGTCTCATGTAAAAGTTGACCCCCTATATTTGGCCAAAAAGTCTTGAATTCTCCCTATGTCTCTTGTAAAGGTCAACCTAAATCTTCACAGATAACAGATCAACATTTGTGAGTCAAGGTATTATTCTGTGCATAAATGTTATGATGAGGAAAATAATATTTTTTCATGCTATTATGTGTTTTGATGCATAATTCACACCAATGTTACAAATTTCTTAAGTTCATTATTGAAGGAGCACTATAATTAGTATAATTAGTGTGATACAAAGTTTATCACACCAACATATCCTATATGATAGGCTATGCATTTACTTCACTATAGCCACCTTGCAACAGTTGATAATTTTTCACGGCTACAAAGATCAGTGAGACTGACAGTCAAATGGCTGATAACTTTTTTTAAAATCAGAAATGAAAGCTTAAAATGCTAGTTTGAAAAACTAAGACCACAATAGATGAGGGAAATGGAAGAATTTTGCGCAAAAGTTTAAATTGCATCAGGTCAGAGTCAGGGAACAATGTCCCTTTGTCTGCAACTCAGCTAAGTTCTGTTACCCTGTAGTACTTGTGGAATAACCATAACTTGTTGTATATTAATTTCGGCTCCTCAAAAGCAGTATCCATGTTGACTCGATACATTTAATCTTAAAAAAAAGTCAAAAAAATGTGACCTTTACATGACCTTTGGGCTATCATGGATTTGCTTTTCATCACTGTCTCATCACTACTCCCACCTTTTACTTGTACCTCCACTAGTTTGAGTTGACTTTCACTTTTCAGTGCCAATTTCCAACATTCAAACTCCCTCTCTTTCTCCCTCTTTATATCTTTCTTCTGCTTTAACGGCAATTCAAATTATTTTATTTCCTTTTCATTTTCAAGCTATTTTAATTGTTTTGCTATTTATTCCACTGCAATTGTCTCTATCTCTCTTTTGCTTTTGCCTCTTTTTCTTTTGCCTCTAATTCAGGCTGCTTCATTTTCAATTGAATTTTTGCCATTTACAATGATTTCAAATGCATTTCTGGCAGTTGTAAATGCTGAGCTATTGCTGCAATTATCTTGCCGATCCTCATGGATACAGGCAACCCCAACTTCAGCTTGTCCACCAATTCCAAAAGCCCTGCCTTTCACACCTTCTGTAAAACACCCCAAGGAACTGCTTATACACCCAGGAAACTCTTAGCTTCTGAAAGAGCCGTTAGTACACAAGGCTGTCCCTATGTAAACCAACTGAATGCAACACCCAAAAAGAGAACTCCAACACTCACCACTCACTGTATCTGAGTCCAATAATCGTGGAATTAGAGATTTCAATCCTGGACAAGAGTCCCCAATTTGTTATGGACCAGACTAGAAGTCTGGAGATAGCCATTATCCTAACTTCTATGTTTATTAAAGGCAAGTGTAAGGTGCTGTGTTCAAGATGAAACTTGGTTGGTTCCCCACAAGGCTTTAATCAAACAAGGCTTTATTCTTACAACACAGTTAAAATACCAAAAGAAAATTGCCTTAACTTTATTCTGTTGAATTACCTAACAAGATAATGTATTATTTCACAGCTAAACATTAACTGTTCTAAGATAGGCAGTATCCCGTAAGCATACCCTTTGGCAAAAATGCAATTTGGTGAAACAGTTGTGATTCTCATGTCCTGCCTCTGCAATCCAGAAGAAAGAAACGTTCTGTCCTTTTTGATTTTTAAGAGGAAGCCTCATTGTGTGGACTTCACCCTAGCAGCCAGCATAAATCTTCAACAAACTAAAAGCAAAACTAAAAACCTTCCTCGGTCTATGTCAGCCTGAACTCTGTCGATCCATGATTATTTTGTTTAAAAAACACCCAGGGAGAATTCAAAGCTGTTTACCAACTACTTGATTGAAGGGGACATTTTGGTACCACTGTGACACCATCCTTCCGCAAGACGAACAAGACAGAGCACACCACTTAAAGACAGAGTCTTGTCACATCAGTTCATTATCACATTGTTGCTTATGTGAATTTTTTGCATGGAAGTTGTTCTAAATCAGTCACTCAGTGGCAATTTAAGCTACTGAATCTAGGGATGTAACTTTCCCAGGCTCAAAATAATGTCGGTTATGGTGAGAAACTTGGAAGAATTGCATGAGAAGTCAAGGACGGTCTTTCTCAACATTGAGATCATCAAGCCACACTTTCCAACTAAGCCCCTGATATTAAGACTAGATTTTCGCGACTGAGCAGCATGAGGTCTATTAGTGTGGATTATCACTCATTGTTACCCTCATTATTACTTATTACTTAATATGTCTAATGGATAAATTATCTGACTTTGATGTCAAACAGGAGATTGCAGATTTAGGTCTTGTTGTGATCACTTTCTAACAATAAATATATGAAGTCTGGCAAGGGTGTTCTCGCAGTCGATGTCAGGGATATGCTGACTGGCCTAGATGTAAGTTTACCCTCTTTATCTTGAACTCCCACTTTACTCTACTTTGTACTCGTGCTGTCCAGACAGGGGATGTCATAAGATCTTCATAATCTCTGTTCAGGACAAATGAACTTCAAATGGATGGAAGTCTTCTTAACATCCAATGCTCTCTCATTCAATCATGACAATGTTTCATTTTGTATGGGTGCAATGGAAAGGATATCTATCTCTCATGTGGTTCGAACATTGTGTGGCACTAAGGGTGACTAGCCTCTGTACCTTTAGGAAGGGTGCCTTTCCAGTCAGTATCACTTTGCAGCAGTCTGGGAAGAGTGTCCTTGCAGTCAACGTCATGGTGAAGCATTCAGGGAAGGGTGCCCTGCTTGGTGGGAAGAAACAAAGAATGACAACAAAGTGTGATGAGGGTCCATTCAATTGTCAGTCCCTCTTGGTGCCTCAAAATGAACATAAATAGTTTCCAGAACAAGTGGAAAACATCTTTGTTTTTTTAAAATTGTAGAGAAACTGTGAGAAATGTCAAAATTCCAATGTTTTGTTCAGTTTCAGTTTCCTTTTCTCTGTAAAGACTGCATGGAACGGATTTGGAATATTTGTACATACTTATAAGTGGACTTTTATGAATAAAGTATGCTTTTGAAATGAAAAGTAGCATCACTGGAAAAGCTGGAGTGGTTGAAGTAGAGAAAATTGGGAGTTCGAGATCAAGAGATGAACCTACTTCTGGGCCAGACACTCAGCTATAAACTGCATATGCACAAAACTCCAAGGCCAACAAGTTCCATTATAGGGCAGGTTCCCAACTCCAGACTGGGATACACCTAAATGTCGTGGAAAGAAAAAAAAGACCTCGTGAGGGTACATGGGTGACATGGGTGACTCTTCATTGTAAAACACTAATACATTTGTAAATATATGCTCACTTTTCATCATTAGTTAGGTGAGCAAATGTCATTTTAGCTGCAACTATAAGAATAAAGGTACAGAGGCTAGTCATCCTTAGTACCACACAATGTTCGGACCTACGTAAGAGATAATTATTCTTTCCATAGCACCCATACAAAATGAAACTTTGTCATGATTGAATGAGAGAGCACTGGATGTTGTGAAGGCTTCCATCCATTTGAAGCTTACTTTTTATTAAACATAAACAGCATAGAAAGGTCAACTGTTAAGCTACACTTGAAATTAGGATAATATAGAGAATGCTGATTCAACAGGATCAAAGCATTTTCAGTCAGTGAAAGATGGCTTCACGTAACACAGATCCATTGAATGAAGATCACAAAGAAGTCCTACCTGTGTTGCAACACTACTGAAGGAATTGTTCTGTCTGAAGAATTTCTTTATGTTCTTACAATATTACAGCTCTCACAGATTTTCATTATCCATTCCACAGCCTTGATGCATTCAGTTGTCCTGAACAGAGATTCTGAGGATCATGTGGCATCCTCTGTCTGGACAGTACTAATACAAAGCATGCATGGAAACATGATGTGGAAGAGCTATCATACGGCCTTCAGTGCTCCCAGTGGAAGGTGTTGCATTGCACTTAAACGATATTGTTTCCGTCATCTACAGACATAGTGTCACCACGCCACAGGATTCCAAGAAAGGCAAGGACTTACAGCTCTCCTGTCTCTTCTCCACAGCATGAGGGCATCTATGGCTGCAAGCTCTGCAGTACAGATTGGCTCCACATCCTTTTGAAGTTTATGTTAGCCCTTGGCTTGTAGTACACATGTTCCTTATTCATTCATGTAGCAGCACTTAGTACAGCACTTGCTATAGAGACATTTGCTTTTGTAGCTGGATCCATTGGTGATCATTCCATTGTGTCTATGTGGGCAATATCAGAAACAAGGCAGCTCCTCAGTAATGTGATCATTCAGCAGTTGCAACACACAAATAATATCTTACCTTCAAATATTAGGACATAAAATCCCTCACAAAGAGGTCATTGTGTTGCCTGTACATTGATGTTGCACATCGCTGTTCTGATTCAGATGTCTTTTGCTCAAATCTTTTGACACACATACACTAGTAATTTGTCAATATGACAGAAACAAGGCTGACCTCTCCTACCAGCTTCAACCCTGCAGTACCTAAGAAAGTCAACATTTCATAAAGGATAATTGTGTGGATGTTTTATGATTCAAGGTGAAGTAAATAACATCTGCATCATATGCAGGATATGCGGCCTTGTAAGGTGACTTGGCAACTAGTGGGAATCTTTCCACGCTGCAAGACATTGTTTGTGCCTCACTGTCATGAATAGGATTCATTTGTAATGACGAATGATGTAGTCATTCTGATGAGATATGTTTGCAGCCAAGAATTTTAATCAACCCAGGTTCCATTCCAGCCTCAAGCAACTGTCTGTGTGGAGTATGTACATTCTCCCTGCTTCTGCATGGGTTTGTTTCCTCTGGGTGTTCAGTTTTCTCCCACAGTCCAAAGATATGCAGGTTAGGTGGATTGGCCATGCTAAACTGCCTATAGCCTCCAGGGATGTATAAGATTAGGTGCATTAGCTATGGGAATTGCAGGGTTACAGGGATAGGGTAGGGGGAGGAGTCTGGACAGAATGCTCTTCAGTGATTCAGTGTGGACTTTTTGGACCGAATGGCCTGTTTCCACACTGTGGGGATTCTATGATCCTAGGTCAATACTTAATGTCCACACACTATATTTTGTGATATGAAATGTCCTTCCATGTATTTGTTGGTGTCCATTTAATTCTATTGTCCTTTGACAGGCCTAACATTGCACCAAAGTGGAGTTCCTACCCTCAGAGAAAAAAAGTATTCAAATCTGGGTGTGGTGACAGCAATTTTCATTTTAATTGCACATTTTTAAGTCTGTCCAATAGAAAGGCTGCAGTGGTGGGTACAGTGGATTCTTTCTTGATTATATGTTTTTGGAGATAAGTCTCTTGATTAAACTTAAAATATAAGCCATAGCTATTAATTTAACCTGGTGCAGTGTTTGTAGAGGAATAAGATGGTGTTATTTTCTGAGTCTGTAGATTGTGAAGGAACAAAAATGGCCTTTGCAGTGCTTTGTACTTCTTGTCAGATGTGGGAGTTTAAAGAGAGTTTAAGGGTTACTGCGGATTATATCTGCCAAAAATGCTGTTGGATGCAAATCTTATCAGATCGAGTGGATCGGTTGGACAGACAAATAGAAGCGATGAGGAATTTGCAACAGCAACAGTGTGTGATGGATGGCAGTCATAGGAAGGGGGGAAAGTCTCAGATACAGTCACATAGATGGGTTAACTCCAGGAAGGGTAAGAGAGGTAGGCAGCTAGAGCAGGGGTCTTTTGTGGATATACCCATTTCAAACAGGTATGCTGTTTTGGAAAATGTAGGGGGTGATGGATTCTCAGGGGAATGGAGCACGAACAGCCAAGTTTCTGGTATGGAGACTGGCTCTAATGCAATGAGGGGTATGTCGGCTTCCAAGAGATCAATTGTGTTAGGGGATTCTGTAATCCAAGGTACAGACAGACATTTCTGTGGCCAGCAGAGAAAAAGCAGAATGGTGTGTTGTTTCCCTGGTGCCAGGATCAAGGATGTCTCAGAGAGGGTGCAGAATGTTCTCACGGGGGAGAGGGGTCAGCAAGAGGTCATTGTACACATTGGAACCAACGACATAGGAAGGGAAAAGGTTGAGACTCTGAAGGGAGGTTACAGAGAGTTAGGTAGAATTTTAAACAGGAGGTCCTCAAGGGTAGTAATATCTGGATTACTCCCGGTGCTTCAAGCTAGTGAGGGCAGGAATAGGAGGATAGAGCAGATGAATGCATGGCTGAGGAGCTGGTGTATGGGAGAAGGATTCACATTTTTGGATCACTGGAATCTCTTTTGGGGTAGAAATGACCTGTACAAGAAGGACAGATTGCACCTAAATTGGAAGGGGACTAATAAACTGGCAGGGAAATTTGCTAGAACTGCTTGGGAGCATTTACACTAGTAAGGTGGGGGGGAGGGGGGGGGGCGCGGTGGGACCCAGGGAGATAGTAAGGAAAGAGATCGATTTGAGACGGGTACAGCTGAGAACAGAAATGAGTCAAACAGTCAGGGCAGGCAGGGACAAGGTAGGACTTATAAGTTAAACTGCATTTATTTCAATTCAAGGGGCCTAACAGGGAAGGCAGATGAACTCAGGGCATGGTTAGGAACATGGGACTAGGATATCATAGCAATTACAGAAACATGGCTCAGGGATGGGCAGAACTGGCAGCTGAATGTTCCAGGATACAAATGCTACAGGAAGGATAGAAAGGGAGGCAAAAGAGGAGGGGGAGTGGCATTTTTGATAAGGGATAGCATTACAGCTGTGCTAAGGGAGGATATTCCCGGAAATACATCCAGGGAAGTTATTTGGGTGGAACTGAGAAATAAGAAAGGGATGATCACATTATTGGGAATGTATTATAGACCCCCCAATAGTCAGAGGGAAATTGAGAAACAAACTTGTAAGGAGGTCTCAGCTATCTGTAAGAATAATAGGGTGGTTATGGTAGGGGATTTTAACTTTCCAAACATCAACTGGGACTGCCATACTGTTAAAAGTTTAGATGGAGAGGAATTTCTTAAATGTGTACAAGACAATTTTCTGATTCAGTATGTGGATGTACCTACTAGAGAAGGTGCAAAACTTGACTTACTCTTGGGAAATAAGGCAGGGCAGGTGACTAAGCTGTCAGTGGGGGAATACTTTGGGGCCAGTGACCATAATTCTATTCGTTTTAAAATAGTGATGGAAAAGGATAGACCAGATCTAAAAGTTGAATTTCTAAATTGGAGAAAGGCCAATTTTGATGGTATTAGGCAAGAACTTTCAAAAGCTGATTTGGAGGCAGATGTTCGCAGGGAAAGGGACGGCTAGAAAATGGGAAGCCTTCAGAAATGAGATAACAAGAATCCAGAGAAAGTATATTCCTGTCAGGGTGAAAGCGAAGGCTGGTAGGTATAGGGAATGCTGGATGACTAAAGAAATTGAGGGTTTAGTTAAGAAAAAGAAGGAAGCATATGTCAGGTACAGACAGGATAGATGGAGTGAATCCTTAGAAGAGTATAAAGAAAGTAGGGGTATACTTAAGGGGGAAATCAGGAGGGCAAAACGGGGACATTAGATAGCTTTGGCAAATAGAATTAAGGAAAATTCAAAGGGTTTTTATAAATATATTAAGTACAAAAGGGTAACTAGGGAGAGAATAGGGCCCCTCAAAGATCAGCAAGGCGGCCTTTGTGCGGAGCCACAGAAAAGGGGGGAGATACTAAATGAATATTTTGCATCAGTATTTACTGTGGAAAAGGATATGGAAGATATAGACTGTGACATCTTGCAAAATAGATGGTGAATTCTTGCAAAATGTCCAGGTTACGGAGGAGGAAGTGCTGGATGTTTTGAAATGGTTAAAGGTGGATAAATCCCCAGGACCTGATCAGGTGTACCCGAGAACTCTGTGGGAAACTAGAGAAGTGATTGCTGGGCCTCTTGCTGAGATATTTGTATCATCGATAGTCACAGGTGAGGTGCCGGAAGACTGGAGGTTGGCAAACGTGGTGCCACTGTTTAAGAAGGGTGGTAAGGACAAGCCAGGGAACTATAGACCAGTGAGCCTGACCTCGGTGGTGGGCAAGTTGTTGGAGGGAATCCTGAGGGACAGGATGTACATGTATTTGGAAAGGCAAGGACTGATTCGGGATAGTCAACATGGCTTTGTGCGTGGGAAATCATGTCTCACAAACTTGATTGAGTTTTTTGAAGAAGTAACAAAGAAGATTGATGAGGGCAGATCAGTAGATGTGATCTATATGGACTTCAGTAAGGCGTTCGACAAGGTTCCCCATGGGAGACTGATGAGCAAAGTTAGATCTCATGGAATACAGGGAGAACTAGCCATTTGGATACAGAACTGGCTCAAAGGTAGAAGACAGAGGGTGGTGGTGGAGGGTTGTTTTTCAGACTGGAGGCCTGTGACCAGTGGAGTGCCACAAGGATAGGTGCTGGGCCCTCTACTTTTTGTCATTTACATAAACGATTTGGATGCGAGCATAAGAGGTACAGTTAGTAAGTTTGCAGATGACACCAAAATTGGAGGTGTAGTGGACAGTGAAAAGGGTTACCTCAGTTTACAACAGGATCTTGACCAGATGGGTCAATGGGCTGAGAAGTGGCAGATGGAGTTTAATTCAGATAACTGAGAGGTGCTGCATTTTGGGAAAGCAAATCTTAGCAGGACTTATACACCTTAATGGTAAGGTCCTAGGGAGTGTTGCTGAACAAAGAGACCTTGGAGTGCAGGTTCATAGCTCCTTGAAAGTGGAGTCGCAGGTACATAGGATAGCGAAGAAGGCGTTTAGTATGCTTTCCTTTATTGGTCAGAGTACTGAGTACAGGAGTTGGGAGGTCATGTTGCGGCTGTACAGGACATTGGTTAGGCCACTGTTGGAATATTGCGTGCAATTCTGGTCTCCTTCCTATGGGAAAGATGTTGTGAAACTTGAAAGGGTTCAGAAAAGATTTACAAGGATGTTGCTAAGGTTGGAGGATCTGAGCTACAGGGAGAGGCTGAACAGGCTGGGGCTGTTTTCCCTGGAGCGTCGGAGGCTGAGGGGTGACCTTATAGAGGTTTACAAAATTATGAGGGGCATGGATAGGATAAATAGCAAAGTCTTTTCCCTGGGGTTGGAGAGTTCAGAACTAGAGAGCATAGGTTTAGGGTGAGAGGGGAAAGATATAAAAGAGACCTAAGGGGCAACTTTTTCACGCAGAGGGTGGTACGTGTATGGAATGAGCTGCCAGAGGATGTGGTGGAGGCTGGTACAATTGCAACATTTAAGAGGCATTTGGATGGGTATATGAATAGAAAGGGTTTGGAGGGATATGGGCCGGGTGCTGGCAGGTGGAACTAGATTGGGTTGGGATATCTGGTTGGCATGGACGGGTTGGACCACAGGGTGTGTTTCCATGCTGTACATCTCTATGACTCTATGACTCTATTTGCAATTTGGATATGAATGGAAGGTAACACAAATGTGCTTCATGGATTATGTCACAGGCTTGGTCTTTCGGCCTAGGTAAATCCCAAAACCTCATGTTCCCATTTTCCTTGCACTCCTTGACAACATAAATGGCCTAATGTTCCCCACCTTCTCACCCAACCAGTCTGTTTAACTGCTCATCTTCCTACTTTATTCTGAGACGTAGGCATACAGCTTAGCTATGCCAGGCATGCTGTGCTCTCCATCAAAGTGAAGGTGGTAGTGTACACCAATGACTCCCATAGGTCCCCTTGCCCTGCTGTGCTTTGACTCCCATCTCCATATGTTGAGTTGCCCTCTCTTTCACAATTATTTACCATTTGCTGTCCAGCATGCTGCCTCCAATCCCCACACTTGACTTTCCCTGTGCCCCACCACAACAAGTGGCCCCTGAAAACCATAAGAAATAGGAACAAGAGTAAGCCATTTAGTCCCTTCCATCTGCTCCACCATTCAATTAGATCATGGATGATCTGACATTCCTCATGCCCACTTTCCTGCCCTTTGCCAATAATTTTGACTCCCCTACTGATTAAGAATTTATCTATTTTAACCTTAAATATATACAAGGACTCTGCCTCCCTGTCGCAAGGAGTTCCAAAAACTCACAACCCTTCAAGACAAGATATTCATCATCATCTCAGTCTTAAACTGGCCCCTTTATTCTGAGTCCATATCCTCTAGTCTTACTGTCCCATGAGGAGAAACATTTTTTCAGCATTTATTCTGTCAAGCCTCTTAAGAATCCTGTATGTTTCAGTGAGATCAGGTTTCTTTCTTCTAAACTTCAACGAGTAGAGTCCCAACTGGTTGAGCTTTTGTTCAAAAGACAACTCCTCCATAACAGGGATCACCCGAGGGAACCTGCTTTGAACTGTCTCCAATGAAACATCTTTCTTTAAACAAAGGGATCAAAACTGCTCACAGTACTCCAGATGTGGTTTCACCAGTACTAGCACTTCATACTGTTGCAGTAAGATATCCCTACTCTTATATTCCAACATTCTAGAAATAAGGATCAACATTCCATTTGCTTTCCTACTCACCGAATGCATCTGTGTGCTAGCTTTCTGTGCTTCATGCACAAGATCCCTGAAGTCTCTTTGTGTTGCTTTCTGCAGTTTTTCTCCATTAAAAACAAACTGTTATTTTGTTCTCCCTTCCAAATATGAACAACTTTGCATTTTCCCACATTATATTCCATTTGCCAACTTTTTATTCCCTTCTTAACCTATCTATTTGTATCCCTCTCACAATCTGCCTTTCCATCATTTTTTGTGTCGTCTGCAAATTTGACTATATTTCACTTCCTACCTCCAAGTTATTCATATATACTGTTAACAGTTGTGGTCCCAGTACTGATCCTTATGAAACCCAACTAGTGACAGTTCATCAACCTGAAAAAGAGCACCTATCCCGACTCACTGTTTCCTCCCCATGAGCCAAGTCTCAATTCGTGCCAATATACAACTTTCAACCTGTGGGTGCTTATGACTTAACCTTTTGTTTGGTACCTTGTTGGATGTCTTCTGGAGGTCCAAATATAACATATGTACTGGCTCCCCTCTCTCCATTCTGGTTGTGTCTTTCTCAAAAATCTCTAATAAATTAGTCAGACATGATTTCCCTTTCATGAAGCTGTGCTGACTGCTTGATTTGAGTATGATTTTCCAAATATTCTGCTATCACTTCATTAATAATTGATTCCAAAATTTTTCCAATAATAGATGTTAGATTAATCAGCCTACAGTTAACCACGTTTAGCCTCCTTCCATTTTAGAAAAGGGGTGTCATTTTAGCAGTCTTCCAATCTTCTGGTACTTCTCCACAATCCAGTGATTTTTGGGAAAAAGACTACCAATACATCAACTATCTTTGTAGCTACCTCATTTAGGATTCTAAGATGCAAGCCATCAGGGCCAGAGGACCTATCTGCCTTTAGCCCCATTACTTCATCTCAAACTACTTCTTTAGTGAGGATGATGGTACTTAATTCTTTCTCTTTTATTCTTTAGTATTAATGAGATGTTCAAAGTATCCTCTACCATAGACTGATGCAAAATATCTGTTTAACTCCTCTATCACTTCCTTGTTTCCCAAAATCTCACCCCAGATTCTTTTGTAAGGAGTTTGTTTACTTTGATCTCTCTCTTCCATTTTATATATTTATAGAAGTTTTTATATTCTTCGCTAGTTTGTCCTCATTGTTTATATTCTCCGCCTTCATCTTTTTAGTCCTTCTTTGTTGGATTCTGAATCTGTCTTAGTCTGTAGGGCTATCACTGACTTTGGCCTTGATTGATCTTGACTTTCAGTGAATAGATTACCTGGTCTGACTGTGTCTCACCCCCTTACTGACTTGGACAGACATCTCCGACTGATCCCTGACCAGAGACCTGACTGAACTCTGCTTACCACCCTGATTGATCTACGGCAACTTCCCAGACCTGCACCTGTAGATCTAACTGTGGCCCATACCTCTCAGACCCTCTGACCCTGGTTTGCCCAAGCAGCTGATTGAACATGTCCAAGTCACTGAGTTGATTTTGGATGATGCCCTTTACTTATTATGCCAGGGCCCCTCCTTGACTTAAGGCAGTCTCCCTTGACCTAACTGAGGACTACTCCCTTAGATATTGCCATTTGGTTGAGCACATGCAGTGTGTTTGTCACACAAGTTGCTGGCACATGTTATAGGTATAACATTGATGTAGCACAGTGCCATACAGGAACATTTCCATCCCCTTGACTGATCACTGCTGACAATCATGACATGCTTTGTGTCTGCAATAAAAGGAGAAACAAGACAGAAGGTCTGTGAGTCTGTAAGTTCTGAATAAGCAGCAAAGTTTAAAAAGGTAAGGCAAAGCAAAGCAAAGATGCTGGAAGTATCCAAGTCGACAAAAAGTGAACAAATGTAAAGATAGCAAGCAAGGAACACTGAAATGGAAACTGCTCCATACCATGAGATGGGTTCATACCTCTGTATGCAAAGTGTTTTATAGCAGCATTACAATGAAAGGTACTGGTGTACTCCAAAATGCAATGTTGAAGTAGATCACTATTATAAGTGAACCGAACATGTATTATTAGGATATGGTGAGGTTTATGCATGTCCAATCCAATCTCCGTGAACAGGGATGAAAGTAGTCGCTGCCAATGGAAAATAACCTGTACTGCTGGTGACTGCTGTACAAAACAGAGGCCCAGAAGAGCAAACAGCAATTAGGATGAACTAGACAGCTCCTCTAACTTTCATGTTGGAAATTACTACCATCTCGTTTCTTTCCTGCGTGAGGGAGAATAGGAAACTGCAAATTAATGAGGTGAGATTAAGTACTAATGACGTGTAAATTCGTGTAAATAGGCCTCTCATTGCTTACTAGCTAGATTCCCAAGTTGCAGTTCAAACTTTCGTGCAAAATCAGACATTTTTAAATCAAATCTAATTCTATTCTATTCAATTTTTATCGCAAATCTAATTTTTTCTAAACTTGCCATATTTTCACAGTCTCATTATTGTCCATGTCATTCAGTGACAAGGAAAATGTAGCTCAAACAAAAATAAGTGCATTTACATTTGGGAATAACTAAGAACTGATTACCTTTTGCGCAACAATAAATTTACAGACAATGAATGAAGACTTCACCCAAATCAGATCCATTGGAAGTGGGTGTCAATTAAGTCTTCTCTGATGCAGCGCTAATTCATCATGCTGAGGTGATATTGGTGCATTTGTTCCTCCTCAACTTCTCTGCATCTTCATTGCTGTGTGGCCAGTGATGTTAACTCTTGCTGTGGTTTGGTCCGTTGGTGAGGGTTTCAATGAATATGTGTGGGGAATATCAAAAACAGGACAGGTTCTTTTAATGTAAGCAGTCAGCTTTTGCATCAGACATAAATGACAGTTTAGAACAGACCTTAGCACAGTGGAACATGAAGGACTCCTCCAAGCAGGACCATGGAATGAATGTACATGAACTTTTGGCATTGTGGACATCATTCTGATGTATACTGGAAATGCTATGTCACACAAATATAGTTGGAAATTGTAAATGTGGTAGAATTATCGAACTCTTGCCCCCTCCCCCCCCCTCCCCCACCACCTCCCCCAGCATTACCCAAGAATGGGAGCATTGCACATAGCAGCATGTTGATAAATAGCTCAAGGTGAGAGGAAATCAGCTCCCTGCCCTATACAACATATGAGGCCTTTGTAAACTGTGGCCTGCAGGTGATATTTGTAAGGTTGCCTATTGTTACTTCTGCATCACAGAGATGACTACCAGCAATTTGAAATGACATGGTGAAAGGTGTTGGGGTGTTCCAAAGTGCAGCACTAAAAGATATTCTAAGTGAGTTGCAGATAAGCAATGGTGTTATGAGGCCGCTGCATGTCCATTGCCAACCACCGTGGATGGAGTATGCCAGCAGTCGCTGCCCATGAAGTGTGCACAAGGTGTTGGAGATGGCTGGCCAAAATGGAGACTCAGAGTAGCATGTTGGAGCCACCAGATTTTGCTCTGACCTTCATGTCACTATTGTTGCTATCTAGTTTTTCTCTGCCATTTAGGAAAATAGCAAACTTCATATGATTTAGATGAGAACAAGTAGTAATGAAATGTAAATACATGCATTCTGGATCACTGGTGCTGGAAGAGCACAGCAATTCAGGCAGCATCCGACGAGCAGCAAAATCGACGTTTTGGGCAAAAGCCCTTCATCACTGATTACCTTTTGTGCAACAATAAATTTACAGACAATGAATGAAGACTTCACCCAAATCAGATCCATTGGAAGTGGGTGTCAATTAAGTCTTCTCTGATGCAGCGCTAATTCATCATGCTGAGGTGATATTGGTGCATTTGTTCCTCCTCAACTTCTCTGCATCTTCATTGCTGTGTGGCCAGTGATGTTAACCCTTGCTGTGGTTTGGTCTTTGCCCGAAACGTCGATTTTGCTGCTCGTCGGATGCTGCCTGAATTGCTGTGCTCTTCCAGCACCACTGATCCAGAATCTGATTTCCAGCATCTGCAGTCATTGTTTTTACCTTGTAAATACACGCAAACAGGCCTTTCACCACTCACTAGCGAAATCCTTGTCTTGCCATTCAAACCTCAGGTGGAAACTCCAACTTTTTTCCTTGATGTTGAGAATCGATTTTTCTGATTTTCCTAACGGACTTATCATTGTTGCCCTGTCATTTAGGGGTTTGGAGAATTCCACCCTTGAAGTGACATATATCATGATTTTACAATATTGATAAACATTTGCCAGACCACTGGGGAGAATGATCCTGCATTTCCTTGAATATCATCCATCCATCTGGGAAGAAATGTAGGGCTTTGGCTTAACGTCTATTCCAAGAGACACACTCCCAAATGGAACTACCAAATTTGTGCCCATGAGCATATTATCTCCTGAAATTGTAATATTACCCTGCAGTGGTATACTTCGAAGTGGCATCAAGGACAATGGACTTTGAGCCTCCTGTATCTTCTCTGCATTCTGAGGGGGAGCTTGTGTTGCAGTTTCTTCATATGAAGGCTGTTTGGTAGTTGTTGGAGGTTGCCAATGGTTGTGGGCTTGCTGGTGCATTTGTTCCTCCTCAATTTCGTGACTGTAAAACATTTTTACACCCTTGATAGTGAAAAATACTATATTGTCAATTTTGAGTCACGAGGGTAGTGTAGAGGAGCGGAACACAGAACACACACACGCACTCTCAGTGCTTCGAGATACTTAAAACTCATAAAGTACTCCAGTCACTTGCTTTTAACTGCAAACATCTTCTTACAGTATCCTTGGATTAAAGCAAGATGTTCTCCCATTTTACTTAAGACTCCAAACAAAAGTATGCTTTACATGTCTCCTTATATGACATGAAACATCTTTTCAAATCTTTTCTTCATCACAAGGTATATGACACATAGACCAGAAAACATGTGGTTTACATCCATTCTTCCTCATTCATTCCATAACAAAATTCAATCGATTTTTTATTATTTTTCTCTCAAATGTTTAACTTACTCCATTATGCTTACATTTTGGACAACATGTTTTCTATCACACTACCTTCACCAGCAGCGTTAAAAAAAATTTTGATTGGATGTTTGAATTAATAAATGCCATCTAAACAATCTCATTTGCAAGTTTTAAATTTTCTTACAAAAGGTATTTCTCAGAAACAGGAAATTCTAATAGACCTATGCATCCAAGTTCTTACTCCAACAAAACTAACATTAAACCAGGAAAATAACACTTACTATAGAGTCATTGAGCATGGAAACAGATGCTTCCATCTAATCAGTCCATGCGGAACATAATCCCAAACTAAATAAGTCCCACCTGCCTGCTCCGGGCCCACATACCTATAAACCTTCCTATTCATGTACTTATCTAAGTGTCTTTTAAATGTTGTAATTGTGCCCACATTGAACACTTCCTCAGGAAATTTAAAAAGGGAGTAAGGCAAAAGACAGAAACTTAAAGATTGATTAACATAACCTTGATCATGGTAAGATCCTGGAGTCCATTGTGAAGGATGAGATTTCTGAATAATTGGAAGTGTATGGTAAAATACAGCAAAGTCAGCAAGGTTTAATCAAAAGGAGGTCATGCCTGACAAATTTGCTAGAATTCTTTGAGGAAGTAACCTCAAAGGTTAGACCAAGGAGAGCCAATGGATGTTATCCACCTGGACTTCATGAAGGCCTTTGACAAGGTGTCACACAGGAGGCTACTGAGTAAGATTAAGGTCCATGGTGTTTGAGGCAAGATGCTAGCATGGATAAAAGCTTGACTTTTTGGCAGAAAGCAGAGAATGGGGATAATAGAGTCCTTATATGGATGGCAGCCAGTGACAAGTGGTGTTCCACAAGGCCCAGTGTTGGGACCACAACCTTTTGTTTTTTACATTAACGATCTAGATGAAGGAACTGAGGGTATTTTGGCTAGGTTTGCAGATGTTACAAAGATGTACCCAGGTGGGACAGGTAGCGTTGAGGAGACAGGGAAGCTGCAGAAGGATTTGGACAGGTTAGGAGAGCAGGCAAAGAAGTGGCTGTTGGAGTACAGTGTGGGAAGGTGTATAGTGACCCCTCCCCCATGGGGGGGGGGTATAGTGACCCCTCCCCCATGGGGGTGGGGGTATAGTGACCCCTCCCCCACAGGGGGGGGGCGTATAGTGACCCCTCCCCCACAGGGGGATGTATAGTAACCCCTCCCCCACAGGGGGGGTGTATAGTGACCCCTCCCCCACAGGGGGGAGTGTATAGTGACCCCTCCCCCACAGGGGGAGTGTAGTGACCCCTCCCTCACAGGGGGGGTGTATAGTGACCCCTCCCCCACAGGGGGGGGGTGTTTAGTGACCCCCCCCCTCACAAGGAGGGTGTATAGTAACCCCTCCCCCACAGGGGGGTGTATAGTGACCCCTCCCCCACAGGGGGGTGTATAGTAACCCCTCCCCCACAGGGGGGGTGTATAGTAACCCCTCCCCCACAGGGGCGGTGTATAGTGACCCCTCCCCCACAGGGGGGAGTGTATAGTGACCCCTCCCCCACAGGGGGAGTGTAGTGACCCCTCCCTCACAGGGGGGGTGTACAGTGACCCCTCCCCCACAGGGGGGGGGTGTTTAGTGACCCCCCCCCCCTCACAAGGAGGGTGTATAGTGACCCCTCCCCCACGGGGGGGGGGGGGGGGAGGGTGTATAGTGACCCCTCCCCCACAAGGGGGGGGTGTATAGTGACCTCTCCCCCACAGGGGGGGGGGGTAGTTTGGGAGGAAGAATAGAAGTATAGACTATTTTCTAAATTGGGAGAAAGCTCAGAAGTCTGAAGTGCAAAGAGACTTGGGAGTTCTAGTCCAGGATTCTCTTAATGTAAACTTGCAGATTGAGTCAGTAGTTAGGAAGGCAAATGCAATGATGGTATTTATTTTGACAGGACTTGAACATAAAAGCAAGGATATACTTCTGAGGCTCCCTAATGCTCTGGTCAGACCATATTTGGAGTATTGTATGCAGTTTTGGGCCCCATATCTCAGGAAGGATGTACTGATCCTGGAGTACGTTCAGAAGAAGTTCATGAGAATGGTCCCAGGAATGAAAAACTTAACATAAGAGGAACATTTGAGGGTTCTGGGTTTATACTCGATGGAGTTTAGAAGATGAGGAGGGATATAATTGAAACATACAGAGTACTTAATGGCCTGAACAGAGTAGTTGTTGGTATGATGTTTCCATTGGTATGAAAGATGAGGGCCCAAGGGCACAGCCTCCATTTGGAAAGGAGGTAAGGAGGTAAGGAGAAACTTCTTCAGTCAAAGAGAGTGAATCTATGGAATTCGTTGCCACAGAAGGCTGTGGAGACTAGGTCACTGAATATATTTAAGACTGAGACAGATAGAAGCTCTTGAGTATCAAGAGTTATGGGAAAAAAGCGGGAGAATGGAGTTGTGTAATATATCAGCCATGATTAAATGGTGGAGCAGACTTGCTGGGCTGAATGGCCTAAATGCCGCTCCTATGTCTCATGGAAGTTCATATCACACGCAAACCACTCTCTAAAATATTTGCTCCTCATGTCTTTTTTAAATCTCCCTCATCTCACCTTAAAAATGTGCCCCTTGTCTTGAAATCCCCAATCCTAAGGAAAAGATACCTACCATTAACCCTATCAATACCCCTAATAATTTTATAAATTTTTATAAGGGCATCTTTCAACTCCTACACTCGAGTGAAAAAGGTAGCAGCCTATCCAGCCTTTCTTTACAACTCCTAAACCTTCCATACCCAGCAACATCCTTGTAAATCTCTTCTGAACCCTCTCCATCTTAATAATATCCTTCCTATAACTGGGCAACCTGGTGATGTTATTATTGGACATGTCAGATTCAACACTAAAACCTGGCTTGACAGATCATATTTTGCTTTGTTTTGATATTAATGAGGTGGTCTCTCACTGAAACATAAGCATGCAAGGTTACAGATTTGGTCTTAATAAAAAGACTAAAGTTAATTAAGCTAAAAAATGAGATAAAATAGAATAGACCAAACGTTTCTTTTTTCACTCATGGGATGTCAGCATTGTTGGTTAGCCAGCATTTATTGCCCATCCCTAGTTGCCCTTGAGACGATGTGGTGAGCTGCTATTTGAACCACAGCAGTCTACATACCCTGAGGTAGGGAATTCAATGATTTTGATTCAGTGACAGTGAAAGAATGGTGGTATATTTCCAAGTCAGGATGGTGACTGGTTTGGAGATATACTTGCAGGTGGTGCTGTTCCCATGTATCTGCTGGCCTTGCCTTTCTAGATGGAAATGATGGGGTGGATTTAAGGATCTTTGGTGAATACACTAGAAACATAGAAGCCCAACAGTGCAAAAAGAGGCCATTCGGCCTGTCGAGCTTCCATTGACCTTCTGAAGAGCATCTCAACCTGATCCTGCCCTCAACCTATTCTTGTAATCCCACATTTACCATAGCCAATCCATGTAGCCTGCAGATCCCTAGACACATTTAGCATGGCCAATCCATAACATGCATATCTTTTGACTGTGGGAGGAAACCCCAGCATTCTGCCAAAAAGCACGCAGACATGGGGAGAATGTGCAAACTTCACACAGGCTGGAATTGAGCCCAAGTCCCTGGCACCATGAGACAGTGCTAACCACAGAGACACCATGCCATCCTTTACGTCTTTAAAGATTTTGAAAAATCCAAAAGGAAACATAATCCCATTAATCCTAAAACATTCCTTCACAGATCTCAAAAACACCCTTTTACGGTATCCAAAAGCACCCCTTGACAAAATCTTTCTAATACCTCAATACATTTAAGGTAATTATCACTGCAATTCCCATTCTAGAAAATGGGCGGCACGGTGGCACAGTGGTTAGCACTGCTGCCTCACAGCGCCAGAGACCCGGGTTCAATTCCCGCCTCAGGCGACCGACTGTGTGGAGTTTGCACATTCTCCCCGTGTCTGCGTGGGTTTCCTCCGGGTGCTCCGGTTTCCTCCCACAGTCCAAAAATGTACAGGTTAGGTGAATTGGCCACGCTAAATTGCCTGTAGTGTTAGGTGCAGGGGTAAATGTAGGGGAATGGGTCTGGGTGGGCGCGCTTTGGCGGGTCGGTGTGGACTTGTTGGGCCGAAGGGCCTGTTTCCACACTGTAAGCAATCTAATCTGTAAGCAATCTAATCTAAAAATCTGATAGGTGTTTGAAAATTCCAGGAAAAGTTAAAATGTTCTTTAGGGCCTGAGACTACCATCTTCTCCACTTCTCAGGAGCACTGCTTTATTCATCAATCTTCATCCTAGGGCTTCTGCAGAATTACTCCAAATTGAAAACCAAAAACATTTCTTTCCCAAGCTGAGTGTTTCCCATAAGGTTAAAAAAATTCCAGCACTTTCTATCACAAACCTTGATAGACAATTGTTTACCTCTCTCTGACATAAATCCTCCAAATACAATAAGAATCCATTAAGTCTGAAAGCTATTCTCTCAAGATGTTTTTAAAAATAGCCTCTATGACCACAGCAATACATAAAAGTTAATCATTAATTCTTCAAACACACACAGGAACTACATGTTACTAATTCAAAGTTCAAAAATCCAACCTTGATATGAATGCTATTAAAAATACATATAAATCACAGACCACATCACACACTAATATCTATATCCAAATCTTCATTTGAAACTAAAAATAAATCAACTATATATGGTGACACAGTGAATTCCTTTAGCTTGGCTCCAAGGTCAGTGACCTTGGATTACAGCCATTGAATTCATCCTGCAATTCTAACTCACATAAATGCGCTAGCTTTCCTGCTTCAATAAAGTAATCCCTAAGGCATAAACTAGACAGGATTTTACCATACATCTGTTTTCAGATGCATTTCCTTACAACTTCCCTTCAACTATAGTTGCTGATTTTGTCACAGCTGCTTTATGAAGGTCCATTTCCACAAAGGGTAACCTGATTGATTCAAATCCAATATTATTAAACAACAATACTTCACTGGAATTATTGTTTGAACTATCACGTTTGAACCATGGAATCCCTTGTAGGTCCAGATCTTGCTAATATTTTTATTGGTTACCATCAGAGTTGTGTCTTCAATAGAAAGATCACTACCTCCTAACCCTTGCAGACTTCCAATGTGTAGATGATCGGGAATGCAATAGCCTTGTAGTGCTATCATTAGATTATTAATCTAAAGACCCTTGTAATGATTTGGGAACCTGGATTCAAATCCTACCATGCAGATGTTAGAATTTGGATTCAATTAAAATTCTGGGATTAACAGTCTAATGATCACCACATGAAACTGATGTGAATTGTTGGGAAAAATCCTTCAGGTTCATTAATGTCCTTCAGGGAAAGAAACTGCTTTCCTTACCTGGTCTGGCCTACATGTGACTCCAGACCCACAGCAATATGGTTGACTCTTAACTGCTCTCTGGCAATTAGGGATGGGCAATAAATGCAAGTCTCACCAGAAACACCCACATTCTATGAATGAATAACAAAAATGACACATTTGCAGTATATCAATCCACAGCCACATTGAAGAATTGCTTTATACATCTTAATAAACTCCATCCTACATTCAAATTTACCATTCAAATGAAGTAATCAAATGAGTTTCCCTTAGTCAATATATTAGTTCAGAAATTGGAAGATGGTTTATTAATGACTATCTATAGAAAGCCTATGCTCACTGTTGGAACTCTTACACTCAGACGAGATGTAAGAGATTATTTTCACTTTTGAGAGAGTCCAGGACCAGAGGGTATAATCTCAGAATAAAGGTTCAGCCATATAAAACAGGGATGCTGAGGAATTTCTTCTATCAGAGAGTGGTGAATCTGTGGAATTCTTTACCACATAAGGCTGTCGAGGCTCAGGTGTTAAATATATTTGATGTTTAATTATTTAGAGAATTAAGGGTTATGGAAAAATGGAAGGAAAGTGGAGTCGAGGGCTTTCTGATCAATAAATGGAAGAGCAGACTCAAAAGATTGAATGTCCTAATTCTCCTCACAAAATCAATTTTACTTTACTTGCATTCGATAAGGGACGACACATTAGTCTACTTAATAAGATCATGGTGTTGGAAGTAGTATTCGATCATGAATAGAGAATTCTCTATGAATAGAGAATTGACTAACTAATGGAGAACAGTGTAAGGATAAGGGAAGCATTTTCAGGATGGCAACCTGTGCCATTGAAAGAACATGCCACACAAAAGTAATGTGCACAGGGATCAGCACAGGGGCCACAACTGCTTACAATATATATGAGTGACTTTGATGACGTAACTGAATATACATTCAAGTTTGTGGATGACACAAAATTGGCATGTGGTGATGTTGACACAAAGAGTCTGCAGAGGGATACAGACAGTTAAGTGATTGAACAAAAAAATTGGAAGATGGAATATAATGTGGAAAATATAAGTTCACTTTGGCAGTAAGAATAGAGGAACTGAATATTATTTCAATGGAGAATGATTGCAGAAAGCCATGGAGCAGAGGGATTTAGGAGTCCTTGTCCAAGAATCATAAATGTTGTCAGGAGAAAGTGAGGTCTGCAGATGCTGGAGATCAAAGTTGAAACTTTATTGCTGGAACAGCACAGCAGGTCAGGCAGCATCCAGGGAACAGGAGATTCGACGTTTCGGGCACAGGCCCTTCTTCAGGAATGAGCAGAGAGTGTTCAGCAGGAGAAGATAAAAGGTAGGGAGGAGGGACTTGGAGGAGGGGAGTTGGAAATGTGATAGGTGGAAAGAGGTCAAGGTGAGGGTGATAGGTCGGAGTAGGATGGAGGCGGAGAGGTCAAGAAGAAGACTGCAGGTCAGGAAGGCGGTGCCGGGCTGGAGGGATCCGGCTGAGACAAGGTGGGGGGAGGGGGGATGAAGAAACTGGTGAAGTCCAAGTTCATCCCCTGCGGTTGGAGGGTTCCCAGTCGGAAGATAAGACGCTCCTCCTCTGACCGTCGGGTTGTTGTGGTTTGGCGGTGGATGAGTCCAATGACCTGCATATCCTCGGTGGAGTGGGAGGGGGAGTTGAAATGCTGTGCCACAGGTTGGTTCGTCCGGGTGGCCCAGAGGTGCTCTCTGAATCGCTCCGCAAGTAGGCGGCCTGTCTCCCCAATATAGAGGAGGCCACACCGGCTGCAGCGGATGCAGTAGATGATGTGGGTGGAGGTGCAGGTGAATCTGTGGCGGATATGGAAGTTTCCCTTGGGGCCTTGGAGAGAAGTGAGGGGGGAGGTGTGGGCGCAAGTGTTGCACCTCCTGCGGTTGCAAGGGAAGGTGCCGGGAGTGGTGGTTGGGTCGGTGGGGGGTGTGGATCTGACAAGGGAGTCGCGGAGGGAGTGGTCTCTACGGAAAGCTGATAGGGGAGGGGAGGGAAATATATCCTTGGTGCTGGGGTCTGTTTGGAGGTGGCGGAAGTGGCGGCGGATGATGCGCTGTACATGGAGATTGGTGGGGTGGTAGGTGAGGACCAGTGGGGTTCTGTCCTGGTGGCGGTTGGAGGGGCGGGGCTCAAGGGCGGAGGAGCGGGAAGTGGAGGAGATGCGGTGGAGGGCACCGTCGACCACGTCGGGGGGGAAATTGCGGTCCTTGAAGAAGGAGGCCATCTGTGTTGTACGTATTTTGAACTGGTCCTCCTGGGAGCAGATGCGGCGGAGACGAAGGAATTGGGAGAATGGGATGGCGTTTTTACAGGGGGCAGGATGGGAGGAGGTGTAGTCCAGGTAGCTGTGGGAGTCGGTAGGTTTGTAGTCTACTACAAACCTACCGACTCCCACAGCTACCTGGACTACACCTCCTCCCATCCTGCCCCCTGTAAAAACGCCATCCCATTCTCCCAATTCCTTCGTCTCCGCCGCATCTGCTCCCAGGAGGACCAGTTCAAAATACGTACAACACAGATGGCCTACTTCTTCAAGGACCGCAATTTCCCCCCCGACGTGGTCGACGGTGCCCTCCACCGCATCTCCTCCACTTCCCGCTCCTCCGCCCTTGAGCCCCGCCCCTCCAACCGCCACCAGGACAGAACCCCACTGGTCCTCACCTACCACCCCACCAATCTCCATGTACAGCGCATCATCCGCCGCCACTTCCGCCACCTCCAAACAGACCCCAGCACCAAGGATATATTTCCCTCCCCTCCCCTATTAGCTTTCCGTAGAGACCACTCCCTCCGCGACTCCCTTGTCAGATCCACACCCCCCACCGACCCAACCACCACTCCCGGCACCTTCCCTTGCAACCGCAGGAGGTGCAACACTTGCGCCCACACCTCCCCCCTCACTTCTCTCCAAGGCCCCAAGGGAAACTTCCATATCCGCCACAGATTCACCTGCACCTCCACCCACATCATCTACTGCATCCGCTGCAGCCGGTGTGGCCTCCTCTATATTGGGGAGACAGGCCGCCTACTTGCGGAGCGATTCAGAGAGCACCTCTGGGCCACCCGGACGAACCAACCCAACCAACCTGTGGCACAGCATTTCAACTCCCCCTCCCACTCCACCGAGGATATGCAGGTCATTGGACTCATCCACCGCCAAACCACAACAACCCGACGGTCGGAGGAGGAGCGTCTTATCTTCCGACTGGGAACCCTCCAACCGCAGGGGATGAACTTGGACTTCACCAGTTTCTTCATCCCCCCTCCCCCCACCTTGTCTCAGCCGGATCCCTCCAGCCCGGCACCGCCTTCCTGACCTGCAGTCTTCTTCTTGACCTCTCCGCCTCCATCCTACTCCGACCTATCACCCTCACCTTGACCTCTTTCCACCTATCACATTTCCAACTCCCCTCCTCCAAGTCCCTCCTCCCTACCTTTTATCTTCTCCTGCTGAACACTCTCTGCTCATTCCTGAAGAAGGGCCTGTGCCCGAAACGTCGAATCTCCTGTTCCCTGGATGCTGCCTGACCTGCTGTGCTGTTCCAGCAATAAAGTTTCAACTCATAAATGTTGTCATTCAAGTTCAATGGATAATAGGGAAGACAAAGTGAATATTGGCCTTCATTTCAAAGGGAATGGAAAAATAAAAGTAGGGAGATTTTGCAGAAACTATACATGGCACTAGTCAGACCACAGTTGGAATACTGTGAATATTTTAAGCCCATTATCTAAGGAAAGATACACTGCATTGGAGGTAGTTCAAAGACAGTTCACTAGGCTGATTACTCCATATCATGAGGAGAGGTTGGAATTCAGAAGAGTGAACATGACCTATTGAAACATACAAGATTATTAATGTACTTGATAGGGTAGACGTGGAAAGATAGTTTCATCGTGTGGGAGAGTCTCAAAGGACGTAATCTCAGAATGAGGGATTGCATATTTAAGACAGAAATGGGGGGGATTTTTTCTTTCACAGGGTAGTGAATTTGTAAAATTCTTAACACAGAGCTGTTAAAGTTGAGTTAAGTACTTTCAGGCTGAGATAGATCAATTTTTAATCAGTAAAGGAGTCAAACCTTCTAGGGAAAAGACAGGAAAGTGGAGTTTAGAATTATCAGATTAGTCACGGCTTCATTGAATGGCAGAGCAGACTCGATGGGCTGAATGGCCCTACTTCTGATCCAATGTATTATGGGCTTATAAAGCTGTCCTATGTAATAGGGATACCATTCTCAAATCATCATTCATCGTACATTGCAAAAACTCGCAAAATAACTTATATCTACCATTTCTGACCCTGAGCAGTATCCAATCACCCTCAGATTGCTGTGGAAATCTCAAAACTTTGAACAGGTGAAGCTAACTAATGCTGCTTCTATGCAGTAAATCCACAAATTATTGTCTTCACTAATAGGATGTTATTATCAAGTCAAAATGTTATGCCTACCACATAAATAAATCATGTGATATATAAATTCCAGTACCATTGTAGGCTGTATGCAGGACAGGAGTCTAAATATTCAGGACCTTGTTTCATGCAGGTGAAAGGAATCTGTATATGTTGCAACTATTTAAAAAAAAACGCAATGAAAACGCCAAATTCTGCTGCATCCCAATGACAATACCTTGACCAATCATAATCTTCCCTGCTTGGTCTAAGAATTAACATTGACAGTTTATTGTTCTGGTCTCCATGCCAATTCTAGCTGTGATAATGCTTACAAGGCCTATGGGGAATTACTAATTAATCTCCCTGTGGAGTTCATTGAGTATAAGGTCTTGTGGCACAGTGATAGTATCCCTAGATCGGGAGGCCTAGGTTCAAGTCCTACCTGCTTGAGGTGTTTGATATCATCTCTGAACATGTTGATTAGAAAAAGCAGACACACTACATGAGTGTTTTTACTGGTGGTGGTGGTTAGTAGTTTTTCAAAAATTGCTAAACAAGAAGTCACAGTGAATTTCATGGTGGGAATGTCACTTAGTTGTGTGAAAACACTTCGGGGTAGAAAAAGAGAAATTGGAGCAGACCGACTCAGTTGTGTGTGATAGCACTTCTTGGTACAATAAAAGAAGAAAAAACATATAGCAGATCCACAGAGCTCTTGTGGCACTGTGGTAGTGTTCCCACCTCTCAACCAGGAAGCTCAGAACCAAGTCCCACCTCCTCTGGGGATGTCATCTCAAAATATCTGGTTACTACTTTTGTCTGACAAAAGAATGCAGAATTAGGGTTCTTGTAGTGTAAAGGTAGTGTCATTAAAAAAAAGATCAGGCAGACCCACTCAGTCGTGCATAATAGTACTTTAAGAAATCTTTCAAAAATTATGGAAACAGGTCCTTCAGCCCAACAAATCCATACCGACCCTCCGAAGAGTAACCTGCACAGACCCATTTCCCTACCCTATATTTACCCCTCACTTGGCAATTTAGCATGGCCAATTCAGCTGACCTGCACATCTTTGGACTGTCGGAGGAAACCGGAGCACCTGGAGGAAACCCATGCAGACACAGGGAGAATGTGCAAACTCCACACAGACAGTCGCCCGAGGCTGGAATCGAACCTGGGTCCCTGGCACTGTGAGGCAGCAGTGCTGCTGGTATAAAAAAGAAAAATAAGATAAAGCAGATGTACGGGGCTCCATTGGTACAGTGATAGTGCACCTACGTCTGGACTAAAAGACCTAGGTTCAAGTCCCATTTGCTCCTTAGGTGTGTAATAACAACTCTTAAAAGGTTGATTTTTTAAAAATAAAGCAGATCCAGATGAGGTCTGTGGACTATGCGTATATTGGTTGTGGGCAATTGCACCTGCATTTTAATTATTTGAAAAATCTTTTATGTGCTTTTGGTTGCAGCCTTACTTCTTGATTGAAGGGCATTCAGGCAGAGAGGTGTGGGAAAATGGGAGGACTTCCTCATGGGTCTGCTCCCAGGTCTGGCCTTTAACAGACACAGGAAGTGGGCTGTTGACAGGGTTATACCTGCTCCTCTTCTGTAGTTATATTCATGCTTGGGTGTCGTTGGGGAGGGAGTATATGGTGTCCATCAATGGTATTGACAGCTTTCAAGAGAGATGGGCAGTGCAGGGGATACAGTGCTTTATTCCCCATTCCAAGTCCATTCAGATTTAGTCCCTTTCCACTCTCCCTTCCCCTCCCTCACTTTGATGAATTGTATTGTCCATAATGGGCTTTGCATTTAAATTTCTAATTGGTTACACAAATGATTTACTGGTGGCGATTAATAGTTAAAAACAAAAAAGTCCAGTAATCTGGTAATTGGTAAGCCAGTTGATTGTGTGTGGTAAATTCTGATAATTAAAAAATGAAAGCAGACCTAGAGATGCGTCTCCAAAACTGTTTGCATGGGTTGGGACTAGCCTTTGTATGCTACAAATAGTGGCTGTTTTGTGTTCAACAATAAATGATGTTCATTCCTAGTCAGGCTTCCTTTGACATTACACTCCAAAAGTCCATCTTTCCCAGGGTTTCTTGGTTTGGTGCTTGTAATTCCAGCAGTGGCCACTGCTCCAGCTGCTGTTGAGTGGAGAAGGAGGACATTAGGAGGGTGGGTCTAGAGCTAGTACAGAGCCTGAAGCTAACATTAGTGCTGTTGGCTGGTCTGAGTGGGAGTTGTGTGCTGCCTGGAGGCCCCTTAGACTGTTGTTGCTGAGGTTGCTGCTTGAAGGCCCCTGGGCTGTTGCTGCCTGGAGGCCCTTTGGACTGTTACTGGTACTTATTATGCCCTAAGGACTGTGTAGCTGCCAAGGGGCAATTCAGTTTTATTTTTATCAATTTCTGAGAGGCAGACTGTGGCTCAAAGTGAAATGATGATGTCAATACTAATGCCATGTGTGGCAGGGATCAGTCACTCCACTGCCAGTGTAGGCACTACTGCTTCAGCCCAAATGAAACATCATTCTTCAGGCTCTTGATAAAGATTGTTTCATCTGCCATCCAGCCACCCCTTGGCATGCTTACTTACTGTTGGCCAGCAGGGATTCCAAGTGGGAGTGGACTTTGTACACAGTCCTCTTATTTTCCATTGGAGATCTGGAGTGGATTGTTTCCCAAGCAGCAGTCCCACTTAACCACAGATTGCGGTGGTTCACGGATTCCTAACCCAACTGTTTACTTTGTGGGGCAGTGAAATTCATGAATCATATATTAGTTTTAAGGAAAGAGGTAGGCACAACAGGGGCTACAGTACTTTATCTTCCTTTCTAATTCCATTTTGATTTAGTTCCTTCCCACATCTCCACCTCTTTCTCAACTCTGACAGTCTGCATTGCTGTTAACAGGTTTTGCACGTAAGTTAGTCAGTTGGAGACACAGATGATTTACTGGTGGCGGTTTGGTGACAGGGTAAAAAAACTACGCAGTTGTGTGTAAGAGTTTATCTAGATATAAAAGAAGATAAAGAGATGAGTCTGCAGAACTGTCTGTCCCAGGCTTGCACTAGCCTTTGTATGCCACGAGTAGTGGCACTATTTTGTGCCAAACAATAAATGATGTTCGTTTCCAGTCAGACTTCCTGAGTTATTACAACAGCCCAACCAGTCATTCCAAATAAAATGGTGTCTCTTTTTTCCAGTATGTTTCTTGTGCCATAGTTCAGATGTCAAAAAGAGAAAAGTTCCAATTTTGAGTCTCCTTTCGGCATTATTTCGGCATTTGTCATAAAAAGATTGTGAAATTCAATATCATACATTATCTCTAATCTATCCCCAGTCAAATGGAATGGTTGCGGCATCAGTGAAAAATGCTGAAGTAATCATAAAGAAATTCAGCACAGACTTCTACAAATTAATCTTTGAGTACAGAAACACACCTACTGAAAGCACAGAAAGTAGTCAAGTCTAAAGACTAATGTCATGTTGCGCCCAAATTACTCTGCCAATAGCAAAACATTACTGAAGCTAGAATTAGTAATTTGTGAGAGTGACAAAGCAAAGTGAAATGATGGAAAACCAAATATTGCTTTGATAATACTGCCAAGTCATTGCTAGTACTAAGCATTGGAGAGTGTGTCAGATGGCAAATATTCAACGCACTGAATAAAAGTCAGCCCACATGATAACATGGTACCTGGGTCAACCAGTTACTATCTCAATTGTATAGAGTAAATGTGACTGAACTGGAATATCATTGCAACTGTGACATCTACATACAACTAGAGATGTCACTTAACTACAGATGACAGATCAGAAGGAAGTGATGTCATCATGTATACAGAATACAGAATAATCTCCAGTCCCAGAATTCCACTGTCTCTCAGCGGGAGACAGAGAGAGAGATCAGCAATGGGGTGGCAACAGCCTACTGGTATTATCATTGGGCAATAATCCAGAAACTCAACTAATGTTCTGGGGACCCAGGTTCGAATCCTGCCAAGGCAGATGGTGGAATTTGAATTCAATTGAAAAGTCTGGAATTAAGAATCTACTGATGACCTTGAAATTATTGCTATTTGTCAGGAAAAAAAATTCATCTGGCTCACTAATTTCTTTCAGGCAAGGAAATCTGTTATCCTCACCTTACTTAGCCTGGCTTATTATGACTGACTCCAGACCCACAGCACTGTGGTCATTCTCAACTGCCTGCCAAAGTGACCTAGCAAGTCACTCAATTGTATCAATCATTACAAAGACTCTCAACAATGGAAAGTAACTGAACGGACCACCTGGAATCAACCTAGGCCCTGGAAAAGGCAATGGCAGATACAGAGCCGAGAGTGTGTTGCTGGAAAAGCACAGCAGGTCAGGCAGCATCCGAGGAGCAGGAGAATTGACATTTCGGGCAAGAGCCCTTCATCAGGGCATTTGAGCTTTTGCCTGAAACGCCTATGCTCCTCGGATGCTGCCTGACCTGCTGTGCTTTTCCAGCATCACACTCATTGTGTAGCCACCACTGTTGGGTCTGTCCTGCCATTGCGACAGGACATATTCAGGGATGCTGATAGTAGTGTCTGTGACATTGTCTATAAGGCATAATTTGTTAAGTATTGATTATGACTAATCTGTAAGACAGCTCTCCCAATTTTTGGGTTGGGAATTTCAATGTCCACCACCAACAGTGGCATGGCAGCAGAATTACTAATCAAGCTGATCAGGTCCTAAAGGACATAGCTACTCGATTGGCTCTGTAACAAGTAGTGAGTGAATCACAGGACAAACATACTTGACCTAATTTTTACCAATCTGCCAGCTGCAGGTGCACCTGACCATGGCAACATTGGTAAAAGTGACCACTGCACAGTCTGCCTTCACACTGAGAATATCCTCCACCATGTTTGCTAAATGGGACAGACTTCAAACAGATCTAGCAACTCAAAACTGGGCATCCATGAGTTGTGATGGACCATCAACAAAGCAGAATTGGACTCCAGCACAACCTAATGGCCTGGCATAGCCCACTCAACCGTTACTATCAAGTTGGCGGATCAACCCAGATTGAATGGAGAGTGAGGCAGGCATGCAAGGATCATTAACAGGCATATCTAAAAATGAGGTGTCTATCTGGTGCAGCTACCAAATAGGACTCCTTGCATGCCAGACGGCATGTTATAGACAGAGATAAGCAATCCCACAATAGATCAGATCTAAGCTCTGCAGTCACGCCATAACATCACTTGAATGGTGATGGACAGATAAACAACTCACTGAAGGAGACAACTCCACAAATATCCCCATCCTCAATGATGGAAGAGCCCAACAAATCAGTGCAAAAGATAAGGCTGAAGCATTTGCAGCAATCATCAGCAGGAGTACTAACAGAATGATCCATCTTGGCCCCTTCTAGTGGTCCTCAGCATAAAACATATCAGACTTCAGCCAAATTGATTCACACCATGTAATATCAAAAATAGGTTTTACGCACTGGATCGTGTCCTGGCAACATTCCAGCAATTGTACTGAAGATCTGTGGTAAGTGGTGAGGCCATCAACAAGAAAAACATACTTTACCTCAAAGAAGATAGAATAGTACAGCACAATACAGGCCCTTCAGCTCTTAATGTTGTGCCGATCTTTTATCTTACTCTAAGATCAAACTAACCTACATACCTTCAGTTTACTATCATCCATGTGGCTATCCAAGAGTTGCTTAAATGTTCCTAATGTATCTGACTCTACTACCAACGCTGGCAGTGCATTCCACGCACCCACCACTCTCTGTGTAAAGAACCTATCTCTGACATTTCCCCTAAACCTTCCTCCAAACACCTTAAAATTATGTCCCCTTGTGACAGCCATTTCTGCTTTGGGAAAAAGTCTCTGACTATTCACTGTATCTCCATCTCTATCAAGTAACCTCTCATCCTTCTTTGCTCCAATGAGAAAAGCCCTCGCTCCCTCAACCCTACTTCATAAGACATGCCCTCCAGTCCAGGTAGCATCCTGGTAAATTTACTCTGTACCCTTTCTAAAGTTTCCACATCCTTCCTATAATTAGGCAACCAGAACTGAACACAATATTCCAAGTGTGGTCTAACCAGGGCGATATACAGCTGCAGCACAACCTCGTGACTCTTAAACTCAATCCCCCTGCTAATGAGAGCCAACACACCATACACCTTCTTAACAACCCTATCAACTTGGGTGAGAAAGTGAGGTCTGCAGATGCTGGAGATCAAAGTTGAAACTTTATTGCTGGAACAGCACAGCAGGTCAGGCAGCATCCAGGGAACAGGAGATTCGACGTTTCGGGCACAGGCCCTTCTTCAGGAATGAGCAGAGAGTGTTCAGCAGGAGAAGATAAAAGGTAGGGAGGAGGGACTTGGAGGAGGGGCGTTGGAAATGAGATAGGTGGAAAGAGGTCAAGGTGAGGGTAATAGGTCGGAGTAGGATGGAGGCGGAGAGGTCAAGAAGAAGACTGCAGGTCAGGAAGGCGGTGCCGGGCTGGAGGGATCCGGCTGAGACAAGGTGGGGGGATGGGGGATGAAGAAACTGGTGAAGTCCAAGTTCATCCCCTGCGGTTGGAGGGTTCCCAGTCGGAAGATAAGACGCTCCTCCTCCGACCGTCGGGTTGTTGTGGTTTGGCGGTGGATGAGTCCAATGACCTGCATATCCTCGGTGGAGTGGGAGGGGGAGTTGAAATGCTGTGCTACAGGTTGGTTGGGTTGGTTCGTCCGGGTGGCCCAGAGGTGCTCTCTGAATCGCTCCGCAAGTAGGCGGCCTGTCTCCCCAATATACAGGAGGCCACACCGGCTGCAGCGGATGCAGTAGATGATGTGGGTGGAGGTGCAGGTGAATCTGTGGCGGATATGGAAGTTTCCTTTGGGGCCTTGGAGAGAAGTGAGGGGGGAGGTGTGGGCGCAAGTGTTGCACCTCCTGCGGTTGCAAGGGAAGGTGCCGGGAGTGGAGGTTGGGTCGGTGGGGGGTGTGGATCTGACAAGGGAGTCGCGGAGGGAGTGGTCTCTACGGAAAGCTGATAGGGGAGGGGAGGGAAATATATCCTTGGTGCTGGGGTCTGTTTGGAGGTGGCGGAAGTGACGGCGGATGATGCGCTGTACATGGAGATTGGTGGGGTGGTAGGTGAGGACCAGTGGGGTTCTGTCCTGGTGGCGGTTGGAGGGGCGGGGCTCAAGGGCGGAGGAGCGGGAAGTGGAGGAGATGCGGTGGAGGGCACCGTCGACCACGTCGGGGGGGAAATTGCGGTCCTTGAAGAAGGAGGCCATCTGTGTTGTACGTATTTTGAACTGGTCCTCCTGGGAGCAGATGCGGCGGAGACGAAGGAATTGGGAGAATGGGATGGCGTTTTTACAGGGGGCAGGATGGGAGGAGGTGTAGTCCAGGTAGCTGTGGGAGTCGGTTGGTTTGTAGTAGATGTCCGTGTTGATTCGGTCGCCTGAGATAGAAACAGAAAGGTCTAGGAAGGGGAGGGAGGAGTCCGAGACTGTCCAGGTGAATTTGAGGTCGGGGTGGAAGGTGTTAGTGTAGTGGATGAACTGTTCAACCTCCTCGTGGGAGCACGAGGTAGCGCCGATACAGTCATCAATGTAGCGAAGGAAAAGATGGGGGGTGGGGCCAGTGTAGTTGCGGAAGATGGATTGTTCCACATACCCTACGAAGAGGCAGGCATAGCTGGGGCCCATGCAGGTGCCCATGGCTACTCCTTTTGTTTGGAGAAAGTGGGAGGATTGGAAAGAAAAGTTGTTCAGGGTGAGGACCAGTTCGGTCAGTCGAAGGAGGGTGTCGGTGGAAGCTGGTCCTCACCCTGAACAACTTTTCTTTCCAATCCTCCCACTTTCTCCAAACAAAAGGAGTAGCCATGGGCACCCGCATGGGCCCAAGCTATGCCTGCCTCTTCGTAGGGTATGTGGAACAATCCATCTTCCGCAACTACACTGGCCCCACCCCCCATCTTTTCCTTCGCTACATTGATGACTGTATCGGCGCTACCTCGTGCTCCCACGAGGAGGTTGAACAGTTCATCCACTACACTAACACCTTCCACCCCAACCTCAAATTCACCTGGACAGTCTCGGACTCCTCCCTCCCCTTCCTAGACCTTTCTGTTTCTATCTCAGGCGACCGAATCAACACGGACATCTACTACAAACCAACCGACTCCCACAGCTACCTGGACTACACCTCCTCCCATCCTGCCACCTGTAAAAACGCCATCCCATTCTCCCAATTCCTTCGTCTCCGCCGCATCTGCTCCCAGGAGGACCAGTTCAAAATACGTACAACACAGATGGCCTCCTTCTTCAAGGACCGCAATTTCCCCCCCGACGTGGTCGACGGTGCCCTCCACCGCATCTCCTCCACTTCCCGCTCCTCCGCCCTTGAGCCCCGCCCCTCCAACCGCCACCAGGACAGAACCCCACTGGTCCTCACCTACCACCCCACCAATCTCCATGTACAGCGCATCATCCGCCGTCACTTCCGCCACCTCCAAACAGACCCCAGCACCAAGGATATATTTCCCTCCCCTCCCCTATCAGCTTTCCGCAGAGACCACTCCCTCCGCGACTCCCTTGTCAGATCCATACCCCCCACCAACCCAACCTCCACTCCCGGCACCTTCCCTTGCAACCGCAGGAGGTGCAACACTTGCGCCCACACCTCCCCCCTCACTTCTCTCCAAGGCCCCAAAGGAAACTTCCATATCCGCCACAGATTCACCTGCACCTCCACCCACATCATCTACTGCATCCGCTGCAGCCGGTGTGGCCTCCTGTATATTGGGGAGACAGGCCGCCTACTTGCGGAGCGATTCAGAGAGCACCTCTGGGCCACCCGGACGAACCAACCCAACCAACCTGTAGCACAGCATTTCAACTCCCCCTCCCACTCCACCGAGGATATGCAGGTCATTGGACTCATCCACCGCCAAACCACAACAACCCGACGGTCGGAGGAGGAGCGTCTTATCTTCCGACTGGGAACCCTCCAACCGCAGGGGATGAACTTGGACTTCACCAGTTTCTTCATCCCCCCTCCCCCCACCTTGTCTCAGCCGGATCCCTCCAGCCCGGCACCGCCTTCCTGACCTGCAGTCTTCTTCTTGACCTCTCCGCCTCCATCCTACTCCGACCTATCACCCTCACCTTGACCTCTTTCCACCTATCACATTTCCAACGCCCCTCCTCCAAGTCCCTCCTCCCTACCTTTTATCTTCTCCTGCTGAACACTCTCTGCTCATTCCTGAAGAAGGGCCTGTGCCCGAAACGTCGAATCTCCTGTTCCCTGGATGCTGCCTGACCTGCTGTGCTGTTCCAGCAATAAAGTTTCAACTATCAACTTGGGTGACAACTTTGTGGGATCTATGGACATGGACCACAAGATCCCTCTGTTCCTCCACACTGCCAAGAATCCTGACTTTAACCCAGTATTCTGCATTCAAATTCAACCTTCCAAAATGAATCACTTCACACTTTTCTAGGTTGAACTCCATCTGCCATTTCTCAGCCCAACTCTGCACCTTGTCAATGGCCCGTTGCAACCTACAACAGTCCTCCACACTATCCATAACTCCATCAACCTTTGTGTCAACAGCAAACCTACTAATCCACCTTTCCACTTCCTTGTCCAAGCAGAGGACCCAGAACAGAGCTCCAGGCTGAATATTTTCCATCAACTACCACCCTCTGTCTTCTATGGGCCAGCCAATTTATATCCAGACGGACACATTTCCCTGTATCCCATGCCTCCTTACTTTCTGAATGAGCCTATCATGGAAATCTTATCAAACGCCTTGTTAAAATCCATGTACACCATATCCACTGCTCTACCTTCATCAATGTGTTTTGTTACATCCTCAAACAATTCAAAAGGCTTGTGAGGCATGACCTCCCCCTCACAAAGCCATGCTATCTCTAATCAAACTATGGTTTTCTAAGTAATTATAAATCATATCTCTCAGAATCCTCTCCAATAATGTGCCCACCACTGACTGGTCTGTAATTTCCAGGACTATCCCCTTTGGGGTGGCACGTGGCTCAGTGGTTAGCACTGCTGCCTCAGAGCACCAGGGTCCCAGGTTTGATTCCAGCCTAGGGTGTCTGTGTGGAGTTTGCACATCCTTCCTGGCTACCTTGTAATCCTCTAGACCCCTGTCTGATCCTTGCCTCCTCAACCTTAAGTAAGCTTCCTTCTTCCTCTTGACTAGATGTTCCATATCCCTTGTCATCCAAGGTTCCTTCACCTTACCAACCCTTCCTTGCCTCAGTAGGACAAACTTATCCAGCACTGGATGTTGGTTTGCTCACAACCTTGGTATCCTGGTGGCTAGTTTTCTGCTACAGAAGCAATCATCCCAACATCCATAAACGAAGCTGCATCAGAACATTATTTCAATGAGCCAACACACACTGCAGAGGAACTACGCAGAGCAGAGGAAAATCACCTATACCTGGTATTCAAAAAGAATGGGTACCCAATGAACACAATCCGCCATTTTCTCAGCAACAAACCCAAATAAGCAGACAAAACACGTCCAGAAGCCCTAGCCACTCTCCCCTACATCAAAGACATCTTGGAAATGACTGCCAGACCACTCAGACCTCTTGGCATCATGGTAGCCCACAAACCCACCAACACACTAAAACAGCAGCTAATGAACTTGAAAGACTCGATACAGACACCAAGCAAAACTAATGTCCTTTACAAAATATTGTGCAAGAACTGTAACAATCACTACATTGGACAAACAGGCAGAAAACTAACCACAAGGATACACCAATACCAACTAGCCACAAAAGGACATGACCCTCGCTCACTAGTATCCTCACATAAAGGTAAGGAAGGACACCACTTTGACTGAGACAACACATCCAACTTAGGGCAAGCCAAACAGAGGCATGCATGAGAATTCCTAGAAGCATGGCTTTCCAACCAGAACTCTATCAACAAACACATCGGGTTAGACCCCATCTACCACCCCTGAGAAAAAAACAGGAAATGACATCACTACAGGAAATGACAGCCCAAACCCAAAGAAACACAAACATATAAACAGAAAGCAGGAATCATGTACAGTGCTTCGCCTGAGGCCCACTGAAGACAAAACCTAGTAGGGTGACGAAATGTCTAGAAACGAACCTTCCAGCTCAGCGAGCAAACCTATATCCAGAACCTCAACCTTAGCTACAAATCTTCTCAAACTCACTTATCCAGCACTCAGCAAATTCTCCCTAAACAACCTCCACCTTTCTGTGGTGCATTTCCCTGAGGAAATCTTTACCAATCTGTTCCAGAACTTCCTGCTCCTTTACACAAACTCTTCCAGTACAGTTCAACACTAGCATCTATCCAACGACATGGAAGATTGCTCAAGTATGACCTGTGCACAAAAAGCAGGACAAATCCAACCCGGTCAGCCACCTCTCGATCATCAGTAAAGTGTTAAAAGGTGTCATCAACAGTGCTCTCAAAGTGCTTTAATTAATAACCTGCTCAGTAATGCACAGATTGAGTTCTATCAGGGCCACCCAGCTCCTGACTTCATTACAGCCTTGGTTCATTCACAGACAAAAGAACTAAATTCCAGAGGTGGGGTTGGAATGATAGCTCTTGATATCAAGGCTGCATTCAACCTAGCATGGCACAAGGAGCCCTAACAAAACTGGAATCAATGGATATCAGGGGCAAACTCTCTAGGTGAAATCATTCTTCAGACATAGGAAAATAATAGGTGTTGTTGGAGGTCAGACATCTCAACCCCAGGACATCGCTACAGGAGTTCTTCAGGGTCTTGATCTCAGCCAAACCATCCCTAGCTGCTTCATCAATGACCTTCCCTCCATCGTAAGATGTTTGCCAATAACTGAAAAATGTTCAGCACCATTTGCAACTCCTCAGATACCGAAGCAGTCCATCTTCAAATGCAACAAGATCTGGACAATATCCAGACTTGGGCTTACATGTGGCAAGTAACCTCATGCCATACAAATGCCAGGCAATGACCATCTCCAATAAGAGACAATCTAACCATTTTCCCTTGACATTCAATGGTGCTACCATCGCTAACTATTACCCATTATCAACATCTTTGGGTTACCATTGATCAAACATTCAGCTGGACTCGCCACATGAGCAGAGGCAGGTCAGAGGCTAGGAATTCTATGGCAAATAATTCACCTCATGACTCCCCAAAGCCCATTCACTATCTACAAGGCACAAGTCAGGAGTGTGATGGAAAACTCCTGAGTTGCCTGGATGGGTGCACCTCCAACAACATTCAAGAAGCTTGACACCATCCAGGACAAAGCAACTCACTTGATTGGCACCACATTCACAAGCATCCACACTGTCCACCACTGACACTTAGTAGCAGCAATGTGTACGATTTATGTGATACACTGCAGAAATTAATGAAAGATTCTTAGACAGTAACTTCCAAACCCATGACCACTTCTATCCACAAGCACAAGGGCGATAAGTATCTGAGAACTTGTATGTTTCTTTCCAAACCACTCACCATTCTGACTTCGAAATATAATCTTGTTCCTTCATTGTCCTTAGTCCAAATTCTGGTACTCCCCCCCCCCCCCCCCCCCAGTGCTTTTATGGGTCAACCTACAGCGTATGAGCTGCAGTGGTTCAAGAAAGCAGCTCATCACCACACCCTTGTCTTTTGCGCTGTGCTACCTCTGCCAGGGATACCAGGCTCCTGTTACTGCTGTCGAACTGTGCCGTTTAGCATAGACATACAGCCAGAAAACTTGGCATAGTTGCCAGCAAGCTTCAGTCAAGGAAGGTAGCCTTTCCTAGGGTGTTCCTGGCACTGTAAATCCAGAAATTGAGGAAATATATTTTCACCCAGAAGGTAAAACTGACAGACTGAAATGAATTATTTTTCTATTCATTCAGTGTACTAGCTGAGCCAGCACTCATTCCCATCCCTAGGTGCTCTCTAAAAGGTGGTTACTCTCATCCCTCACTAGCCCAGCAAGCCTGTACCATCAAACCAACCCCTTCCCTCACCCGGTACCCTCACATCCTGAAATCTAATCTGAATCCTCTCTATCAAGTTCTCTCACCCATCGATACGTTTAGGAAACTCTCCCCGCTCTGGCGTTTGCCCCCGCCTCCGCGAGACCATTAATTTTCGAAATTCCCACCTTTCCAACCGCCGCGTGTCTCTCCACCTCCCCAAGTGACCTATCCACAGGCCTCAACTGGTTTAACAAAATATCTACAAGGAAAAGCTACTTAATCTTGGAAATAATCCAAAGATTATCACCAATAAGGTCCTAGTTTTTAACTTTTTCCTAGCTCTCTATAATCACTGCAGGACCTCATCCCTATTTCTACCTATGTAATTTGTTCCAACATCCACAATGATTTCTGGCTGCTCACCCTCTCACTTGAGAACGTTTTGCAGCTGCTCTGAGACATCCTGATCCCTGGCACCTGGGAGGCAACACACTGTCCTGGATTCCCGTTTGCAGCCACAGCATCTCCTATCTGTATCCCTAACTATTGAGTCTTCTATCACTAAGATCCTGTTTACCTTTATCCTTTCCTCCTGTGCCACACAGCAAGTCATAGTGCCATCAACCTGGCTATTGCTGCTTTCCTCTCAACAGTATCCAAAATGGTATGCTTGTTTTCAAGGGGATGGCCACAGGTGAATCCTGCACTCTCTGCATACTCCCTTTGCCTTTCCTGGTGGCTACCCAGCTACTCTCTGCCTGCACCTTAGGTGTGACCACCTCACTAAAACTCTTATCTATGAAGCACGCAGCACCTCTGATGATCCTGAGTGCATCCATCTCTAGCTTCCTGACATTTTCTCCCAGGAGCTGCAGCTGGTTGCAGTTCCCACAGGTGTAGTCATCAGGGACAATAGAAGTTTCCTTGAGCCCCCACATCCCGAGGAGGAACATATGACTGCCCTAACTGCCAGTTCATCAGCCTTCCCTCATTCGTTGTCCTGCTCTTGCCTGCTTGGTCTATTTAACTTGCTCTCTTTAGCATCTGCATTAACCTCAAATTTCTGTTTTGTCTGATTGTTTAGGGTTCCAACCCCTGCCAGTCTACTTTAAACTCTCCTGAGTAGCTCTAGCAAATTTCCCCACCAGGATATTAGTCCCTCTCCAGTTCAGGTGCAACCTGTCCTTGTTGTACAGGTCGCCTCTGCTCCAGAAGAGATCCCAATGATCCAAAATTGTGGATGAGCGTGTTCAGGAGGGGAATATATTGGCTTAGAAACCAAAAGAGTACAATGGTGTTCCAGGACAATTGTTTTGACAATAATACTGAGACTGGGACAGGAATAGGTAGAATTTATTAAAAACATATAAAAAACAAATACAGTCAATTAGGTTTATTGTCACGTGCACTCAAGTTACAAAAAAAGAGTACAGTGAAAAGTGTACAGTATCGCCAACACACTGTGCCATCTTGGGTACAAAAAATAGAGAAAGTAAAGAAAAAGGTTATACTACATTACAGATAGACATAGAATAAATTAGGAAGAAAAGAAATAAAAGCTAAAAAGACAGACATTACAGTCTTTCTATAAGAGCTTCCATGTGGTCTGACTGGGCTCCGCCGGTTCCCAATGAGCATCTTTGCTTCAGGTCTCTCCCATTCTGGGCCCACTGGCAACTGTCTCTGCTGGCCCCCCTCCTTCGGAACATTGGCTGCAATCAGCTTTGCTGACTGTCATCCCCGCTTTGCTCCAGGCCCACTGGCCACCCAGCTCTGGGCCTGCTGGCACCATCTCTGCTTTGCTTCATGCCAGCTGGCCGCCCGGGCTGTTGGCTGCCCCATCTTCCCTCCAGGCCACTGGCAGATGAGGAAAAAGACAGAAGAGAAAAAAAAAGACGCCTTAGAGATAAAAAAAGAAAAGCAATGGACGGAGTGGACGAGCTTCGGCTGGAGTATTCTACTCTGCCACCATTTTGGAGGGGATAAAATGGTAAAGAGGCAAAATTAATGGCTGTTAACTTAAATGCCCTTGTATTCAGAATAAAATAAATTGATTAATGGCACAAATAGAGTTTAATGGGTATAATCTTCCAGCCATTAAGGAGATGTGATTACAAGGAGATCAAAGTTGTCCCTCAATAAACAGGGGTACATGACTTTTTGAAAGGACAGGCAGGAAGGGAAGAGTATTGGGATAGCTTGTTTACTACGAGATGGAATAGGTATGACAATAAAAAATGATCTATGATTAGATGACATAGAATCCATATGGATGAAGGTAAGAACTAACAAAGGGAAGAAGTCACTGCTGCAAATAGTCTATAAAATCCTCCAATTCTACAGAATAAATCAAGAGGGTATATAGAAAAGGCAATACATTAACGATGACTGACTTTAATCTTAATGTTGTTTGGGAAATCAAATTGCCGAAGCTAGCCACAATGAAAAGTTTTTAGAGTATTTTCAGGACAATTTCCTAGAACAATATGTTGTAGATCCAAAATGGGTTCAGACTATTTTGGATCTGATAATGCATAATGCAGCAGCTTTAATAAATGATCTCAGAATAACTGATCCCCTAGAGGACAGTGACCATAGAAATAGCATTAGCACTCAATTTGAAGGTGAGAAACTTGGGTTGGAAATAACTGCTAAACTTAACTGAAGGATATTTACAAAGTGGTGGCTGGAGTAGACTGGGAAAGGAATTTATCAGAAAGGATGTTTGAGTAACAATAGTCGACATTTAATGAAATAGCTCATGGCTTACAACAAAGATATATCTGAATTCGGAATAAGGAGTCTGGGAAGGGGGTAAACTGACCGTGGTTAACCAAATAAGTTAATGACAGTAGCAATTTGAAAGAAAAATAATGCAAAGTGGCAAAGATTAGTGGTACACCAGAAGATTGGGAATATTTGAAACCAACAAAAGATGACCCTAAAAAAGGAGAAAATAATCTATAAGGGCAATCTCGCCAGTAATATAAAAACAGACAATAAGACCTTCTTTCTAAAATTGAAGAGTGGCCAAATTAAACATAGGCCCTTTCAAGAACAAAGCTGCAGAAATGACAGAGGACTTGAATAAGCACTTAGCATCAGTTCACGGCCAAGACACTAATAGCATTCCATCTTAGTAAATAATCAAGGAAGGAGGAAATAAACATAATAACTATCATTCAAGTCAAGGTTGTAAGGAAAATTGAAGGTTATGAATCTGGAATTCTTTACCAGAGAGGGCTTTTGAGACTGAGTCAAAATCTATGTTCAAGGCTAAGATAGCTTTTTAATCAGAAAGGAATCAAGTGTTATGAGAAAATGGAGTAATGTGAAGTTGAGGTTTATCAGATCAGCCATGACCTCATTGAATGACAGCAGAGTGAACGGACTGAATGCCCTACTACTTCTATGTCTTACGACCTTATAATCGGGCTAAAGGCTAATGAAACCCTGGACATGATGGCTTGCATTCTTGGATTTTAAAGGAAGTAGCTAAAGATGTAGTGTATGGACTGTTAGTAATCATCAGAATCCCAGGACAATTGGAATACTGCCAAAGTAACTCTTTTATTCAAAAAGGCAGAGAGGCAATAAAATACTAACTTGAGTTAGTTCAACATCAATCATTGAGAAAATGTTAGAATCTGATATGAAGCATGTGATAGAACAGCATTTAGAAATACAAAAGAAAACCAATCAAGCAGAGTCAGCATGGCTTCACTGAGGTAGTCATGCCTGACAAAGTTAGTGCAGTTCTTTGAGAAGTTAACTAGTAGGTCAAACAAAAAGGGAACCATTTGATGTAAAATATTTGGATGTCCAGAAAGCATTTGATAATGTACATCAGGTGACTTAAGAAGGTAAGAGTTCATTGTTGGGGGTCATCTGTTAGCATGGAGCTATATAGAAGACAAAGTTGACATAATGGGAACCTTTTCCAGATGGAAATCTCTAATTAGTGTGCCACAGGGATTGTTGCTGGGGCCATAATAATTTGCAATAATTAATGACTTGGATAAGAGCAGTGAATGCACTATCGTCAGTTTTTAGACAGTACAAAAATAGATAGGAAGGCGAGCAGCAAGGATGACACAGAGAATCCACAGAAGTATGTAGACAGGTTAACTGAGTGAGTAAAAAATTGGCAAATGAAGTATAATGTGGGAAAACTGAGAAAATGTACTTTGATAGGCAGAATAGGAGAACTAAGGGAGAATGACTGCAAAATAGGGAATTTTGGGGGGTCCCTGTATATGAGACACAAAAGGAGGAGAAAGTGAAGTCTGCAGATGCTGGCAATCAGAGCTGAAAATGTGTTGCTGGAAAAGCGGAGCAGGTCAGGCAGCATCCAGGGAACAGGAGAATCGACATTTCGGGCATAAGCCCTTCTTCAGGAATGGCTCATTCCTGAAGAAGGGCTTATGCCCGAAACGTCGATTCTCCTGTTCCCTGGATGCTGCCTGACCTGCTGCGCTTTTCCAGCAACACATTTTCAGCTATGAGACACAAAAGGCTAGCATTCAAATTTATGGATAATGGGGGAATGGAATGTAACAATAGAGAAGTCCTGCTAAAACTATAACAGATACTAGTCAGATCACAGCTGGAACTCTGAACAGTTTTGGTTCCCTTATCTAAAGAAAAATATATTAACATTGGGTTGATTCTGGATGTGGACGGATTTTCTCATGAGGAGAAGTTGAGTCAGTTGATCTTGTGTTCATTGGAGTTTAGAGGAATAAAAAGTGACCTTATTGAAACAAAGAGGTTTATAGAGTCATACAGCATGGAATCAGACCTCCAGTCCAATCAATGCATCCACCATTTCCTCTGGAAGTTAATCCACATATGAACCATTGTGTGTAAAAAAAAAGTTGGATCTCATGTCTTTTTAAAATCTTTCTTCTTTCACCTTAAACATATGCTCTCTAGTCTTTAAATTCCCTACCCTAGAGAAAAGACACCTGCCATTCACCTTACCTATACCCCACATGAATTTATAAACCTCTATAAGGTCACCCCTCAACCTCGCCCCAGTGAAAAAAGTCCCACTCTCCCCTTATAACTCAAACTTTCCATTCCTGGCAACATCCTGGTATATCCTTTTTGAACTCACTCCAACGTAATGCCTTTGCTATAACAGGGCAACCAGAATGGGATGCAGTACACACCAACATCCTGTACAACTTCAACATGCTGTCCCAATTCCTTTACTGAAAGGTCAGAGCAATGAAGGCAAATGTGCTAAAAACCTTCTTAACCACCCTGTCTACACAAAGAATTGTGTACCAAACCCCAAGGTCTGTCTATGTGCTACTCAATGTGCTATCCTTCAGCCCATTGACTCAATCAAGATCACTTTGTAATTTTAGATAATTTTCTTCACTGCTCACTATACCATCAATTATGTTTCACTAACTAGTCCCATTTGCCTGCATTTGGGCCATGTTCCTCTAAACCTTTCCTATTCATATATCTGCTCAATTGCCTTTTAAATGTTGTAGCTGTACTGCATCTACCACTTCCTCTGACAGTTCATTCCACATACAAAGCACCTTCGATATGCAAAAGTTGCCCCTCAAGTCCCTTTTAAATCTTTCTCCTCTCCCCTTAAAAATATGCCCTCTAGTTTTGAAATTCACTACCCTAGGGAAAGACCTTTGCTATTCACCTTATCTCTGCCCCTCATGATTGTATAAACATATATAAGGTCACTCCTCAACGTTTTACGCTTCAGTGAAAAAGGTCCTACCCAATCCAGCCTCACCTTAAAACTCAGTCCCGGCAACATCCTTGTAAATCTTCTCTGAAACCTCTCCAATTTAATAATATCCTTCCTATAGCAGGGCAACCAGAACTGACTCCATTAACTCATTAAGGCCCTTTAGATAGCAATGTCAAAGCCCTTGACCTCTGCCATCCAGAAGGACAAAGGCAGCAGATATACATGGGAATACAAACAAATGCAAGTTCCCCTCCAAACCATTCACTATCCTGACTTGGAAATATTTCGTCATTTCTTTACTGTCACAGGGTCAAAACAGACCATAAGACATAGGAGCAGAAATTAGGCCATTCAGCCCAGTGAGTCTGCACTGCCATCCAATCATTGCTGATACATTTCTCAATCCCGTTCTCCCACTTTCTCCCCATAACCCTTGATCCCCTTGAGACACAAGAATCTATCTATCTCAGTTTTAAATATCCTCAATGACCTGACCTCCACAGCCTTATGTGGCAATGAATTCCACAGATCACCACTCTCTGGCTGAAGAAGTTTCTCCTTATCTCTATTATAGAAGATCTTCCCTTTATTCTAAGGCTGTACCCTTGCGTCCTAGTCTTTCCTACCAATGGAAATATCTTCCCAACATCTACTCTGTCCAGGCTATTTCTGTAAGTTTCAATTATAGCCCACCCACCCCCTATCCTTCTAAACCCCATCAAATATACAGCCAGAGTCCTCACAGATTAGTCATATGTTAAGATTTTCATTCCTGGGACCATTCTCTTGAATCTCCCTGAACACACTCCAGGGCCAATACACCCTTCCTGAGATATGGGGCCCAAAACTGCACACAATTCTCCAAATATGGTCTGATCAGAAACTTATAGAGCCTCAGAAGTATATCCCTGCTTTTATATTCAAATCCTCTCAAACTAAATGCCATCATTGCATTTGCCTTCCTAACTACTGACTCAACCTGCAAGCTTACCTTGAGATAATCCTGGACTAGAACTCCCAAGTCTCTTTGCACATTAGGCTTCTGAATTTTCTCCCCATTTAGAAAATAGACCATGTGTCCATACTTCCTAGCAAAGTACATGACCGCACAGTTTCCTGGAACTTGTTACTCAGCAGCGCTGTGGGTGTATCTACACCACCTGGACTACAGCGATTCATGAAGATAGCTCACCACCACCATTTCCAGGGAAATTAGGGACAGGCCACAAACAAAGGCCTAGCCATTAACACCCACATCCAAAGCATGAACACAAAAAAAAAGTTACACCACGCTCACTTCAATGTGCACTTGGGTTATTAAAAAGGTCAAATAAATTATGGAAATGACTTATTTGCCTACATAGTCGAAATTAAATCTCAGTAGCATCTCCTTTTTGTGGTGAAGTATTTTTTCACTATTTATTGTTTGCAAGATTATTCCAGGAACTAGAGCCAAACATATTCCCATAGATCCACACTACTTACATAAGACTGTGAAACAATTGGAGAATTAGGCTCTATCTGGACGAAATATGGTCAGTTCTGGGCACCATGTCTGAGGAAGGATAGAATGGAGTGCATTGTCGATTCACTCGAATAGGCTTAAATGGCTGAATGGCAGCCTCTTACTGCTATTTCTATGTTTTGATTCTTGGGAAGCTTGGCAGGGAGGATATGGAAACGTTGTCTTCCCTTGTGGGGCAGTCTAGGATCAGGAGGCATTATACCTTTGAGCCCATTCAAGACAAAAATGTCAAGGATTTTTTTCTTTCTGAGGATAATGGAATGTGAAGAATTCTTTACTGCAGAGGGCTATCAAGGTTGGGACATTTGGTATATTCAAGGTTGAGATAGATTTCTAATCAGATATTCCAGGCTTATGGGAAAAGGCAGGAAGATAGAGGGTTATCAGATCAGCCATGATCTCATTGAATGGCCAAGCAAACTCAATAGGCCGAATGGCCCTACTTCTACTCCCAAGTCTCGTGATCTTGTCATACTTGGATAAGCATTTGAAGGGGAAGCACCAGCAAGTGGGAATACTTGAATAGCTTCCTAAACAGCAGCAGCATAAAGGATGAGTGTCTTACTTTTGTGCATTGCAGGAATTTTCCAGACACCAGCTAGTAAGAACAATATAGAGGAGCAAGTATACAGGAAAATTATGTGTAAAAACACTACAGAGCAGGAGTTCCAAAATTATGGACTGTGGGCCGACAGCGTGGGGATGTACATGATGTTTGATGGTCACTTCAGCAGAGATTGTGACAGAAGATGCCTGGATTAGGACAGGCTGAGGCTCCATTTCACGCTCAGGCTGATTTTCAACTCTGGGACCTCATCAGAATTTATAAGCTGGTTCAGGAATAAAATAGCAAGTTCTGGAGGCAGGGTCATTGAACTCATCTTTCCCAATCTAAACTTGTCATTCTAACTATTCTCATCTGTCTTCCTTGTTTAATTTTCCCTTGGGTATACGGTTTAAAAGGGTTTAGAGGGAAATGGGCCAAATGCTGGCAAATGGGTTAGATTAGGGTGTCTGGTTGGTGCAGACAAGTTGGACTGAAGGGTTTGTTTCTGTGCTGTGTTACTCTATGACTCGACCAAGCCGACATTGTTAAAGAATAAGGGAACGATCACTTTAAAATTGAGATGTAAAGGAATCTCTTCTTCCAGGGGGCAATGAATGTATGTAAATCCCTATTCCAAGGAGTTGTGGATGGTAGATCACTGAAAGTATTTAAAGGGTTTTTGAATTATCAGGGAATTGAGGGCTATGATGAGCTGGCAGGAAAGTGGAGTTCAGTCTCGGTGCAGATCAGACAGAACTTGTGTGGCAGGGCAGGTTTGATGAACCAAATGGCCCAATCATACTCTTATTTCTTATATTCTAAACAGTGAAAGCAGCATGTGACAGAGCTAAACAATCCCACATAAAATGGATGACATTAAAACTCTACTGTCCCACCACACCTGGCATGAAAATATTAAATAACAGACTGGAAGAGGATGTCTACAAATATTCCATGCTGAGTTAGCCTCCAGCACATCAATGCAAAAGATATGACTGAAATATTTGAAACCATCTTCAATGATTCAATAACATTGCACATGAACACCCTTTCAATGTATATTAGAGATGAACAATAAATGCTGGTTTGCCAACAAAGCTAAGAAAACATAAGTCACCAGTGTCCTGTAGTTCATCTGTTGCTAAAAAGACCTATCATTCCCAGACTTGTCTATTCCTGTGATCTGGCCAGCTTTCAATCCTAGATGCCCTAAACAATAAGCATATTATCCCTCTGCTTGCAGATCTACATTGGCTCTTCATTTACAACTCTTGATTTAAAACTTCTCATCCTCATGTTTAAATCTCCATGGCTTCCTTGCTGTACATTCCCCTCTTTGTAACTCTTCCATTCTATTACCCATTGAGATCTCTCTCTCTTGGTTTGTCCTAATCCTTCCTCCTTCAGCTCATTGACAAATTACTTTTGTTTACCAACATTCATTTTCAGGATCTTAGGATGTTTTATTATGCCCGAAGGAGTTTTATGAAATTATTTAAGAAATTTTGAGAAATCACAACCTGCATGTTATAAGATGGTAATGAAACAGATTCCAGTTGAAAGCTGGTAATGCAGTGGGCTGGAATATGGGTACGTGGAGCATTTCAACAATTTAAAGGAATATTGGAGCTTGGGTGCCATCTACAGATTTTAAATAGAAGTAAATTTCAAATATGAAAGAAACAAATATAAAATGTGTGCTGAAAATGTGCATGTCGGTTAGTATTTGTAAAAAAAAGGTTAACTTTTTCAGAATTTTGTCAGAACCATAGATTGTAAATTGAATAACCAAATGGGAAAATCTAGCAGAAATTTGAGAATGGTTCGGATTCTGCTTCTCATATCTGTAATTGAAATGAGAAAGAACCACACCAATAATCAATCTATCTTTAACAAAAACAGAAAGTGCTGCAGTTCTGGCAGCATCTGTGGAGAGAAAAAAGAGATAACATTTTGAGTCCAGTCAGAATTGAAAGCAGCAATGGAGTTTTTATGCTTTTTTTGGGGTGGCGGGTGGTGGTGAGGGGGAGCATTGCTGTGAAGCAAATACATGGAGATAGCACCCAGATAGAGACAACTCTACTTCAAGGTACCATGACACTTGCACAGGTACATCAATGACATAATTGGAGCTGCTTCCTTCCCTCGTCTGGAACTGGACAAATTTACCAATTGTGTTTCTAATTTCCATCCTTCTCTCACCTTCACCTGGTTCATCTCTGATTTCTCCCTTTACTTGACATCTCTGTTTCCATTTCGAATGGATAGTCAGGCCACCGACATCCATTACAAACACACCAACTCCCACAGTTATCTTGACCATATATCCTCACACCCTGCTTCCTGAAAGGGCCCCATTCCATTCTCCCTGTTTCTCTGTCACACATGTTCTAACAATACCACTCTCTGCAGAGCAGAAGCCTCAGACATGTCTACCTTTTCCCTCAACCTGGGATTCCTCACTATTCTGTTTGAAAGAGTTTTAAGTCATTTCCCACACTTCTGCCTTCACCCCTTCCCTATTCTCCCATAACAATGATAGGGTCACTTTGTCCTCATTTTCCATTCCACCAGCCTCTGCAGCCAAAAGATCATAAGTACCATTTCCATCACCTCCAGCAAGATGCCACCACCAAACACATATTCTCCTCCTCTCTCTTGCCAGCATTCAGTAGGAACTGTCCCCTCCGACACATCCTGGCCCACGCCTCCTGTACTTCCAACAACCCCTCATATCACCACAGCACATTTGCATGCAAATGCAGAAGGTACAACACCTGCCTGCTTACCTCCTCCCTCCTCACTATCCAAGGCATCTTCCAGATGAAATAACAATTTACCTAGACTTTCACTCAATCTAGTCCACTGTATTGACTGCTCACATTGTGTTCTTTTCTACTTTGACTGGTTGACCACTTTGCGGAACATCTCTGCTGTCTATGAAAATGATGCCACACTTCCAGTTGCCTGCTAATTGTACATCACAGTAGATTGCTGTATTGCTGTTTTTGCCAGTTTATCAAGTGTACCGATTGATAAGGTGCCAGTTAAAGCAGTTTTGTACACATTGCAAGATGAGGAATGCTGTTTGATGTCCCTACTAAATATTAACTCTGTCATCTCATCAATGTGGAAATTAGCTGAATGTTAAGTAAGGTTAGATAATAATACTTCACCTATCTGAGGATTACATCTCTATGAAACTTACCTTTGATACTGTGACTTTTCACCATGATGTATCTGAAAATACTATTTAGGGTTACTACTTATTCCCAATAGCCAGCTGCTTTCAGTTCCAACCAAGTATCACTGGACCGTACGTTAGCCATTTTCCTCTGTTCAGATGCTGCCGAACCTGCTGAGTTTCTCCAGTGCTTTCTGTTTATGTTTCAGACCTGAAGCATCTGCAGTTTTGTCTCATACTAATCTGACTTTCCTGTTTTGATCTTTTTGAATAGGAAAAGATTGGACTTTGCAGCAACATTGTTACAAGTGCTTTATATGTAAAAAAAAACTAGCACTCATTAAGTGAGGAGTTTGGAAATTCTTACAATATTTTATCGAGCTGTCGTTTTACTCAGAGGATTTCATTCTTTCCTGAATCTGTGGACATCTGTCAATTTCTGTGACTCTTATTACCTGATATTTTTCTCTCGTGTTTTGTACATGAGAAAAGATCAATTTACACAGTGTGAAACTGAAGAAATGAAAGTCTTTAAAACCAACAATTGATGAACTCTACTAGCTGCCTTTTTTTAAAAAAAAAGAAGCCCACGTGGCCATTATTGCAACTCCGTTCTCGATTTCATCAGCTGCTGACTGGGCAGTGGGCGGACTCAGAAATCACTTCCACTTGATACACAGGAAGCACAGTCTGATAGGCTGCTCACACCCGGAGGTGTCACTTTGTATCTACTTCATTGAATGCCTGTTCAGCATTCGTCTAAAAAAAAACACTTTATCAAACAGCTGTAGTGAAATTCAGTGTAAGAAAGTTGTGAGCTGGATTCTGTTCATTTTAGTCACATCGCCATTGGAGAAAAACTGTGGTAAGTGATGTAGAATTGCTTTTAAACATGTTGATATCAATCAATTAAAAGCCTTTCTAATTTATAGTAACTCTTATGTATTTCAGGTGAAGGAAAAGAGCACAGGTTCATCCTTAAAACTCAATAAATGTTTGTGTGAAATAATGTTCTTTAAAGTTATAGCTGTATAATATTTAAAACATTGTACACATTGCAAAATGAGGAATGTTGATTGGCCTGTTTGATGTCCTCACTACTAAATATTAACCCTACTGTCTCACCAACATGGCAATTAGCTGATTGTTAAGTAAGATGAGATAATAACCCTTCATCTATCTGATTATTATACCTCACTAAAATTTACCTCTGAGCGTGAGACTTTTCAACATGATGTAACTGAAAGTATTATTTAGGTTTACTATCTTAATCTTATTGCATGTCTCATATACTCCTAAAGTGAAGTCTTTGAGATATTTGAAATTTTGTCCATCTTTATATCTCCCTCCCCACTCTTAGCAAGTCGGAGCTGGTTCAATTGTTTACAAATTCACCTTAAATACTCTGTCTTTGATTTACCACAACTATTTGCAGAAAAGTTATTGTCATTAGAAATATTAAAATTGGGCATTTAGTTTGTTTAATACATTTACTGTAATTGTACTGTATGGAACACTTTACTGTTGAATATTTGTGCTTATGCACTGTTTTTATTGTATTGTAGATATTGAAGTTGGTGCCCACTCCTCATCATGCTGTGGAAAACTAGTTTGATCCACCACTTCAACTCTGGCCTGCCTAAAATAGGCTCTCGAGCAACTAAATGTAAGCATTTAATAGTTTAAAAGTTTTGTTATGTTTTTGGACCTGATACTTGGAAAATGCAATTTGACTTGGTGCTCAGTAGGATCCAGATTGAGTGGTATTAGAATTTTTAAACATTTTAGGGTTGCTGTCTAGGTTATACCTATTTGCATTGAAGAAGGTGTTTTTGAACTGCTGCAGTCCATTTGGGATAGGTATTCCCACAATGTTGTTCAGGAGCAATTTTTGATGCTAGACCTTTGAATTAACAACACTATAGAAACAGCAATATATTTCTTAAGTCAGGATAATGTGTGATTTGGAGGAGAACTTGCAAGTGGTGATATTCCGATGGATCTGTTGTCCCTGTCCTTTCTAGATGGTTGTGATTGAGAGTTTGGGAAGTGCTGCATGAGGAAACTGGGTAAATGTCTGCAATGCATCTTGTAGACCTTGTTTTATGGAGATTACTTACTTTGAGTTATTCATCAAAGTGAATGTGAAGCCTGATCCTATTTGTGATGCTTGGCTGTACAAAATAAGTCAATGCAACCATGTAGAAATATTAATAAAAACCTGGTGAATGGATTTATAATTAGCAACATGCCAATATTTCTTCATGCGAAATGGCCTGCTCATGTTCCTCTGTTGAGTTACTTAGTCATTCAAGGAGATCATAGTGTTATAGAGTTGTACAGCATGGAAACAGACCCTTCGGTCCAACTCGTCCATGCCAGCCAGATATGCCAAATTCATTTAGTTCTATTTGCCAGCACTTGACTCATAAACCCTTCCTATTCATATAACTATATTTTTAAATGTTTGGAATTGTACCAGCCTCCTCTACTTCCTCTGGCAGCTCTTTATGCACCATCATCTATTGCAAAAATTGCCCCTTAGGTCACTTTTAAACTTTTCCTCCTCATGCTAGACCTATGCCCTCTAGTCCTGGACCCCAGGAAAAAGACCTTGCCTATTTTCCCTGTCCATGCTCCTCATGACTTTACAAACCTCGAAGGTCACCCCTCAGCCTCCAATGCTCCAGGGAAAACCGTGCCAGCCTGTTCAGCCTCTCCTGATAGCTCTCATCCTCCCACTCTGGCAACATCCTTGTAAATCTTTTCTGAACCCTTTTAAGGTTTCTCACATCTTCCTATAGGAGGGAGACCAGAATCATGCATACTATTCCAAAAGTGGCCCAACCAATGTCCTGTACAGCTGTAACATGACCCCCCAACTCCTATACTGAATGCACTGACCAATAAAGGAAAGCATATCAAACACCTTCACTATCTTATTTACCTGTGATTTCACTTTCAAGGAATTGTGAACCTGCACTCCAAGGCCTCTTTGTTCAGCAACACTCCCCAGGATCTTACCATTGAGTATATCTAAGTCCTGCCTTGATTTGTCTTTCAAAGATGCAGCACCTTGCATTTATCTAAATTAAACTCCATCTGACACTCCTTGGCCCATCTGATCAAGATCCCGTTTTACTGAGGTAACCTTCTTCATTGTCCACTACACCTCCAATTTTGGTGTTATCTGCAAACTTACTAACTGTATATCCTATGTTCACATCTAAATCATTTATATAAATGATGAAAAGCAGTAAACCCAGCACTGATCCTTGTGGCACACCACTGATCACAGGGCTCGAGGTTGAGTTGTTTATCTTCTATCCAAAAGTGCAGGAAAATGGCATTCTCATATCCCTTGTTGTCTTTAATATTTAGAAATCTATCAATGTTTTTCTTGAACATACTAAGTGACTGAGCTTCCACAGCCCTGTGGGGTAGAGAGAGACTCTGCGTGCATTGATTGCTGATCATCTCCCCATGCTCCCCACTGCCCTCCCAGTCAAATGTTTTTCCCCTTTTGAAGTCTGAAAAGAACTTTGCATCTTTCAAAAAGGTCACGATAAGGTCAGGCAATTGTTAAATCTAGTCTAGCCGATGGGTGAAAGTCATCTTGAAATGCCCACAGACAGTCTGCATTCAAGACAATAAGGTGTCATTTATTTTCTTCAGAAATTGAAATAACTACTGTTTCTAGAACTACTTGTTTTTATTTGTTTTATTTATATTTGTATGAAACCTCCCTCTCTGTTAACTTCAGGGTCTTAAATAAATACATTTTTAAAATGTTTCAAGGGCCACTTCCTGAGCCATGAAATGCCCAAGTCCTAGGATGCCAACCCCTTCTTAAACATTTTTGTAAACCTGACAGATGGTTATTATTTTGAATCCAGCTCCTAAAAGAAGCTTTTTCAGATCATTTTTGAAACTGAAGTCTGCTGTTCAGTAACCACAGTACTCCACATATGTTGTGTTTCAAGTTTGCGTTTGTGGATAAATGAGTGAGAGGTAGTGATGTATACTCGAACTCATCATCTGCAGTAATCTGTGTCCCTGTTTTCAGTTTTTTTTTAACCTGTACTCCAACTTCACTTTGAGTTGAAGCACATAATGCATTAATTAATAGTTTTCTAAGTTGCTGACTAATAAAATTATTGAGTTTTGCGAAGATTTGTGGCTCAGATTTGAGGTTCTGGATGTAGGTTTGCTTGCTGAGCTGGAAGGTTCATTTTTGGGTGTTTTGTCACCAGACTATGTAATGTCATCAGTGAGCCTCCAGATGAAGCGCTGGTGGCATGGCCTGCTTTCTGTTTGTGTTTAGTTTTCTAAACATATAAATAGAAAGCGGGCCATGTCACCAGTGCTTCATCCGGAGGCTCACTGATGATGTTACCTAGTCTGGTGATGAAATGTCTGAAAACAAACCTTCCAGCTCAGTAAGCAAGCCTACATCCAGACGAATAAAATGTTCTCAAACAAGGAAATAAAACTAATAAAAACAGAAACTTCTACAAATATACAGTAAGTTTCTGAAAAGGGAAATGTTGTGATGGTTCCAGTTGAGTAATTTCTTTGCTCCGAAGGCCAAATGAGGCCTAGGTAAAAGGTTTGGTTTCCCTTCTCTTTTTAGTTATTAAAATTCATTTCTGATAGTAGTTCTAATGTTATAGCAATAGGAGTTAGCCTTAACCTTCGCAATATTTCACAAATATTCATTCTTCAAAGTTTTTTTGGTTTTGTTTCTGCATTACTATTTCCAGGTTATGATCTGAGTTTTCTCTCTCTCTTTTCTGAAGGTTGGCCAATTTCTAGACCAGCATCCATTAAACAACTTGCTCGACACTGGAGCAATGTTCCATTTCTCACTGTTCCCCCAAGGCGCACTCCAGGGAAACCATTTGCCCACCGGAGTGAACTGAAACAAGCCAAGCGCATCGTGGTAAAGCTTGGTAGTGCAGTGGTGACACGAGGTGATGAGTGCGGCCTTGCTCTTGGTCGGCTTGCTTCCATTGTTGAGCAGGTGAGATCACTCTAATAGGACCAGCGAATTCTGTTTAATCTATGAATGTTCTGTAAGAGAACTCCTAATTTCAAAACGCTTAAAGAGAAGCTTTTGCTGCTGGTTCCAAGGTTAGGCAATGCTTATGTAGATGACTGAGGGCCAGTACCTCTAACTATTATCCAGAGGGTATGGGAATTGGTAACAGATGCTGCAGAATAACATTTTAGAGGGTAAACTTGACCTCTCTAGTTTTGTTTTAAATTAAGACTCTTCCTAAAACCTACTCTTTGGAAGCCATTTTGGAATTGTTGCTGGGCTACTAATCCAGCGACCCAGAAAGTGTTCTGGAGTCCTGGGTTTGAATGCCACCACAGCAGATATTAGAGTTTGAATTCAATAAAAATGCTGAATTCTAGTCTAATGATAATCGTGAAACTATTGTGGAATATTGTTAAAAAGCCATCTGGTTTACTAACTTCCTTGAGGGAAGGAAGCTACTTGTCCTTACTTTGTCTGGCCTATACTGATATGTTTAATTTTCAGTTATCTTCTGATGACCAGCAAGTTACTAAGTTGTATCAACTACTAGAAAGCTTCAAAAAAATGAATGAAATCAAACGTGCAAACTGGCATTGCCTAAAGCACTGGAAATGACAATGGCAAACACAGCCCTATTGATTTTGGATGTAGGTTTGTTCTGAGCTGGTTTGTTCTGTCTGCTTGTTTGGGTTTGTTGCTGAGAAATCAGTGGACTATGTTCATTGGGTACCCGTTCTTTTTGAATACATGGTAAAGGTGATTTTCCTCTGCTCTGTGTAGTTCCTCTGTGCTGCAGTGTGTGTTGGCTAGTTGAAATGATGAAACAAATTAGAGGAAACCTTCAAGACCATCAATAATACTCTTACTGGCATAAAATTCACTAAAGTGGTGGGAAACAACAACAAACAGCCAATTTGTTGTCACAGAAGAGCGAACAGCCAATGGGGAAATTCAAACCAGAGTCTACAGGAAAATAACACAGACCAAATATTGAACTACGGAAGCAATCATCCCAACACCCACAAACGAAGCTGCATCCGAACATTATTTCAACGAGCCAACACTCACTGCAGCACAGAGGAACTACATAGAGCAGAGGAAAATCACCTTTACCAGGTATTCATTGAGAACCCATTCTTTTTGAATACAGTCTGCCGATTTCTCAGCAACAAACCCAAACAGGCAGACAAAACACGTCCACTCTCCCCTACACCAAAGACATCTTGGAAATGACTGCCAGACTACGCAGACCCCTTGGCATTACGGGAGTCCACAAACCCACCAACACACTAAAACAGCAGCTAATTAACTTGAAATACCCTATACAGACAACAAGTAAAACTAATGTCATTTACAAAATACCATGCAAAAACTGTAACAACACTACATTGGACAAACGGGCAGAAAACCTGCCACCAGGATACATGAACACCAACTAGCCACAAAAAGACATGACCCTCTCTCACTAATATCCTCACAGACGGATGAGGAAGGACACCACTTGGACTGGGACAACTCATCCATCCTAGGACAAGCCAAACAAAGACACGCACAAGAATTCCTAGAAGCATGGCATTCCAACCGGAACTCTAATCAACAAACACATCAAGTTAGACCCCATCTACTATCCCCTGAGAAAAGGAACAGTAAGTGACTTCACCGGGAATGACATCACGAGCCCAAAGAAACCCAAACATATAAATAGAAAGCAGGAATTTTCAGCATTGCTTCGCCTGAGGCTCACTGAAGATGTTACCTAGTAGGGTAACGAAATGTCTGGAAATGAACCTTCCAGTTCAGCGAGCAAACCTATATCCAAAACCTCAACCTGAGCTACAAATCTTCTCAAACCTCGCTACAGCCGAGGTTCTGCACAGTCCGCCTTACTAACATTTGGATCTAGTGCCAAAATTGGGAGAGCTGTCTCACAGACTAGTTAAAGCTCGCTGAGTCTCTTTTTTTTTAAAAAACGTTCATTCACAAAATGAGGGTGTCACTAGGCCAGCGTTTATTGCCCAGAGTGCAGTTCAGAGTCAACCACATTACTGCAGGTGTGGAGTCGCATGTAGGCCAGACCCTATAAGGATGGCAATTTCCTTTTCTGAGCCAGATGGGTTTTTCTTTTCCAACAATCAGCAATGGATTCATAGTCATCATGAGACTCTTAATTCCAGATATTTATTGAACTCAAATTCCACTGTCTGCAAAGGCAGAGTTTGAACCCAGGTCCTCCGAACATTATCTGGGTCTCTGGATTAACAGTCTAGTGATAATACCACTAGGCCATTGCTTTTCCTAAGGTTCTGTCTTACTCATGGAATCTTAATTTCTGATGTCCCAGACAACAACATCACCATCCCTGGGTATATCCTATGCAGTGGGCAGGCCAGACTGAGTAGAGGTGGCAGTTCTGTGGTATATAGTGTGGAGAGTGTTACTCTGGTGGGCTCAGCATTGAATTCCAGAACCCATCAGGTCTCATGGCATGAGGTCAAATATGGACAAGGAAAGCTCTGAGGTGGCATGAATGATGAATGCACTTGGTACAATACCAAGAAATGGCTAGAGATGCTGGATACTACAGAGGCTATGGGCCCTGACAGCACTCGAGCAATAATAATGAAGATGCATTCTCCCGAACTTGTGAATTCGAAGCCAAACTATTCCAGTAGTTTGTTTATTTATCATTTATTTATTGACATGTCTATTTGTTACAAAATACAGTGAAAAGTTGTGCAAGGTCATCACTCAGGCGCCATCTTAAAACACAGAAAAATAAACTAAAACAAATAGTTTTCAGCTTTATAGTCCTTCTTGTTAACTGCTCCATCATGGGTCATGGACCTGGTGGCCAGCCATGAGGTGCCTTTGCTGCACTGCTGCTGCTGGAACAAGTGTCGCCAGTCTTTAGCATCATCTTGCTTCCGCTTCTGCCACTGCGTCCTTGCTGGGCCTCGCCAATGCTGCGGGATATCATATCGATCCAAAACCGACTCCGCCACCATGGGTCTGCTTTCAGGCTTACCTTGCCAATGCAGCAGATGCTGCCATGTCTTGTACTGGGTCCAAACTTGCTTCCACTGCCAACTCCATAAACCTGCACTAGACGCAGATGTCACAGGAAACCCAAACACGCCTCCCCACCACAGGTGTCAGACAATGCTAGGACAGCCTTGTTGATACAAAAATGCTGGGCTCACTTCAAGTCTGCGCTGGGCTCACTTGCCACCGATACACTCACCACAACCAAGCTCTTCAACAAGAGGTAAGTAAAAGAAAAGAGGAACAGATGAATTTCCGGCTCAGGAGCCCAACTCCATCACTATCTATCTTACTGGAAGCAGTTACATCTATAGTATGGCTACACCGTTGGCATCCAATGGACAGTGTTGAAAATTGCCAAGTCTTATCACTTTCTGCAAGCTCAGAGCTCCACAATAGCCTGTGGTCATTGCTCCCACCTTCCTGACGATGGTTGGTTTGGTTTATTTATTGTAGTCACATGTACCTAAGTGCAGTAAAAAGTTTTTGTTTTGCCCCTACCCCCGTACAGGCGGATCAGGAAGTTTTTTACGGTGCTGGGCACAGCAGTTGCCGTACCAGGTTGTTATGCATCCAGATAGAATGCTTTCAATGATATGTATGTAAAGGTTGCTGAGGGTCCCTCTGGACATACTGAATTTCCTAAGCCTCCTGAGGAAGATGTCTGTAAACTGTCAGAAGTTGGGTCCTTGCTTCATGGATTCCTGTCTGAAAACTGTGCTCCAACCAACAGAGCCAGAAAGATAGGCAGGCACTAATTTGTTCGGATAATCGATTATTCGGTTAATCGATTTTAAATGTCTTTCCTCTGCGGCTCAGAGTTCTTAAAGTCTGCTCCCCATTCAGGAGACTGCGGCAGCACACAGCGTGCACGAGAGTTCTCCAACCCCCCCCGCCACCCCCCAATCCTGTCCAACACCGCCCTCTGCCCCCTCTCGAAGCCAACTGGACTGGACACCAACAACAAGACTGCTGCTGCTACTGCCGTTGTGGGGTATGTCTCCAAATAGCGCGCACACACATACACACGGTCAGTCATTTGGAGACGGTGCCCTTTGAATCACTGTAAACAAAAGACACGATCACTATTGGATCACGTCTTTGATGTAATGTTTCTATCGGGACCACGAGAGCTCCTTTGGATAATCCAATATTCAGATAACCAAGGTTCCTCTGTAGTCTGCGCTGAGGTAAGTGCTGAATCTGTGAAGAGGGACGCAATGCAGGAAGACCATGAACAGTCTTCTGCGCTCTTCTAGTGCAGGTGCCACAATCTTCTCACTGCAGTCTCATACACTCGGGGCATTGTTCAGTTTAATCGCTGTACAGCCGTGTCACATAAGTATACCCACTTCGCCATCACGTGCATGAAGGGCTCACACTAATCTATGCTACGGACCTTCTAATACTCTTTGGCACTGAGCCTCCTTCTTACTTGCCACCAACGTGCTCTGTATACTGCGCACACAGCTACTACAAGAGTCTGAGCGTGGTGATTGATGTGCTGATGCCTTTTGCAGCATCACCTTTTCAGTTCTGGAGGTTTCTCCTGTATGTAGACCTTTTTTGGGATTCGTGCGGAAGAAAAATGTTGCTCACCACTGGCAAGTCTGTAAACTTTCAAGTGCTCACGCAGGGTTCCATCACTCAATCCTTCTGTTTCTCTCACTACAGGATAAGTTGGTGCAAATGGAAAAGTAAGTGTCCCCCCGCCGTGGTGCAGGGGTTCCTGATCTCTAAGCCTTCACACATGGCCCAGCTAGTGGGTGAGGACCAAGTATAGTTCTGCGAAGATGGAGAGATGGGTGTGGCAGAAGGTAGTGAAGAACATTGTTCCTTGCTGTTCTCAGATATGCAACTACTCTCTTTGATTCTCAACTTCAGCAACTAAATCTGTCTTTGGCTATAAACTGTCAACACGTAGCAAAATGTAAGAGATTACAGGCTGACCATTCAGTGTGCATCAGCAGACTGTTCACATGCACCCTCCACCAGCACAGAAATTGCCACTCCCTGGTATCCTATCTAGGTTAGACTCTGGGACATGATCTGGTGAGTACATCACTGACATGTCTGCACTCAATGATGTAAGAAGCTCCCAATACTCAGAGCTGCCCGTACCCAGACACCTGCTTACCTTCTTTCCACATCCTTGCAAAAGATGTACCTCTGTACTCAGCTGTAAGTGACATGGTCAAAATGTCAAAACAGGCAGGGGAACATTACGCAAGGATGCCAAAAGCCCTTACTACCAGACTGTGATTGAAAAAATGGAAGAGTCCATCCATCTCCTGTCTACTGTGATGGCTATGGCATGTAAGCTCTTGGCTGCCTCCATGGAAAGGGTCGCTATCATCTAGGCACAGTTGCAATGGAACATACTAGTGAATGGGCTTGAATCTTTATTCCTATCACTCATCATGGGAGCTCAACATCACTGGCAAGGCAAGAAAAGAATGCAGCTCCTTGACTTCACTCCAGCTGACCCTTTCTTCTGAAGGGAATGGCTGGTGTTGCCAAATAGGGGAGTAACAAAAATGCCTTCGTGAGACTTCAAAAGTGCCCTCCCCATCCACGTCACCTGTGCTACTGACCTCATTGGCTGTAGCAGTTCAGACTGAAGGAGGCTGCCCCTACATCTATGCAGGAGACTTTCACCAGAACCTACAAAGGATGCCTGTTAAAGTTTTCACCGCGATCAGGCCATCCCAGCTCTGGATGTCAGCCCTCACTTAGAGGTAGTGACAGGCAAAGGAGGAAGAAATCCTTTTGAGGGCACTGCATTGGTACTTCCTTAATGTATAGAAACCTTATGCATGTAAATATATATTTACCTTTACTGTTCTAAGGTTTACTGTAGTCTGAAGTAAAAGCAATGCAGCATCCTTTCCTTTTACAATAAGGTATTGCCATTCTCTTGGACAATCTTTGAATGTTTCGCTGTAGCAAGTGTTTATAAATGCATGAACTAGGAGCAGATATAAGCTGTTTAGCCCCTTGAGCCTGATCTACTATTCAATAAGGTCACATTGATCTGTTTGTGTTTCAAATTCCACATTCCCATCTACTGTCTAACCATAGATTCCATTCCCACACAAGAATCTATCCATCTCTGCCTTTAAAAATAGTTAGACTCTGCCTTTTGCCTCTTCTGAAAAATCTCTCAAATTCTGAGGAAACAATTTTCCTTATCTCTGTCCTAAAAGGACAATGGCCCGGTTTCAAAATTAGGCAATGGTTCTACACCCCCCACCCGTTGTCCTCCTTGTCAAGACCACTTAGAATTTACAAACTTTGATTATAACACCCCTGTCTTAGGGCTCACTGGGTTGGCACACTGCAAATCAAACTATTCCCAGAATCATGTAAAAAGTATACCTGTGTAAAGTTCTCCAATTTACCTGTCCTTTAGACACAGATTGGCGGACAACATGGACCAGGTTTCTCTGCTTAATGTGTAACTAGACTTTCTAATATACAATACAAGTTTTAAAAAAAAAAAATGAACCACTAACCTAAACTCTTAATGGTCACAATACTATTTTTGCATACCTATGCAGACACTCAAAAAATGGGTATTATAGGCGGAGGGAAAAGACTGGAAAGGCACTTTGGTAGTCCCTGTCCACAAGGTTTACTCAGATAATCCTTTTGCCTGATTGGACTTGCTGATCCTTTAATCTTCCTTCCTCAGTACTTTTACTTGCACAGAATGACTGGTTCACACTTACGAAGTTTCTGACTTATTGGTTAAGAATTGACAACAACTGACAAAGGAAATAAATTGCCTTTCTTCAGGCTTGAGGTGTGTTTTTTTTTTACTGCAGAGAAAAAGGATGCTGCAAATAGGACTAAATTAATGCAGGGTATCTGGTCAGCATAGACAAGTTTGCCCAAAGGGTCAGTTTGGGTGCTGTACAACTGACAGTTCCTTCCTTTTCAAAAAGTCCAATGGTTTCTGTCCAAACATTCACACCTACAAACTGTTCAGCAATCTGGGAGCCAATCACAAATTTGTTGGAAGGCAGAAACCTTCACAGCTTGAACACTGAAAAGGACTTACAATGAGTGTTGGCAAAAGTGGGGACTGCAGATGCTGGAAACCGCAGTCGAGATTAGAGTGGTGCTGGAAAAGCACAGCAGGTCAGGCAGCGTCTGAGGAGCAGGAAAATTGACATTTTGGGCAAAAGCCCTTCATCAGGATTGGCAAATCACACCTTTTCGAGATCTTGGTCGAGTGGGTAATAGAGAAGCATTAGCGTTTTTGCACCTCCTTGAGAATGTGTAATCATTGAGTTGGTGCCATGTGGGATCCTAACATTTTACAAGACTGTAGGAATAGAGGCATCTGAGTATGATTAATGGCAACACACAAAATGTTTCAATTAACAGAATGAACCATTCAACCTATTTGTCTGCAACAGCTCTCTAAGCAGTTTAACTTCGTACCAAATTTTTGCTTTTTTCCACTAACCTTGCATGTTGTTTCTATTTAAATAGCATCCAGTTTCCTCTTTGATGTCTCAGTTGAACCAGCCTCCACTATTCTTCCAGACGCTGCATTTCAGATTTCAAGGACATTGGAAAAGAAACTTCTAACCCTGCTGTTGAATAATGGTGCTGCCAGCAATATTCCCTCCCTAGACCTCGGATCGTGCCACGCTTCCCCTATGTGGCAGTGAAATCAACTGGGCTTCCAAAACATGCAGTGCTTATGTTGATTGGCTGTCATTAATGGGGGCAGTTTCTAGATTGCATTTCCTCACTTGTTGGTTTGCTTACTGCATACTGAGAGATTATGAAGTGGTGATCAATTGAAAATGTACCTTCCATCTCATTGGAATTTGATGGAATGAATATTGTTAAACATTGCTGATGTCTCACCAGAAGGCAGCTATGTCTGATTGTCTAAACCATGACTTATGATTTGCATGGAACCCATTTGGTTGGCCAAAGATGCAATATGTATCTCTGCTGTCCCAAATTAAATCTGCTCTCCCTTTGGGTAGAGCATTTATACTTGGATTATTGTGCAGAGAGTTTCAGTATTAAGAGATTGGTGACGGGCCTGTGCCCGAAACGTCGAATCTCCTGTTCCCTGGATGCTGCCTGACCTGCTGTGCTGTTCCAGCAATAAAGTTTCAACTTTGATCTCCAGCATCTGCAGACCTCACTTTCTCCTCGACCCACCATCTTCCCCTCATTCTGTTCCATCGTCACTGTTTGCCATCCATGTTGCCCTGGAACATCCCCCATCGTCAGTTTACTGCCAATCATTTTTGCCATTGAAGTTTCTAAACTTCCCTTGGGGACCTAAACATTGAGGTACTTCTGGCATAGTGAGCCTTATGCTCCCCGATTGAACCCACCTGCAGCCTGATGTTCCCCTGTGAGACTGTATGCTCCCTACCTTTCACCTTTCCAAATTCCTGAATACAACACTTAATGGCGCCACATTCCTGTAACCATTCCCTGTGCTTCACTGCCCCCAGAATGAGCCCCAGACTTGAATGGGACTCAGCATGGATATAGCTCTCGACACTCCAGACTGACTCACACGTCCTTGCCCTGCCTATCTATCTTCCACTTCACTGCCTGTGGAGTTGAATGCACTTTACTCAAATGCTGCCCCTAATTATCGTGTGCATTAAAGCCTGCCCTTGAGCACAGTCATCTATTTGCTCTGTGCTAGTTAGGCATGGGGATACCCCAGGGGAGACGTGCTGTCTTCCTCCACTTGAACACATGGTCTGAAAAAGTTCTATAGTGTGAGCCTCATTTAAAGCTGTATTGCTATGAGTACAAAGAAGCAAGTACTTAACCTGGTTGGAAGAATTAATACAACTCACTAGGTAGATGCATATTTTTTGCTGTCAGGTTTCTGATGCATTAAATTTTTCAATTGGGTAGAAATTAATTGGGAAGGTGAAGTTGATTCCAGTGGAGTGTTGTATTAATGAGATACAAATATATGCCAATTGCTTAAGGTAACATACGCAACCCGTCACCTGAAGGGGAGAACTTAACTTGACAGCGAGAATCTGATTTCTTTTGCTTCTTGCCTATATTTGCTCAGCTGCCATTCTTCTCATCATGTGAGCGACTAGAATGTCAGTAAATTATATGCTTATTTAGGAATAACTTTGTAATTTTGGGGTTGCTCCTTTAAGGTATCAATCCTGCAGAACCAAGGTCGGGAGATGATGATTGTAACAAGTGGAGCTGTGGCTTTTGGCAAACAACGCCTTCGACATGAAATCTTGCTTTCCCAGAGTGTGCGACAGGCCCTGCACTCAGGTCAAAACCAGCTGAAAGACATGGTGAGCCTCTGGAAAATGTTACAATTCAAAACAACTTTATGTGGCAAATGTTATTAGCTATGTTCATTTCTGTCAAACAGTTTAGCTTTCATTTTGTTCTCCAGCTTACCACAGTTTTGTGAAACATGAGTAGAATCTTAAAATTCAACCTGGCCTCCCTTTAGACTGTCTCTCACACACCTAGTATCTACTATTCTTCCAGAGGAACATGAAATACAATGTACATACTTTTGTGTCAGCATTGAAAAGAAATTGAGCAATAAGAACAAGGCCATGTCCCACAGCTGGGAGTGGCAAGAAATAAGGAGTTCATATCACTGCACCAGGATGAATGAAAGAGACAATCAAAACGGGAGAACCCAGAGATTGTATTTGGATCCTGCTAAATCAAGGCGAGAATAGGTAGGGGTGTTTCACTAAGTAATTTCTGGTTCCCTGTTAAAATGTATGGAGCCACATGGATTGGAAACTGGGCCCAAGACACAGAATGATGGTTAGTAAGCAACTGTCTTATGTTTACAACAAACCAAATCTCTCCCATGCTTGTGTAACCCTGTTCAAAATTTCTGTCCACGTACAGTTTTGCTGCCACTCTAGACCCAAGCCAGTTTCTTCGATATCATTTTTTTCTGCACTTAGCCCTTTCAGACCCTCCTCTGCTGTCTCTTCATCTCCATGTCACTCAGTTTGAATTTTTTTAGAAAATTAAAACATTTTTAAAATCGTCTCCTTTTGTATCATCATAGAATTATGATGATTTATGCTGTAGGTAGTGAATATATTCCCTTCTGTGCATTTTCCTCCAGAATGTCTACTTAGTTGCAATCTAAGCCCTTGTCATTCATAAGTTAAGTATGGATAGCAACAATTTGTCCTATCAATGTATCACCAACATTGGAGTAGCAAGAGACCTTTTAGCCTATTAATGAGATTGTAGTTGACCTGTTTCCCAAATGACTATGCTTATCTTTGCTCAATACTTTAATGCATTGGCTAACAAAAAAATCTTAATTGCTTTGAAATTGCAATTAATCTAGCATCAGTTCTTATTTCAAAAGAAATTCCAAGCTTTGACTATTAATGTGAAGAAGTGCTTCCGAAATTCTTTCTGAAAAGTTTTTAGCTCTATGGTGCACCACTTCCCAAACCAATGTATCCCTCCTAAAATTGTACCCAGAACTGTATACAGTAACTCCAGATGGAGTTTAACCAAGGTTTTGTAAAAAGGAAGCATAATCTCGACTCCTTTTGTATTCCAAATTCTAAATATAAAGGCTAGCATTCTATTGGCTGCTTTCATTATTTTCTGTCCCTGCTTTTTAATGATCTGTGCAACTGAACCTCCAAGTGTCTTTGGAACGTGACTGTTTTTATCATTTCTTTTTAGAAAGTACCGGTACTCAACTTGATCACTTTAAAACTGTCGTGGATGACCTCATTTTGCCTTCATTGAAATCTCTTTGCCACAGTTTGCCCTTTAATTTAACTCCTCCATAACCTTTTAAATCATTTTATCCTTTCATCTACAATGGTTACACTGCTGCCTATCTTTGTCATTGATAAATTTTGGATATATAATGTTCTCTCCATGTATCTAAGTTATTAATAGTGTATTGTTGAGACACCAACAATGATGCTTGTGGGACACCCCCTGTCTATTATCCTGACTCTTCTGTCTCCTGATTCCTAACAAGATCAATAATTTGCCTGAATTCCTTGAGTTTTCCCAGGTCAATGTTTTCTACCCTCAGAATCCACTCACCAACCAAGCAGCGGACTCTTCAGACACAGTATAAATTTTGGTTTTCCCCTTAAGTTAATGATCTTGCAATTGTCATGATGAGTAAAAGCTGAAAAGCTTCAACAAATTTTTTTTCAGCAATGCTCATGTTTAATGTGTTTTAGAGGATAGAAATATATAGTATAAACAGGCTACCAATTGAAAATTATAGGAGATTAAGATAAAATACAAGAGATTCAGGAAGATAACTTTTTCTTGCACAAAGATTATTGAGACTGGAATGTATAACTGGAAGAACTGTTTGAAGCAAACAAAGGTCAGCATTAAGAATTTGGAGGGGTGACCTATCAAAATTAAATCGAGGAAAATGGATACTGTACATGGGATCAGGATGTTCTATGTGTGGGAAATAAATGAAAACACCGACTCATCAATTGAATCAAACAGCCTACTCCATGTTATTTCTTTAATATTATGTATGTGAATGATTTCATTTCCACTTTACAGACAGTTCCTGTGCTGGAAGCCCGTGCCTGTGCTGCGGCTGGACAGAGTGGCTTGATGGCTTTGTATGAAGCCATGTTCACACAGTACAGCATTTGTGCTGCTCAGGTCGGTCACTGATTTGTCCCTGCATTTCCTGAAATTGTTCTTGTGTTATAACTGGGTCACTCTTCAATAGTTTGTAAATTTGGATTCGCTTTTGTAAATGACTGAGTTTTGAATATGAAAAATTGCAATTAACATGCTCTTCTGTTCGTTTCCAGATTCTTGTAACAAACTTGGATTTCCATGATGAGCAAAAGCGACGAAACTTAAGCAGTACACTTCATGAGCTTCTCCGGATGAATATCGTTCCAATTATCAACACCAATGATGCTGTTGTTCCCCCTCCTGAACCAAACAGTGACTTGCAGGGGGTAGGTGCATCACAGAATCCTGAATATCTAATTGGAATAGTTTAAGGTGGCAGCCCTGCTTAAAACACTAATAATTGTTTTGATTTATATAGATTCTTTTAACATAGTAAAATGTCCCAAGGCACTGCGCTTTACATCAAGAAAGATCAGAAAAAGTGATCAAAAGCTTGATTAGAGAGGCATTGTCATGATCCCACTTGATATTAGTCCTGGACAACTGATTCCAGACTGAAACCTGGGGCCTGATAGATCATTTTGATTTGTTTTGGTTTTAATGAAGTGTTTTGCTGAAACATAAGCACACAATACTGGAGATTTTGCTTAAGCAAATAAAATAGATGTTTATGAACAAACAAAATGAAGATAAATAGGTTGATAGCTTTTTTTTTCTATGATGCTAATTCCAAGATTTTTAAATTCACACTAAAAATATAATTGTATTAATCCCAAAATACTCCTTTTAAGTTGAAAAGGAGAAAAACCTAACATAATCACAAGTGTTTTGGTGCTGAAGATGGCTGTTTGGCCCATTTGTGTCTGCACCATTTTTTTTCAAATGTGTATCATTGGCACTAACTAATCTCCTGCTTTTCCCAATACAAATGCATATTATTTCTGTACGTAATCATCAAATGCTCTCTTCAGTGTCTCACTTGAAGTTGCCTCCACCATGCTTCCAGGTGGTGTACACAATACCCTAACTACATGCTGTGTGAAAAAGATTTTCTTGCATCACACTTGCTCCTTTTACAGATCACTTTAAACTTGTGCCCTCTAATTCATGTTCCTTTTTTGCTCAAGCTGAAATGAGTATTCTCAACCAATTCTTCCAACTTATGATTTTGAAAACCTCTTAGCCACATTCTCTCTAAAGAGAACAGTTCCTAATTTTTCAATCTGATTCCAGAAGTGAAGTTTCTCATCATTTCTATAAATTGCTCCTGGACTGCCTCCAATACATTCACATGCTTTCTATAATGTGGCACCCATAACTGTGCACAGCACTCTAGCTAAGTTCTAGCCAGCATCTCCTCCTTGGTCTTGTACCCTATGTCCATATTTATATAGTAACATTGTACACTTGGTTTTATTAACTTCTCTCTCCACCTCTCCTGCCACCTTTAGTGATCTGTGCACCTACGTACCCAGATCCCTATGCTTCTGTACCACCTTTAGACTTCTACACCTATTTTATATTGTCTTTCAATATTGTTCCTCCCAAGGTGTATCACACCACACTTTTTTTTTCTCTGCATTGAGCCTCATCTGCCATCTGTCTGCCCACTTCACCAACTTGTCTGTGTCCTCTTTTGGAGTTCTGCACTGTCCCCTTCACAGCTTCAATTCTTGTAAATCCCATGTCATTTGCAAACTTTGAAATTGTCCCCTGCATACCAAGATCTACATCATTAATATATATTAAAGAAAGCAAGAATTCCAGTACCAATCCCTGGGGAGCCTCCATGCAAACCTTCCTGCAGCCCAAAAAATTTTGATCATTGCTCTTTCTTTCCTCTCGCTCGACCAATTTTGTATCCATGTTGCTACAGTCCCTTTTATTCCATGGCCTATAATGTTCCTCACGTGTTTTCAGTGTTGTGTTGTAGGAAATTCCTTCTGGAAGTCTGTGCCACATCAAGAGTATTATTCTCACTGAGCCTTTGACTTCTTCTTTAAAAAGAAACTGCAGCATAGAGTTATAAAGCATGGAAACAGACCCTTCAGTCCAACCAGCCCATGCCGAACATAAGCCCAAAATAAACTAGTTCTACCTGTCTGCTCCTGGCCCATATCCCTCCATCTTTCCTATTCGTGGATCTATCCAAATGTCTTAAAGTAGTATTTGCATCCTCATCCACCACTTCCTCAGGAAGTTCGTTCCACATGTGAACCACTGTGTAAAACAAAATTATCTTTTTTTTTTAAATCTCTCTCCTCTCACCCTAAAATGTGTCTCTTGTGTTGAAATCCCCCATCCTCGAGGAAAGACATCTGTTATTAACTCTATCTGTACCTCTCAGTTTAATCAAGTACAAATTCCTCTTCAGAAATCCATGTTGACTCTCTGTAATCAAACCAACTTTTTTCATGTGACCACTAATTCTATCCTGAATAATTTTCTCTAGAAGCTTCCCCACCTCGGACGTTAAGCTCACTGAGCTGTAATTCCTGGGTTTGTCCTTACAATCTTTCTTTAACAAGGCTATATTGTTTTCAATTCTTTAGTGTTCTAGCGTGTCCCTGAGTCGAGGAGAAACCTCTTCACCATGTCCACCTTATCCAGGCCTCTCTCCGTTTCAATCAGATTCCCCCTCATCCTTTTAAGCTCAGAGTACAGGGCCAGTGTCCTGAACCACTCCTTATGGCAAGCCCATCATCCCATGATCATTTGTGTAAACCTCTTTTGAACCCTCCCCCCACCCCACCAAGCCAGCATGTTATTCCTTAGATACGGGGCTTAAAAACTGCTCACGATATTCCAGATGCAATCTGACCAAAGCGTTATACAGCCTCAGCAGTACATCTGTCTCTAGTATTCTAGCCCTTCTGAAATAAATTCGAATATTAAATTTTCCTTCCTAACTGCACATTGAAACCTGCATGTTAACCTTAAGAGAATCCTGAACTAGGACTACCAAGTCCCTTTGCCCTTCAGATTTCTAAAACCTTTTCCCGTTTAGAAAGTAGGCTATACCCCTGTTCTTTTTTATCAAAGTGCATAACCTCACAGTTTGCCACATTTGTTTTCCATCTGCCACTTCTTTGCCCACTCTAAGCCTATTCAAATCCTTTCCCCAGCCTCCCCGCTTCCCTAACACAACCCATCCCTCCCGCTATCATTGTCATTAGGTTTACAGATGACACAATGTCATCAGTTTCTTTGTCTGGACCTTTTGATGTACAACATGAATGGTAGTAGTCCTAACATTGACCCTTGCAGAACTCTGATAGTCACTGCTGCCATCCTGAAAAAGGTCCCTATATACTTACTCTCTGCCTTCTGGCTATCAGCCATATCCTATATAAATGCCGTACCTTGCCCCTGTTACCTGGAGTCCTAATCTTTCTTAGCAGCCTTCTGTCCGACACCTTGTCAAGGCCTTCTGGAAATCCAAATATATCACGTTCACTGGCTCTCCAGCTACCTGTCAAGCTGGTCGTTTGTTCATCGCATGAGCAAGAAACTCTGCAGTGAGATGAGGCGATTATTACAGCAAATGTACTTAATTTGTTCAGCTTATTCCCTTTAACTGTTGTTACCAGCCAAGGCTGTGCTATATTTGGGTAAGTTTTTCCTGGATGCTGCTACTGAAGATCTCAATCCCTGTGACAAATAGACCTAAAATTAAGCCAATGATACCTCCTGGGAACGAACCAGTTTTTGCGTCTTTATCTCTTGTCACCTGGTTTCCAAGGCCAATTTGAATACTTTAATAATGTTCTATCTTGCTTAGTTAATTCATATTATGAACAGGGCATTGTTTGTTAATCTCTTTCAATTAGTTCAGGAAGGCAGTTTTTAGAAGTGTTAGATGCCATTTCTCCTAGAAGCCATTTTGTTATGTTATTTTATGTTACATGCATTAAAAAGCCATTTTGTAGTTTAGTAAAAGCATGCATTAAATGATTGCTCCTGACAACAGCCTAAATCCAGATTTCCGATTCTCACTACTACATCGACATGAAGTGAATTTGGCTGTCTTCCTCAATAATGCTATGTCCTTCTTGTGAAGTGTGTGAAAAGTGCTGGGATGTAGAAGGAAGTTTATTTTGTCCCTTTGAGTGGAAACTCAACCTGGGAACAAGGTGCCACTAACCAATCTACAAATGCTGAGGTTTGGTAATTGTACACAAAGTTGGCTCTTATTAATAGGAGGAGAAAGTGAGGACTGCAGATGCTGGAGATCAGAGCTGAAAATGTGTTGCTGGAAAAGCGCAGCAGGTCAGGCAGCATCCAGGGAACAGGAGAATCGACGTTTCGGGCATAAGCCCTTCTTATTAATATCCCCAAGAAAGGAACCAATTGACAAGGCAAGATGGGTACCATTTATCTAATTTGGGAAGAGGCTGCCACATATGATATTCTAATGTTAAGAAAAACTCACCCTCCCAGAGAAGGGCAGCAAGAATTGTCTACAGTATTCTAAAAATGGCCTCACCAATGTCCTGTATAGATGCAACATGACATCTCAACTCTAATACTCAATGTTCTGACCAAAGAAGCATCACCCTGTCTGCTGGCGACTTCACTTTCAAGGAACTATGCACTTGGACTCCTAGGTCTCTTTATTTGGCAACACTCTCCAGGCCCTCCCATTAAGTCTATAAGTCCTGCCCTGGTTTGCCTTAACAAAATGCAACACTTTGCATTTACCTGAATTAAACTCCATCTGCCACTTCTCATCAGACCCAGGTCGTGTTGTACTCTGCACAGTGAAGAAGATTTTCTCACTGTACCATCTATTCTGGTGTCATCTGGAATACCATACTTACTTACCATACACCCTATATTCACATTCAAATCATTTATATAAATGATGAAAAGCAATACACCCAGCACTGATCCTTGTGGCACGCCACTGGCCCAATCCAAAAAACAACCCTCCATCACCACCCTCTGTCTCTGACCTTCAAGTAAAGTTTGTATCCAATTAAGTTTCTCTTTAAGCTTAAGATTGTTTCTGTGAGCTTCAGCTTGGTTTATTTTATAGAGGGCATTCTTCATTCTGTGTTTTGATTTCCAGCAGGTAATCAGTATCAAGGACAATGATAGTCTGGCAGCAAGACTTGCAGTGGAGATGAGAGCAGATATGCTGATTGTCCTTTCTGATGTGGAAGGTGAGTGAGAGCTCTAGCAAAACCTCAGTTTAGCTTAGCATTTCCTGTATTTTGTGTAGTCTGTCAGTAATACCATTCTCGGACACTGTCATTGGACTCAGTAACTACAGCAGGCAAGCAGTGGACCAGGAAGTTCACAATCTATATTGGATTAGCTCATTAGGATGCGACTTTAAAGAGGTCCTTCACATTACAACACATCGGATTGGAAACAGACTATATTTGGTGGTTAAAGAGTTACAAGAAAGGTGCTGTATACATGGGATTACTATAAAATGTTGAGAACAAAGGGTATGAGCAACCTCTCGTTCAAAGTTGTAAATCAATTGAAGGCTTTTCCCCTGGCTGTACTCTACCTCTCTTACAAGTAACCTTGTGTCAACAGCCCATGCAACTACTGACAACAATTTAGACTATATCTACCCTCTCAGGTAGACATTTTAAAAAAAAATGCCATGATACTATTTTGAAGAACAGGGAAGTTATCCTGGTACATGAATTTTTATTATCTTAGTGAATTTTTGAAATTTTGAATTTAATTCAAATTTAGAATTTTCATAATATTTCATAGTAATAGAAACAGGAGTAGATCATTTTGCCTATCGAGCCTGTCTAATGGCAACCATTGATTGTTGTATAAACCCATCTGGTTCACAGATTTCCTTCCCAAAAGGACATTAGTCATCTTATCTGGCCTGGCCTACATGTTACTCTCGAGCCATTGAAACATGTTTAATGCTTAACTGTCCCCTCAAGCGTGGGATGAGTCATATATTAGTGACCCAATTAACAATACTTTCATCCCATGAATGAATTAACATAATTAGAACAGTAATGACACATCCAAAAATGCTTAATTGGATGTAAAGTTATTTGGCAATCCATTGGTTGTGATAGGCATCACATAAATGCAAATCATTTGTTTAGTAATCTCCTGTGTGACACAATGAAAGGTTGAATTTAATTTTAGTGAACTGAGCCTTTCCAATTATTTTGATTAGGAAGGGAAGATAAGTCAGGGTTCCTAGTCCAAATGTTATTTGTAGGTGACTGATGAAGTTGGATTGTATATTGTGCTCTCCTATTCTCTGTTGTCAGGAAGACTGTCAGAATGGCCCATGAAGATTCACTATTGAACAACAGCCAGAGGATGCAAGCTACTCATGTGGTAGAACTGTACCTGCCTAAAAGTTAGGGGATGAAATTAATGAGAATAGAGGATGAGATCACTTGCCACAGTTATGAGTGATGTGGAGTCCAGTCATCAGGAAGCTGGAAGGGCCATCTTTTTCTTAAGTTGCCTTTGAGACTTGCAAATTGCTATAATTGGCATCTTGAAACTCATACAGCAAACTCTTTTTTTTATTGTGGAGTTTGATTGAAATGAAATTGCTGATCTGTTAGATCAAACAGTCAGATCAGCAGGGCTGGGTGTTTTAAAAATTGTAATTTTATGTAATTTAGCAAAGCCTGGGTGTGTCTTTGGTCTTTTTTAGTTGTGTTTTTTAATCTGCTGATGTGGTGGTCATGTTTAGTGAGTCGAGAGGTTGATATAGTAACCATCTGGTATGTTTATTCAAAGGATAGAGGTTAGTTACTGTCAGAGTAACTGACGTTATAGAGATTGGAAATAGTTTACTATATAGCACATGTAAAGTGGCAAAAAGTCCAAGACACATCATAAAATTGATATCTTGCCAGATAAAAATATATTAGAAGAAGGTGACCAAAGGCTAGGTCAGAATTGGAGGATTTAAGTAATGTGTTGAATGGCAGGAGAGAGCTGGAGAAGTTTAGGGAAGAAATTTTAAAGCTTAGGGCCTAAGTAGCTTAAAGGGCCAATTACCAAGGATGGAGTTAAGAAAATCGGGGATCCAAAGCTGTCTCGAATGGAGTAAAGCAGAAATCTCTGGCTTGTAGAACAGCAGGAGGTTACATAGCCAGAGAGCAACACGATTATGGAAAGATTTGAATGTTGAAATTTCACACTCCTATTCACTCGCTTCTGTAATTATTTAGGTTGTGGATCATTTGTATCTGAATTATGTTTTGAGTAAAATACTGTTTCTTTGTTTCAGGTCTTTTTGATAGTCCACCTGGATTGGATGATGCTAAGCTTATTGATACATTTTATCCTGGAGACCAGCAGTCTATCACATTTGGCACAAAATCCAGGGTGGGCCTTGGAGGCATGGAGGCAAAGGTTGGAGAAAGGCTGTGACCATTTGTGATTTGTTTTTAAAAAAACATTTATTGTAACTTTGAATTTTAATGTGGGTTTTCTATGTGTCTGAAGTTAATTAACTTGTAAGTATTTCTGTAGCCATGGTGATGTTAATTAAAACTGTTTTTGTGGCCTAGCTTTAGAATTAATGGGTTTATGTCCACCACTAATGGATTTTTGTTTATCTTTGTTTGTTTTGCAACCCAGCAGGATAAGTATTAAGGCTTCAAGGTTTGTTTGAGATTTCTGGATTTTTTTTCCCCCAAGTGTCAAGACCCATAGCTTAGAGTTTTTAGAAAGTATTACTTTGTGTTTGGCAGTCTTGTGACGTCCTTGAATGAAGATGGTGTACAGACCAGTGTTCCTGGGAAGGGAACAATGTAGTGAAACAAGATTACCTTGGAGTAAAGAGTGAGTATTTGTCCCAGATCAGAAGTATTGGGATAAAAACCCTGAAGAGCTCACTAAAAGCTGATTATATTTAAGCTCTGATGTATAATAAGGGGCGGAATAGTGGCTCATTGCTGCCTCCCAGCACCAGGTACCCGGGTTCGATTCCAGCCTCTGACCACTGTGCAAACTCCACACAGACATTCTCCTCATGTCTGCGTGGGTTTCATCTGGGTGCTCCAGTTTCCTCTCCCAATACAAAGATGTGCAGGTTAGGTGAATTGGCCGTGCTAAATTGCCCATAGTGTGTTCAGGGACGTGTAGGTTAGGTGCATGAGTCAGGAGTAAATGCAGGGAAATGGATCTGGGTGGGAAACTCTTCGCAGGGTCGTTGTGGACTTGTTGAGCTGAAGGGCCTGTTTCCACACAGTAGGAATTCTAATTCTAATAATAACTCCAGGATGAACTATCTGTAGCTTCTGTCTGAGTTAACATCACAAGTGACTTAAACCTCCTGAATTTTAGAGACTGAAATTCTAGTGTGAGTACCATACAAGTGTGTTTTTAGGTACTCTTCAAGGTTTGTTACTGGATGAGGAATGTGTTTTGCTTACTGTACAAACTTCAAACAAAAACAGTATTTACAAAGGAGTATCTTGAGATTAATATGATTGTTTTTACTGAGAGTTTAAAATGCTTTGAATTTTCATTATAAGCAGATAGTTAAGTTTAGTTTGTTTAATTTTTATCCTCATTTCTTTTGTTAATAAACATCTGTTTTATGATTGAAGCAAAATTTGCAGCATTCTGTATTTGCACGTCAGCAAGAGACCCCTTTTATTAGAACTAAAACAAAACAATATATAATCTATCAAATCAGGTTTTTGCTGGAATCTGAGTTGTTAAGTAATAAAGTCACATTGGATTATAACACGGATAAATGATTTAAATGGAAGTCAAGACATATGGTGAACATTCAATGTTTCAGTTTTTTTCCCCCAGTGTTTATAATGTGCTCAATCTTGTAGCCTGCAATGTACTGCAATGATATTCAGCATTTTCTTTCTTTTTGGAACTATCGAATTGTTTGCGTTGGATCTGTGATGGGAATCTACAGAAGCGTTTTAGAGCTGCCCATGGAGATACCCTTTGATGCATTTCGAGTGAATTTAGGTGTTCTGGGAAATAATAAAATCATAAACTCAGTTCATAATATGCTGTTGTCTGGAGCACAGATCGCAATTACTGGCATAGTGCTGGAAGCTGGAGACTGCAACCAAGCACCCCAGCAGAACTTAAAGCAAGATATTTGAAATGCTCTTTAATTTCAGATGGATGTTCAGTCTCCTTTTCAGGAGATCGTACGCATAGTGTTGTTGGATCTGCTCTACAGATAAACTCCTAACCTGTCACTGCTGTAGATTGACGTTCAGAATAATTAGAGGGCAGTTTGCTTATTGGATAGGACGTAATTTTGACTTTGTTTCCGAAATCACCGACTGTCTGAAAGCTGAGGGAATGATTTTGTGATTTTTTTTTTAAAAGAAAATCTTTGTTCCTCCACTGTATACCTTTTTATACCTTTATTTTCTCGTTAGTCTGCAGGCTGAAAACTGGATGCTGCTCAGTCAGGTTTTCTGTAAAGTATAAGGGATTTACTTTGATCTGGCCCCTGGGGATGTAAAGCAAGATTGGGATAGATGTATGAGTGAATGATAGCCAGTCTGGAAGATACTTAAAAATCCAGCTGTCCTCTGATATAATTGATACCAACTTGGGTTAGAAGCTGTAATCTGTAACCTGCTTGCATGGTTTACAGGAACATCCTAAAGTACAGTACCTGTTGTACATCATGTGACATCTGTGTGTTATAGGTGAAAGCAGCACTTTGGGCTCTCCAAGGAGGAACATCTGTGGTCATAGCAAGTGGGACCCACCCAAAAGTAACTGGCCATGTAATCAATGACATTGTCGAGGGAAAGAAAATTGGAACTTTCTTCTCTGAGGTCAAACCTGCAGGTGGGTGCAAAGTGATTTGTTATAAATAGATCACCTTTCTCAAGTATTAATACTGGATTGACTACTGAATTATAGATTTAAACAAAGAATATAAATATAGAAAGTAACAAATTAGAAAATAGACAAATATACATTACACTTTAAGTAATAAAATTATCACACTCTGACAGTAGATGTTACATTAATAACCATAGCTACAGGCAAGAGGAATGTTACTGCGGGGGAAAAAACGGATTTGTATTTCCATTATTCGTTTCACACCCTCAAGACATCCCCAAAGTTAATGAAGTAAACTTTTTTTAAATATTGCCATGTTCTAGTGTTGAAATATACTGTTGAGATAAATATGTCTAGGGCACTGTTAGTACTCTGGGCTGCTTTTCAAATAGTGGTTTAAGATGCAGTTTTTTGCTACTGTGTAATACATTGTGCTGTTACTGACTTATAAGATGTTTAATTTATTAAACTTCAGATAGGATTAGTAAATGTGCTCTCTGATCTCTGGTAGGCCCCACTATTGAACAACAAGCAGAAATGGCAAGGACTGATGGACGAGTCATGGCTTCGCTACAGCCAGATCAAGTTAGTGACTAATTGAATCCTTTAGTTTGCAATCTGTGGTACTTATCAAGAGTAGAAGTTCTGATTTCTTGAAGTTTATGGTCAACATTCTGCTTTTTATAAACCTATTAATTATGTTAAAATTGTTCCCATTGGGGATTTTGCATTTCTTTTTTATTCCCTCTTACCATTTTACTCCATTCTCTCTCTTCCATTGTCTCACAACATGTCACAATATGAAGTCTGTTGTATCTTCAGCTGAGTGAATTTTTTTTGGTTAGAAATTAATACTGGTTATGGGAGTCAAAGCTATAATTCCTTCAGGGTGTGGAGTGAGTACAGGTTTAAATCTGGCACGGATCCCATTCACACCAGTCTCCGGGATAGTGCGTAGAGATATACAGTAAAAGAGTACAGTGTTATTTTGAAATCATTTGACTCCTGTGTCTCCCCACCTTGACTGTATGACCAGATTGAGGGCCTTTCCTTGTGGGTAGTGGAATGCATGTATGGTAGCTGGGGCATATGGTCAAAGATAAAATCCTGTGCTTAATGGCCTTTTTGTTTTATGTTGTATGTGTTTTGATGTCTTTGTCTCTTTGCAGAGGGCTGATATTATTCACCGGCTGGCTGATCTCCTGACAGACCATCGAGATGAAATCCTGAAAGCCAACGAAAAAGACATGGAGAAAGCAGTGACCTTGGGTCAGAGCAAAGATCTTATTTTTGGCCTTATTATCTGTGATTTATAAAGGTTGTTGCATGTTATAAATTTTATTTATAGGTCAGACATGTTTGAGCTGTCCAATGCCCAGAGAGATGTTTTTTGTGGAAGGCTAGGGGACAAAAGCAGCCCTGGTATATCTGTCATTCTATATATCACAAGGTGTAAAAAGAATCCAGGCGATTTGTTTTCATCATCCTAATGCTGTCTAGCATATAAAATTGTCATTTGTGTTGTCCTTGGCCTTTTTGTTTGCATTGCCTAAACTAGTCAACTGTGTAAGCAGTGACATGAGACCAACGCCTAATGATTGTTCGGACCATTTCATAGAATGAAATCCATTGTGACCACACTTGTTTCTGAATTCTACGATCATTACAATACTAACCTGTAATAAAAACAAAGTGTTAAGCAAGTGGTGAAACCCAAAGAAGAGGAATATTGAACTCCAAATATTAATTCTCTTTCTCTCTCCACAGATGCTGCTAAACCTGCTGAATTTCTCCAGCACTTGTTTTTATTTCAGACCTCCAACATTGCATTTATTTCAGTACAAAGCCATATTTAACTCATGCAATCATGATATAAAATTAAGCATTCTTTATAATGTATGCTTCCATTTTGTGCCAATCTATAGCAATGTTTTTATAGTCCATTAAACTCCAAATTCGCTATTATTTCATAGTCAGATGATCAGAGAGCTACCAGGACAACCACACTGAGTACTTGTTGCAGCTAATTGATTCCTTGCCAAACCAAACTTGTAATAACTGGGTAAAAAACAAAAGAACTGTGGATGCTGTAAATCAAGCAAAAAGAGAAATTGCTGGAAATGCTCAGCAGGTCTGGCAGTATCCATACAGAGAAATCAGTTAATGTTTCAGATCCGATGACCCTTCCTCAGAACTGATGGTAGCTATGAAAATGTTCGTTGATATGCAGAAGGGAGGGAGTAAAGAGTAAATGATAAGTGGGTGTTGAACCCAAAGAAAGAGAAGAACAGTTTGACAAGAAGTGGATAACGATCTGGCTAGGAGGGTGAATAGCTGTTAATGGAGACTGTTAGCCACTGACAGTCCCCAATGGATTGTGTAATAGCAGATTGCATGATAACGAGGCTTGGTGTGTGGGGATTGGGTTCAGGACATGGGAGAATTTAATTGCTCCCTTTCCATCTCCAAGGACTCAAATGCACCTACTTCCATCTGAAACAGCACTTTGTCTGCACTTCACAATCTAATCTACTACATTTGCTGCTCACAATGTGGTCTCCTCAACATTGGGAACCAAGACGTAGATTGGGTGACCATTTCACAGAAAACCTGTCCACAAAAAGCTTCCAAAGAAGCTCAGCGCAAGCTGGAAGGACAGCACCTCGTTTTCTGCTTGGGGACCCTGCAACCTTCTGGATTCTATCGAGTTCAACAACTTTAGGGCTTGAGCTCTCCCATGCCCCCACTCCAACCCTCTCACACCAGGCCTTCTTATCACATTGTCAGCCACTAACAGACCCCATTAATAGCTGTTCACCCTCCTGGCCAGATTGTTATCAACTCCTTTTCTGTCCAACTGTTCTTCTCTCTCTTGTTTACTCCTTACCCCCTTCCCACACCCCATCCTCTACATACAAACTAACATTTTCCTAGCTACCATCAGTTCTGAGGAAGGGTTACTCGATGTGAAATGTTAGCTCTGATTTCTCTCGACAGATGCTGCTCGATCTGTGCTTTTCCAGCAATTCCTGTTTTTGCTTGTAAACACTGGATGTCAGAGATATTGATGGGAAGTATAATGACAAGTGATTTCTATGCATCTTTTATCTTTCTCTGGAGCAGGTCGACTTTCACAACCACTGTTAAAGCGGTTGTCCCTCACAACAGCAAAGTTAAATAGCCTGGCCATCGGTCTCCATCAGATTGCAGCATCCACTCAGGACAGTGTGGGCCGGCTAATCAGGAGAACCAGAGTTGCAAAAGGACTGGACCTGGAGCAAATAACTGTTCCCATTGGTGTCCTGTTAGTGATTTTTGAATCTCGTCCAGACTGTCTTCCCCAGGTGAAAAGCAACATTGTATGAAATGCATGAGGATGACAGAAAATGGCTCAGATTAGAATCGTATAGAGTAGTCGAACTAAGGTAAAAGAATATTGAACAGGAAAGTTGAAGTCCTAAAGGGCCAAAGTGGAAGATTACACTGGTGGATTGTGTACAATACCTTGTAAACAAAGGTGATAAATGCCAATCTTTTTGTTATCATCCTCATCCCAAAATCAAGTCAGAAAAATTAAGTGATTCTCATAGCATGGTTATTTCAGCCACTTTAAGCAGTTTCTGGACACTCCATTACAGAATGGAAATTAACATCATAGAGAGTGAACACAATAGATTGACCAGAATGATTCATTGAACCTTGGAGCAGGCATAGGCCATTTGGCCCTTCAAGCCTGCTTTGTTGTTCACATGATCATGGCTGATCCTTTATCTCAATGTCATATTCTCTCTTTTTTTTCTCTCCATTCTCCTTTTAATGTTTTTAATATCTAAAAGCTTATCAGTCTCTTTCTTGAATACACTCAGTGACCTGGACTCCACAACTTTTGATGGTAACAAATTCCACACTAACCACTCTTTGAAGAAATATTTTCTCATCTCAGTCATTTAGAAATGTAGAAACTAAGAGCTGGAGTGCCACTCAGCCATTCCAAAGGTCACTGATAATAGTGATGAGAGGCCTGAGGTATTGAGACTATTTCCACTGGAATAGAGAAGGCTCAGTGGAGATTCTTCATAGTTTTTTAAAAACTATAAAGATAATGCAATGGAAATAGGGAAGAACTGAGGGTGGAGGGGTAGAGTGATGAAGGGTCATAATTTTAAAATTATCACTGAAAATGAGAGCGGTTATGACCAGTTTCCTTTACAAGTAAGTTTATTGGAGCAAGGATGTCAAAATATACAGGTCATTGCATTTCTAACGTTGAACCTGAAAAATGGGGAGAATGTGAAGTAATGTATTTACATAGCACAGACACAAACTGGCTGAATGGCATCCATTGAACTGTAAAGTTGTGCGATGTATCCAGGTTGAAACTTTATTGCTGGAACAGCACAGCAGGTCAGGCAGCATCCAGGGAACAGGAGATTCGACGTTTCGGGCACAGGCCCTTCTTCAGGAATCATCTCAGTCATTTAGATTCCTGAAGAAGGGCCTGTGCCCGAAACGTCGAATCTCCTGTTCCCTGGATGCTGCCTGACCTGCTGTGCTGTTCCAGCAATAAAGTTTCAACTTTGATCTCCAGCATCTGCAGACCTCACTTTCTCCTTGTGCGATGTATCCAAACTTGACAGATTTTGATGTCCCAGAAATAATGGTTAGACAACACTTTAGCTTTGCAATTTTTGTATTTGAAAGATTTTTTCCAGTAGCAAATAGCAGGCTGTGGATAACTAAGAACTATTAGATAAATTGGTTTCAAGAAGTTTGAAAGGTTATTGCAGAAAACAAAAGCTCATGCTGTCAGAATTAACATGAACATGGATAGAAGATTGGCTGTTTGGCAGAAAGCAGTACACATTAATGAGTATACATCCTTGGCAGGATGTAACATTGTTTTCTCTTGTGGGTGAGTCCAGAACTAGGGGACACTGTTTTAAAATTAGGAATCTGGACAGAGATGAGATTTTTATCTTAAAAATTTGTGCAATTTTTTGGATTTTTCTGCCTCAGAATATTTGAATTTTTTTTTAACACAGATGTGGATAGATTCTTAGGCAGGGAATCAAGGGCTATCAGAGATGGGAATGTTGATTGTAAAACACAAACAGATCAGTCATGATCATCTTGAATAGTGGAGCAGGCCTGAGGGGCCTTATATAGGGAGAAATAGACAACAGATCAGAGGTTGTAGGGTAGGGATTGATAAGACTTCATTTGATAAAATATGTGCAGTCTGGCCATCTGAAGTACATTAGAACAGCAAGGATTGTTCTGTATGATTGGAACTTAATACTGAAGAATAAAAGAATTAAGAGAAAACTTTAAATTTATATTGCATCTCAGCATATCTCCGGGTCCTTTGCACCCAGCAAGTGACTTTTGAAATATAGTTGGCTTGTTAATTAGCCAAATGGTATTTAGGAAATTTTGAAAATACACTAAGTTCTGTGGCTGCCACGGAACATAAAAGCTTTCATTGTTTAGGAATTTTAAAGTTGTGGTACATTTATAGAATCAAAGAATCGTTATGATGCAGAAGGAGGACATTCACCCACCATATCTGTGCTGACTTTGAGTATTTTGACATGCTGTCAAGATCCTGCCTTCTCTCCATAACTATGGTTTCTATTTAAATGATTGCCTGATGTCCTCTTGAATGCCTCAGTTGAATCAGCCTTCACCATAGTTAACAGGCAATGCATTCCAGACCTTAACTACTTATTGTGTGAAAAAGTTTTTTTCTTATCTCTCATTTCCTTCTTTTGTAAAACACTTCAAATCTGTTCCTCTGGTTCTTGATCCTCTCAAGCGGAAACAGTTATTCCTTATCTACTGTACCCACACCCCTAATGATTTTGATTCCAAGCCACTTACTCTGTACTAGAACAGGGCTGGGCTGCTTCCCTTTTTAGAATGTGGGTAGTGTACAATAAACAGGTTCCAATTAAAACATTTTAATAAACTGAGCAAATTTGCTTTATTCTTATTGGGAACCGGTTAATTTGTAAGTTCTGTATAGCAGAATATGGAATCCTAATTGAATCAAAAATACTGTTATTTGTTTCCATTTTATAGGTTTCTGCACTGGCAATAGCAAGTGGAAATGGCCTGTTATTGAAAGGAGGGAAAGAAGCGACTCTCAGCAACCACATTCTGCACCATTTGACACAGGAAGCACTTTCCATGCATGGTGTCAAGGACGCAGTTCATTTGGTAGGTGCTGATTCAAGTTTTTAGTTTAGTGACAAACTGACTATGTTACTGAGTAAGGGATTCATGCTGTTGTGTTTAGGAACTCCGACTTTAGTTCGAGATGGTGCTTGATTATCGGCCATTATAGATCAGTGAGAACAGAGGTAATTGATACAGAACCTGGGGTAAATTAGGATTTGGGCAGCAGAGTTTTAGATAATCTAAAATTGTATTGAAAATGCAATATGGAAGACCAGACAGGAGGACTTTGGAATATTGTGTTTGGAAATAGCAATGGCAGGATAATGGTTTCAGTTGAGATAAGTAATACAGATGGAAGTTCGTGGTCTGTCTTGTGATGTGGGTTTGAAAGTCAGATTGAGATCAAGAAGGAGACTGAGATTTGTAGGTTACAGTACAGCATGAATTGAAAATAATCTCAAAATAGGGATCTTTTAGGGGAAATGTTTGTGTGTTAGACTATAGAATGTATTGGATGCGAATCTTATCAGAGTGGATTGGTTGGAGAGACAGATGGAAGCGATGAAGAATTTGCAACAGCAACAGTATGTGATGGGTGGCAGTTATAGGAAGTGGGGGGGGAAATGTCTCCGATACAGTCATAGATGGGTTAACTCCAGGAAGGGTAAGAGTGGTAAGCACCTAGGGCAGGAGTCTTTTGTGGATATAACCATTTCAAACAGGTATGCTGTTTTGGAAAATGTAGGGGGTGATGGATTCTCAGGGGAACATAGCATGTACAGCCAAGTTTCTAGTATTGAGACTGGCTCGAATACAACAAGGGGTACGTCTGCTTTCAAGAGATCAATTGTGTTAGGGGATTCTGTAGTCCGAGGTACAGACAGACGTTTCTGTGGCCAGCAGAGAAAAAGCATAATGGTGTGTTGCTTCCCTGGTGCCAGGCTCAAGGATGCAGAATGTTCTCATGGGGGAGAGGACCCAGCAAGAGGTCATTGTCCACATTGGAACCAACGATATAGGAAGGGAAAAGGTTGAGATTCTGAAGGGAGATTAGAGAGTTGGGCAGAAATTTAAAAAGGAAGTCCTCAAGGGTAGTAATATCTGGATTACTCCCGGTGCTATGAGCTAGTGAAGGCAGGAATTGGAGGATAGAGCAGATGAATGCATGGCTGAGGAGCTGGTGTATGGGAGAAGGATTCACATTTTTGGATCATTGGAATCTCTCTTGGGGTAGAAGTGACCTGTACAAGAAGGACGGAATGCACCTAAATTGGAAGGGGACAGGGAAATTTGCTAGAATTGCTTGGGAGGATTTAAATAGTAAGGTAGTAGTGGGGGAGGGTGGGACCCAAGGAGATAGTGAGGAAAAAGATCAATCTAAGACTGGTACAGCTGAGAACAGAAGTGAGTCAAACAGTCAGGGCAGGCAGGGACAAGGTAGGACTAATAAGTTAAACTGCATTTATTTCAATTCAAGGAGCCTAACAGGGAAGGCAGATGAACTCAGGGCATGGTTAGGAACATGGGACTGGGATATCATGGCAATTACAGAAACATGGCTCAGGGGTGGGCAGGACTGGCAGCTTAATGTTCCATGATGCAAATGCTACAGGAAGGATAGAAAGGCAGGCAAGAGAGGAGGGAGAGTGGCATTTTTGATGAGGGAAAAGCAATACAGCTGTGCTAAGGGAGGATATTCCCGGAAATACATCCAGGGAGGTTATTTGGGTGGAACTGAGAAATAAGAAAGGGATGATCACCTTATTGGGATTGTATTATAGACCCCCTAATAGTCAGAGGGAAATTGAGAAACAAACTTGTAAGGAGATCTCCGCTATCTGTAAGAATAATAGTAGTTATGGTAGGGGATTTTAACTTTCCAAACATCGACTGGGATTGCCACAGTGTTAAAGGTTTAGATGGCGAGGAATTTCTTAAGTGTGTATACGACAATTTTCTGATTCAGTATGTGGATGCACCTACTAGAGAAGGTGCAAAACTTGACCTACTCTTGGGGAAGTAAGGCAGGGCAAGTGACTGAGGTGTCAGTGGGGGAGCACTTTGGGGCCAGTGACCATAATTCTATTCGTTTTAAAATAGTGATGGAAAAGGATAGACCAGATCCAAAAGTTGAAGTTCTAAATTGGAGAAAGGCCAATTTTGACAGTATTAGGCAAGAACTTTCGAAAGCTGATTTGGAGGCAGATTTTCACAGGGAAAGGGACAGCTGGAAAATGGGAAGCCTTCAGAAATGAGATAACAAGAATCCAGAGAAAGTATATTCCTGTCAGGGTGAAAGGGAAGGCTGGTAGGTATAGGGAATGCTGGATGACTAAAGAAATTGAGGGTTTGGTTAAGAAAAAGAAGGAAGCATATGTCAGGTACAGACAGGATAGATAGAGTGAATCCTTAGAGTATAAAGGCAGTAGGAGTATACTTAAGAGGGAAATCAGGAGGGCGAAAAGGGGACATGAGATAGCTTTGGCAAATAGAATTAAGGAGAATCCATTGGGCTTTTACAAATATATTAAGGACAAAAGGGTAACTAGGGAGAGAATAGGGCCCCTCAAAGATCAGCAAGGCGGCCTTTGTGTGGAGCCACAGAAAATGGGGGAGGTACTAAATGAATATTTTGCATCAGAATTTACTGTGGAAAAGGATAGACTGTAGGGAAATAGATGGTGACATCTTGCAAAATATCCAGATTACAGAGGAGCAAGTGCAGGATGTCTTGAAACAGTTAAAGGTGGATAATTCCCCAGGACCTGATCAGGTGTACCCGAGAACTCTGTGGGAAGCAGTGATTGCTGGGCCTCTTGCTGAGATATTTGTACCATCGATAGTCACAGGTGAGGTGCTGGAAGACTGGAGGTTGGCAAATGTGGTGCCACTGTTTAAGAAAGGCGGTAAAGACAAGCCAGGGAACTATAGACCAGTGAGCCTGACCTCCCGTGGTGGGCAAGTTGTTGGAGGGAATCCTGAGGAACAGGACGTACATGTATTTGGAAAGGCAAGAACTGATTAGGGATAGTCAACATAGCTTTGTATGTGGGAAATCATGTCTCACAAACTTGATTGAGTTTTTTTGATGAAGTAACAAAAGATTGAGGGCAGAGCAGTAGGTGTGATCTATATGGACTTCAGTAAGGCGTTCGACAAGGTTCCCCATGGGAGATTGATTAGCAAGGTTAGATCTCATCGAATACAGGGAGAACTAGCCATTTGGATACAGAACTGGCTCAAACGTAGAAGACTGGGTGGTGGTGGAGAGTTGTTTTACAGACTGGAGGCCTGTGACCAGTGGAGTGCAACAAGGATCGGTGCTTTTTGTCATTTACATAAATGATTTGGATGCGAGCATAAGAGGTACAGTTAGTAAGTTTGCAGATGACACCAAAATTGGAGGTGTAGTGGACAGCAAAGAAGGTTACCTTTAGATTACAACAGGATCTTGACCAGATGGGCCAATGGGCTGAGAAATGGCAGATGGAGTTTAATTCAGATAAATGCGAGGTGCTGCATTTTGGGAAAGCAAATCTTAGGTGTATAAGTCCTGCTAAATGGTAAGGTCCTAGGGAGTGTTGCTGAACAAAGAGACCTTGGAGTGCAGGTTCATAGCTCCTTGAAAGTGGAGCCGCAGGTAGATAGGATAGTGAAGAAGGCGTTTGGTATGCTTTCCTTTATTGGTCAGAATATTGAGTACAGGAGTTGTTAGGTCATGTTGCGGCTGTACAGGACATTGGTTAGGCCACTGTTGGAATATTGCGTGCAATTCTGGTCTCCTTCCTATGGGAAAGATGTTGTGAAACTTGAAAGGGTTCAGAAACGATTTCCAAGGATGTTGCCAGAGTTGGAGGATTTGAGCTATAGGGAGAGGTTGAAAGGGTAGCGCTGTTTTCCCTGGAGCGTCGGAGGCTGAGGGGTGACCTTATAGAAGTTTACAAAATTATGAGGGGCAAGGATAGGATAAATAGGCAAAGTCTCTTCCCTGGGGTCAGGGAGTTCAGAACTAGAGGACATAGGTTTAGGGTGAGAGGGGAAAGAGACCGAAGGGGCAACCTTTTCACGCAGAGGCTGTATAGAATGAGCTGCCAGAGGATGTGGTGGAGGCTGGTACAATTGCAACATTTTAAGAGGCATTTGGATGGGTATATGAATAGGAAGGATTTGGAGGGGTACTGGCAGATGGGACTAGATTGGGTTGGGATATCTGGTCAGCATGGACAGGTTGGACCGAAGGGTCTGTTTCCATGCTGTACATCTCTATGACTCTTGTGTAGAACTCTGTCATGAGCATTGAAGCCGTGGCTAAGAATGTTTTAAAAGAAAATTATACAGTTGCTTGAAAATTTAAGTATTTGACTTGGGATATTAAAGTGCTGTGAGAGGAAAGTCTGATTAGACTGGGCTGAATATTAGAGTGTGGGCAGTGAGGGGAGACTGAGATTAGATGAGGTGGGACATCAAAAGATTCAGGGCATGAGGGAAATTGTGGGAATAGATCTGATAACGCATGAAGAGAAGGTCTGGAGCATATTTGATGTGTCAATATTTCTGTGCAGAACATTGCCATGTAATTAATAGATCGATAGGTTAGTTATTGACTTCTGGCATTTCTTCAAAGGGTTGATTTTTATGTTTCAGGTAAGCACTCGAGAGGAAGTAGAAGATCTCTGTAGACTCAACAAACTCATTGATCTAATCATCCCTCGAGGCTCCTCTCAGTTGGTACGAGACATTCAAAAAGCATCCAAAGGCATTCCAGTCCTTGGGCACAGTGAGGGGATTTGTCATGTGTATGTGGATTCTGATGCTAATATAGAAAAGGCCATCAAGATTGGTAAGTCTGGACTGGAATAGAGCCGGGCTGGTAAACTGGCTTATCCTAAATATTGACAGTCCTGGTCAATTAACACAGATTTGAGTTTGTCTGCATTCCGCCATGCTTCCACATGAAGTCTACTTTGTCACCCAGAGGCTCAAAGGCTAAGTCTATGAATACATTGGTGGAAGGTTGTTGGCTACATAGACTGGCAAGTCAACGGCAGACTTCTGTTTATAAGGTTCTTCAGAATTCCAGTATATTTACAATAACTTCATTTTTATGCCTACTTAATAAGTCCCATTGTTATCAAATAAAATCTGACCCGAGTCACATCAAGAGATAGTAAGGCAGATGACCAGACATTTTGACAGAGGTATGATTTAAGGAGGAGAAAGAGGAGAATTTCAATGGTTCAGGATCAGATAGGGAAGTTTGGATGTCTTTAAATTTACAAAAAGTGGAAGATGGGAGGCTGACTAGGAGTGCATTGGAGTAGTTAAAGAAAATAATTGGGGTTTCAGCAAATGTTTGAGTTGAGGCATAGAAGTCAGTTGGTGTTACAGAGAAAATAATGATAATCATAATGGTGAGTGTAGGAATTGGAAGCTAACACAGGGATCAAATATGACACCCTGGTACAAGACGTTTGTTTCGGCCGCAAAACAGTTACTAGGGAGAGGAATGGAGCTGGGAGCAGAGCTTGTGGTTTGTCTTCCTAATATTTAATTTGAAGAGGTTTCTGTTTATCAACTATTGAATGTCAGATAAGTACGCTGATAATTTAGAACCAGTGGGAGGATAGAGGAATGTGTTGTACAACAGTGTTTCCAGAGTTTACTGTGAAAACTAGTGCTGCTTTTGGATGATGCCACCAATTGGCAGCATGAAGAGAGCCAGCGGAGGGGGCCAAGATAAATCCTTGAGAGATACTAAAGGTAACTGAAAGAGCTCGGGAAGATAAGCCATTTCAGTTGGTCTCTGGCTATGACTGGGTAGGTAAGAATGGAAGGAAATGAGAGCTCTCCCAACCAGTTGTACAGTGGTGGAGTGACATTGAACAAGAATTGTGAGACTGAGGGTATAGAAAGACAAGCAGAGTGCAGCTACCTTTTGCAATCAAATAAGATGTCGTTTGTCAATCTGAAAACAGCTGCATATGCACTGTAGCAAAGGCAGAAACTTAATTTGAGGAATTCAAACCTGGAGTTCTGGAAGAGATTTGGGAGGTGACAACACATTTTAAGATTTTGAAGAAATTTTAGAAATTAGATTAGATTAGATTAGATTACATTACATTACAGTGTAGAAACAGGCCCTTCGGCCCAACAAGTCCACACCGACCCGCCGAAGCGAAACCCACCCATACCCCTACATTTACCCCTTACCTAACACTACAGGCAATTTAGCATGGCCAATTCACCTGACCCTGCACATCTTTTAGACTGTGGGAGGAAACCGGAGCACCCGGAGGAAACCCACGCAGACACGGGGAGAACGTGCAAACTCCACACAGTCAGTCGCCTGAGGCGGGAATTGAACCCAGGTCTCAGGCGCTGTGAGGCAGCAGTGCTAACCACTGTGCCACCGTGCCGCCCATAAGATAGAGAAGATAGAAGATAGAAGAGAAGATAGAGATAAGGTTTACAAGGATGGGGAATCCATTTTTTTGTGTGTGCAGAAGGGTGATGCTGCCAGATTTAGAGGACAGAGAACCAGTACCAATTTCAGCTAATATGGGAGTCAGGAAAGAGAGCTGGTATTAACAATTATCTCAAATTGATAGAAGAAGCAGGAGGGGAGTTTCACAGACAGAGATTAGCATTTATAGCCAATGAAATACTTTTAACGTGTAAATATTGATGTTAGATGTGCAGCTTCAAGCAAGTTTCCACAAACAGCATTGTGATAATGGTCAAAGAGTCTCTTTTTAACTATGTTGAGAGATAATTGTTGGCCAGAATACCAGGGGTAACTCCCCTATTCTTCCAAATTGTTATTTGGTATTCTTTCTTTCAACTGAAAGCAAACAGAACTTTAGCTTAACACCCCAACACTCTGCATTCCCTTATGTGCTCTAGTGTTTAACTCTGGAGCAGAAGTAGATCCCATAACTTGCTCAGGGAGAGTGGTATCCACTGAGCCATAGCTGATGCCAAATTATATGGGACTGTGCAAATTAGCATCATATGTCTGTCCAGATTGCTCACTTGTGTGAACATTGATAACGGGTCAGTAAGACATTCAGACTCTAGAGAATCCGAGTCCATACCTGCCTCCTATTGAGGAAGCTCCACTGCTGATGTTTTTTTTTTGCTGCATCTATTTTTTAAATTGCTAAATTAATTCAACATTGAAAATTTTGTCAGCTCAATTCTGTACAAGAGTCATACTAGACTCAAAATGTTAACTCTGTTTTTGTATCAAATATTTAATAAAACCAGTTTCTATTTTCAGTTCGAGATTCCAAATGTGATTACCCTGCAGCATGTAATGCTATGGAGACATTGTTAATCCATAGAGACTTGCTGAGGACACCATTCTTTGACCAGATTATTGACATGCTGAGAGTAGAACAGGTAAGGACATTGTGTTTCGTTTACAAGTCCTCAGAGCTGTAGAAATGAGACAGGGACAGGCATTCTATTCACATGGGCATTCAATAAGGACAGGCCTGGATTCTACTGCGGTGCACTCCAAAACTCAGTCAGCTATGAATGGGTTTTAGCTGAAAAATAGTCACTAAGATTGGCTTTAGAACAGGTACTGCCAATCCTGGATCTGTAACACATAGATAATTTATTTGGTAAGCTGGAGGAAATAGGACAAATTCTGAGAAGGAATCAGCCGTTAGTTGCTGAGATACCCCTTTACGCCCTACGTTACAAATCCTGAACTTGCTGTGCTTAATCTGATTATGCCTGGAAATGAATTTTCTTCCTTTGATCAGGGTTTGTGCTGTATAAGATCCTCAATGATGTCAGTGTGTCACGATTAGCAATGTTTTGTATTTTCAGGTGAAAATTCATGCTGGGCCCAAGTTTGCATCATACTTGACTTTCAGCCCTTCAGAAGTGAAGTCCCTTCGCACAGAGTACGGAGACCTGGAGTGCTGCATTGAAGTTGTGGACAATGTGCAGGATGCAATTGGACACATACATAAATATAGCAGTTCTCACACGGATGCAATTATTACAGAGAATGGTAGGTGTCATCACTTTATACTGATATTGTCCATGTTCCTCTTCCCTAAAACTAAATCAGCAAGCATTAGATTCTTGAAAGAGAACTGGATAATATTAAAGGTTGCAACATGTCAGATGGCTTCTTTTGGAGAGAACTGTTAATCAGTAGAGTCATAGAGATGTACAGCATGGAAACAGACCCTCTGGTCCAACCTGTCCATGCTGACCCTAAGCTGTACATCAGGACTGAAACTTTGAAAAGCAAATGAGCACTTTAACAGAATCAGAACATAGAGGAACTAGCAATTGAAAATACAAGAATGTTCACTAATGAGAGGACTACTATCTGCTGGGATGAGGGGAGGAGCAGGAACCCTGTAAACCAGAACTGATATAACCGTAAGGGGAAGCGAGTCAAACTGGGCAGCATCAATAGCTTGTGGAATGAAACAAACTTGATACCCTGGATGCAGACCTTTCTCTCCAGCAACAGCTCTCTTCTTTTCACTCTCTTCATTCACTCAATAATCTGACAATCCTATGGCATCCCATCCAAATTGCTCATACCCCTGCCTTGACCAATCTGATTGATTTGAATACATGTTATAACTTGGTTTCAAGTTAATTTTTTTTTTAATATATTTAATGTTGAAATGTTTGGATAGTGCTTAATTTTGTGTTCCAACGATAATACAGAAATGAATTTAGCAGTGGAACATTTCTAACCCCTCCTAGAGCTGCAATCAGATTTGGACCAGTTTACAGTATAGGCTGGCTTTGAGCTGAGCTGAATTTATGATTGCAAGTTTTTGTATTTTAGAGGAGACAGCTGAATACTTCATGCAGCATGTTGACAGTGCTTGTGTCTTCTGGAATGCAAGCACTCGATTCTCTGATGGATATCGATTTGGACTTGGTAAGCTGCACTAAATTATATAGATTTATGTTTGGATATTAGGGTGAAGCCAGGTTATTGTTACCCCTATGTGTTACACATAATGTAAACAGATGTTCTAGAGCAGCACAGAGCCAACATTAAAGAAAGACCCTCCCTATCCATAACACTGAACGAGGGGGTTTTCCTGGTCTTTGAGAGCATTTTCCTTTAGCATCAACAATAAGTTAACTCAATATTTACTTATCACTGTTTATGCAATCATAATGCTGAAGCATAACTGCAGAATAGTATTGATGTTACAGAAAGCTCAACATTGCAATGTAAATATATTTTTCTTTCTGCAATTTAGATTCTGATCTTTGGATTTTGTCCCAAAGTGACAGCAATTTTGCACAACAAAATTCCACAAATAGCAATACATGAAATGATCATTTGTTCTCATGTTTGATGTAGTGTTAGAATGAAGAATGTTGATCAGGACTCTGAAAGAAATCCAAGCCCTCCTTTTTAGTGCTTCCATAGTATTAATTTCTCAAGCCTTATTTCCATGGAAATGGACAGTGCTTGATCAGCCTGTCTTATACCTTTTGTGGTCTATAACTATCTCGGATGTCCTGAATTGTCACGTTGATACCCCAACTCCTTTTTCAAGGGTACAGTACAGTGGTTTGTTATTATCATTATTTCATGGGATCCTTTTTAAAATTAGTTCTTGGAACATGAGTGTTTGTCGGAGAAATTAGCCCAACAAATTAGAGATCACAAAGCACAGTTCGAAGTGAAGTTAACAAACAGTTTATTAGTATGGCGATATCGCGGAAAAGAAATCGACTAAGCTGAAACAGCACAGTCTGTCCAGATAGCTGAGAATTCTCTTCCCCCAAGCTGAGGATGAAGCCAGGTTTTATAAGAATCTTGTACAATAAGGTTAATTAAAATGGGGATAGATAAAATGTATTTGGAAATTAAGTAATCCAGTCACCAATGATAAACGAAAAAGTTATCGAATGTATGTCCTGATTGTCGACACAATGTAACATCCTGACCGTATCAATGAGTTCTTGATGGGATCAGAAGATTCCAGCTGTCTTGGCAGGTAGGTGAGAATGTCTGTCTCTTTTGGAACAGTAAGGTGCTTCCATTGTTCCTGTCTTTTGGTGCCTTTTGCGTCTGACCTGTTCTTTGTGTGGCTTTGGTATTGCTGTTATGAGACTGCCCTCTGGGCTTTGGCACAGCTCTGTTGACCAGGTATTGTTAGTGTGTTTTGGGAAGTGTCATCCTTTGTCTGCGAGTGACTATAGTTCTGTCTGGTTTCACTAGTCAGCCTGCTTGGTCACTGCTGAGACATTCTGGGTGTTTCTGGTATAGTTTGGCCATGTTTGCTTTCCTATGTTCTGTGTGGGCCTACTATAGGTAGGCAGGGTGGCAGACCTTTTCCCACAGTATTGCTGGCAAAGATAAAATTTATTAGGCATCCTTAGTTGCCTTATTTCTGAATCCATGTTAATGTGAGACTGTAGTAACATGTAGGCCCAAACAAGGTAGTGACAGCAGGTAATTCCTTAATGTTCAAAGGTGAACCAGTTGGATTTGTACAAAAGCTGACTGCTTAATGATCACTTTTCTGGTTGAATCTTTTTTCAGTACTTTTAAAATATCAAATTTATACAAGCAGGATATGATATTATTAAAACAGTAACACATCCACAACACTACGAATTCAATTCCAGACATACCATTTTAAGAGATTTTACACTCAGAATGCACTTTGCCTGGAGTGATTGAAACACTATTCCTGAATCCAAAGGATTGGTGAGAGGCAACCTGATCTGATAAAGGGGAGTAAGACAGTTATTTTAGATGTTGTAAATCTGAAATAAAAACACACAAGTCAACAAGTTTGGTAGCATCTATGGAGAAACATCCATTAAGTTCAACGTAACTGTTCTTTGGAACTAAAGTGTTCATTTTGGACTTGCGTTAACTGTTTCTCTGAATTTCCCAACACCTTTTTTTTTTTGTTTTTGTATTTATATTTCTGATTATAGGAGACATCTGAGCTCTGGAGTGGCTGCCACCTTTTTCTTTCTCTTTTCTCTCCTTTCTCTCTCTTCTTCTCTTTCTCTTTCTCTTTCTTTTTCTTTCTCTTTATTTTCTTTCTCTTTTCTTTTTTCTTTTCCTTTCCTTTCCTTTTTCCTTTCCTTTCCTTTCCTTTCTTTTTTTCTCTCCTCTCTCTCCTCTTCTCTTCTCTTTCTTCCTTCCCTTTCTCCCCTCTCTTTCTTCCTTCCCTTTCTCCCCTCTCCTTCTTCCCTTTCTCCCCTCTCCTTCTTCCCTTTCTCCCCTCTCCTTCTTCCCTTTCTCCCCTCTCCTTCTTCCCTTTCTCCCCTCTCCTTCTTCCCTTTCTCCCCTCTCCTTCTTCCCTTTCTCCCCTCTCCTTCTTCCCTTTCTCCCCTCTCCTTCTTCCCTTTCTCCCCTCTCCTTCTTCCCTTTCTCCCCTCTCCTTCTTCCCTTTCTCCCCTCTCCTTCTTCCCTTTCTCCCCTCTCCTTCTTCCCTTTCTCCCCTCTCCTTCTTCCCTTTCTCCCCTCTCCTTCTTCCCTTTCTCCCCTCTCCTTCTTCCCTTTCTCCCCTCTCCTTCTTCCCTTTCTCCCCTCTCCTTCTTCCCTTTCTCCCCTCTCCTTCTTCCCTTTCTCCCCTCTCCTTCTTCCCTTTCTCCCCTCTCCTTCTTCCCTTTCTCCCCTCTCCTTCTTCCCTTTCTCCCCTCTCCTTCTTCCCTTTCTCCCCTCTCCTTCTTCCCTTTCTCCCCTCTCCTTCTTCCCTTTCTCCCCTCTCCTTCTTCCCTTTCTCCCCTCTCCTTCTTCCCTTTCTCCCCTCTCCTTCTTCCCTTTCTCCCCTCTCCTTCTTCCCTTTCTCCCCTCTCCTTCTTCCCTTTCTCCCCTCTCCTTCTTCCCTTTCTCCCCTCTCCTTCTTCCCTTTCTCCCCTCTCCTTCTTCCCTTTCTCCCCTCTCCTTCTTCCCTTTCTCCCCTCTCCTTCTTCCCTTTCTCCCCTCTCCTTCTTCCCTTTCTCCCCTCTCCTTCTTCCCTTTCTCCCCTCTCCTTCTTCCCTTTCTCCCCTCTCCTTCTTCCCTTTCTCCCCTCTCCTTCTTCCCTTTCTCCCCTCTCCTTCTTCCCTTTCTCCCCTCTCCTTCTTCCCTTTCTCCCCTCTCCTTCTTCCCTTTCTCCCCTCTCCTTCTTCCCTTTCTCCCCTCTCCTTCTTCCCTTTCTCCCCTCTCCTTCTTCCCTTTCTCCCCTCTCCTTCTTCCCTTTCTCCCCTCTCCTTCTTCCCTTTCTCCCCTCTCCTTCTTCCCTTTCTCCCCTCTCCTTCTTCCCTTTCTCCCCTCTCCTTCTTCCCTTTCTCCCCTCTCCTTCTTCCCTTTCTCCCCTCTCCTTCTTCCCTTTCTCCCCTCTCCTTCTTCCCTTTCTCCCCTCTCCTTCTTCCCTTTCTCCCCTCTCCTTCTTCCCTTTCTCCCCTCTCCTTCTTCCCTTTCTCCCCTCTCCTTCTTCCCTTTCTCCCCTCTCCTTCTTCCCTTTCTCCCCTCTCCTTCTTCCCTTTCTCCCCTCTCCTTCTTCCCTTTCTCCCCTCTCCTTCTTCCCTTTCTCCCCTCTCCTTCTTCCCTTTCTCCCCTCTCCTTCTTCCCTTTCTCCCCTCTCCTTCTTCCCTTTCTCCCCTCTCCTTCTTCCCTTTCTCCCCTCTCCTTCTTCCCTTTCTCCCCTCTCCTTCTTCCCTTTCTCCCCTCTCCTTCTTCCCTTTCTCCCCTCTCCTTCTTCCCTTTCTCCCCTCTCCTTCTTCCCTTTCTCCCCTCTCCTTCTTCCCTTTCTCCCCTCTCCTTCTTCCCTTTCTCCCCTCTCCTTCCTTTTTTTTTTCTTTCCTTTTTTCATTCAATATTTCTGCACCTGTAGTATGAGCATGTTGTTCGTTTTGTAACTGCTGTGATGCATTGCTATCAGATGTGGCCAATAGTTGCATTTGGAGCTTGTTGCCAATTCATTTTGTTGAATGACAAATGGGTATGTACTTTTTACTCACTATATCTGTCGATAATTATTTCAGAATGTTAGAGTTTCCTTCCATAATATTTGAGTGGAAAACTTCCCAACATGTTCTCAGTTGATACTAACTAGAAGGTCTACATATTTCCACTATCTTTCTTTCCTTCTGAAGGAGTTGATTCCCTGCTGAGCTTTGCTTCCAGTTTCTGAATATCTTCATGACTGAACTTGCTGTGAACGCCCACTGGTTATCTGAGTATAAGAGCTGTCACAGTGCTATCCGTTCCTGTCCCTGCAAGCAGGAACACCAAGTAGTGATGAGGAAGGCAGTTGTGAGGCTCCTGTTTAGGCCAGTTTAGTACAGGCAGGCAGTGCATTGTACAACTACTAACTTCTCGAAGGGATCGGTGTTCACATAACACTTCAGTTTTTGCCAAAAGGATGCACAAAATCAAAGCTTTTTGTCTTGCGCTCATCAGGACTAGGATGCAAGAAACCAGACTTGATAAAGGAAGATCAGTTTATACAATGAGAAGAGAGAACTGATCAGTTAGGCCATCATTGGTATGGAAATGCAGCAGTCTTAGTTCTCCAAGCATGCAGATAGCCTCTGATTGGTCTTGGTGTTGCTATGCTGAATGTAGCAGAGATTGGCAATCTTCACGACTTCCTTCCCAGTCAAAGTAGCTATAATGAATGTACAAATTCCATTTATTGACATTAACACATCTGTTCAATGATGGTAGTTTCTAGCATGTGGAAATGCATCACTCTGAGCCCAACTGACCATAGCAGGCAGTGTACAAATTGTTTTCAACCAACTTGTGCTTGTAAACTTCATAATGCTGTGTCCAGCATTAGATGTAATTTTCCTATTAGACTTCATTTGCCAAATGATTTGGAAACCAATTTAAGATTGTCAGTAAGGTTTGCTGTGTAATGCATTACATATACTTGAAAGTACGTATACTTAACACAGTTTCCAGTTTTATAGGCAAAACTTGTGTATACTTACACCCTTTATCATTGGAAAAGGGACCATGGAGACTGTCAATCGTTGCTGCATTCCCTAAGCAACACTCTGGCCATTCAGAGGCTATCTGCTGGTCTGAGAACTAAGGTTGACAGTTAACGTCTTGCATTTCCAAGCCTAAGAAGGTCCATCCAGTCGGTTGCATTTTCTCATACTGTATAAATTGGTCTTTCTCCTCCAAGTCTGCTTCCCTGTATCTTGGTCTTGATGAGTTTTAAAATAAAAAATATCAATCGTGTATCTGCTTTTCAGCATTAGCTTCTGTACCACCAAGCATCCGCTCTTACTCAGAAGACATCAAACTCTTCTTGTCCAAAACTATGTTTTTTGTTTTTCAGGTGCAGAGGTTGGAATCAGTACGTCTCGTATCCATGCCCGTGGGCCAGTAGGATTGGAGGGGCTGCTGACCACTAAATGGCTGCTCCGTGGAGAGGGCCAGACAGTGTCTGACTTTGCGGAGCAAGGCAGCATGAGCTACATACATGAAAACATACCTGTACCCCAAAGAACATAAACACTTTCACAATGAAAGTATCACAGACATTTATCCTCAGGAATGTTCTGTGACTGTCCATCATTGCTTTCCAGCTTTATTAGTAAGCTATATTTATAAATATCTGTGTAGCAAAGTTTTCATACACCTCTTTCATTTGAGGTCCATTTCGGAGGTTGTTTTTGTACCTGTTGCTGCCCCTTTCTCTAAATACTCCATTCTGATGCTTAAAATGGTACTTGTTAGCTTAGGTAGCTTTTTTGAAGTGACAAGTGAATTAATTATTGTTTGATGAAACAATATCCAGGACAAGTCTTAACAAACAGATGTTACCAGTTCAAACCCCCAATTACTCTTCAACAAAAGTGTGAAGGTGAGTATTGAAGAGAAACACAAAATAACATCAATCAGATTGCTGTCATTACAGGCACGCCTTCCAAACACATTGTGAATGGGGCTCACTTATCACACTGATGTCAATAAGTTATCACTTGACTTTTTAAAGTTGCTTCCATGTAGTCCACTTTCCCTGACAATGTTGCCATTGGTGGGTATGTCGTATCATTTGAATGGGCTTTGCTTCATTTGTGACCCCAGTCCAGTAGAAAGTTGGGAATTTTGAGGTCAAATAAGTGCAGATGTAACACCGTATGGTGAAGGGGCACAAGCCTACAAGTGCATTGCTACAACAGTGGTAGTGTTGAGAAAGGTTTCAGCTCCTTGCACACAAATCACAAAAAGCTTAACATTCTGTTATAGCTAGCAGTTAGGAAGATGAATGGAATGTTGAGACAAAAACAGCTGTTGCAGTATTTTGCCTTTCTTAGAGGGCTCCCTACCTAAGGACCAATATCTTCCTTAGAGAAGAGCTACGGGAGATTGATTCTACATCTAAGGATTATCTTGAGGACAGGTTGAGTAGAATGGATCTATATTCTCTGGTCTGTATAAATGAAGATGTCATCACATTAATGGAGGCATGGATGCTGAGAATTTGGAGTCTCCAACTCGGAAACAGAACTAGATGCCACATTCTCAGGATAAGGATGTGGTCATTTAGAACCAAGATGAGGTGAAAGTTCTGTCTGAGCATTCATAGATTGCAAGTCATTAAGCATATTCAGCACAGATCAATAGATTTTTGAGCAAGATGGATCAGGAATAGGCAGGGAAAATGGTCTTGAGGCACAAAGTCATCCATGATGATTTGAATGTTGCAGCACACTCGAGCTATAGAGCCTACTTCTGCTATTTCTTATCATCATGTTACCTTTTGGGAAACACAACATAGGCCCTTTGACAAGACTTTGGTGCAAAGCTCTGAGAATGCCACATTACAGTGAAACTGAATAGACTGTCAAGTCGTGACCACCTAAATTGATGTGAGCAGAATCTCATTTAAGATTGTCTAGACTGAGAGAAAGTAATATAGGGCAAATAGTGAATGAGGGATCGGTAAGGATATGCATTTATTTGGCAGGAGAAGTCAGTGAACCTGGGCTTGGGAGAGAATAAACAAAACATGGGAAAAGTCAAGATCCAAACAGTTTTTCCAACATAGACTGGAGACAAATGTGTTACAGTAGTGAAGGATTCTGGACAGGATATCATTACATTTGGGTGTTAATCAAAATTCACATTCCTTTAAGGTCCAGTAGACATATCTTGCACTGGGAAAGTACTTGCAGGATGAATGGCCTTAGAGCCGGACTCAAGTGCAGATTGTAGCTGTGAAACTTCTTTGTGACCAAGTTACTGACCCTGGAGAACTATTCACTTTCTAAACCTCCAATAGACCTGAACACCCAGATCTCTTTGTACATCAATTTTCCCCAGGACTTTTCTATTTACTGTATAGTTTGCTCTTGAATTGGATCCAAAGTGAAAATCAATTCTTTTATAGTCACACGTGTCACATGCGGAATTAGCAATCCAGTGTCTCATGGATGTTTTTAGAAACTTTTTTTTTACTGGATTTTGGAAGATTTATGTAATTTGTAGGTGTGAGACCATAGTTTCTTTTGCCAAGTTTTCATTTTGTAAAAGTGCATTTAGGGTTGAATAACGACCTGAGCAATTACAGTGCATCAGAACATGGCACTAAGGATCCTGCACCAGTTTTAAGGAACTATCCATCAAATTGCAAATAAATTATCCAGCTAAACCAGCCAAAAGCCCCAAAAAAGTGACTTTAAAGTCTGTTGCATTCTCCCTCTTGGTCATGTACAGATTTTTGGTGCTTTTAGCAATAGTTATGAGAGTTTCAGATAGTGTGGTTATCACTCTGTTTACAGAGACAATAAATTGTCTTGAAATATTTTGTATTTGTTATAGAATAAAGTTTTCAATAAATGTGGAGCAGTTGTACCTGTTTAATCAGTGTTGGAATACAAAGTCAACATATGTTATATATAGCACTTGTAAAGTAGTAAAATGCCCCAAGGTACCTCATAAGAGCTCCATCAAACAAAAGTTAACACCAAATCAGAGGGAGGTATTGAGACAGATAAAGCTTTTTATTAAAGTTTTAAAGGAATGTTAGGAAACAGGCCCCTGGGCCCAACAAGTCTCCGAAGAGCAACCCACCCAGACTCATTCCCCTACATTTTACCCCTTTACCTAACATTACGGGCAATTTAGGATGGCCAATTCACCTAACCTGTACATCTTTGGACTGTGGGAGGAAACCGGAGCACCCAGAGGAAACCCACGCAGACATTGGGAGCATGTGCAAACTCCACACACAGTTGCCTGAGGCAGGAATTGAACCCAGGTCTCTGGCGCTGTGAGGCAGCAGTGCTAACCACTGTGCTACCGCACTGCCCATATGATCTTAAGTTCAAATCTTCAATATCTTTAAGTTGGTTTCCAACTTAAAGCTGACTTTGAAAGATAAAGGGTGGGAGAGTGTTGCTCTGAATGGGCTTTGGAGACATGGATGATTTAATGGTGATGATTAATGGGTGAAAATTGCCACAGATGATTTGGTAGTGAAAAAAGCCTTTGGTTGTGAGTGATACCACTTTTAAATCTTGAAAAGAAACACAAAAATAATGAGTGGAAGAGGATCCTTGTATTGCAATTATGATCTGCACCTTAGCCCTGCAGCTTTCAGCAGGGTTATGTGCCATGTGCAGGAAGATAGGATTTGAAAGGGCATCTGAGTGTCTTTGGGTTGGCACAGATAAGATGGGCCAAACTGTCATCTTTTGTGCTGTATCATTTCTGTGGTTTCCCAAGAAGTAGTGTCCCTACCTGGGTTCAAGCCCCACTTGCTCCAGACCCGTATAATAGTTTCTAATTTACCTATTCTATGATACTATCTAAAGGGGTGAGAGGTACTGAGCAATCAGGTAAGTGATTTGAGTTTAAGGGTCATGTCACAGTTGTCAATGGTGGAGCAGAGGGAATAGGGAAGCAGAAGAGACCAGAAATGAATGTGTCGGGATTAGGTCGGTGTGCTTTGAAACCGAATGGGGAAGGCCTGAATATGAATGTTTAAGACTACTTTTAAATCAAGACATCAGACTGGAAGCAAACTTAACTCTGAGAGCCCAGGAGTCTTGGGTGAATTGGTCCAAGTTAGGACATAAGCCACTGATATTTAGACCAAGGACATAAATGGTAATTCATGAAAAAGTAAATTCAAAACGAATCAAGAAATTAATTTGATTTTAAAAAAATATTTTAAATAATTCACCAAGTAGGAAAACATTTTAGATATATTTTGAATAAGCCCAGAGGCCATCATGTTATGATTCCAGCTGTAGCTCATACTGAACAAGTCAAGTTCCAGCATGGAACTTTGTTTGATAGACTATAATTTTGTTTTTGCACTTTGGTTGCTTCGGTAGCTGCTGACCATATTGGCATGTGACTACCAAAATTATTTTAACAAAAGAACATCAGTTTATTATACAGAAGAAAAAAAGACAAAGTTTACACATATAATATGAAAAAATAATTTAAGGTCTGATTATAAATAGAAAAATAGGAAGAATCAACTTTTTGCAACAACATCCTTTACTGATATGAGATGAATCTTTGTCTTGGCCTGGGATTAAAAAAACAGTTTTGTTTCAGTCCTCTCTGCTTGAACTTGTGAAACAACATAAGACTTCTTTCCAGCTCTGATGGCCTGAAGCTTTTGACAAACTAAACAATGTCCTCCTGCTGGGATCAATCTTCTGATGACAACCTACTTATGACCCTAGCCCATCTGTTTGTTTTTTGTGGGTCATTAAAAATTTACGTCAGCAATAAGTAGCAATTATCTCAAGATGGTGAATCATTTAACTTATGTCACAGGCTTTGTTTGAAATTGTTTTGAACTTTGCTAAAAGAAGTACTGGTTTATGAGTCTTGCAAAACAAGTCACCTGCACACACCTGAAAATCAATAGAATTTACCTCTGTGTAGAACCAAATTCCCAAACAATACTATAAATTTCCATCAAAATATGACTAAGAAGCTGGAGTAGTCTGTTAAATCCTTCTGGTATTCTGCACCATCTGATAAAACCATGTCTTATTGTGGCTTAGCTTCACTTTCCTGTCTACCCCTTTGCTATTTGACTCCTTTGTCAATAGAGAAGTCAGCCCTGATTGTATTCCAATGATGCTTTGGTCCACAAATAAATGATTTTTTCAGAGGATTCTGCAAACCCATGATTCTCTGAAGAAATCATTTCTCCTCCTATGTCTCAATTGGAACACTCCTTAAATTTAAACTGCCCCTAGTTACAGTCTCTCATACAAAGGCAAATATCCTCACTGCATCTAACCTGTTAAACCCCTTCAGAATCTTACTTTTTATTAAAAGTGCCTCCTCTACTTTAAATCTGCTCCAATGGATACAGATCTAATCTATTCAAAACTTCATTGAATTTATATTCCTCTTACTGTAAATAACACAGTCTATTTGCCTTCCACATACGATAGGAGAGTCAATGTGGCAGAAAGATAAGTTTAGCAGAGTCATTGGGGACATTTAAGGCGACTGCTGGACATGCACATGGAGAGTAGTGAGTTGAGGGGTGCGTAGGTTAAGTTACTATATTTTTCATTAGGATTAACCCTCGGCACAACATCGTGGGCCAAAGGGCCTGTTTTGTGCTGTACTTTTCTATGTTCTATGATAGGCCTCCATTGCCCATGGATTACATTCACTTTCAGAATTTGCCTTCAAAGTGAGATCAACCCTTAATGGTGGCATCAGAATAAAATAGGAAAAGTATTATATCGATGTCTATATGCAGAAATCCCAAGGCTTTCCATTGCACAGAAGGCAAAGTAGGAAGAAGCAGCAAGCTCTATCCATAAAAGTTGCAAGACCTGTTTGTGCTTCAGTCAGTCTATTCCTCTGTTCTCCTTTCAGTAAACATGTTTATGAGAAACTGAAAGATTTACTTTCACTGAGTCACCTTCCAGAATGGTGAAATAATGAGTATGTTGTTTTTACACATTGTTGACGTACTTGGTCACGTTTTTATTCTGTCTTAGGATGTAGATGTGTCTACACCTGTCTCTAACTGATTTGGAAAAAGTGATGGTAATCTGATATCTTGAACTGTTCCTTCTGGTGTTATTAGGTACATCCATGTGTTATTAGAGTTGCAAGATTTGACCTAGCAACAACGAAGAAATGACAATATAGTTCCAGATCAGAACAGTGTGTGGCTTGAAGGGGAATTTGCAGCTGGCTGTGTTCCCATGTACTTGCTACCCTTGTCCTCCTAGCTGTAAGTGGTCACAGGTTTAAAAGTGCTGTTTATAACTTGTACACAGTAAGGCCTGCAGATGCTGAAAGCCAGAGTCATTAGATCTGAAGCTGGAAAAGCACATCTGGTCAGACAGCATCCGAGGAGCAGGAAAATTGACATTTTGGGCTTAAAACATTGACTTTCCTAATCCTTGGTGCAGTTTATAAATTCTGGATGAGTGCATCTTGAAGGTAGTACCAATTGCTGCTACTGGGTGTCAGTGGTAGAGGGATGACTGTTTAGGGATGGGTCTGGGTGATGTTCAGCTTCTTGAGTGTTATGAGAACTGCACTCATCCAGAAAAATGGGAAGTATTCCATTACACTCTTGACTTGTGACTTTCAGATGATAGTCAGGCTTTGGAAATCAGGAGGTGAGTTACTGGTCTCAGAATTCTCAGTCTCTGATGTCTCACATTGTTTTAAAATGTAATTGTAGCACGATCTAACAAAAATGGATTCATAAAATGGAGCAGCACAGTAGATGTACATTTGACCCATCAAATCTACAATGACACAATGTTGAACAATCTGGTTAGTCCCACTTCCCTCGTCTTCAAAATATCACTACCGTTCTGTTCTCTGTTGAGTACTTATCCAATTGCCCTCATTGCATCAAAATTAATCGGCACATTTTTAGTGGTCTACAATTCTGCAATATGTTATCATTTTGAAAATGAAACTGGAATATACCATTGGGCAGTGCTTTCGATTAGGTATATTTTGAAACCATTAGGTTTTCCTAAAGTGAACTAAGAACTGGCTAGACAACTGGCAACAACAACTTATATAAATATTAAATGTTACATTTTACATAATGAAATATCTCAAAAGTGCTTCACATGAGTATTATAAAATAAAACATGATCCCAAGCCTGATAATGAAATATTTGGTTGAAGAGCTAGATTTTAATAAGTCTCTCAAGGCAGATAATGGGAGGGGGAGAAGGAGAAGGGATTAACTGTAAGTCAACAAGATGTAAGAGCATATGTAGGCCATATGCCCTATTGAGTCTGCTCAGCTATTCAATGAGATCATGGTTGATCTGATATTCCTCAAATCCACTTTCCTTCTTTATCCTCATTACCTTTGATTTCTTTAATGATAAACATTTTTAATCTTCCCCTTGAATATACTTAACAATCTAGGCTCAACTACACTCTGTGATAAAGAATTCCACGGATTGCAATCTATGAGAGAGAAAATAATCCTTGTCTCAAGTCTTAAATGGGTAACCTATAACTGTGAGATTATTCCTTAAAGTCCTAGACTGCCCCACAAGAGGAAGCAACCTCTCTGCACCTGCCCTGTTATGCCTCCTAACAAGCTCTTCTCATTCTTCTAAACTAGTGGGCGGCACGGTGGCACAGTGGTTAGCACTGCTGTCTCACAGCGCCAGAGACCCGGGTTCAATTCCCGACTCAGGCGACTGACTGACTGTGTGGAGTTTGCACATTCTCCCCGTGTCTGTGTGGGTTTTCTCCGGGTGCTCCGGTTTCCTCCCACAGTCCAAAGATGTGCAGGTCAGGTGAATTGGCCATGCTAAGTTGTCTGTAGTGTTAGGTAAAAACGGGTACATGTAGAGGTATGGGTGGGTTGCGCTTCGGCGGGTCGGTGTGGACTTGTTGGGCCGAAGGGCCTGTTTCCACACTGTAAGTAATCTAATCTAATCTAAACTCCAATTTGTACAAGCCCAAACTCCTCAACATTTCCTCATGCGAACATGTGAACGTTCTCTGGACTGCCTACAATGCCAGTATATCTTTCCCTAGATAAGGGGACCAAAACTGATTGCAGTAATCCAGGTATGGTTTGACCAGTGCCTTGTAAAAATTTAGCAAAACCTCCCTAATTTTCAACTCCGTCACAGATTATATCCCATCAGCCAAGCTTTGCCACTCACTTAACTGTCTATGTCCCTCTGTGGAGCCAATGTGTCATCCACACTACTTAGAATCACTACAGTGTAGAAACAGGCCCTTCAGCCCAATAAGTCTACACTGATCCTCTAAAAGGTAACCCATCCAGACCGATTCCCCTACCCTATTATCCTACATTTACTCCTGACTAATGCATCTAACCTACACATTTCTGAACACTATGGACAATTTAGCATCGCCAATTCACCTAACATGCATATCTTTGGATTGTGGGAGGAAACCCATGCAGACACAGGGAGAATATGCAAACTTCACGCAGACAGTCGCCCGAGGTTGAAATCAAACCCAAGTCCCTGGTACCGTGAGGCAGCTGTGCTAACCACTGAGCCACCGTGCTATCCCTATTTATTGTTCCTTTGCAAACTTGGTACAAGCACATTGAATTCCATTATTCAAATCATTAATCTTTAATATGTGTTTAAATAATTGTTGCCCTAGAAGTGATCTTTGATTAGGGAAAGAATTGGAGACAGGTAATTGAATGAATGATTATAATTGGGCATTCATAAGTGATCAGAATTGGAGAAGCACAGTAATCTCTAGGAATTGAGGGTTAAAGGAGTTCGGGGCAAGGTCATGGACAGATTTGAAAACAAGTATGAGAATTTTAAAATCAAGATTTTGCTTTTTAGGAGCCAATTTAGGTCAGAGAACACAGATGACAGGGGAATGGGAGTTAAAATACAATTTTTGAATACCCCAAATTTGCAGAGGGTAGAATGTGGGAAATCAGCCAGGAATGTTTTGGAATAATCGAGTCCAGAGGTAACAAAGCCACCAACAAGGGAATCAGTAGCAGATGATCTGAGGCAGAAGTGGAAACACTTAAAATGCTATAGTTTACAAGGTTGTCTTCGCAATGACACGTTGAAAGTTTATATTGGAGTCAAATATGATAGAAAGGTTGTGAACAAATTGACTTAGTCTCTGTTGCCAGGGATGGACATGATGGAGTCAACAATTTAGGCATGGAGTTTGGGCAGGGATGGAACAAAATTACCGAAATGTAATTGGGGAAATTTCTCCACATCTAGTACTGAATGTCACATCAGGAATCTGATAATTTAGCACAAAACACATGAGAACCAACATCTGGAAAAATGCAATAGATTCTTAAAGTTTGCTAAACATAGGATTTCCAGGAGATTGCAGTGTGGTTTACTTGACTCAAAGTTAAACTACTGACCCATATTTTCTCCAGAAAGACCATTTACCTTCGGCTTCAAATCAATGCACCTGCACTTCATTTGGCCCATATCTCTTTAAACCCTTTCTATTCTTATACCCATCCAGATGCCTTTTAAATGTTGTAATTGTGCCAGCCTCTACCACTTCCTCTGGCAGCTCATTCCATACATGTACCACACTCTGCCTGAAAAAGTTGCCCCTTAGGTTCTTTTAAATCCTTTCCCTCTCACCTTTAAAAGACAAATGGTAGTTATAGGGGATTCTATAACTAAGGGGATAAATAGTATCTTTTGCAAGCCGGATTGGGAGTCCCACATGGTGTGTTGTCTGCCCAGTGCCAGGGTGCAGGACATCTCTGACCGACTTGAAAGGATATTGGAATGGGAGGGGGAGGATCCAGTTATTGTGGTCCACATTGGGACAAACAACATAGGCAAGGCTAGGATGGAGGACCTGTTTGGGGATTATCAAGCATTGGGAATTAACTTAAGGAACAGATCTTCGAGAGTCATAATCTCCCAATTACTACCTGAGCCACATGCAAATTGGCTGAGGGATAAGAAAATTAGGGAAGTAAACATGTGGCTAAGAGAGTGTTCTAGCGAAAAGGATAAATAGGATGGTCACTAGGCATTTAAACTAGTGAATTGGTGGGGGCGGGGGGGGGGAAGGGAAAACAACAGGAAGTATAGTGGTAAATAAAAAGGTAAGCAGCAGGATAGCATGTGTGCAAGAGGGTTTGTCACAAAGTGGTCCTTTTTCTAAAAGCTGTTCCTTTTCTCAAGGATACTGTGTCATTGTTTTTTCTTCAGAAGGGTCATAAACCACTCCAGGCTCTAAAACTGCTGAGTTTGGTTCAGAGATAAAAGGTTATTGACAGGCCATTCTGTTTATACATAAACAGGTGAGACTTCAGGCCAAAGCATTTATGTTTAGAAGTGATCTGTATAATGAAAGGGGAGTGTCCAGTCATGGAAACTGAAGGTAAGCTGAGCAGTTCAGTCCAGAAATAGTTAGGGAGTTCAGTTGTGGACTGTGTGAAGAAAGGCTGCCAAACTCATTTCATCTGCCCTTCTAACTTAACCTGTAAGCCTTTGTTTCATTTTTACTATGTTTAAGGGGTTTGCTTATTGGGACTGTTGTGTATATTCGAAACAGCATAATTAAGTCTAGATTGGAAAGACTGATAAGGGTTCTTTATTCTGTTGTGTTTCAGTGTGTAATTTTGTGAATAAATTTTTGTCTGTTTTAAAATCTGGTAGTCAACTTTGCTAACATACTCCGGGTAATTTTCACTGTACACTTACCAAAACAAATTGCAAAGTTATGGTCTGTGCTGCCTGCTTAAGAATGTTTTGAGTGGTCTGGCCTAGTCCATAACAGGTTTAAGTACAAGGCAGACTATAAAAGAAGTAAAAAGGAAGAATAACTCAGGAGGTATTGTTAGAGATTTTGGAAATCATGACGGTAAGAAAGCTAGCATAAGGGCACTTTATGTGAATGCTTGTAGCATTCGTAACAAGATAGATGAGTTAACGGCACAAATCATCGCAAATGAATGTGATTTAGTAGCCATTATGGAGAATTGGTTACAGGATGGTCACGACTAGGAGTTAAATATCCAGGGGTATCGGACTATTCGGAAGGACAGACAGGAAGGCAAGGGAAGTTGTGTAGCTCTGATATTCAAGGATGACATCAGGGAGGTCCTGAGAGATGATTTGGTTCTATGGAGAATAAGGTTGAATCCATTTGGGTGGAAATTAGAAATTCTAAGAAGAAAAAGTCACTGATAGGCGTCGCCTATAGGCCATCACATTAATAACAACACTTTGGGCCAGGCAATAAACAAAGAAATAACTAATGTCTGTAAAAATGGTATGGCAATTATCATGGGGGATTTAAATCTATATGTTGATTGGTCAAACTAGCAGTCATGGTAGTCTTGAGGAGGAGTTTGTTGACTGTATCCATGATAGTTTTCTTGAACAGTATGTAATGGAACCAATGAGGCAACAAGCTATCCTAGATCTGGTCCTGTGTAATGAGACAGGAATAATTAATGACCTCCATAGTTAGGAATCCTCTTGGAAGGAGTGACCACAATATGGTTGAATTTAGAATACAGGTGGAGAGTGTGAAGATAAAATCCAATACTAGGGTCCTGTGCTTAAACAAGGGAGACTACAATAGAATGAGGGAGGACTTGGCTAAAGTAGACTGGAAACAAAGATTTTAATGTGGGACAATTGACGAGCAGTGGTGGACTTTCAAAGCAATTTTTCAAAGTGCTCAGCAAAAGTATCTTCCAGTGAAAAGGAAAAACCGTAAGAAAAGGGGTAATCTGCCATGGGGTCTGAGGAAATAAGGAAGGCTATCAAATTGAAAGAGAAAGCAGACAAAGTGGCCAAGATCACATGAAACTAGAAGATTGGGAAAACTTTTAAAGGTCAACAGAAAGCCACAAAAAGAGCTATAAAGAAAAGTACGATAGAACATGAGAAAAACTAGCGCAGAATATAAAGACAGATAGCAAATGTTTCTATAAAGATATAAAATGAAAAAGAGTGGCTAAAGAAAATGGTCCTTTAGAAGATGAAAAGGGGTATTTCATTGTGGGATATGATGAAATGGCCGAGGCATTGAACAGGTATTTTGTATTGGTTTTTACAGTGGAGGACACAAATATCATGCCAGTAAATAACAAAGAGACGAAGGTAAATGAGGACCTGGAAACAATAATAATTATGGAAGTAGTAGGGTTGGCAAGCTAAGGGAGCTAAGAATAGACAAATCTCATGGCGCTGATGGAATGCATCCCAGGGTATGAAAAGAGATGGTGGGAGAAATTGCAAGTACACTGGTAGTAATTTTCCAGTAAATATGATGCCACTATTTAAAAAGGGTGGTAGACAAAAGATGGTGAATTATAGACTGGTTAGCTTAACCTCTGTAGTGGGGAAGATGCTTGAGTCTGTCATTAAAAAAAAGCAAGGCATCTTGCTAGAAACTGTCCTGTTGGGCAGACACAGCATGGGTTCATGAAGGGCAGTTGAAACTTTATTGCTGGAACAGCACAGCAGGTCAGGCAGCATCCAGGAACAGGAGATTCGACGTTTCGGGCACAGGCCCTTCTTCAGGAATGAGCCTGAAGAAGGGCCTGTGCCCGAAACGTCGAATCTCCTGTTCCCTGGATGCTGCCTGACCTGCTGTGCTGTTCCAGCAATAAAGTTTCAACTTTGATCTCCAGCATCTGCAGACCTCACTTTCTCCTTCATGAAGGGCAGGTCATGCTTAACAAATCTTTTGGAATTCTGTGAAGACATTACAAGCAAGGCGGACAACAGGGACCCAGTGGATGTGATGTACCCAGATTTCCAAAAGGCCTTCGACAAGATGCTGCTCAAGATAAAGATGAATGGTGTTACGTGTAAAATATTAGCATGGGTAGAGGATTGGTTGACTAACAGGAAGCAAAGAGTGGGGATAAATGAGTGCCATTCTGGCTGGCAATCAGTAACTAGTGGTGCGCTTCAGGGATCAGTTTTGGGACCAAAATTATTCACAATTTATACAGATGATTTGGAGTTGGGGACGTGTTGTTTGTCAAAGTTTGCAGGTGATACTAAGATGAGTGGCAGAGCAAAGTGTGCAGAGGACTGCGAAACTTTGCAGAAGAACATAGATACTTAAAGTGAGTGAGCAAAGGTCTGGCAGATGGAATACAATGTTAATAAATATAAAGTCATCCATTTTGGTATGAATAACAGTAAAAAGGACTATTATTTGAATAGTAAAAAGTTGCAGCATGCTGCTATACAGAGGGACCTGGGTGCCCTTGTGCACAAACCACAGAGGGTTGGTCTGCAGGTGCAACAAACAATGAGGAAGGCAAATGGGATTTTTTAGATTACATTACATTACAGTGTGGAAACAGGCCCTTCGGCCCAACAAGTCCACACCAACCCGCCGAAGCGCAACCCACCCATACATTTACCCCTTACCTAACACTACGGGCAATTTAGCATGGCCAATTCACCTTACCTGCACATCTTTGGACTGTGGGAGGAAACCCACGCAGATACAGGGAGAATGTGCAAACTCTACACAGTCAGTCGCCTGAGGTGGGAATTGAACCCGGGTCTCTGGCACTTTGAGGCAGCAGTGCTAACCACTGTGCCACCATGCCGCCCAAATTCTCGTTCACTTGCTAATGGGATTGAGTTTAAAAGCAGGGAGGTTATGTTGCAGCTGTACAGGGTGCTGGTGAGGCCACACCTGGAGTACTGCGAGCAGTTTTGGTCTCCTTACTTGAGAAAGGACGAACTGGCACTGGAAGGGGTGCAGAGGAGGTTTACTGGCTTGATTCTGAGTTGAGGGGGTTGGCTTCTGAGGAGAGACTGAGTAGATTGGGATTATATTCATTGGAATTCAAAAGAATGGTGTGGGATCTTGTAGAAACATTTAAAATTATGAAGGGAGTAGATAAAATAGAAGTAGAGAGGATGTTTCCACTGGCAGGTGAAACTGAGACAAGAGGGCATAGCCTCAAGATTAGAGGGAGGAGATTTAGGACTGAATTGAAAAGGAACTCAGTCACCCAGAGGGTTGTAAATCTGTGGAATTCCTTGCCCAGTGAAGTAATTGATGCTGCTTCAGTAAATGTTTTTAAAGCGAAGATAGAGTTTCTTTACGAACAACAAAGGATTTAAGGGATATGGCGAAAGGGCAGGTAAGTGGAGCTGAGTCCACGAAAAGATCAGCCATGATCTTATTGAATGTGGAGCAAGCCCAAAGAGCCAGATGGCCTACTCCCGCTTCTAGTTTTTTTGTTTAACCTATGCCCTCTAGTTTCCCCACCCTGGGGAAAATACTTTGTCTATTTATCCTATCCATGCCCCTCATGATTTTATAAACTTCTGTAAGGTCACCTCTCAGCCTCTGACATACCAGTGAAAATAGCCCCAGCCTATTCAACTTGTCCGATAGCTCAAATTCTCTAATTCTGGCAACATACTTCTAAATAGTAGTCAAGATGGAAGCAGAGTAGGATGCTCCAGTCGGACGTCCTCCGTTTGCCAGTTCCTTTTTAATTTTTCTCTCCTTTTTGCAGTCTTTTTTTCTACCCGCCGCAAATTTTAACCAGAGAATGGAGTCAAAGGAGACGTGTTGCAACCAGAGCCCAGGTGGGAGCAGAGTGCTCAGGCCAAGTCCTGCAGCAGCAGCTGAGCAAGCGCGGGCTGATTTGCAGGCCAAGTTGAGTCGCAAGTCAAGTCCTGGAGCAGAGGGCACAGCAAGTATGGGCCGGAGCAAGAGCAGCAGCAGAATGCATGGGATGAGCAATGAAGCAGGAGCAGATTGAGTGTGGGCTGAGTCCTGGATGGAGACCAGTGCATGGAGACAGTGTTGCCTCATGTGCAGAAGCCAGTAGGCATGGACCCATGTTGGAAAAGGACTAGAATTTCTAGAAATTAAATACTTTATAGTTTTTATTATTATTCAGGACATTTTAAACTCTATTCCCATGTTTACCTATACTTTTTTTTAACTCAACATATAAAATATCTGTACCTCGGTACACTGTACTTAAGATGGCACCGAGGTGTGTATGTGACAACAATGACTATTCTATTCTATTAAAAATCTTTACTGTACCATTTCAAGTCTCACAGTATCCTTTCCAAAGGATGGGGGAGCAGAATTATATGCAGTATTCCAAAAGTGGCTGAACCAATGTCCTGTACTGCCACAACATGACCTCCCAACTCCTCTACCATTCAATGCTGTGACTAATAAAGGCAAGCATTCTGACAGAGATTTTTACAGCATTGAAAAATACCCTTTTGCCCATTGAATCACAGCTGTCATTAAACATCAATCTATTTAAATCTAATTTCCAAACAATTAGCACATAGTCTTGTACACTATGGCATTTCAAGTGCTCTTTAATGTCTTGAGAGTTCCTTTTTCTATTACCATTTTAGGCAATGGGTTCTTCTGGGTGCAAAACGTATTCTTCAAAACTGCTATAAATCTCCAGCCCCTTACCCTTAAATCTGTACTCCATGGTTATTTGCTCTTCTACTCGGGGATAACGATTCTTCTTATCTATTCCCTTCATAAGACCGTAAGAAATAAGAACAGGAGCAGGCCATTCAGCTCCTTGAGTTTGCTCAACCATTCAAAACGATCATGGCTGATTCAACATTCTTCACGTCCACATTCCTGCATCTTCCCCATAACGCTTAATTTCCTTACTGATCAAGAATCTATGCATCTATATCAGTCTTAAATATACACAATGACTTTGCTGTTCCCACAGCTCTCTGCAGCAAGGAAACCAAAGACTCTCAAACCTCAGAAAAAAAATTGTTCTTCATCTCATTCTTAAATTGATGCCCCTGCATTCTAAGACTAAGTGCCCTCTGGTCCTATATTCTTCCATGAGGAGTTAAGAATGTGGTGCTGGAAGAGCACAGTAGGTCAGGCAACATCCGAGGAGCAGGAAAATCAACATTTCAGGCAAAAGCACTTCATCAGGAATACACTGAAGGGCTTTTGCCCAAAAGATCAATTTTCTTGCTCTTCGGATGCTGCCTGACCTGCTGTGCACTTCCAGCACCACACTCTCAACTCTAATCTCCAGCATCTGCAGTGCTCACTTTCGCCTCTTGCATGAGGAGAACCACCCTCTCAATATTTCCCCTGTCAAGCCTCTGAATCCAAATATCTCAAATTAGGTCACCTCTCATTCTTCTAAATTCCAATGAGTCCCAACCTTTTGAACCTTCGCACTAATCCCTCAATATCAGGGATCCTGCAAGTGAGCCTTCTTTGAACTGCCTCCAAATGAAATGATGTGGAGATGCCGGTGTTGGACTGGGGTGTACAAAGTTAAAAATCACACAACACCAAGTTATAGTCCAACAGGTTTAAATTGGAAGCACACTAGCTTTCGGAGCGTCGCTTCTTCATCAGGTGATTGTGGAGGACACAATTGTAAAGCACAAAATTTATAGTAAAAGTTTACAGGGTGATGCAACTGAAATTATACATTGAAAAATACCTTGTTTGTGTGTTGAGTCTTTCATCTGCTCGAATACCATGATAGTTTCACTTCTTTCGTGTGTAAATCACAAAACTGTTTTTTAGAAGTTGCATTTTCGGGTTAACTGTAACAATTGGTGTTAGCTAGACAATATGTTGAAAGTGTTAGCCCCCTGTGTTCTCTGTCTGTGCCATGATGTTTAGATTGATTCTAATCTAAAAAGTGAGATAAGAGTTTTACATGAATTCATGCAGTTTTTGAGCAAAGTACAATATAATGCTGCAAGTACAAATTCACCCCACAAACGTATATGTATATGTATGCATGTGGGTCTTTGTGATCTGTGTGAGTGTCTGTCTGGGATGGGGGTTGAGTGTGAGAGAGTGTATATGTGTATGTATGTGAGTGTAGAGTGTCTTAAGTCTGTGAGTGGCTGCATGTGAGAGTGTGGGAGTGTGTCTCTGTCTGGAGTGGGGGGGTTGTGAGTGTCTGTGAGAGAGAGTGTATACGTGTGCATGAGTTAGAGTGGTCTAAGTCTCTGAGAGGATGCATCTGAGTGTGGGAGTGTGTGTGTCTGTAAGAGTGTGTGTGTCTGTAAGTGTCTGTGTATATGTGTATGTGTGTGTATAGTGTAATGGCGGTCACCTGTAGTGTGACATGAACCCAAGGTCCCGGTTGAGGCCCTCCCTATGGGTATGGAACCGAGCCATCAGCCTCTGCTTGACCACTTTTCGCTGCTGCCTGTCCCGAAGTCCACCTTAGAGGATGGTCACCCGAAGGTCCGAGGTAGAATGTCCTGGACCGTTGAAGTGTTCCCCAACTGGAAGGGAACACTCCTGTCTTGATTGTTGTGAGGTGCCCATTCATCCGTTGCCGTAGTCTTTGCTTGGTTTCCCCAATGTACTATGCCTCAGGGCATCCATGCCTGCAACATATAAGATGGACAACGTTGGCTGAGTCACATGAGTATCTGCCACATTCTTGGTGGGAGGTGTCCCCACGTGTAATGGTGGTATCCATGTCCACACTCTGACACGTCTTGCAGCGCCTACCGTGACAGGATTGTATGGAGTTGTCCTGAGAGCCGGGCAGCTTGCTATGAACGTTGATCTGTTTGAGGTTTGGCGGTTGTTTAAAGGCAAGCAGTGGAGTTGTGGGAAAGGTCTTGGCGAGGTGCTCATCCTCATTGATGGTGTGTTGCAGGTCACGAAGAAAATGGCGTTTTTCGGCTCCTGGGACGTCCTGAACAACGAAGGGTACCCTGTCGGTTGCAGCACGTGTCTGTCTCCTGAGGAGGTCATTACGGTTCCTTGCTGTGGCACGTCGGAACTGGCGGTCGATGAATTGAGCATCGTACCATTGCACTACACGCACACCCTTACACACACTCACACATGCATCCTCTCAGAGACTTAGACCACTCTACACTCACGCACACGTATACACTCTCTCTCACAGACACTCACAACCCCCCCCACCCCAGACAGAGACACACTCCCACACACTCACATGCAGCCACTCAAAGACTTAAGAAACTTTACACTCACATACACACACATATACACTCTCTCACACGCAACCCCCATCCCAGACAGACACTCACACATAGACACGAAGACCCACATGCATACATATACGTTTGTGGGGTGAATTTGTACTTGCAGTGTTACATTGTACTTTGCTCAAAAACTGTATGAATTAATGTAAAACTCCATTATCTCACTTTTTGGATTAGAATCAATCTAAACATCATGGCATAGACAGAGAACACAGGGCGCTAACACCTTAAACATATTGTCTAGCTAACACCCATTGTTACAGTTAACCTGAAAATGCTACTTTAAAAAAAAGTTTTGTGATTTACACACGAAAGTGAAACTATCATGGTATTCGAACAGATGAAAGACTCAACAGACAAGCAAGGTATTTTTCAATGTATAATTTCAGTTACATCATCCTGTAAACTTTTACTATAAATTCTGTGCCTTACAATTGTGTCCTCTACAATCACCTGATGAAGGAGCGACGCTCCGAAAGCTAGTGTGCTTCCAATTAAACCTGTTGGACTATGACCTGGTGTGTGATTTTTAACTTCGTCCAAATGAAATCACTTTGTACATGTTATATTTCCCACTCCGTTTTCTCTTCTTTAAGGAAAATTAACCCAAGCTATCTTATCTCTCTGCAGAACATAAATGTTTGGGGTTATTTTTGGGAGCAATGTGTAAGGCAGCAGCAGGTTGCATATCTGCACCTAATGACTACTCAACTACTCATGTACAAACGTGCCAGCAGGTGGTGCTTTCGTCCATAGGGATGCCGGGAATTGTAGTCTCTGGTCAGCTACACACACGGGCAGTACTATTCTACGTCTTAGGGTTTGCTGGGAGCTGTAGTCTGTCCCGCGCGATAGGACTACAACTCCAAGCAGGCAAGAGATTTGCGCAAGCGCACTTGCAGAGATCCTGCCCATGGTTGCCTATGCGGAGAAGGTAGCGCGCGGGGCGATGTCGAGATCTGATGAGGAAGAGATGGATTTCGGGGGATTCTCTCGATTTGACAGTCCAAGTAGCTCAGCCGGAAACAGTGAGCGAGAGTCCTGGCAGGAGGAGGATGAACCATCTGAGGGAGAAGTGGCACAAGATGAGGTAAAGTGAGCTCAAAAGCGGATGTGAGAGGGAGCGTGGTCGGCTAAGTCCCGGGAACCGAAGGAGCTGCCCGTGGACAGAATCAACAGGCGATTGAGCTCTGCTCAGCGTCTAGCGTTTCCCGCACTTTCCCACTATGGCTCTGTTTTGGTAAGAGCGCAGGGGCTGGCGGGACGCAGGAGGAGTTAGTGCAGTGCGCACGCGCAGGCCGCTCACGCATCCCTGCATGAGGACCCACGAGCAGCAGGTGGGTGGGGCCACGGTGAAGGGGGTGGGGCATAGGGAGAGCAGTCTTTGCATTGGCCTCTGAAGCTTGTGATTTCAAATGCGACGACAACCAGGTGTCATGTGACTTCTGACTTATACTACCTCAAATAAGGAGCAAAGTTTCTCCTTGTCTACCCCGTCTGGACCCTAGAGAGCTCTATACTTAATTAAATCTCTGTCAGCCTTCTCTGCTTTATGGAAAATAACTCCAGCCTGTCAACTCTCTCATCACAGCTCACTCAGCCCAGTCAGCAGTCCTGGTGATTCTCTTCTGTGCTTTGTCTAATGCAAACACATCCTTCTTATATTGTATTATCCATAACTGCAGACAGTGACCTAAGGTTTTACACAGTTCCATAATAACCTCCTAGTTCTTGTATTTAGTGTCCTAACTAATAAAAGAAAGTACCCAGATGCCTTTTAAATCATCTTATCTACATGTCATTTTGACTGCAAGGATATATGGATGTACACACAAGGTCTGCCTGATCCTCTGTAGTTCTGATTAGAGTCGTGCTGGAAAAGCACAGCAGGTCAGGCAGCATCCGAAAAGCAGGAAAATCGATGTTTCGGGCAAAAGCCCTTCATCAGGAATGAGGCTGGGAGCCTTGGGGGTGGAGAGATAAATGGGAGGGAGGTGGGCTGGGGAAAGGTAGCTGTGAGTGCGATAAGTGGATGGAGGTGGGGTAAAGGTGATAGGTCTGAGAGAAGGGTGGAGCGGATAGGGAGGAAGGAAGGCTCCCAGCCTCATTCCTGATGAAGGGCTTTTGCCTGAAACGTCAATTTTCCTGCTCCTTGGATGCTGTCTGACCTGCTGTGCTTTTCCAGCACTACTTTAATCTTGACTCTAATCTCCAGTATCTGCAGTACCCACTTTTGCCGAAATGATTTTAACCTAACTGTGAATCCTCTTCCAATGATGCCTACCTTGCAGAAGTTTTCCTCTTTCTACAAGGATCTCAGTGAGTGTCTCTCTCACTGTAACTCCCAGGTCATCTCCTCTGACCTGAAGCTCTTCAGCAGCACAGTCCTTATGACCTGTCTATCTTCCTTCCCACCTATCTGCTCCACCCTCCTCTCTGATCTATCACCTTTACTCCACCTCCATCCACCTATTGCCCTCTCAGCTACCATCCCCCAGGCTCACCCCCTCCCATTTATCTCTCCACCCCGAAGGTCCCCAGCCTCATTCCTGATGAAGGGCAAAATGTTGATTTTCCTGCTCCTTGGATGCTACTTGACCTGCTGTGCTTTTCCAGCACTACTCCAACCTTGACTCTAATCTCCAGCATCTGAGGTACCCACTTTCGCCTTCCTAGGGTTCTGCCATTCAATATTATTAGTCCAGCCAAAATGAATCACCTGATACTTTTTAGGATTAAATTCTATTTGCCAAAAAAAAAGTCTTTTTTGTTTTTATATTTCTGGTTTCAAGTCCTATGACTGTTTCGAGTGGAAATTATGTGATTTTAATATATTCAAGGTTTGCATAAAGATTTATAGCTTGGGTGCCGGTTGTTGTAGTGTGGGTATGTTAGCTGAGCTGGGATGTTGATTTGCAGATGTTTTCATCACTTGTCTAGGTAATATCTTCAGCGCTTTGGAACATCCTGTACTGTGTCTTCCAGAATTTACTTGGTTCCGTTCCTGCTGCTTCCGGTTGCCCATCCCAGTCGTTTGTTATAGTGTCCGGTATATTGGGTCGAGGTCTATGTGTTTGTTGATGGAGTCTGTGGATGAGTGCCATGCTTCTAGAAACTCTCTGGCTGACCACAGTTTGGCTTGGAGGGGAAAGTGAGGACTGCAGATGCTGGAGATCAGAGCTGAAAATGTGTTGCTGGAAAAGCGCAGCAGGTCAGGCAGCACCCAAGGAGCAGGAGAATCGACGTTTCGGGCATGAACCCTTCTTCAAGAATGAGGAAAGTGTGTCCAGCAGGCTAAGATAAAAGGTAGGGAGGAGGGACTTGGGGGAGGGGCGTTGGAAATGCGATCAAGGTGAGGGTGGTAGGCCGGAGTGTGGGTGGGGGCGGAGAGGTCAGGAAGAAGATTGCAGGTTAGGAAGGCGGTGCTGAGTTCGAGGGATTTGACTGAGACAAAGTGGGGGGAGGGGAAATGAGGAAACTGGAGAAGTCTGAGTTCATCCCTTGTGGTTGGAGGGTTCCTAGGCGGAAGATGAGGCGCTCTTCCTCCAACCGTCGTGTTGCTATGGTCTGGCGATGGAGGAGTCCAAGGACCTGCATGTCTTTGGTGGAGTGGGAGGGGGAGTTGAAGTGTTGAGCCACGGGGTGGTTGGGTTGGTTGGTCCGGGTGTCCCAGAGGTGTTCTCTGAAACGTTCCGCAAGTAGGCGGCCTGTCTCCCCAATATAGAGGAGGCCACATCGGGTGCAGCGGATGCAGTAAATGATGTGTGTGCAGGTGCAGGTGAATTTGTGGTGGATATGGAAGGATCCCTTGGGGCCTTGGAGGGAAGTAAGGGGGGAGGTGTGGGCGCAAGTTTTGCATTTCTTGCGGTTGCAGGGGAAGGTGCCGGGAGTGGAGGTTGGTTTGGTAGGGGGTGTGGACCTGACGAGGGAGTCACGGAGGGAGTGGTCTACTCGGAACGCTGATAGGGGAGGGGAGGGAAATATATCCCTGGTGGTGGGGTCCATTTGGAGGTGGCGGAAATGACGACGGATGATACGATGTATATGGAGGTTTGTCGGGTGGTAGGTGAGGACCAGTGGGGTTCTGTCTGGTGGCGATTGGAGGGGCGGGGCTCAAGGGCGGAGGAGCGGGAAGTGGAGGAGATGCGGTGGAGGGCATCGACGATCACGTCTGGGGGGACATTGCGGTCTTTGAAGAAGGAGGCCATCTGGGTTGTACGGTATTGGAACTGGTCCTCCTGGGAGCAGATGCAGTGGAGACGAAGGAATTGGTAATATGGGATGGCGTTTTTACAGGGGGCAGGGTGGGAGGAGGTATAGTCTAGGTAGCTGTGGGAGTCCGTCGGTTTATAGTAAATGTCCGTGTTGATTCGGTCGTCCGAGATAGAAATGGAAAGGTCGAGGAAGGGGAGGGAGGAGTCTGAGATGATCCAGGTGAATTTGAGGTCGGGGTGGAAGGTGTTGGTAAAGTGGATGAACTGTTGAACCTCCTCGTGGGAGCACGAGGCAGCGCCGATACAGTAATCGATGTAGCAGAGGAAAAGGTGGGAGGTGGTGCCAGTGTAGCTGCGGAAGATGGACTGTTCCACATATCCGACGAAGAGGCAGGCATAGCTGGGGCCCATGCGGGTGCCCATGGCTACTCCTTTGGTTTGGAGGTAGTGGAAGGAGTGGAAAGAGCAGTTGTTCAGGGTGAGGACCAGTTCAGTCAGTCGAAGGAGGGTGTCAGTGGAAGGGTACTGGTTGGTACGGCAGGAAAGGAAGAAGCGGAGGGCTTTGAGTCCTTCGTGATGGGGGATGGAGGTGTACAGGGACTGGATGTCTATGGTGAAGATAAGACGTTGGGGACCGGGGAAGCGAAAATCATGGAGGAGGTGGAAGGCGTGGGTGGTCTCCCGAACGTAGGTGGGGAGTTCTTGGACTAAGGGGGACAGGACCGTATTGAGGTATGCAGAGATGAGTTCGGTGGGGCAGGAGCAGGCTGAGACAATGGGTCGGCCGAAGCAGTCAGGTTTGTGGATTTTGGGCAGGAGGTAGAAACGGGCGGTGCGGGGTTGTGGGACTATGAGGTTGGAGACGGTGGATGAGGTATCCCCTGAGGTGATGAGGTTATGGATGGTCTGGGAGATGATGGTTTGGTGGTGGGAGGTTTATTATCATGAACACACACTGGATTATCAACACTATGCTCACGGGGATCAGGTTTACGAGACAGGAGGAAAGCAACAATCAATTTGCATTCTTAGATGTGATGGTAGAAAGAACACAGAATGGTGAATGCATCACAAAAGTGTACAGGAAAGCCACACATATTGACCAAGTCCTGAACTACAACAGCAACTCCTCAAACACACACAAGAGAAACTGCATTAGGACCCTGTTCAAAGATACTACAACACACTGCAGCACTCCCCACCTACAAAGGGAAGAAGATGAGTATTCGCCAAGAAAGGATATCCCCACAATTTCATCCGCAGATGCCAAACAGGCAAGCAATGCGACATGGACATGCCACAACCAACTCAGTAGCCACACTACCTTGCATAAAAAATGTCTCAGAAATCACACCCTGATTTCTCCGACCACTGGGATTCATGACAGCCCATAAACCGACAACCATGCTCAGACAACAACTCACCAGAACAAAAGACCCTATAACCATCATGTACAAGGCTAAGGTAATTTACAAGATTCCATGCAAAGACTGCATGCAACATTGTATAGGATGAACAGGCAGAGAATTAGCAATCCACATCCATGAACACCAACTAGCCACTAAATGCAATGACCAGCTGTACCTTGTAGCCATACACACAGATGGTGAGGACCGTAAATTCGACTGGGACAACACAACAATCATAGGACAAGCCAAACAGAGGGTAGCCAGAGAATTTCTAGAAGCATGGCACTCATCCATAGACTCCATCAACAAACACAGAGATCTAGGCCCAATATACCGGTCACTACCACGAACTACCGGAAAATGGCAACCAGAAACAGCAGGATTGGAACCAAATAAATTCCAGACGACACAGTACAGCAGCGCTTCACAGGCGGCTCCAAAGCACTGAAGATGTCACCCAGCCAGGAGACGAAATGTCTGCGAATCAACTTCCTGGCTCAGCGAACATACCCACAACCACGACATTTTAATATACTAATTACATCCTCCCTCCTTAAACAGTTCCTCAGCATCAATGATCACATGCTTCCAACCTGCTTGGATTGACTTTCCCACCCATGGTGAGATGCTGCTGTCGTGCCTTTGCTGATCACACCATAACAGTTTATATATGAATTCCTATTAACAATAATAATAGAAGTTATCAATGTGACTTACTTTTTGGACACATGACTTTAATAGGTGATAATCACACTCTAAATATAATCATAGGTATTTCTAAAATTTAGTACTCTGGAGAGTAATGAGGAGTCACTCTGGCCAGGAAAGTACCATGAGTCTTAGAAAGAAGTACATTTACAGAGGTTACGCTCCTTGGAACAGATGATGTGGTTTTCACTCAGATTATAGTGTTAAAGGTTAAGATGAAGAGGAATTTGTTAAGTGTGTACAAGACAATTTTCTGATTCAGTATGTGGATGTACCTACTAGAGAAGGTGCAAAACTTGACCTACTCTTGGGAAATAAGACAGGGCAGGTGACTGAGGTGTCGGTGGGGGAGTACTTTGGGGCCAGCGACCATAATTCTATTAGATTTAAAATAGTGATGGAAAAGGATAGACCAGATCTAAAAGTTGAAGTTCTAAATTGGAGAAAGTCCAATTTTGACGCTATTAGACAAGAACTTTCGAAAACTGATTTGGGGCAGATGTTCACAGGTAAAGGGACAGCTGGAAAATGGGAAGCCTTCAGAAATGAGATAACGAGAATCCAGAGAAAGTATATTCCTGTTAGGGTGAAAGGAAAGGCTGTAGGTAAAGGAATGCTGGATGACTAAAGAAATTGAGGGCTTGGTTAAGAAAAAGAAGGAAGCATATGTAAGGTATAGACAGGATGGATCGAGTGAACCCTTAGAGTATAAAGGAAGTAGGAGTATACTTAAGAGGGAAATCAGGAGGGCAAAAAGGGGACATGAGATAGCTTTGGCAAATAGAATTAAGGAGAATCCATAGGGTTTTTACAAATATATTAAGTACAAAAGGGTAACTAGGGAGAGAATACGGCCCCTCAAAGATCAGCAAGGCGGCCTTTGTGTGGAGCCGCAGAAAATGGGGGGCGATACTAAATGAGTATTTTGCATCAGTATTTACTGTGGAAAAGGATATGGAAGATATAGGGAGATAGATGGTGACATCTTGCAAAATGCAGATTACAGAGGAGGAAGTGCTGGATGTCTTGAAACGGGTAAAGATGGATAAATCCCCAGGACCTGATCAGGTGTAGACCAGTGAGCCTGACCTCGGTGGTGGGCAAGTTGTTGGAGGGAATCCTGAGGGACAAGATGTACATTTATTTGGAAAGGCAAGGACTGATTCAGGATAGCCAACATGGCTTTGTGTGTGGGAAATCATGTCTCACAAACTTGATTGAGTTTTTTGATGAAGTAACAAAGAAGATTGATGAGGGCAGAGCAGTAGATGTGATCTATATGGACTTCAATAAGATGTTCGACAAGGTTCCACATGGGAGACTGATTAGCAAGGTTAGATCTCATGGAATACAGGGAGAACTAGCCATTTGGATACAGAACTGGCTCAAAGGTAGAAGACAGAGGGTGGTGGTGGAGGGTTGTTTTACAGACTGGAGGCCTGTGACCAGTGGAGTGCCACAAGGATCGGTGCTGGGTCCTCTACATTTTGTCATTTACATAAATGATTTGGATGTGAGCATAAGAGGTACAGTTGGTAAGTTTGCAGATGACACCAAAATTGGAGGTGTAGTGGACAGCGAAGAGGGATACCTCAGAGTGCAACAGGATCATGACCAGATGGGCCAATGGGCAGATGGAGTTTAATTCAGATAAATGCGAGGTGCTGCATTTTGGGAAATCTTAGCAGGACTTATACACTTAATGGTAAGGTCCGAGGGTGTGTTGCTGAACAAAGAGAACTTTGTTCAGCAAAGAGAACAAAGAGTGCAGCTTCATAGCTCCTTGAAAGTGGAGTCGCAGGTAGATAGGATAGTGAAGAAGGCGTTTGATATGCTTTCCTTTATTGGTCAGAGTATTGAGTACAGGAGTTGGGAGGTTATGTTGCAGCTGTAAAGGACATTGGTTAGGCCACTGTTGGAATATTGCGTGCAATTCTGGTCTCCTTCCTATTGGAAAGATGTTGTGAAATTTGAAAGGGTTCAGAAAAGATTTCCAAGGATGTTGCCAGGGTTGGAGGATTAGAGCTAGAGGGAGAGGCTGAACAGGCTGGGGCTGTTTTCTCTGGAGCGTCGGAGGCTGAGGGGTGACCTTATAGAGGTTTACAAAATTATGAGGGACATGGATAGGGTGAATAAGCAAAGTCTTTTTCCCTGGGTTGTGGGAGTCCAGAACTAGAGGGCATAGGTTTAGAGTAAGAGGGGAAAATATAAAAGAGACCTAAGGGCCAACTTTTTCACACAGAGTGTGTGCATGTATGGAATGAGCTACCAGAGGAAGTGGTGGAGGCTGATATAATTGCAACATTTAAGAGGAATTTGGATGGGTATCTGAATAGGAAGGGTTTGGAGGAATATGGGCCAGGTGCTGGCCGGTGGGACTAGATTGGGTTGGGATATCTGGTCGGCATGGACGTGTTGAACCAAAGGGTCTGTTTCCATGCTGTACATCTTTATGACTCTATTGTGTTATGAAGTTGAAGGCATGTACTATAGAGAGAATGAATGCTGTTTTGTATTGAGAGCTTACAAGCACCTGTCATATAACTAGCTAGCAGTCTCAGAGTGTACTGGAAAACTTTAAACGTAACATTTAGCTTTGAAATGGATACCTGACTTTTGGTTGCTGTTTTAACAATTCAAATTTAGCTGATCGGTTTAAATTATGCCCCAGGATACTAAAACCCAATTGAGTTTTAATTTATTGTTTTTGCCCAACCTTGAACCCATGAGATGATCCGATGTTTGGGGTATAAAGAAGCAGGCATTTTGAAGGTTAGACAGAGACCAGCTGCCATCAACAGAGTAAACTGCCAGCAAAACACTCTCTGACAAAAGTACCTTTTTCATATGTAACATGTTCACAGTAAAAATAAATAAGACAACCCAGGGAGATCTTCAGCCGAAAGAAGATGGACACTGACGACGACAACAGCCGCTGTGTGGTTGTGCAATTAAGTTGATGTAACTTTAATACGGGTTTTTATTGCAACAATGTATTTTTTTTTTGGAGGCAGATAACAAGCTGTTAAGAGAAAGGGGAGCTTAGAGTTGTGAATAGTTAGAGTCATAGTCATAGAGATGTACAGCACGGAAACAGATCCTTTGGTCCAACCCATCCATGCCGACCAGATATCCCAACCCAATCTAGTCCCACCGGCCAGCACCCGGCCCATATCCCTCCAAACGCTTCCTATTCATTTACCCATCCAAATGCCTTTTAAATGTTGCAATTGTACCAGCCTCCACCACTTCCTCTGGCAGCTCATTCCATACACGTTTCAACCACTGTGTGAAAAAGTTGGCCCTTAGGTCTCTTTTATATCTTTCCCCTCTCACCCTAAACCTATGTCCCCTAGTTCTGGACTCCCCAACCCAGGGAAAAGACTTTGGCTATTTATCGTATCCATGCCTCTCATAATTTTGTAAACCTCTGTAAGGTCACCCCTCAGCCTCCTACGCTCCAGGGAAAACAGCCCCAGCCTGTTCAGCTTGTCCCTATAGCTCAAATCCTCCAACCCTGGAAACACCCTTGTAAATCCTTTCTGAGCCCTCTCAAGTTTCACAACATCTTTCCGATAGGAAGGAGACCAGAATTTCACGCAATATTCCAACAGTGGCCTAACCAATGTCCTGTACAACTGCAACATGACCTCCCAACCCCTGTACTCAATACTCTGACCAATAAAGGAAAGCATACCAAACGCCTTCTTTACTATCCTATCTACCTGCGACTCCACTTTCAAGGAGCTATGAACCTGCATTCCAAGTTCTCTTTGTTCAACGGAAAAAAATTTCTGGTTGTAAGAGCTGCACCTTTTTTGAGGTATTTAAGGTGTTGGAGGTGATTTCCTCGAATTCCAGGAGCAGCAATTACTGTTTCATGTGCTGTTGCATTGTTTTGGAACTTTGGAAAAAAAAAGTCAAAACAACAGCAATTTTAAAAGGGAGGAGAACAGACAAAGGAAGCACATGGTGAGGTCAGTGCAGGGGAGACAGAGAGAAAGAAACTGACACCACTGTGAACCTGCACAATTACTGTCTTTGCTGTTTGAATTCATGTATCGCTGGACATGGGAGTGTGTCCATGTGACATGGGAAAATTAACAAACAGTGAAATTCACAACTGATTTTGGAGGAACTGTTTGGGCGAAGTCATAGAACAGGAACAGATAAGTGAATTGTTTTAAGTGTGGCCTACAGAAAATCTGCAGTAGTGAGTAGAGTGGGTTCTTCCTTGATTATATGTTTTTTGAAATATGTCTCTAGATTAAACTTAAAATATAAGCCATAATTATTAATTTAACCTGGGGCAGTGTTTTGTAGAGGAATTCAGATAATTGATTATTGGAGTTTTATGTGAAGTCTGCTCCCCGTTCAGACGAGGCAAAAGCACAATGTGTGCGAGAACCCCCACCAGGGCAGCCGGACTGTACACCAACAGTAAGACTACTGCTGCCTTTATGGGGTAAGTCTCCAAAGCGCGCGCTCTCTCTCACACACACACACACACACACACACACACACACACACACACACACACACACACACACACACACACACACACACGGGTTTAGGGTACACCCCTGTGTAGAACTGCAGGGAAAGTGTGTGTACAGAGAGGGGGGCGTGGAGATCGGTCATTTAGAGTCAGTATCTGGACTGTCCAAGACTATTCTTGGCAGCATTTCAGTGAGCCGAATTCATTTTTAATCATTGTACCTGTAAATAAAAGACACAATCAGGATTGAAACAGCTCTTTGATGTAATGTTTCTATTGGGACCTTGAGATCTCCTTCAGATAATTGAGACTCAGATAATCGTGGTTCCTCTGTATTACTAAATGACATATTTTGGAGAATCTGATGCAGCTACGCATCTGTGATAACATCAGCAAGATTTCCTAGCAACTTGAACAGCTGGAAGTGAGAGCAGGTTTACTAGAAAAATTCAGGTGGTCTGCCTAAACAAGGGGTAAATGTCTCAGTTCCTGGTGCAATTTCAGTGTTCTCAAGGCTTCTAGTGCTGGGAATAGGTGCAGTCATATAGCACTCTTAATGTAATAAACTGCCTAACAGTGGAATACTGAGGCATCTGATTTGCATTTAAACATGGAGACCAAAAATAATATTTTCAAATTTCCTGCTGGCACAAACCAAGTGGGAATGTGAGTTTTAAGGAGGATACAAAGAAGCTTTGAGGGGATTTAAGCAAGCTCAGAAAATGGTTAAGAACATGGCAATGAAATATAATGTGGAAGATGTAAATATATAATGGATGAGATTACACAGTATGAAATAGGAGCAGAATTAGGCCATTTGACTGAGCAAGTCTGCTCCGCCATTTGATCATGGCTGATATGTTTCTGAACTCTATTTTCCTGTCTTCTCCTTGCAACCCTTGAGCACCTCAAGAACCTATCTATCTCCATCTTAACTATGCTCAAAGACTTAGCTTCCACAACGTTTTGCAGCAATGAGTTCCACAATGTCACCGTCCTCTGACTGAAGAAATTCCTCCTCATCTCAGTTCTAAAGGGTTGCCCCTTCACTCTGAGGCTGCTGTGCCCCCAGGTACTAATCTCTCCTCCTAGTGGAAACATCTTCCTCACATCCACTATGTCAAGTCCTCTCAGTATCCTGTAAGTTTCAATTAGATTCCCCTTCATCCTTCTAAATTCTATTGTATGCAGACCCAGAGTCCTCAACCTCTCCTCATAGGACAAGCCTTTCATTCCTAGTGTCGTTCTTGTAAACCTCCTCTGGACACCGTCCAATACCAGCACACCTTTCCTTAGATACAGGAACTAAAACTGCTCACAATATTCCAAATGCAGACTGACCAGAGCATTATACGGCCTCAGCAGTACATCTGTGCTGTTGTTTTCTAGCCCTCTTGAAATGAATGCCAACATTGCATTTGCCTTCCTAACCACCTACTGAACTGGCTCATTAACTTTAAGAGAATCCTAAACCAGGACTCCTAAGTCCCTTTGTGCTTCAGATTTCCAATACCTTTCCCCATTGAGAAAATATGCCCGCTTTCTTGCTACCAAAATGTATAACCTCATACTTTGTCAAAATTCACACGATGCCAGGTTATAGTCCAACGGGTTTATTTGAAAACACTAGCTTTTGGGGCACTGCTGCTTCATCAGATGCTAGTGAGAGAGAAGGACCTTAGACACAGAATTTATAAGGAAAAGATCAAAGATGCATAAAAAGTTCCTTCTCACATTTCTTCTGCATTCTTGCCCAAAATCATAAATCTGTAGTCACTAGTCATTCTATGATCAGCTATGAGAAGAGATTTTAGTATTTATTTTGTGCCTATCGTATCCATATGCATCTATCAAAATTTCCTTCATCTCCTTCCAAGGAGATTATTTCCAACCTTTCTAACTTAACCTCTTAACTAAACCACCCCGTCATCCCTGGAACCATCCTTCCTGAAGTGTCATGCCCAGAACTGGACACAAGCTGGGTCCTGAGTAGAACACTAACAAGATTCAGCATGACACAAGGCAAAAGTAGATAGATTTTCAGCCTCTCAAGTACTCCATGGGTATGGACATTTATATACATTTCAAAAATTAACAAGTTTATGTAAAGCAGCTTACACTACAATAAATGACTACCTCATGTAGCCTTACTGTGTCACCTCTAGTTTTCTGTTTCCTTTTCTTCTGATTAAACTGGTGAGCTTGGTAAGAATGAAAGTGATACATTTCTGGATTTTAAAGACAGCGCTGGGGGTAGAAGATCAATCATAAACTTCTTGAATGGTGGAGTGGGCATGACAGGCTGAATAGACTACTGCTGTTCCTATTTCCTATGTCAAGCAACAGATGTTCTGGGCAGATGTATTATAATGACAGATCCCTTTACCAGTGAAACGTACTGAAAGGACCTGATCTCTTTCCAGCAGAGTATTTGTCTAGCTGATGTGAATCCATATATTCTGTGTCCTGTCTGTGGAGGCTACTTTATTGATGCAACCACCATCACAGAATGTCTGCACACATGTAAGTATAATTGCATGAGACAAATGGTCACTTAACAATCACTGATTGTTTTACCTGTTTTTGTGCTTCTAATAATGTGCAACATAAAACTGCTTTGTTGGATAGTATCATTGTTCAAATGCATATTAAAACACTTTCCTAGAGTGATTATATTGTGCAGTTACTATAGGTAGTGCAGCAATGAATTACCAAAACACTGCAAGATCACAGATAGGAACAGCAAGAGGCCTTTTAGTCTCACAAGCCTATTCTGTTATTCAGTTCAATCATAATTGATCTGTACCTCAATTCATTTCCCCACTGTTACTCCACATACCTTGATCTTTACCCAACAACAATCTATCTCGAAACAAGAAAATAACAAAAAAAAACAAAGATCTTCAGATGCTGGAAATCATAAACAAAAGCAGAAATTGCTGGGAAAACTATGGAGAGAAAGCAAAGTTAACGTTTCAGGTCCAGCCAACTTTCTTCCGAAATAATTGGTCTCCATTTAAATGGTCTGACTGATTCTCAGAATCCACACCTTTTGGAGGAGGGAGATCCAAATTTTTATTCCCCTGACTTCACTTCGGAATGATTCATCTCTGTAATGATTCCCCTTCTATGGTAATAGTTTCTGTTATCTCACCTGTAGAATTCAGGGTTACTGACAAGAACAGTTTTCACAATTTAGAAACTGCAATGGAAGTGCTCGATGTTTCTGACAGTATCTGTCACTGACTTGATTGTTTGACTATCAGAATCTTTTCAGTGCACCCTGTTTCATTGTGAAATTTCTTCCTTCTGTTTCTGCAGTCTGTAAGAGCTGTATTGTGAAACATTTTGAGCACAGCAACCGCTGTCCGAAATGCAACATTGTTGTCCATCAGACACAACCGTTGTATAACATAAGGTGAGCAGGGGAGAGGCAGGGAGCAGGAAAAGGAATATAAACTTAACCAATGTAATCCAAACTAATCATGTAACCCTTTTAGCCTCAGTATTGATCGAGTGATTTTACCTATATAATGACCAGTCTGATTTTCGTTATGCTGTGATTGAGGCTGTTGATATGTAAAGCATTCATTCCTCTCCTTTCTATTCCAGCTGCTTTAAATAAAGGCCAACATTTTATTTTATTTTCAAATAAATTTTTATAACTATGTACCAGCTTTTAGCAATTCAGCACTTGATCATTCAAAGTCTTTAAAGATTCCCATAGCTCCTAGATTCTCGCCAATCAGAAAGTAATGCGATTTAACTTTGAAATCTAGAGTGGGTGAACTCACACATTCTAGCATTAAACAAACTTACAGTTTTACCCACTTAATCCTTTTTGATTAATGTGTGATTCTTTTTATTTTCTTTAATTTCTTCAGACTGGACAGAAAACTACAAGATATCGTTTACAAGCTCGTGCCCAACTTAGAAAGCAGTAAGTGATGGTAATCACACTAAATAAGTTTTCAAGCACATTAGCATGTTATTCCCTGAAAGTCAGCAGAATGAATGTTACCAGCCACTTTACTGAGTTCATATGGATGCAACAGTTTCCCAGTTCAGCAAGTTTGCTGCATATTCAAAACAGAAATATCCTGACTCAACAGTAAAGATGCTTGCTAGTATCTAGTGAGGTTCACAGGTGTTTTAGATTAGATTACATTACAGTGTGGAAACAGGCCCTTCGGCCCAACAAGTCCACACCGACCCGCCGAAGCGCAACCCACCCATACCCCTACATTTACCCCTTACCTAACATTACGGGCAATTTAACATGGTCAATTCACCTGACCTGCACATCTTTGGATTGTGGGAGGAAACCGGAGCACCCGGAGGAAACCCACGCAGACACGGGGAGAATGTGCAAACTCCACACAGTCAGTCGCCTGAGGCGGGAATTGAACCTGGGTCTCAGGCGCTGTGAGGCAGCAGTGCTACCGTGCCGCCCACAAAACAGAGAAACAGGAAAACTCTACATTGCTCCCACACAATGCACATCAGGCTTGGATGCAATTAACACTGGGTTTTAATCCTCACTACCCCCATCCAGATGAAATGGACAAAAAAGGCAATAAGGATATAAGAAATAGGGGCAGATGGAGGCCATTTGGCTCCTCTAAACCACACTACCTTTTAATAAATCATGGCCAATCTGATTGTGACCTTATTTCTCATTCCTGCTTGTCTAACCTCAATAACTTTGCAGTCCCTTGCAGATTAAAAAAAAGTCGAATACATTCAGTGAGTATGACTCCACAGTTTGCTGGGGGGAAAAAAAAGAGTTCCAAATTTCAACTCTGTGAGAGAAAAATTTCTCTTCACATCAGTCTTAAATGGGAGATCCCTTATTTTTAAACTGTGCCGCCTTAACGGTGTATTCTATTACGAGGAGAAACACACTCTTGGCTGCCTCAGAATCTTATATATTTCAGTAAGATGATGATCTGTCAATCTTCTAAATTTAGTTATATGTTCCTGTTGGGTGTGATGAACATTGTGAGTTACCCTCTATTTTCTAGTCAGAGCTTTTAACCTATAATCTTCACTCTTATAATTTGAATCGGGTTGCTCACCTTACCAGTCACTGGAAGGGTTTAGTTATTTAAAAGTTAAATTCTCTCATTTCTATATTTTGTTGCTGAGTAATGTGAACTTCTTTGTACTCAGGTGAAAATAAGCGACTTCATGATTTCTACCGAGAAAGAGGGCTTGCGGTTCCCAGACCAGGTGAGTTCTCAAGATTATGATTCAGGTGCTAAATTTTTATTCTATGGCTTCTGGAGTGGAACTTTTGTACTGTGTTCTGTGTGTGGCATCTGCTGAATCAGGGTCATTGTTGAGTGAAATGACAACTCCAGAACTGAACCACTAAATATGGAGTGCGACCTGTTTGCTGATGGATACATATCTCATGTTGAAGTGATTCATTATTTCAGAGCCCGGGTAACTTTCACCTAGTCCTACATCTCTGTCTTTCATCTGCATAGACACTGAGTACATCAAAAGAAACCTGAAGCTTTCACTGTCTGTGTTTTATGAGCGTTGCAGGCCATGAATATGAAAGGCAAGAGAGTTGCACCTGACAATATAGTAAATCTCCTACAATTACGTTTGTCCCTCCTGGCCTATAATCCAAACTGAGAACTCTCATCCGACTTTGCTATGCACTGAAATTTGTTCTTGTTATTTTCACAGGCCTTAATTAACCACATTAGAAGGCAATGGCCTCATGGTATTATCGCTGGATTGTTAATCTAGAGACCCAGATAATGTTCTGGGGACCCATGTTCGAATTCTGCCATGGCCGATTGTGGAATTTGAATTCAATATAAAAAATTAGGAAATCTAGAATTAAGAGACAAATGATGACTAGGAAATTGCCAGAAAATTCCATCTGGATCACTGATGTCCTTTAGGGAAGGAAAGTGCCATCCTAACCTGGTCTGATCTACATGTGACTCCAGAGCACAACAATGTGGTTGACTGTTAACCATCCTCTGGGCAATTAGGGATGGGCAATAAATGCTGCCTAGCCAGCGATGCCCTCATCCTGTGAATGTATATAAAAGAAAATAGCTGTTGCTGTGAGCAGGAACAGTCTTTCTCTTGATTCCTGAAATGTTAACTAATTTGTCTTTTTGTGAATAATAATTCTCCAAAGGATAACAACCCACAATGGAATTATTACAGGATGGAATATGTGCAGTTTGAGGAGTCAGCTCCATTTTCGGAGGCAACTTCGCATTGATTGAAAATTTAGAGATGTGTTATCACAGAGAATGCTATGAACAGAATTTCATTCCTCCAGAGCAGGTGCAACTGCACATGTGCAGATGGACCTCAATGGACACTTTTGCATTGGCAATAAACACTTTATTTTTGACTTTCAAATTTCTCAGCTGTTTGGGCTGGGGTTGGTACTATGAAGGGTGTAGCCCCTGCACCCTGCTGTGTAATAGAGTTTCTAGAGCCCTCAAAGACTGAGCTCCTTTGGGACTCAAATTTGTCATCTTTTCCAAATGGTGATAGTGATGAAATCTATTCAGAAATTAGTGGCTGCATCTGATTTTCAGTAGTAACTGATATTTGTAAATCTGCTGTGCTTCAAACAATGCCCTAAATAACAGATCATACATCAATCCCATGAAGAAATATAATGTATTGCTTTTGTGATCATAGGTAAGATTTGGTGTTCAGCATGAATTTGAACACAACAGTATGTGTTTGCTTGGCAGTGGGGTACAGCTCTGTGCTGTGTCACCATGTTGACGCTAATTAGTAAACAGACAAACCCAATTGATTTATGGGTGTTGATGCTATGAAAGTGCCAGAATAACCAGTGTGTGGTGAAGGGTTGAACCTGACCTCTCTGAATTTGAATGTTGACTGTAACAGGGAGGAAGATTTCCATGTTTGAATTAAAAAAAACCAGACAACCTTAAATTCTAGTTTATATTTCTTCTCTCAAGTCCATATTTGATTTTCACATGTTCCTCCTTCAGCCAGATGCTTGGAAGAATACTGTATCATTTAAATGAGGTAATGGAATCTCACCCAGTAATACATGGCTTTTGTGCCTCTCCTAAATTCTGTAACTGATGCTTTGGCCACATTTGGAGTAGGGAGTGTGGACAGGGGACCAGTATTGACCAAGTCATGTCTTCTCCATAACTTAGGACATTTTGCTCATGGTTGCCAACAAATATAAGTTTCTTTAATCACACTGACAATATTTCATTGGAGGATAAGCATCCACTTGATGTCCCCATTTAATTCCGTTAATTTCAGTGTGACTGTGTCTTGCTGGATCGAGAATGCCTTTACCTAATTTCATTCTTATCTAACCAAACCTAACCAGAAGGTCTCTTGCATCAGCCTGTTTTCTTGCTTCTGCATTGGTACATTATTGTTCCCCAAAGATCTATCTTGACCTCGACCTTAATGGTGCTCCACTGCAACATCATTGAAAAACAAATATGTATGCTGACGAGTCTCAGTTCCATCCTTACACCATCTATTTCATCGTTTTTGTCTCATCTGCTGTCAACATGTGATCCATGCCTTTGTTACCGCGAGACTTGACTTTTCCTATGTTCTCATGCTGATCTCTGCACCAGATCCTGTTCATTCATCACATTTTTGCTCACTGACATATGTTGGCCCCAGCCCAGCAGTGCCTCAATTTTATCATTCCCATCCAGGTTTTCAAATCTCTCCATTTTCTCACTCCTGCTATCTCTGTAATTTCTTCCAGCTCTCAACTCTCTGGGATATCTGCGCTTCGCTAATTCTGGTCTTTTGAACAGTTTTAATTGTTCTGTCATTGACAACCATCAGCTGCCTTGGCCCTAACCTCTTGAATTCCTCCTCTAAACCTAGTGATAATTTTGACGAAGCCTTTGGTCATCTGCTTAATATGTCCTTTTGCAGCTCAGTATTAAATTGAGTTTGAAAATCCTTCCTTTGGCTATACTTAAGGCAGGCTGTTTCTACATATGAGCTACCTTTAACCATTGATGGTTTCTGTCATTCTGTGGCTATACAGTTGTCCAGGTGCCCAGCAATGGTAAAGTGAGCCGTATCCAATCGCTGGATAAGAAGCTGGCATTACCCATGGTTCCCCTGGACAGTCCATCATCGCCTCATCTCGAGATCTCATTGGTGCTCGAATTTATTGGGTAAGTAACATTAACTTGACTTGCAGACAGTAACCAGAGCTTCAAGTGACTCACATGTGAAAATCCTTGTGACATTTTAAACCAAATATATAATTCAGGTCATTCAGTTCAGTGGCTAACATGTGGATACTAAGAGACAGCTGTACTGTCAGAGGATTAATACTGTTGATGGATGCAGTACTAATGGCATACTGTGCTGTTAGAGTGACTGTGTTTCAGTTGACGTGCTAATTTTGGTCTTGTCTAAACTCTCAGGTGAACATATGCGAGCTGTGATACTACATAAGACCATAAGACATAGGAGCGGAAGTAAGGCCATTCGGCCCATCGAGTCCACTCCGCCATTCAATCATGGCTGATGAGCATTTCAACTCCACTTACCCGCATTCTCCCTGTAGCCCTTAATTCCTTGTGACATCAAGAATTTATCAATTTCTGCCTTGAAGACATTTAGCGTCCCGGCCTCCACTGCACTCTGTGGCAATGAATTCCACAGGCCCACCACTCTGGCTGAAGAAATGTCTCCACATTTCTGTTCTGAATTTACCCCCTCTAATTCTAAGGCTGTGTCTACGGGTCCTAGTCTCCTCACCTAACGGAAACAATTTCCTAGCGTCCACTCCAATGAATACAATCCCAGGATCCTCAGCCGTTCCTCATATGTTAGACCTACCATTCCAGGGATCATCCGTGTGAATCTCCGCTGGACAGGCTCCAGTGCCAGTATGTCCTTCCTGAGGTGTGGGGACCAAAACTGGACACAGTACTCCAAATGGGGCCTAACCAGAGCTTTATAAAGTCTCAGTAGCACAACGGAGCTTTTATATTCCAACCCTCTTGAGATAAATGACAACATTGCATTCGTTTTCTTAATCACGGACTCAACCTGCATGTTTACCTTTAGAGAATCCTCAACTAGCACTCCCAGATCCCTCTGTACTTTGGCTTTACGAATTTTTTCACCGTTTAGAAAGTAGTCCATGGTGGTATTCTTTTTTCCAAAGTGCAAGACCTCGCATTTGCTCACATTGAATTCCATCAGCCATTTCCTGGACCACTCTCCCAAACTGTCTAGATCCTTCTGCAGCCTCCCCACTTCCTCAGTACTACCTGCCTGACCACCTAACTTTGTATCATCGGCAAACTTCACTAGAATGCCCCCAGTCCCTTCATCCAGATCATTAATATATATTTGAAGGACAGGATTATGCAGTATGTTGGCCAAAATTGAGCTCTCTTTCAGTAGCAACAATATGAATGTCCCTGACATTATCACATGCTGTTTTTGGACATTTTTGCATACAAATTAACTGGCACATTTCCACCAGTGACTACATTTTGAAAATACCTCATTGACTGTGAAGTACTTTGGAATATCCTGAAATCTTGAAAAGTTTTAGAAATTTATGTTGTGTTTCTCTTGTGGGATGTGGGTATTGATAGCATAACATTTCTGTTCTTGAACTGAGTGCTTGTTAGGCCATTTTGGTGAGCATTTAAGAGTCAGCCACAGTGTTTAGGTCTGGAGTCACGTAATGGCAGACTGGGTTAAGGGATTTCTTTCACGAAAGGACGTAAGTGAACCAAATGGGTTTTTTATGTCGGTTGAAGACAGTCTCCTAGTCACCATTGTTGATACATGCTGTGAATCTTTTATTACGGAGTCTAGGTTCAGCATTTGCGCGTGGAACCGATCATCATTTGAACTCGGGGGTGATTCAGCTTCTCTCATGTGATGGGACTGTTCGCAGTTCATTACACACGCACACATGTGTAGCTGGTGAATCTTATGGCAAGGGTGGGCAAAAAGTCCTCCCAGGTTTTGGTATCGTCTGAGGTCAAAAATCTTCACACCATAAGCAAAAGGCACCCAGCCAACCATAGAGTCATGCCGCCTGGAAACAGACCCTTCAGTCCAAGTAGGCCATCCTAACCATGTTCCCAAATTAAACTTGGAGAAAGTGAGGACAGCAGATACTGGAGATCAGAGTTGAGAGTGTGGCGCTGGAAAAGCATGACCTGCTGTGCTTTTCCAGCACCACACTCTCGACTCCCAAATTAAACTTGCCTGCATATGGCCCAAATCTCTCCAAACGTTTCCTATTCATGTATTTATCCAAATGTGCTTTAACTGTTGCAACGGTACCTGCATTCACCATTTCCTCTGGCAGTTCAGTCCACGCACAAACTACTCTATATGTGAAAAAAAGTTGCCCCTCATGACCTTTTTAAAACTTGCTCCTCTCACTTTAAAAATAGTATTGAACTTCCCCACTCTAGGGAAAAGGCCCATGCTAGTCACATTATGTATGTCCATAATGATTTTTTAAATGTCTATAAGGTCACCCCTCAAACTCCTACTCTGCTGAAAAGAAAGTCCCAGTCTTTCCAGCCAATCTTTTTAACTCAAACCCTCCATTCCTGGCAACATCCTGGCAAATCTTTTCCGAACTCTCCCAAGTTTAATAATATCCTTCCAGTAATAGGGCAACCAGAACTGCATAAATATTCCAGAAGAGGCCTCACCAACATCCTGTACAACCTTCCTCTAGGCAGGGCATCACTGACTTCCTTAATTATACATTCTACATTCGAAATTCAGTCCACCCTTTCCCTGTAAGTCTGTCTCTCTTCTCAGGTTAGCTGCCTTCCTTAGTCTGAATTCTAGGCCTGTGCACCTTCTACTCCAGCCTTCCTCCATCAGTCATTCTCCATGTGCCATGCAATTTAGACTACTGACACCTGAAATCATTCATAAAATGGCATTGACTGTATTCTGTAAAGAGGGTGATGGTGACATCATGTTAATCTCACTCACTTAGTAATTCAGGTTAATGCTTTGTAGACAGGTTAAAATACGACTGTGGCAATTGGAGAAACTTGAGTTCATTTAACTACATCAGTAATGGTGTCTGTGACAACTATCATTGATTGTCATAAAGAACCCATCTGGGTCAATAAAGTCCTTTCAGGAAGGAAATCTGCTATCCTTACCTGGTGAGACCTCGACATCCACAACAATGTTGTTGACTCTCAGTTGCCTTTTGAAATGGCCCAACAAGTCAATTAGTTTAAGGGCTGGTAGGAATGGGCAAAAATTCTGGCTTTGCCAGTGATACCTACATCCCATGAAAGAATAAAAGAACGCAGTGGCTACACTTTACCAAGTACAATAAGTCAACTGCGGTGTGCCTTTTCAATGCAGTTGAATGTCAGAAGGCACATTTTGCTCACTTGCATTCAACTTATGAGGGCAACTTTTCTGATATTCAGTTACCCCATCAGTGAATTTTACAGGGGCTTTCAGGGGTAATTTCACCTGCTCCTGCCTTGTGCTTACAGTATTGTATGATGCTGTGAAGTAAAACTCTCAGTACAACCTTCTTTAGCATCTCCAGTAATTAATACCTAGAAACAAGGCAGGGCATTCAAAAAAGTAGATACATGAAACCCAGAATATTCCTGTTTGATTTGTAGTAACGGACAACATTCCATTTAGATTTAATTTCAAATTGATATTAGGGAGAGTTTATTTTATCCTGGGGCAAGGAACATTGAGAAGGGCTAGTAATCTAGGTTGTTCAGAATGCAGTTTGATGCTACATTGTGATAATGCAACAATCTGGAAGGGTTATGTGTACTAGGTCAAAATGGCCTTTCCTCCAACCTGGCACTGTCTAATATCTGATTTTAGACTTCCTATACTTCCTTTAAAATTATATATTAATGTCAGAATTTTATATTACATTGAGAAATTAGACAGCAATATTGTAGATATTTTCAAATGAACATATGAGATATTATTATACACCTCTGAATCCAGGACACTATTATTACACCATAATATTCCCTTAACAGCAATATTGTACATTCTAAATTCTTATTTGGCTCAATGCTTGTCCTTTGGATGATTTTGAGAGTAGTATTGGGGTTGGTTCAAGAGGGGGTGGAGTCTAATCAGGACTCATGTTACCAGACTCCCTGATGCCTCAGCTTGATCTTCTCAGGATAATTAGTGTTCCTGATGGAGCCATATTGAGTGGCACTATTCATGTTACATTGTCGCAAGTGGATTTCCTGCTCCAAGACAAATAAATATCAGAAATTAGAAGCATGTTAAATGTTCCATAAAATCATAAGTGTCTTTTTTTATTCATTATAGCTCATGATCATAGTTCTTTCATCTGGATGTACTAACTTTATCATGTCTTGATTATTTTGATGACTTTATTGTCATGCCTTGTTCAGATTTTGGGGTGCTGTTATACTTGGTGCCCACTGGGTGGCTGCAGAGACCACAGGCTTTGAGAGTTAGATATTTTTCTGGAAAACAGAAATGTGTTGAACCCTTTGGGTGATGTTAATTACAGGATCATTATATGATTTTTTTTTGCATGGTTGGCCTTTTCATTGCAGGTCTGTATCAGGATCCTGGTGCAAGTCTTGTCTGAATGTCCTGACCTTATGCTAGTCACTACAGATGTTAGTTACACACTGTGTAGCCACAATACTGACTAAACTCTAGAATGATGCAAAATTATGAGCTACTATCTATGTTGGAGTAATTGCTTCATTGTCACCATCAGGTTCTCATATCATGTGATTTGAGACTGTATTATTGCGTGCAACAATTGTAGCCAGGATTGGGGGTGAGGCTTTAGTTGTACCTGGGTTTGGGAGGGTGAGAATTTAGTTATACCTGGATGTGGAGGGGGGAGGTGTTGGGGGCAGGTGGTGAGGGTTTAGTTGTTTTACTTTGGCAGTGAAGGCGTGAGAGTTGTTTGTGTCTTGAACTCAATTTAACCAGCACTAACTACAGGTTTTGAGTGTTTGTCTATTGATAATTGCCTCGCTGCAATACTTTCAGATTTGACAAAAAAGACTTTCAGATTTGACCTTTAATCATGTTGAATATTTCCATCCTTGATATAGACATGTCTGTACTGTTCGCTGGCCAGCTTTTAAGTGCCTGGGGTGCACATGCTGCATGTTGTTCCATTGCACTGCCTGTACAGATCAATCAGTTTGCTCAGTTGTTCATGAACTGAATGTAGCAGCCAACTCCAATGATGTTCTACAGCAAGCCATGTGAGGCCAAGATTAATAGAATGTTAGATTCAGACTCCAATCAGACTACATAGGGTAAGAGGAGAAGAAAGGAGAGCATGAAAGCTACTTATTCTCTGGATGTACACGTTGCTAGCAAGCTCAACATTTATTGCCTGTCCCTAATTGATGTGCGGCAGTCCATCTGATGTTCGTAAATTGATGGCGCTATTAGGGAGACGGTTCCAGGAGTTGGTACAGTGGTGGAGAGATACGTGATTTAGGAGCAGGAGTAGGCCGTTCAGCCCTTTGGACCCGCTCCACCATTCCACAAGATTGTGGTTAGTCTGGTTGTGGTCTCAACTTCACTTTTTTTAAATTAACTTGTGGGATGTGCTTGCTGCTGGCTGGCCAGCATTTATTGCTCATCTAGTTGCCCTTGAGAAGGTAGTGGTGAGCTAATTTCTTGAACCGTTGCCATCCATGTGCTGTAGGTAGACCCCAATGCAGGAGTTTGACCAAGCGACACTGTTGGAGGCCAGTTCAGACAACCTACACCAAAATATAGTAAGGAGATAGTTTATACCCTAACTTTTATATCTATTTAAAGGCAAGTGTGAGATACTGTGTTCCAGGTGTGATTGGATTAGTCCACCACTAGGCTTGAAGCAAAACACAATTTTTATTCTTACAGCATAATTAAAATATAGAAAAAAGAAGAATTGACATAACCTTAATTCTAAGGAAATACTTAACAAGATAATATATGATATAACTACTAATCATCATCTATTCCAACATAGGAAGCATCCCACAAATACACCCTTAGCAAGGCAATTTAGCAAGATAGTTTTATTCTCATCTGTGTGAGCCTAAACCGTTTCTGGAAACTCTTGTTGGTGAGTAGCAGGTAACTTTTGAGAAATTGTTATTGGAGCAGAGAGCATCAGAAGCTTCAACTTAGTAGTAAAAGGATTTAACATTGTAAGTTTTTTTTAGATTAGATTAGTTTCCCTACAGTATGGAAATAGACCCTTCAGCCAAACAAGTCCACACTGACTCTCTGAAGAGTAACCCACCTAGACCCATTCCCCTACCCTATATTTATCCCTAACTAACACACCTAACACTATGGGTAATTTAGCACGGCTAGTTCACCTGACTGCACATTTTGGATTGTGGGAGGAATCTGGAGCACCCAGAGGAAACACACACAGACAAGGGGAGAATGTGCAAACTCCACACAGACAGTCACTTGAGGCGAGAATCGAACCCGGGTCCTTGGCGCTGTGAGGCAGCAGTGCTAGCCACTGAGCCACCGTGGGGGTAAGACATGGCAGGAGAGCTCCAAATCGTAGTCTGCTCCTCTCGCTCGATCTGGAAAGCTGAGCACATTTCCAGTGCCTAGGACCTTCATGTGTGCAAGAAATACCTCCAGCTGTAACTTCTGGAAGCCCGAGTTTCAGAGTTGGAGAGCATCTGAGGATACTGTGGAACACTCGCAAGGCGGAGAATGTCGTGGATAGCATGTATAGAGAGGTGGTCACATTGCAGACTCAGACTCCACAGGCAGGAATGGAATGGGTGACCACCAGGCAGAGCAGGGGGGCTAAGCAGCGGTGCAAGAAACTTGTGTGGTTATTCCCCTGCAAAACAGAGATACCATTTTGGATACTGTTGAGGGTAATTGCCTCTGAGGGGATAACAGCAGCAGCCAAATTCATGGCACCATTATTGGTTCTGTTGTAGAGGGAGGGAGAAATAGGCATAGAAATGATGTAGTGGGATTCAGTGGTCAGGGGAATAGATAGGCGTTTCTGTGCCAGCAAACGAGAATCCAGGATGATGTGTTACCTTCCTGGTGATAGGATCATGGATATCCACATATACAGTGTATTCAAAAAGAATGACTATCCAATGAGCACAAGCAGACAAAACACGTCCAGAAACCCTAGCCACTCTCCCCTACATCATAGACATCTCAGAAATGACTGCCAGACTACTCAGACTCCTTGGCATCATGGTAGCCCACAAACCCAACAACGCACTAAAACAGCAGCTAATGAACTTGAAAGAACCTATACAGACAACAGGCAAAACTAATGTCATTTACAAAATACCATGCAAGGACTGTAACAAGCAGTACATTGGACAAACAGGCAGAAAACTAGCCACCAGGATACATGAACATCAACTAGCCACAAAACGACATGATCCTCTCTCACTAGTATCCTGACATACAGATAAGGAAGGACACCACTTCAACTGGGACAACGCATCCATCCTAGGACAGAGACATGCAAGAGAATTCCTAGATGCATTCATTCCAACTGGAACTCTATCAACAAACACATTGAATTGGACCCCATTTACCACCCCCTGAGAAAAGGAGCAGGAAATGACATCACCACCGGAAATGACATCACAACAGGAAATTGCATCACCAGCCCTAGGAAACCAAAACATATAAATAGAAATCAGGAAACACCAGCAGTGCTTCGTCCGGAAGCTCATTGAAGATGTTACCTAGTATGGTGATGAAACGTCTGAAAATGAACCTTCCACCTCGCGAGCAAGCCTACATCCATTAGGTCTCTTTTATATCTTTCCCCTCTCACCCTAAATCTATGCCCTCTAGTTCTGGACCCCCCCCACCTCAGAAAATGTATCCTACCCATGCCTCTCATGATTTTCTAAATCTCTATAGGGTCTCTCCTCAGCCTCTGATGCTCCAGGGAAAATAGCCCCAGCCTATTCTATCTTTCCCTGCAGCTCAAATCCTCCAACCCTGGCAATATCCTTGTGAATTGCTTCTGAGCCCTTTCAAATTCACGACATCCTGCTGATAGGAAGGAAACCAGAAGTGCACACAGTATTCCAAAAGTGGCCCAACCAATGTCCTGTACAGCTGCAACATGACCTCCCAACTTCTATACTCAAGGCTCTGACCAGTAAAGGAAAGCATACCAAACACCTTCACTATCCTATCTACCTGTGACTATAGTTTCAAGGAACTATGAACCTGCACTCCAAGGTCTCTTGGTTCAGCAACACTCCCCAGGACTTTACCATGACTCTGATTTGCTTTTCAAAAGTGCAGCAGCTCACATTTATCTAAATTAGACTCCATCTGCCACTTCTCAGCCCATTGGCCCATCTACTCAAGGTCCCTTCTTCGCTGTCCACTTCATCTCCAATTTTGGTGTCATCTGCAAACTTACTAACTATACCTCCTATGTTCGCATCCAAATCATTTATATAATTGACAAAAAGCAGTGCCTTGCAGCACACCACTGGTCACAGGCCTCCAGTCTGAAAAGCAACCCTCCTCCACCACCCTCTGCCTTCTACCTTTAAGCCAGTTCTGTTTCCAAATGGCAAACCAGTCTCCCATGAGGAAGCTTGTGAAACGCCTTGCTGAAGTCCATATAAATCACATCTCCCGCTCTGCCCTCATCAATCCTCTTTGTTACTTCTTCAAAAAACAGTTAGTGAGACATGATTTCCCACACTGTTGAAACTTTATTGCTGGAACAGCACAGCAGGTCAGGCAGCATCCAGGAAACAGGAGATTCGACGTTTCGGGCACAGGCCCTTCTTCAGGATTCCTGAAGAAGGGCCTGTGCCCGAAACGTCGAATCTCCTGTTCCCTGGATGCTGCCTGACCTGCTGTGCTGTTCCAGCAATAAAGTTTCAACTTTGATCTCCAGCATCTGCAGACCTCACTTTCTCCTCGATGATTTCCCACACGCAAAGTCATGTTGACTATCCCTAATCAGTCCTTGCCTTTCCAAATACATGTACATCCTGTCCCTCAGGATTCCGTCCAACAACTTGCCCACCACTGATGTCAGGCTTACCGGTCTATAGTTCCCTGGCTTTTCCATACCACCTTTATTAAATAGTGGCACCATGTTAGCCAACCTCCAGTCTTGAGGCACCTCATCTGTGACTTTTGGCGGATATAAATATCTCAGCAGAGGCCCAGCAATCACTTCCCTAGCTCCCCACAGAGTTCTAGGGTACACCTGATCAGTCCTGGGGATGTATCCACTTTTATACATTTAAAGACATCCAGCACCACCTCCTCTGTAATATGGACATTTTTTCAAGCTGTCACCATCTATTTCCCCACATTCTGTATCTTCCATGTCCTTTTCCACAGTAAACCTGATGCAAAATATTCATTTAGTATCTGCCCCATTTCCTATGGCTCCACACATGGGCTGCCTTGTTGGTATTTGAGGGGCCCTATTCTCTCTTTAGTTCCTCTTTTGTCCTTAATGTATTTAGAAAATCCCTTTGGAATCTCCTTAACTGTATTTATCAAAGCTATCGCATGTCCCTTTTTTGCCCTCCTATTTACCCTCTTGTGTATATTCCTACTACCTTTATACTCTTCTAAGGATTCATTTGATCCCTCCTGTCTATACCTGACATATGCTTCCTTCTTTTTAACCAAAACCTCAATTTGTCCAGTCATCCAGCTTTCCCTCCAACTACCAGCCTTTCCTTTTACCCTAACAGGAAAATACTGTCTCAGGGCTCTAGTTATCTCATTTTTGAAAGCTTCCCATTTTCCAGACATCCCTTTACCTGTGGAAATCAGCTTTTGAAAGTTCTTGCCTAATAGCATTAAAATTAGGCTTCCACAAGTTTAGAAGTTCATCTTTTAGATCCAGTCTATCCTTTTCTGTCACTATTTTAAATCTAATAGAATTATGGTCATTGGCTCCAAAGTGCTCCCCCACTGACACCTCAGTCATCTACCCTGCCTTATTTCCCAAGAGTAGGTCAAGGTTTGCACCTTCTTTAGTAGGTACATCCACATACTGAAACAGAAAAGTTTCTTGTACACACTTAACAAATTCCTCTCCATTTAAACCCTCAACACTATGGTAGTCCCAGTCTATGTTTGGAAAATTAAAATCCCCTACCATAACCACCTTGTTATTCTTACAGATAAATGAAGTCTCCTTACAAATTGTTTCTCAATTTCCTGTTGAATATTAGGAGTCTATAATACAATCCCAATAAGGTGATCATCCTTTTCTTATTTCTCAGTTCCACCCAGGTAACTTCCCTGAATGTATTCCCTGGAATATCCTCCCTAAGTACAGCAGTAATGCTATCCCTTATCAAAAACGCCTCCCCCCCATTTGTATCCTCGAACATTAAGCTGCCAGGCCTGTCCATCCCTGAGCCACATTTCTGTAATTGCTATATTATCCCAGTCCCATGTTGCTAGCCATACCCTGAGTTCATCTGCCTTCCCTGTAAGGCCTCTTGCATTGAAGTAAATGCAGTTTAATTTATCAGTCCTACCTTGTTCTCTGTTTTGTTCCTGCCTGCCCTGACTGTTTGACCCACTTATTTTTCCAACTGTACCAGTCTCAGATTGATCTCTTTCTTCACTATCTCCCTGGGTCCCACCATCTCACCTTACTAGTTTAAATCCTCCCGAGCACCTATAGCAAATCTCCCTGCCAAAATATTAGTCCCCTTCCAATTCAGGTGCAATCCATCCTTCTTATACAGTTCACTTCTACCCCAAAAGAGATTCCAATAATCCAAAAATGTGAACCCTTCTCCCCTACACCAGTTCTTCAGCCATGCATTCATCTGCTTTATCCTCCTATTCCTACCCTCACTAGCTCGTAGCACTGGGAGTAATCGAGATACTACCATCCTGGAGGACTGCCTTTTTAAATTCCTGCCTAACTTTCTATATTCTCCCTTTAGAATCTCATCCTTTTCCCTTCCTGTGTACAATGACCTCCTGCTGGGCCCTCTCCCCTTTGAGAGCATTCTGCACCCTCCCTGAGATATCTTTAATCCTGATACCAGGGAGGCAACACACCATTCTGATTTTTCTGCTGGCTGTAGAAACGTATGTCTGTGCCTTTGACTAGAGAGTCCCCTAACACAATCGATCGCTTGGAACCTGACGTAACCCTCATTACAGGAAGAAAGTAAGGAGTGCAGATGCTGGAGGTCAGAGTTGAGAGTGTGGTGCTGGAAAAGCACAGCAGGTCAAGCAGTATCCAAGGAGCAGGAGAATCGATGTTTTGGGCATAAGCCCTTCATCAGGAATGAGGCTTGTGAGCCAAGGGGGTAGAGAGATATGCCATGTCAAACAGCAGTGTAGTTTCTTTCTGGTTTGAATCACTTCCCATGGGGTCTCTGCCATTGTCTCCCTTCCTCCTTTTTAAAGTGCCATGATTTTGATTTTTTTACCAAAGTTCCAAAACAATGCAACAGGTTATGAAACAGTAACTACTGCTCCTAGAATTCAAGTAAATCAGCTGCGACACTGAAAATACCACAAAAAAGGAGCAGCTTTACAGTCACAAAGTATAAAGATAGACAAGTTATGCTGCAGCTTTACAGAACTTCAGTTAGGCCACACTTGGAATATTGCATACAGTTCTGGTCACCAGACGTCCAGAAGGATGTGGATACTTTGCACAGGTACAGAAAAGGTGTACCAGGATGTTGCCTGCTATGAGGGATTTTAGCTAAGAAGAAAGATTGGTTAGACTGGGTTTGTTTGCACTGGAACACAGGAGGTTGAGGGATGACCGAATAGAAACTTTTAAGATTGTGAATGTCCGGCTCCTGAGACTGGTCGGCAGTGGCAATAAAACCTATAGTGGAGTCAGAATTGATGTTCTTGGATTCAAGGTTTTTAGGAAATATAGGGAAGGAAATAAATAGAGTGGGGGTAATAGTTTTGATTCAGGAATTTTTACTGTGCTAGGAAGAGAGAGTGTCCTTGAAGGTTTAAAGACAGTTTGGTTTGAGTTAATAAAAAATGAAGGAGCCTTTTAAAGCTGAGATAAAATAAACACAGTGGGTATTGCTTATATGGTCTGATATATTCCAGAGGGACGATTGAGAAGTGATAACATAAACCAAACGGGTGGCGTGGTGGCTCAGTGGTTAGCACTGCTGCCTCACAGTGCAAGTGACCCAGGTTTGATTCCACTCTCAGGCAACTGTTGGTGACGAATTTTCACTGTGTCTGCATGGGTTTCCTCTGGGTGCTCCAGTTTCCTTTCACAGTCAGTAGTTTGCACATTCTCCCCATGTCTGCATGGGTTTCCTCTGGGTGCTCCAGTTACCTCCCACAGTCCAAAGATGTGCAAGTTAGGTGGAGTGGCAATGCTAAATTGCCCATGGTGTCCAAGGATATGTAGGCTAGGTGGATGAGCCACAGATATGCAGGGTTACAGAGATAGGGTAGGGGGTTGTATCTGGGTGGGATACTTTTCAGAGGGTCAGTATTGACTCAATGGGCTGAATGACCTGCTTCCACATTGTAGGGATTCTATGATTCTATGATTATCAATTTAACAGTTTCAAAAGGAATGCAAAAAGAGACCTGGAACATTTTGTGTATTATTGTTTGAAGATTGCAGGACTGCTTAACAAAGCAGTTAATAACCAGACAGGCCTTTTTGTTGAAGAAAAGGGTAAATAATTCAGGAAATTATGCTGAAGCTATGTGTTTCTGGAGTAATTATGTCCAATTCCTGACACCGCATTTTCGTAAGAAAGTGCAGGCTTTGGATGCCCAGGGTCCCACTGGAGTCACTCAGCTCCAGACCTCATTAAATCTTTTGTTTAATCAATGTACATTCAGTCTATCCACTCTGCACCAGCTCTTTCAAAGAGCAAGCCAGCCAATCCCACTACCCTGTGCTTTCCCATATCTCCATAGCCATTTTTACATCTTCATATACTCGTTCAATTTTTGAAAATTTCCAACCTGCCAGACAGTGAACTCCAAACCCTAACTATTTAATTGGTTCAGAAAATGTTCTCATGTTGCCACTGATGCTTTTGCCAATTGCTTTAAATCTATGTTCACTGGCCATCAAATAGTCAATGGAAAGTTTCTTTTAACTTAATCCTATCTAAATCCTTCACAACTTTGAACCAGTTTTCAAATCTCCTTTGTATTTTTTGCTCTCTCGAATTATTTGAGCTTTATCAGCCTATTTTTATAGCTGCAATCCCCTTCTAGTAAACATAGAAGATAGGAGCAGGGATACCCATTCCACCCATAAGCCTGCTCCGCCATTCAATAAGCTCATGGCCGATCATTGAGCCCTGTTCCCACCCTTCCCCCATATCCATTGATCCCTTTAGCCACAAGAGCTATATTTACCTCCTACTTGAAAACACATAATGTTTTGGCCTTAACCACTTTCTGTGATATGAGTTCACAGGCCCACAACACTCTGGGTGAAAAAATTCTCTTCATGTCAGACCTAAAAGGTTTATCCTTTATGCTTAAACTATGATCCTGGTTTTAGATTCCCCCACCATGGGGAACGTCTTTCTAACCTGTCTAGTCCTGTTACAATGTTGCAGATTTCTATGAAATTCCCTTCTCATTCTCCTAAGCTCCAGTCAATACAATCCTGAATGACTTAAACACTCATCATACATCAGTTCTGCAATCCCAGGAATCAATTTTGTAAACCTTAACTGCACTCCCTCAGGAACTTGTAGCTGGGACCATGATTAGTTCTGGAACATATGATGGTAGTGGTTTGTTGGGATATTGTTGGAGCCCAGAAATGTGACTGTAACTAGCATGCCCATTTATTCCTTATTGTCATGTGGAGTGAAACAAGTTGGCTGAAGACTGTCATCTGTGATAGTAGAGAGATCAGAAGTAAAGATTTTTTTCAATGTTTTTGGTGAGGAGGTGAGAAAGAGAGAAAGGAGATTTGTGCTATTGGTCAATTTGTGTTTGTTGGTCAGTATATAGTGTGGTGGTGAGAGAGGGTTTTGTGCTGAAGTTAGTGATCTCTGCAGTTTGTAAGCCTAAAATGATGATTCTGCAGTACAGGTAGAATTACTAAGGCGATGGTGATCTGATGGTAATATCACTGAACTAGTAATCCAGAGGCCCAGGCTAATGTCCTGGGAGACTTGGATTCTATTTCCACCATGGCAACTGGTGGAATTTAAATTCAATTAAGAAAAAAGATTTGAAAGCTGGTTTCGGTAATGTTGAAAATGGGTATCAATTGTCAGTGATTAAGCCAGGTTCACTAATGTCCTTCAGAGAAGGAAATCTAATGTCATTCCCTGGTTTGGCCTACATACAATTCCAGGCCACAAAGCAACATAGTTGACTCTTAACTGCTTTCTGAAATAAACTAGCAAGCCACTTGGTTTGAGGACAATTAGGGATGGCAACAGAAAATAAAAGTAAATATGATCAGGAGTAGGCCATTCAACTCATCAAGTCTTCTCCGCCACTGTAGGTCATATACTTCATTAATATTTTCCTGCGTTTTCCACATATCCTTTCATGTCATTCATACCTATAAATTCATCTATCTTCCACTATCCTAAACACACTCAAATCACTGAGCTTCCAAAGCCCTCTGGTGTAGAAAATTCCAAAGATTCACTATCTTCTGCATGAAGAAATTCCTTCTCCTCTAAATCCTAAATGGATTGCTTCTCATATTGAGACTGTTTTAGACCACACTATTTCCCAGCCAGCTGAAATACCCCTTCTGCATTGACCTTTTCAATCCTTTTAAGAATTTTGAAGGTTTCACTGCAGTTACATCTCATTCTTCTAAATGCCAAAGAATACAGGCCCACTCTCCTCAATCTCTCGTCATAAGACAATCCTGCCATTCCAGGATTCAGTCTAGTGAATCTCTGTTGCATTCCCTCTAAGGAAAGCATAAGGGTAAGGGACCAAAACTGTAAATAGTACTCTGCAGCTGCTGTCTGACCAAGGCTGTTAGAGCAAGACATCTTTATTTCTGTACTGAAATTATCTTTCATAGAAGACTAGGCCAATCAAACCCCTGAGCCTCCTCTGCCATTCAATATGATCATGGATCTATGACTCTTTGGCTGATAAAAGCGAATACATCATTTGCCTTCCTAATTGCTTGTGGCCCCTACATGCTAGCATTCAGGTACAGGGGAACCTAGATCCTTTTGGACAACAACACTTCCCTGTCTCCCTGTCTATCTTTTTCTAGTGTGATGATCTCACACTTTTCCCCATAATATTTTTTCTACAATTTTGTAGCTTACCCACTCAGTCTGTTCAAATCTCCCCAAAGACTCTTTGCATTACTCCTTACATCAGACATTCTCTTCTAGCTTTCAGTAATCAGAAATTTGGAAATATTACATTTGGCCCCCATATCCCAAGTAACAACATGGATTTTCTTAAATACAAATAATGTAGTTCTGCAAGTCACAACTTTTCATTGCCTGCAGTTTTTGTCAGGAGATGTGAAGCTCTTCAAGTACAGAATCCTTGCTGACACTGGATGATGCTGCAGGTTTAATGTTTAAAGTTGACTTGTGATTTAAGTGACTCAATCCTACACAGCCTTCTGGGCGCAGCTGAGTCTAGTCTAATGTGCCACGGTTTGGTACTGGCTCCTGTTTTTAAGGATGTTTAACTCAGCCCTCAGGCTGTAACTATTTATATTCTCTTCTGTTGAGAATTTGGAAGCTGTACCTTAGTTCTATTAGTCTTGTGTTCTTTTTGTATTTGGAATGTCACCAGTTAAGACAGTATTCCAGATCGTTAGTGCATTTTTTTTCACTCCTAAATTTTTTTTCCCACCACCCATGAAAGTGGTAATTCTTCTGTGGACTCCAGCTCAATGTTATGTCTCCCATCTGTCAGCATATCCTGTTATTCCTTCCTCCCACATATGTTTATCCATGTTCTTGTTAAATGTATCTATATGTTCATCTTAACTACTTCTTAAAGTAGTGAGTCTCACCTTCTCACCACCCTCTGATAAATATGTTTCTCCTGAATTTCCTATCAAATTAAATGATGAGAATTTTGCCTTTATGGTTTCTCTAGTTCTTAACTTGCCTGCAAGTGAAACATCTTTTGTGCACATACTCTTTAAAAACCCTTTTGTAATTAAAAAAAAAACACACTTCTGGTATCCTTCTGTCTTAAAAGAGCAAAATACTGAGGATGCTGGAAAAATTAAATGTTCAATACCCCAGATGTCATCTGTGGAGTTTGAAACAGCATTCATGTTTCAGTTCAGTGACCTTTCACCTGTCAATTCTATCATTTTCCACTGATGATTTCCAATCGTTTCAACATTATCTGCCTTTGTCTTCCACTCTAGAATGTCAGCAAATTTTGAAATTATACTTTGATTCCAAATCAATTGTGTAAACAAAGAACAATAGTAGTCCCAGTGCCAATCCTAAATGCACTAACGGTCTCCTTATTGAAGAAAGGATATAAATGTGTTGGAAGTATGTTAGAAACTAGGGAGAGTTTACTAGACTATTACCTGGAATGGGTAGATTGTCTTGATGAGGAAAGGTTGCCTAGGCTAGGTTTGTATCTGCTGGAGTTTAGAAGAATAAGAGGCAACATGACTGAAACATATCAGTTCTTGAGGGATCTTGGCAGATGGATGTGGGAAAGTTATTTTTTCTTCATGGGAGAACGTAGAACTGGGGGGGTGGGGGTGGGGGGGTCACCACTTAATAATATGTTGCTTCCCATTTAAGACGAAAATAAGGAGAAATCTTTCTCAAAGAGCATCATGAGTCTCAAGAAGTCTCCCTCAAAAGGTGGTGAAAGCAGATTCTTTGAATATTTTAATGCAGAGGTAGGTAAATTTTTGATAAGTACGGAGGTAAAAGGTGATCAGGATAATCAAGAATGTGGGGTGATCAAACCAGCTAAGGTCTTATTGAAGTCTGAAGTAGGCTGAAGGGGCTGATAAAGGGCTTATGCCCGAAACATCGATTCTCCTGCTCCTCGGGTGCTGCTTGATCTGCTGTGCTTTTCCAGCACCACACTCTCGACTCTGATCTCCAGCATCTGCAGTCCTCACTGTGGCCTCAAGGGGCTGAGTGGCCTACTTCTGCTTCTAATTTGTAGGTTTGTATGGTGGCACACCACTTTCCACAAGTTGATAAATCTGAGTTTAACTCCTTACTATCTGTTTTGTAACCACCTTGTTACCCATTTTTCTACCTGTCTCTTCATTTCACATGTTATATGACCATTATCATGATTCTACATTGCAGTAGCCATTTATGTAAATCTTGTTTTCTGAATTGAGAAGCTAATAAAGGAATCTGTTGCTGGGACCAAATGGTAACTTAAGTATTGAAAGACTGTTGAAAAAGATTGATTGATAAGACCATAAGACATAGGAGTGGAAGTAAGGCCATTCGGCCCATCGAGTTCACTCCGCCATTCAATCATGGCTGATGGGCATTTCAACTCCACTTACCTGCATTCTCCCCATAGCCCTTAATTCCTTGTGACATCAAGAATTTATCAATCTCTGCCTTGAAGACATTTAGCATCCCGGCCTCCACTGCACTCTGCGGCAATGAATTCCACAGGCCCACCACTCTCTGGCTGAAGAACTGTCTCCGCATTTCTGTTCTGAATTTACCCCCTCTAATTCTAAGGCTGTGTCCACGGGTCCTAGTCTCCTCACCTAATGGAAACAATTTCCTAGCGTCCACCCTTTCCAAGCCATGTATTGTCTTGTAAGTTTCTATTAGATCTCCCCTTAATCTTCTAAACTCCAATGAATACAATCCCAGGATCCTCAGCCGTTCCTCGTATGTTAGACCTACCATTCCAGGGATCATCCGTGTGAATCTCTGCTGGACAGGCTCCAGTGCCAGTATGTCCTTCCTGAGGTGTGTGGACCAAAACTGGACACAGTACTCCAAATGGGGCCTAACTAGAGCTTTATAAAGTCTCAGTAGCACAACAGTGCTTTTATATTCCAACCCTCTTGAGATAAATGACAACATTGCATTCGTTTCTTAATCACGGACTCAACCTGCATGTTTATCTTTAGAGAATCCTCGACTAGCACTCCCAGATCCCTCTCCAAGAGAGTTGCATTGGGGTGGGGGTGTGTGTGCCAGGGGTGTGGTTGGCACCTTTCAATGTAGACAAGTGCAAAACCATTTCAGAAGCAATACAGTTGGTTCTGCTATAATGCATGTTTCTTCACTGCGAATTGGCTTTAATGTGATGGAAGAATTTAGACCATTATTTGTAGAATATGAATTTTCCTTACCTGTATTGCATATAAGTCAATTCCGGCCCCATTAGTTTAAAAGGTGTGGCTATTGCATGATTATCTTATAACGCGATGTCACATGAGAACGGACCTATCATATTATATCAGAACCGACTGTATAAGGAATGGAAAAGTGCTTTAAGCAGTGAGATGGAGTAGTGGAGCAGATTGGTGTGCACATACTCAGACAATAAAGGGACAGCATAAATACATAGGGATAAAGTGTCAAACTGAATCAATGGTATTATAACTAAAGGAGTGGGCTGTAAATACTCAACAGTTCTATAGAGGAAGAAACTGAGTTAATGGGCAGACTTTTACAGGGGTGGCCTTGAGAGCATAACATCTCTAACCCCTCCATGGAGAGAAACTCAGTGGCTAGCAAACTGACTCAGAAGACGCCTGTCCTGCAGCCATTGCACTGGGGAGAAAGTACTACCTTATGGAGCTGCTGACCAATTGGTTGGTGGCAAAGGATGGGAAGGGACTTGCCACTTTAGTGAGGTCAGTGCAAGGGTATGTTTTAAAGTCTACTCAGACAAAGGAGAAGAAATTGGTGGACCTCATCTCTGCAGGGTAGGTGAGAAGCTGGTGGTGAGGTTGAGGGGTCTGGCCAACATATGCAAGAATCGCCTTTGAAAATAGTATCTCCTCCAATTCCTACTATCATTCTTTTTAAAAAAGGGAGGCTCATTCCATGCAACCCGCTGTTCATACCAATCAAATTATGGCATGGGCAGGATATTACTGAGGTCAATTAAATTTTTAACAAGCTCTGTTGACACTTAATTATTTATTCATACGTGCTGGGTAGACTACTGACTTGCCCATGTTGTATGGGGAAGTGAGTAGGTGAGTGTGATTAGACTGTGTGGCACCATCACTAATCTGATGCGACGGATGTTTTTTTTCTATTTTGTAACATTCAGTGGTCCTGTAACCTCAACTGCTAAAATAGGCAGCAATACTCTCAGCTTTAATGTCTTGGAGAAGATGCTGAACCTGCGATCAAAAGTATAAATAAGTGGTCATTAATGAATTCAAAAGGAAAATCCATTTGTCCTCCTGTAATATCTGAGCCCTAAAAATTACAAAAAAATAGAAAGAAAATGCCACTGTAATTGATCAGACAATCTGTTTATCAGTGATTCCTGCTTTGTCTCATCTGCTCTTTCACCCATTGCAGCTTTAGTGTTGAATGTTCAATTTGGTTTCTCAAAGAAAACAGTCTGTAACTAATGAAGGGTCCCACCTGAAACCTGAGGCTGCTGTAAGTTTCTGGAATGTTTAGATTGAGCTGAGGTGAAGATACTGGTCTCATTTCTAGACCAACACAAGTTAATGATGCTGTTCTGTTTTGCAGAGCTGATCTTGGAGTTGGTGACTACAAGGTAAGTGCGTGGTAAACAAAATTACTCATTCAGAACTAAAGGGAAGGAGACGAAAAAAACAGTCAACTGTAGGTCAGACCTTAACATCAGTCATTGGGAAAACGTTCAATTCTGTTATAAACAATACAATAACAGAGTATTTAGAAATACATAATACAATCAAACAGAGTCAACCTGGCTTCCTAAAGGGGAAATCATTCCTGACAAATTTACTAGAGTTCTTTCAGGAGATAACAAGCAGGCTTGATAAAGGGGAACTAGATGTGATATATTTGCATTTCCAAAAAGCCTTCGTGCATAAAACTGCTCAATAAGATAAGAGCCTATAATGTTTGGATGGTATATTAGCATGGATGGTAGATGAACTAAATGATGAAAATCAGAGGTGGAATGAAGGAGCAGTTTCAGGATAACATCCTGTTACTAGTGGAGTGCCACAGGGATCAGTACTGGGACCACAGTTATTTACAATGTATATTAATGACTTGGATAACAGAAGTGAATGTACTACTGGATGAGTGAAGACGTTTTTTCTAACATTACTCTTTCTTCTCTTGCACATCACTTCAAATCTATGCCCTCTAATTCTTGTTTTCTTCGTGTTAATTCTGGGTGTTAGAATACAAGTGATATTTATATTGTCTTCTAGTTCTTGTTCCTTTAATGAATGGGAACACATTCTCCCTGCCTACACGATTCAGCCCAAACATGCTTTAGAAAACCTCTAACAAATCTCCTCTTAGCCTTCTTTTCTCGATGGAGAACAGCTCTGCTGCGTCACAGCACCAGGGACCCAAGTTCAATTCCTGCCTCGGGCAACTATGTATATGGAGTTTGCACATTCTTCCTGTGTCTGCGTGGGTTTCCTCCGGGTGCTCTGGTTTTCTCCCACAGTCCAAAGATGTGCAGATTGGGTGAATTGGCCATGCTAAATTGCCCGTAGTGTTAGGTGCTTTAGTCAGGGGTGAATGTAGGAGAATGCGTCTGGGTGGGTTACTCTTCAGAGGGTCAATGTGGACTTGTTGGGCCGATGGGCCTGTTTCCACACTGTAGGGAATCTAATCTACTCTAACTTCTTCAATCTATCCTCATAACTGAAGTTTCTTATACTTAGAACCATTCTTATACATTGCCTCTGCACTCTCTCTAATGCACTCACATCTTTTCTATGATGTGCCCACAACTGTACAGAAGACAATATAGGTATCACTTCTATTCTAACACCCAGAAGAAACAGGAAGAAAACAAGGGTAACAGACTGTGTTCAAAGACTGCCACAGAACAGATCAACTAGCAAATGCACTCAAGACAAATTCCATGATTTGTCTTAGCAACTCCACCTCCTCCCCATCCCCTCCCCGCCCCCCCTCCCAAATCCCCAGCCCTGACTTTAGTGAGATGGTAGCTCATGAAATCTCATTTAACTTGTGAACACAAGGGATTACAATCCCTCACTTTGGTGATCTGGTTTTAAACTGCCTCATAGGTGCTCCATCAAGAATTGCCTTGATGATTGCTTACATTCTGGTCAATTCTTCCTTTCCTGGGACTGTGCTTACCTGGAATCTGGAAACTGCTCTCCAGCACATACCTATAGGCATAATTCAACTTTTTACCAACAAGTCAATTTATCTAATCTTGCCCAGTGACCACAGCAGCTCCTAGTGCCCTTTCCTGAGTTCTATAGGTGCCTAAGGAGGCTCATGCAGCATGTCTCAATGACTGCCGCCCAGTGACCCTAACTTCGGTGGTCATGAAGTGCTTTGAAAGACTGGTCATGGCAATAATAAACTCCAGCCTCCCCACTCCTCTTGACCCACTCCAATTTGCCTTTCAGACCAACCGATCCATGTCAGATGCCATTTCACTTGTCCCGAGAACATCTTGACACCAATAACAGCTATGTAAGAATCTTACTCATTGACCACAGTTCAACCTTCAACACTATTATCCCCTCGAATCTGATTACTAAACTTAGTGATCTCAGACTGAGCCCCACTCTCTGCAACTGGATCCTCAGTTTCCTGACCACAGGCCACAATCAGTGAAGATTGGGGACAATATTTCATCCTCACTAACACTCAACACTGGAGCCCCCAAGGGTGCATACTCAGCCCCCTACTGTACTCAATGTATACTCATGACTGCATCGCCAAATACCAACTAATGCCATTTACAAGTTTACTGATGACACCACCATAGTTGGTCGAATCTCAGATGGCAATGAAACATACTACAGATGGGAGGTGAAAGGCCTGGAGAAATGGTGCACTCTGAAATTCCTAGCTCTCAATGCCAGCAAAACTAAGGAACTCACTATTGACTTTCAGCGGGATGTTACTCATGCCCACTACACATTAACAGCACAGAGGTGGAACAAGTGGAGAGTGTCAAGCTCCTGGGAGTGGTCACTCCCAACAAGCTTTCTTGGACTCTTCATGCGAATGCACTGCTTACAAAGGCCCAACAATGTCTCTTCTTCCTCAGGCAGCTGAGGAAATTTGGCATGACGACAAATACCCTTGCCAAGGTACAGCCTTTATAGGTATGCCATCGAGAGCATTCTGTCTGGATGTATCTCTACCTGGTATGGCAACTGTACCATTCAAGTTTGGAGACGGTTACAGACAGTCACAGAGGCTAACCTCCCATCTATAGAATCCACCTATCTATTATTTACTTATCTATGTTACTTAACTCTGTGATCTGCCTGTATTGCTCGCAAGAAAAGCTTTTCACTGTACCTTGACAATAAATTCAATTCAATTAATGGCACGAACTGTTCACCTATTGCTGGGACTTCTTCCTGAATCCCAACAGACAGAACTACCTCGGTTTAATTCCCTACTCGGCAGTCCATCTAAATAGCAGTGCAACTTAATATGGAGGTGAAAGTGAGGACAGCAGATGCTGGAGATCAGAATTGAGAATGGGATGCTGGAAGAGCACAGCAGGTCAGGCTGCATCCGAGGAGCAGGAGAATCGACGTTTCGGGCCTAAGACCTTCAGGGCTTCCTGATGAAGTGCTTATGCCTGAAATGTCGATTCTCCTGCTCCTGGGATGCTGCCTGACCTGTGCTTTTCAAGCACCCCACTCTCAACTTAATATGTTTCTGTCTCACACCATGTCTGCAATGTTTACCCCAACTGCTAGTATATTGTGGACTGCTCCTCAGTGATCCTTAAACTGTTTTGTGTATTCATGTTGAAAATTTTGCAACAAGGCCCATCCCAGTGTTCTTAAACAGGTTTGATGTACTGAGCAAGCAACCATTGAAACACTCAGTTCTCTGAATGTTTCAATTCACAGATTGCTGGATCGTACACAGATCAAATACAGACAACAAAAGGGGAATTTGTCACATAATGCAATTTGAAGTTCATATCCCAGGGAGGGGTTTATGTCATAAAGATTGGGTTTTTATCATAAGATGCGAGTTTATACCTCGAATTAGGATTTACATTGCAAGGCATAGGATTTATTTTGTGATTTGGTGTTTATATAATAGATCAAATGTGCAAAGGGCATAGTCTACATACAGCCACACAGTTAAATCTCCATTGTATAATTTTAGAACTGTCAGTATTATTAATTCATCAAAAATGATAGAATGTCAATTTAATCAGCATCATAATGGGGGAACACACTGCCCTTTGCAATCTGTCTATAAGGTTTGTTTGTGGTGTCGCACATCTGTACTTGCAGTCATGCCTGAAACAACCATTAGGTTATTAAAATCTGGTCTTGCAGTTCCTCCTTGCTGTAATCCAGCTGCTGTCATGTGAATCCCAAGAATTTCTGGGAGAAATAAAATATGCCAGCAGATCATGTGCTGATGACATTGCCCCTAAATCATGGACAAACTGGCGCATGTAGGCTCACTATCTCTCTCCCCCATTATAGACTGACTCCTTACCCTACTGTAACATCCTCAAAGCTGGTGATTTTGCAATGACATTTTATTTTTATTCTTCTACTGTAATTGAGAGCAGGAGGGGAATAGAAAATTTAGATGTTGAAGTAGGTTCTCACTGTGCTGAAGTCTGTTTGAATTGAGAAATTATGTTCAATAATCATTAAAAAAACTGACCAGAAAAATTCATCAGTAACAAATTGAATCAGCGGCAAATCTGAACCCTGCAGAACTGCCTGCATCAATTTTAAAATGACACAAATATACCGATATTCAAAACAGCAGTATTATTTTCACTATTTAGTTGTTTGCATTTGTCTACTATCTAGGAATGAGGCTGAAAATCTGGCTGTGGGATTGAAATAGCTATAAAAAAGTATCAGCAATGTACAGAGATACTTTGGACTGTGAGGTTGGGGTGGGTGGAAGGAGTTTTCTTTAACTTTTCCTCTCATTATTCACTGATTTCTACCTCCCTCTTCCCTGCTGCTCACTGCTACTTCTATATAGTGACAAAGACACCAATTCTGCAATACTTCACAGAAGTGCTTTACTAAAAACTGTTAAATTTTCAAACGTGCCCAAGGCTATGCATTTGTGCATTTATTTCCACTTGTGTTCAATTTTGTAACTTCTTTTTAGATTTATTCTAAAACTGCAGCAGATTAGGGTGTGTACTCTCATGGTTTCATGACTTGATTATTTATTCTTGTATGTGGGATGCATCTGGGGTTCACCAATCATTGTATAATACCAAAAAAAATGAACTTATGAATCCTTCAGCATGCTGACTAGTTATTATCCAGATGCTTTTCCTCAATGTAGGAACAGTGTGAAGGGGAGTGCTGATCACTGAGAACTCTGTCCTCCTCAGCTCCTGATGTAAAATGAAAGTATGGGGGGAATGAAAGGCCTTGACAACACCACTCAATTATGATGCTGAAATCCACATCCTGGTTCCTGTGTTAGATTTAATCCTTGACGTTCATTTCCCATGGACTAATGGAATCTGTTCATTGAGGATATTGAAAGCTGAGTTAGACAAATTTTTATCCAGAAGGGAGTCAAGACTTATGGCGAATGGGTGGGGGCAGGGCAGGACAGGACAGTAAAATTTGAATCCACGATTATATTATTATGACAGATTGGGCTGGAGGGACAGAAAGGCCTACTTCTCCTATTTCTTATATTCGATAATTCAATGTCTTTGTTATGTTTTATAAGTATAATCATATGCAAAATTTAACAAAATGCTAGTGACATTTAATGGTAACACTATACATGAAGCATGTTGGATTTATGTGTTACACAAATCTAAAAGTAAGGGGTATATTGGGTGACTTTTGACTTAGCTTTGACTTAGCACTGTCCAAGACGAAGATACATTAATGTGCCTCAAGTGTACAGCAGGCTCTGCATGGAAGCTACTGCATTTCTAGAGGGGATACATAATCCTAGTGTTGAACAGTGTGTTAAGTATGAAATGAGGGCTTCTGGCATCTATTTATATACCAACAGAAGGTGGCTATTTTACCTTTTAAATCTGTGCCTCCTTTAACTTCTAAGCTGATTACCTGTTTCTCATTCAGCCACTGCAAAAGAAATACATTCGTGTGTCAGAGGAGGCAACTATTCGACATGTTGAAAAGTTCATTAGAAAGAAGCTGGAATTGGACCCAATCTGTCAGGTAGGTGTTGTGACCAACTTGGGAAAGTGCACTGGTTCTCAAGCTCCACTACTCCTAGGTCACCACAAAAGCAAATCCCCAATTTACCTGTCTGATGGAATAAAGTTAACAGAAAACACTGATCAGTTTCTTGTACTTCACAAGAATTACAATAATAAATAAAATTAAAAATCACACAACACCAGGTTATAGTCCAACAGATTTATTTGGAAGCTTTAGCTTTCGGAGCACTGCATCTTCATCAGGTAGTTGTGGAGCAGGACCATAAGACACAGAATTTATAGCAAAAGATTACAGTATCATGCAACTGAAATGATATATTGAATAAACCTAGATTGTTGTTAAGTCTTTAATCATTAGAATGGGTTGCAGGTTTCGATGCATTAATATGCAAATCCCAGAACTTCTTTTCAGTCACATTCTCAATTTAACTTAAGGTTTATAAAAAAAAGACATCTCAGCTCAGACAATGCATTAAGGGTGTGAGTTTAGGGTCTATGTGTATCCCAATCTTGAGTCAGACTGGTTCTATATCCAAAGTGGAATTTACAAAATATTACATGGATTGTCTGCAGCGATTATGCATTTTTGAGCAAAATAGAATGTATCTGCAAATATAATTCTGCAAATTCAAATTTACCCCACAGACTTGTACATGTGTGCACATGCATGTGTGAGTGCACGTGAGAGAGCGTGTGTTTGCATGTGTGCAATCTTGATAAAGTGTGTTTGTGTGTGAGTGTGATGGAGTATAAGCCTGTGAGAGGGTATGTGCGTGAATGTGAGTGTGGGGGGCTATATGTGTGTGTGTATATGAGAGAGTGTGTGTATGAGTGTGTGTATCAGTATGTCAGTAATCCGACAAGGGAAGGGGCCATATTGGACCTGGTGTTGGGAAATGAGCTAGGCCAGGTGGTAGAAGTTGCAGTGGGGGATTTGTTTCGGAATAGTGACCACAATTCTGTAAGTTTTAGAATACTTGTAGACAAAGGTGAGAATGGTCCTAAGGGAAGAGTACTAAACTGGGCCAAGGCTAATTATATCAAAATTCGGCAAGAGCTGGGAAATGTGGATTAGACATAGCTATTTGAAGGGAACACCACATTTAATATGTGGGAGGCATTTAAAGATAGTGCAGGATAGGCATGTCCCTTTGAAAACAAGGGATAGGAAAGGCAAGATTCGTGAACTGTGGATGGCAGGAGAAATCGTGCAACTAGCCAAGGGAAATGTACATAAAGTCCAGGCAGCTAAGAACAAACGGGCCTTGGAGGAATATTGGGAGAGCAGGACCAATCTTAAACGAGAAATCAAGTGGTCTAAAAGGGGTCTTGAAATAACTTTAGTGAACAGAATTAAGTAGAATCCCAAGGCCTTTCATTCATATATAAAAAGCAAGAGGGTAACTAGAGAAAGGGTTGGTCCACTAAAGGATAAGGAAGGAAGGTTGTGTGTCGAACCTGCGAAAATGAGTGAGATTCTTAATGATTACTTTGCATCAGTGTTCACTGAGGAGAGGGACATGATGAATGTTGAGATTAGAGATGGAAGTTTATTTACTCTAGATCACATTGACATAAGGAGGGAAGATGTGTTGGGTAGGCTAAAGGATATTAAGGTGGACAAATCCCCAGGACTGGATGGGATCTATCCCGGGTTGCTGAGGGAGGCGAGAGAGGAAATAGCTGGGGCCCTGACAGATATCTTTGTAGCATCCTTAAACACAGGTGAGGTGCCGGAGGACTGGAGGTTGCTCATGTTGTAGGGATATTCCAGGTAACTACAGAGCAGTGAACCTGACATCAGTGGTGGGAAAGCTGCTGGAGAAGGCACTGAGGGAGAAAATCTATTTATATTTGGAAAACAATGGGCTTATTAGTGATAGGCAACATGGTTTTGTGCAGGGGAGATCGTGCCTTACCAACTTAATGGAGGTCTTTCAGGAAGCAAACAAGTTGTTAGATGAAGGAGGGGCTGTAGATGTCATATACATGGACTTTAGCAAGGTATTTGATAAGGTTCCCATGGTAAACTAATGGAGAAAGTGAAATTATATGGTGTGCAGGGTGTTCTAGCTAGGTGGATAAAGAACTGGTTAAGCAACAGGAGACAGAGAGTAGTAGTTGAAGGGAGTTTCTCGAAATGGAGAAAGGTGGTGTTTCACAGTGGTCAGTGTTGGGGCCATTGTTGTTTGTGATATACATAAATGATCTGGAAGAGGGCACTGTTGGTATGACCAGCAAGTTTGTAGATGACACGAAGATCGGTGGAGTAGCAAAAGCATAGGGGACTGTCAAAGAATACAGGAGAATATAGATAGACTGGAGAGTTGGGCGGAGAAGTGGCAGATGGAGTTCAGTCCAGACAAATGTGAGGTGATGCATTTGGTAAGTCTAATTCTAGAGCAAATTATACAGTAAACAGAAGAGCCTTGAGAAAAGTTGATGAGCAGAGAGATCTGGGAGTTCTGGTCCACTGTACTCTGAAGGTTGCTGCACAGGTGGATAGAATGATCAAGAAGGCATATGGTATGCTTGCCTTCATCGGACAGGGTATTGAGTATAAGAGCTGGCAGGTCATGTTAAAATTGTACACGACATTGGTTCGACCACATTTAGAATACTATGTACAATTTTGGTTGCCACATTACCAAAAGGATGTGGACGCTTTGGAGAGGGTGCAGAGAAGGTTTACGAGGCTGTTGCCTGGTATGGAAGGTACGAGCTATGAAGAGAGGTTGAGTAGGTTAGGATTGTTTTTTTTAGAAAAAAGGAGATTGAGGGGGGGGACCTGATTAAGGTCTACAAAATCATGAAGGGTATAGGCAAGGTAGATAGAGATAAGCTTTTTCCCAGGGTGAAGGATTCAATAACGAGAGGTCACGCTTTCAAAGTTAGAAGTGAAAAGTTTTAGGGGGATACACGCTGCAAGTACTTTACACAGAGGGTGGTACGTGTCTGGAACGCGTTGCCAGCAGAGGTAGTAGAGGCAGGCACGGTAGATTCATTTAAGATGCGTCTGTATAGATGTATGAGTAGGTTGGGAGCAGAGGAATACAGATTAGGTTAGATTAGATTACTTACAGTGTGGAAACAGGCAGGTTTAGATGGTGGATTTGGATCGGCTCAGGTTTGGAGGGCCGAATGACCTGTTCCTGGGTGTAAATTTTCTTTGTTATTTGTTCTTTGTTCTTTATATGGCTGAGGAGCTGGTGCAGGGGCGAAGGGTTCACATTTTTGGGTCATTGGAATCTCTTCTGGGATAGAAGTGAACTGTATAAGAAGGAGGTGCCGGTCTTGGACTGAGGTGGACAAAGTTAAAAATCACACAACAACACCAGGTTATAGTCCAACAGTTTTATTTGGAAGTACATCTTTCGGAGCGCTGCTGCTTCGTCAGGTAGCTATGGGGCAGGATCAGAGGACACAGAATTTGTAGTAAAAGATCAAAGTGTCATACAACTGATGTGATATATTGAACAAACTTAGAATGCTGTTAAGTCTTTAAGTTGAATGCATTTGCAGATACATTCTATTTTGTTTAGAACCATACAATTTGTAGGCAGTCAGTCCGTGTGACATTTTATAAATTCCTACTTTGGAAATAGAATCAGTCTGACTCAAGGTTGGGATGCAGATAGATTCTAACCTCACACCTTCAATGCAGTCTGAGCTGAGTTCTGAGATGTCACTTTGTTTTTATAAAGCTTCAAGTTATCACGGGACTGTGACTTGAAAGGAGTTCAGGGATATACATATTAATCACTTGAAACCTGCATTCCCATGCTAATTGATTGAAGACTTAACAGCAATCTAGGTTTGTTCAATACATTGCATCAGTTGTATGACACTTTGATCTTTTACTATAAATTCTGTGTCCTATGATCCTACCCCACTAGCTACCTGACAAAGGGGCAGCGCTCCAAAGGCTTGTGCTTCCAAATAAACCTGTTAGAATGTTCTTCCAAATAAACCTGTTGGAATGTTCTTCCAAATAAACCTGTTGGAATGTTCTTCTCGTGTCTGTGTGGGTTTCTTCTGGGTGCTCCAGTTGCCTCCCATTGTCCAAAGATGTGCGGGTTAGGTGAATTGGGCAAGCTAAATTGCCAATGGCATCCAGAGGGTGTGTCGGTTAGGTGATATAACCATGAGAAATGAAGGGTTATGGGGAGGGTCAGGGGGTGGGTCTGCGTGGGTGCTGTTTGGAGGGTTGATGTGGACTTGATGGGCCGAATCGCCCTGTTCACCCAGTAGGGATTCTATGATTCTATAATTCTATGTTTTTCATCCAACTAGAAAGAAGATACTGTTGTTTCTAGGACTGGGGAGTGATGTGAGCCAAGGGTCTGTGAGGCAGAAATGATCATACCAAACGGATTAGATTAGTAATGAGTATGAGCAAGGGACAATCTAAAGTAGAACTTCTAAACTGGAAATGAGCTAACTTGAATTTGATGAAGAGGGATTTAGGCAAAGATTGATAGGGAAAAAAACTTAATGGAACATTGGATGATATGTACATAGAAGATATTTCAGATTTTTTTAGGTACACTCCATCAAGTGTGAAAAGGTGGAGAACTAAAATCAAGTCTCCTTGTTTTGTGATAGAGTTGGGTAATATGATGAAACAAAAAGCGGGGTTCATGTTACATGTTCAATTGATTTTGTCACTGAGGGGATAGATGCTGTATAATGCCCCAGTGCTGTTGTTCTGTTACTGTATGTTGCAGAGAGGAATCAGATGGTGTGTTTAACCCCAGTGCCATTTTTCTTAGTTATATTAAACCAAAGACAGAGGAGCAGCTCTGGAAAGCAATTGCATATAAAACCAAGCTTTTCCAGTTTGCATTATTTCTTCTGTCACTAAACACAAGACAGATGGGTCCCTTATGAAGGTCTGAGAGGAAGAGAAGGCTGCCCAGGAGTTTGAATTTATTCAGGGTCCACGAGCTTCAGACAAAGAGACTACTTTTAAAAAGACCAATACAGAGAGTACACACTCCAGGAGATACTTGGCTTTGTTGTGATAGATCAACTAGGAGAAAGTGAGGACTGCAGATGCTGGAGATCAGAGTCAAAAAAGTGTGGCACTGGAAAATCACAGCTGGTCAGGCAGCATCTGAGGAGCAGGAGAGGGATTCCTGATGAAGAGCTTATACTCGAAACGTCGACTCTGCTGCTCCTCGGATGCTGCTGACCGGCTGTGCTTTTCCAGTGCCACACTTTTTGACTTTGTTGTGATATAGGCAATATTTATTTTAGATGTTTCTCTTTCTCTATTCTCTCACATTTTCTTCCATCTCTCTCAGTTTATTTCAAACATTTTTACTTTAATTTTTTTTGATATTTTTCCATTCTCTTTCTCTAATTTCTTTTCTCTCTCCTTTTTGATACATCTCCATCTTTCCCCCATTATCTTTCTCTTCATGCCCTTTTTCGTTTCTTTTTTCTTTCTTGTTCTGTCTCATTCTCTTCTTTCTCCTTTTCTGTATATTTCTTTGCATTCTTGTCATTTTTTCCTCTGCCATTATTTTTCTGTTTATTTCTCCTTTTTTCTTTCTCTCTCCTTTATCTTCTCTTTCTCATTTATTTTAATGTCTATTTCCTCTCTCTCTCCCTCTATTATTTATAGACAAATTCTGTCCAATTCAGGAAGGTAGCCTCCCTCTCCTTGTTTCACATAATTCAGGAGCCACATCTATTCAGTAGCTCTCCACCTAATCTCCAGGTGCCATTTGCAGCCTCTCCAGTAAACATGTACTGGTTTATATAATTAGCTTTCGATCTTCCTCAGTGATTAAGTGCTGCCTCATCTGCAGGCTTGTGCTGCTTTGCAATTATTTACATAAATCACACATCTGAAGGTTACTCAAATGCTCAAGGGACTCCCGCATCTGCCAGTGTGGTGAAGATTTTTAAAAATGATCATTTAATACATAAAAAGATGCAAATTAACAGCATGTCAGAATGAGTCCTGAAGTATCCAGGTACTGAATGACAGTCCCTGCAGTGAAGGCATGAAGGTAGATCATCCACAAAATGAACTGCAGTAACTCATTAAGATTTCTTCAACAGTATCTTCCAAACCTAAATTTGAACATACAAATTGGCAGAAGGAGCAGGCTTCGTTCAGGTCAATAGAGATACCTGTTCTGCCAATCAGTATCTGATCTAATTATTTCACATGACCACCTACCCTGATAATATTACACCCCCTTGCTTACAAATATTAAACTGTGCCTCAAAAATAACTGCTCTGACTGCCTTTTAAGGAAGAGAGTTCCAAAGACTCAGGACCCTGAGAAACAAAAGCTCCTTATTTTAGTTTAGGAATGGAAAGTTAGTACCTTTGTGATTTTACTTTATTTGTATTTCATTACTCTGTGAAGTACTGTTTGCTGACCATAATGTTCCAGACAATGGTGAGGACAGAGCTGTTGCAGGGAGTTGCTGAATGTCAGATCAATGCATCTCTTTAAATTGCAAGACCCTGTCTCAGTGACCGATCTTTGAAGAGGCCATCTTCGATTGACAGTAACAAATGAGAGGGCCCCACTGACAGACTTTGAGACTGTTAGTCTGAGTGCACCCACTGCCCTTGATTGGGAGTTGGATGCTAGACAGGGCACAATGGAGTCCTTAAAATAATAAAAACAGAGATGCCACAATAAACCAAGCTCTGTAAAGTTTAACTTCGTTATCTAACCATCTAGAGCAAGCAAATGAAGCAGATGGTGGGAATCTGAACCAAAAACAGAAATTGATGGAGAACCTCAGCAGGTTTGGGAATATCTGTGGTGAGAAAGTAGAGTCAATGCTTTTTCAGAACTGCCTTAAAGTTACCAAAAGCTTCCTTGAAAATACATTTGTTTTGAAATTAAACCCAATAATTGAGTGAAAGTAAAGCACGGTGAGGATAGACAGTCCTGGGAAATGGTCTGAAAGTTGTACAAAATAATTCACTATAATAGAGTCATAATAGACTGAAACAGTCCATGCTGACCAAGTTTCCGAAACTTAACTACTCCCATTTGCCTGCGTTTGGTCCATATCCCTCTAAACCTTTCCTATCCATGTACCTGACCAAATGTCTTTTAAATGTTGTAATGATTTAATTGTGTCCACCTCTACCACTTCCTCTGACAATTCATTCCATATATGCACCACCCTCAGGTCCCTTTTAAATCATGCCCCTGTCACTTTAAACCTATGCCTTCTAGTTTTGGACTCCTGAGGAAAAGACCTGAGGAAAATACCTCCGTTAGCCACCTTATCTTTGCCCCTCATAATTTTGTAAATCTCTATAAGATCACCCCTTAGACTCCTACACTCCAGGGAAAAAAGTCCCAGCCTATGCAGCCTTTCCTCATGATTCAAATCTTCCAGTCTCGGTAACATCCTTGTAAATCTTTTTTGCATCCTTCCCTGTTTAATAACATCCTTCCTATGGCATGATGACCAGAATGCTGAGTAAGACCATTTGACCCAACCCAAGTAACACTCACAATCCCTGTTGATAACCTGAATAGTTCTGATATTCCATTGATGTTTCCGGTCCACAAGTTTCTTCGTTGTGTAAAATGACATCAGTGTTAAGTTGCCTTTTCCTTTTTGAACTGTTTCCACATTCCTCTACTATTTAATTTTGAAATGTCCCAGGTATATCTTCCCAATTATTCTTCCAAATGTTACCTAATATGCAACCAGTTTATTTCATCAAGATTGGAAAGCCCAAGATTTGCTGCAGATCAGTCCTTCGAATGAGGATCAGCCTTCTGTTTCCTCTTTGCAACATTTCCATACTGCTGTAATGATCGGAAAGAGCCAAAGTGTCCACAATAAGTACTCACTATATCACCATGCGGCTTAGCGAAATATGTATGTTAACTGACTTCTACAGTGCTGTGTGATGGCTGCTGTAGGTTATCTGTGCATTAGAAAATTCTCCAAACCCGGTGGATAGAAAGGTGATCACGGCAGAGCTCTCTCCAAAGCCAAAAATGCTTAACATAATGATGCTAAATCACGAGGGTCAAGATAATGTGCCAAGTGCTTCTCCTTTTTTCTCGGTTGTCTATTAACCCTCCCCTTTAATTATGTGTGCTACTTATTCCCCATTATGATTCATCAATTGATTTACCAAAGCTTTAAAATGATTCCAGAATCTCATTGTTTATTCAATCAGATTTTCCACCAGAGCACTCTACTGAGAATTGCTGCCAGCTACAAATAGAACGGCTTCTACTGAACTTTGCAACTTTGTGCCTTTTTGGTGGGATTTTACCAAAAAACTGGAAACACAATGTTGACTCAAGATTGGAAGCAGCAACACAACGACTGTCACTGAAAATGACCTGATAGGTTGTCTTTCAAGCTGACAATTTTGGGTTGCTTTTCTAAAGCCAGTCTTTCGGCTCTGGCTCACTTGCTGCTCACGGCAAAGACCTCTGTTGGTTCAATTGAATCCATGTGCCCCTAGCCAGTATTTGGCACCGTATCCTCTCCCAGGCAATGTCAATCATACAGCTTCACCAGGCAGGGACATGTGTTTTATTGTTCTTACATCAGGAGGATAGAGGAAACATCTCAGTGATGTCCTCAAAGCACTCCTCAAGGGGTCAGAAATCTCTGCTTACTGTGGGCCTGTGGCTCACCAAAATGTAGAAGATCCATTTGAGAAAGCATTTCACATGTTGAGAGAACATTGGGAACATGTAAGGACAAATTGAGGTATCGATTGGAGCACATAAGCTTCCAAATATTCCATTCACTCAAGCCTTCAAGCAGCATCTCCAAAACGTGACAGAATCTGCAGATTGTGTATAAAACTTATCAGCCATGTCAGAGGTCATGGAATTGAATTGCAAATAAGTCAACCCCATTTGTGAGGGACTGCTCTGGTAGATATGACTGAACATGCAGTTTCAAATTGTACCAGTGAAGTGATGTCCTCGGAAAAAGCAGAATTCAGGGCTGCAATCTGTGAATGCATTTTCCCAGTGGAATTCAGAACCGGGATAGAATGATAGTGATGTACAGCATGGAAACAAGCCCTTCAGTCCAACTATCTATGCCGACCAGATAACCTCACTTAATCTAGTCCCATTTACCAGCACTTTGGCCATTTCCCTCTAAACCCCTTCTATTCATACGCCCATCTAGATGCCTTTTAAATGTTGTAATTGTACCAGCCTCCACCACTTCCTCTGGCAGCTCATTCCATACACGCACCACCCTCTGTCCCTTGGGTCCCTTTTAAATCTTTCTCCTCTCACCCAAAACCTATGCCCTCGAGTTCTTACTAACCAGTTCTACTATGAGGAACCTTGTCAAAGTCCATATAAATCACGGTCACCATTCTGACTTCATCAATCCTCTTTTTACTTCTTCAAAAAACTCAGTTAAGTTTGTGAGACATGATTGCCCACGCAGAAAGCTATATTGTCTATCCCTAATCCTTGCCTTTCCAAATGCATGTAAATCCTGTTCCTCAGGATTCCCTCCAACAACTTGCCCACCACCGATGTCAGGCTCACTGATCTATATTTCCCTGGCTTTTTCTTACCACCTTTCTTAAATAGTGGCACCATGTTGAGAGTTATAGGTTAGCCAAAAAAGGGCTAAGAAGAGCCAGGAGGGGACATGTGAAGTTGTTGGCGGATAGGATCAAGGAAAACCCTAAGGCCTTCTATAGGTACATCAGGAATAAAGTAATGACTAGAGTAAGATTAGGGCCAATCAAAGATAGTAATGGAAAATTGTGTGTGGAATCTGAGGACATAGGGGAAGCACTTAATGAATACTTTTCGTCAGTATTCACATTGGAAAAGGGCAATGTTAGTGAGAATATGGAGATAAAGGCTACAAGATTATATGGGATTGAAGTTGACAAAGAGGAGGTTTTAGCAATTTTGGAAGATCTAAAAATAGATAAGACCTCGGAGCTGAATGGGATTTATCCTCGGATTCTCTGGAAAACTAGGGAGGAGATTGCAGAGCCTTTGACTTCATTCTTTATGTCGTCGTTGTCTACATGTGTAGTGCCAGAAGACTGGAAGATAGCAAATGTTGTTCCCTAGTTTAAGAAGGGGAGTCAAGACAACCCTGGTAATTATAGGTCAGTGTACCTTACTTCGGTTGTGGGTAAGGTGTTGGAAAAGGTTATAAGAGATAGATTTTATAATTATCGGGAAAGGAATAGTTTGATTAGGGATAGTCAACATGGTTTTGTGAATGGTAGGCCGTGTCTCACTAATATTATTGAGTTCTTCGAGAAGTTGACAAAACAGGTGGATGAAGGTAAAGCGGTTGATGTGGTGTTTCTGGATTTCAGTCAGGCGTTTGATAAGGTTCCACACGGTAAGCTATTGCACAAATTCAGGAGTTTCAGGATTGAAGCAGATTTAGTGGTTTGGATGAGAAATTGGCTCGCTGAAAGAAGGCAGAGGGTGGTGGTTGATGGGAAATGTTCATCCTGGATCTCAGTTACCAGTGGTGTGCCGCAAGCATCTGTTTTGGGGCCACTGCTGTTTGTCATTTTTATAAATGATCTGGATGTGGCGTAGAAGGATGGTTAGTAAATTTGTAGATGACACTAAGAGTTGTGGATAGTGCCAAAGGATGTTTTGGTTACAGAGGGACATAGATAAGATGCAGAGCTGGGCTGAGAAGTGGCAAATGGAGTTTAATGCAGCAAAGTGTGAGGTAGTTCACTTCAGAAGAAGTAATAGGAATGCAGAGTACTGGGCTAATGGTAAAATTCTTGGCAGTGTAGATGAACAGAGAGAACTCGGTGTCCAGGTGCACAAATCCCTGAAAATTGCCACCCAGATTGATGGGGTTGTTAAGAAGGCATATGGAGTGTTGGTGTTTATTGATAGGTGGATTAAGTTTCGGAGCCACAATGTCATGCTTCAGCTGTACAAGACACTGGTAAGGCCACATTTTGGAGTATTGCCTGCAGTTCTGCATTATAGGGAGGATGTGGAAGCTTTGGAAAGGGTTCAGAGAAGACTTACTACGATGTTGCCTGATATGGAAGGAAGGTGTTACAAGGAAAGGCTGAGGGAACTGAGGTTGTTTTCATTGGAGAGAAGGTGGTTGAGAGGTGACTTAATCGAAACGTATAAGATAATCAGAAGGTTAGATAGAATGGACAGTAAGAGCTCTTTTCCTCGGATGGTAAAGGCTAAAATTAGGGGCCATAACTTTAAATTGAGGGGTGATAGATTTAGGACAGATATCGGGGTAGTTTCTTTACTCAGTAGTAGGGGTGTGGAACGACCTGCCTGCAACCGTAGTAAACTCGCTGAATTTAAGGGCATTTCAATGGGCATTGGACATAAATATGGATAATAATGGAACGGTGAAGGTTAGATGGGCATCAGATTAATTTCACAGGTCGATGCAACATCGAGGGCTAAAGGGGGCCTGTACTGCTCTGTAATGTTCTACATTCTATATTCTATGTTAGCCAACCTCCAGACTTCCAGTGTCTCACCTGTGACTATCGATGATATAAATATCTCAGCAAGGGGTCCAGCAATCACTTCCCTGGCTTCCCACAGAGTTCTAGGATACACCTGATCAGATCCTGACAAGTTAACCACTTTTATGCGTTTTAAAACATCCAGTATCTCCTAGTCTGTAATATGGATATTTTTCAAGATGTTACAATCTATTTCCACACATTCTGTATCTTCCACATTCTTCACAGTAAACACTGATGCAAAATACTCATTTAGTATCTCTCCCAACTCCTGTGGTTCCACACATAGGCTGCCTTGCTGATATTTGAGGGGCACGATTCTCTCCCTGATTACCCTTTTGTCCTTAATAAATTTATAAAATCCTTTTGGATTTTCCTTAACCCTGTTTGCCAAAGCTATCTCATGTCACCTTTTTGCCCTCCTGATTTTCCTCTTAAGTATTTTCCTACTGCCTTTTTACTCTTCCAAGGATTCACTCGATCTCTCTGTCTATGCCTGACGTATGCTTCGTTCATTTTCTTCGTCAATTTTTCCAACCATCCAGCATTCCCTACATCTACCAGCTTTTCCTTTCACCCAAACAGGAACATACTGTCTCCATACTCTTGTTATCTCATATTTGAAGGCTTCCCATTTTTAAGCCGATCCTTTACCTGCAAACCCCCAAGCAACCTTTCAAAGCTTTTGCCGTATACCGTTAAAATTGACCTTCCTCCAATTTAAACTTTAACTTTTAGATCCAGTCTATCCTTTTCCATCACTATTTTAAAATTAATAGAATTATGGTCACTGGCCATAAAGTGCTCCCCCACTGACACCTCAGTCACTTGCCCTGCCTTATTTCCCAAACGTAGGTCAAGTTTCGCCCCTTCTCCAGTAGGTACATCCATATACTGAATCACACACAAGAAAATTTTCTTGTACACACTTAACAAATTCCTCTCCATCTAAACCCTTCACACTATGGCAGTCCCAGTCTACTTTTGGCAAGTTAAAATCCCCTACCATAACCACCCTATTATTCTTACAGATAACTGAGATCTCCTTACAAATTTGTTTCTCAATTTCCTGCTGACTATTGGGGAGTCTATAATACAACCCCAATAAGGTGATCATCCCTTTCCTATTTCACAGTTCCACCCAAATAACTTCCCTGGATGTATTCCCAGGAATATCCTCCCTCAGTCCACAATGCTATCCCTTACCAAATATTACCTTGAATGAGCCTTTCAAGACATTTGAAGAGGAATACACGTGATGTTTATAGAGAAGAAAAGATCAGCATCTGATTTGAGTTCCAAAAGCCATTACAAGATCTGGTCACACTGTACATAGTAATGGGTAGTCTGCAGTTCTGTAGACGAGCTAGTAGAGAACTGCTGATTTTGAGGAGGATCGGAATGTATCTAGTTCCCAGGGCATTACAGAGGATCGGTTGGGAGGAGAAGGGGGCTGAACAGAAAGAACTTATATTCTGTGGGAAAATTTATATTAACTCTTCTGGGAGTGTTCTCTGCGCAGTGAGTTACACCAATGGGTTTTGGTGCGGGTGAATAGTCCAATTGTTTTGCTGAAATGGTACAAAGGGTCAGTGGGTTGGAAGCACATGGTCACTGATTTTGCTAGTGCAGTAATGGTGAGGTGACTTGTTTTGGTGGGCAGCTGCTGATTTGGGATGTTTATTCCTCTCATTTCCTCACTGTTGTTAAACTTTACTTCTGTGTAAAGTGCACCATTCCCTTGAATAGAAAGACACTACACCTCTCCAGGTTTACATTGAGTTAGTAAATGTTTAACCACAAGTCATCTTTTGTGTGATTTGACAGGTAGATATCATCTGCGGAAACAAGATCTTAGAACATCACCAGACCTTGAGGCACATTCGAAGCACTGTTACCCACAGCAGCATACGGGTTAGTGTTTGGCTCCTCTCTTCGCAGAATATCAAATGAAAGTTTGTGCAGTTGGGAGAAAATGTGAAAACGTATCACCAGAAACAAATATGTGTGAATCAATCAGAAGGGATTTGGGATTTAACATTATTGGGGCCATGAGAAAAAATTGTATTCGGATTCACTGCAAAAAGAAAACGATGGAGAGGGTTTTATTGTATTATAACAGTAAGTAGAAAGTGGTTAGTTGTGAGTTAGTTCAATTAGTGTGAATGAGAAGAATATTGTACCCAATAACGAAAGCAGACCGGGATGGAATTATAGTTGGTAGTGAGTGTACACAGGACCGAGAATTATATAATTGGGAACACTGTGTGTATATGAGATGAGAACTGGCTTGAATTTGAGGTTAAACACAAAACAATAAATATTGTGTACAATTAATTCCTCAGAGTACATACAATGTAGCTCAAAGATAATTCCAACTTTGATTTTACTGTAGATAGATGGAAATTTGGGGGAGATTTGATTTTAGTAAAAGCAGATATGATTTAAGGGGGGGGGGGGAGTTGGGAGCAGATATTTCAGGCAAATCTGTCTCAGAATAGTGGAATGAATTCAAGACCAACATGTCCTAATAAAGAAAAAGCCTGGGGCCATCAAATGTTGTGAGCATTGGATATCGAGGGACACACAACATTGGATTAACAGGGCAGGTTCATAGCAGATACCGAGGGCTCAAAACAGTCCTCTGTACAGGAGTATAAAATGTACTAGAAGAAACTTAAAAAGATTAGGAGCTTAAAGGAGATATGAAAGCATCTGGTAGGCAAAATAAAATATTTTTTTTCCAGGTACATTAAAAGTAAAAGGATGACAAGGGAAAGAGTAGGGCCATTAAGGACTACAGTAGTGATTTGTGCATGGAGCCAGAGGATGAAGATAGGGTTCCATATAAATACCTTGGTCGGTTTTCACTACTGAGGGCATTGGTAAGATCACAATTCCAAGACTGTGTGTAGTTTTAGTCTCCTTATTTAAGGAAGGATGTAAATGTGTTGGAGGCAATTCAAAGGCGGTCAGCTAGATTGATGACTGGAGTGAGTGAGTTTGTTCTTAAGAATATGGCTACACTTGTTTTCATTGGAGTTTAGAAGATTGAGAAGTGATTTAATTGAGAAATCTTGACAATGTTGATGTGGAAAAGTTATTTTCCCTAGTGGGTCAGTCCAAAATTAGAGTTCACTGTCTTAAAATTAGGGATTGCCCTTTTAGGACCTAGATGGGGAGCATTTTGTTTCTGTCACAGATGGGCAACTTTGGAATTTTGCTTTAGAAGGTAGTGCAGGCAAAGTCATTTAATACTTTTGATGAAAGTTAGATTCTAGTTAGGCAAAGGAGTCACAGATAGTAGACTCGATATCAAGTTCAATAACTTTAGGGCTTGAGCTCTCCCATGTCCTTACTCCAATCCTCACACACCAGGCTTTGTCATTATATAGCCTGTTGTTAGCCATTAACAGTTCCCATTAACAACTATTCACCATCCTACCTGATTGTTACCCATTCTATTGTCTGTCCAAAAGTTCTTCTCTCTCTTTGAGCTTTATCTTTGGTGTATAAACTGTTATTTTCCCAGCTGCAGTAAGTTCTAAGGAAATGTCACTCAACCCGATTTCTGTCCACAGATGCTGCCAGATCTGCTGAGATTTTCCAGAAATTTCTGTTTTTATTTCTGATTTTACAGCATCTGCAGTTCTTTTGGGATTTCTTTTCTTGATCATAGTGTCCAGCACTGGTCAGAATGGGCAGAGGAGGATGGAACTTGGGAGCAGGAGTCAACTTACTTTCTATCTGTTTTGTCCATCCGTGCAGCTTTGTATTTCTCGCTCATCCTTTCCCTGAAACTACAAGATCCTGCCTGGGGCTGAGCGGGTGCCTTGCCTCTGACAGTTGTTTGAGTGCTAGCAGCCTGGGCCAGTTCTTCCATTGACAACTCTTAAGGAGAATCATGTGCCATCTTCTACTTCCCCGGCATGTTCACAATCCGCCCTCGACGGAGCAGAGCAGCTTTGGAATGCCAGTGCTTGTCCAGCTGCACAGTAGCCTTTCAAAGATGACGTGAGCATCGGGGGTTCCAGTCCTTTGGCCACAATCCACTGAGTGGCGAGTTCTTCGGGGAATAGCACGTGGTAATTTGGGGCTGGAATCTGATGTGACAGGCAGTTAATGTGGTAAGTTTGTTAAGGTTCAGCAAGAAGGTTTGCTAGGCCATATGGTAGAAGTCCCACCAAAAAAACTCAACACTAGTCTCACTTGGCCAAATAAGGTAAGATTCAACCCAAAGTAATAATATCCAAATCATTTGATATTGTGATGTTGATCGAGGCATAAGTATTGACTGGATCACTGGGGTGAACTTCCTTGTTCTTCAAAATAGTGGCAGTAGATTTTAACTCAGCCAAAGAGGGTGGACTGGACATTAATGTTTCATCGACAAGATGTTATGTTTGATAGTGTAAGACTCCTTTAATGCTGTAATGAAACATCAGCCTCGATTTTAATGCTCAGGCCTCTGGAGTGGGATTTGGATCATAATCTCCTGATTCACAGGTGAGAATGCTATCCACTAAGCCACAGCTGACATCCCATTCAATGGTCAATAACTGACTGTAGTCAGGTCACCTTGTATTGTCAGATAATTAATTTACTCACTGTAACTAAAAGGCCCCTTTAGTACCCTGCCAAAAATGTCTATATTGCAATTTTACAAGGAAGGCTAGCTTGGAGCCCCATTGGTATCTATTTCCCATTGGATAGCTATTGCACAACCAACTTTGAGGTTTCAACTAGTTGCTGCCAAGGAGAATTTCATTTGCTACAATTTGCTGCTCCTTTCTTCTCAAGGGATATTGTAAGTTTGATGGATATATTCTGAGTAGGCAGTGAATGTCATGCTGTAACTAAGTGAATGCTCCTGCTGTGTGACCTGTGACTGATCTCACCAAAGCTCAGCTGCACATGTGCAGTAACCAAGGAAACAGCCTCTTGAGGTATCAGGTCCTAATAAATTTAAAATGTATTTAATGTATTTTCCACTGATTAGTGAGCGGTCAGTGCTCTGCTGTGCCTGCATGATGGGTAGAGGCAATAGTCAGTTTACAGAATTAGCTTTATGTTTATGTGTGGCTGTGACCTCTCAGTTTAAACTGAGAAATCATATATGCTGCTTATTTACACTGGAGCTATATTCTTATTCTTTAGACTGTACCACTGAATTATGTGCAGTTTTGTAAAGTCAGAATTCATCTTGATTGGAATTACAGAATAATAACATAAGATTTTAAGACATAGAAGTATAAGTCAGTCATTCAGTCCATTGAGTCTTTTCCGCTATTTAATGAGTTTGTGGTTGATCTGATAATCATCAACTTCACTTTTCTGCCTTTTCTGCACAACCCTTGATTCCCTTACTGATTTAAAAAAAATCAATCTCAGCCTTGAATAAACTACTTAATGACCCAGCTTTGATAGCGCTCTGTGGTTAAGAATTCCATAGATTCACTACCTTCTGAGAGAAGAAATTCCTCTTCATCTCTGTCTTAAATGGGCCACTCTTCGCTCTGAGATTATAGACACTAGACGCTATGAGGAGGAGGAGGCTCTTCCACCATTTAATATAATCGAGACTGCTCCACCATTTAATATAATCATGGCTGATTATTGAGCTCAGTACTCTCATCCCATCCTTACCCCCTTCTTCCCCCCACCAATATCCCTTGATCCCTTTATCCTTAAGAGCTATATCTACCTCCTTCTTGAATCTAACCATCAGTCCCATTAGAATTTTATAGGTTCTATGAAATCCCCTTTATTCTTCTAAACTCCAGTGAATACAATCCTAACCAACACAATCTGTCCTGTTATGTCAGTCCTGCCATCCTAGGAATCAATTTGTTAAACCTTTGTTGCACTATCTCTGTCAAAAGAACATTCTTCCTCAGATAAGGGGATCAAAACTGCACACAGTATTTCCTGATGTAGCCTCACCAATGCCATGTATAATTGCAGCAAAACATATTTATTCCTTTTCTTGAATCCTCTTACTATAAAGGCCAGCATACTGTTCGCCTTCTTTACTGTCTACTGCACCTGTATGCTTACTTTCAGCAACTGGTGCACAAGGACACCCAGGTGTCATTGAATGTTCCCCTTCCTCAATGCCCACTGCTCCCAGACTCGACAATGAGGGGAAACAATCTTTCCACGTCTACTCGCTAAGTCCACTAAGAACCTCATTCTCTCTGAAATCCAATGAGTACAGGCCCAACCTTTTTAACCTTTCTGCATGACACTCCCTTCCTACCCTGGATCAGCCTGTTGAACCTTCTTTTGACTCCCTCCAAAGCCAATATATTTTTGCTTAGATAACACTCCTGCGATAAGCTATTTTGGACCATTGTGCCTGTGCCACTGTTTGAAAGGGCTATCTAATTATGTATAGTGCCTTGTCCTTTCCCCACAGCCCTGTGCATTTTTCCTCTTTTTAGTATTTATAAAATTATATCCAATTCTCATTTGAATGGTAGTGTTAACTCTCTTTCCACTTCCAAGCAGCACAGTCCAAAACAGAAGAAGTTGCTGTAGAAAAAGAAAATTCCTTAATGTCACCCTCATTCTTTTTTGAATATCCTCCTGCCAGGAAGAACAGTTTTTCCTTATTTAGTCTATCAAAATAATTAATTATTCCAACTTCTTCAGCCTTTTCAGAGATTGTAGCCCCTTGTCCCTGGTATCATCCATCAATTACTAGATCCAAGAGAAAATCTATCTTCTCTTAAACTTCAATGACTTTATCATTGTTGAATCCCCCACTATCAACAACCTGGGTGTGACCATAAATTGAACTGGACCAGCTGTATAACTAATGTAGCTAGCTACAAAAGCAAGTCAGTGGCTGGGAATTCCGTGACAACTGATACACCTCCTACCTCCCTAAAGCTTGTCCACCAATTATACAAGTCAGGAGTGAGATAGAATACTCTCCACATCCCTGGGAGAGTGCAGGACAAAGCAGCCAGTTTGAGAGATACCCTATCTATCATTCTAAACATTCTGTTCCTTCACACTGGTGCACAGTGGCAACAGTTTGTACAATCTGTAAGATCCGCTGTGACAACTCGTGAATGTTCCTTTAACAGCACCTTCTAAACATGTGATTTCTACGAAGACAGGGGCAGCAGATTGCATGAGAGCTGTGAGTTCCCCTCCAAATCATACATCTTCCTGAAATGGAACTACATCACCGTACCTTCTTTATCGTTAGTTCAGAAACCTAGAACTCCTTACCTTAATAGCACTGTGGCTGTTCCTACATCAGACAAATTGCATCGCTTCAATAATGCTGCTCACAACGACCTTCTCAAGGATAATTAGGGCTGTGCAATTAATGTTAACCCAGCCAGTGAAGCCCGTGTCCCTAAAAAACAAAATTAAAAACCCCTTGAAGCATCTTGGATCATTCTGTTGCTTTCAAGGTGCTTTATAAATGCATGTCATTGGTGTTGTTGTGGTTCATACTAAGAGAAGGGTGACACTTAAAGGTAGCAACCCCTCCTTCAGATAATCAAAGTTGTTCCTTTTGCTCCTGTAGTAGCACTGGTGCAATGATTATTTGAATGCATCTGAAAAATCTGAAAGCTGTGTCAGCATTTCCCTGGAGTGCTAGTGCAATGATAAAATGAGTAAAATACTGCATACTCAGAGACAGGTGGGGTTAGTTGCAGGGGGAGGTGGAAGATAAATGAAGGGGGGGAAAAGACTGACTGCTCCCTGGAGGACACTGCTTTTGCAGCATTGCGGCAAGGTCAGAGGCTACTTAACTCATTTCATCACAGAAGAAAGGTGGGAGGAGGCTGTGTTTTGTATAGCTTCTTATCTTGTGTGATTAAAGCTCTTTCAGACAATGTTTGAATATATTTATACATAGGATATTATTTAGAAGCTTATTGATGCAAACGTAAAGCCTGGAACCTGTCAGCAATCCCATCCTCACAATAAAATAATTATTGCAGGATATACTGGGGAAAGATCCTGTGTTCTAGGTCACTATTATAGGCAAAAAAACTGTTTCACTCCACCATCTCAAAAGAACACTGGCTAATAGCAATTCTGACCTTTTTCAAATCTCCATTTATACCATTCATTAATTGGAGGCCAGACCTTCAGCCATCTGGACCCTAAACTGTGGAATTTTCTCCCTAAAGTGCTCGACTTTTCCCTTCATTTTGTAAGGCCTACCTCTTTAACTAAGCTCCTAATCACCTGTCATAATATCTCCTTAAATGGCTTAAGTGTTGGACTTTGTATGATTTATGTGCCTGTGAAGCACCTTGGAGCTTTACTAGAAATGCAGGTTGTTATTATATAGTTGTTAACCTGAATGCCTGTTGAGGAGAGGCATCCAGGAGCATTGAATGTAAAAAGAACAGACAGCGAGAGCTTCATTTTAAAATGGAACGTTACTTTCCATTTACAAGTTTGTCACAAGCATTTCTTATTCTGATGTTGAAACATTACCGTGATTCATTTAGCCTGTAGTTTTCACCTGTTTCTCACACTTCTCACATTGTCAGCAAGGGGCTCCTCTAGAATCTCAAGGTATGATGGCTGTGGGAGAAAAGGAGGAAATAAGAAGGCACATTTACATCATCATCATTTCCCCTCAAAGCTACATATAGTTAAAGTCAATTTTCAAATGTTTGCTGCCTATCAGTAGAGTTTAGACAGTGCCATTTACCACTAACTATTCTCTGGTATAGACAAAACATTGTATATGGTCCAGTGAAGATCACCTCCACCCCTGTTTTTTTCTATCAGGATTCTTCCTACAAGAGACATCATGTTTCTATAATATGCAAGCCATGGCAACATATCAATAGGTAAATAATAATCTGCCCCCAGCGGTGGCCAAACTTAGCCGATTTACTTCCATTTACTCCTTTCACTCCCTGGCCAGTGTCAAATTGTTCATGGTTATGACATGTTACTTGATTGCAAGCTAAGCTACTGATTCCTTCTCCATCACAAAGGCCACCTACGTTTAGTATTGTAATAAATCATTTCAACTGTACTTCAGCCCTTGGCAGACTCATTTATTTGTGTGATTTCCTGACCAACCTCACTTTATACAAAACTCTGCTCCCCATATCCTATGTGCAACCAAGTGTCATCACTCATTGCGCTGAGCTTGTTGACTTAGATAGATATAAGCTCCCCAGTGCCTCAAATTTAAATACTCTTCCTCATTTAAACCTTTCATTGCTTTGTCCTTTCTTACCTTTATGATTTTTAACAGTTTTGTAACCCTCATCTCTACATTCCTTCAATTCTGGCTTGTTTTACAACCTCAAATCATTAGCTCAAAATTGGCACCCATGTCTTCAGCCATCTAAGCTCTAAACTTGTTTCCCTAAACTTTTCCATCTCTCTATCTTCCTATTCAGCTTGGAGATTCCCCTCAAAAGCCATCTATCTTTACAAAGTGTTTGGTCACTTTTTCTAATACTCTCACCCTTTACTTGGATCCGTTGATTTTAATCAAGTCTTTGCTTAAGATAATTATTCCACAATTATATAAATGCATGTTGACTTTCTGTGTGCTGTTCTGTGCCAGTATGCTAACGAAATTGAATTCATGTTCTCGTTTGCCCCTAGATGCTTCTGACAGTCACTTTCTGTCTCACTTACATCTGTGAGTCTCTCATGCATGCTTTCACACTAATACATACTCAGCTCCTGTCTTTTCATATGCCCACACACAGGTTTCCGAGAAAAGGAATTTATGTTAGCGAATATTTGGATATAGGATTTTATAACAGCTTTATATATAGTATTCAGATAGTGGAATTACATTGGCTGTACAGAAATGAGAATCGAACCTTCCATAAATTATACCAGCCCTGGAGACAGAAGAAGCTTAGTCTCAACACATGACTGATTTCTTTTATGGCTTGTGGATTTATGTGTAGTTACACAGACAGAGCTGTTTTCATCAATATTTAATTTTCCACCTTAGAAAATACTGCAAGTATTTTGCTCAAATGAGTCATGACTGGAGCAGGAAAACTGAGATCTTGTCAGACTCCTTGTCTGACCAAGGGCAGCATCTCCAGACCTCATAACAAACTTTGTCCCTTTTACATTGCTGTTACCCCTGTCCCTGGCAACTGTTTCATGTTAAACCAGACTTAAAGAAATGAATTGTCAGCTTGAATAAAAATACATAACCTGATATCCATTTCAGAGACATGTTTGCAAGGTTATCAAGATTGGGAGCCTGAATATTCGTAAATATTGCATTCTGTAAGGACGAGGAGCTAGTGTTGGAATGGCTCTGTTAATTAAGGATGATATTAGTTCAGAAAAGCAAGATGTAAAATTAGTTGGGGTAAAGATAGCAAATATCAAAAATAAGAAGTCACTTGTGGGAGTAGCTTACAGGCCTCCAAAAAGTAGCGACATTCAGTGAGAGTACACTGGTAGAAATAATGCAGAGATCTTCCAGTTTCTACTTAGTCAGAGAATTGATGAACTCCCAAAGATGAACAGCAGAACCACTTGGAAGTTCCTGCAGGAATTGCTCATAGTTGCCCAGAAGTTTAAGCAGCTGATAGGCAAATCCCTGTTGACTTTGTGCTAATGTCTCACAATCATTTACAATAATTTGTTTTTAAAAGTCCAGGACTTGTTTCACAGTACTTGGTTGAAAACAATCCTTTTCCTATTTTAGTCCACAGATCAAAATAAAGTAAAATAACAAAATATGATCTTTGTAGTATTGGATTCATGTCTCAATGAGTGTCACTCTGTGTGTAACCTAGACCCCAGTTTAACTCATTGTCTGTGTTAGGACCCTTACACTGGAAAGATTCAGTGTATGTGTTTGGGACCATCGCTACAGTATGTTTATGTGCGACCTATACCCTAGTGGGGTACCCTGTGTATGGTGGAACTGTACCCAACTGAGAATCAGTGTGTATGGACCTGTATCCTAGTGAGAGTCAGTATGTAAAAACTGAAAGAATGGCAGATGCTGTAAATCAGAAACAAAAACAGAAGTTGCTGGAAAAGCTCAGCAGGTCTGGCAACATATGTGAAGAGAAATCAGAGTTAACGTTTCGTGTCTGGTGACCCCTCCTCAGAAGTCAGTCAGTATGTGTATGACCTGTACCCTCAGTGCGAATCAGTGCGTGTGTGGGACCCGTACTCCATTGATAGTCAGTATATGTAGGACAAAGTGAGGGCTGGAGATCAGAGCTGAAAATGTGTTGCTGGAAAAGCGCAGCAGGTCAGGCAGCTTCCAAGGAACAGGAGAATCGACATTTCGGGCATAAGCCCTTCTTCAGGTTCCTGAAGAAGGGCTTGTGCCCGAAACGTCGATTCTCCTGTTCCTTGGATGCTGCCTGACCTGCTGCGCTTTTCCAGCAGTATATGTAGGACTCCCACCCAGTGAGAGTCAGTGTGTGTGTGTGTGGAACCTGTACCCCAGTGACCGTGAGTGCCCAAGATTTCTGTATTCCAGGATGGTGTTAATCTTCAGTGTGAACAGAAACTAGCTTTCTGATAAATGTGTTGCCATGGAACAAAAAATGCCAAAAAGCATATGTTTGGTTTTGAAGTGGCAAGTTCTCAATATGGGCTTGCATTAGGAGAAAATTGATCAGTGATCAACGTACTCAACTGTCGTGGAGTCCACGGCTGAGTTCAGACAAACCTGACAATGTGAAATAAAAGCCACCTGCTCATTGAGTGCTTCACTGCCAACTCCTGCTGTTAGCAACATCCAGCTGGATTCAAAACCTTTCTGATCTTGTCACAAAGCCAAGGTGGATGTGGTATTTTACATGGCTAAACTTATGCCAGGCCCATGTAGTGTATTTGTACCGTTGAAGCTATTGAACTATAAAGGAAATATTGTTGGTTTTTGCAATGGAAGTAAACACAGCTTAACCTAATATTGGTCATGTTTTTATCTGAGGCAAACATGCCCACACTGGGTTAGTATGTTATACCCTGACAAAACATGCTGGAACCTAGATTTTCATTTGCTATGGAAACTTCCACTCAAGTGGTACATTTACTCAATTTTGTTCTTTGGCCCTTAGTCTGCTCCCTGCTTAAACCTTGCACTGTCTCTGGATGTTTTCACTGTAATCAGTGATAACACAAGCCCTCACCATTTTCTGATTTCATGCCACATATTATACCCATATTCACAGTCACCTTATTGATCAATTCAGTGTCAGGGCGCAATTACATGAATCAATAATAAGTCCTGTTTTCCATCTGAGGCTTTATTTTGTTAAAATCTCATTAAGGAAAGATTCCTTCTGGAAAAAAATTGTACCCTAGAGAATAAACAGACAGGGAACTGGCAGCAGCAGAAGAGTCACTCAGTGCCAGTAGTGACAGTTCAGTTTAGATCACACCATAATCGCTGCTGACTTGCATCAGGAAAGGCTGATAGACCAGGCAGCTGCTAAACAATGCTGAGCTTTGCGTTATTTTTCTCTCATATTGACACTCCTAACTTCTGTCTCCTTTTCCAAAATTTCCTAAATACTGGAGATTCCCAATAGATTGAAAAATATATTCAAGAAAGAAAGGAGGAAGAAAGCTGAAGAATATAGGTCAGTTTGGTTTAATATCAGTCTGAGGGAAATTGTTGGAATCTGGTATTAAAGAGACAATCGTGAGGCATTTAAGAAATCAGTAGCGTCAACAAAGTTTTGTGAAGGGAACTCGTGCTTGACTAATTTATTTGAGGAAGTAACAAACCATACGGACAAAGTGGAACCTGGGGACATGATGTAATTAGATTTCCTGAAGCTCTTTGATAATGTGCCACATAAAAGGTTACTGCACAGCATAAAAGCTTGTGGCATATATTTTGGTATGGATTTGATAGCTAGCAGTAAACAGAAATTTAAGAAGAATTCACCATTTAGGTTTGCAAGATACAATGAGGAGGGTGCCACGGGGATCAATACTGAGACCGCATCTATTTACAATTTATATCAATGGCTTGGATGAAGGGATCAAATATGGGATTGCTAAATTTGCTGATGGCATAAAGATAGGTAGGAAGATAGAATGTCAAGAAGACATAAGGAAGCTGAAAAGAGATACAGATAGGTAAGTATGCAAAAATTTGGCAATTGGAATGTAATGTGGGAAAATGTGAAATTCTCCATTTTGGCAGGAAGAATAGGAAAGCAGTATCTTATTTAAGTGGAGAGAGATTGAAGAACTCTGACTAATCTGATTGTCTCGATAGATGTATCACAAAAGGTTAATATGCAGGTAAAGCAAGTGATTAGATGAGTGAAAGGCAACCTCATTGAAACATATAAGATTATTAGTAGACATGACAAGTTGATGCTGAAAGGCTACTTCCCCTTGTTAGAAAGTCTAGAACCGGAGGGCATAATCTCAAAGTAAAACATCATTTGTTTAATACAGAGCTGAGAAGAATTGTTTTCTTTGAGGAGAGGGAATCCGTGGAATTCATTAGAGCAGAGGGCTGTAGAGGCTAAGTAGTTAAATATATTCAGGGCTGAGGTATACAGTTTTTTTTAATGTGTGCGAATCGAGAATTGGGGAAAGGCAGAAAAGCGAAGTTGAGGATTAGCCATGATTTCATTGAACGGTGGAACAGACTCAATGGGCCGAATGACCTATTTCTGCTCCTATATCTTACCTTCTTTCCTCTACTTCTCTTCCTCACTCTATGTGTGTGTGTGTGTGTCTCTCTCTGTCTCTCTGACTGATTATTTTTCTTGATCTTTGGCTATTTAAATGTGCAAACTGGGTATTCCACTGAACATTTGGTGGTGTTGTGACATGGAATTAAAACAGCTTTAAGGAAATGTTCAGATTCTTTCCCCATTCCTGTAATCCATTTACTTCTCAAGACAGTAACTGAGAGATAATTTTCAGGCTCTGAATACACAACTCAGAGAGAGAAAAGATCAGAGGCCCTAGGGGCTAACAATGCAAGCTATGAAGCAATGTAAACTTATTTTCTTATTTAGCCAGGAGATTCGGTAAACTAATGTCACTATCTGATTTGAAAAACTTTACTGAATACTTTTAGATCATATTTGATATTTGCAATCCTGCAAAAGTTACATCTTGCAGTACGGTGTTGATCTGCTAAAACATGTATCTGACAGATACACAAACACATCTTATATGAACAAAACAATGAGTAAACCTCACAGGAGCTTTGTATTGTGTAGAATGGAGTGCCCGCCTCATAGAGACACAACTCATTTGAGACAGGTTGGGCATTATTTAGCAAGGACAAAGCTTAGGAATCTCCATGCGAATGTACAAAAACAGAAGTTTAACCCTCTGAAAATATACAGCTTAGAATCAGTTTGCTGATGAACACATCAAAGTGGTCTGGCTATAATTCCCAGACTTGCTTATCTCTAAGGACTGCTTGAATTCTGTTGCCCCTTGTACTCCTTTGCTATCTCTATCAAATTGTATTACTCCTGTTATATTTTCTCTAATTATATGTGAAAGATACAAAAGATAGTTGGTTTGACCTGCTAGAAGATTAAAATTTTACTGCTACTTCTGCTGTTAGCACTCTTTCGCTAATGGGGAAGCTGGGACCTGTACAAGAAGGACGGGTTGCACCTGAACTGGAGGGGCACCCATATCCTGAGTTTTGCTCGAGCTCTTAGGGAGGGATTAAACTAGATTGGCAGCGGGATGGGAACCTGAGCAACAGGTCAGAGGATGGAGTAGGTAGTGAACAGCCAGATACAACATGCAGAGAGTCTGTGAGGAGGAATAGGCATTTGATAGGGCAAAGGTGCAGTTAGTGTGATGGGTTGGAGTGTTTTTTTAATGCAAGGAGTATTAGGAATAACAGTGGCGAACTCAGAGCTTAGATCAGTACTTGGAATTATGATGTTGTGGCCATTGTAGAGACTTGGATATCACAGGGGCAGAAATTGTTGCTGGATGTTCCAGGGTTTAGATGTTTCAACAGGAATAGGGGAGGAGGTAAAAGAGGTGGAAGAGTGGCATTGCTAATCAGGGATAGTCTCACAGCTGCACAAAGGAAGGTTGTTGAGGAGGGTTTGTCGACAGAGTCAGTCTGGGTGGAAGTCAGAAACAGGAAAGTTGCAGTCACTTTATTGGGAGTTTTCTACACAATCCTCCTCTAATAGCAACACAGATATGGAGGAGAATATTTGGAGGCAGATTTTGAAAAGGTGCACAAGGAACAGGATTGTTGTCATGGGTGACTTTAACTTCCCTAACATTGATTGAAACCTTCTTACTTCAAATAGTTTAGATGGAGCAGTTTTTGTCATGTGTGTCCAGGAAGGATTCCTGACTCAATATGCAGATAGGCCGACTAAAGGTGAGGCCATATTGGATTTGGTGCTCGGCAGCGAATCATGTCAGGTGTCAGAGCTCAGTGGGAGAACATTTCAGTGATAGTGATCACAACTCCTTGACCTTTACTATACTTGTGGAGAGGGATAGGAGCAGAAAGTATGGGAAAGTATTTAATTGGGGGAGGTGAAATTACAGTGCTATTAAGCAGGAACTGTGGTGCCTAAAGTAGGAGCAGATGTTCTCAGAGAATTGCTTGACAGAAATGTGGAGGTTGTTAGGAAGCATTTGCTGATAATGCTGGACAGGTTGTCCCACTGAGGCAAGGAAGCGATGGTAGGTTGAAGAGGGATGTGGAACATCTAGTCAAGAGGAAGAAGGAAGTTTACTTAACGTTGAGGAGGTAAGGGTGAGACAGAGCTTTAGAGGGTTACAAGGTAGCCAGGAAAGAGCTGAAGAATGAACTTAAGAGAGCTGGAAGGTGCCTTAAAAAGCTTAAGCGGGTTGGATTAAGGAAAATCCGAAGGCATTCTACACTTATGTGTGGAACAAGAGGATGTTGTGGTTGTGTTCGCCGAGCTGGGAATTGGTGTTGCAGACATTTCGTCCCCTGTCTAGGTGACATCCTCAGTGCTTGGGAGCCTCCTGTGAAGCGCATCTGTGGTCTTTCCTCCGGATTTGTAGTGGTTTGAATCTGCCACTTCCGGTTGTCAGTTCCAGCTGTCCGCTGCAGTGGTCGGTATATTGGGTCCAGGTCGATGTGCTTATACCGACCACTGCAGCGGACAGCTGGAACTGACAACCAGAAGCGGCAGATTCAAACCACTACAAATGCCGGAGGAAAGAGCACAGAAGCGCTTCTCAGGAGGCTCCCAAGCACTGAGGATGTCACCTAGACAGGGGACGAAATGTCTGCAACACCAATTCCCAGCTCGGCGAACACAACCACAACAACTAGCACCCGAGCTACAAATCTTCTCACAAACTTTGAACAAGAGGATGGCCAGAGTGAGAGTAGGGCCAATCAGGGATAGTAGAGGGAACTTGCTCCTGGAGTCAGAAGAAGTAGGGGAGGTCCTCTATAAATATTTTGTTTCAGTATTCACTACTGAGAGGGACCTTGACATTTCGAGGATAGCATGAAACAGACTGATATGCTAGAATAGATTGATGTTAGGAAGGAGGATGTGCTGAAAAGTTTGAAAATCATAAGGATAGATAAATCCCCTGGGCCAGACAGGATATACCCTAGGTTACTACAGAAAGCGAGGGAAGAAATTGCTGCGCTTTTCTTTGTAAATATATTTATTAGCAATTTTTTTTAACTTTACAAACATATAAAATTATTGAAAAATACAATCAATAACAAATATCAGTATAATAAAAAGGAAAAAAACACTGTCTACTGACTACTAACCTACCCTATAATACAAAACAAACCCTAACACTGTGCAAAGTGACACCAAAAGAAGAAAGAAAAGCAAAAAAAAACATAAAATAAAGAACATCTATGCTTGGCGCAAAACTCCCAAACAAAGGAACTGGAGCATTGTATATATACCTGTATTAACTCAGGAGACCCCTCCAGGGCCCAGAGCTTGACAAATCTAACCATCCTGTTTAAACAAACGCCCTAGTTAAGATAACTGACAAATCTATATCCAAAAAACTCCATAGGGCTGCCATGTCTTATAAAAATGGTCTGTTGTGTGGTGCACCATGTTTGTAAAAAAGTCCAAGGGAATGTGCTCCATAATTAATTTCTGCCCTCCCAGCAAGGCTGCTGGGTTCTCAGGCACCCAATTCATCAGAATATTCTTCTGTGCACAGTATGCAAGATTGTTAAATAGTTTCTTCCCATGCCCGTCTAAAGATGGTAAGTTTGGTAGATCTGAGAGGAAAGATATCGGGTCTACTTTGACTTCAGTCCTCAATACCCTCCCAATCTCTCCTGCCACAGCGTTCCAATAAACACGAAGCCTGTGGTATGTCCAGAAGCAATAGGTAAGAGTACCTTCTCTTAGTTTACATTTGGGGCACACTGAAGATGCCCCTTTTTTAAACTTCGCCAGACGATTTGGTGCCAGATGAGCCCTGTGCAGAAATTTAACTGTGTAGCGCATGTCCTATTGCAGATTAAGGCCTTTTGAATATTCTCCCATATGTTCTCTCATGTTTCAGAAGAGATCTCCACTCCTAGCTTTAGCTCCCAGACCTCACATAACCGGTTAATATCCTACCAGGCCCTGCCACCCAGCAGGCAATAGAGGGCACTAACCAAAAGGGTGCTTTTGGAACGCAGCAATAACCTCTCTGTATCGGGCTTATAGGGCTTAGTGAGAAGCATAGTCTTCTTTTGGATGAAATCCCCAACCTGAAAAAAAACGGAAAAGATCTCTGCTAGGCAGCCCGTATTTGCGGCTCAGTTGCTCAAAAGACATCATAACCTCCCCCTCAAACAAGTCTCCCAAACTAGAAACTCCTCTCGCTGCCCATAGTTTGAACCCTGAGTCCATCATCCCTGGTCGGAACCCTGGCATGCCAACTATTGGTGTAAGTGGTGAAGTCTTGGATAAACAACCCTCACTCTGACACATCGCCCTCCATGCCTTGACTGTACTAATGACAATGGGGTTTCGGCAATGGTCCATAACTGTCCTCATCTTATCCATGAACAACAGGTTAATAAGAGGGCATTTTGCCAGGGAGGCCTCAATATCCAGCCATATTGAGTTTGGATCGTTACCTACCCAATCACAGACAAAGGACAGCAGGGAACTCAATTGACACTTCCGGATGTCTGGGAAATCAACTCCTCCCCCTCCTTGAGGCAACTGCAATTTAGTAAGTTTGATGAGGGGCCGCTCACGATGCCAGACAAAGGAACCAAACCACCGATAAGCTTCACAGCATTGACCTGGGAAACATTATAGGGAGCATACGTATGGGATAAAGCAAACGAGGAAGAACATTCGTCTAAATAAGAGATATTCGGCCCAGTCATGAAATTGGAAGAACCTCCCATCCCTGGAGATCTTGCCTAATATTGTTGAGCAAGTGAGCAAAGTTAGTCCGAAATAACAGATCAAACTTGGGGGTAAAATGCCTAGGTATCGGAACCCTGCCTGTGACCACTTCAAAGGGAACTTAGGGCCACCTTCAACTTCTGGCACATCCTTAAGGTTCCCCAAAGGCATAGCCTCCGATTTAGCAAAGTTAATCTTATATCCTGAAATAGCCCCAAATGATACATTGTATCAAATGGGGTACGGAGGCAAAAACAAAAGGACGTCATCGCATACAATGTAATCTTGTGTGCCCGCGATCCCACTTCTGAGCGGCTATGTGGACATTCTGACCAATGGCCTCTGCCAGCGGCTCTATTACCAACATAAACAATAACAGTGAGAGGGGGCAGCCTTGCCAACTACCCCTACCAATCCTAAAATTCCCAGACTTCACCCCGTTGGTGATGACCACGGCCAGAGGGTGGTGATATAAAACCACCACCCACCTAGCAAAGACTCCACCAAACCCAAACTGTTCTAGGACATAAAAAAGATACGGCCATTCCAGCCGGTCAAATGCTTTCTCTGTATCTAAGGAAATCACCAACCCCTGAATCGATCGTTGCTGACAAATTTGGACCTTATTCAGTAACCTTCTAATATTATTAGAGGACCTAAGGCCCCTTATAAAGCCTGTCTGGCCCTCTTTAATAATATGGAGCAACACCTTTTCCAATCTCAGTATCAGGATCTTGGACAGAATCTTGAAATCTGAATTTAATAGAGAAATGGGCCTGTATGAGGAACAGTCCTCAGGAATCTTCCCCTTCTTAAGAATTTAGGAAATATTAGCTTCTCTCAAAGATGGTGGTAGGCATTCATGCATATGGGAGTGATTGTACATCTCCAACATCGGCTCTGACAGAATCCCTATAAACTCCTTATAAAACTCACCCGGGAGAGCATCTTGGCCAGGCGCTTTCTCACTCTGAAGCTGCCTAGCTGCCTCCTGTATTTCCTGAACTGTCAAGGGGGCATTAAGGAGAGAGGCCTGTTCCAAGGTTACCCCTGGGAGGTCCAAGTTCTTTAAAAAGATCTCCATTTTAGCCCTCTTGTCCTCGCAACATTCAGACCGATACAATTCGGAGTAAAAGCTCCGAAAAGCCTCATTAATCTTTTTAGCATCATATGTAAGGACCCCGTCGCTGTCTCTGATTGCAGTAATGGATTGGGGAGCACACTTTCTCCTAGTCAGGTACGCTAAATACTTCCCTGGCCTATCCCCATATTTGAACAGCCTTTGTCTAGCAAAAGCAAGTTCTTTCTTTGCGTTTTGTGTCAGTATTGAATTCAAGGCAGCCCAGAGATCCATGATCCGCTGTAGCTTAGTCACCAAAGGCCGCACAAAATGTGCCGCCTCCGCGGCTTTCAACCGCGCCTCAAGTAGACGCTGCTGTTCCTCCTTTTGTCATTTCTGGCTAGCCGAATAGGAAATAGCCAATCCCCTAGCAAAGACCTTAGCAGTCTCCCATAGCATAGATGGACTACTAGCCATGCCTGAGTTGATAGTCGAGAATTCCTGAAATTCCTTCAAAACGTATTCCACAAATTTGGAATCCTGAAGGAGAAGAGGGTCCAAATGCCTGTGCCACAAACCTAGCCCTTCATTATTGGCCTTAACCTCCAAATATACTGCCACATGATCAGAGATAGCTATATTCCCAGTTTTACAACCCATAATCGAATCCAGAAGGGCCGAGGGAGCCAGAAAGAGGTCAATCCTCGTGTGACATTTATGTGGGTTTGAAAAAAAGGTGAAGTCCCTGCTGGTAGGGTGAAGACATCTCCAAATATCCACCAACCCAACTCCTCGCATAAGTCAACCACCTGCTTGGCCTGCGAAGAAATATTTGGGGGCCCACAAGGCATCCTGTCCACTCTCAGATCCAAAAGACAATTAAAATCCCCCCTATAATAATGTGCCATGTTCCAAAAGCACTCAACTTAGAGAAAACACTAATCAAAAAGTTGAGGGGATGCGCCGGAGGACAGTAGACATTTAAAATGCCATATTCCTCCCCATGTATCAGGGCTTTGCATATCACAAACCATCCCTGCTCATCTTTCACCTGCTCTAATAATGTAAACGGAAGATTTTTCTGGATAAGTACCACCACTCCCCTACTTTTAGTAGTAAAGGATGAAAAGAATACCTGGTCAAAACCACCCTGATGTAATTTCATCAAGATGGGTTTCCTGCAACAAAGTGACATCAACCCTTTCCCTCTTAAGACTAGAAAGCCCTTTTTCCTTTTAACAGGCGAATGGCTTCCCTTAATGTTCCATGTGCACCATTTAATAAGACACTTAGCCATACCCCTCGGAGGGAGAACCCTGCTTACAAAGCACCGAGCATAAGTAAATAAAGACTCTTGGGTCGAAGAACTATATATACAAAAACTACTCTATCATAACTATAAGCAACTATTACTACCAAAAAACTACAAAGAAAACCAACTATAAAACCTTGAATGGAAGCCTCTTCCTTCTGCCCATAGGGGGCATTCACCCTACCCATCCCCTTCTTCACAGCTCTTTCAAACCCGGACTGTGCCCCAGCCTTAGGCCAGAAAAAAAAACAAGGAGATGATCCTTAAATCAACAGAAAAAAGACAAAGTCAGGATGAGCACTCCACCCATCCCTGGCTTCATGTCACCCCTACTTGTGACTAAAAGAGAAACAGAACATACAAAAAAAAGGGGAGAGACAACAAAGAACATCCACAAAATTTCCCATCAGAAAATCCAGTTATTAAAAAAAAAGGAACAAGTTATTCCAAGGTCTTTTCCCCCCTTTCCAAAAAGGAAATTATTAGGGAGAAAGAAAGGAATTAAAAAAAGGAAGGGAAAACATGGGGAAAGATAGAAAAGAGAACAAGCATTAACCGTATTCTTCAGGCCAATCCATCTATTTTAAAATGTGTACAAAGTTTTTAGCTTTATCCACTGAGTCAAATGCATAAACTGAGTCCTCGTGGCTGAAATGGAGCACTGCGGGGTATCTCATGGAGTACTGGACGCCCAGGTTCCTCAGCCTCTTTTTAACTTCATCGAAGGACTTCCTCTTTCGGATTACAGCTGCAGAGAAATCCTGGAAAAACATGATTTTTGACCCCTTGTGCAGCAGTGCCCGTGGATCTTTTCCCAGTGATCTGGAAGCTTTGATGACTTTTTACCTGTCCTTATATGAGTGGAAGTGCACTAGGACCGAGCGGGGCAGCTGCACCCGCCCTGACCTGTGCACTGTAACCCAATAAGCACTTTCAATCTGCAGCTTGCTGGACTCGATGTGAAGGCCCAAAATCTTCGGCAGCCAGCTTTCAAAGAAGCTGACTGGCTGCTCACCTTCCTCAACTTCAGGGAGCCCGACAATTCGGAGATTTATCCTCCGACCTCCATTTTCGAGATCGTCGATATGGCCTCGCAAGGCCCGTGCCTCTCGCTCCACCCCTGGATCCGACTGGATGAGGACTCCATCACAGCTTCTGAGGCCTTAGTTCAACCCTCCACCTCCTCCAGCCTCTCCCCAAGGCCCTGGATCTCCTGCTCATGCTTTTGCAGTGTGGATGCAATAGGTTGGACCTGGGCCCGAATCTCCCCACGGATCTCCTCATTTGCAGCCCCAACTTTCAAAGTACGTCTCTCCATCGCTGCAGCCAATTCCTGTGAGTCTCTCAGGTCCCCAGGAGGTTCAGGAGAGGTTGCTGCTGCTGCTGCAGTCTCTGGTGTGGTAGGTGCTACAGGGGAGTGTTCTCCCTGCTGCTGCTTGCTCACTCTTTTTTCCCTTTGGCATCCTTCCCCCTCTCAAATATTAACAAATATGTGTTCTGTAAGGTTTTAAACTAATAATTCCACCACATAGGTTGGCCAGGTTTGGCAAAAAACACCAGTATGCCTTGGCTGTTAGACAGAGCTGTCCACAGCAGTTCTACAGAATCGCCGCCATCTTGCCGAGTCCGATTGCTGCGCCTTTAGCGATGATCTTTGCGTCCACACTGTCTAATGGAGTAGTGCTAGATGATTGGAGGATGACAAATGTTATTCCATTGTTAAGGAAAGGGAATGGGGCTAATCCTGGGAATTACAGACTAGTCAGTCTTTTGTCAGTGTGGGCAAAATATTGGAGAGGATTCTGAGAGGCAGGATTTATGATTACTTGAAAAACCATACTTTAATTAGAGATAGTCAGCATGGCTTTGTGAGGAGAAGGTCATGCTTCACAAACCTTATTTGATTCTTTTGAGGATGTGACAAAATACATTGATGAAGATAGAGCAGTGGATATGGTGTACATGGATTTTGGCAAGGCATTTGATAAGGTTTCCCATGGTAGGCTCATTCAGAAAGTCTAGATAGAAGACAGAGGGTGGTGGTAGATGGAAAGTATTCAGCCTGAAGCTCGGTGACTACTGCTATTCCACAGGGATCAATTTTGGGACCTCTGCTCTTTGTGACTTTTATAAATGACTTGGATGAGGAAGTGGAAGGGTGGGTTAGTAAGTTGATAAAGTGGAAGGTGGAGTTCAACCTGGAAAAATATGAAGTGATTCACTTTAGAAGGTCAAATTTGAATGCAGAATACAGGGTTAAAGACAGGATTCTTGGCAGTGTGGAGGATCAGAGGGATCTTGTGGTCCATGTCCACACATCCCTCAAAGTTGCCACCGAAGTTGATAGGCTTGTTAAGCAGTATATTGTGCGTTGGCTTTCTTTAGCAGGGGGGTTGAGTTTACGAGCTGCGAGGTTATGCTGTAACTCTGTAGAGCCCTGGTTAGACCACACTTGGAATATTGTGTTCAGTTCTGGTCACCTCATTATAGGAAGTATGGATAAGCTTTAGAAAGGGTGCAGAAGAGTCTTACCAGAATGCTGTCTGGACTGAAGGGCATGACTTATGAAGAAAGGTTGAAGCAGTGAGGGCACTTCTCATTGGAGCGAAGAAGGATGAGAGGTGACTTGATTGAGGTCTACAAGATGTTGAGAGGCATAAATAGAGTGGATAGCCAGAGACTTTTTCTAAGAGCAGAATGTCTATCACGAAGGGGCATAATTTTAAGGTAATTGGAGCAAAGTTTAAGGGAGATGTCAGAGGTAGGTTCTTTACGCAGGGTGGTGGGTGCGTGGAATGCACTGCCAGTGGTGGTAGTAGAGTCAGCTACATTAGGGACATTTAAGCGAATCTTGGATAGACTCATGGATGATAGTAAAATGAAGATTATGCAGGTTAGTCTGATCTTAGGGTAGGATAAAAGGCTGGCACGACATCAGGGGCCAAAGGGCTTGTACTGTGCTGTACTGTTCTATCTTCTATGAATTGTGAGCACTTTTTATTGTGAATAATTTCAAGGTCACAACTGATTGCTACAAAATAACTTTAGCCATTATTTTCATAGCTGCACGATGAGTTAGGCTGATTGTTTTATGGACTGAGATTTACACCTCTTGTTCTCACCTCGCTGTTCACCTAGTCTGACAACATCCTTTCATTAATAAGGCTGGAATCAATTACTTGTTGTAGTTTACTGAACTTGTTTGATCCTTCAAATTTTTACAAGCCACAATCTCCTTAATGCATTTGTGTTTGTCATTGCAAAAATTTTATCATCTTCAATGTTTGTTACAGATTTTCAAACTGTCCGCCCTTGAATATGCCCTGATCGAACTGTCTCTGCTTGTTATTTGTACAGGGCGTCCTGTTCACCTTGGAGTAGCCCTGTTCAAAAGTACCATTATGTTTCACTTAAATGCATTAGCAGGCATTTAATTCTGTTTTAGTTACTTCTTCGGCTATTTTGGGTCTTTCAAATATAAGCAGTCCTTACAGAGGGGAACTTGCAAGTGGTGGTGTTCCCATGCATCTGCTGCCCTTGTCCTCCTAAATTCAAGAACTCGTGGGGTTTTCAATTCTGCTACTGCTGATGGTCTACTGTGCCTAATGGATGCTTGGATTGAGCTGCTAGATCAGTTCTGAATCTATCCAATTTAGCAAAATGAACAGTATTGTCAGTGTGAAGCTGGGAGTTTATCTCTACCAAGGCTATCCCGTGTTATTGTCTATTAATACTCTCATGGACACTAGTAGATTGGCAAAGGCGAGGTCACGTATGTTTTCTCTTTATGTTGGTTTGCTCACCACCTGACACAGACCTGGTGTAACAGACACGTGTTTCAGGGTTTGAGCAAATGGAATAGAAATATTTGACTCTCAAAGATATTGCTCTTCATATCTGAACTGGTTTCTCAACTCATTATTACCTGTACCTGTACCTGTATTTCCCTTTTTAATTAAATACACAAGTTCTTTGTATCTTTGTTTGTCTTGCTGCAATTATACAGGGCCTTGGTGAGACTACACCTAGTGTATTGTGAATAGTTATTGTCTCCTTATCTGAGAAAGAATGTTCTTGCTATTGAGGGAGTATAGCCAAGGATTCCTGGGTTGGCAGAACTAATATGTGAGAAGAGGTTGAATCATTTAGGATTATACTCTGAACTGGAGTTCAGAAGGTTGGGGGAAGATCTTATAGGAACGCACTAAATGCAAGAATAAATGTACTAAGGATATTCCTAAAGGCAGGAGAGTGCAGACCCAGGGGTCACAGCCTAATAACACGAGATAAACCATTTAGGATGAGGTGAGGAGAAATTTCTTCACCCAGAGAGTGGTCAGCCTGCAGAATTCGATACCACAGAAAGCAGTCAAGGCCAAAACAGTGTATGATTTCAAAAGGAATTGGATATAGCACTTGGTGCTGAAGGGATTAAAGGATGTGGGAAAAAAGCTGGAACAGACTATCAAGTTGGAACATCAGCCATGATCATAATGAGTGATGGAGCAGCCTCAAAGAGCTGAATGACCTACTCCTGCTCCTATTTTCTATTTTTGCAGGCATTTTTCTTTAATTATCCTGTACAATTCTGAGTAGAGAACTGCTTGATGAAGGAATTAGTCATAGTCATAGAGATGTACAGCATGGAAACAGACCCTTCGGTCCAACCTGTCCATGCCGACCAGATATCCCAACCCAAGCTAGTCCCACCTGCCAGCACCCGGCCCATATCCCTCCAAACCCTTCCTTTTCACATGCCCATCCAAATGCCTTTTAAATGTTGCAATTTTACCAGCCTCCACCACTTCCTCTGGCAGCTCATTCCATTCATGTACCACCTTCTGCATGAAAAGGTTGCCCCTTAGGTCTCTTTTATATCTTTCCCCTCTCAACCTAAACCTATGCCCACTAGTTCTGGACTCCCTGACCCCAGGGAAAAGACTTTGCCTATTTATCCTATCCATGTCCCTCATAATTTTGTAAACCTCTATAAGGTCACCCCTCAGCCTCCAACGCTCCAGGGAAAACAGCCCTAGACTGTTCAGCCCCTCCCTATAGCTCAAATCCTCCAACTCTGGCAACATCCTTGTAAATCTTTTCTGAACCCTTTCAAGTTTCACAACATCTTTCCCATAGGAAGGAGACCAGAATTTCATGCAATATTCCAACAGTGGCTTAAGCAATGTCCTGTACAGCCGCAACATGACGTCCCAACTCCTGTACTCAATACTCTGACCAATAAAGGAAAGCATACCAAACGCCTTCTTCACTATCCTATCTACCCACGACTCCACTTTCGAGGAGCTATGAACCTGCACTCCAAGATCTCTTTGTTCAGCAACACTCCCTTGGACCTTACCATTAAGTGTATAAGTCCTGCTAAGACTTGCTTTCTCAAAACGCAGCACCTCACATTTATCTGAATTAAACTCCATCTGCCACTTCTCAGCCCATTGACCCATCTGATCAAGATCCTAATCTGAGGTAACCTTCTTCGATGTCCACTACCCCTCCAATTTTAGTGTCATCTGCAAACTTAGATTAGATTAGATTAGATGACTTACAGTGTGGAAACAGGCCCTTCGGGCCAACAAGTCCACACCGACCCGCTGAAGCGTAACCCACCCAGACCCATTATCCTACATTTGCCCCTTCACCTAACACTACGGGCAATTTAGCATGGTCAATTCACCTAACCTGCACATTTTTGGAAATTTTCGGAGGAAACCGGAGCACCCGGAGGAAACCCACGCAGACACGGGGAGAATGTGCAAACTCCACACAGAATCGCCTGAGGAATTGAACCCGGCTCTCTGGCGTTGTGAGGCAGCAGTGCTAACCACTGTGACACCGTGCTGCCCACTTACTAGCTGTACCTCTTATGCTTGCATTCAGTTGTGTAGATATCACACCACCTCAACCCTTTTCCTGTATTAACTCCATGTCTGTTGTAATCAATAAGTAGATCATTCAAATATATTTTGTTACTGCTGCCATTTCTCTGATATGACTGCTAAAGACTTCCTTTTCCATTTCAGTCCCATTATTTGCCAATTTGAAGACTAATATCCCTGACTAATGTAGCTTTGGAGTGCCAGTCGTACTAACTTTATCTGTTCCTTTCTTTATCTATGGTAAACTTCCCTGCATAATATGCTCCCTGTTTAATTACTGTAACTCCTTCCTTCTCTCTCAAAATATATATTATCCCAATGTTTCTTTTACAAACCTGTCTTAATTGAAGATTTCTGTTAATGCCATTAAGTGGAAAATTTGTTGTAAATTCTAGTCAATGTTTGAACCCTGTGTTGTTTTACTGCATTTTAATCTTTTATTTTTGACTATTTAACGATTTCCCTTTACTACTGTTTTAATATCTTTGCTTTATTATTTTTACCATGTACTATCCATGTCAGCTTATTTTACCATATCCTGTTTTTCATGTTAACTGGTCTTCTGTATAAGTATTATCCCCATTTATAGTTTCCGTGTCTGTTAGCTGATTCTGCTGCTTTTATTTTCCCAGACCTCACATCCCCTCTTATTTTTAATTATTTTCTCATATATCAGTTATATGTCAGATGTCTGAGGATTAGTTAGCTCAGTTGGCTGATTTGCGATGCAGTGTGATGCCAACAGCATGGGTTCAGCCAATAGCTCTATTTTAGATTGGAAGGATGTTGTGAAACTGAAAAAGGTTCAAAAAAGACTTACAAGGATGTTGCCAGGGTTGGAGGGTTTGAGCCATGGGGAGAGGCTGAATAGGCTGGGGCTGTTTTCCCTGGAGCGTCAGAGGCTGAGGGCTAACCTTATAGAGATATATGAAACCACAAGGGGCATGGATAGGGTAAATAGACAAGGTCTTTTCCCTGGGTGGGGCAGTCCAGAACTAGAGGGCATAGGTTTAAGGTGCGAGGGGAAAAGTTTAAAAGGGACCTAAAGGGCAACTTTTTCACGCAGAGGGTGGTACATGTATGGAATGAGCTTCCTGAAGAAATGGTGGAGGATGGTATAATTACTTCATTTAAAAGGCATCTGGATGGCTATATGAATAGAGGGAAATGGACTAAATCCTGGCAAATGGAACTAAGGTTAATTTAGGATATCTGCTCAGCATGGACAAGTTGGACGGAAGGGTGTGTCCCCGTGCTTACACCTCAATGACTGTATGACTATGGATGTAGGTTTGCTCGCTGAGCTGGAAGCTTCATTTCCAGACGTTTTGTTACCCTACTAGGTAACATCCTCAGTGGGCCTCGGGCGAAGCAATGCTGAAAATTCCTGCTTTCTATTTCAGCATTGCTTCGCCTGAGGCCCACTGAAGATGTTACCTAGTAGGGTAACGAAACGCCTGGAAATGAATCTTCCAGCTCAGTGAGCAAACCTATATCCAAAACCTCAACCTAAGCTACAAATCTTCTCAAAACTCGCTAACTGTATGACTATGTAATTTATCTTTGCAGAACTGGTGTCAGCCTCAACAAAATACAATCATTATTCTTGAAAGCACTCATTTAGTCAATGGTTGGCATCTCAAAACCTATGTCTTTCCCTACGTAGCACATGTGGAAGTAATCCTAAAATTCCAGCATTAGAATTTTGGTGCAGAAACCTTTTTAAATCTCTTACACTTATCATAGAAGATTTCAGACCTTTCTGCCCCACATTTTATTTATTCTTTCGTAGATTGTGAGTCTCACAGGCAAGGCCAGTATTTGTTGTTCATACTTAATTATTCATTAAACCATTGCTGTCTCTGTGATATATGTATACCCATAATGCTGTTAGACAGGGAGTTTCAGGATTTGGACCTAGTGTCAATGAAGGAATGTCAATATAATTACAAGACAGGATCATTTACAGCTTGGATAGTATTCCCGTTCAGGAGGAAGTGAAGACTGGAGATCAGAGGTGAGAGTACAGTGCTGGAAAAGCACAGCAGGTCAGGCAGCATCCAAGGAGCAGGAGAATTGACTTTTTGGGCATTAGCCCTTCATCAGGAATGGGATCCCATTCATCTGTTATCCTTGTACTTCTGGGTGGTGTCGCAGTTTTGGAAGGTGCTGTTGAAGGATAATTTACCAGTTGCTGTAGGGCATTTGTTGAAGGTACAAACTACTGTCACTGTGCATTAAGGGGAAGGAGGTGAATGTGGTGCCAATTAAACAGTCCGCTGTATCTTGGATGGTGTCACCCTTCCTGAATGTTGTTGGAACTGCAGTCATACTACACTCCTGACTTTTGCCCTGTAGTTAATGTAAAAGGATTGGAGAGTTATTTATTACAGAATTCCCAGTTTATGACCTGCTTGTGTAGCCACAATAGTTTCATGAATATCAAATTCTTGATCAATGGTAACCCTTAGGAGGTTGATAGTCGGGGGGAGTGTTTAGTGATGGTAATGCCATTGAATGTCAGGAGGCAATGATTACATTCTTCTTGTTGGAGATGGCCATTGCTTAACGCTATGATGATATGAATGTTACTTGCCACTTGTCATCCCAAGCTTGAATATTGTGCATGTCTGGCTGCAATTGGAATTGGACTGCTTCAGTATTTGAGGAGTTGCATATTATGCTGAATGTTAAACTGAATATTATGTAAATAAGAACCACAATCACTGATTGCTTTCCTTCCCCTTGCACAATGTTTATTTGATATTGTCCTGGGATGTAACAAAGCCTTTGGGATTTCTGGTCTGGACTGTGATAGTATTAGCCTCACTAATTATTGAATCCTCTCTCATTGCTGCATTTCTGTCTGTCTCTGTCTCTATTGTGTCTCCTTTCTAACCATTTTTTTATTGGTTGAGGCCATTATTGGCTCTGCTCAGAGTCCCAGTATTCCCCACAGGAATCTGGTGTTTGAGAGTGTCAGTTTCTCTCGTCCTGTTCTAAATTTCCTCACCTTTGGATTGTCACCAATCCTTTCATTTCTTGCTTTCACTCTTCAGTGTGACTTCCACTTAAGATCACTACAGAATCTTCTCTAATGTTTAGTTAGATTGTTTCAATCGACCTCTTGTCTTCTCAGACTTTGAGCATGAGCTTGTGTAAAATAGTGTCATATTTACCTGATTTAACCCCCGATATTGGAAACTTCTACATTTTGCAGTGGATTAAAAACTATCCTTTCTTGTGCTAAGCTTTGGGAAGATAGAAATTCTGTTCTCTCTGTTCTCTCACCACTAAAAACTACCTTTTCCTGGCAATTGTTGGAGGCTGAACCAGACTGTTTGCACTCTCTGTGTATGTCTTAGAATCATAGAGATGTCCAACACGGAAGGGATTTAACCACAAGGTGAACTTCCAGCTACATATCTGGGACATCATTGAAATTGCCATTTTCCACATCTCTAGCTTCACTCTGCCTCAGTCCATCGTCAAGACTGAAACTCCCAATCATTATTACTAGACTTGATGATGCTAGTGCCCTTTGCTGATTTCCTGTATTCTGTGGCCATAACTTTTGAAGTTTTCTGGACTTGTGCTGCCCATGTCCCAACGTGCACATCTCCTCTGCGTTCCTGACCTGCACTGAACATGGTTAAACAACAACTCCAATTTTAAAATGTTCATCCTTCTTCTCAAATCTTTCCCTAGCTTTAAGCTTCCTACCACTGAACTCTACACCCACAATCCTCTGAAATCTCTGCAGTTCTCTAATCCTGAGAATCCCTGAATTTTTTTTCAACATTGATAGTGATGCCTTCAACTGCCATTTCCGTTGGCTCTGGAATTCCGTCCTCTCAACCTCACTTTCCTTCTTTAATACATTCCTTACAACCTACCTCTTTAACCATTGGTCCTAATATGGCACCATGTCAGAAATTGGTCATTGCTCTTGTGAAGTGTATTAAATGCATTTATTAAGGTGAAGGCAATCTATAAATGCAAGTTGTTATCCAAGATATAGTTAACTTCTTTGTTCTAATTTATAGTTTATGGTAATCATTTGGAGACTCAACACATTCTTGCCCCTTTGCATCTTATTCTTCAATGTAAAGAGATATAGGCACTAATTGAGAATTTGTTTTAACTTTAGCACAGATAATATTTGCTCTGTTGATTGTAGATTTCTGTGAGGGGATTGTTTCTGGCTAGGGGCTGCAAGCTGATAGGATAAGCATCTTTATAATATTGCTCATTGGCATTGCTATGGGGGAGGGGAAATCGGGACAAAGCCTTTTAATGGATAACCCTTTTGTCTTTACTATGTTTCAGGATGGTTTACTCATTCTACACTATGGACTCGTGCGATCTCAGAAATGATGGTGGATTCTCTCCCATTATCAAACAGTAATGTGACTGGTGTTGATTTGGCATCAAACATAATGGAAGGAACACATGTTCTGTGGTCTACTTGGAATTTGCACTGATCAGTTCCAGAGTCACTGGGGTTAGAGTCTGCAGGGCCAGCTTTGAAAGAATGGCACTTGGGGATCACTACTGTAATTTGGCAAAACATTACATCCTGTTGGTTACCTTAATCTTATTCGCTGAGCCTTGTATTCCTGTTCATACTCTGCAGCTGTTTATGTGCCTGTAGTTTTGCATCCTGCTGAGCTTGCACTACTGTAGGTTACTTAAAATATTTGTATGTGACACCAATATTATCAGACAGCTTTTAACTGCACACAGTGTCATTGTTCATTGAAACGAGCTGTGATATTAGATCCTGGCACTGACCACTACTAACTTAGAACCATAGTAATGTCACCTCTTGACCAACTGTGACACAGTACTGCTGACCATTATAATGTCACATGTTATCACTGACTGCTGGGATGTTCTAGTATTGACCACTGTGATGTCATATCTTTTTACTGCCTGCTGTGATGTCACATCTGATACAGATTGGTGATAATGAGACTGCAGTAACACAAGTTATTTGCAGTGACTGGAGCTGATATCAACACTAGGGCCTTTTGCCTTTGTTTAGAGAACCTTCTGCATTTTTTGAACTGTTCAGAAAAGTTTTTAGATATTTTTCACCAGTTTGTTAAATCTTTTGCTGAATAATAAAAATGGAATGAAGTTGTTTACTATAAGAAAAATGAAAAAAATATATTTTTAAATGAAAGCTTTGACGTGTTCTGGTGTAATTAAGAATTTCAGATATTGTTCCAGTTCTTAATGACCTGAACATTTCTTTTATGAAATGAACGCACCAAGGTGCTTCACAGGAATATCACAAAGCGAAATTAGGGCAGATGACCAAAAGCTACATCAAAGTGGGAGCAATGTCTTAAAAGAGGAAATTGATGGAGAATGCAGAGTGGTTGAGCAAGGGAATTTCAGATCTCAGCTTGGCAGTTGAAGGCATGAACACTGCCAAGATGCAGTTAAAATCTGGTTCAGTGTTACCAAAGATTCCATCAAACAATACTAGGACAGTTGCAGGACCATGTTGGATACAGAGTAAATTACTCTCTACATTATCTGTACCTGTACACCAAGCTTTGTCACAGCCAGTGTTTAGCAGGAGGACAGAGGAAACACTTCAAGGATGTCTTCAAAACCTCCGTAAGACAGTGCTACATCCCCACTGACTCGAGGGAATCTTTAGCCCAAGACTGTCCTGATTTGGAGGTGACACATCCATAAAGGAGATGACCATCTCCAACAAATCCAGATGAAAAGCAGAAGGAGCATGTTGAAACCATTCCTCCTGTGGTAGAGGGTGTGGTTCCAGCGTTGGACTATTTTGTCACCTCACACCCACAATACCAGCGTGGAAACGGTCATCCTTGATACTTGTGCACAAAAAACAGAAAGCCAGCACAAAGGTGCAACAAGTAATCAGAAAGGCTAATGCAATGTTGACCTTCATTTTAAAGGCATTGGAGTATAAGAGTAGGGAAGTCTTCCTGAAACTGTACAAGGTGGTGCTGAGACCACATCTAGAGTAATCTATACAGTTTTGGTCCCTTTATTTAAGGAAAATTATTAATTAATTGGAGGCTGTTCAGAGACATTCATTAGGATGATCCTTGTGTGAAGGGATTATCTTAGGAGCAAAGACTAAACAGGCAGGGACTTTACTCAGTGGAGTTTTGAAGATTGAGAGGTGATCTCATTGAAACATATAGGATCCTTAAGAAGCTTGGCAGGTAAATGATGATGGGATGTTTCCCCTCATGGTAGAGTCAAGGACCAGAGAGCATGGTCTCAGAATAAAGAGGCACTAAGTTAAAACTGAGATGATGTGAAATTTCTTCTCTCAGAGGGTTGACAGCCTTTGGAACTTTACCACAGAAATCTGGGGAGTAAGAATCCTTGTGTATGTTTAAGGCTGAGATAGATAGATTTTTGATCAAGGATTATGTGGAAAGGGGATGTGAGGAATGTCAATCCCCATGATCCTATTGAATAGCGGAGCAGGCTCGAGTAGCTGAATGGCCTGTTCATATTTCTTACGGGGTCTTGATCCCAAGGGATTGCCCGAGGCAACAAGTAAGCAACATGATGGTAAAATCTCCCACTTATCTGCATTGGTGCGTCTGTACAAATGCACCAATTGTGATGAATAAGTTTGGTGAACTGCAAACACAAATAGCTTTGCAGGAATTTGACCTGATGGAAATGGTGATTTAAAATGATGGATGATCAGATGCTTAATGTTCACGGACACAAAGTGCTGTGGTGAGGCAAAAGGAAGCTGGGCTGAAATTTGTGATTTGTGAAGACATTGCAATGTCATAAAAAGATGTCTTTTAGGAGGCAAGAACAGAATCCATTTAATTCAAGTTGAACAGCAAGAAGGATAATACTATGCTACTAGGGTATTCATTAGGCATTCAAATAATGAAAGAGAGAGACAAATCTATGCGGAAGTCACAGAGGTTTGCAAGAACTATGGAATGGAGATATTGGGAGACCCCAATTGGAACAACTTCCTGAGAAAAATTGACCTAAGTAGGCATCCTTTGAATCAAAGAATGGGAGTCATGGTCATTCACTCAAGTATTTTTTTTTGTGACAAGCTTCATTTGTTGAATGGCAATTACTACACTGAGGGTGCACCCAACTAAAGAGGTTCAGGATAGGCCAGGACCCTTGCACAGCCAGACCCAACCCCTGGAACCTCAGCATGAATTCTTTATGCGCTTGTGAACAAACACAAATAATACTGTACGTTACTGAGCAGTGTCCCCTTTTGCAGACCAAGTGACAAACTAGTCACCTTAAACTTAGCAAATGAGGAAGCTATTGCATGGTTCAGGAGTTTGCATGTACTAAATAAACAATTTGGAGGACTTTATACAATTATCAATATTTGAACCGTGTTAGAATAAAGAGTAAGGATGGGGATGATTTTTGAGAATAGACTTATCAAAAAACCAGATCATTCAACATTTTCTTGACTCAAAGATGAAAGATTCATTGCTGGATCTGATGATATTGATGATGTGGAGGTGCCGGTGCTGGCCTGGGGTGGACAAAGTTAAACATCACACAACACCAGGTTATAGTCCCAACAGGTTTATCTAAAAGTATCAGCTTTCTGAGCACTGCTTCTTCATCAGGCAGCTAGCTACCTGATGAAGGAGCAGCTCTCCAAAAGCTTTTACTTTCAAATAAACCTGTTGGACTATTATCTGGTGTTATGTGATTTTTAATTGATGATATTGGAAGTTGACCAAGCGTCTTGAGAGAATCACCTAGCTAAGAATGATTGTTGTTTCACAAAGTCTAGATAAATAATGGAGAAGAGCAATGGAAAACTTAAGTTTGAAGTGATAAGTTGGAAGAGGGCCAATTTCACTGGGATAAAACGGCACCTACCCAGGGTAAAATGACAGATGAGATACAGATTAAACTGCAACAGCTGATTTATAATGAGGAGCTACCAGCCACGTACAGAGAATACAAGAATAGAAAGACTGTGAACCAAATGGAGCACAAAATCCACCAGCGGTTAAATAGAAACTGGAAAGTAGGACATAAAATGAGTTTTATTAGGAACAAAGTGGTTCATATAGCTGGATGTAGGTTTGCCTTGGAAAGTTCATTTTCAGATGTTTCATCACCATACTAGGTAACATCATCGGTGAGCCTCCAGATGGAGCGCTGGTGGCATGGTCCATGTTCTATTTATGTGTTTAGGTTTCCTTGCATTGGTGATGTTATTCTTGTGGTGATGTCTTTTCCTGTTTTTTCCACAGGGGGTGGTAAATGGGATCCAAGTCAATGTGTTTGTTGATAGAGTTCCAGTTGGAATGCCATGCTTTTAGGAATTCTTGTGCACATTTCTGTTTGGCTTATCCTAAGATGGATGCATTGTCCCAGTCGAAGTGGTGTCCTTCCTCATCTGTATGTAAGGATACTAGTGAGAGTGGGTCATGTCTTTTTGTGGCTAATTTTCTGCCTGTGTGTCCAGTGTGGTATTTGTTACAGTTCTTGCAAAGTATTTTGTAAATGACATTAGTTTGCTTGTTGTCTGTATAGGGTCTTTCAAGTTCATGAGCTGCTGTTTTAGTGCATTGGTGGGTTTGTGGGCTACCATGATGCCAAGAGGTCTGAGTAGTCTGGCAGTCATTTCCGAGATGTCTTCGATGTAGGGGAGAGTGGCTAGGGTTTCTGGACGTGTTTTGTCTGCTTGTTTGGGTTTGTTGCTGAGAAATCGGCAGACTGTGTTCATTAGGTACCCGTTCTTTTTGAATACACTGTTTAGATGATTTTCCTCTGCTCTGTCTAGTTTGTCTGTGCTGCAGTGTGTGGTGGCTTATTAAAATAATGTTCTAATGAAGTTTCGTTTGTGGGTATTGGGATGATTGCTTCTGCAGTTCAGTATTTGGTCAGTATGTGTTGCTTTCCTGTAGACACGGTTTGAACTTTGCAGTAATGCAGAGACTTGAACAAACAGCTCTGCCAACCATTCAATCCAAACTTTGGGTCCGCTACGCGGTTGACACCTTTGTCATCAATAAACAAAACAAGTTAGAGGAAACCTTCAAGACCATCAATAATACCCTTACTGGCATAAAATTCACTAAAGAGGAGGAAAACAACAAGAAACTCCCATTCCTAGGTGTTGCAGTAGAGCAAACAGCTAATGGGGAACTTCAAACAAGTGTCTACAGGAAAACAACACATACTGAACTACAGAAGCAATCATCCCAATACCCACAAATAAAACTGCATTAGAACATTATTTCATTGAGCCACCACACACTGCAGCACAAAAGAACTACACAGTGCAGATGAAAATCACCTATGCAGTGTATTCAGAAAGAACGGGCACCCAATGAACACAATCCGCCGATTTCTCAGCAACAAACCCCAACAAGCAGACATGCCCAGAAACCCTAGCCACTCTTCCTTACATCAAAGACATCTCGGAAATGACTACCAGACTACTCAGACCTCTTGACATCATGGTAGCCCACAAACCCACCAAAACACTAAAACAGCAGCTCATAAACTTGAAATACCCTATACAGACAACAAGCAAAACTAATGTCATTTACAAAATACTTTGCAAGAACTGTAACAAATACCACATTAGCCACAAAAAGACATGACCAACCTCTCACTCGTATCCTTACATACAGATGAGGAAGGACGCCACTTTGACTGGGACAACACATCCATCCTAGGACAAGCCAAACAGAAACACACACAAGACTTCCTAGAAGCATGGCATTCTAAACGGAACTCTATTAACAAACACATTGACTTGGATCCCATTTACCATCCCTGAGAAAAAAAGGAAATGACATCATCACAGGAAAAGACATCACCAACCCAAGGAAATCTAAGCACATAAAACAAGCCATGCCACCAGTGCTTCATCCAGAGGCTCACTGTTTATGTTACCTAGTATGGTGATGAAACGTCTGAAAACTTATCTTCCAGCTCTGCGAGCAAACCTAATCCAGAACCTCAACCTGATCCAAAAATCTTCTCAAAACTGGCTAGGTTCATATAGCCTTAGAGCACATGGCAAGGCTAGAATATTAATGAGTACTTTATTGATGTTTACTAAAGAGTGGGCTGCAAACAATATATTAATAGAAGTGGAAATAGTGGCTGTCCTGGACTGGGTGAAAACACAATCAGCACGATGTACCAGAAAGACTGGTTTTTCAAAGAATGGATGCCATTTTGCATTTCAAGTGTTTAAGGAAGTGGTACTAGAGGTAACAGAACAGTTTGCCATATCATCAAATCCTTATAGTGCAGAAAGAGGCCATTTAGCCCACTGACTCTGCACAATTCTCCAAAAAGCATCCCACCTGGACCTAACCCTCCACCCTATTCCTGCATTTACCGTGACTAATCCACCTAGCCTTTACATCCTTGGATACTGCGGGGCAATTTAGCATGGCAAATTTACCTAACTTATATATGATTTGACTGTGGGAGAAAACTGCTGGGAGGAGGACCCAGCAGAAGCCCTCGCAGACACAGGGAGAACATGCAAACTCCACACAGTCACCCAAGACTGAAAAAGAACTCGAGTCCCTGGAGACATCTACCCAACAATGTGGAAAATTGCTGAGGTATGTCCTGTATGCAAAAAGCAGGACAAATCCAACCCGGCCAATTACTACTCCATCAATGTACTCTCGATCATCAGTAAAGGTGAGATCATCAGTGCTATTGGACAACATCTGATTAGCTGTAGCCTGCTCACTGATGCTCAGTTTGGGTTCTGCCTGATCTCATTACAGCTTTGGCTCAAACATGGACAAAAGAGTGGGAATTTCCTCTAGGAATATGCTCCATAATGGCAGTTTCAATCTACCTACAGTAGTGGCTCAAGAGGTAGCTAACCACCACCTACTTATGGGGTGCTACGGAGGGGCAATAAATACAGGCTCAACCAGCAATGCCTATGTCCAAAAAGTGAATATAAAACAAAATGAATGGCCTATCCTGACTGTGGAGTGTAACTACAACTGTTGTATCATAAAGTTCAGATTAATGATGGAGAAAAGGAGTGAGAAACCTAAATTTGAAATCACAAGTTGGAAGTTGGCCAACTTCACAAACAAAGCCAGCTGCTTGATGACAGCCCACCATTACATTAAATAACCACCTTTAGAGCATTGAACATAGAAAAGTACAGCACAGAACAGGCTCTTTGGCCCACAATGTTGTCCTGAGATTTAATCCTAATGTCAAATATAGTAACTTAATCTACACACCCCTCAACTCGCTGCTATCCATGTGTATGTCCAGTAGTCGCTTAAATGTCCCCAATGACTCTGTTTCCACCACCACAGCTGGCAACGCATTCCATGCATTCACAACTCTCTGTGTAAAGAAACTACCTCTGACGTCTCCTTTATACGTTCCTCCTAATATCTTCAAACTATGACTTCTCGTACCAGTCAATCCTGCCCTGGGGGAATGTCACTGGCTATTGATTCTATCTATTCCTCTCATTATTTTGTACACCTCGATCAGGTCTCCTCTCTTCCTCCCCTCCAGAGAGAAAAGTCCGAGCTTATTCAACCTTTCTTCATAAGGCAAGCCCTCCAGTCCAGGCAGCATCCTTGTAAACCTTCTTTGCACCCTCTCCAAAGCCTCTGTATCTTTCCTATAGTAGGGCGACCAGAACTGGACACAATATTCCAAGTGTGGTCTCACCAGGGACTAGTAGAGCTGCAGCAAAACCTCGCGGCTCTTAAACTCGATCCCCCTGTTAATGAAAGCCAAAACACCATATGCTTTCTTAACCACTTGGGTGGCAACTTTGAGGGACAACTTGCACACCCAGATCCCTCTGTTCCTCCACACTGCCAAGAATCCTGTCTTTAATCCTATATTCAGCATTCGCGTTCGACCTTCCAAAATGCATCACTTCGCATTTATTCAGGTTGAATTCCATCTGTCATTTCTCAGCCCAGTTCTGCATCCTGTCTATGTTGCGCTGCAGCCTGCAATAGCCCTCTATACTATCGACGACACCTCCAACCTTCGTGTCATCTGCAAATTTATTAACCCACCCCTCAACCTCCTCATCCAAGTCATTTATAAAAACTACAAAGAGCAGAGACTCAAGAACCCCACTCAACACTGACCTCCAGGCAGAATGCTTCCCATCTACAACCACTGTCTGCCTTCTGTCAGCCAGCCAATTCTGAATCCAGATAGCCAAGTCTCCCTGTATCCCATACTTCCTGACTTTATGAATGAGCCTACCATAGGGAACCCTATCAAATGCTGAAGTCCAGAAACACCACATTCACTGATCGACTGTCATTGACCTGTCTTGACACCTCCTCAAAGAACTCAATAAGATTTGAGGCATGACCTGCCCCTCACAAAGCCATGCTGACTGCCTTTAATCACACCATGCTTTGCCAAATAGTCATAAATCCTATCCCTAAGAATTCTTTCCAAACCTTTGCTGACCACAGACGTTAGACTGACTGGTCTGTAATTGCCAGGGATTTCCCTATTACCCTTCTTGAAAAGAGGAACAACATTCGCCTCCTTCCAATCCTCCGGTATGACTCCTGTGGAGAGTGAGGAGGCAAATATTCTCGCCAGTGGCTTAGCAACCTCCTTTCTCGCTTCCCGGAGCAGCCTAGGATAAATCTGGTCTGGCCCTGGGGACTTATCAATCTTAATGTTTTCCAAAATTTCTAGCACATCAACTTCATCAATCTTGATCTGGTCAAGACTGTATCCCAGCTCCTGCAAGTTTTCGTTTACAGCAAGTTCCCTTTCCTTGGTGAAAACTGAAGCAAAAAACTCATTTAGGGCTTCCCATTTCTGCTCAGACTCCATGCACAAGTTCCCTACGCTATCCCTGACCAACCCTACCTTCTCCCTGATCATTCTCTTATTCCTCACTTATGAGTAAAATGCCTTTGGGTTCTCCCTAATCCTTATTGCCAAGCCTTTTTCGTACCCCCTCCTGGCTCTCCTCAATCCAATTATGAGCTCCTTTCTAGCAAGCCTGTAATCCTCTAAAGCTGTGGTAGATCCTTGCTTCCTCCACCTTACGTAAGCTGCTTTCTTCCTTTTGACGGGAAGTTCCTCTGTTCTCGTCATCCAAGGTTCCTTAATCTTACCCCTTCTTACTTGTCTCAGAGGAACAAATTTGTGCATCACTCGCAACAACTGCTCCTTAAACAGTCTCCACATGTCTGCTGTGCCCTTTCTGTGGAACAATTGTTCCCTGTCTGTACTTCACAACTCCGTCTGATAGCGTCATAATTTCCTTTTCCCCAATTAAATATCTTCCCTCGGTAACTGCTCCTTGCACTCTCCAAGGCTATGCTAAATGTTAGGTAGTTGTGATCACTTTCACCGAAGTGCTCTCCCACCCCGAGATCTGACACCTGTCCTGGCTCGTTGCAGAGCACCAAATCCAAAATAGCCTCTCCCCTCGTCGGTCTGTCTACATACTGAGTAAGGAAACCCTCCTGGACACACCTGACAAAAATGACTCCATCCAAACCATCTGCACTTAGGAGGTTCCAGTCGATATTGGGAAATTTGAAATCACCCATAACAACAACCCTGTTACTTTTGCATTTTTCCAGAATCTGCTCGCCTATGAGATCTTCAATCTCTCTACTGCTATTAGGTGGTCTTTAGAAAGCTGCCAATGCGGTGGCTGTTCCCTTGCTGTTCCTAACTTCCACCCATACTGACTCAGTAGACAAACCTTCCTCAACAACCTTCGTTTCTGTAGCTGTGATGCACTCTCTTTGTTGAGTTGCAGTGTGTGCCATAGACAAGACATACTTCTTTCACTCATCGAGGCTTCTCTAACAGCACATTCTAACCTATGTCTTCTATCACCTAGAAATTCAAGGGCATGGGAAAACCACCAGCTGCAAGTTCCCCTCCAAGACATGCGCTATCCTGATTTGGAACTGAAGTGCCATTGTTACAGTGTTAACTGCGTCAAAAGTCTGGACTCTACCTAACATCATTGTGAGTGTCCCTACACCACAAAAACTGCAACAGTTCGAAAAGGTTGCTGACTACTACCTTCCTAAGAAAAATTAAGGATGACCAACAATCTAGCCAGTGAATCTCATCCCCTGAAGGATGAAGAACAGCACCGGTTAGATACCATGTAAAGCACCATTTACAATGTCAGCAGTGAATGTCAGTCGACAGCACCAATTGCTCAGTAATTGACGATCTGTCAGAGAATTCACAGGGTGATTAATGTGTGTGGAACACCAAACAATGGCAAACTAAAGAGCATTTGTCAGAGCAGGGTTTGAGTATTTTGGTTAGCTCATGCCTGGATGTACTATCAGTGTATTGCAGAGGCTGCCAGTTACTTTCTCTGCATTCTGTCTGGCAATTTTTATATAGCTATTGCACTTCACAATCTCTGAAACAGAATTGTTTTGACTGAGAGCCTGAGGGACAAGTGGAATCCATTTAAAAACTATATTTAGCGAGAAGTTGTGTTGAAACGTACAAAGGCTGCTGAAGATTACAAGATACTCCAGAGCAGTTTCTTATAAACAACAGACATATTTGTAGATCTGTTTTATTTGTCAGCCTGATCTTCCCTTTGTGGAGATCCTTAGAGTCATAGAAACATTCGTTGCACAAATGCGACCATCTGTACTGCATGTAACTGATTGTGCTTCAGTGAGTATCCTGAGACTGAACTATAAGTGTGAAGTCCAGACTTTAGTATTTCACATCACTACTTTGTGTCTCCTTTGTTCCCTGTTCACTTAATTTCTGAGCACAGAAAATAAAATTAATTTAGATATTCCAGAGATAAGGTGGAAAGTAGTCATTAGAAGAACTCAGAAGGTTCCTACTTTGTTGGTTTGTAAGTTGTTAGTCGGAAAGTTGGAATTATTCCAAGTCAGATCTTTTAATGGTAATGTTAGCTCTGAACTGGATATTCCTATTGAGAATATTTGTACTGAACTTTGATCAGTCATGACTGTTGGAGTGAGGGTTCTGAATCTTACCTATTCATGTGGGATTCAGTCCCTCTGTCAAACTGAGAAACAGTAAATAAGGGTTAAATTGTACTTGGTTCAGTGATATTCACTAATGTGTTTTGTATAGATTGACCAAAGATTTAGCCAATGTACGTGTCCCACCTTGGGCAACTGTCTGTGTGGAGTTTGCACATTCTCCCCGTGTCTGTGTGGATTTCCTCTGGGTGCTCCAGTTTCCTCCCACAATCCAAAGATGTGCAAGTCAGGTGAATTGGCCATGCTAAATTGCCCATAGTGTTAGGTGCCTTAGTCAGAGGTAAATGTAGGGGTCTGGGTGGGTTACTCTTTGGAGGGTCAGTGTGGACTTGTTAGATTAGAAGGGCCTGTTTCTAATCTAATCCATGTGACTCTGACTCTAACCAAGTAATGGAAATGATTCTCACAGTTTACCCTTTCAAGCCATTGTGTTTCTATAATACCATGGCTCATGACAGTCATTCGCCACCACTTTTTGGAGGGCAATTAGGAATGGGTAATAAATGCTGACTGTGATGCACACATCTCATAAATAGGTTAACAAATCTAGTGTGATTTGGGGTCCATAGGTAGCACACTCTCTTAAATCAGAATATTGGGCATTTTTGCTAACTTGAAGGTTTCAAAACAAAATCCTGGTCAATTCTTACTATGAGGGTATTGAGGAAATGCAGTTTGGAATTTGAGAACAAACTGAGGCCCCATGAACCCATCAGTTAAGTGTAAGGAATCCTCTAGCATTATTTTCAAATAGAGCTATTTCAAAATGGAACTCAGAGCCAAAATGTATCCATTAGCCAGCATTAATAAAAGAACAGCTTCCCTGATCTTCAATATCATTGCTATTTGTGGCACTTCATTTTGACTTGTCTCTTCTTCCCCCTGAGGAGGGATGATCTGCTAGAAAAAGCATCAAATGAAGCCAAGTGGGTTGAACTGAGGAACCAAAAAGAGACAATTACGTTGCTGGGATCATACTTTAAACTTTAAAAGTCAGAGGGAGGTAGAAAAGCAGATTGCTGACCCATGCAGAAATAAAAGGGTTGAGGCACAGAGTTCTTAAAACAAAATCCAGGAAACCTTTTTTTAAAAATATACTTTTATTGAAAAATCGATTTTTTAACATTGCAACAAATGCAATACAAAGAAAGAACACAAAAAAATTAAATATCCAAATTGCCCTCATACAAATGTATAAATATATATAAAAATATATTTTAAAAACCCAACTAACCAGTTAACTAAACAAATAACAACTAACAACAACCTAATAAATAAGAATAATAATATAGCTCAGCAAAACAAAACACTAACTTTTGAATATAAACAGCATTAGTTTTCACGTATTCATACATTCGCAGCTCCCCCCCTCTGGATATTGGACTCATAAAGCACAATCATTACGGCTATATAAAAGCTATTATTAGTGTGGCAGACAAATTTGTGTACAGGTAGTCCAAGAAGGTGTGCCATGTCTTACAGAAATTCTCAATTTTGTGGTGTACCATACTTGTAAGAAAATCCAAGGGGATATGCTCCATAACAATCTTACGCCAATCAGACAGGCCCAGGGGTTTTTCAGACACCCAACCTTACAAGTTATTCTTTTTTGTGCAGAAAGTGAGGATGTTGGAAAATGTTTTCTTATGTGCATCTACAGGGAATACACTGGGCAGGCCAAGAAGAAGAGAACCCAGGTCCTTCTCCACACTTACACTCATAATCCCCTCCATTGCACCTGCCACAGTGCTCCAGTATGTTTGAAGCCTACCACAGGACCAGAGACAATGGGTTAGAGTGTACTAACTCTACACTTGGGACATGTTGAAGATACCACTGGTTTAAATTTTGACAAATGATCCAGAGCCAAGTGGACCCTGTGGAGAATCTTCAACTGTAAAGCATGGGTCCCATTGCAAATTGATATCTTTCTTGCGTTTTCCCAAATATCTTCCCATGCCTCTGAGGAGACTTCAACACCTAGCTCTCTCGCCCACACCCTGCAAAGTCAATCGAACTCATCTGAGGGGCCACCCCCCGATGATATAAAGTGCTGACAGAAAGTGTACTCATAGCACTAAGCACCCTCCTCTCTATGTTGGATTTGTAGGGATCAGTCAAAAGTGTAGACTTTTTTTGAATAAAATCCCTAACTTGAAAAGCAACGAAAGAGGTCCTTGCTCGATAGCTCGTATTTCCGCACTAACTGATCAAAAGACATCATTGTGTCTCCCTTAAATAAATCACCCATGCAAGACACACCCCCAGCTGCCCAATGTTTGAATCCTGAATCCATCATCCCCGGTTGAAAATCCAGCATACCCACTATAAGTATAAGAAAAGATGTTTTGCCATTATTGCCTTCCCTCTGTCGAATTGCCCTCCATGCTTTAACAGTATTGATAACTTAACTGTCCTCATTTTGTCCAAAAACAGTAAACTAGTAAGGGGGCACCTTGCCTGGGAGGTTTTGATATCTAACCATATTGAAAGAGCGTCCCCACAACCCCAATCACTCACGTAAGAAAGAAACGAGCTAAGTTGATAGTTTTTAATGTCCGGGAAATCCAGGAGTCCAGGTCCGGGAGTCTGTGAGGCAATTGCAGTTTAGCTAACTTAATAAGGGGCCGCTTACAATGCCAAATAAAAGAGCTGAACCAGCTGTCTCCTGAACATTTACTTATCAAAAATCAGGGGGAGCATCTGTATATGGTAAAACAAACAGGGGAGAATATTCATCTTAATAAGAGCTACCTGACCTAACCATGAGACTGGAAGCGCCTTCCATCTTTGAAGGTCATGTTTGATTTTGTCGAATAATTGAACAGAATTAGCTTTAAACAGCCAACCAAAATCTCATTGAATACAGGGAGAACTAGCCATTTGGATACAGAACTGGCTCAAAGATAGAAGACAGAGAGTGGTGGTGGAGGGTTGTTCTTCAGATTGGAGGCCTGTGACCAATGGAGTGTCACAAGGATTGGTGCTGGGTCCATGACTTTTTGTCATTTATATAAATGATTTGGATGTGAGCTGAAGAGGTATAGTTTGTAAGTTTGTAGATGACACCAAAATTGGAGGTGTAGTGGACAGCAAAGAACTTTACCTTGGACTACAACAGGATCTTGATCAGATGGGCCAATGGGCTGAGGAGTGGCAGATAGAGTTTAACTTAGGTAAATGCGAGGTGCTGCATTTTGGGAAAGCAAATCTTAGCAGGACTTATACACTTAATTGTAAGGTGCTGAGGAGTGTTGCTGAATAAAGAGACCTTGGAGTGCAGGTTCATACCTCCTTGAAAGTAGAGTCACAGGTAGATAGTATAGTGAAGAAGGCATTTGGTATGCTTTCCTTTATTGGTTAGAGTATTGAGTACAGGAGTTGGGAGGTCATGTTGCAGCTGTACAGGACCTTGGTTAGGCCACTGCTGGAATATTGCGTGAAATTCTGGTCTCCTTCAAATCAGAAAGATGGTGTGAAACTTGAAAGGGTTCAGAAAAGATTTAAAAGGATGTTGCCAGGGTTGGAGGATTTGAGCTATAAGGAGAGGTTAAATAGGCTAGGGCTGTTTTCCCTGGAGCATCGGAGGCTGAGGGGTGCCTTATAGAGGTTTATAAAATCATGAGGGGCATGGATAGGATTAGTAGACAAGGTCTTTTTCCTGAGGTGGGGGAGTCCAGAACTATAGGACACCGGTTTAGAGTGAGAGGAGAAAGATATAAAAGAGACCTAAGGGGCACCTTTTTTACACAGAGGGTGGTGTATGTGTGGAATGGGCTGCCAGAGGAAGTGGTAGTGGTTGGTACAATTGCAACATTTAAAAGGCACCTGGATGGGTATATGAATAGGAAGGGTTTGGAGGGATATGGGCCGGATGGGACTAGATTGGGTTGGGATACCTGGTCGGCATGGACAAGTTGGACTGAAGGGTCTGTTTCTGTGCTGTACATCTCTATTACTCTAACTGGAGTGATGAATATGCCCAAATACATAAAACCCCCCTGTCACCACTTAAATGGGAATTGAGATTCGCCCACAAGACCTAGCACCTTCGTAAGACTACCCATAGGCATAGCCTCTGATTTTGCAAAATTAATCTTGTACCTTGGAAAGGTGCCAAATAAGTTGCTGCATTGTATCAGGCAAGGCACCGAAACTGTTGGATTTGAAGAAAAATGAGGACATCATCCACGTAAATCAAAATCTTATGTGATTTTGACCCCACTTCTCGAGCCGATATATTGGGATCCCTACAAATGGCCTCCCCCAACAGTTCAATCACCAATGTAAAAAGCCCTGTTGGCTACCCCTAAAAATGCTAAAATTGCTTGATCGTACCCCTTGGTGATGATCGTAGCGAGAATGTCACTGTAGAGAGCCTTTACCCACCATATAGAGGCTTTGTCCAAGCTAAACCCCTCTAGAATATTAAAAAAGGTACAGCCACTCAACTCAGTCAAATGCCTTCTCTGCATTTAGAGAAATTACCAATCCCTGTATTGACTGTTACTGACACGCTTGAATTACATTAAGCAGCCTCCTAACATTATTGGAGGATCTGCGGCCCTTTATGAAGCCCTTCTGGTTCTCTTTAACAATAGAAGGTACCACAGTTTCCAGCCTAACGCAAGAGTCTTAGAGAGGATTTTAAAGTCAATATTTAAGAGTGAAATGGGCCTGTAAGAAGCCCAGTCCTCTGGGACCTTCCCTTTGTTAAGAATAAGTGAAATATTGGCCTCTTTTAGAGATGGCAGGAGATGATCATGACTTTTTGAGTCATTTAACATGTTAAGCATTGGGCCTGACAAATGCTTTTAAATTCTTATAGAATTTGTTGGGACGTCCAACATTATTGGGCACCTTTCCACTCTAAAGCTGCTTCACAGCCTCCTGCACCTTTTGCTCTGAAAAGGTGGCATTGAGAAAAGACTCTTGTTCAGGGGTTAAGTCCAGGAGCTCCAGATCCTTGAAAAAGGACTCCATCTTGGCCCACCCTTCCTCACAACCCTTAGATGGGTTTTTTTCAGAGTAAAATCTCTGGAATACCGCATTAATCTTTTTAGAATCACACGTTAAGTTCCCCGACCCTTCCCTAATCGACATGATGGCTTGAGGGGCACTCTTTTTCCTGGCGAGATATGCTAGATACTTGCCCTGTTTGTCACCATGCTCATACAAGCTTTGTTTTGCAAAAGTAAGCTCCTTTGCTGTCTGCATGAGCATGGAATTCAATGTAGACTGCAGCGCTGTAATTCTCTGTAGCTTGGCCAATGAGGGCCTATTAAAATATGCCTTCTCAGCTGCCTTCAACCGTGCTTCAAGGAGACGTTGCTGCTTGCCTTTCTGCCGTTTCCTACTGGCAGAGTAGGAGATAACTAACCCTCTAGCATAAGCTTTGGCAATTTCCCAAAGGATGGATGGGCTACAAACTGAGCCTGACATAATGTCTAGGAATGTCTGAAATTCTTAGGAGAAGTACTTCACAAAATTATTATCCTTAAGGATAAAGGGATCCATTCACCAGGGCCTCAGGCCCACTATAGCATCCTTAATCTTAACCAACAGGTACACTGGAGCATGATCTGAGTTGGTAATATTACCAATTGTTCAAGATGCCACAAAGTCCAGGGTTGCTACAGGAGTCAGAAAAAAAATCAATCCTGGTGTAACATCTGTGTGGATTGGAATAAAACGTTAAATCCTTTTCTACAGGGTGGAGACACCTCCAGACATCCACCAACCCTAACTCCACACAAAGATCCACTAATTATTTAGTTTGTACAGAGGGTATCAGGGTGCCTTTGGGCAACCTGTCTATGTGGGGTCCATAAGACAAGTAAAATCTCCCCCTATAATGCCACCATTTGAGTCTGATCAATTTAGAGGACGCATCTACCAGAAATTTGAGGGGATGGGCCATAGAGCAATCAATATTTAAAACGCCATATCCCTCCCCGTTTATCAGGGCTTTGAGGATTACAAACCTCCCTGTGTGTCTTTAACACACTCTCGTAACTTAAGTGGGAGATTCCTCCTAACCAATATAGCCACTCCCCTACTTCTGGTATTAAAAGATGAAAAGTAAATCTGATCATAGCCATTCTGCTGTAGTTCCAAATGCTCCTTATCATCCAAGTGTGTCTCCTGTAATAAAGCAATGTCCACCTTTTCCTTTCTAAGACTTGAGAGTACCTTTTTCCTCTTAATTGGTGAGTGACTCCCCTTGATGTTCCAGGTACACCATTTAATCAAGTCATTAGCCATAACCTTCTGCAGAGTCCAGAGAGGAGGAACTCGAATTACAAATTGCCAAGCCTTAGTCTCACAAGATCCATCGAATACAAACACTATATAAACTAAGACCACTATAGTTAACAAACCTACAAAACTGTCAAAGACTATATACAACAAAAACCAAAAAACAGATCAACATATAAAGTGCCTGTGGTGCTGAATAGGGGAACTTAGCCCCTGCCCAAAGGGAGCATCTACAATCCCAAACTCCAACTTCCCATCCCACTGCCAATACAGCAGCCTGGGCATTTAAATACCTGAACTGGACATAAACTGCCCGTAAGTAGGCATCTGGCCGTCCCAACCATTTTCCCTCCTCCTAGCTAGAGCTGCATCACAAAAACAAGCAGCAAAGAAAGAAAATACACCATGGAATAACAATGTAAACAAAGAAATTTTGAAAAAAAAGTTAAGTACCCCACCCATCCTTTGGTATAACTTAGAAATTGAAAACACACATCCCAACCGTCCATGAGCATAGTTTAGACCAGATCGTTACCAATAATAAAACAGGAAAAGAAAGCCCCGACCGGACTTGCTCTTTTTTAGAAAGAAAAGTAGAGATATACCCAAACAACACTACTATTTGTACATACTAAATTGTTCAGCAGAATTTAATTTGTCCACAAAGTCTCTCGCCTTCTCTGACATGTCAAAAAGATGTACAGATCCATCTAAGGTGATCCAAAGCACCGCTTGATACCTCAGAGAGCACTGGATCCCGAGCTCCCTCAGTCTTTTCTTGATGCCATCATAGGATTTTCTTTTCCGGATCACTGCCGCTGAAAACTCCTGGAAGAATATGACCTTAGATCCCTTGTAAACTAGGGCCTTTGGATCCTTTCCCTGCATTCCAGAAGCTTCCACGATTCTCTCCTTGTCTCTATAGTGATGAAACCTTGCCAAGATAGGACGAGGACATTGGTCCAGACCTGACGTCCATGCCATAACCTGGTGAACCCTCTCAATCTTCAAGCTTCTCATTCCAACCTCAAAGTTAAGGAATTTCAGCAACCGGTCCTCAATAAATTCCACTGATCACTCACCTTCCTTACCCTCTGGCAGACTGATGATCCGAATTATATTTTTTCCTGCCCCTGTTCTCGAGGTCATACCCTGGTCATGCAAATTACAGACCTGCATGTCCAGGGCCTGGATCCTATCCTTGGAGGAATTGGTATCAGATTCCACCACTGTGACTCTGTGTTCTACCTCATCTGTCCTTCTTTCGAGGTCTCCAAGCTGCTGTTCATGCTTCTGCAGCATGATAGAGATCAGGGCCACCTTCTCATCTATCTGCTTCCCCAACATCTTGCGAAATTTCACGAGCTTCTTTACCAGGACCTGGTAGGAAATTGAGTCTGAGGATCCTGCAGACTTGGCTGCGGGCCTGGCCTTGGATGTAGCTCCTCCCTTCTTCGGCATCCCTGCATGGTGAAAATCAAGGTAAATTACTCTCTAACAAATTCCTGGGACTCCACGACCTTTCCAGAGTCCTACGATATCAAGGTGTTCTGGGTAGGTTGGGTTAGAATTCTGTCCCGCTTGCCATGCAGTGCAGAGCTCTGCAATGCGATCTTTCTCGCTGGCTCTGGATCTTTCTAGATTCATCTTGGATCGCCCCGGGAAACCTTTTTAGAGAGTTCATCACAGAATCTCATGGCTGTTCCGGACTTAGTTTTAGAAACTTAAGCTCTGCAGTTTGTATGGATATCATTGGAGGAACATGTTTGTGGTAGCGATCATAATTCTATTAAATTTAGACTAATTATTGAAAATGATAAAGGTAGACTAAACATAATGACCCTCAGTTGATCTCTGAATCATCTGGACTGTTTTCTTGATTAAGATTGACCTGATGAGAGCCACATTTAACCATTTGGAGGAAACTAGGCCTCTTCAATATTGCTTTATTGCTTAATAACGTCAGCCTAGATATACCCAGAATTCAGGGTCTGTTTCCAAGCCCTTTTGCTTCATTCCCAAGAGAACTGCAAGACCAAAAGGAAAAATCAATTTCATTTTCATTGTCAATATGCCCACTGACTCATGGTATCATCCTGGTGTGGGTCAGTGTAAGGAGACATGGAAATAGGGGATAATGTGGATGCGAAACTTTATGATGACTGTTTACAACCTGATACAGTATCTCAACATGCACTGATTGACACCTCTTGTTTAATAAACTGCCTAATTTCTTTGTACTATTATCATGCATATTAACCAGGCTGATACACCTTTTTTTGTAGACAGGTTGCAGGGAGCTTCAACAGCAACAGCCAGGAATCCCTGAGAGGATGAATTGGAACATTCAGAGTCCCAAGGCTGAGCAATGAAGTGTTTACTACAGCTGTGATCAGCAGGGCCAGTCATCAGAAGACAGCAGCAAGGGACAGCCTGAGGCAGCTCTGGCGTCTCATTTAGCAATTTGCTATTGCTTCTGTCTGACTCCAGGATAAAACCACAGAAAGTTTCTGCTCAGAGATAGGTAGTTTCTAGATATTCCACACTCCTCAAACACTTGTTCTCATTGCTGGCTGAAATCCTAATCATTTTGCACCAGTGCACATAAACCATCCAATCTAAACCCACACCTGCTCACATTACACCCCTAATATCTCACCCAATCAATCCTTCTCTCCCCCTCACTCCTCACATTTTAAAATATCCCACTCAGTCTAATCCCACTCTACCCCTCACTTCCCACATGCTTTAATATCTCCCCCAATATAATCAAGCTATCCTCTTCAACACTGCACCTTTTCATGTGCAACCCAGTTTAATTCTGCACTCCAATTCACTATCCTATGCCTTTTAAACAAAGACCAATAGTATTTTCCCATAATATAACAAGTGATGGAAATGTGAATAGAGACAGAAATTGCTGGAGAAATGCAGCAGGTCTGGCAGCATATTTGGAAAGAAACAGGGATAATGTTTCAAGTTCAGTGACCCTTCTTCTGTCGTCTTATAATTATACAGGGTTTTGACAAGACCATATGTGCAGCACAGTGTGCCAGTACCTGTACAATTTGATCTTCATATCTAAGAAAGGATTTGAGGTGGTGCAACAAAAGTTCACTCGATTTGTCCCCTGGGGGGAAAGGGTCTATCTCCTTGACACCTTGAACAACTGTCCTAACCCCAGTCTGAGATCCAAATACATTATCATGTGCTTCCACATAAACTCTCTCAACAATAGCAATATCATCATCTCAAAGCCGACCTGCTCTTCAGTTTCACCTTTGCTTTAGTTTCATTTTAAACTTTAATTAAAACTTTTTCTCTTCCACAAACCTGATAAGGATCACAAACAATTTTTGGACATAAATGCCTCTCTCGACTCTCTTCTGATTCACTTCCCTCTGACCCAATCCCTTCTTTCAATCTAAGTCCTTGTCATGTATTTATGTTATCCTCCGATTTTTCCCTAACTGACATCAAATGATCTGTCCTTCATTCTCCCTGCACAAGACATTCTATTACCTATCTCATGTTCTTCCCCCGACTTGGTGCCTTCCCTCCAACTTCTTACGCTATGTTGATCCTTTCGTTTTGAATTGCTGGTGCTGGATCGAATATCTCAACTTCTCTGCTCCTCTCACTCTAAACTTTCTCTATCTGAACTTGTTTCACTCCCTTCTCTGAGCTGCAATAATAAAATTGTTCTCAAATGTACTGATAATAGGAAGTTGTCTAATATACCAACCTCTACCTAACAGAGGCCAGCCCACCAATACTCAAATGGACCACAAGACAACCACTGAACATTATACTATTGTTTCTGGGATTTTTACTGACCTCATCTGCTCTGGAAATTGTGCTTTAGGTCCTCCAACCTCATAATTCCTCAACCCTAACACCATAGAACTATAAAATGTAGAGGCAGACATAGGCCATTCAGCCGATTAAAAATGTTCAGGCATTCAGTGAGATCATGGCTGATAATCCTCAACTCCACTTACCTGCCTTATCCCCATTATCCTTGATTCTCTCATTGATTAAAAATCTGCCTCAGCCTTACTGACTCAGCCTCAATAACATTCTGTGGAAAAGAATTCCACAAATTTACTACACTCTGAGAGAAATAAATTCTCCTCTGTCTTAAATAGATCACTCTTTACTCTGAGATAATGCCCTCTGGTCCTAGACTTTCCTAAAAAGGGAAACAACCTCTCTGCATCTATCCTGTCAAATCCTCTAAGAATCGATACAATTGGCTTCAATATACTTTTCATCTTGGTAAACTTACATCTGTTACTGCCATCCACCACTTTGTAACAGTTTGCAATTTACTGGTCTGTCTCCATTATTTCTTCACTGTCCAAAACCTCAAGCGCACCTTCCAGACAAAGGAGGGATTTGCATATAAATCTTTCAATCTAGTTCACTGTATTGGCTGCTCACTATGTTGTCTGTTCTACACTGGAGAGACCCAATGCAGACTTTCAGACTGGAATACTTGTGCTGAGACTATAGTATTACCCTGAGCCCCCAATGGCTTCTGATTTTAGTTCTCTACTTTGCTCTCATGTTGACGTTTCTGTCCTTGACCTGTTACAGTGTTCCAGAGTATCTCAACTCAAACTCAGGGAACAGAACATCATCTTTCAAGTGGGCACTTTACAACCTCTGGACTCAATGCTGAGCTCAACAATTTAAAAACATGCTTTCTGACCCCACATCCCATTAACTTTCAACTGCACCCCAACCCCAAGTTTTGTATCCTTAGCATACTTCAGTCTTCATTTTGTTTTTCTTTGGTTTGATATTGGATGGCGGTTGTTCATTCTGTACCCATCTTTAATCTTTTTGCTTATTACTTACCCTTTGGCTCTGCACATCGACTCTTTGGCTATCTAATATGTCCTGTCTCCCGCCTTATTACAGACAACCCCTTTTGATTAATTTTCTACCCTTTAAAATATATTACATTATGAACTATTCCCAGTTCTGTTGAATAGCTGTGACCTAAAGGTTTATTCTGTTTCCCTCTTTAGAGAGGCTGTCTGACCTGATGAGTAATTTCAGTATTCTGTTTTTCAGATTTTCAGCTTCTGTAGTATTTGGTTTTTAAGAAATTAATGGCCTGTTGTTGAGTATGAAGTACTGTAAATATTTTGAAAGTAAAAATAGAAAAAAGAAATAATAATTTAGTAACCAATAGTAACTATGTAACCACTATTGATTGCCATTAAAAATTCATCTGATTCCCTTAAGTCCTTTGAGGAAGGAAATCTACCATCCTCACCTGATCTGGCCTATATGTGATTCCAGACCTGCTGCAATGTGGTTGATTCTCAGTTGCCTTCTGGGCAATGAATAGTAGCTCAGTCAGAGGCACCCACATCCCATCAATGCATAAAAAAAGTTTGAATCGTGAGATTATAAGTTAGTAGAGGAACCTGTTGCATGTGCAAATGACCTTAAACAAGAATGCACAATGAGGTAAAACCTAACCCTTGGATTTGTATCTGTAAACTCAGAATTTAAAAGGCACTAAGTATGAATGTTCACATGATATTACTGAGACTGCAGTTGGGAGAATATTGTAGATTCTGGCACCGCCAAGTTGGAAGAGTGCAAAACAATGTGAATTAGATTCACTTGGATGTTACTGTGGATAAGTGACCCCAGTTATGAAGTGAGACTTGAAGAGTTAGGTCTGTTCTTGAAAGAGCTCAGAAGGTTAATACTGGGTAGGAGGGTGGTTAAAGATTAGAATGGGTTTAGACTAGTTACACAAAGGATTGACGTGAATGGTTCGTGGGATGAGATTGGATTAGATTCCCTACAGTGCGGAAACAGGCCCTTCAGACCAACACCGACCTTCCGAAGAGTAACCCACCCAGACCTATTCCCCTACTCATGCACCTAACACTATGGGCAATGTAGCATGGCCAATTCACCTGACCTGCACATCTTTGGAGTGTGGGAGGAAACCGGAGCACCCGGAGGAAACCCACACAGACATGGGGAGAATGTGCAAACTCCACACAAACTGTCGTCCGAGGTTGGAATTGAACCTGGGTCCCTGGCACTGCGAGGCAGCAGTGCTAACCACTGAGCCACAGTGCTGCCCCTGGATGAGGAATTTCATTTACGTGGACTGACCAAGAGTATGGTAGAGGGTGGATTGAATCATGCCTTAAAAAAGAGAATTTGCAAGGTTGCCAAAGAGGAAAATCATGGGAGAGGGTGGGTGAATGTGACAAGCAGAATTGCTGTTGCAGAAAAGCGCAAGGTCTTTAAGAACCAAGTTGCCTCCTTATGCTGTTCTATACCACTGGAATTACTCCATGATTCTTTTCTATTAGGTGAAGCCTGTCTTCATCCAGAACTTATTTTCAATAGCTGTATGTCACACACAATTAACTTCTATTAACTTCATTAGAATCTTAGTCCAAAAATGGACAAATGAGCTGAACTCCAGAGGTGAAGTGTAGGTGACTGCTCTTGACATCAAGGCCACATTTGACTGATTGTGACATCAAGATACCTGCCCAAACTGGAGTTAATGGGAATCATAGATAAAACATTCTGCTGGTTTAAGTCATAAAGGAAAATGTGGTTTTTAGGGATCAACCATCTCAGCTCCAGGTCTTATCTGCAGGAGTTCCTTGGGGTAGTATTCTCGGCCCATCTAATTTCAGACAGTTCCTCAATGACCTTCCCTCCATCATCAGATCATAAATGGAATGCTCTTTGATGATTGTAGTATTTTCAGCACCATTTGCAACTCCTCAAATACAAAAGTAGTCTATGTCCAAATGCAGCAAGACCTGGCAATATGCAGGGTTTGGGCTGGCAAGTATCAATTAGCATTCACACCATGCAAATGCCAGGCAACGACCATCTTCAACAAGAGAGAATCCAACCATTGCACCTTAACATTCAATAACATTACTATTGTTAAATTCACACAACAACATCCTGGGAATTACCATTGATCACAAATAATACTGCAGCCAGCTGGAGTCTGGGAATTCTGTAGTCTGTAACTTACCAAATGGCTCTGCAAAGTACAAGTCAGCAGGGTGGTAAAATACCCACCACTTGCTTGGATAAGTACAGTCCAACAACACTAATGAAGGTCATTACCATCCAGGACAAACCAGCCCCTTTGATTGGCACTCCATGTACAATGGAATACTCCCTTCACCACCAATGCACCAGGTATCAGCTACAAGATGCATGGCAATAAGTCACCCAGACTCATTTGACAGCACCTTCCAAGCCTGCACCCTTTACCTTTAAAAGGAGTCCACAACAGGACAGCATTACTTATGAAGAGACCTCTATGAGAAGGACAGCAGAAGCAGGAGATAAAAACCAATTGCAGAAAAAAATCCTTCAACCTGCTTCTGCCTGTCAGAGCTGAATGTGACATCACAGGAAAGCAGGTGATTGGAGGGTATGTCTTCTGTGTCTCTTTTAATTTGTCAAATACTTTAAAGCAGAAGATGTTATTACAGAAGAATACAGTTAAGAAATTCTATTTTAAAATATTTAACATCCAAATTAATGAATTCAATAAAATATAGATAACTGAGCAGGTGATGTGTCACAGCTATAGTATGTGGGCACTGGGTGATGTCAGTGTGACCCTCAGTGACCATGCCTGCAGCAAGTATTGGTTACTTGAAGAACTAAAGCTCAGCTCAGAGTTGATGAACTGGAGTCCAAGCTATAGACACTGAGGCACATCAGGGAGGAGGAGAGTTATTGGGCAGTGTCTTTCCAGAGTCAGTCACATGCCTGAAATTAATTAACTGAAGAAATAGAAGCAGGTGTACGCTATCTGGTCCCTCAAGCCTGCTAAACCATTCAATATGATTATGGCTGATCTTTTTCATGGACTCAGATCCACTTACCCGCTCACTCACCATAACCCTTAATTCCTTTACTGTTCAAAAATGTCTCTCTCTCTGCCCTAAAAACATTCAACAAGGTAGCCTCATCTGCTTCCTGGGCAGGGAATTCGACAGACTCACAATCCTTTGGGAGAAGTTCCTCCTCAGTTCAGTCCTAAATCTGTTCCTCCTTACTTTGAGGCTATGCCCCCTAATTCTGGTTTCACCTGCCAGTGAAAATATCCTCCATACTCCCAGCTACATCAAATTTAGTCCGGGTCAGGAACTGATGGGTATGAGTGCTGGTAAGGCAGTTTTAGGATCCAGAATTTAGCCTTGGAAGAACCTACACCATTGCCCAGTGTATTTGCCCAATAAAAGTATCTTTTTGCTCCTGATTTGGACAAGGACACAGGCAGGATGAGCAAGCTGACCAAAGTACCACGCAGTAATAATAGGAAGTAACATTGTTGGGGAATATACATAGTTCTCTGCAGGGAAGTCAGAGTCCAAGGCCATGTTGCTTCTCTGGGGCCTTGGCTTGGGGCCTCTCTTCTGAGCTAAAGAGGAACTTGTGGGAGATAATGGATTTAGTTGTTACTGTCCACATAGGCATTCAATGAAAAGGAGTAAGTACGATTAGAGAGGTAAAGATGTGGTAAAGATTGGTTTGGGAGAAATTACTTCTAATTTCTGGCACAGTACTGGGAGAAACAAGAGTTGTTCTGTTGTGACAGGCTTCATTTGAACGATGCTGGGACCAATATCCTGGCGAATTGAATAACTAGGGTTATAAAAAGGCTTTAAACTAATTAGTGCGGCAAGGATACAATTGAAGGGAATTTTTAAAAAAAGAAACAAAAAAGCAATGGTGCAAGGTAGTGAACGCATAAGCAATAATCATAGTGTGACATGAAGAAGCAGAAAATATAAGCAGCAAAATGCAGCAGAAATTAAAACCAGTGTAAGCAATAATAGCAAAAAGTCAATGTTTATAGTTCTTTACCTGAATGCATCTAGTTTTTCTTACAAGATAAATGAGTTAACAGTGGAAATAGTAACAAATGAATATGATTTGATAGCCATTGCTTAGTCAACAATGCTGCATGATGACCAGGGCAAAATATTTGACACATTTTTGGGATGGAGGGCAAACAAATTGCCAAGACCTGATGGATTGCATCCAGGGGTTTTAAAGAAAGTGGCTGCAAGGATATGGGAAGCATTGGTGGAAATATTCCAGACTCACTGTATTCTGGGAGGGTTCCAGCAGTTCAGAAAACTTCTAATGTGACATCCCTATTCAAGAAAGAAGGGAGACAGAAAACAGTGAACTATAAACCAGTTAGCCTAACATCTGTAATTGGAAAAATGATAGTGTGCATTATTAAGGAAGAAATAATAGGACATTTAGAAAATCTTAACACACTCAAACAGAGTCAACATGGTTTTGTGAAAGAAAAATCATGTTGACAAATTTGCCGGAGTTCTTTGCGGCTATAACAAGCAGAGTTGATAGAGGAGAACCAGTAGATGTTGTATATTCGAATTTCCAGAAGGCATTCAATTTGGTGCTACATTGAAAGTTATTGCACAAGATAACAGCTTATGATATTAGGGGGCATTGTATTAGCACAAATTGAGGATTGCTTAACACAATTTACAGAGTTGAATTGATGAGTCTTTTTCAGGTTATAAATGTATAACTAGTGGATGATCACTAAAGGATCTGACCTAGGGAATCAATTATTTACCATTTTAATATCTTGAAGGAGGGTTCAGAGTGTAATATAGCCAAATTTGTTCACAAAAATGGGTGAGAGGGCATAAGGAATCTGTAAGGGAATATTGATATGTTGAATGAGTGGGCAAAAGCTTGGCATCTGGAAGTTAATGTAGCAGTATCAGGTCATACACTTTGGCAGGATGAATCTAAAAGCAAACTATTATTTAAATTAAGAGAGACTTCAATAAAGTGTAGCACTGAGGGGTTTGTGTGTTCTTCTGCATGAATCACAAAAAGGCTCACATGCAGATAAAGCACATAATTAAACCAAATGGAAAGCCACATTTTGGCATTTATTGCTTGGGGGTGTCTTAAAAATTGGGAAGTTTTGTCACAACTATACAAAGTAATGGTGAGACCACATCTGCAGTCTTGTTTAAGGAATGATGTATTGAGAACCATTCCATGGAGCACCTCTGGTTTTGTGCCAGACAAATGCAAGTTCTATCAACATACAATAAATTTCTTTTGTGTATAATTGTAGTTCCCTCTACCCCTCTTTGGAATTGGAGTAAAATAAGAGGAATAGAAGTGAAATGAGAATGAAGAGACCTTTCTCAAGGAGCCCACCCTCAGTGCTCCTTCATCCACCTGCTGACTGCTTATTTACTGGCTCCATGCTGATGACCCAGGGACCTCACTGATACAGTGACCACAAACCCAGCCCTATTGAATACAGAAATTTTCAAAGCTTTTGAGGATGAAAACAGACAAATAGGTTATTAGGTTCAGTTTTTGGTTTATTTACACAAATCTAGACATCAGAATATAAGTGAAACAATTTACTGATAGTGAGATCCAGTAACATGGAAGGTGTCACCCTCCACCCTTTAACTTTCACATTTACACAAACACATTCTAACATTTAATTCTACTTCCTGAACAGTATCTCAAATTCCACTGACACTCCATCTGGATGATTGCTGGGCTCATTAAGGCAATTCATTTGTGTGAACAACATCCCAGTGGAAAGTGAGAATCTGTTGTGATGAGCAGAGTGAAGAACATGCAGACATTGAGACACATGCAGTGAATTCCTAGACAACATGAACAGAATGAACTACACTCAGGACAGGCCAATCTGATGGCAGTAATTCTGTGCTTATATTAATTGGAGAGAGACAAGCCAGCACTGGGATCCCTTGCTTGGAGTTAGTTACTTATACCCTCTTCCTTTTGATGTACAGAAGTGGCATTCCTTCTGTCCAGAAAGTATAGGACAGGAAAGACATCCGATGCTTCCTGTATTTCAGTGAAATATTGGACAAATAAGTGTAGTCACTCACGAAATGTGTGGTTTGGACACTAGGTGTCAAGGGAGTGGTAGGACTAGATTGGATTCTATAAATTGGGGCTTCAGACAGAAAGCCACCCATTCTTGGTGGTCATTTCTGAGGCTCTGTTAAGGAATTCTACCATCAACGTAATTGGTGTCCATCTATCTCAGGTGGAGGGAAGGGCAGAAACACTTAAGAGTGTTCAGTGATTTATTTTGGAGGGTTGGTGACTTCAGTTTTCTGGCTACTTGCACTCTGATCCTCTCGCTCGACCTTCTTGGTGGACACAATGGTTTCTTCAATTATCTCCTCATAAGCCTCTGCTTTTTGCTTAGAGGGTTTTGTTGACATTTTGTGTCCCTCTTCCTTCAGCTCTTTCTTGGAGGAGACAATGCTGGTGGTGGTTGTGGTGGAGAATCGTGGTTGGGTTGGAACCATTAGCGCTGGGTTTGTGTTGGTAGGTGGCAGGTTGATAATACTGGTGCTCAGCCTGGTTTCTTCACCTTCCAGCAACTTCCTGTCAGACAAAAAAGAAATGGCTAATTGCATTAAACAGAGGATTCACTGAGCTCCCATTATCTGTGCTGCTCTGTAGTGGAAACTCAACTGTGGTAACTACTGATGGCAAGTGAATAGGATGAACTTTTGGATTAGGATCCTCTTCCTCCAGTAATTAGTACCCAATATTTCTCCTTTCATTTTACAATGTAATTTCCTCTTGATTTGCAAAGATTTGCAATGTCATATTGTCCTTTTCAAAATAAACCTAACATCCATTCACAGATGTTGCTTTAATGAGTTCAGATAACTAAATACAAATCACCTGCTGTGTCTGCAGTTGCCATTTCATTATTCCAATTCCTCCTGCCCCACATTCACTGGTAGGGTCCAATCTGATGCTGACTGGAACCTGGGCAACACAGTCTCAACAGGCAACTACATCCACAAGTGGACAATTGAGATAATTGGAAAAGAAATTAATTGTCCTAAATCTGTCTGTTGCTGCCAGATGTCCTTCCTCCGCTAATTAATATGGGACTCCTTGTAGATCACACTTTTATACAAATTCATTTTACATCAACTTGGGCTCTATCCGATGGTCTCAGGAGAATGTTTTCTACAAATCAAACATAGCTATTTCCATTGATTTGGGTGTCTAGGACTAGGAACATAGATTAAAAAATAGAGTCAAACTATTGAAATCTAAAATTAGGAAATACTTCCACAGACAAAAAGGCAGTATCAGCTTGGAATTTGCTTCCAAAAATAGCAATTGTGCAAGATTGATTGATTAAGTCTTAGGTGTAAAGGGGACAGGGCCAAGGTAGGTATATGCAGTTAGGTTCAGGTCAGCCATGATTGGGCTGGGTGGCCACTTTCTGGACCTACAGACATAATTTGTACATGTTTTAAGCTAATTTTCATGGCCATGTCTGATACCTGTGCCCCAAAAATAATGCAGGTAGTTTGCCTCACCTATATCAGTCAATGCAGTAAGTTGTGTTAACCCTGCTCCAACGCAGACTGCTTTGAGCCAAATAATCTTTCAGATGTTCTGGAAAGATGAAGTGTGCATGCTTTGGTGACATCTGATGTCCTGCTCTGCCTGATCGTCAGTAACTTAGGGCCACTAATCTACTAACTGACAATAACTCTGGTACTCTATCCCACATCTGTCTCAAGGGTGGAGAAGAGCTGGGGCAACTTTGTGCCAACATCAGCCAAGGGGCAGTCTATGTTTTCCACTAAGTGAAACAGTCTGATCTTCATAGTCTCCTCAGTGAGATGTGGCTACTTGGTGAGATAATGAACACCCCACACACCCTGTGGGTATGGTCCACCCAACCCCCAAGCTAAGACCAGGGCAAAGGAATTATTTAGTTGTATACCTTCTATGTTCTGCAGTTGAACAAATTCAGTTTCTGAAGTTGTGCTCTGCTGAGCTGTGGAGTTAATCATTTTGAGCTCAACTCATTAGTTTCAACTTGAAACACCAGAATGTGGGAAACACAGTTGTGCTCATTGTTGGCCTCATTCAGACAGACACACTTTCAAAATGGAAGTGTTTTATGACTAGCCAAATCCAGAAGCAGAAAAGGAAAGAGGAAACAGTTAAACAATCAGAACTTGATTACAGAACATCAACAATTAATAATTTCTGTGCACTCCAGACAATCACATGTATAAATAAATTTGCACGGTGCACATCATTTCAGCAAGACTATTGAAGTTTCAATGTGTTTGTTCATTTATAACTTCTCCCTGAAATATCTCCAGACCAAGTAGCAACCACAGTACTTTAACATAAAACTTCTGGTTAAATTTATTCTGGCATAAAACCAAAGTGTCAAACATCTATGATCTCAAGGGCAATAAATATTTAACTTGCCACATTTGAAGAACTAAAGCTCTCCATATCCTACTCCATGAGTTTTTGTTTGTGCTCATAGCAAGCAAGCTGACCATAAGCTGCATTATCCTCTTCAGTCTGGGTACTGTGTTGAGACAAATGCCGATTATGTTTTGCTAACTCCTCAGAAAGGGATTGGTCATTCCTAGTGACTCAATTCAAAACTCTTACACCTCCCTTGGCCCAAGTATCTGAGATTTACAGATCAGGTTATTAACTCAGACACTGTCAAATTCTTACCGGTAAGCAGCAATCTCAATGTCCAAAGCCATCTTCACATTCAGAAGATCTTGATATTCCCTCAGGTGTCGAGCCATCTCAGTCTTGGTGTTCCTTAGCTCATCCTCCAAGTGCCCAATTGTGTCCTGATAGGATAGCATTGAAGTAAGTGGGTTTTTAAAATCAGCATTAATTAAATGTGTTTCCTCTCTAAAAAATGACTTTTTTTTCAATCATTATTCAAACACACCCATCTGAGGCACACTGTCCATTTTAGATGAGACTTCAGAGTGACTGTTTGCTCTAGTCCTCACCTAATTTAAGCAAAGGGCACTGATCAACAGCCAACCACCTGAATGACTGCCTCTTCAAATAATATGTGGATACCAACAGGAACGATTCAACTGGCATGCTGCTGAGACCAAGGATCAAAGCAAGGCCTCAATCACTATGGTTTTTAGCAATAGGTTTTTAACCAAGTTCAATAGATTGATGTGCCTTAGTTTTCATAAGGTCACTGACTGAAGTGTTCCTCTTAAGATCTTGATGAATAGGAATTGTTTTGAAGTTTGTGTATAATGGAAAACTAGGAAGTATTATGAATAAAAGAATAATGTAGAATTTTAAAAGGACGTACAGACAAGTTGAAAGGGTGTATGGACAAGTGAGAGATGAAGCTCAATGCAGAGAAATGTAAAATTATTCATTTTAGCATGAAGAACATGCAGATACAGTATAAAGACATAACTCCAAAAGGGTGTGCAAAAGCAGAGGAACCTGGGTGAATTAATGAAAAAGTCACTTAAAGCAGCAGGACAGGTTGAAACAGCAGTTAATAACAGTATCTTAGGCTTTATTAATGGGGTTATAGAGTGCAGCGACAAGGAGATTATGTTGATCTTGTATAAGACAAGTTTGACCTCAGCTAGATTCATCTGGTTCTGAATACCATAACTTTAGGAAGGATGTGAAGACAAAGTGAAGAAAAGATTTGTAGGATTGATTCCAGGAATGAAGACCTTCAATTATGCAAATAGATTGGAGAAGCTGAGTCTTTGTATTTTTGCAGCAGAGAAATTCAAGTGGAGATTTGACAGGGGTATTCAAAATCATAAGGAATCAGGACATTAATTGGAGAGAAACTATTCCCACAATAAATCAAGAGCAGTGGTTGCAAATTAAAAGCAATTCATAAATGAGGCAAGAATTGATAAGAGGAAAGGTGATTTCATGCAGCAAGTGATTAGGATCTGGAATGCTCTGCCTGGGTGTGTGTTCAAGGCATTCAGACAGGAATTAGATGTTATCTAAAAGGAAAAATGCCTAGGAATATGGAGAGAGGATGGGAATGACAATGAGTCAGATGATTAGCTTGATTGCTCGGACAATGGGCCAAAGGGCCAAGTTGTGGTTTTGATGACTCTGGTTCCAGGAAACCCAACTACACAAAAGCACAAATAAAACTTGCATGAAACTTGTCATTTGTAAATCTTCTACAAATTCATGCCCCACCTCAACCCCCAACTTCTCCAAGCAGACTTTTTAGTCAGTCATTCAGGGAATAAAAGTCGATTTATTTATTGCCTGTCCAAAACTGACTTGGAGAAGGTGCTCTGCTGCCTTCTTGAACTCACTGCAGCCCATTTGGTACAGGTACAATACTGTTCGGAAGAGTATTCCAGGATTCTGATCCAATGACAGTGAAAGAACAGCTATATACAGTATTTCCAAGACAGGATGGTGGCAATTTAAAACTTAAAGTCCAGCTTCTGTTCATGACTGAAGCCTGTCTGCTCATTACTGTCTATAATGAAGAGAGTTGGGCAAAAAGAAGAAACTCAACTGTACAAATTTGGTGTATTCAAAGAAAAACACTAGTGAGTTCATGGAATGCCCTGCCAGTAGCAGTGGTGGACTCTCCCTCTTTATGGGCATTTAACGGGCATTGGATAGGCATATGGAGGATAGTGGGCTAGTGTAGGATCGGCGCAACATAGAGGGCCAAAGGTCCTGTACTGCGCTGTATTTTTCTATGTTCTATGTTCTTTTAAAATCATTATTATAATGATTTGTATTCTGGGAATGTAGAATAAGCTTTACTCTAACCCCGTGTTTTACCTGTCCAAGGAGAGAGAGAGAGAGAGAGGGGGCGGAGGAGTGGGAAGGAGGGGGGAGGGGAAGAGAGAGAGAGAGAGAGCGCTATCTGCCGCTGGCCATGGTGCTGAAAGTCGCCGCTGCCTCCCCTGTACCTGGTAGCCCGCCACCTCGGCGCTGTGCTGCTCCTCCATCTCCCGGAGCTGGCGCTCCAGGCTCTGGTTGGTGCCTCTGACCGCCTCCACCTCGATGGTGCGGGACTGCAGTTGGCGGCGGTACTCGCTCAGCTCCTCCCGGTTGGCCCGCAGCGCCTCGTTGTTCTTGGCCGCTGCCTCGCTCATGTCGGCGAACTTGCTGCGGTACCAGTCCTCGGCCGACTGCGTGTTGCGGGCCGCCAGGCTCTCGTACTCGGCGCGGATGTCCCGCAGGGCGGCGGTCAGGTCGGGCTTGGCGGTGTCGAGCTCCACCTCGGCCTGCACCTGGGCGGCGTGCAGCAGGCCCCGCAGCTCCTCCAGCTCCTGGTCGTGCAGCTTCCGCATGAAGCCCAGCTCGTCCATGAGCGCCTGCAGCTTCTTCTCCAGCTCCAGGCGGGCCAGCGTCGCCCCGTCCACGTCCTTGCGGTAAGCCCGGGCGGTCGCCTCGGCTTCCTCCCGGCCTCGCTGCTCTTCCTCCAGCCGCTGGCGGAGCTGCTGCAGCTCCTGCTCCAGGCTGTCCCGGTCCAGCAGCGCCTGGCAACGGCCCGAGCTCAGCTCGTCCACCTGGCTCCTCAGCTCCCTCATCTCCTGCTCGTAGAGCTCGGCCAGGCGGCTGGGCTCGGCCTGGCGCTGCCGGAGCACGCTCAGCTCGGCCTCCAGAGCCCGGTTCTGCTGCTCCAGGCCGCGCACCTTGTCGATGTAGACGGCGAAGCGGTCATTGAGGCCCTGCAGCTGCTCCTTCTCGTTGGTGCGGGTGATGCGGAACTCGTTGCCCAGGCCCGAGCTCTGCAGCAGCTCCAGGTCGGCGGAGCGCCGGTACACGGCCGGGGACGGCACCGACAGCAGGCCGCCCCGGGGCACGGACTGAGACCTGAAGCCGCTGCTGCGGCTCGAGGTGACCGAGTAGCGGGCGGTGGCCCGGGGAGCCTCCCCGTACAGGCGGCGGTAGGAGGACGGATACAGCTCCGGAGTCAGACTCATGGTCGGCGGCGGCAATAGGGCGGGACCTGCCGAGCCGCCGCTTTTATACCCGCCCGCACCAGCCCCACCCCCACCGAACCTCCGGTAGACCCAGAGGGATGGGTGGGGGAGAATAAGGCGTCTCCCAGCTACCCGGGTCACCCGCATCTCCCCCCGCCCGGCCCCGGGTCACTGCTTCCCCTCCTCACCCAAAGGTGTGTCCCACCAACTGCAGCCGCGACACACCGTTTCCACCGCCCGGGAGACAAGGATCCAAAACCTGCCAAGGCTTGGAACCCCCTCCCGATCCCGAGCACATGGATCCGGCCGGTTCCCGAGCCCCCTCCCTCCTCCATTGAAATTAATATTAATAAACTTTATTTACATAAATTAATACATCTGTCCCACCCCACCCCACCCCCGCGCCCTCCCGGGGCGATAAAGGGACCGCGCCCTCAGTCTGGGTCTCCTCGATCCTCAATGACTAGCACTGGACAGCGCCCAGTCTGACTGCATTGTAGGCTGAACTTGCTTCCCGCTTTCGGGAAACACCCAGGAGAAGCCTCGTCCTACCAGGACTTTAACAGACAGTAGGGCCTGTGAGGTTAGCGCAGGATCAGGGGGAACATTGCATTGGATCTACTTCAGCACTGGACAGTGATTGTGTTCATCTCAGACACACCAACAGCGACCCAGTGCTACCAGCAGAGATTATAGACAAGATTGAAACACTCTGGGTTGCATCAGGTTATAGAGAGTGTTGTGTTTCAATAGGACAATACACGGAGTTGGGACATTTCCAGCATTTTCTGTATTTATCTCTGATATCTGGCAGCCCCAGTATGTTTTCGTGCTCGGGCCATTTCATTATTTCAACAACTGACAGCGGCAGGTGACAGCCGACTGCGTACGTCTAAGATCCCGCTAATTCATAGATCGCACACAGGTCACATACAGGATTCTGAGCATTCTATGTCCAGTCAGAATATATGCATAAAATATAGCCTTAAAGGTCTTTCAGTATTGTTCAGCATGTGTATCATGTTAGGGTATATACGCAAGATTTGGACACAAATGCAGAACAATAGAGTGCTTGTGGGGCGGGGCAGGAGACAGGAAAGCAAAACATTAACCGAGATTAAAGATTGGCTAGTACAGTGCTTTTTAAATTATATATATATATATGTGCTTCACGAGAGTTTAAAGTCAGGAAATATTTCTATTTTATTAGTGTTATATTGGAATTTTTATTACATTTTGTATTATATTGGAAGCAGTGTAATTGTATATGCAGCAGTATGGATTAATAGAAATTAAATCCAGGTTAATGTTACAGCGAACGAGGACGCGAGTTGCATGAAATGGTGTCTTTGTAACTTCCTCTAGCCTCGCATGGTCTCTCCGAGACCTGATTTCCTGAACTCTGGCCTCTTGACCATTCCTTACCTCCTATGTCTGACTATAAATAGCTATTCCAAGGTTCTAAACCTGAGAACACCCTCTCTCTATCTCTCCACCTTTTCCTGTCCCCTCCCAACTCTTTTCACCTCTTTACATCTCTCCATCTCTCTTTATTCCATCTTTGTATCTCACCCCATCTCTTTATCTCTCACATCTCTCAACCTTTCCCCACATCTCCAAAACCGTTTACCTCTTTCCTGCCTCTCCACCCTTCCCTGCCTCCCAACCTCTCTCCGCCTCTCTACCTCTTGTTACTTCTCTGCCACTCTCTGCCTCTCTACTTCTGCCTGCCTTTCTAACTCTCCCTCACTTCTCTACATCTCTCTCTACCAGATTCCCTCACCCTGCCTCTCTATGTTTCCTTGCCTCTCTATCTCCTCAGTCCCTCTCTCTGTCTACTTCTCCCTCCCTGCCCCTTTACCTCTCCTTGTTTCTCTGCCTTTCTCCATCTCTCCAACTTAATCTCCACTTCTCTACCTCGCTCCACTTGTCAGCTATTATCATCTCCTTTAAGATGCCGCTTACATTTTACTCCTCGGGGGTCAGCTTTTAGAATGTATCTTCCTCTTTGTATTTTTCTTTCTTTCTGGCACTGCTCCTTAAAAGCCTGAGGATATTTTACTACGTTAAATAGAATAAAAGTATGCCGTTTGTTGTTGTAAAATTCTTCTTGAACCTTGTGTTTACCACGTATTTACTGGAGCCATCACTCTAGTGATTAATTATATAATTCATTCCAATCTTTCCGACACCTGATGCCTCAGATCCCAGGGACCCAGACTCTTCCGATCTTAATTTCTGTTGTCTCTTGATAATTAAACTGATTCTTTTTGTGTCTCAAAACAGAAAATACACAAAACTACTGTGAGTGGTTCAGTCTACAAAACAAAACCCAGACAGATTTGTGTAAGACTTGAGCCCCTCCATCACAATTGGGAAGATGTGAGTACTATTAGGGTCTCATAATGAAGGTGGGTGCTATTACCCGTTCCACAAAGGGCCTGAATACCAGTGATAACAGAGACAGGTTCCTTCTCGAGGCATACGCATGAGATGCGAGGTCCTTCAGGGGAGCAGTGGCGACTGGTACATTTGATCATGGCACAGTGGATAGCTTTAGTCACACTTACATCGGTGCACCCCCATCCCTTACCACTGTAGCAATTTGGATAGGCTATCCTGGATTTATTGGAGGAAGTCCATAAGCAACTGGCAGGTGCAGATATTGTGCCCTGATCAGCTGAAGGGTTACAAATAGGTCATTTTTGTTTACAAGGGATGAGACAACTATTTTAATCTCCTGAAAATATAATTTAAATTTTCAGGAAAAAGGTGAAAAACTGCTTCACTTTGTGCAATAATCATTCGTGTTGGGTTATGAAAAGGCACTGGAAAGGTAAAAGGTAAGCAGAACACAGCTCAGAAAGGGCAAGAAACACAGTCAAATGGGAATAGACAATCGGAATGAGTTAGGGCTAATTAGAGAAAAAATGTGGGGACATGAACCAGTGCTGCCATGTAGCATAGAGACACAGAATGGTTTATAATTACCCACTGTCTGTGCCAATTTTCTGCAAGAGTAATTCTCTTACATTTTGACCACAGTTGTGAAAAAAACCTTCCTCTTTAGGAAATTATCCAGTTAACTTTTCAAAGACTCCCTGGAATCTATTTCCACCTTACTTTCAGGCAGTGCATTCCAGTTTCCAGCCATTACCCGCGTGTAAAAGCAAAATGCCTCACATCAAATTGCTTTTTTATTTTGTCAATAATCTTAAATTTGTGTCCTCTACTGGATCCTTCTGCCAATGGGAAGAGTTTTTCCCGTTTTTACTTTGTTCAGACCTCTCATGATTTTGAACAACTTGATCAAATCTTCTTCAAATCTTACCCCCAAAGAGAAAATCCTAATTTATCTAATCTATCCCATTTTCGGCATCCTCTCTCGTGCCTTCATTTACTTTCTATAGTGTGGTGCCCAGAACTGAACACAGTTTAGATTGAACAAAAGTTTTAAGCACATTTAACATAACTTCCTTGCTTTCGTACTCCATTCCCCTATTAATAAAACCTAGGATTCTGATTTCTTTATCAACTGCTTGTTCAGCCTGTCCTACCACCTCCCCGACTTGTGCAAGTATATTCCCTGGTATCTCTCTTCCTGCATCCCATTACAGTTATATCCTTTGTTTCAGTTTTTCTCTTTTCATTCTTCCTACCAGCATTAATCTCACCTTGCTTCTCCTTTATTACATTTTATCCCCTACTTATCCACCTATTTCATTAAGCTGTCTATGTTTTTGAAGTTGAATGCTATACTCCTAACAGTTCACAATACAATCGAGTCTTGTGCCATCTGCAAACGACGAATTTTACCCTTTACATTTGGGTGGAAATCACCAAGAAAAGCAAAGGTTCTGGTAATGATATCTGGTCAATCCTGATGTAAACCGTCCTCCACACTAAAAACTAACCATTCACCATCAATCTCAGTTTCCTGTCATTCAGCTAATTCTGTATCTATTTTGCCACTGTCGTTTTATGAGTTCTAACTATGTCTGTTATGTGCGGCTTTCTGTAAGTGTAAGCTTGGTAAGCGAGGAACACTTCCAGGACCTGGTTGATTGTCTGTTGTGTCCGTGAAACATCTGGTATATGGCAAGCTTGAACTATTCATGGGAAAGAGATACTGAGGCACTCTCCCGTTATTTACCTTATGGGTTTTGGGAAACCAACTACATCCAATGCTCTCAAATAATTATTCTTCTTCCCCTCAAATATCTACGCATTATTCACATCTTCTGTTCAGTCTCCACTTACTAGAGCTGGAACTTATCACGTTCTGGATCGGAACCACAGACTCCCTTGACTCAAGGGCTCAATTCCGCTGTTTAATTGAATTTTAATATATACAGTATAAATATTCGGAAGTGTTATTGCACACAACAGAATCACTGTGAGGTTTTCTTTGGTTTCTAACCAAAGTTTGTGAATTAGATTGAATCATTCAGAATTTCCTATTGATGAATGTTAGGTGACTGTGTGTGAGTGTAACTGTCTCCCTCCGTCTCGTTGTGTTCACTGCATTTTCAATTCCCATTGGGATCAGAAACAGCAACTAACTAAAATTAGCTCCATTAGCCAACGTGGCAATTCCAATCACTTCATTCGGCTTCCAGGTCATTTTATTTTGAGGCGGTGGGATCTGGGAGTTGACACGGTTACCCCCAATACATATCTGGTTGATCAAGATTTGACGACCCTGAGATAAAGGAGGCTGACCGAAATTGACCGCCCTGGAGAATGTCACAATCGTTCACTGTTCCTCTTATGTTAAAATTGGAATCCAGAAACAGAAAAAAAAAAATACAGGTCTGGTCCACTTGTCTCTCTCTCTCTCTGAATGTCTTTGTTTTTTTCTTTCTCTTTCCTTGAAATCCTCACCCCACCCCCATTCAGCCCATCCTCCACCCACTGTCCCTCACTCTATCTCCGTTTCTTTCTCTCTCTCTCTCTCTTTCGTTGTCTTTTTAAAAATGTATTCTTAAGAGGGAAATAAAATTTAATAATGCAGTTTATTTAAGAAACGTTTGCAGATTGCCATCCAAACCAATGTCTGGTTCTTTAGAAAATCAATCGTCGTAATACAACGTCCACCAGAGGGTACCAGAGATCAAAAGAATCTACCATCACTCAGTTGAGTGCAGTCCAGTTTGTCTGTCATCAGTGCTGGGAACATTTTAGAAATACACAGAAAAATAGGCCATTGTTCTTCTGCGAATTAAACCAGGGCAATCCACTATAATCCCACTTTCCTTTCTAAGTACATAGACCTGTTGGTTATTTCGCTTTAATGCTTTTTGGATGATCCATGTACTTTAAGAAGCCTACATTTAATTTTGTGAAAAGTCCCTTTCAGAACATGTGCTGGGGGAATATTTTGAAAGTACATTAATTTATTTCCTAATTATGCTGTCATTAAAGAATCACAGGATTGTTACTGGGTAGAAGGAGGCCATTCCTCAAATGTGTAACATTATCTTGTGCCAATATCCTGCATTTTCTTCAAGCCCTGCACATAATTTCCATCCAAATTATCACTCAATGCTCTCTTGAATGTCTCAGTTACATTTAACTTCACCGCACCTCCAGGTGATTCATTCCATACCCCGAATTATTCGCTGTATGATACTATTTTTCCTCACATCACCCTTTCTTCTTTTGCACATCACTTTATATCTGTGACCTCATATTCTTGTTCCTTTTCTGAGCAGGTGCAGTTTCTCCCTATCTAGTCTATCCAGCCCACTCATGATTTTGAAAACTTGTGTCAAATTTGTTCTCAGGCTTTTTCTTAGAATAGAATCCCTAAAGTGTGTGAACAGACCCTTTAGCCCAACAAGTCCACACTGACCGTCCAAAGAGTAATCCACCAAGACCCATTCCCCATGTTTACCCCTGACTAATGCACCTAACCTACACATCCCTGAACACTATGAGCAATTTAGCACAGCCAACTTACCTAACCTACACATCTCTGGGCTATGGTAGGAAACCAGAGCACCTGAACAAAACCTACACAGACACAGGGAAAATGTGCAAACCCCACATGGACAGTCGCCTAAGGCTCGGATCGAACCCGGATCCCTGGCACTGTGAGGCAGCAGTGCTAGCCACTGAGCCACTGTGCTGCCAGGAAGAACAGTCTCAAATTCTTCAATCTATCATTGTAAATGAAGTTTGTCATCCCTGGAACGAATTTTGTAAATCACTTCTGCACACATTCCAATGCATTCACACCTTTCTTATAATGCACCACCCACAAGTACTCACAATACTCCAGATTAAGTCTACAAGTGTCTTATACAAGTACAAATTCACCTTTTATTCTATGCCCCTATGAATAAAGTTGAGGAAACTATACTTTATTAACAGCTCTCTCCAAATGCCCTGCTACCTTAATTTGTGCACATATATACTCTGGTCCCTTTGCTTCTGTACCTCTTTTAGAATTGTATCCCCTATTTTATTTTGTTTTATAATGTTCTTCCTACGATAGTGCATCATCTCACACTTCTCTACATTGAGCCTCATCTGCTACCCATTCACCACTCCACCACTTTGACAATGTTCTTTTGGAGTTCTGCATTGTCATCCTCACAGTTTACAATTTTTCCAAGTTTCATGTTATCTGCAAATTTTGAAATTGTCCCTACACACCAAGATCCAAACCATTAATATACGTTAGGAAGAGCAAGTATGCCAATATCAACCGCTAGGGAATTCCACTGCAAACCTTCCTCCAACCCAAAAAATATCCATTGAGCATTACTCTATGTTTCCAACCCCCAGCCAATTTTGTATCCACTTGGCTACTATCCCTTTTATACCAGGCCTTATAATTTATTCACATGTCTGGTGTGTGGCACTGAATTAAATATCTTCTGGAAATTCATGTATACCACATCAACAGCATTACCCTGATTGAACCTTTGTGCAGCTTCTTCAAACAAAAACTCCAGCAAGTTAGTTAAACACAATTTTCCATTTAGAAATTAATGCTGATTCTTCTTAATTCACTTACCTTTTTCCATATGATTCTATCCCAAATAATTGTTTTAAAAGCTTTTCCACCACCAAAACTAAACTAGCTGGTCTATAATTGCTAATAACCTATTCCTTATAACCTTTCTTGAACAAGGCTGTATTATTTGATATTCTCCAGGGTTCTAGCACCTCCCCAACATCAGGTCAATGTGCCAACAATTTCTACCCTCACCTGCTTCAGAATCATTGGATGCATGCATCTTGTCAACTTTAAATAACAACAATCTATCAAGACTTTTTTCTTACCATGTTGAACCTGTCCAATGACATAGTTTCCTCCTTTGTCACCATGGCCAGGCAGCATCCTCCTCTGTTGTAAAGATAAATGCAAAATACCTTTTCCATGCCCCTGCCTTCATGAGTAATTGCCTTTTTGGACTCTAATTGGCCCTATTCCTCGTCTAATCATGCTTCTACTATTTATGTGCCACAGAAGACTTAGGAAGGGCCCTTCATGTTAGCTGTTAGTCTTTTCATACTCTTTTAAATCCCAGTGGATACAAGACTAGCTTATTCAAAAAGACAGAAAGTGCTGGAGTAATTCAGCTGTCCAGCAGCACCTGTAGAGAGAAAAGCAGAGTTAGTGTTTCAAATCCATTGGCCCTTTGTCAGAACAATTCTGCAAACAATTGATATCCCAGCATTGATCCCTGTGGCAGACCACGCATAGCATCTAGCCAATCTGAAAATGAATCACTCTCACTTGCTCTCTATTTTCTGTTTACTATCCAGGTCGATACATTATCCTCTGAACAATGATCCACAATAATCTTTGATTTTCCAACTTAAAATTGCCTTCTAGAAATCTAAGTACAGTACAACCATTGGTTCCTCTTTATCCACAGTACATGTTACCTCCTCAAAGAACTCCAATGGATTTGTCAAGTATGATCTCCCTTTCACAGAACTATGTTGACCCAGAATGATTACCTCAAACTTATCCAAATGCTCTGTTATAACTTCTTTAATCATAGCTTCTAACGTTAAAGAAACTTTTAAAAAAGATAAAGCAACATGGATAGAAACTTGTTTGAGGAGAGTCTTAGTAAATGGATATTGCTGCATTCAAAGGAGAATTTAGAATGACCTGCTATGCCACACACAGGTCCTACTTGTAGAATTCCCTATTAAACAACTGACCTCAGTTTTACTTCAGACAGGAAACCCCTCACACTTTGTAGATTTTGCGACCCCATTTCTCTTAATGACTAGTGCCTGACAGGATTGAGAGTGAAATTTATCAAATCCAGCATGTCCAGGTCTTTTAATTGTTGATACCTAGTTTCCGCTGGTAAATTGGTGTTAAAGTCTTACCTTCCCAGCCCCCTAAAGAAACAGTAAAATGATAAATGTGACTGATGTCAAGCGCAGTAACTCTCACCTCATCTCTGAAATTCAGCTCTCTTGATCCATGTTGAACAATGACAGTAATGAAGTCAGGAGCTGAGCAGCCCTGGTGGACCCCAAACTGATCTTCAGAGAGCTTGTATGCTATTTGACAGCACTGCCAGTGATATCTGCCATCATTTTGTTCATAAAGAGCAGGGCTCATTCACTTGTTTGGTGCTGCTATATTCACTCGGACGATGCTCAATTACAAAATGGAAGCTTGGACAATCAGATGGGGCTCAACAAATACTTGGTGAGAAACTTAATACAATGATCGTACTTATGATTTGAGATTCCTGTGCTTAGATTTTGAGGTCAGGCAGACAGAGTATGTCTGTACTTCTCAGGCTCTTACCAAGTTTTCCTCTGTAAAAGGCATTTTAAAAAATATTATCATTTATGGGATGAGGACATCGCTGGATAGGCCAGCATTTATTGCCCATTCCTAATTGATGTAGTAACTCACCAGGGTCTGGCAGCATCTGTGGAGAGAAAGCAGAGTTAACATTTCGGGGCCAGTGACCCTTCTTTGGAGTAGCGTTGGGGTTTTATGTCTTCCCACCATTCAGACAATGAATTCCAGACTTTCATCATCCTTAAGCTGAAAAATGTAATGCTCCCTGTTTAATTCTTTGCTACCAGTAACTGGTCCTTGCTATCCACCTAGAAATTCCTCAGAATTTTGTCCACCTCAATTAAATCTCCCCCACCCTCCTCTGTTCCAAAGAAAACATTGCAGCCTAATCAATCTTCCTTCTTCCTCAAAATTCTTCTCAGTGGTGACATAATGGTAATATCACTGGATTAGTAATCCAGAACAACATGAGTTTGCATCCCACCATGACAGATAGTCAAATCCAACAAGTACAACCTAGGAATTAATAGCGTGCCTAATGGTGACCATGTAATGATTGTCGTAAAATCTCATCTAATGCCCTTTAAGGAAGAAAATCTGCCTCCTAACTTGGTCTGATCCTACATGTGACTCCAGACCTGAAGCAACATGATTGACTCATATCTGCTCCCTGGGCAATTGAGGATCGTCAATAAATGCTGACCCGACCAGTGATTCCCACATTTCGAAAGCAAATGAGCATTCAAAAAAATCCTTTTATCCTCTCAGGTATAATCAGCTCCTTCCCATGATATAAGAATCAGAGTTGTAGACAGCACTCTCTATGCATTTTAATTTACATGTTAGGCAGTTTTACCACAATCTCCAAGCTCTTGTACACTAAATCTCACCAAATTGTCATGGTCACCAGGCCATGTTGTCAGTGAACTGACAATTGATATAGCTCATGCAGCCCCCTTTTAATTTATTGTGGTTCAAGTTACAGCAGAGTAGCAGTTAAATGTTTCATTTTGTGGATTTGATGTTTTCACACAGCCTGGCTTTACTCCAATTACAGTAATTGGCTTCTGTATGCACTTTCACTTTATCCCTCCTTGGAAGTCTCCATACTGGCTGTTCTTAGCCAGGCTGTTTTATACAGCTCAACATTCAAATATGGTGGTACATTAATTTTGAAAAATCGAAGGTTGCACAAAACAAAGACTTATGCTGAACACCTTTGAAATTCTTCTTACAAAACACTGCAGTTTCTCCCCATAGCTTGAATTCTCCACCTCCATATTTTGTTTGCAAACTCATAGTTTCAGGATTCTTACATGTCTGAATATATCTTTCTATAATCCACTTAGAGCCTAGAGCTGTACAGTCAGGTGACTTGTTGCAGCCATGCTTTTTTTAACTTTTATGTGAAAGTTATAGTTCCATTGTTCAAGAAGCACAGCAATATGGTTGACTCTCAACTGCCCTCTGGAGCAACCAGGGATTGCTGATAAATCTTGACCCAGCCAGTGACTCCAACAACTCATGAATGAATAAAAATAACCTTTGTCCACTATCCATTCTGCTTCCTTCCAGGATCTCTGGTCATGCACTACATGGTCCCTTTGTTCCTCTACACTTCACAAAATCCTATCATTTATTGACTATGTCATGCCCTAGTGTGTCTTCCCCTTATCAAGGAAAAGTAGCTCTACTACTAAAGCCTGCAGCATGGAAAATGGTCCTTTCTGTTAAAAATCTTGAGCAACAAAATCTCTGTAAAACTAAGAAAGTGGAAAGCAGGCAAATCTCTTCAAATTTTTTTGGCAAGAAAAATTGGAGCTGTCTTTTTAAATCTTTTAACTGGGGAATAGGTTTAATTTTTAAAATATTCATTAATGGAATGTGCATCGCTGGCTGGGCCAACATTTAGCCAACCACATTGCTGTGTGTCTGGATTCACATGTAGACCGGTCCAAGTGAGGATGGCAGATTTCTTTCCATAAAGAGCATGAGTGAACCAGAAGGGTCTTCTTTTTAATGATAATTGCAAGCTTTTTATTCCAGATTATTACTGAATTCAAATTTCACCATTGTTGTGGTGAAAAAAAAGGGAAGAAATATTTGCAGAAGAGACAGCAGGAAGGTTGTAGCCACAGACAGGATGTGAATATTGTGAAGGAGCCACACAAACAAAAAGGAAATGTGTTGAATGTGGAGAAACCACTGTTCTAACTGTAAGAAGCAGAATCACTTTGCATTCAAGTGTTTAGCTACAAAGATGAAAAAGAAGCCAATCAAGATGGCTGCTGGAGAGATGTCACCCAATGAGTCTGACAAACTGAGTTTCTGATGATTCTAACTTTATGCTATATGACAGGCTGGCATTGTCAGGTCTAAAGATGATAAATGGTTTGTGAGTTTAGAATGAAGGCTGCAGAAAGACAGCATCAAGCAAATGTGAAGTGTTGGATAGACGCTGGTGCAACATCATGGGTTTCACAGACTGTGTGAAGTTGCTGACCAATAATGAAAACTTCAGAGGATGGATTCAGGCTTTATGATGGGTTGATACTCATCCCAAGAGGACAAGTAAAGCTCTGAGCCCAATCCAATGGGAAGAACGAAGATCTGGAATTCCAGTTAGAAAGCGTTTTACAAAATCTACTCATGTGGCCAAACCAGGTTAGGATGACAGTTTTCCTTTACTAAAGGATGTCAGTGAACCAGAAGGGTTGCCGAAGCAGGTCAAAAGATTTGGCTGATAATCCCACACATACCAGAAGAGATTTTCAACATTTCACAGGCCACTAAACCAATGACTGTTAAAAAGATCCTAAAAGATTCCAAAGATGTCTTTACAGGTCTTCCTGGTGAACATCTTCTCAAAGTAGGTGAGAGTATGAGGACAACCCCACATCTGCCAGGTAAAGTTCCAGCAGCCTCATCTACAGCCTGAAGGACAAGATAGAGGAACCAATGGCCTATCAACCCAGGCAGCCCTAGAAAGAGGGAAAGAAGATAAACAGGATGAGATATCAGTTTTTAAAAAGCGAGTGATAGCAAGCGAAAGTAGAAGACACAGTCATCACTGAAAATCAGAGGAAAAATAGAATAGAGCAAGAAACAAAAGATGCAGCTGAAGATATCCAAAGTCAGGGACATAGGTCATATACTCACAATGATAGGACTTTGCAAGGATCTTGCCAATTTGAGAGCTGTAGCAGAGATGTAGCAACCATGAACATCCAGTCCATCCGCCATGACCAGGACCTCCAAGCCCTCTGTTTCTTCCTTGACCCCACTAGTGCCCTTCCACTGACACTCTTATTCGTTTGGTCCTCACCCTCAACAATTTCTCCTTCAAATCCTTCCACTTCTTCCAGCCAAAAGGGGTAGCCATGGACACCCACATGGGCCCAGCTATGCCTCTGTCTTTTTTATCAGCTATATAGAACAGTCCCTCTTCTGGAGTTACACCGGCACCACTCCCCACCTTTTCCTCCGCTACATTGAAAACTGCACTGGCACCACCTCATGCTCCCACGAGGAGGTTGAACAGTTAATCAACCAACACATTCCACCCTGACCTTAAATTTACCTGGACCATCTCTGACACCTCCCTCCCCTTCCTGGACCTCTCCAGCTCCAACAACAAAGACCAACTCAACACTGACATTTTTTACAAACCACTGACTCCCACTGTTACCTAGATTATACCTCTTCCCACCCAGCCTCCTGTAAAAGTACTATCCCTTATTCCCAATTCCTCTGCCTCTGCCACATTTGTTCCCAGCAGGACAAGTTCCACCACAGAACACACCAGATGGCCTCCTTCTTTAAGTATCGCAATTTCCCCTCTCATGTGGTTGAAGATGCCCTCCAATGCATCTCATCCACATTCCTCACCTCCCAACTCGAACCCTACCCCTCCAAGGACAGAAGGACAGAACTCACCTGGTCCTCAACTTCCACCTCACCAACTTCTGCATAAATCACATCATCTGTCGACATTTCCACTACCTACAAACGGACCCCACCGCCAGGGAAATATTTCCCTACCCACCCCTATCTGCTTTCTGCAAAGACTGTTCCCTCTGTGACTATCTGGTCAAGTCCACGTCCCCTAACAACCCACCCTCCCCTCCTGGCAACTTCCCCTGCCACTGCAGCAATTGCAAAACCTGTGCCCACACCTCCCCATCATCTCCATCCAAGGTCCCAAAGGAGCCTTCCACATCCACCAAAATTTCACCTGCACTTCCATACATGTTATTTATTGTATCCGTTGCTCCCGATGTGGTCTCCTCTACATTGGGGAGATAGGCTGCCTTCTCTCAGAGCGCTTCAGAGAACATCTCCTGGACACCCACACCAATCAATCCCATTGCCCCGTGGGTGAACATTTCAACTCCCCCTCTCACTCTGCCAGGGATATGCAGGTCCTGGACCTCCTCCATCACTACTTCCTCACCACCAGACACCTGGAGGATGAACGCCTTCGGACCATTCAACCCCAGGGCATCAATGTGGACTTCACCAGTTTCCTCATTTCTCCCTCCCCCACCTTACTCCAGTTCCAACCTTTCAGCTCAGCACCATCCTCATGATCTGTCCCAACCATCAATCTTCCTTCCCACCTATCTGCTCTACCCTCCTCTCCGATCTATCACCTTTACCCTCACCTCCATCCACCTATTGCACTCTCAGCTACCTTGTCCCCAGCCCCACCCCCTCCATTCATATCTCTACATGTGTCTCCTGACCCACAGCAATGTGGTTGACTCTGAACTATCTTCTGGTATAGCCAATTACCTTTTTCCTTGATTGAATAAAAAAAAGCCCTGCCATTCCCAGAGTCATCACTAAAGTTAAACATTTTATCAAAGTATGCAGAGTCCCCATTTACCTATATTTGTAGGCCCAGGTTAATAGAAAACATGGACAAGCTGTCGCTACTAAACAAGAATGACTATTTACTGAAAATAAATATATTCCAGCAACAGGTAAGCAACTATGAACTGTCAATATATAACTACTAGTTAAAAGTCTAAACCCTTTATAAAACCACACCTATACATACAGAGACAAACAAAAAAGATTGGTGTTATGCATGGAGGGAAAAACTAGGAAGGCTGTCCAATGTCCTCTGGCCAGAGGGTTTGCTGAGATGATCCATCTGCTTACCAGGACTTGCTGTTCTTCAATCTGTCTTCTTCAGATATTTTCACTTTCTTGCATGAGACACAGAATGACTTGTTCACAAATTATTAAATTTCTGAATTATTAGTTAAAAACAATAGCTTACAGCAACTGGAGGGAGAGGATAACTGATGTTCTTCAGACTTCATTCACACGCTACAAAGTGTGCGACAAGTCAGGAGCTAACTACATAGTTGTTGACAGACAGATAACCTTTGTCATCCACAGCTGGTCACAATTCCTAAAATCAATCGATCAATCAGCCAAATCTCACTTTGTACATGCCCTCTGGTGCCATAAATTTGCCATCTCCCACTAGTTCAACAAGGCAGCAGTGCAAAGGGGTGGCATGGTGGCCCAGCGGTTGGGACTGCTGCTTCACAGCACCAGGATCTCAGGTTCAATTCGAGCCTCAGGTGACTGTCTGTGTGGAGTTTGCACTTTCTCCCCGTGTCTGCGTGGGTTTCCTCCGGGTGCTCCGGTTTCCTCCCACAGTCCAAAGATGTGCAGGTTAGGTGAATTGGCCATGCTATGTTGCCCATACTGTTAGGTACATTAGTCAGAGGGAAATGGGTCTGGGTGGGTGACTCTTTGGAGGGTCGGTGTGGACTTGTTGGGCCGAAGGGCCTGTTTCCACACTATAGGGAATCTAATCTAAAAAAAGACCATTTACAATAAGTTTTGGTAACTTGCTTTTAAAATGTGCAACAAGTCCTTTCGCAATCTTTGGTTTTCCTATTTCAGCCCAAAACCAAATATAGATAAAAATGAAAAGATACATTTTTTGCAGAATCATCAAACCAGCAGAGACACCGAATCTGCAAAATAAGTGTCTTGCTCTGATTAAGCATTCATCATGGGAAGGACACTCCCTGGGGAAGGATCATCATCCCAGGAATGAACAAATACTAGACAAACTGATAGTGACAAGTTGCACATATAAAATAACACTTTAGAGATAATGCATGGAATAAGGGTCCAGAGACTGATGAAAATGGGATAGCCTAAAATCATCATAGTTTTCTTGATGTGTGATAATGTTTCTATGTATACCATAATACTGTAATACTAAATGTATTGGATAATTTGGGCAATTCGTGATTGCAAATATTAGCTTGTGCAACTTATTTTATGAAAAGGGGATGTTCGGAGAATTACATTTTCACATAGAGTCCTGGCTGGCTTGCTGAAGTCATGTCATCGGGAAATAGTAGTGGAGTGATGTCACTGAACCAGTAACCCACAAGTAACCTAGGTGACCTGTCTCTTTAAGTCTTTCACGAAAGGTGGATCTGTCCCTTTAGTTCCTTCAATGGGAAATAGAGAGTTGTTTCTTTAAATCTTCACTGTGTAAGGACTGTGTCTTTTTAAAATTATTTATATCTTTAAAAACTGTGGCCTGCAATTAGAAAGAACTCCTTTTATAAACTGGGATTTACCAGGATGGCTGCATAAGTTCACAGCAGAGAATTTGATTTCTGTTGTGAACACTTTTTCTGTCTGTGGGTTCCTACAATGTACAGACGATCAGAAGCCAAGGAGTTGTTTACAAGGGATACTGTTTGGTCCTCAGCTAAATAAGCAGGTTGGAATTGGAAACAATTTAAAGCAACAGACAAAGAAAGATAGAAAGACACAAAATGTGTGTAATTGTTTTCTTAGGCAGAAACATTCAGTTTAACCTTGAAGAAAACCAGTTATCTTTCCTGCAGCAGTTGCTGTGAACCAGTAGCTCTGTGCTTCTCATTAACCAGTGGAATGCTGCAGAGAAAGGCAACTGAACACCATGGGTTTGGATGGCTGAAGAAGGACCATTTCAACAACTGAATTGGGAAGAAGAGACCACTGAACTGACCTTTTAAGTTTTTTCCAACGTTGCCAATAATCTATTTTGCCCACTTCTTTTTCTGCATACAATGTGCGTGTGTAAGGGGAGGGGGAGGCAGTTATAAGGAGTTTAGGGTTTCAGTTAGTAGCGTTACATTTTTGCAGTTTATGTGTGTTTATCTGTAGCCATAGTCTAACTATTTATAATAAATAACAATTCTTGTTTAATACAGGAACATTGTCCGTGTCTTCTATTAACCTTAATCTGGAACGCAGGTAAATTGGGGTACTGTGTGTTCTTCAAAATAAACTATAACATTTGGTATGACTCTGGGAATAGCAAGTCTCAATTTATAATATGTTACCCAGTGGGTTGTAACAACGGAAATAAGCGGACCCATCTGTTTAAATACTTCATTGGGATAGGGGAGGGGTGACAGTCTCCTTAAATTCTTCACTGGGAAATGAAGACCTATCTCATTAAAAGCTACACACGGAAAGAGGGCCTGTCACTTGAAGTCCTTCCCAAATAATGAGGGCCTGTCTCTCTAAATCCTTCACTGGAAAGGGTGGGGTTTTTCTCTTTAAATCTTTCACTAGGAAAGATAACCTGTCTAATTAAATCCTTCACCGGGAAATTGGGGCCTGCCTCTTTAAATCTTTCACAGGGAATGGGACCTATCTTTTTGAGCCCTTCACGGAAAAGGATGGATCCTTTCTCTTTCAATCTTCCCTGGGAATGGCAGGCCTTTCACTTTCCATTCTCCACTGAGAATTAGGGCCTGTATATTTAAATCCTTCTCAGGAAACGGTGGGGCCTGTGCCTTTCAATCCTTCACTTCCTCTATCTTTAAATCTTTCACTGGGAATAGGGCCTGTGTCTTTAAATCCTTCACTGGCAATGGTGGACTGTGTATTTAAATACTGCAGTGGCAATGGGCCCTGTGTCTTCAAATCTTTCACTGGGAATGGGGGCCTGTATTTTTAAATCTTTCACTGGGAATGGGGGCATGTATCTTTAATTTCTTCACTGGGAATGGGTGCCTGTATCTTTAAATCCTCTACTGGGAATGGGGGCCTGTGCCTTCAATTCCTTCACTGGAAATGAGAGCCTGTATCTTTAAATCCTTCTCAGCGAATGTTGGCCTGTATCTTTAAACCCTTTATTGGGAATAGAAGACTGTATCTTTAAATCCTTCATTGGGATTGGGGGCCTGTGTCTTTAAATCCTTCACTGGGAATGGGAGCCTGTATCTTTAAATCAATCACGGGAAATAGGGCCTGTATCTTTAAACCCTTTATTGGGAATAGAAGACTGTATCTTTAAATCCTTCACTGGGATTGGAGGCCTGTGTCTTTAAATCCTACACTGGGAATGGGGGCTTGTGTCTTTAAATCTTACACTGGATAAGGGGCCCTGTGCCTTTAAATCCTTTGCAGAGAATGTGGGTCTGTATCTTTAAGTCCATCAAAGGGAATTGGGGGCACATGTCTTTAAATCCTTCACTGGGAATGGGGACCTGTGTCTTTAAATCTTTCACTGGGAATGTGAGCATGCATCTTTAAATTCTTCACCGGCAAAGAGGGTCTGTGTCTTCAACTATTTCAAATACTTCACTGGATATGGGGGTCTGTGCCTTTAAATCCTTCACTGGGAATGGGGGGGGGGCATGTATCTTTAAATTCTTCATTGGGAATGGGGGCCTGTGTCTTTAAATCCTTCACTGGATATGGGGGTCTGTGTCTTTAAATCCTTCACTCGGAATGGGGGCCTGTTTCTTCAAATTCTTCACTGGGAATGGTGGCCTGTGTCTTTAAATCCTTCACAGGGATTTGGGGCCCATGTCTTTAAATCCTTTATCGGGAAAGGGAGCCTGTATCTTTAAATATTTCACTGGATGGGGGGATGTCTCTTTAAATCCTTTACTGGGAATGGGGCCTGTATCTTTCAATCCTCCATTTGGAATTGGGGCCTGTGTCTTTAAATCCTTTACAGGGAATGGGGGAGCAGTGTCTTCAAATCCTTCACTAGGAATGGGGGTCTGTATCTTCAAATCTTTCACTGGGAATGGGGGCCTGTGTCTTTAACTCCTTCACTAGAAATGGGGGCCTGTGTCTTTAAATCCTTTACTGGGAATGGGGGCCTGTGTCTTTAAATCATCATCTTCCCACCGATGCAGTCCTGGTGACGTCACCATGCCGCGCCCCCCGAGCCTGTGCATGCGCAGTGACGACCGCTTTTTCGCAGCTCGAGCGGGTGAGTGACAGGCGGGATTCGGGGGAGAGAGACCGGGGACCGGAGGGAGATCGCTGTCCCCTCACCCTCCTTCCCGAGTGAGGAGGCACTGCGCGACGACTGGGGGCACTTCTCTTCGAGTCTGGAGTGTCCAATCCTGGCTCCATCTGCTGCCGGTTCCCGCCCCGCACTGCCTCACCCGTCCGCCGGTCAGCCACTCAGGCTGCGGGCCCGGGGTGAAGCCAGGGGGGTACCGTTGGGTCTAAGGGGCGGGGGGGGCGGGCGGTTTCCATGGACTGAGTACCCGTCCCCTCCCGATCCGATCCGATCCAATCCAGTCTAAGGGGGTTTGTCGATGTGCTCAGTCCTCCCTCCCCCAGACTGAGGAATAGCATCTGTCTCTTCCCCTTCTCAATCCAATGGCTCTGTCCTCCCTGCATCCCTCATACTGAGGGGAGTAGGGGGACGTCCATGTACTTTCCCATCCCAGTCACTGGGAGGGTAAAGTAATTTTAGAAGGAAAAAGTTCCTGTGTCACTTACTCAGATCTGCCTCACAGCTAAATCTCTTTGTAAAATCTGTACTTCACTCCACTCCTCTCCAGAGATTTTCTCATTGCACTGTGGCACAGTTTGGAAGCAGTCAGAAGCTGTTCTCTCACCTGATCCTGAATTTGAAATTGGAAGACGATCTTTTGCAGTGGCTAACTCTACACTTGATGTACGGCTGGAGTTTGGGGTATGCTAAATAAATGTACATTTAAATTCTGTTTTTTGTTGACATTTTAACTGTGGTTGTTCTATAACTGGATCAGTAACTGCTTGAGCTTAACTCTCAATGTGACATTTTGAGAATTTTTTGTTTTATGTGGACATGACTGCAAGGCTCCCATTTGTTGACTTCCTCAATTGTCCTTGAACTGAATGGTTTGCTTGACCATTTCAAAGGGTGTTTAGGAGTCAGTGACATTGTTATTGATCTGTCGTCTCATGTAGGGGAGACTAGTTAATGATGACAGATTTTGTTCCCTAAAGGAAATTTGTGAACCATTTGGGTTTTACAACACAGTGATGAATTCAGCAATGGTGATTGGGAAACTGGTTTTATATTCCAGATTTATGTGCATTTCAATTCCATCAACTGCTTTGGTAGCCTCAAGAGTTTGAATTCTGTTAAGAATTCGGTAATCATGACCATGAAAGTTGTCATTGTCATCAAAACCTAGTTGTTTGGTTGATGAGATTTTAGGGAGGAAGCCAGCTGTCCTTTATCAAATCTGTTCCATATATGATTCAGTCCCTTTATTAATCATTCTGAGCTAACCCACTAACGTTTGAAAGGCAGCTAGCAATGGACAATAAATACCAGCTTGGCCAAATATATAGACACTTTACAATTAATGGAGAAAATGATCCATGAGGTCTTTCGTTGTGTTCAGTGTGCTACTGAAATGTATGAACTAAGGAAGGTCGTGGGTTTGAGCCCTAGTGTGTACTAGTCTTTGGGTGACCAGATAAGGTGAGAGGAGTTATACATTGGCTCAGGGTTTCTGCATGTGACAAAGATCTTGCATTTCTTTAGATCGCAAAATGCTGTCAAATGCTTCCCATTCAGTTAATTTGTTTGTACAGTCCTTATCTGGAAAAGAACAACAAAGAATGTCCAATGGGCATGTTAGGTAAACACAAATTCAGTTCTCCTCTGGGCCCTTATTCTTTATTTATCATGATCTGGGCTCCAGTGAAACTCTACCCATGTCAGTGTTGACAGCACCAAGTGTTAAAAATAAATAGTGGATAGAATCATATAATCCCTACAAAGCAGAAAGAAGCTATTCAGCGCATTGATCCACACTGACCCTCCAAAGAGCATCCCACCCAACTTCAACCCCATCCCTCATCTTATACCTGCAATCCTATATTTACCATGGCTAATCCACCAAGCCTACACGTCCCTGGACACTACTGACAATTTAGCGTGCCAATTCGCCGAACCTGCGCATCTTTGGAGGAAATCCGGGGCACCTGACAGAAACCTACGCAGGCACAGAGGTAATGTGTGAAATTCACATAGATTGTCATCCAAGGCTTAAACCAACCTTGATCCCTGGTGCTGTGAGGTGGCGGTGCTGTGAGGTGGCAGTGCTAACTGCTGTGGACATGGAAGCTGAGAGCGATAAAAGTTGAATGCAGTTATTAAGATCATCCTATTCTTAATGAGCAGGCTATCTTTTCTCTGAATCAAACATTTTAACACAAGGACCAGCAGGTATTCTCGAAATTTGGGTCTGAGGTCATTCACATGTTTTTTGGGTCTTGATCAAAAGGTAAAATGGTAGAGTAGTCTGTGTGTGGGACATCATAGTTTTGGATCTGTGATTCACCACTCATGGTTTTCTAATCTAGGTGGTTGTATACAGCTTTGCTCTCAGAAGGAGGACTTGCCAGAGGCCAGCCATCATGAGCTGATCCCCTAATCCGACGTAGCCACTGTAGATCTGCATTGCAGAGTTTCCCTGAGCTAAGGAGTGTGTGTACCTTGACACGGTGCAGAGGAGCATTAGCTCAGACTGCAGTACTGCTAATTGCCTGAGGTTCAATAGTGGCAGTTAATGGATAGTGTACAAAGTGTACTGCATAGGGAGTGGAGAGGTTTCCAGAGGAATTGACATTACAGCACAATAAACATTTCATTGATATGGCATAATTAATACTTTTGAGGAGAGTAATGAAAGAGCTATAAATAATGACACATCATTTGCCCTTGAGGCTTTTAGATCGCTTATTATCAGTTGAGGGTTCGTAGCCTTAATTACAGCACTTGCATAGTTTATTTACTATGTAATTCTATTGTGGGCTAGTGTCACAACCCAGAATAGTGTTGATGTCATTCTGTTCTGAGTACCACTAAAAGGAGCTATATATAGATAAAAATCTGCTTTCCTGGGTGACGTATGATTCCAGTCCCATTGGAGCATTGCTGAATCTTATTCACCTTCTGAAATGGTCTAACAAGCATGATATCAGCAGTTTAGGAAGATGGCCCAGCTTACAATGCCCACAAATTGAACTTTACTTTGATGCGCACACACACACACACCCCTCTGTATGCTGATATACTTGCCTAGCAGATGATCACCTATTCACAGTTGCCCTGTCTGCTGTGGAGCAAAAGTTGTCATCTCTTCCTTTATGGTTTACACTTCTACACAAAGCAGTGTAGGTGCTCTGATTTCATCCCACTGTCCAAAGTGTAGGTTAGTTGGATTGGCCACGGTAAATTGAGCATAATGTTCAGGGATGTGCTGGCTAGTTGAATTAGCTCTGCGAACTGCAGGGTTGCAGGGATAGGGTAGGGGATTGGGTCAGGATGCTTTGCTCTTTGGTGGGCTGGTGTGGACCCGATGGGTTGAATGGCCTGCTTCCAGTTAATTAAGATAATCTTTATGCTAGGATTTCATAGAATCCCTAGAATATGATGACATTTACATTCAATTTAAAAAAAAAAGTCTGGGATTTTAGAAACCAGTCTTGGTGATAATTATTATAAAACCATTGTCAGTGAATGTCTGGTACAATAATATCCTTTTTGGGAAGGAAATCTGCCATCCTGAGCCGGGCCTACGTGTCACCCCAGACTCTCAGCAATGTGGCTGATTCTTAACACATCTCAAATGGCTGAGCACTCCACTCAGTTGAAGGGCACTTGGAAGCAGACAATAAATCAGTGACTAGGAGAAAGTGAGGACTGCAGATGCTGGAGTACCAGAGTTGAAAAATGTAATGCTGGAAAAACACAGCAGGCCAGGCAGCATATGAGGAGCAGGAGAATCGACATTTCGGGCATAAGCCCTTCGTCAGGAATACAGCTTGTTTTTTTCGAAGTGGGAGGATTCGAAGGAGGTTTAAACTTGGCGAATCTACTACCTTTGCAGGCAAAGCATTCCATATCCTTACTACTCTCTGAGTACAGAAACTACCTCTGACATCTGTCTTATACCTATCTCCCCTCACTTTCAAGTTGTGTCCCCTCGTGTTTGCCGTCCCCATACTTGGAAAAAGGCTCTCCCTGTCCACCCTATCTAACCCTCTGACTATCTTGTATGTCTCTATTAAGTCACCTCTCAACCTTCTTCTCTCTAATGAGAACAGCCTCAAGGCCCTCAGCCTTTCCTCGTAAGACATTCCTTCCATACCAGGCAACATCCTAGTAAATCTCCTCTGCACCCTTTCCAAAGCTTCCACATCCTTCTTATAATGCGGTGACCAGAACTGTACACAATATTCCAAGTGTTGCTGGACCAGAGCTTTGTACAGCTGCAACATAACCTCCTGGTTCTGGAACTCAATCCCTCTATTAATAAAGGCCAAAACACTGTATGCCTTCTTAACAACCCTGTCAATCTGGGTGGCAACTTTCAGGGATCTGTGTACATAGACACCGAGATCTCTCTGCTCATCTGCACTCCCAAGAATCTTACCATTAGCCCAGCACTTTGCATTCCGATTACTCCGTCCAAAGTGTATCACCTCACACTTGTCCACATTGAACTCCGTTTGCCACCTCTCAGCCCAGCTCTGCATCCTATCTATGTCTCTCTGCAACCTACTACATCCTTTGTCACTATCCACAACTCCACTGACCTTAGTGTCGTCCACAAATTTACTAACCCACCCTTCTAAGCCCTCATCCAGGTCATCTATAAAAATGATGAACAGCAGTGGACCCAACACCGACCCTTGCGGTATAACCGCTAGTAACTGGACACCAAGATGAACATGTTCCATCAACTACAACCCTCTGTTTTCTTTCAGCAAGCCAATTACTGATCCAAACTGGTACGTCTCCCACAATCCCATTCCTCCGCATTTTGTATAATAGCCTACTGTGGGGAACCTTATCGAATGCCTTGCTGAAATCCATATACACCACATCAACCGGTTTATTCTCATCTACCTGTTTAGTCACTTTGTCAAAAAAGTCAATAAGATTCGTTAGGCACGCCTCCCCTTCACAAAACCGTGCTGACTGTCCCTGATCAAATTATTCTTTTCTAGATGGTTATAAATCCTATCTCTTATAACCTTTTCCAACACTTTACCAACAACTGAAGTGAGACTCACTGGTCTGTAATTACCAGGGTTGTCTCTACTACCCTTTTTGAACAAGGGAGCCACATTTGCTATCCTCCAGTCCTCAGGCACTATTCCTGTAGACAATGATGATTTGAAGAACAATGCCAAAGGCTCAGCAATCTCTTCCCTTGCCTCCTAGAGGATCCTAGGATAGATCCCATCTGGCCCAGGGGACTTGTCTATTTTCACACTCTGCAGTATTTCTAATACCTCTTCCTTGTGAACCTCAATCTCTTCTAGTCTAGATGCAAGTATCTTTGTATCTTCCTCGCCAACATTTTCATTTTCTATTGTGAACACTGTCGAAAAATATTTATTTAGTGCTTCCCCTATCTCCTCTGACTCCACACACAACTTCCCACTATTATCCTTGATTAGCCCTAATTTAACTCTCGTCATTCTTTTATTCCTGACATATCTATGGAAAGCCTTAGGGTTAACCCTGATCCTATACGCCAACAACTTCTCATGTCTCCTCCTGGCTCTTCTGAGCTCCCTTTTTAGGTCTTTCCTGACTTCCTTGTAACCCTCAAGCGCCCTAACTGAGTTTTCACATTTTTGTCCTAACATAAGCTGCCTTCTTCTTCTTGACCAGAGATTCCACTTCCTTAGTAAACCACGGCTCATGCGTTCTATATCTTCCTCCCTGCCTGACAGTTACATACTTATCTTTTAAATTAGCAAATGACATAAAATGAGGTGGAAGTGTAACTGAATAGTGAGGATAATGCAAATACACTTGTAGAACATTTGGAGAAGCTATGTGAATAGGTAAATTTTTGTAGATGGAATTCCAGTGTGGAGAAATGGGAATTATATGCTTTGGCAGGAAAAGTAGGACTTTTTAAAATGGTGTAAGACCGGTAAGTGTTGAATTTCAAAAGGACTAGGGTGTCCTTGTTGATGAATTGCTGAAAGTTAATATATAGGTTCAGCAAGCAACTAGAGAATAAATAATACATTGGCCTTTATTACAACAGTATTCGAATATAAGAAGTAAAATATGTCTAGCCATTGTATAGAGCCGTAGAACACACCTGGAGGATTGTGTGTGCAGTTGTGGACTTGAGACATAAATATTTAAAAAGTATTAATTTAAACTGTTTGTTTAAAATTGTTTTGGTTAACATGCTTAATAACTATTAATAAATTCCTTTTTAAGGCTTCAATTTTAGATTGATCTGGCTTTCAGTCAGAAGATGTGGGTTTGATTCTGTTCAACCAGTCCTAATTCCGACTTTCAAAGGCTTGGAATGTGTCATGAACTGTTGCACAAAAGTGTGTTTAGGGCGAGGTGCCTAGCAGTTAAGCTAGGTGGATATTGCCATTCATGGTCTTTGACAACAGATAGAATGCCTTGGGGTGGGGAGGTGATTGTGAGAAACAGCAATGGAGCTTATATATTAATAACAGTAGATTCATACAAAGTCTGATTCTTTTAATAATTGCTTGGTAAGATTGTGCTCCTGGATCATTTTGAGGTGGACAAAGGTTAATACCCTTGCCCCTTATGAGTATAACAACTATGCTTGTAACTCCATGAACCAAAAGATCACATGAGTATGGGGATGGAGTGTCTATAACCAGGAGACACAGACACTGACTCAGGAAGAAACAGGCTATTGGAGACTGAGATGAGGGGGATTTTCTCCACTCAGGCAGATATATCTTTGGAATCCTCTGCCCCAAAGGGCCACAGAGACTCCATTTTTGAGTATATTGAAGGTGGCATCTACAAACTTATCAATTTCTAACTACATCAAGGAAAATGGTGACCGGGAAAGTGACTTTGACATGGATGATCAACCATGATCTAGTTGAATGATGGAGTAATCTAGATGGCCTGACTGACCTACCTGTACCTTGGTTCCTTCTATCAGCAAAATCCAGAAAGGTTTCTCCATTCTACTCAAAGAATGCTGTTGTGTTTTTATCTTTAAAACTTGTAATATGAGAGTTTTTTTAAACTTTCTGCAATTGTGTAAACTGATTGTCTTTTGGGGAATGCTGTTCCATATCTTTCCCTGTTTTTTGTTTCCATGATGGTGAGATGTACAATGGACAACTAAAGTACACAAAATCAGAATAACCCTCCAGGAGTCTGGAAACTGGGAAGGAAGAGCCTACACCATGTATACAAAAACAGGCCAGAATTTCATGGGAGTGTGTGTAATATTTCGTGTGTGTATTATTAGTGGAGATAAAACTTAGAGCTTCCATCTTAGTCAGATGTGCCTTTCTGTACTTGTCTCATATTTCCTTTGTCATTGAGCACGCTGCTAATGTCCTTGCGCTTTGAGGAGTGGAATTTCATGACCCAGATTTTAGAATTGTAGAAGTGCTTTCCTTTTTTTTTTTAGATTTCTATTTTTAGAAGGTATGAGACATGTGAAAAATCTGGTTACAGGTTTTGTCCTTGAGTTTCCTCTAAGCTCCCCATGTCTTGAGGTGCTATCTGATGTTGGAATATGGGTTTTAAACATAACAGCAAGTCTGAGTTCTTAACCTGAGTTGCCAGTCAATACCTCTGAGTCTAGACAATGAATTTCTATACTGTTCATTCATGAGCCTGAGACAACAGCAGAGTCTAATCTTGTGCTCTTTCAAAACTATATTCTGCATGTATTATTGGATAACTATCGAAAACTGATCCTCTCCTGGTTTCTCCCCTCACTTCCAGTGTGCTGCTCATTTATAATTTGCTGCCCCAGCTAACTGTTCACCAATCTCCAATTTTAAACAGGAACGTTCCTGATTCCTGTTTTTTTTAAAACCAAGCTTCAATTTCAATGTGAGGCTGACTGTCCGGGTCGCCGATGATTTAATCCTTCTGACAAAGCATCTGAGCTTGCAGCTGTTTTCTGGAACAGGTCATCTCTCAAAAGCAAATTCTGTTTTGCCTTTTAGGGTGTTGTTGTTTTCTATTGTAGAAAATAAAAACAAACACCACAAAAGCTGTTTTCTTTAGTGGGTGAACTTTCTGGTATGTTGGAATGTTGGTGTGTCTAACTCCATATTGTACCTGTCCGGAGATTTGATGGGCACGATGTAGACGAAGCTCATGTTTCGTTTTTAAGTGTAGAGGAAGCTTGACTATGTATTTAACCTTGTGGGGTACAAAACCTAGTAGTATTTGATGGAGGCAATGTTGTGGGCGTTTTACTTTCTATTTAAAAGTGGGGGGAGCTCTACTGTACATTTAATGCCATTGCTGGGATTGTTTGTGGGGAAGGTGTATGGTGGTAAGGTCTCTGGACCAGTAGTCCAGAGGTCCAAGTGAATGTTCTCTAAAATGGGTTTGCAACTACTGTGGTAGTTGATGGAATTTTTATTCAATTAAATAAATCCGGATTATAAAGCCGGTCTCCTGTTAATGGTGACCATAGAACTATAATCTGTTTTTTATAAAAGTTCATCTGCTTTATTAAAGGCCTTTACATTAAGGGATGAAAATCTGCTGTCCTTCAATCTGGTTTACATGTGACTCCAGACCCAAAACAGTCCTAACTGCCTCTGAAAAGGCCCAGCAAGCCAATCATAGTTTCATTAGAGATGTACAGCATAGAAACAGACCCTTCAGTCCAACTCATCCATGCCGACCTGATATCCTAAACTAATCTAGTCCCATTCCAACACTTGGCCCATGACCCTCCAAAACCTTTCTTATTCATATACCCATACAGATGCCTTTTAAATGTTGTAATTGTACCAGCCTCTACCACTTCCACTGGCAGCACATTCCACACAAGCATCATCCTCTACATGAAAAAGTTGCCCCTTTAGGGAAACTAGAATTACACACATTATTCTAAAAGTGGCCTAACCAATGTTCTGTACACCCGCAACATGACCTCCCAGCTCCTCTACTCCATGCTCTGTACAGTAAAGGGAAGCATACGAAGCGCCGCCTTCACTATCCTACTTACCTGTGACTCCACTTTCAAGGAACTATGAACCTGCACTCCAAGATCTCTTTGTTCAACAACACTCCCAGGACCTTACCATTTAATTGTATAAGTCCTGCCCTGATTTGCCTTTCCAAAATGCAGCACCTAATTTGTCTAAATTAAACTCCATCTGCCACTCATTGGCCCATATGATCAAGATCCTGTCACGCTTTGAGGTAACATTCTTCATTGTCCCCTACACCTCCAATTTTGGTGTCATCTGCAAATGTATGAACAATACCTCCTATGTTCACATCCAAATCTTTTATATAAATGGCAATAAGCAGAGGACCCAGCACCGATCCTTGCGGCACACCACTGGTCACAGGCCTTTAATCTGAATAGCAACCCTCCACCAGTTCTGTATCAAAATGGCTACTTCTTCCTGTATTCCATGTAATCTAATCTTGCTAACTAGTCTACCATGAAGAACCTTGTTGAATGTTTTACTGAAGTCCATATAGATCACGTCCACTGCTCTGTCCTCATCAATCCTCTTCATTACTTCTTCAAAAATCAGGTTAGTGAGACATGATTTCCCATACACAAAACCATGTTGACTCACTAATCAGTCCTTGTCTTTTCAAATGCATGTAAATCCTATCCCTCAGGATTCCCTTCAACAACTTGTCCATCACTGATATCAGGCTCACCGGTCTAGTGTTTCTTGGCTTTTACTTACCACCTTTCTTAAATAGTGACACCATGTTAGCCAAAGTCCAGTCTTCCGGCACCTCAACTGTGACTATCGATGACCCAACTACCTCAACAAGGGACGCAGCAATCATTTCCCTAGCTTCCCACAGAGTTTTTGGGTACGCTTGATCAGGTCCTGGGGATTTATCAACTTTTCAGACATCTAACATCAACACCTCTGTAATATTAGGTTCCCTACAGTGTGGAAACAGGCCCTTTGACCCAACCAGTCCACACCGACCCTCTGAAGAGTAACCAACCCAGACCCATTTCCCTCTGAATAATGCACCGTACATTATGGGCAATTTAGCATGGCCAATTCACCTGACCTGCACATCTTTGGACTGTGGGAGGAAACCGGAGCACTCGGAGGAAACCAACGCAGACACAGGGAGAATGTGCAAACTCCACACACAGTCTGCCCAAGGCTGGAATCGAACCTGGGACCTTGGTGCTGTGAGGCAGCCGTGCTAACCACTGAGCCACCGTGCTGCCCCTTAATATGGACATTTTTTTTCAAGATGTCGCTATCTATTTGCTCACATTATGTCTTCCATGTCCTCCACAGTAAACACTGATGCAAAATGCTTGTTTAGTATCTTCCCCCGTCTCCTGTGGTTCCACAGGAGATCTTTGAGGGGCCTTGATCTCCTTGCTGATCTTTGAGTTAGTTACCCTCTCTCCTTAGTTACCCTTTTGTCCTTAATATTTTTGTGAAATCTCTTTGAATTTTCCTTAACCCAATTTGCCAAGGCTATCTCATGTCCCCTTTTTGCTCTTGTTTTGATTCCCATCATATGTATACTCCTACTGCCTTGAGCCTCTTCTAAGGATTCACTCGATCTCTCCTGCCTATATCTGACATATGCTTCCTTCTTTTTCTTAGCCAAAACCTCAATTTCTCTAGTCATTTGACATTCCCTTCACCTACCAGCCTTGCCTTTCACCCTAATAGGAACATACTGTCTCTGGACTCTCTATCGCATTTTTGAAGACTTCACATTTTCCAGTTGTCCCTTTACCTGCAAACATCTGCCCTCAGTCAACTTTTGAAAGTTCTTGCCTAATACGGTCAAAATTGGCCTTTCTCCAATTTAGAATTTCAACTTTTAGATCCGGTCTATCCTTTTCCATCACCGTTTGTTTAAAGTGGGTGGCATGGTGGCACAGTGGTTAGCACTGCTGCCTCACAGCGCCAGAATCCTGGGTTCAATTCCCGCCTCAGGCGACTGACTGTGTGGAGTTTGCACATTCTCCCCGTGTCTGTGTTGGTTTCCTCCGAGTGCTCCGGTTTCCTCCCACAGTCCAAAGATGTGCAGGTCAGGTGAATTGGCCATGCTAAATTGCCCATAGTGTTAGGTGAAGGGGTAAATGTAGGGGAATGGGTCTGGGTGGGTTGCGCTTCTGCGGGTCGGTGTGGACTTGTTGGGCCAAAGGGCCTGTTTCCACACTGTAAGTAATCTAATCTATTTGAATTAGAGCCAGAATTATAGTCGCTGGCTCCAAAATGTTCTCCCACGGGCACCTCAGTCACTTGCCTTACTTTTCCAAGAGGAGGAGAAAGTGAGAACTACAGATGCTTGAGATAAGAGTCAAAGTGTGACGCTGGAAAAGCACAGCTGGTCAGGTAGTATCTGAGGAGTAGGAGTGTTGATGTTTTGAGCATGAGCTCTTCTTCAGGAATGTTGAAGAGCTTGTGCTCGGAATGTCGACACTCTTTCCAGTGACACACTTTTTGACTCTTACTTCTCAAGTAGATCAAGTTTTGCAGTTTCTCTAGGTACATCCACATACTGAATCAGAAAGTTTTCTTGTACACACTTAACAAATTCCTCTCCATCTAAACCCTTCACACTATGGCAGTCCCAGTCTACTTTTGGCAAGTTAAAATCCCCTACCATAACCACCCTATTATTCTTACAGATAACTGAGATCTCCTTACAAATTTGTTTCTTAATTTCCTGCTGACTGGAGGGGGGTTCTATAATACAATCCCAATAAGGTGATCATCTCTTTCCTATTTCTCAGTTCCAACCAAATAACAGTTGATGATGGGCACCAAAAGCTGGCTTTGCCAGTGATGTCCACATCCATTGAAAGTAAAGAAAAACAAAGGTGAGAGGAGGCTAATTACCTGGTATGTAAACATGTAAAATAGAAGCAGAAGTGGGCCACCTGGTCACTTGAGCTTGCTCCACCATGCAATCAGACTATGCGTAACTTGATCACTCCAGTTTGATAGTTAATTCCAGTCATGTAGTTTTGGATTTTATGGCATAGAAAGTTTTGGTCCTGCGTTTTCTCTTCATAGGAGCTTTCTGATTTGTCTTCTCCACTTCATCAAGCTATTTTAAATTTTGATTTTTACCAAATGCACCTAGAATTACGCAGCATTTATAACAGATTTTGGCTCAACTGGTATCTACCAGTGCTTGTATTCCACATTATCCTCTTGTGAGTATACTTCATCAGCAACAATTCTGACATGTATTTTTAATTGTGCCTTTTCTTGCAATAAAATTACCCAAAGTGCATCATGAGTTATCACACAAAATTGGTTTCCAAACCACAAAAGGCAATATTAGGCCAGGTAACTATAAAAGTTTGTTCAAATGTGTTTTTAACAACATCTTGAAGTACAGCACAGTGGAGGGAATTTCAGAGCTTTGATCACAGCAATTGACGTGATTAAATTAGGAATCTGAGGAATACTATTGCAGAAGGTTGTATGCCTAAAAGAAGTGCATCTTTCTATTCCTTTCTTAATTTGATTTACTTCCTCTTTCATACTGTGGTGGTGGTTCCACATTCTTACCACTCTCTTGTAAAATTCAGATTCTTTCTTTTAAAATAAGCATGGCTATTAATGTCAGCTAATTTTCATTCCCTCCTTAAGTGGAACCATCTTTTATTGAACTATCCTATCAAACTCTTGCTTAATTTTAATGGTCTCCATAAGGGAATCCTTCAATTCTTTTTGTTCTAGAAAAATTTCTGCAGCTGCAATAATCAATTCTTCTTTTCCCTGGCTCCAATGTTGCAGATTTCTGACAACCCACTATGATACATTAATAAATAACTAGTTTTCCTGACCCCTCTGTTTGTTCTGTCACAAATGAGATTGATGCCTTCAAATAGCCTACTGGCTGATTTGTGCAAATAGATTTTCTGGTTTATTTTATCATTATCCTCTGTCCTTTGCTGTGTGATAGCAGTTTACTATTGGCCTTTTGGCAATGACCTGAAGTAGTTTACCTTCAGCTTTTGCTTGGGAGCCATCTTGTAAGGGGATTCTTGTAGCAACATAGAAACAAAAGGAAACTGTTTGGCCATTCAAGCCTGAAAAATGGAGTCATACCATATCTTTCCGCCTTTGTCCCGTTAGCAAATTTTTCAATCTCTTTAAAGTTAATTTTGATCTTGAATCAATTGCCATTTGTGGAGGAGAGTTCCAAACTTCTACCACCTTTTGGCGTATAAAAGTTTTCTAATTTCACTCCAAGTTCAGTCTCTAATTTTTAAGCTCTGCCCATGCTCCTAGACTCCCCAGTTGGTGCAAGAAATTTCTCCTCTTTTGCCGTATCTGTTTATATTAATAATTTGAACTTTGATCAATGCCTACCTAACTTCTATTCTAACTTCCAGGGAGTACAATCCTGGTTTGTGTGATACATAATTTAACTCCTGGACTCTAGCAATCATTCTGGTATGATAACATTGCACTTTCTCCAAGGCCTTCCAGTTCAGACACTAACCAGGCTTTGTATTGTTCATGGAATGGTTACGTTTAAAGGAGGCCATTCAGCTTGTCATGGCTGTGTTCACAGCCTCATCAGCCATGCAAGGATTGACAGAACACAAGACTGGTGATGTGGGATTAGTGGAAATTAGAATAAAAAGGTGGACAGTCACACTTGTTAATGAGTGATTGCCATGACTCAACATATTTTTAGAAGGAGCAATTTCGCTCATGTCTCCACTCTGCCTTTTACCCATTGCCCTACAGTTTTTTTTTCTTTTTCAGGTAATGATTTCAATTTATTTTTGAAAGTCTTCATTCATGTTGTCTCTACTTTTAGGCCACATGTTCTAAGCCCTTACCACTCACTGAAAACCTTTTTTTCCTGGTGTCTTCATTGCTTCCTTGCCAATTACCTCAAATCTTTGATCTCTGATTCTGGATCTTGCATCAATGAGAACATTTTCTCCCTTTTATATTTGTTATTTTGAATATCTCTATCAAGTGTCTTCTCTACTAAGAAGAAGAGTCATATTGGACTCTAAGCATTAACGCTACTCCTGTCTCCACAGATATGGCCAGATCTGCTGAGTTTCTTTTTAGCACTTCATTTTTAACCCGCGTACAACTCTCCAATTTATCTCTATACCTGAAACTTCTTATCTCTGTAACCATTCCTTTTGAATCATTTTTGTACTCTGTCTCAGGCTGTCACACCCTTCCTAATGTGTGATGCTCGGGGCTGGCCATAATTGCTTTGGTTTAGATCGCACCGATGTTTTATAAAAGTTTAGCATCATTCCCTTGCTTTTGTACTCTGTATTCCAATTGATAAAGCCTAAGATGATGTAAGCTTTATTAACTGATGTCTCAACCTGTCTGGCCATTTTCAAATGACTTATGCACATCTACACCTAGGTTCCTCTGCCTCTGCATCCCTTTTATAATGGTGCCCTTTACTGTTTATTATCTCTTTATGTCCTTCCTTCCAAAATTATTCTCTTCCCACTTTTCTGCAGTCAATTTCAGCTGCCACTTGTCTGTCCATTCCACCATCCTGTCTGTCCTTTTGAAAATCTATACTATCCTTCTCATTATTCAGGATACTTGTTGTCCACAAATTGTAAATTGTACTATGTACATGAAGGTCTAGATTATTTAATATACATCAAGAAAAGCCAGAGTCACAATATTGACATCTAGGGACCTGCACTATAATTCTATCTTCAGCCCAAAAAACAACCATACACCTGTTTCCTGTCACTCAATCATTTTGTATTATTTTCCACTGTCCCTTTTATTTTGAGTTTTAACAGAGTGACAAGAGCAGGCAGGAAAAAAACACTCATGGTATTCTGTAGTTGAACGGAAGGCAGGGCAGAATATTGCAGTTAACCTTACATACACAACCAACTGTACCTGCCAATTCTCATTGAACATTTGTGCCAAGCTTGTGTTGTGAGTGAAGGATGTGTTCTGGAGACCATGCATCTTAGTGGGGAACGATCTGTTGACAGTTTAATAGAAATTGGTAATATGAGTGAGTACATTGAGCCCGTGTTTGATGAGAAGCTGATATTTGAGCCATTGGGAGACATGTAATTAAATATCTGGATATTTAATATTGTATCATGTTGTGTGCAAGCTGCTTTGGGTGCTGATGTTCATAGATAATCTAGATGTGTGGGATTATTGCAGGATTGTTGTTTCAGAGAGGCAGCCAATGTTCTGGGAACCTGGGTTCGAATACCCTGACAGCAGATGGTGGAATTTGAATTCAATAAAGTTTGAAATTATGGGTCTAATAATAACTACAAATCCATTGTTGTTTGTCAGAAAAACCCATCTGGTTCACTACTCTCCTTTTGGGAAGGAAACTGCCAGCCTAGCCTTGTCTGGCCTATGTGTGATTCCAGACCCACAGCGATGTGATTCGGCAATTAACAATGGGAATAAATGCTTTCCTAGCATTTATATGTACACTAGATGTGGTTTTTACTGTATGAAGCTATTCAGTGTTATACAAATGACCATTTGGCCTCTCTTTTTCTGAAGGCTATGAATGCAAGCCTGGTACAAGGCTTTAGCAGACAAAGTAGGGCATTTGAGTGAGCTGCTGTTTTTTCAGATGAGATGCTGAAACCCATTGATCAGTTCCAGTGAATACTTAAGATCCATTGACATTATTCAAAGGTGAGTAGTGAGTTTCTCTTGTGTCCTGGCAAGGAAACAAATGGTTAATGCTAGTACTGATTTGAGTTAAAACGGATTGTCATCAACTAACACTACATTTGGCTATCAGCTAAATCAAAATGTTATTCCATTTCAACTTGTCCCAAGATTTGATTTGATTTATGCTACAGACCAGGACTGAAGAAATAACTTTGCTTTAAATGGAGTCACCAACTGCTTGTTCTGGTGGATATTGAAGATCCAGGACATTATTTAAACAGGGAGTTCTCTTGGTATCTTAGCCGACACCAAAACATAATTAGCTGGTCATTTATCAGAAGTATTTTATGTGTCAGTCTAGTTTATTTTTGTGAATTTTCAAGTGATTCATTTGGATTCTTTTACTAGTCTTTCTGATCTGATGCCATTTTGTATGAATTTATGCTTTTTTTCCAGGCAATGAATATAACGGAAAGAGAAATTCCTTGATGTTTCTCAAATACACTTTTTCTAATTGCTGCTTATAATTAGTGAGTACCTTTGTTTGGCCAAGTCATTCTTCTCTTGCTAGTTTCAGGTGCTCCTGCACCTGAAAAGAGGGGCAGGAAATAACTGGCAAATGGTCAGAACTCTGAGGGTATAGGTTTTAGGGGTAGACTACTGGCTTTTTAACTGAATGTACTATTAAAACAATTCCGATGAATGGAACCTACTGCACTTTGATCTCAACTGTGCATCCAACCTGGTGCACACTGATTGCAGCTATGTCTCCTTTATAAACCTACTGTGTAGACTATTTACCTGAATACAGTTTGAGAACTCTTTTGCCCTTCTCTGTCTTGGAACTCCTTTCCTAACTGCACTGAGCATAGCTCTCTGCTGCTTCCACCTTCTTATCCCAAATGGACTGCAGTGGTTCAAGAAGATAGCATACCACCTTTTCTAGTGCAATTAGTGATGGGCAATAATTGTTTGCCCACCCAACATCTATGTTTCATGAAATAAAAGCTGACTAACGTACGTGACACTGATCTGTTTGGCTGAAATGGACAGAGTCTTAATCCCTAAGAAAATTGAAGGCTTTAGAGGAAATGTGGGAGCCATAATCTCATTGAATGTCGAGGCAGACTTGAGCAATATGGCCTACCTCTGCTCCTATGTCTTAGCTCATCTGAACGTTGTTTATATTTCCAATAACCTGAAAAGTTATCCTCAAAGTGAAACACTTGCTGCCTTTTAAAGGGGAGGTAGCTAGCGAGTTTTCAGAAGGTAGATGTTTTATACTGGAGACTGTGTTCAATAGTGACCTTTGTCACTGGGTTAAGCTTTTATAAAGATTGCAGAAGCATTACTTCCTTCAATGCCAGCTGATGCTCAAGTTTACTCCATGGAGTTAGACCTGAAACATTTGGTAGTATTTCTGCTATGGATTGACGTTTTGTCACTCTCCTCACTCAGATTACTGAAGCAAGTATGTGCTCGTGGAGTGAGAAACTCAATGCTGACCTTTCTGGGACCATGGATGCTAGCAACATGAAGAAATACCGACGTGAGGCTTACCACCGGTATGTAGCAGTGAATTTTACACTTGAAGGGTTTACTCAAGGGTCTAGATATTGAGGAAATGCAACTAACTGAGAGGCATGGGGCAGTTGAGAAAGCTTATCCAGATAGTTAGCACTAGGTATTTTGCTGTCTTGTAGAGTTAGTTGCACATAATTAAGGTTTCAAGCTAGACTAAGCACATTTTAAAAGTATATGTAAAATTAAACAATATAGCCAGCTAGGCACAAGAAGGGTATTGCAGAGTATGTGGGCTTTAAGCAATATATCAGTTTAAAGCTCTGGGCTGCATTTAACAACATTCTGACATAAGTTCGGGCTGTCAATATCCTGAGAGATGAAACAACACATTAAAGTCTATCGGCTGCTTATTATTTTCTCAAGTCAGTATTGAGATTGCTAAACAGCTTGGCCCTTGAATGTGATCTGGACTAAATCAACTTTGAACAAGGAGAATATGCATGGTCAGGTATGTTTGTATCAGATTGCAGTCAGCCATTTAACGAGCTGCTTGAATCTGAACGTGTTATTGCTGAGGTTGAACAGGTTTAAATCTGGATGTTTAAAGGTAAATAGCTTGATTTGTGATATAAGAGGGACAAATCTTTGAGTTGATATGAAAATGCATTGTTATTCACCCATAATTCCCTCTCTGATAAGGGCATGACTGCTGGAAACTGTGGTGAATCTGAATACCATGTGGAGGACACCACAACCAAGTGGTCTTTCTAACATGCATGAATTCACTGGCTTACATGGTTTACTGAGTAGTGATGTGGATCCCTTGCCCCTTTCTGCCCTGTGGATTGGGCAATTTGTAACACTGCTACTGGAATCCTGTCTGAGAACAGTTATTTATCCACATACAATTTTCCACATTTCCCCACATCACAGAAGAAAATTCTGAAACTGAATGCAGGAAATGCTGGAAGTACACACACACAAACAGAATTAATGTTTCAGGTTGTGAATCTTCAGCAGAATCTTGAAACTTCTTGGTTCTAATTACATGTTATAACATGCCCATCAGAATTTTATCAAAAATGAGCAAACTTCAGAAATTTCAGAAGTGCAGTTTGTAAAGTTGTGAAGTGAGTTCGGCTTTATTTGTGATTGGTATGCAATTTAGTTAATCCTTTGTAAAGTCAAACACCTGATAAACCCGTGTTTTGGACCTTTTCATCTGAATTTAAATTTGCAAACTGTTCCTGGGGATTTGTAGTAGAAATAGGCCATGCAATCCCTTTGGCTTCTGCATTATACATCATCTGAATTAGTCCCTGTCTGGGAACATAAAGCCAAGTTTCACTTGGATTTGTGAGCTGGTTATATAAAAAGGAATTAAATTTTCCAGTCAGATATCTGATGTTGGCCAAATAAAGTCTGCGCCACCCTCTCATTATCTTTGCAGATGATGCTAATGCCTAGTGCCACATTGACCTGTGCAGATTAAATATTTCATCAGGGTTCACTGTAGAAAACACAGCATCCCAGAAATACTCATAAATCAAGAGGTGAAAGAAAGGGAGGAATTCAAGCCAATTGTAATCACCAGGGTAAGGGTATTGAGGAAATGTTTAGAGAAATGTTGGTTTGCATCCTAGGGTCTTAAAACAAGTGGCTGTGAAGATGACATTTGTTGTAACTTACCTAGATTCTACATAAATCCCATCAGATTGGAAAATAGTAAAGTTAATTCCTTATGCAAAAATGTTTGAATGTAGAAAATCACAGGCAAATTCAAAGAACATTTGTTATAGGGACAGTGCTGAAATCTACCATTAATGTAGTTATAGCAGAAAGTCTTAATGTAGTCAGTCAGAGCCAACAAGGTTCTCTGAAAGGGAAATCATGTTTGACTAATCTGTAAGTGTGGGGCATTGATTTTAAAATTTCATTGTGTAGGAATCTTTGATATTATTGATAATAGGAGGTCTTAGTGAAGCTGTAAAATAATAGTACAAATAGAGGATTGGTTAGCAAAGAGGAAACCAGGTTAAATGAGTCATGTTTGGGTTTGGAATCTGTAACTATCATAGTGCCACAGGGATAGGAGCTGGGTCCTTAACAATTTAGAATCTATAGTCATAAGTTCTGTGTCAAATTTGAGGGACTTCTAATAATTTTGAATTTTTAATTAAACCTCTACCAGTCTGCACAGTTCAACTGAAACGTGTTGAAACATTTTCATGGGTAGTTCAGTTTCTGGTTTCCCTGTATCTATAGCTCTTTAGGAAAAACAGCAATCCCTGATCAGTAATAGTAAGTGAAAGTTTGTTGTAAAGAAATACCAAGTGGATGTATTTTTGTCTTGTGTTCATGAGGACTGAGAGGCAAGAAACCAAACTTTGAAAGGGTACTGTAATTTATATGGATTGAGAAGAAGGTGCGGATTAGTTTGACATGGTTGGCATAAGGGTGTGGCAGGAAATATTAACTGTCAGTTATAGTTAGCCGGTTTAACTTGGACCAAGTAGAGAGACTGGTCAGTATTTGGTGATGGGGAAAGGAGGGAGGGGACAGTAGTTTTCATAAAACTTTCCCGAATGAAAAATTTGAGTATGAACAGATTATTTTTTTTCTTACAAAGCAAAGGATCCTGTGTATGAATATATGTAGTTTCCAGCAAACATAAATTAATCTCACTGCAAGGTTAACTGAATGTTTTAAATTTAGTTTTATTGAAATCCAGCATGCTGACTGTTGAACCAATCCTTGTTTGCAACTTTGTCCAACATGAGGTATGATTCTGCGAAAGAGCAGCATATACCAAATAATCCCAACTCTGTTAAGGATTACACCAGAAGGCAATTTAATATGAGTAGCAGGTCAGGCAGCATCCAAGGAACAGGAGAATTGACGTTTCGGGCATAAGCCCTTCTTCAGGAAACGTCGATTCACCTGTTCCTTGGATGCTGCCTGACCTGCTGTGCTTTTCCAGCAACACATTTTCAGCTCTAATCTCCAGCATCTGCAGTCCTCACTTTCTCCTCCAATTTAATATGAGTAGTCAGGCTATCGCTGAATCAATTTGTAAGTGGTAGAGGTTATGTATGTTCACCTGCATTACTCATTTCCTTTATTGGTGAAAGGAATTTGCCCATATATTGCAGCTTTTTTCTTTGAGGAAAGGATAAAAACGATTGTCAATTCCTGCTGCATTCTCCATGACAAAGCCCTGATGAATTGATATACTTGCCTGGTTAGAGTTTAATTTCTACTAATATTGATAATTATTAGTTCCTGTTGTATCGCCTCGCAAACCATGGTCCAACCAATTGGGACCATATTTTTATACCATCTGTTTGTTTCCTAAGATTTTAGAATCAAGGCCCCAAGTCCTGATGAGTGCAAGGCAAAAAAACTTCGACTTTTTCTTATAACAATGTTCTGTAACATCAAGCAATTATTTTAATGGAAGGTTATCAAACAGTATTTTTGCCGAATCAAGAATCCTATTTTCAAAGTGCATAAACCTTTAATCTATAACAACCTTGTTTCATGTTCCTGACATTTTAGCTTTGACCTTGTCTCAGGGAAAGGTTAGGTAATCAGAACTACTGTGCTTTCTTCTCTCTTTTCTCTCTCTCTTCCCCCCCCCCCCCCCCCAACTTTCTGGCATTCTCTCATTGCTTTTCGATTATGCTGACTATTTATATGTATTTTCCGCCTTACGTTTTCTTTCATTTTTCCTTGTGGCAATGAACTTGTTTTTCCTTCTTTTCAGAGTGTTTGTAAACCGCAGTTTGGCAATGGAGAAGATTAAATGTTTTGGATTTGACATGGACTACACTCTAGCAGGTGAGCAAAGCTGATTCTAAGTCAGTTCAGTTCATTTCATAGTACAGTGTATTTTAATATTTTGTTTTTCCTAACTTTCTTCCATGCTGATAGGACTATTCAGCTGTAGTGGCCATTAGAACTCAGTCTATTTGTCCTCTTGTGATATCCACACAGTTAGGTTCTAACAGGGAATGTGCAAAGATTTGAGGCACAGTTATAACAAAATCTGTTGTTCTAGGTGACAGCTTGAAAATTTCATTCACGCTGAATGGAATGTAATGATCTAGACAGGTATATTTGAAATATCCTGCTCCCTGAATCAGGAGGGTAGTGAGGAGAATCAGGCCTTCATGATGACTATTCCCTTTCTCTTTCCTAAACACTGCAAATTTAACAGTCTGGCATTTGTTGGAGATTGCTGCTGCAGGCACCCCCACCAAAAAGTCAAAATCTGAATGATCATTCCTCCCTGAAAGCTACCTGCTTTTCCTCAGCTTACTTTGCAATCACTAATACCAGCTGTGCTGGTCCTAATCTCTTCCCAGCAAAGGCATTTAGATACTACATAGTATTTTCTCAGTGTCAGGGGATTTCAGACTCAGTTCTTGGAACTAGTGAATGCAGGGGCCTCATTATTGGCAGCAGTGGAGGTTTCCAAACATGAGAAATGTAAAGATTGTAGAAACGTCATAGTCTTAACCTATTTAACCATATCACAGTAGTCAATGACAATCTCTCGTTGGGACAGAGGTCACGTACCAACCATTTATCCCAGAATAACTGTTATCAAATAGTAGTTTCTACATGCAGCTTTCACAGTTCCCCTGAGAACAATCCCTTTTCAGTCAGTGGATATTACTGAAACCAAAAGTCAGCTGTGCTCAGTGTATAGCATGCCTGCCTTGTCAGAAGGCCATAGGTTCAAAACTCACTAAAGTGCCAAATGATGCAGCTGATACTACTTCCAGTACAGTGGCGAAAGAACACAGCACTGTCAAGGGAGTTTGCTGTCTTTTGGCTGAGATGGAAAGCTGAATTCCTGTCTCTCCAATCCCCCTATCCCATCTGACCGTAAGTGATCCTACAATACCACTTTGTAACTTTAGACCAGGGCTGAACATGTCACACCAGGGAAAACTAAACACCTCTTCAAAGCAGCAGGTTATCTTGTGAATAAAATGTTGCTGGTTATGGGATCTTACTTTGCCACTGTGCATATCTGGCCATTGTTTCCTACAGCAGTGACTAGATGTTACTCGTTTTTTGACTCTAAAGTATTTTGGTTGTGAAAAATGATTACAGCAGTTCGCAAATTACGCTGTCGTGGTTGGCTGGTCTCAAATGCATGGCTTAGTTCTGTACTGGACAAAATGTCTTTGTTCCATTCTGGCAGCCTGGTATTGTCGGGTAAATAACATTTGAACACTTTTTCAGTTTAGTTATCTAGCTGCCTTTGAGATTGTGTTACACAGCTGCTATCTGCAGTGAACCAGTGTACATCAGGATCAAATCTCCTTCCACAGAATGGTAAAACCTAATGCATTGTCACACTCCAGACTGCCTTTGACTTTGCAGCATTTAAAACCCATTTATTCTCCATTAAATACCCTAAAATTCATTGGGTGAAGTGGGATATTGTCATTGGGAGTAGTAATCCATATGCCTCTGCTAATATTCCAGTGACTTGGATTCAAATCCCATCATGATAGATGGAAGTAAAATCTTGTCTAACCTTTGTCACTTTAGGGAATAAAATCTGCTGCATTTACTTGGTCTGGCCTATAAGTGACTTCAAATCCTCAGCAATGTAGTTCACTCTTAACTGCCTTCTGAAATGGGCTACCAAATTAAAGAGAATCAAGCAGTGTCAAAATAGCAAATGCTGACCTTGACAGTGATCCTATGAAAGAATAAAGGCAAAAAAAAAATCAGCAACATCTCCCTGGAAGACCCTCCAGAAGTTTTCACATTTGAAGTTGAGTTTTATTTTTCTCATTGCCTGTCTTTTGCTGTAACTTTGCTCCATAGACTCGTTGCACTCCTCCAAGTGACTGTTACTACTGTTATCACCCTCTTTGGGAAAGTCAACAAACTATTTCCAGGGTCATCACAAGTTAATGATTTAATCAAAGCATGCAAAACATCCCTGATTTTACCTGTCTGTTAAACCATGATATCAAAACACTGACTGGGCTTCTGCATGTAACAAGAACTATTCTTTATTGCAAGTGCGTAAATTCTAATCACAAATAAATAGCTATGAGCTACCAATATGTGGTTGTAGTTAAAACATCAGACTGAATTAAATAAACAACAAAAGTTGGTTTTATGGGTGGAGGGATAAAAGACTTGTTAGCCCATTTCTCTGGCATGCAATTTCAACTTTCTAAATTTTGAGTCTGTCTGCTCATCTAAGTTATTGTCAGAGCAAAACTTAGAAATCCCCAACTTCACCAAGTTGGCACTTGTATATCTTTGTACCAAATCCTCATCACACTGATTTCATCAAAAGCAGATGGGAGAACAGCGAATCCATACTTGACAACACTTGACCTGGTAAGCAACTCTGTTCAAATTCAGTTAGGGTTTGCCAGTGCCCAAATCCCATGAAAGAATACAGAGAAACCAGATAGTCTAGACATTGATTCATTGAATGAAGTGCTAAAACTGCATGCTCAGCAAGGCAGAGGTCAGGTTGGTTATTTCAAGCATGTGACCCCAAACACTGCATGTTTGTTCTTAGTTCATATTGATTATTGAGCCCCTGAACTGAAGGTGAGCACTGTGCTTTGGCTCAACAGCATGACAGATGTTTGCAAAATAGATTTCTTTTGGTTACAGTTGCAATTATGTGAACTTTGACCAGAAGCCTGCGACAGATACCCGTAAGAACTGAAATATAGGATCTCTAAACCTGCCTCAATCCCCTCCAGGATTGAGGCAGACACAGGAAGGAAGCATGGTTGTGAACTGTGATAAAGAGTACCTAATCGGGCACTGTAATACAGTGTGGTCACTGACTGAGTCATAAAGATATACAGCATGGAAACAGACCCTTCAATCCAACTCGTCCATGCTGACCAGATATCTCAACCCAATCTAGTCCCACCTGCCAGCACCCGGCCCATTTCCCTCCAAACACTTCCTATTCATATACCCATCCAAATGCCTCTTAAATGTTGCGATTGTACCAGCCTCCACCACTTCCTCTGACAGCTCATTCCATACACGCATCACCCTCTGTGAAAATGTTGCCCCTTAGGTCTTTTATATATTCCCCTCACACCCTAAACCTATACCTCCTGGTTCTGGACTCACCCACCCCAGTGAAGAGATTTGTCTATTTACCCTATCCATGCCCCTCATGATTTTAGAAACCTCTATAAGGTCACCCCTCAGCCTCTGACACTCCAGGGAAAACAGCTCTAGCCTATTCAACCTCTCCCTATAGCTCAAATCTTCCAATCCTGGCAATATTCTTGTAAATCTTTTCTGAACCCTTTCAAGTTTCCGATAGAAAGGAGACCAGAATTGCGCAATATTCCAACAGTGGCCTAGCCAATGTCCTGTACAGCTGTAACATGACCTCCCAACCCCTTGCACTCAATACTCTGACCACTGAGGAAAAGAGGGTGTGAATTGGGGTTGTAATAGCCTGATCTTTAACCAGGATTTTCTGTCCATAGGGATATCTATTAATTTTGTACAGAATGGTGACAGTGAATCTGTTTAATATGCAGCAGATAGAATTGGGGCTTTAACATACAATCCAGAGAAACTGCAATGGTCCTGCTGAGTTTTGCAGAGAGCAACTTATTGCTTCTAATGTGCATTGCACCTGTCTTGGCCTAGTTCTTGTTATATTAACATATCAAACAATGCAGAGTGTTAAGCATAGTCTATATATTGCAGGTTATTTTTGGGTGAAGAAATGTTTGGATGAATGTGAATATCTGGTGGAATGCTTTTAAAGTGGCAGTTATGAGAGTAATTGCTGCTTGCGGCTGTGCTTCTGAGCAGAGTTGAAGATGCTTTGTTGAGTGTGAAGAGGTGCGCTACGTGGGCTTCTTCTGATCAGTGTGTGCAATTAACAGATGTGACCCTGTCTCAGGAAAGCAGCACTCTTAACTGTATGGATTCTCAAAGGATAGAATGTAAAACCAAGTGTCTCAGATTTTAAAATAATTGCCAAAAGAATTTGAGGGAAACAAGAAATTTCATCAGAAGGTCTTAAGTTCAGAAAGGTCACTACCCATTGGAAGCAGATTCCATGAACACTAATGAAAACTTTAAGACATTTGGATCTGTATTTGTGGAGGATGAATTTGCAGAAAATGGGGAAAGAGCAGCAGCTCCAAACTGAATTGGATAGATCTTACAAATAGCTTCTATATCCACAATGTACCAAAGGATTGAGAATTTTAAACTGAATTTGCTGTTTCAGTTGGCAAATGGTTTCATTCAGCCTCCTGGCCAAACACTGGTCATAGAGCTGTACAGCTCTTTGATCCAACTCGTCCATGTCGACTAGATATCCTAAATTAATCTAGCCCATTTGCCATTATTTGGACGATATCCCTCTAAATCCATCCAGATGCTTTCATGTAGTAATTGTACTAACCTCTGACCTTCTCTGGCAGCTTATTTCATACATGCGCCATGCTCTGCGTGAAAAAGTTGCCCCTCTTTTTTTTTTTCCCCCTCTCACCTTAAACCTATGCTGTCTAGTTTTGGACTTGCTCCTGGTGAAAAGACCCTGTCTATTTAGCCTATCCACGCCTCATGATTTTATAAACCTCTATAATGTTTACCCTCAACCTCTGATGCTCCAGACAAAATAGTCCCAGCCTATTCAGCTTCCATTGACCCTATTTAGCTCAAACCCTCCAACCTTTGCAACATCCTTATAAATATTTTCTGAATCCCTTCAAGCTTCTATTTCAAAAGTGGCCTAACTAATGTCCTGTACAGGCACAACATGACCTCCCAATTCCTATACTCAATGCACTGATCAATAAAGTCAAGCATTCACTATACTCTGAACTCCACTTTTAAGGAACTATGAATCTGTACTCCAAGATCTCCCCTGGCAATACTCCCCTGGGACCTTGCCATTATGTAAGTCTTGCTCTGATTTGCCTTTCCGAAATGTAGCACCTCCCATTTATCTAAATTAAACTCCACCTGCCACTCCTTGACCCAAAGGTCTATCTGATGATCAAGGTCCCGTTGTCCTCTGAGGTAACCACCTTCGCTGTCCACTTCACCTCCAATTTTGATGTCATCTGCAAACTTACTAAATATACCTCCTATGTTCATATCCAAATCATTTATATACATGATGAAAAGCAATGGACCCAGCACCGACCTTGGGCACACCACTGGTCACAGGTTTCCAGTCTGAAAAGCAACCTTCGACCATCTCTGTCCCTCAGTGTCCTACCTTCTAGCCAGTTTTGTATCTAAGTGGCCAGTTCTTTCTGTATTCCATGTGATCTAACATGCAGTCTACCATGCATCACCTTGTCAAAGTCCACTTAGATCACATCCACTGCTCTGCCCTCATCAATCCTCTTTGTTACTTCAGAAAGCTCAATCAAGTTAGTGAGATATGATTTCCCATGCACAAAGCCATGTTGACTATCCCTTATCCGTTCTTGCCTCCCCAAATGCGTGTAAGTTCTGTCTCTCAGGATTCCCTCCAACAAATTGCCCACACACTGATGTCAGGCTCACCAGGCTTTAGTTTCCTGCTTTTCCTTACCACCTTTTGCAAATAGTGGCACCACTTTAACCAACCTCCAGTCTTCCCGAATCTAATCTAATCTAATCTAATCTAACCTGTGGCTATCCAAATATCTCAGCAAGGGACCCAGCAATCACTTCCTTAGCTTCCCACAGAGTTCTAGGGTGCACCTGATCAGGATCTGGGGATTTTTCCACCTTTTATGCATTTTAAGTTGTCCAGCACCATCTCTATAGATGGCATTCCTATTTTGGAGAGGAATGCAGGCAACTATTCTTGGAGCTATTCTTGTTCTCTGCATTGGGAAATTAGGAATGTTGAGGAAATTTGGTATTCTGATTTTGCAGCAGTCATTTCAGTACAGTGAGGAGTGGGTAATGCAATATTGGTAATGCCGTTTTTTAGACAGATTAGATTCTGTCTTTGTGTTCAGGTGTATGTAAACGTTCCAGTGGCACTGTTCAAAGAGCACAGTGTTCTTTTGCTGATAATGTTTAAATAAAGCAAACCGTCCAGTTCTTTTATTAATTTATGGGATGTGGATGTTGCTGGCTCGGCCTGGATTTATTGCCCACTTCTAATTTCCTGAACTACTGCAGTCCTTTGTGTGGTCCTGTGTTGTAGGGGCAACTAAGTGCTGTTAGGAATAGTTTCAGGATTTAGATCCAGAGATAGTGAATGAATTGCAATAAAGTTCCTAGTCAGGATGGTTAGTAGTTTAGAGGAATTTGAAGGTGGTTGTGTTCCCATTCAACTTGTCCTTTTCAGGTAGTGGAGATTGTGGATTTGGAAGGTTGTGTTGGAGGAGCCTTGGTCAGTTATTGTAGATGGCATACCCTATGCCAGTCACGCAGGCTCCTCTGCCCGGGATGAAGTCAGTTTTCTTGTGTTGTTGGAGCTGCACTCAGCCAGACAAGTAGGGAGTATCCCATTGCAATCTTGTGCTTTGTAAATGGCGGACAGGGAAATTGAGGATTCCTAGCCTCTAACCTACTCTTGTAGCCACAGTATTAATATGGCTGCTCCAGTTAAACTGTTGGTGAATGACAACCTCTAGGATATTTGTGGGGGACACACTTTCAGAGAATTTCAAGGAACAATTAAATCTTGTTGGTGGTCGTTGTCTGACGTGTGTGGTATTAATGTTGTTGTCCCTTATCAACTCAAGCCTAGACACATTCAGATTTTGCTACTTAGGATCAGACTGCTTCAGTATCTGAGCCATTGTGAATGGTGGTGAGGGTTGGGACAAAGAAAGGAATGATCCAGATGTCTTGTCTTGTCTAGTCCATCAAAGTTAATTTAACAGGAGTAGAATTGTAGAATAGTTACAGAATGGTTAGTGTTTGCATTGGCTCTCTGATACAACTCATCGAATGCTCTCTCCCTGCACATTCATCCTTTTTATCAGGTAATGATCTAATTCTTCCTTGAATTCCTCAATCGAACTGACATCCACAGTCTTTATGTATTCTAGATTATAACTTACTAAGTGAAAATATTTTTCTTCATATTGTCATTGTTTCTTCTGCTAATTAGCTTAAACATACACTCGGGAGTTTGGAGAAGCATACAGTCTCTGGTTCTCCCTTGCGGCAATAGGAACAGTTTCTCCCTATCTATTCTATCCAGGCCCCTTGTGATTTTGACTTTTCTATCAAATTTAATATCTTTTCTTCCTCATGGCAGTAGTGTGTGCCATCTACAAGAAACACTGCAATAACTGACCAAGGCTTCTCCAACACAACCTTCCAAATATTCTCCAGACTGACTATATAATTGAAATTGCTCATCGCAGGGACTATTCTCACAGAACCTTTTCGGCTTCCTCTCTCATGTTTTCCTAATGTGTGTCCAAATTGGATGTAATACTCCGGTGTTTTATGCAAGTTAAATACAACTCCCTTGCTTTTGTATTCTGCCCCAGTTAATAAACCCCGAGAATACTATATGCTTTATTAACCACATTCTCAACCTCTCCAGTTGCCTTTTACTTATTTGTGCAAATATACAGCCATGTCCCCTTTACAACTGTATCCTTAATTTATAGTGCCTGTCTGCGTACTTCCCACAAAAATGAATCACTTCACTCTTCTCTGCAATAAATTTCATCCACAGCTTGGTTGCACATTTATGTCAACCTAAGTGCATCCAAAATTCTACATTATCTCATGATTCCCAATATTTCCACGTTTTCTATCTGCAACTTTTGAAATTTTTCCTGTACACACAGGTCTAGATTATTAATATACATCCAGAAGAGCAAGGTTTCCAGCACTGACCCCTTGGGAACTCTACAATCCTGCCTGAAAAATAACTGTTCATCAATCTTGTTCCATTTTGAATGAATGCTTTGTAACTGGCTTCAGGAAGTGTGTTGTCATTTGTTTGATTGTCCTCTAATTAGTTGAATCCAGAGAATATAATGGAAGGATTGCTGGTGGAACTGCTCTAGTGTTTTAATATGTTGCTGATTAACACTCCATCTCTCTCTCTCTCTCATTGTAGTACCAGAGTGTGCGACAATTGCTTGTTACTCTAGAACTTTTGTTGACTTGTGGAGGTCTTTGCCAAACATCCACTGCTGTAGTTTGTAGAAGGTTGAGTTAGTGGCACTGATCCAGTGCTGATAGTTCTTGTCAACAGTGGCCATTTGAGAGAGATGCTCAGCGTATTCTAGAGTGTCTCCTTCAATGTGTATGGGAAATGGAATATTGGGCTTACTAGGTGTGTGTTGATATAAAATTTGTTTTGGCAACATTAAGGCAAATTTCTTTTTCTTAATGCACTCATGGGATGTGGCTATCACTGGCTGGCCAGCATTAATTGCCAGTCCCGAGGTGCCCTTGAGAAGGTGGTAATGAGATGGCTTCTTGAACTGCTGCAGTCCACAATGTGTAGGTTGATCCGCAATCCCCTTAAAGAAGGAATTCCAGGATTTTGACTCAATGACAATAAAGGAATGGTGATTCCACTTCCAAGTCAGAATTGTGAGTGGCTTGGAGATGAATTTGCGAGTGGTGATGTTAGCATGTATCAGCTGCCCTTGTCCTTCTAAAATGGAGGTGGTTGGGTGTTTGGAGCATGTTGTCTAAGGGTGTTTGGGAAATTTTTATAGTGGATGTTGTAGATCGCATGCATGGCTACTACTGAGCGTCAGTGGTGGAGGAAGTGGGTGATTATGGATCTGGTGACAGGCAGGCTGCTTTGTCCTGGATGGTGTCAAGCTTCTTGAATATTATTGCACCCATCCAGACAAGTAGGGGATATTTCATCACGATCCTGACTTGTGCCTTGCAGATGGTGGACAGGCTTTTGGGGTCAGGAGGTGAGTTACTCACCACAATATCCTAGCCTCTGACCTGGTCTTGTAGCTGCTGGTTATGTGATGAGTCCAGTTGAGTTTCTGGTTAGAGGTAATCCTTCGGATGTTGATAAACGGGGATTCTGTGATAGTAATATCATTGACTGTCAAGGTACAATGGTTAGATTGTCTCTTATTGGAAATGGTCATTGCCTGGCATTTGCATGGTGCATATGTTACTTGCAACTTGTCAGCCTAAGCCTGGACATTGTCCAGAGCTTGTTGCATTTGACCATGACTGCTTCAATATTGGCGGAGTCGTCAATGAACACTGTGATCATCGGTGAACAGCCCCAGTTCTGACTTTATGATGGAGGGAAAATTGTTGAAACACAAGAAGGTTGGGCCTAAACACTACCCTGAGGGTCTCCTGCAGAGATGTCCTGGAGCTGAGATGACTGACCTCCAGCAACCACAACCATCTTCCTCTGTGTTAGGTATGACTCCAGCTACCAGAGAGTTTGTCTCCTGATACTCATTGATTCCAGTTTTGCTGGGTCTCCTTGATGCTACACTCTGTCGAATGCAGCCTTGGTGTCAAGGACTGCCACTCTCACCTCATCTCTGGAATTCAGCTCTTTTGCCCATGTTTGAATCAACACTGTAGTTGAGGTCAGGAATTGAATGGCCCTGGCAGACCCCAAAATGGGCATCACTGAGCAGTTTATTGTTGAGCAGGTGCTGCTTGATAGCATTATCGATGCTGCCTTCCGTACTTTACTGATGATTGGGCTGAAGGGGTCTAATTGGTCGGGTTAGATTTGTCTTGCCTCGGTATGTCCTATATACACATAGCAATTTAACAGTTTTGAATCAATATGGAGCAAAAGCGGGATTATGATATTTCTTGGAGACACAAACCACAGAAACTTGCGACTTATTGTGTCAAATGCTTTGATGGATATAATGCAGCATTCTGGGAGTTGATTTCAACATATTCCTTTGCTTTGTCTGGCTGCGAACTATGTTGGTTTTTCTGAAAGGCCCTTAGCAATGACAAGTAAGAGACTCCAGAGAATAAGTGTAAGTTTTTTTCCCTGACAATGATGAGGGAAGTACTTTTATAGTTTCCACAGCATGAATTATCAACCTTTTTTTGAAAGTAGTTAGTTGTCATATTTTTGAAGTCGAGGAAAGTTCTTTTTCTTCCAAATGTGGAGGATGAGTGCTTGAAGTCTTGATATGAATAAATGCCCACAACTGGAAAGCCAATGAATCCCTTCACCACTGGATAATTTCCAGGCTCTTGAGTAGTTAGATGGGGAGGTAAGTCCCCTGGCTGGGGAATCAAAAGCTATTTGGGATGGGCAGGAAAGTGGTGTTTCTGTCATAATCCAGTTAGCTCATATCCTATTAAATGATGGAGAAGTCTTGAGGGCCTGTATGTGTATGTTGCATAGGGCACATTCTCAAGATAAGGAGCAGGTCATTTTAGGAATGCAAAGAGAAACTTCTTCACTCAAAGGACTGTGAATCTTCAGGATTCTTTATCCCATAGAGTTGTGAATGTTCCACCATTTGGTATCTTCCCCAATATTTTTGCTCCCAAGGAATTGAGGAAACCGGGACTGGGAGGCAAGTCAAGATCAGCCATGATCATAGTGAATGGCAGACAAAGCTTGATGGTGCGTATGGTTTATTCCTGTTACCATTTCTTGTAATGGGTATGCCGTCAGCGTGGCTGCCTACTGACTGGAGATGGATAGTAAATTAATAGTTACTTTCTGCTCGGATTGGGATATAACCAGCATGGACAGGCTTCTGCTTAGATGGGGAAATTGTCAGAAACCTCTTGGTGGGTTTCCAGGCTGGCTGATCTGTATCCTACATCAGGACCTCCTGGTGGTAGTGGCCATTTCTATGGCTCTAGTACTGCCACTGACCATGTTCAGCCCAACTGTTGCTGGGACCTGCCACTTACACTCAAAGGTCAGGTTAGAGCTATCTCTACATCTAATAAGATGTAGGAACAGAAGTGGACCATTCACCCCATTGGTCTGCTCTGCCATTTCATGAGATCATGATTGATCTGATCATATTCAACTCCAATTCCTGACCGAAAACCCATAATCCTTTATTTTTTACTCAGCCTTAAGTATAGAACAAAGAAAATTTACAGCCTAGGAACAGGCCCTTCAGCCCTCCCAGCCTGAACCAATCCAAATCCACTGTCTAAACTTATTGCCCAATTCCTAAGCATCTGTATCTCTCTGCTCCTGACCTACTCGTGCATCTGTCCAGACGCACCTTAAATGAATCTACCCTGCCTCTACTACCTTTGCTGGCAACACATTCCAGACACCTACCACCCTCTGTGTAAACTACTTTCTGCGTGTATAACCCATAAACTTTTCACCTCTCACCTTGAACGTGTGACCCCTTGTTGAATCCCTCACCCTGGGAAAAAGCTTATCCCTATCCATCCTGTCTGTATGATTTTGTAGACCTCTATCAGGTCCCTCTCAATCTCCTTTTTTCTAATAAAAACAATCCTAACCTACTCGACCTCTCTTCATAGCTAGCACCTATATAATTATACTTAATAACTTTGCCTCAACAACCCTGCGTGGCAAAGAATTTCACAGATTCAGTACTCTCAGAAGAAATTCCTTCACTAAAGGGTAGTGACTGCAGAGATGTTCTATCTTTCCCACTCAGCTGCCTCAAGAATTGAATTGAATTGAATTTATTGTCACGTGTACCGAGGCACAGTGAAAAGGTTTGCTTTGCGAGCAATACAGGCTGATCACAGAGTTAAGTAGCACAGATAAGTAAATAATAGGTGAGTGAAGATGAGATAGATCAATTGTTGATTTATTTTTCAAAGCCTTGTACATTGTAGAAGGTAAGGAAGTTTGTGCTTAAGAGTTAGTAGAAGGGATTGTTAGAATATCAAAATGTTAATTGACCTTGTTTCAACATGTGAATTGGAGGGAGTGCAGAATAGCTAATGGTTTCAATTAACAATTAAATACTGTGGCAACTGTGATTTCAGAATGCAAGAAAAAACACAAAGCAGGCCTGACAGCAACAGTTATATTGGACTAAAGACATTCCTCTCTCCATAGGTGCTGCCAGACTTGCTATGATTTTTTTTCATGAAATTATTCTTCTAACCAACTGTCCAGAGATGATATTACACACCTGGCATAAGTGGGATTTGAACCCGGGACTCCAGGTCTGAGAGTATGGCTGTTGCTACCATACAACAAGAGGGCCCTGCTAAGTTTTTTTTTAACTTATTTTCTTTAATTTATTGTAACTAATGAGTTCCTAAATTTGGAAACTGGGGATCATTAAACATAATGGAAATAAATGTAGTGAGAAGAGTTGTAATCAAGAGAAGGATCGAGATTAGAAAAGGGTTCCCAAGCCTTTTTCTGCTGCTCTCATCCAGTGTGTGCAGGGTTTAGGAAATGTTATCTATGTCTATTATGGATTTATACTTCACTGAAAAAGAAAAATCAGTTGTCCTGTTGGATAAAGGCTTTCTGTTAAAAACCTCAGTAACTGAAATGTGAGAGTTTGAGCTCAGATATGTTGAGACACAGAATGTAGCTAAATGGGATGGGACTAAGGATTGCTGCATGAGGTGGCAGGTGATGGACTTGGTATTCTGAAGAAATTGATTTTAATTGCTTGTGGGCACAATCATTTTAGTGCCTGTAGTTTAGGACTTGGAGAAGATCAGGATACAGCCAGTTATAGTGATACCCCCAAACTGGTGATTTTGTGCTCTAAGGGTGTATGGATAATGTAGAGTAGATTTGACAAAAAAGTAGTTCCTAAGTGTTGATGGCCATTGAAAATGAAGGAAGAATATGATTAAAGAGAGGATCAAGCCCTTAGAACAATGGGAGGAAGCATTAGAAGGTGACTTTTTGGCAGCTGCGATACCATACTCTGAATGAAGACTGGGTAACCAAGAAATGAGGTTACGATGCTGGCTTCATACCACTATGGTTACAGCTTGGCAGAAGGGGACCAACACTTTATCTGTTTCACCCCACAGCTAGCGTACTTCCTGTTGGCTGAGAAAGGAGGGTTGCTGTCGCACTCGAGGAGGAGTTTGCGGCCTTTCGTTCCCCCTCCCAGCTGTAGGAGGTAAGATGAAGGGGATCTGCTGCAGGTGGGAGAAACAAAAGGGAAGTGAGTGCCCTACTCTTCAATGGGCAATATCACTCTTTGCAGATATATCTGGGCAGGTTTGAGTATTGATTCCATTGGTTCATGGAGGTGTTTTAATCAGTTTCACGGTAGGGGGGACAATCACTGCAGATTAAGATAATTCATATACTGCTAACTTAAACTAAATGTGTAGGTCTTGTAGTACAGTGGTAGTGTCCCTACTGCTGGGCCAAAAAGTCCAGGTTCAGGTCCCACCAGCCCAAGAGATGAGTCATAATATGTCCAAGCTTATTAATTTAAAAATAACTATATAAACTAGTTCTTTCTTGGGCCCCACAGAACCCCATCATGGGACAGGTGAGTATTCGTCTCAGGAGTTTTATTTGGATTGTTCTCTGGAACCCTTAATTGATAAATTCAGTGGAAAATGATACTTTAAAAAATGTAGCACTTGATAGAAATAGTCTAAGAAGGAATACGTGGAGTACAAAGACATTAAGAATTCATGTATGTTAATCTACAAAGTCAAAGTGTGGTGCTGGAAAAGCATCCTAGGATGCTGCCTGACCTGCTGTGCTTTTCCAGCACCACACTCTTTGACTCTGACTCTCTACAGCATCTGTAGTCCTCACTTTCTCCCTGTAAATATATGAAATAAGATGAACCTACATGAAGCTACAAACCATTTGGAAAGAGATCAGTGCCTCACTCCAAGAACATAACTGTAGGCATTCCCCAGGATAGTGTCCTCAGCACAATCATCTTCAGCTCCTTCATCAGTGACCTTCCCTCATCATGAGGTTAGAATTGGGAATGTTTGGTGTTGATTGCACAATGCTCACAGGTGGGAGAAACAAAAGGGAAGCAGAAAATTCATGAAACTACTGAAGCCATCCATATCCAGATGTACCTGGACAGTGTTCGGGCTTGGGCTGATAAGTGGCAAATAACTTCTGTTGCTGCTGTATGTTGCAGCTTTGTAATCAAGGCTACTTCCAAGTTTTTACAGTTCTACTAAATGAAATAGTTTCATCCTGTGGACAAAAACTGAAATACTGTGCCTATTTGGGTTTGTCCTCTGGAGGCTGGAGGACAGTGTGACAGCCTTTCCGGTACGCCAGATGCAGGACGTTGCATGGTTGACGAACCTAAGCACAGCGACACTGTTTTGTGCACAAGAACTTCTGGATCCATTAAAACTGAAGCACATGCTGTTCTTCTGACTTCCCAAACTGCATTTGGCAGATGAGGAAGTGATAATATGAACTTGATAGACTATGTAACCAGTTAGGGCAGAGGGTTAGTGCTGGATAGTGGTGAGTAGATCTGTGGATTCAGAAGTAACAGGTACATGTCTTGTGAAGACCAGAGAAACAAGTGCGATAAGCATTGACCAAATGATGGCTAATAGTGTTCTAAGACTAATGTGTTGTATGAACATAGTGTATAGAAGGACAGTGAATGCTGTGTTGTGTCACACAGAGCCCAGTAAATGTGACAGTAAAACAGACATAGATGTTTGTACAACAGCTTGATTAGCAGCAATGTCCACAAAGTCACTGCTGTCCCCAGTTTAAGTTTGAGAGTAGGTTGGGTGCTTCAGTTCGTTGTCCAGCTATCATTAGAAATAGAGGTTCCTGTACAATTGACTTTTTGTTGCGACATGTCATTCAGATTTTTCATAAATACTGCACTATGACATTTGAGCTTTTTGGTGACATGGAGCTGAGTATCATTGCTATGTCGATTTCTCCTGTAGCATAATATTTGAATGAAGTCATGCCCTTTCTGCTATCTGACATTGCTGGGAAGTGAGCCTCCTGTATTTTTAGTATTAAAGGGAACCTGGCAGGGGCAAATACACAGCTAACTAAGGGTGAAATGTTGAGGAGAAGGGGGTCAATTAGATAGGATGCTATTGTATTTGACTCCCCAGTTAGTTTCCACACATCTGGGTCTTCAGAGATTGCCAATTTACATGTCCATAATGTTGCATGACTATTCCTGTTTTAGCTTATTTTCTGCTGAAAGTGGGGTACATGTCCTTGTTACCTCTAAACCTATTCTAACAAATTGCTCGCTGGTCTCTCAATCTAACCTTCATAAATCAGAGGTCATCCAGAACTCTGTCGCAGCATCTTCCTTTTTCTTCAAATTCTATTTATTTTATCAGTTCTGTTCTCACAGATCTACATTAAGGCTTGAACAGGAGACAATTTTAAACTACCATTTTCTGTTTAGAACTTTCCATGGTCTTGCTTCTCACACAGTCTAAGGTCCTCCAGCTGTTCGAGTTTTCTGTAATAATTTCATTTTGGCCTTTTGAACATCCCAAGTTTTACTGACTCCTCCACTGAGATCCAACTGATGCCTTGTGCAGGATTATGTTTCAGAGTCAACCTTGTAATCAATTCCTTTGCAAGTTGAGAGGCCAGGATGCTGCTGGGCTTGGGGCTGTTTGGAGGATGCTTCAATCCTACAGTTCATATGATTTCTAGATATGGGGCATTTTGTTCAGTTGGTATCAACACTCTGTTAAAACACACAAAATTAGTTGTGTCACTGTCAGGTCAGTGTAGGGTCACCCATGTTGTGATGCCCTCCATGGATAATCAACTTGCCAATAGTCCCTATCATAGATCAGTGGAGTGAACTATTGAGAATGAACCTGTGTATGTACCCAAGAAGGGAAATGACAAATGAAATATGATGGAAATATTATGTAATATCATTCTGACAAGAGGGTTAGGGCCAGTGGTGTTTGTATTTAAGAGGTTTATGAGGTACAGCAAGGCACCTTGGCCACTCTCTCATTTTTCATTATTCAGTGAAGTGACTGCCATTGTCTCGTGGGCAGTAACTGCCACAGACGTTTGTCATAGCATTCTGACCTCAATCTCTTTGCAAGACTTGGTGACGATGAAGTTACCGCATCATTCATTTCCTGTTGCTACTTTTATCTTTATTAAGGAGTGAGCCCTGAGGCTTTCACTGTGGTATTGAGACTAGAATTGAGGTGCCTATTTGTGAAACTGAGGCGATTATGTAGCAGACAATTTGTTGCCAGACTGGACCTCCTTCACTGAGGCTCTTTGTAGCCACCTGTCTTGAAAAATTATTGCATTTTTTCAGTTAAAGCATATTTTGCCACAGGTATGCAGATTGGTCAGTGTTTACCGGAAATCCCTAAGAGTGTCATTATTCAAAAAGGTTAATTTAGAGTCTTGAGTTTTCTGCCTTTGGATTTGAAATTCAAATTTACCAAAACTGTACATGTCTGCTAATCTGTTGCTTGTAACTTCTCTTTGATTCTGTTCTTGGAAACTGTCATAAGCCAGACCATATTTGCCCGTTGGTCTTTCTTCCTGAATAAAGAAACTGATATGTCAATTCTGTGTCACATAGAACTGACATCTCTAGAGATGATGTTTACACTCAGACCTGTTCTGCCAAAACCTTAAGCTTGTCTGTTCTGGTCTCTGGTTAAGATCTGGGCTAGTTAAGCTCCACCAAGTCAGTCAGTCTGAAAATAATTTAAGGAATTGTGAATAACTATGAAAAGTGAACTGATTTCACTAAGGTGTTGGTGAATCAGCAATATCTAGATGTATAATTGACTGCTGCGTATTTCCAAACATGTTCCGATCTAAGTTGAAATATGGTAATAATTCAATGTCCCATTTGATTCAAAGATTTAATACATTGCAGTAACTCGCTAAATCCAACTTTCATTTGCATGGGAAGCCAGTGGACCAGTGGGATTGTTGCTAGATTATTATCAATGAAGAGACTCAGAAAATGTTCTATGGACTCCCAGGTTTGGTTTCTCCAAAGGCCATTAGAGAGCTGAATGCTTTGGTTATTCTTTTCTTACAGTTGAAAAATATCCTGTTGCACCAGTATTTTTAAGAAAAGCATTCCTTTTTTAAATCAAAAAGCTAAATGCTGTGGATAGTGATGTTTGTTTGTTTTGTTTATTGATGTGCACTATTGTACAGAAGCACTTCCGAATTCTGGCTGTTCATTTTTACTTAGATACAATAAAATTTATTAACTCAGAAAATGGCTGCGCTGATTTCATCCCATGCACAATCAGTTCTTGCTGTGATAGGGTCATTGGCTCCATTATACATCAAATTGACACTGGAATACTGTCTGCCTCTGTCAGTTAAACTGCTAACTAGTCATTTTTATCCCTTGATCCATACCACTATACACGTTTGCTGATCGTTATCACGTTGCTGCTTGTGGGATCTTGCTGTGCAAAATCCACTGCTTTTTTTTATTTTCCAAAAGTTGTATTATGTTTTAGCTGTAAAGCACTTTGGATTCTCGAAAGTCATAAAAAGTGTTTCGGAAATATAAGCGTTTGTGTCAGTCAGCTTTGTTGCTTTGTTTTTTGCCAGACCTCTGGCCTCCTTTTTTGAGTTCCAGTTACATGGATGATGATATGTACTGTGTACATGCACTCCCTTGCTGACTGTGATGCATACTGTCTGTGTGGGGTCCTTTGCTGATGCTGAGTCACTCATGCAGGAAGTTTGAAGGTGAAGCTACAGCGCAGGACCACCTGTGAGTATCAAATAGCAGAAGCAGCAAGTGATAAGGCTAAGTGATCTCTTAGGCAAAGGATCCGATCTAAACTGTGCAGTTGTGCCCCAATAAATTTTGAATGGAGGTGGACAAACAGCTAGCAGGAACGGAGCTTCCAGAAATATCCCCATCTTCAATGATGGATCAAGCCAGCACATCAGTAGATCTTGACCTGCTCTGGAGGATCCCAGCATTGCGCACACCAGTCTTCAGTCATTTTAATTACTCCATGTGATATCAAGAAACTGCTGAAGGCATTGGATTCTGCTTGGGGTAATAACAAAAGAATGAGGACAGAGTTAGTTGGAATGGATTGGAAATGGAGTTTAGCAGCAAAGACAGTTGAGGAACAATGACAGGTGGTTAAGAAAGTAGGTTCATGACTCTGAACAAATTTATAGCCTAGTGAGGAAAGAGGATTCTAGGAAGGGCAATGCCAATTGTTAACCAGGGAAGTTCAGGGTAGTTCAAACTGAAAGAACAAGCATACAATTTGGCAAAAATTAGTGATAAACCAGCAGACAATCATTAAATTTGACAAATTAGATCCACAATTGGCTGGATGAAAGGAGCTGGGAGTGCTGGTTGAGGGTTGTTTTTCCTATTGGTGGTGTCCCAGAGGCTCAGTGTGAGGCCCTTGCTGTTTGTGGGTTATGTAAATAGTTTAGACTTGAATATAGAAAGGTTGATCGGTAAGTTTGCAGATAGTAAAAATAAAAAATTGATGGGCTGGTAAGTAGTGAGGAGTATAGCTTTAAACTACAAGAGGATGTAGACGAGCTGATCAGATGGGCTGATCAGTGACAAACGGAATTCAATCCGGATAAATGAGGTGATGCACTTGGGCAGAACAAACCAGGCAAGGGAATACATGAATGGTAGAACCCTAGGAAGCATCAAGAATCAGATGGACCTTTGTGCATGTACACTGGTCCCTTAAGGTATCAGGTCATATGAATAATGTGGTTAAGAAAGCATATGGTTGTCTTTCCTTTTTTGAGAAGATTTGTAGTTCAGGTTGATAAGTATGTAAGTTACCTTGCTGAGCTTGAAGCTTTGTTTTCAAACATTTCGTCACCATACTAGATAATATCAGTGAGATAACAGTGACTAATGAACCTAAAGGATCCATTAGATACCACCAGCAAACTTAACATCATTTACAAGATACCATGCAAGAACTGTAAAAACAAAACTACATCAGACAAACTAGCAGGAAACTTGCCACCAGGATACATGAACACCAACTGGCCACCAAAAGACATGACCCACTCACTAGTTTCACTACGTACAGACAAAGAACACCACTTTGACTGGGACAACACACACACACATCCCAGGACATGCAAAACAAAGACATGAGAATTCTTAAAAACCTGGCATTCTAACCAGAACTCCATCAATAAACACATTGATTTAGATCCTATCTAGCTTCCCTTGAAGAAAAAAAAAGGACCGGAAATGACATCATCCACCTTAAGAAACCAAGATCTATAAGTAGAGAGGTGGGTCAGACCACCAGCACTTCACTGGAGACTCTCCCTGATGATGTTACCTATTATGGTGACAAAATGTCTGAAAACAAACCTTCCAGCTCAGCGAGCTAACTTACATACTTGTCTTTCCTTTATTAGTCAAAGTCCAAAGTCACACAACACTGAGTTATAGTCCAACAGGTTTATTGGAAACCAGAAGTTTTCAGCGCGCTGCTCCTTCATCAGGTGAAGTCCACTCTGAAAACTTGTGATTTCAAATTAATCTGTTGGACTATAACCTGGTGTCGTGCGACTTCTGACTTTGTCCACCCCAGTCCAATACCAGCATTGAGTTTAAGTGCAGGGAGGTTATGTTGGAACTTTTAAAACTTTGGTTAGGCCATAGCTAGAATATTGTATGCAGTTCTGCGATTCACGTTATAGGAAGGATGCGGTAGCACTGGAGAGGGTGCAGAGGAAATTTACCAGAATGTTGTCTGGGCTGGAGAGTTTGTTCAAAGAAATTGGATAAACTGCATTTGTTTGCTATAGAGCAGAAAAGATTTATGGGGAACATGATTGAGATGTATAAAATTGAGATGACCAGATATGGTAGGCAGGAAGATCAATGACTGGGGCATAGATTAAACGTGAGGACAGAATGTTTAGAGGAAATGTGAGGAAAACTTGCCTGTGAGGTTGGTAGAGGCAGAAACCCTCCTAACATTTAAGAACTATTTAGATGTGCATTTATGATGCAAAGCTATTAGCTAAAGTTGGAAGATGGTAGAGAATAGTTAATAGTTGTTTTGGATAGGTATAGGTGCAAAAGGCTTTTTTCTGTGCTATGGATCTTCCATTTTATGACCAAAAACATAATAGGGGCAGACACTTGCAAAACATTTATAGAAATAGACAATAAGAAATTCTTTAAATATATGAAAAATGACAATAGGTTCAGGGTGAACATAGATCCTTTAAAGAATGAGGCTGTGGAATTAATAGAAGAGAACCAGAAAATGGCAGAGAAGTTGAATTAAAACTTTGCCTCTGTCTTCGATGGAAGGTACTAGTAGCATTCCAAGCATACTAAATAATGAAGGGAGTGTGAGAAGGAAGGAAAGGAAGTAAATATAATGACTCATACTAGGGAAAAGGCACGAGGGAAGCTAAATGGGCTAAAGTCTGATAAATACCTGATCTGATGGGATGGATCATAAGATACCAAAAGGATTAGCAACAGAGATGATGCATGCATTGGTAATAATCTTCCAAGAATCGTTAGATTCTGGAAAAACCCAGACGACACAAAAGCTGACAATGTTACATTCTTATTCCGAAAGGGAAGGAGACCCAAAAAAGGGCCATTAATGACTTTAGTTAGCTTAATGCCTATCATTTTCAAGATGTTAGAATTTATTAGAAGTACCAGAGTTTAGAAATATAATAGAAATTTAATATAATCAAGCCGAGTCAGCTTGGTTCCTTGAAGGGGAATTCATGTTTGACAAATTTATTAGAATTCTTGGAGAAAACAAGCAGATTAAAATGGGAACCAGTAGATGTAACCTGTTTTGAATTCCAAAAGCAGGTTTGACATGATACTGCTGATAGGCTACTTCTTAAGATCAGAGCCCATTGTGTAGGGAGTACTGTATTAGTGTAGATAGAGGGTTGGCTACCTAATAGAAATTGGGATGGCATGGCAATTTCAGGATGACAGTCTATAACTAGTGCAGTGCCACAGATCAGTGCTGGGGCCACAATTATTACAGTATTAATGACTTGGGAAAGGAAGGTGAATATACAATAGCTGTATTTGTGGATGACGTAGATGGATGGGCAAGTAGTGATGATGACATACAGATTCGACAGGGCAATACAGTAGCTCCAAGAGCAGGTTAGAAGTTGGAAATTCTGGGGTGAGTAACTCTCCTTCTGTTTTCCAAGTGCCTGTCAATTATCCATAAGGCACAGATCAGGAGTGCGATAGACTAATCTCCACCTGACTAGTTGCGGCTTCAATAAAACTGAAGAATCTTGACACCATACAGGAAAGATTAACCTGCTTGATTGGTACCCCATTCACCACCTTCAACATTCACTTCCTTCACCAGCAGCACTGTGGCAGCAGTGTGTACCATTTACAGGATGTTCTGCAATGACTTGTCAACAAACCCACAGTCTCCATCACCAAAAAGGACAAGTGCAGAAGATCTGCAAGTTCCCCTTCAAATTGCACCATCCTGTTCTGGAACAATCCGTGTCCTTTCAGTGTCATTTGGTCCAGATCCTTGAATTCTCTCCCTAATAGCAAAGGTTTTATCATAAACAACAAAAAGAAATGTTCAGTGCTTATCACAGTAATATCATTTACCAGCACTCAAGGAAATATCATTCCTGTCTTCACCTTCAAATTTCTTACTGCACAGATGCAATCACAAGCATTTCCTTTTGCCAACCTTCTGACATTCATTACATGTTTCTCTGCCACTCCTCGATAGGCAAATCAAAAACTTTTCTCTCACTTTTAAGTACTTTGAAGATGCTCAAGCTTAAGACTTCTTTCTAGCTCTGTTCACCTAGAAACATTCGCAAACATGAAAGCAGTTCTACTGGATATAGATATTCTGAATTCAACCTGTTTGTGTACCCCATGCCCCTGTCAGGTAGGAGTTTGGTTGTGCAAGGGGACTGTATTTTTAGGTTGTAGAAGTTCCACTGAACAAACACCCTAGAAGTTATCTCCCCTGGTAGCTTGGTAGTCATTTAACTGAAGTTGCATAGTTTTTTTGAAAAGGCTGCCTTTTATTTCAGTATTCCAAAGGACTTTTTTTTTAGATTAGATTAGATTACTTAGTGTGGAAACAGGCCCTTCGGCCCAACAAGTCCACACCGACCCGCCGAAGCGCAACCCACCTATACCCCTATATTTACCCCTTACCTAACACTACGGGCAGTTTAGCATGGCCAATTCACCTGACCTGCACATCTTTGGACTGTGGGAGGAAACCGGAGCACCCGGAGGAAACCCACGCAGACACGGGGAGAACTTGGGTTCTGAAATAGAGATAATAGAACTGTGGGCGGCACGGTGGCACAGCAGTTAGCACTGCTGCCTCACAGCGCCGGAGACCCGGGTTCAATTCCCACCGAGGCGACTGACTGTGTGGAGTTTGCACGTTCTCCCCGTGTCTGCGTGGGTTTCCTCCGGGTGCTCCGGTTTCCTCCCACAATCCAAAGATGTGCAGGTCAGGTGAATTGGCCATGCTAAATTGCCCGTAGTGTTAGGTAAGGGGTAAATGTAGGGGTATGGGTGGGTTTCGCTTCGGCGGGTCGGTGTGGACTTGTTGGGCCGAAGGGCCTGTTTCCACACTGTAATGTAATGTAATCTAATCTAAAATGTGCAAACACCATACAGTCAGTCGCCTGAGGCGGGAATTGAACCCGGGTCTCTGGCACTGTGAGGCAACAACGCTAACCACTGTGCCGCCCACAGTTCTATTATCTCTATTTCAGAACCCAAGTTCCTATAATAGCAATATTTCATAAACTTGTTTTCAAATCTCACTGGTCTTTCACCACCTGACCTGTGTAATCGCCTTGATCCCTATAACCCTTTTGGTCAATCCTGTGCTCCTTTTTAGTTCTAGTTACTTGAGCATTCTTTATTCTAATTGCTCTAGCATAAGCAGCTATATCTCCAGTTGCCTTGGCGCCAAGATCTGGAATTTCCCCCAACACCTCATCGCCTCAACTTTGCTTTCCTTGAAGGCAACTCTTAAAACCCACCCATTTGACTAAGCTTTTGGTCATCTAACCAATTATCTTATTATGTTTCTCTGTGAAATATGTCTATGTCTTGTGAAATTAAAGGCACAATTTATATAAATTGTTGCTGAATAGTGTGTGATGCTCCTTAAAGATCATTCTCTTGTCTTGGTACAGTGTACAAATCTCCAGAATATGAGGCTTTGGGCTTCGATTTGACCGTTGAGCGCTTGATCTCCATTGGGTATCCTCAGGAGCTATGCAACTTTGTCTATGATCCTGTTTTCCCTACCAGGTAGGAATTAAAGTGCACAAGGGGACTGTGAGATGGGAGTGTTGGCACTTAATAGCTGTCAAGGGGAGAAAAATCTGTAATGCTCAAAAGGGCAGTGTGATTGTTTTGAATTTCAATGCATTAACCAGTTGAAAATGTTATCCATAATATGCATTGTCACATGATGTGCATTGTGTTCATGAGGATGAATTATTGCCCATAACTAAGTTACCGTGTTTAATGTGCAGTAGATCTCAAAGAAGTAAAGCACTCTGGGGATCTTAAATACATGAAAGTCTTTCTTGCAGCTAATGATCTCATTTGGGGTGAAGACAGGTAATGATATGGCATTGGAAATAGGCTGTACTAATAGTGAGGCAGCATCAAAGGAGAAGGAGAATCGACGTTTCGGGCATAAGTCCTTCTTCAGGAATTTCCTTTGATGCTGCCTGACCTGCTGCGCTTTTCCAGCAACACATTTTTAAGCTCTGATCCCCAGCATCTGCAGTCCTCAGTTTCTCCTGTACTAATAGTGACATGCATATGAAGTCAGAAGCTTGTGACATGAGTTACAAATAGAATGTTGCTAGCAAGGGGAATGGAGTTAGTGTCTAGGGAACAGATATAGAGTAGAGATGGAAAGCAATGGTTTCAATCTTTCCAGTATTTAAATGAAACAACTTCTGTTTATCCAGTACTGGATGTCTGAGAAGCACACTGATAATTTAACAAAAGTAGTGCTGAGGTAGAACTGGACGACACACTGCTTCTGGATGATGTCACTGGGGCCAGCATGTAACTGAGCAAGAAGAAATATTAAGAATAGATTGATTGGAGACACTAGAGGTAATGGTGCAGGAGCAGGAAGAGAAGAGATTGCAATTCTTTCTTTGTCAGTGATTAGGTGCTTTTTTTAAAAAAAGAAATCAGTTTATCAAATTTTAATAAATTCATTTTTATAATGGAATACAGTGAGATTTGAACTCTCACTCGCTAAATCAACCTGCTAAAAGTGGTGTGACTATTTATGGGAGAAAGAGGTACTGTTTTTAAAAGTATAGGCACCTGATTTTGAAACAAAGCCACTCTGTATAAAATGACAGGTTGGTGCAAACAGTGGCCATCCATTCAGTGTGAACATTTGCTGTCCTGTAGTTTAATGGCATAATGAATAAGTGTAGCAGACAAGAAAAGGGTTAATTTGTTTTTGGGTGTCTGGTTGTATTAAGGTGTGATGAGTGTTTCGTAATTAATTTGAGAGTATTGAAAGGACTTTTTTATCCTGTTAATTTTGCAGAGGTCTGATCTTTGACACATTATATGGAAACTTGCTGAAGGTGGATGCATATGGGAACATCCTGGTCTGTGCCCACGGATTCAACTTCATGAGGGGGTGGGTGCTGAGTTTAGCTGATTACCGCTATGTCATTGCTTAACTGTGAATGTGATCCAACACAAGATTGTAATTCTTTTTTACCATTTGCATGTTTATTAGAATTTTAATTAATTTTAAATAACCTCTTTAAAAGTTAAGAACTGAACTTAATATTCAACTCACTATTGTGTAAGAGTTTACCTACTTCATTTCGCGGATAAACTATCAGGTTCTTGGCTGATAGCTCAGTCTTAAAGATCAGAGGTGTTCCAGTCAAAGGCCAGTATGTATAGGCAGGATGGTGTCCTCTGAGGGTCAGTATTTTAAAAAATTCTTTCACAGGATGTGGGTGTCGCTGACTAGACCAGTATGTGTTATCCTTCTCTGATTGAGAGGATGGTGGTGAGATGCTGCTTTAATCTACTATAAAGGGGCACTCAGTGCTGTTAGAGGGTTCCAGATTTTGATCCAGTGAGAGTGAAGAAACAACATATTTCAAGTGGCTTGGAGGAGAAGTTATAAATGGTAGTGTTCCCATGCCTCTGTTGTCATTGTCCTTCTAGGTGGTAGAGGTTCAGAAGGTACTGCTGAAAGAGGCTTGCTGAGTCACTGTAGTGCATCTGATGGTACACACTGCTGCTGTTATGTGTGGTATTGGAGGAAGTGTATGTTTACATTGGGGCACTGATCAAAGAGTTGCCTTTGTTATACTGTTAGGTCTGTACCCTTTAGAGTTTCAAGGAATGAGAGGTGATTTTTATTGAAACATACAAGATCCTGAGGGGGATTTCCAGGATAATTGCTGGAAGGATATTTCCTCTTTTGGAGGAATCTCGATCTTGGGGGGCCTAGCTTTAAATGGAGACCCTTAATTTTTAAGGTTTTGATGAGGTTTTGTTTTTACTGAAAGGAACATTAGTTTTTGGAATTCTCTTCCACAGAGGGGTGGAGGTTGGGGCATTGAAAATAGAGAAGTAGAGGGAATGGATGGGTATGTGGCAGATGAAGTACAATGCAGAGAGGTGTGGGGTGATGCATATTGGTAGGGGTTCTTCAGGGTATCAACAGGAAAAGACAGGAGGTAAAGAGAAACTATTTGGACTGGTTGGGGATTCCAGAAGTAGGAAGCATAGTCTCTGAATTAGGGTCAGACTATTCAGGAGAGATATTAGGAAATGCTTCTACACACACTGGGCGGTAGATGTTTCATACTCTCTTCCACAAACAACAGTGGCTGTGGGATCAGTTGTTAATTTTAAATTAGACATAAATAATTTTTTTATTAAGCAAAGGTATTAAGGGAAATTGGTAAAGACGGGTATATGGAGTTAGGCCACAGCTCAGCCACTATCTCATTTGAATAGTGGAACAGACTGGAAGGGCTGAATGGCCTATTCTTGTTTTTATTCAGGGTGGATTTGGTAGGGCTGGGAGAAACTGTTAATAAAGCATATAGGATACTAGGCTTTATCAATGGGAACATGGAGGGTAAGAGCAAGAAGATTCTGATGAATCTGAATAAGAAACTATTTTGGCCACAGCTGAAGTACTGTGCATGGATCTGGATGTCACATTTAAGGAAAATGCGAAGACATTGGCGAGGCTGTGTAAAATATTTATAAGAATGGTTCCATCATGAGGAATGTCAGTTATGAGAATAAATTAGAGACCCTGGAGCTCTTACGGTGAAGGCTCCAAGGCAATCTGATTGAAATATTCAAAATCATGAGAGTTCTTGACAGAATAAGTCAGGAGAAAATGTTCTCGCCTATAAAAGGATCGAGAATGAAAGATTTTGAAATGATTAGTAAAAGAAGCAGAAGTGATATGAGAAATTTCTCATGCAGTCAGTGTCTGGAATGCATTGTCTGAGTGTGTGGTGAGGCATTTTAAGAGGGAATTAAATGGTTATGTAAAAAGGAAGGATGTGCAGGGTAATGAGTAGAAGGTGGGAGAATGGTACCAGGTGAGTTGTTCACATAAAAGCAGAGTACTGTAAATGCTAGAAATCTTAAATAATAATAACCGCAAATGCTGGAGAAACTCAAGTCTGGCAGCATCTGTGGAGAAAGAAACAGTTAATGTTTAAAGTCCATTGTGATGCTTCAGAACTGAGATGTTTATTTGGAGAGCTGATGCAGATATGATGAGCCAAGTAGCCTTTTGCACTGTAACATTTCTGTGATTCTGTGATATTTGAGGCTGAGTTGGACAAACTTTCAATTGACAATGGAATTGAGGATCATTGGGGATAAGACAGGAAAATGAAGTTAAATCAGTAATCCTAGTGATTTGACAAAATTGACTTGATGTACGAGGTGGTCCACTCCTTTGCCTATTTCTTGTGAACTTGTGAGGAAAATCTCTGGCTGATTAGCTGAGAGACCTTGGTAAAGTATCCTGGTTACTACCACCCTAGCTGATTACTGATCTGTATATAGAAAGACAAAACTTAATGACAATGCTCTTTCACAGCTGTGAAAGAATGTAGCTGTAGGAATTTCTTAAATTGCAAGTTAAATTTCTGATCCCTTGACTGGAAATAGTGCAACATTAGTAGCTGGATATTGTGGGTGAACAGGTAGCTGGAACTGGTGCTATTTCCCAACTTGTTTTCACTTGTCTATTTTGTGTGAAATTTGCCGAGTCATACCTATCAAGCTGTATATAACCCACTGTCTCTCTGATGGCAGGAAATACATTATTCTTTATGTGCTATGGCAAATTACTTCCTTATATGGTCCTTCCTAGGTGAACCTATTGTGATGCTGAGCATGGAGCCAGGGGCATACTTGAGAGTTATTTTAGATAAAACATGCTTTTCCTGTTCTGATGGAACATTATCATTTGGTGCTGAAAGATAACTATGTTACGTGACATGCATGTGTTTTGTGCAGCCCAGATATAAGGGAGCAATATCCAAACAAGTTTATTCAGCGAGATGATACTGAACGCTTTTACATCCTCAACACCCTCTTCAATTTGCCAGGTAAGTTCCTTATCTTTGATGTACAGGCAGGGACAGGTCTTGAGGAGCAGAGGGACCCAGAGGGGGAAATGTTGCCTTTGCTGCTTGCCTCCGAGCGGAGGCTAAGAAAATTTGAGATTGTTTTCATGTGATAGTGATTAGAATCATGGAACATGATCCCTGAAATGTGACAAAAATTGCAGCCCCGTAAGTGAAATTTATCTCATTTGAGGTCACTACAAATCCACAACCTTAACATAATAAAAAGTGGAATCCCAGCTCTTGCACTCTTAAATCTTAGGAAAATCCAGAATCCTGTTGGCCTGCCTATCGGTTCACGTCTCATGGCAGGGAGTGGGGGGAGGGTAATACTCAAAAATGGTATGGCTGCTGCTCCACCATTCACAGACTAGGCTAATCAACAAGACAGAGCCCCATGTTTGGGCACATGGTTAGGTAGACTGCTGTATAATTCCTAAGTTGGCCTTTTTTCCCTTCAGCCCACTTTACTGGAACTATCAGGCTTCAATTACTTACATTCTGACTGGCTGTTTTTGAAGCATTAGGTCCTTTGTACTGAAACTGCATTCTTTAGTGATTTAATGGATAATGCCATGTCTTCTGTTATCTGGCACAATGCTTTGACAAGCCGCTGATCTGGTCTGCTTTCTTGGCATTCCGTTCCATGATGACTTATGTTATGAAAACCACCACCTGAGTTGTCATTCAGTCGCTCATCACTACAGTATTTCCTGCACTTGTGTTCCTTGGTAATCGTTGTTACTGTTGTTTTAGGTGCAAAGGGTGTCTGAATCTGAGTTTGTTTCTCATTGGGGTTCCTGTTATCTTTCCCTCTGCAGAGACCTATCTGTTTGCTTGTCTGGTTGATTTTTTTACGAATTGCCCCCGATACACAAGGTAAGCATTGGTCTGCTTGAGACGAGCTCATGCCCACTGGATGCAGGGCTGCATCCACCTGGGCTTCCCTTTGGGCTCTCAATGGGTTTACTGGATCCTCTTACATTATCTCAGCTATGAAGCTTTCACGCTGACCAGTTTGTTCATGCAAGTAAAAATAGAGTAACTCCTTGGTGTAATTGCTTTGGGCACTCTATGACAGACAAATCTATATCGCAAAGCATGTATATTCCAACTTATCATGGGCTCTTACTCACCTGTTCAATCTCCTTCACAGTCGATGTACACACCTGATCCCCAAAGGTAAGTGAGCAAAGCAGCAGAATATTGGTTGTAGAATCATTTGGCATGGAAACAAACCCTTTGGTCGAACCAGTCCACAACAACCATGTTCCCAAACTAAACTAGTTCCACTTGCCTGCGCTTGCCCCATGTCCCTCCAAACCTTTCCTATTCATAAACTCGTTCAAGTGTTGGAACTGTACCTGCATCCACCACTTTCTTTGGCAGTTCATTCCACACACAAATCACTCTATGTATTTAAAAAAATGTTGCTGTTCATATCCTTTTTAAATCTTTCTGCTTTTCCCTTCAAAATATGTTACATAGTTTTGAACTCTCTCACATTTGGGAAAAGACCATTGTCATTCACCTGTCTATGCCTCTCAAGATTTTATAAACCTCAATAAGGTCAGCTCTCAACCTCCTGAGAAAAAAGTCCAGCCTTTCCGGTGTATTTTTATATCTCAAACCTTCCATTCCCTGCAACATCCTGGTAAATCTCTTCTGCATCCTCTCTAGTTTAATAATATCCTTCCTCTAACAGGGCGAGTAGAAATGTACATAGTACAGCAGAAGAGGCCTCACCAATATTCTGTACAACTACAACATGATGTCCCAATTCCTATATTCAAAGGTCTGAGCAATGAAGACCAGCATGCTAAATGCCGCCTTAACCACCCTGTCTACTGTACATGTTATGCGAATTTCAGAATTATGTACTTGAACCCCGAGGTGTCTCTGTTCTACAACAGAACCCAGGGCCCTACCATTAATTGTATGAATCCTGACATAGTTTGTATGACCAAAATGTACCCAAAATTAACTCCCTCTGCTGTCCTCAGCCCATTGACTCAATTGATCAAATCTCTTTTGTAATCTTAGATAATCTTTTTCACTGTTGACTCTACCATCATCCACAAACTTAGTAATCATACCTGCTGTATTCATCCAAATCCTTTCTACAAATGACAAACAAAAGTGGACCCAGTATCGATCCCTGTGGAACATAATTGGTCACAGCTCCCCAATCCAAAATAAAATCTTCCATCACCATCCTCTGTTTCCATCAAGCCAATTTTGTATCCAATTGGCAAGCTCACCCTGAATACCATGTGATCTAACTTTACTAATTAGTCTATGATGCAAAACATTATCAAAGGCTTTACTAAGGTCCATGCAAACAATGTCTACCACTGTACCATCATTTTTTTGGTTACTTCATTTAAAAATTTGAGATGTAATTTAAGAACATATGAACCAGGAGCAGGAGTAGGCAATCTGGCCCTTCAAGCCCGCTTTGCCATTCAATAAGATCGTGGTTGATCTTTTTGTGGTGTCAGCTCCATTTACCCATCCTCTTACTGTAAACCTTAATTCCTTTACAGTTCAAAAAATTATCTATCTTAGCTTTAAAAACATTCAATGAGGAAGCCTCCGCTACTTCACTGGAAGGGAATTCTACAGATTCACAACCCTTTGGATGAAGAAGTTCCTCCTCAATTCAGTCCTAAATCTGCTCTCCCTAATTTTGAATCTGTACCCTCTTGTTCCTGTTTCACCCACCAGTGGAACCTCCTCCCTGCTTCTATCTTATCTATTCCCTTCATAATTTTATATGTTTCTATAAGATTCTCTGCCCCCCCCCCCCCCCCCCCCCATCTTCCAACACCTTATTCTTCTAAATTTCAATGAACTTAATTCCATCTATTTGGTCTCTCCTCCTAAACCAACCCCCCTCAACTTTGGAATTGACTTAGCAAACCTCCCCTGCACTCCCTTCCGTGCCAATACATTCTTCTCAAGTAAGGAGACCAAAACTGCATGCAGTGCTCCAGTCGTGGCCTCATCAGCACACTGTACAGTTGTAACATCACCTCCCTGCATTTAAACTCAATCCCTCTGGCAATGAAGGACAAAATTCCATTTGCCTTCTTAATTACTTGTTGCACCTAAAGACCAACCTTCTGTGATTCATGCACAAGGACACCCAGATCCCTCTGCACAGCAGCATGCTGTAATATTTTACAATTCAAGTAAGTCCTTTTTACTGTTGTTCCTATCAAAATGGATGACTTCACATTTATCAACATTGTACTCCATCTGCCAGACCTTTACCCACTCACTTAAACTTTTCCTTGCACAAAACCATACTGACTATCCCTAATCAATCCTTACCTCTGAATGCATGTAAATCCTATCTTTCAGAGTCACCTCCAAGAATGTACCCACTCATAAGTATAGTTTCCAGGCTTCTTCTTACAGTATTTCTTGAACAATGGCGCAACATTAGCCACCTTCCAGGCCTCGTATTCTTCTCACCTATTCATGCCTTGTCCCTGGCCTACTAACACTTTGAGCAAAACAGGAACCTTGGAATCCCGTGGAGTATTATTTGCTCTTTCTCAGAAGCTATCCTTGTTAGTCCCTCATTTTCGGATATTAATCTAGCTATCTTGAAGTTATAACAGTGGGGATTTCTATTGTACCTAATTTTTCTTATTTTCCAAATCTTGCTGTACTGGTGACCAAAATCCAGTAATTAGAAATTTAAGCTCAAAGAAAAGTGAAATTGTCTGAAGGCAGACCTTTTTGAGTATTAAGCCTTTCATGCTCTTTTTGGACAGTGAAACCTGTGCACAGCTGTAGGTGGCGCTCAGTATCCCTCAATCTTGCTGCTGCTTGTAGCTACTCCTCCTGCCATGTGTCCACTGTCATGGCAGCCACACTGTGACACCTGTCATCCAACCATGATTAGATTGAACCTTCTTTCTAGTTGCCCTTTGCTTTGTCTTTTAGAAGAGATCGCTAAAGCTTTTCAGCTCTGATCAAATGACAAAATACTGTTATTTTCTTTTCTAGACATCACTTTTTAGACTCCTCTGTGCTCTTGCAGTTTCAAGTATATGGAATTCCCCTTTCATCTACATTTCATAGGCCTTTACTATCTTCAATGGATATTTACCCTTTGTCCAAGTTTTTTAGACATACAGGAGAGTGGATAGAATGTAGTTTCTTGTGAGTTCTTGTTACAAGTTTGAGTTTTCTTGTTAACACAACCGTCATCTTAAAATTATTTCAGGCAATTTCAAACCTTTGTATAACTTCTGCATCGCATCTGCCATTATCTGCTACCATTTAACCTAAATAGACAAACTTATCTACTTGATCCAATGTGACACTGCCCACTTCAATCTTAACTCTAGTTTGTTCTAATTTCTTCCTTCCAACTACCATTGTTTTTCTATGTTTTGATGTTTATTCTCAATCACATTCTAAACTTCACGATTTTGCTTGATCTACAATATTTTGTGTGGCCTCTTCTGATTTTGCAAATAGTGATGTTGTTAGTGAACCAAAGGTTTATTTTGTTCTTGCTTTTAGGTTTTAACTGTGAAGCTATATCTAATTCTGAATATTAGCTCTGTGCACAGATTGATGGTCACGTGCTGTTGCTATTCACTGACTTTACTCTTCACTTAAACATGCCTGATTGTCCCCCTTCCAGTGTGTTGCTTGCTATTCAGTCCTGGTATTGGTTCTGGATAGCTCTCTCATCTTTAGTGGCATCGAATATAAAATAATTAACAGCACCAAACACTTCCTTCACAATCTACAAAGCTAATGTAAGTGTTTGTGTTTCCACTTCACATCTAAATGCACACCCTAAGTTCCAGACTCACCTTGCCACTTTTCTCTTAAATTCTCCAGAGATGTCTTGAAAGAAATGAGAAGTAGGAGGAGGTTGTTCAGTCCGTTGAGCCTGCTCCATTGTCCAATTAGATCTAGGATAATCTTCTGTCTCAACACTTTTTTTTGCACTCTCTGCACATCCCTTGATATTTTTAATACTTAGAAGTTCATCAATCTCTGTCTTGAACATATTAAATGGTTGAGCTTCCATAGCCTCTGGGTTACAGAATTACAAAGATTTATCAGCCCTTGAGAGAAGAAGTTCCTCCTCATCATCTCATTTGGAGAATTCTGAAATGTTTCAATCCCAGGCTTGCTTTTTCTTTTTGGCAACTTAATGAGCCTTTTCCTTTGATCTACACAACCTTCAACTTCTCTTGTTAGCCATGCTTGGAACAATGGAGTGTATATAATATTCTTCTTTAAATAGCTGTCTACCATTGAACACATTTTGATAGTTTCCCAACCTTTCATAACTCATCTGTTCTTTGTATTTTGGATTTTCATTGTTTGGAGATAAGTCCCTGGTTTCATATTGAAATAGCTTACTGACGAACCTAATGTAAAGGGTAGAGGGTTTAAATTTGTGCACCAATCCAAACCTCAACTGCCTTCCTGTCTCGCAACTACCACCACAGGAATCAATGAAGAGAGAGGGTTGGAATGTCATGGATGATTTGCTGGGAACACATGGAAATTGACTGTGAAGAACAATTGTTCTGACAGGTGTGAGTTATAGAATAGACTGATATTCAGAAGCTTTGCTTGATTGGGTTCTAAGATACTTCTGTTGTCTTTAAATCCAATATTATTAGCTCCTTAACCTGTGACTGTCTGTGTCTCTTTCTTTTATTTTCCTCCTGCTTGCTTTTCTTTCTTTTCTGTCTCTCCCTCCCTTCCTCGATGGAGTCCATGATAAAGCAGGTTGTACAAGGCTTAGCAATGAATCTGCTTGCTGGTTCAGATGGTGTCTTTTTCTCCCCTTTGGTTGCCATTGACTGTTCTCATGCTGGTGTCAGATGAAAGCTCACCTGATCTGATGCTCTTTATACACAGCTGTGAAACAGGATTTAAAGATGATGATCTCTTCATGTCCTACAAGAGTATGTTCCAGGATGTGCGAGAAGCTGTCGACTGGGTCCACTACAAGGTAATTAGTATAGTTTAAAAATGTGCACTTCGTGTCTAGTGAATCTTGTATTGATTTGTGAGCCAGAAATCATGAGTTCTGACCTGAGTGTACTGTAAATGACAATGTTTTAAATAACCAAATTCTGCCTGGATCAGTGGTGCTGGAAGAGCACAGCAATTCAGGCAGCATCCGAAAACCTTCGAAATCGACGTTTCGGGCAAAAGCCCTTCATCAGGAATAAACCTGATGAAGGGCTTTTGCCCGAAACGTCGATTTCGAAGCTTTTCGGATGCTGCCTGAATTGCTGTGCTCTTCCAGCACCACTGATCCAGAATCTGGTTTCCAGCATCTGCAGTCATTGTTTTAACCAAATTCTGCCATCAAGTGGTAAGAAAGGAGAATTGCAGCATTTAAAAACAAATTAGATTAGATTACTTGGTGTGGAAACAGGCCCTTCGGCCCAACAAGTCCACACCGACCCTCCGAAGAGCAACCCACCCGGACCCATTCCCCTAACACTACGGGCAATTTAGCATGACCAGTTCACCTGACCTGCACATTTTTGGGAGTTGTACTTGCCTCAGTAATTGTTTATACCCAAATTGTTTTACTGCATCTAGCTGCCTGATCTATAATATGTAAGAGTTTTGAAAATCACATTAAATCAACCTGTATGTTTGTTATGCTTTCTGCACACGTGAATGAGTGTTTCACCTGGGAGATTACTATACGAGAGTACACTGCTATACGCGTGGTCTGACTCTATATTTTTATTTAGGGATCTTTGAAAGAAAAGACTTTGGAAAACTTGGCAACCTATGTTGTTAAAGAGGTAAGTTAGTATGCGTATATCTGATTCTGTATCCATCTTTAGAGGTGCATCATTTGTGGGCTGGCCTTGGACTGGGTGAGGTTTGGAGGTTGCTAAAGGGAAGCAGGTTGAAGCGTGGGAAGGGGATCTGGTGCTGGGAACAGTTATTGCTGAAACCAAGTGATGTGAAAGGACTAGATAATGGCATTTCTGTCTGACTAATCAAGTAGTTTGACACACTTTTTTGTTTATCTTTCAGCCTAAACTTGCACTGCTGCTGAGCCGAATGAATGAAGTTGGCAAAGTATTTTTGGTCACAAACAGTGATTACACTTACACCAATGTGAGTAACTATTATCAGCAACATAGTAGGTTTGGAGGTGATCATCACTAAACAGTGTCTGTGGTATACTTTTGTGCTAGCTTGGGCATGATTTCAAACATGCCCAAGCCTGTTCCTGAAGAAGGGCTCATGCCCGAAACGTCGATTCTCCTGCTCCTTGGATGCTGCCTGACCTGCGCTTTTCCAGCAACACATTCTCAGCCATGATTTCAAACAGGCCTTTTCACGACTGGTACCCCTGTCATGGGTAAGGAAGGGCTGCCATTTAAAAACTGCTCACTTGCAGATCAGCAAGTGGAGCTAAGTGTTCAAGTGAAGCAGTACTTGAGCATGGATGATTCATAGGCATCCTTCGGAATTAGACGGTCCAGACAGGATTATTGACCCCTTTTAGATCTGTATACATTCTTGAAAGGTTTTTCAAAATGAAAACCACCTTTTTCTGTGTATACCCAGCACATTCTTTTCCAGTCAAGGTGTAGGTTGGCTCCTGCATGAATCCATCATTCATCTTTGAAGCATAATTTGTTTTACAGTTAATGCTGGTAAATTTGCTTCATGAATTCTAGAATCGGAGGGACTGAGCAGAAATATAAACCAAAGCCTTTTAACACCATGTTGATCACCTGTTTCCCTCCATCTCTATAGACAACTATTAAGACTGACAGATTGATAGTTTGACACACATTATGGGTGGGAAAAATACAGAGACAGGGTGAACAAAATTCTGGAGACCAAATGTCCAAATCACAAGGGTGTATTAAGTTGTGTCTCAAGGTTCCTCTTGATGTTTTTCTTTTGTTTTGATGCACTGGTCATTCTTCTTTTCTAGTTGTTCCGATAGACCTGACTCTCTCAATGTAAGAATTATTTATTTAAGGTTTCTGTTTTCCTATTTTTATTGCCCCATATGAAGGGAGAGATGGATGCTTTCATTTTGCGGTCTTTGGATGTTTCTGCTGCATATGCCCCTACAGCTTTGGTTGAGCTGTGTTTTGTTACAATCTGAGGGCTGTCATCAGGCAGAATTTCCTTGATGCAAACTCTTGATGCCTGTTGGAGAGGGATTTTAAAGAGGAGTCTGAGTTCAGTGTTCTGTAGCACAAATCGATCTTTCTTCGGTGCTCCTTTACCACGTGTGGAGAGGTTGAATGCAACATTGACATCAGTGCTTGTCACATCCCTCTGACTTACACGTCCAATCATGTGAATACACGATCAATGTGGACAACCTCATGGTCCATCTTGGGTCCTTCCATCATCTTGTGATGTTTGCCAGACCACCGCATCACCTGAAACTGGGCTCTTATGATTATTGATCATATTCCAATGTCGATTGTTACGTCCCTTCCCAGACATTTGCAGGCTGCATCGTATACTTGTTTATTACTCATGACTTTTCGAATTTGGTCACGTAATTCATATTCCTTGCTGATTTTAGTACAGAAGAGTAAAAAGGATGTTAATTTCTATCAATTGTTATATTTGTAATATCAGCTCTTATATAAAGTTACTAATAAACGTCATACATAATTAAGCCCAATACTATGATTCTGTGACAAAGCTAACAATTTCAGGAGCAGCTTCCCTCTTATTCGACTTGCGAAGCAACAGTTGTTTATTCTCTTGAGGTCATAGTGACCCTGTTTCAAAATTGTTTCTGCCCCCGGCTATATTATTTATCTCTCTGTACTCTTAGAGTTATTTTATTATACTTTTTGTTCTAATCTTGGAGAAAAAAGTTTCTTCAAGGGGGTCTCTGCATTCAAGGTTAACTGCCTACAGAAATTTAATTCCCAATTTCTAATAAATTTAAACTTCTATTTTTGTACGACTATGTGTCTACTCTAATATGTAATTACTTTTAAATCAAAACCTCATCTCAGGTGAGTCATGCTTTTCCTTTCTATTTCATGTAAAATTCTAAAATCTCAAATCAAATGGTTTTCATCTGAGCTGTTTTTAATCTCGTCCCATCTTACTAAGACCAGGAGGCATTTTGTTGTCTGTCTGTGAAGATCATGATTTGAGCTATATGAAATACTGCATCAGCTAAAATTTCAATGGTTTGTGCCACTTAAAAAGAAAACCCTTAATAGCCATTTGTCATATTCAGCCATGGGTAACTACAATGCCACTCAGCCTTAAAATCTCTCCCTCACTGGCTTCAAAAATGACATTGTCACAGTTAAAAACATGCAGCACTTGATTTCCAAGTTGCAAAGCTTTCATCAGTTCTATAGCAGTCTAACTTCCATTTCAGCTTATAGTCCCAAAAAGGAAAAAATTGTAGTCTATTACATCATTTATACACCATACTGAGATGCTCTAGACTTTTCAGTCTCCAATAGGAAGCTGAGGTAATTTGTGTTTAACTTTTTAACAAAATGATGCTTACTCTTTTAACAGCACCTTTTTTAATATCTACCTGCGTGCAGGCAGAAACTTGGGACATTATCTACTAATATTTAAAATAAATGGAGCCTGTTTCTCTCTTCTCTTTCCTTTTGTCATTTAACAGTACTATATATGTTCAGTAACAGCTGGGAACACAATGTGACCATTCAAACTCGCCGACTGAGTTCAGACCAGCTGCTGAGTGTGTAAATACTCCCCTTTTATGATGTGTTGATGTTTAGCGTTCTTGGAAAATTGCTGATGATTCCAGTGACTCTCTTTTTATTTTCCAGAAAATCATGACGTACATGTTTGACTTCGCACATGGTCCTGAGGTAGGTGGTGTTTATGGAATTTCAGAAGTGAGATGGGAGTCTGTCAACAGAAGATAGCTGAAAAGGAATAATAACTTGGTTTAGGAGTATCTGATTACTCATTTTTTAAACGGCACTGTAACTGAATGAAAGTAGAGAGGGATGTGAAATTTGTAAGATGTGAAATTTGTAAAATGTGTCAGGGACACGCTCATAATCAGTATGTTAGTACAAAAGAGACACAAACCGCGTCAGAGAGAGAGAATTCTATGATACAGAACCCTGTGAATAATAAGGAAATTAGAAACAAAGTAAGTTTGAAGCAGAGAGCAAATGGGGTCAAATAGTAAAATTTAACAGATTAATTTCCTTTATTGATCCCCTCCTTATTTTCTAAAAGAGTGAAAATGTAGAAGAGGTCCTTTTATTTTCAAAAAAATACAAAAGGGACAATAAAATAGAATTTATTTCTAACCTTTTTACAAATGATCCTTATTATTCTAACAGTATAAATTCTAAAATCCATTTGTAAAAAATTATTGAATGCCCAGCAGAAGTCCCCTTTCTTTTCTATCTCTCCTTTCTCTCAATCCCATGCATGTGGAGGCTGTTACTCTGTCTGTGTCTATCTCTGTTATGGTTTTCTGTTTATTAATCTCTTTTCTCACCTTGTATGCTGATGTCAGTCTCTCAAGCTATTTGTCCTGACGAAATTTCTATTTCGCTGAAGATACTTCATTTGTGTTTTTGCATGTGAACCAGGTTTTTGTTTGTTACTTCCCAAGAAGTGTAGTCTATGGTCTGCAATGATGTTCAGAACACTCCTTTTTTTTTCCTTATTTTATTTTGCTATAGCCTGGCACTGCTCACCGCCCATGGCAGTCATACTTCGACTTGGTTGTAGTGGATGCTCGGAAACCACTGTTTTTTAGTGAGGGAACAGTTCTGCGACAAGTGGACACGGTGAGTTGGAGTAGAGCTTAATATTAAAGTTTAACTCTTTATTTTGTTATTAAGAGTGTGGAGTGTGAGGAGGAGTGAGTCTACACAATGCTGTGATGGCATAGGAGTCCCTAAGTTGGATTGGGAGTTTTACAGAGGTATTGGGCTCTGGAATAGATGCTAAATTTCGGGATTTTTGTTTCCTTTTTTTAGTTTCAGTGTCACACATGTAAGTTTGGCTTTATAAAAAGAGAGTGTACAAAGAGTAAGGAATTTACACTAATCTTTTTGAAGGCAAATCATTGGCCTGGTTTGGAAATTGGCAGGGTGGCATGAAACAGTATGAGGATCATGGGCAGGTACTAAAATTAGCTAACATGACTTACTGATATCCTGTAATGATTATGCTGGATCCTCAAATGTTCAGTCTTTCTTAATGGCTTAAGTGATGGGATAGAAAAACATGTATTAAAAATTGATGATGATAATGGCAATATTAAACCTTGTAAGTGGAAGCATGAAATTGCAAAGAAATATTAATAGATGAACAAATAGCACATCTATAACTAAAGGATTCCAATAGGCTAATGTGAGATCGTTGCCTTTTTGAGCTCCCAAAGGACTGAGTTGGGATTTTCTAAATAGTGAAAAGCTAGTGTAGTGTCAAAGAAACCTGGGGTAGAGAGGTCAATAAAATGGCATGAAATGTGTGGAAATTAATCGTAAAAGATAACTGAATGGCAGGTTTGATATCTAAAGGATAAGAACACAAGAATTGTGACAACCTATTTGGAAAATTGTTGACTGTCAAGCTCCACTGCTCCTGGAGTCACTACAAACAGTAATGATTTAATTAAAGCATGCAAAGTCCCTGATTTACCTGCCTCATGGAATCAAGTAACAGAAAAGACTGACTGGGTTCCTGTACTTGAAATTCTATTCATTACAAAGAAGTCAATTCTAATCACAAGTAGCAATGAACATATGACTCGACAAGTTATAATTCTATACCCCTGCCCCCCCCCCCCCCAAAACTGTTACATTTACATACTGACAGACACAAACAGTAAAACTAGTTTTGTGGGTAGAGGTGGGGAAAAAAACTGGATAATTCAGCTTAATGGCATCAGTCACAAGGGTTTGTTGAAATGTGTTCCTTTTGGCTTGCAAGTACATACTATTCTTCAGTCTCCCTTCTCCAAGTCCTTTTTCACTTCTTGAGAGAGACTGAACAATTGGTATATTTACTACAAAGTCTTCTAGTTACTGGTTGAAGGTAATAACTTCAGTATTTGATTGGAGAAAATAAGCTGTCTTTCCATTTTGGGTAATTTTTCTGTACAGAGAGACACACACATACAAATTGTCCCTCCAGCATTCTGAGGTCTTCTCTTTACCATTCACACCTATGGCTGTCAGTCAGATGGGAACCAATCAGAGTTGTTGTCATGCAGCTAACCTTTAGTATCCATGGCTGGTCAATTACAGAAGGAGAAAGTGAGGTCTGCAGATGCTGGAGATCAGAGCTGAAAATGTGTTGCTGGAAAAGCGCAGCAGGTCAGACAGCATCCAGGGCAATTACAGAAACCAATCAGCTCCCTATTGCCTGCCAAATCTCTCTCTGCACACACTCTAGTGTTGTCATCTACTAACATCCCTCTTCTTTGACCCAACTCACAAACTGCTTGAACAAAGCGTCAGTGTAAACACCACACATAATGAGTTTTCGTAACTTGTCTTCAAAAGTTCAATATTTTCCTTAGTATTTGAGTTTTGAAATAGTATGTTTTTAAAAAAAAATTGTTCACAATCAAAAATACAGAAAGTACAATGTATGGTCTTTACATATGTATGGTAGAAGTAATAGTTCAACTTTACAAAGCCCTGGTTAGGTCACACCTGGAGTTACTGAGCTTGGTTCTAAGCACTTCTCCTCTGGAAGTATGTATTGGCTTATTCTTGTTGGGAGCAGGTTTAACGAAATGATACCTGGATTCCAAGGCATAAATTGTGAAATGAGGTTGCAGTTTCTAGGTTATGTTCCTTCAAATTTAAAAGATAAAGGGGTGATTGGGTCGACATTTAAGAAATTAGAGTTTTTAATGCAGCCACCATATCCATTGGTCCAGCATGAGGGGAGATGGTCTAAAAAGTCAAGCCAGACCCCTCAGGAGTGGAATTAATTAAGAAATAGCTCTACATACAAAAGTTGGTAGAAATTTGGAACACTCTTCTGAAAACAACAGTTGATTATTGTTGGGCATCAATATTAGGGATTTGGAGTAAAGGTGGATATGTGGAGTTAGGTCACAGGTGAGCTGTGATCTCTGTGAATGGTGGCAGACTGAATGGTCTCTTTATATTCCTATGTTTACAAACATAACACTTCAGCTGGGCGATAATCGTTATGTTAAATTCTGGGCTGTACACTTTTTGAGATTTGAAGAGGATGTAGATGAGAATAACTGGAATGGTGTGACTTCAGTTATGCGGAGAGACTTAAGACTGGAATTATTGTCCTTAGTCCAAAAAAAAAGTTAAAGTTGGTTTAAATGAGGAGTGCAGAAGTAGAAACTGTTTCCACTGACAGAAGACTCAGTGACCAGAAGTAATTTGAAGTTGGTTGATTTAAAAAAAAAAAGAGGGAAGATGAATAGATTATTTTCTTACACAATAAGTTGTACAAACCTTTGACTTAAGATCAGCAGTAGGACATTTGACCCCATGAGCTTGCTGTGCTATTCAGTGAGATCATGGTTGATATGTTTGAGTTTCACATTCCAAATTGCCATCCACTAGCTGACAAGACTCTATCCATCTCTGCCTTAAAAATATTGAATGATCCTGCTTATACCATCTTCTGAGGCAGTTTGCTCCAAAGAGAGGGAACTCTCTGGATCTGTGCTAGATATTTAAAAGAATTATTAGGAGAAACTTTAAAAAAAAATCAGCAGTGAATTAATACAGCCCTTTAAACCTACTCTACTATTAAATATGATCATGGCTGACTTTGAGTTCAAGTTAACTTTCATGCCTACTTCTTATATCCTTCAGTTCCATGAGACCAAAAATCTTTTGATCCTAGCAATAGAGACTGCAAAACCAAGTATTGTGTTCCAAAAGATTCCCAACACTGAAGAAATGTCTCCACTCAATACCTTATTCGAAAATTATGCTCACATGTTCAATTCTCCTCAGCTCTGTTGAACCTGTCAAATCCCTTCAGAATTTCCTATTTCATTTTAATTCTTATCCTTCCAAACTCCCAAAGAATATTCTTCCAGTTTACTATGTTACTCATTACAGGATGACCCTGTGATCCCAGGGATCAATCTAGCAAAACATCACGACAGTGACGGTAGTATCCGGGGGATAGTCTGTAATGTCTGATTTTGAAAGTATGGGTTGTTTCTTGACTAGTCTTTGGGGCAGCTTTTGATTGGGACTTTGAGTTAATACAGCTGTGCACGCTGTTGTTTCTGATGCATAGCTTGATGTCAGGTAATTTTTCAAGTTTCATTCCCTTGACTAGACTTTGTAGTAGTTCGACACAATTGGGTGGCTTGATGAGTCATTTCAGAGTGGAATCAAACGTCAACCACTTTGCTGTGGTTCTAAATTTGTCTACTTCTATCCCAGGTCCCTGTGTTTCTTCTTGACCCTCTTTAACATTGCACTACTTTGTTGATCTTGCATCTCCTAGCTTCCAAAATTTATCACATGCCTCTATTAAATTTCATTTGCCAGATGCCTGCCCGTTTCACCAATCCATCTACCTTTCTATGAAGTCTATTCCTGTCCTCCCAAATTACAGTATTTTCATGTTTTGTGTCATCTGCATACTTTTTGAAATTGCATTGTGTGTAAATCTTTTCAGCTCACAACTCTAGAATATTTAGTTTGTCCAGCAGTGGTGTGCAATGATATGATGGAACTCACTGAATTCACCAGAATGGAGACTGGATGTGAGTCTGCCTCTGCCAGTCATCCATCAGTTGGATTACTTGCAAGAAGATACTTACATTTTTACAAAGAAGGTTAGTGGGTAGAGGAGGGGGCTGCAAGAAGGGAGAAAGGGAGGAAGGAAGGGTCTGCAAGAAGGAGTATTGAGGGAAGGGCTGCCAAAGGGATGAAGGAGGATAAGGCTGCCAGAGGAGTGGAGGGAGTGAGAATCTGTAAAGGAGACCAATGGTGCAACATGAGGAAATACTCATTTGGAACCAGGAAAACTTTAACTCACCTGAGGTAATGAATTCCCTGCAAATAAATGTGAAATTTCTAGTTTAAGGTTGCCTAAGGTACTTGGATGCTGTTGTAGTGGGCAGTATGTCAATTGTTAGCTTAAATCTGGGATATATTAGAGAGAGAGTCTTGGAAAAGTAAATCATGTTTAACCAACTTATTGAAGCTTTTTGGTGTAGTATACGGAGTGGATAAAGGGGAATCGGTGTATCTGTTGTGCTTTGATTTCCAGCAGACTTCTCCCTATACCTCTTGATCCCCCTATTAATCAAGAATGTATCTATCTCAGTCTTAAATACAGTCAATGACTTGGCTTCCACGGCTTTCTGCGGCAATGCGTTCCACAGATCCATCCTCCTTCAAATGAAGAAATTCCTCTTCATTCTTGGTTCAAAAGGGTCGTCCACTCTTTTTCCAGGCCTCTCAGTCTTCTGTAAGTTTCAATGAGAATTCCCACCCCCACCCCCACCCCCACCCCCACCACCATCACCACCACCCTATACTTCTAAACTCCATTTCCATACAGACCCAGAGCCCTCAACTGCTCCTCATCATGTGACAAGCTCTTCATTCCTGGGATCATTCTTGTGAACGTTTTCCGGACTCCATCCAAAGCCAGCACATTTTCCCTTAGATATGGGAACAAAATTTGCTCACAATATTGACCAAAATCTTACCCAGCCTCAGCAGGACAACCCTGCTTTTGTGTTCGAGTACGCTCATAATTAAAGGCTAACATCGCATGTGTCTCCCTAATCACCAACTGAACCTGCATATTAATATTAAGAGAAGCCTGAACTAAGTTTCCCAAGTCCATTTTTGCTTCAGATTTCGAGCTTTTCCTCATTTAGAAAACAGTCTATGCCTCTATTTTTTTCCCACCAAAGTGTATAACCATACACTTTGGTGGGAAAAAAATAGAGGCATAGACTGTTTTCTAAATGTTTCCCCCATTTATTTCCATATACCACAAATTTGCCTACTCTCCTAGCCTGCCCAAGTCCTTGCCACTTTCTCTACGCTACCTGTCCCTCCACATACCTTTGTTTCATCAAATTTAGCAACAATGCCCTCAGTTTCTTTGTCCAGATCATTAATGTGTAATGTGAATAGATGTGGTCCCAAAACTGACTCCTGTAGAACTCCATCAATCACAGGCTGCCATTCTGAACAAGACCCTTTTATTTCCACCACCTGCCAGTCAGCCAATCCCCTATCCATGTAAGTATCTTGCTCTTAACACCATGGGTTTGTAACTTTATGTCCTGTGCGATTACTTTTCAAAGGCCTTGTGGAAATCAAAATAGGTCACGTCCACTGGTTTACTTTGTCTAACTTGCTGACTAGCCACCTGGAAGAATTCTAACAGATTTGTCAGATACAACCTCCCCTCGACAAAGCAGTCATGATTTGGAGATGCTGGTGTTGGACTGAGGTGTACAAAGTTAAAAATCTCACAACACCAGGTTATAGTCCAACAGGTCTATTTGGAAGTACTAACTTTCAGGTGGTTGTGGGGTATAAGATCATAAGACACAGAATTTAAAGCAGAAGTTTACAGTGTGATGTAACTGAAATTATACTTTGAAAAATACCTAGATTGTTTGTTAAATCTCATCTTTTAGAATGGGCCTATTGGTTTCAGTTCTTTCATATGTAAATCTCAGAAATTTCTTAAAGTTACATTCTCAAGTGAACTTTATTTGGGCCAACATAGCACCAATTGTTATTACATTGAAGGTGTGAGGTACCCTGTGTGAGGCTGCCTGTGCCCCAATGTTCAGACTGATTCTAATCTTAAAAAAAGGGATTTACAGAATCTTACAAAAACATGCAGTTTTTGAACAAAATAAAATGTAATTCTGCAAGTACAAATTCAACCCACAAACTTGTATGTGTGTAAGTGTAAAGGGATATAAGTCTTTATAAGAATAGTAATTCTTATATAGACTTCTATTCTTATAAAGACTTGTACCTCTTTACACTCTCAAACTACACACACACACACACACACACACACACACACACACACACACACACCCTGCCCACCACCAACAGACACCCACCCACATGCACGCATACACATATAAGTTTGTGGGGTGAATTTGTACTTGCAGAATTATATTTTACCTTGCTCAAAAACTGCATGAATCCATGTAAGATTCTGTAAATCGTTTTTTAGATTAGAATCAGTCTGACTATTGTGACACAGACAGGCTCACACCTTAAATGCATTATCTGGGCCAACATGACACCAATTGTTAAAGTTCATTTGAGAATGTAACTTTTAAAAAAGTTTTGCAATTTACATATGAAAAAACTGAAACCAACATGGCATTCTAAAAGATGAGAGACTTAACAAACAATCCAGGTCTTTTTCAATATATAATTTCAGTTACATCACACTGTAAACTTTTGCTATAAATTCTGTGTCTTATGATCTTATACTCCTCAACCACCTGATGTAGGAGTAGTGCTCCGAAAGCTAGTACTCCCAAATAAACCTGTTGGACTATAACCTGGTGTGTGATTTTTGGATAATGGGGCAGCTGTAGATGTCATCTACAGAACTTGGACTTCCAGAAGGCATTTGATATTGTGCTGTGTGAAGGGTTAATACATAAGGTAAGGTCACATGGGCTTAGGGCTAGTTTGTTAGCCTGGACATTGGCTAACCAACAAAGCAGAAAATCGGGATAAATGTGTCTTTTTATGGATGATGGAAATGTGTTGCTGGAAAAGCGCAGCAGGTCAGGCAGCATCTAGGGAACAGGAGAATCGACGTTTCGGGCATTAGCCCTTCTTCAGGAATCCTGAAGAAGGGCTAATGCCCGAAACGTCGATTCTCCTGTTCCCTAGATGCTGCCTGACCTGCTGCGCTTTTCCAGCAACACATTTCCATCTCTGATCTCCAGCATCTGCAGACCTCACTTTCTCCTCTTTTTATGGATGGCAAGATGTAACTAGTGTGGTGTCACAAGATTTGGTTCTTGGGTCCTAACTACTTACAATCTATATTAATGACTTGGATGCAGGGATAGATAGCCAAATTTGCAGATGGTGTTAAAATAGGTGGGAAAGTAAATTGCAAGGAAGACATATGAAATTTACGAATGCATATGGTTAGGTTAGGTGAATTTGCCAAAATATGATAAATTACATTAATGTGCATGAATGTGAGGTTATCCATTTTAGTTGGCATAGAAAGACAACTTATTATCTAAATGGAGAGAAACTTCAGAGTGCTTCAATGCAGAGGAATTGGCAGAGGATGTCCTCGTGCATGAATTGCAGAAAACTAGTGTGCAAGTTATAAGGAAAACAGATGGATTTTGGTACTTGTTGCTAAAGGATTAGAATGTAATAGTAGGGAGGTGTTGCTGCAGCTATACAAGGCAGTGGTGAGACTGCACCTGGAGTATTGCATGCAATTTTAGTCCCCTTACTTGAGGTAGGATGTTGTTGCATTGGAGGCATTTCAGATGAGGTTCATTAGGTTAAGACCAAAGGTGAAGGTATAATGAGAAATTGAGCAGTTTAAGTTCATAATTATCTGGCGCTTAGAGTGAGAAGAGATCTAACTGAGGTGTATAACATGCTAAAAGGGATTTACACTGTAGACATAGTGAAGATGCTCCCTCACATGAGGCAACATAGAAATAGAGATCATTGGTTTTAGGATAAAATGTAGCAAATTTAAAACAGATGTGGAGAAATTACTTCTTTCAAAAGGATCATGAATATGGAATTCACTATCCAAAGTGTGATGGATCTCAGAACGTTAAGTAAATTTAAGAACAAAATGGGCAGGTTTTTAATTAGCAGTGGGTTGAAGGATGATGGAGATTGGGCAGGAAATGGGGTTGAGGCAGAGGTGAATCAGCCATAATCATATGGCAGAGCAGGCTCAAGGGGCTCAATTACCTATTCTTCTTAGTTATTTTGTTGATTGTCTGACAGGAAAGGTTAGTCAGCATGATCCTGAAAGGTTGTGAAATTGTGGATGTGGAAAGGATGTTTCCTCGTGTGGAGAATCTGGAACTATGGGGTTACAGTTTAAAAATAAACGGTCACCCATTTAAAACAGATGAGAAAGTTTCTCTTGTTGAGGGTCATAAGTCTTTGGAACTCTTCCTGAAATGCTAGTTGAAGCAGCATTAGGCAGAGTCTACCTAAGACTCCACTTACAAGGAGCCATGCACCTGCACTCCTAAGTCTCTTTGTTTGGCAACACTTCAAAAAAAAAATTGAGCCCTGCATCCGTCAGATGTAAAGACTGCATTTTCACTTTCTTTCTGTGTAGGCAACTGGTCACCTGAAGATTGGGACACACACAGGACCCCTTCAGCATGGGATTGTGTACTCGGGTGGTAAGTACACCAGCAGTTAGTTTTCTCTTTTTGCCTATTGGCTACTATTAACTCATCTTGATATGCCTGCTGTCAGGAGAGAGAGTTCATCAGACCTTACACTTGCATATGTCACATTGGCACCTGTGTTCTGCCTAATATAGGAACTACGTCAGAGTTTGGTGACCACCAAAATCATTTTTTAATTTCCTGTCTCCCAAACCAGGGTGCTGAGCTCCAAAGTTTGCCCAAGCTGAGATCAACCAACTTAGCAACCATTAGTGTGTGGACAAGAGTAAGAAATCGTCACCTGGAGCAGAGTTAGTCCTGGGGAAAGATGGGAACTTGTGTTCTAATCAAGAGTGGGAAAGGTGGTGGTAGAGGTGCAGTAGGTGGAATGTTGGGACTGAAGCTGTCATGGGTGTTGGGACCGTGTTGTCTACTCACACCCTCCCCCCAGCCTTCTTTGTGTCTGGTTTGTGGTATTGTTCATATGGATCAGACGTCAGACGTGAAAGAGAAGATGTCACATGATTCTTGCTGTCTGTTTTTCAGGTTCCTCAGATATTATGGGTGACCTGCTGGGGACAAAAGGCAAAGACATTTTGTACATCGGTGATCACATTTTTGGTGATATTTTGAAGTCGAAGAAGCGACAGGGCTGGAGAACATTCCTGGTCATCCCAGAACTCGCTCAAGAGCTACATGTCTGGACTGACAAAAGCAGTAAGAGGATAGTGCTGACTATCTGTTGTTTACAACTTCTCAGTTATTTCCTGGGAGCCAGATGCTACAAAGTTCTCACTCAGTTTAGTATCTATTCTTGCTTGAAACTTTATTGCTGGAACAGCACAGCAGGTCAGGCAGCATCCAGGGAACAGGAGATTCGACGTTTCGGGCACAGGCCCTTCTTCAGGAATGGCCTATTCTTGCTTCCATTCTCACTCCTCAGCACATTGTGAAGAAATGTCATAGCAATATATGGCTTGGAAACCAGACCCTTTGGTCCAACTCATCCATGCTGATCAGATATCTGAACCTGATCTAGTCCCATTTGGCCCATATCCCTCTATACCCTTCCCATTCATGTAGCTATCAAGATGCCTTTTAAATATTGTAATTGTACCTGCCACCTCCACCTCTTGGAGACTTGTTCCAAATATGCACCACCCTCTGTGTGGAAAAAGTTGCTCATCAGGTTCCTTTTTAAGTCTTTCCCTCTAGCTTAAACCTATGCCATCTAGTTTTAGACTCCCCTACCCTGGGAAAAAGACCTTAGCTACTGACTCTATCCATTCTCCTCAGGATTTCATAAGGTCACCTGTTAGCCTTTGCTCCAGGGAAAAGAGCCCCAGCCTATTCAGCTTCTTCCTTTTGCTCAAACCCTCCAATCCCAGCAATGTCCATGTATATTTTTTCTAACCCTTCCTATAGTTTGAAGAGTGGAATTGCACACAGTATTTTAAAAGTGGCCTAACCAATGACTAATACAGCCACAACATGACTTCCTAACTCCTGTAGTCTATAGTCTATGTTCTGACCAAGTGCCGCCTTCACCACTCTGTCTACCGAAAGCTGCACTTTCAAGGAACTATGCACCTGCAATCCTAGGTCTCCTTGTTTTGGCAACACTGCCCAAGACCCTACCATTAACTGTATAACTCCTGTCCTGGTTTGCATTAGCAAAATTCAACATTTCATATTAATCCAAATCAAGCTCCATCTGCCACCCATTGGCTCTTCTGATTAAGGTCTCATTGTTTTGTGAGAACTTTCTTCACTGTCCACTACATCTTCAATTTTGGTGTCATCTGCAAACTTATTAACCATGCCTCCTCTATTCACATCCAAATCATTTATATAAATGATGAAAAACAGTGGACTGCAATCCTTGCAGCACACTGCTGGTCACAGGCCTCCAGGCTGAAAAATAACCCTCAACCACCTCCCTCTATCTCCCCACCTTCAAGCCAATTTTGTATACAATTGGCTAGCTCCCTCTGAATTCCATGTGATCTAATTTTTTTAACCATTCTACCATGTAGAAACTTTTTGCATGCCTTGCTGAAGTCCATATCAACAATGTCTACTGCTCTGCCCTCATCTGTTTTCTTGGTCATGTCCTCAGAAAATTTAGTGAGATGTAATTTTCCACACACACAGCCATGTTGATTCCCCTGAATCTGTCCTTGCCTTTTCAAATACATGTAAATCCTGTCCCTCAAAATCCCCTCCAACTTATCCATCACTGAAGTTGGCGCACCAGTTGATAGTTCTGTCTTTTCCCTGCCACCTTTTAAATAATGACATCATATTAGCCACCTTGCAGTCTTCAGGCTCCTCACCCTGTGGCTGTCAATGATGCAAATATCTTCACAAGGGACATGGCAATCTCTTCACTAATTTTCCATAAAGTTCTGGGATACACCTGATAGGTCCTGGGGATTTGTCTATCTTTTATGTTTTTTAAGAGCTTCAGCACCTCCTGTAATAGGGACGTTTTTTTTTCAAGACATTACAATTTATTTCCTCTAATTCCCTAGCTTCCATGTTTCTCTGCTATTTAACTATTATTCTATGACCCCATTGCTAGGATTTAGAGCACTGAACTCCTTTCCTATCTCCCACATATCAACACTTTGTATGGCACAGAGCCAGTATCTCATTGGTCATCAGTGTTTACTGGCCTGTGTTAAACTCTACCTGCCCATGGTCTGTGTGCTTTGTGCCAGTGCAGTAACATTGCTTTCTTTTCCAGCTTTGTTTGAAGAGTTGCAGAGTCTGGATGTGTTTCTGGCTGAACTATACAAGTGAGTATCAAGATCATTTTAGAATAAAAGCCCAGAAAAGCAATTAAACCAGTTCCCTGAAAATGTATTAATGGTTTTGATTTAAATATGAAATGAGTGGCACTGCACAGAATGATGGCAGGCACTTCTTGAGATTAGATTTAGGCTTTGTTTATTAGCTGAATCCTTTTTATTAGATTCTAACTCACACTCCTGGCTATCTTATTCTAGATATTGATCACTCCGAAACGTTTTGCTGTCTCATTCTGTTTCATGCTAATAGAATTTCCTAATAATTATTTAATGTTTCCTCTTTAACAATTGGTTAATCTGCCTTTCTTCCATTTCCTTAGGCATCTAGACAGTAGCAGTAATGAGAGGCCTGACATCAGTGCCATTCAGAGAAGGATCAAGGTGAGGCCCTGGCTGGCTTTGTTGCTGGTGTGTGTGAAACAGGGCTCATTGCAAATGCTTTGAGACTTAAACTATGGGTTCAGAAATTCCCAAAGACTTGTACGATATTCCATCCTGTAAATAAGGAGCCCTGTGGGAGTGATATGGGCAGTGATTGGGATATCCATCCGTCTGTGTTTCCATCTCATGCTGCCACTGAACTGCTTTCTTCCTCTCTGATCATTCTATTCTGCCTCATATTGTAAAAGCTTTCCCTTCCTATTGTTGTCACCTAAACCCTACTCACTAGACTTCTCTATTATGCTTCCTCATTACCTCCATTCTATTCTTGTTTTCCTCTCACTCCTCCACCTATTCTCCTTCTGTCACCCCACACTACCCTCCTACTAATTCTCAATATTTCTCTAGCCATCTCAAGTCTCTGTCACCTGAGTTTCCCTTGCTTGGTACCACCTGGATGAATTTATGTTGCGCACACACTATGGCCTTAATGAACAGAAACTGCACATAATTGGAACTAAATAAACAGTATTTGGATCATTTCATTACTGTCCCCAGGTGGAGTACCACAAAGAATGCTTTACATTTTTCCCGTATACCTGATGTTCAATGTCTCCCGTATACCTGATGTTCAATGTCTCCCGTATACCTGATGTTCAGTGTCTCCTTTTTTTTCCCTCTGTGCCATTAATATTTTGAAGCTCTCTCCATTCTTGATGCCAGTTTGAATCCTGTTAACCGTGTTTCCCATGTAGCCACCTTCTGTTCAAACATTCAACAAACTTAAACCCTCCTCTTTGCACCAGTTTTGCAATCGGATGTTTCTTTTGTATTCTTTTCTTTGTCTAGTCTAGGTACTGGTCTTATTGCTGCTAGTACTAGCATTGTTGCTTATTTTATTAATGTTTTTTCATCTGTGTGAGTTTATTGCGCAAGAGTCTTCCTTATATTGCCAGGCAGAGAACTCTCCCTTCACCGCCACTCTTGCTGAGAATCTTTGTTCTGGACCAGTCACTTGCTTGGGCAAATATTTCTCAGTTCTTCACATCCTTTTACATCACAGTGCATTACAGGTCAAGGACAACAGAGTGAGTGACATTCTGTAACCCTTGACTTGGTTAGTAGGTTCCATTATTCTGAATGCTGTGATTTATTGATTGATGGAATTGGTTTCTCCTGTGTCTTGTTTGAGTATCCACATTTTATTCACACCCTGCGAATAGCTTGCTTCAAAATTACCTTTTTGGAGGGGGCCTCAGACATGTCCACTTTTTCCTCAGTCATGTCCACTTTTTCCTCAGTCAAGGGTTCCCCCACCATTGTTAACAGGGCCCTCAGCAGTGTCCGACTCATTTGCCACAATTTTGTCCTCACCCCTGCTGTTCCCATGCACAACAATGATAGTTTCCCTGTCCTCCCTTTCCACCATGCCATCCAAAGGACCATAAACCGCCATTTCCAATGCCTCAAGCAGGATGTGCCCACCAGACACTCATTCCCCTTCCTTATCAGCATTCCAAAGGAATAGTTTCCTCTGGAATAGCCTGATCCAGTCTTCCTCCACTTCCAACACCTCCCCACACTCCCATGTCGCATCTTCCCATGCAATTGCAGAAGCTGCAGCACTTGCCCAATACCACCTCACTACTCAAGGCTCGATATACACATTCCAGATGAAGCAGCAATTTACTTACAGTAATTAGACAGGTTGAAGTGCATTTTCTGCTCACAATGTGGGCTTCTCAACACTGGGGAGACAGAATGCAGACTAGGTTACCACTTTGTGTAATACCTCAAACCTGTCTGTGAAAATATTCTGAGCTTCCAGTTGCCACTTCAATGCACCATGTTCCCATGCCAACATATCCCACAACCAACAAGTTGGAGGAGCAACACTTCATCTTCCATCTAGGTACCTCACAGCCCACAGAACTTAATATTGAATTTCAAAATTTCAGAGCATGAACATCTTCCTCCACATTATTTACCCTATCCCACGTTCCATGTCCTGTGTTGTATGAATTCCTCCGAACACAGCCAACCCATTTTCTTCAACTATTCACACTTTCTGGTAGCACCAATCTCTCTCCTGGCTTACCAGCAATACCTTTTTACGTGGCTTTCCTTTTTATTCTGTCTCAGGGTACCAACTTCAACTATTGAATTCAACCTCTCTCCTGCAAACAGAGGAAAAAAACCCTGCCATCAGCACACATACTACTATATCCCAGCTAAAGGATCACCGCACTCAACTGTTTTTATTCTCTCTCCATAGATGCTGAGTTTCTCTAGTAGTTTTTTTTGTTTTATTTCCCCTTAACAGTTTAATGGTTCTAATTATTCATTGTTTAAATTTGACTATTGCCAGGAAATATTTAAATGAGACTTTGAAGCAATGAATAATGTAAGATTGAGAAGTATGAGGCAAACTTTCCTGGTTATGTTTTCACCAGCGCTGTGTTCTTCCTATTTGTAGAAAGTCACTCATGATATGGACATGTGTTATGGGATGATGGGGAGCCTTTTCCGTAGTGGCTCCCGTCAAACACTCTTTGCCAGTCAGGTGATGCGTTATGCCGATCTGTATGCAGCATCCTTCATCAATCTTCTCTACTATCCCTTCAGTTACCTCTTCCGTGCTGCCCATGTCTTGGTGAGTATGTGCGATCTGACCAGAATATTGTGTTATTTCCCCTGCAGAAGCACAAACCTGTGATAAGTTCAGTCTAAGGTGCACTGCCTGGTGGATTTTTTAAAACTTTGAATTACTAAGACCATGGCTAATCCCAGTCATGCTATCAGTGAATGTTGAAAATTGTGTCATTGCCCCTACACTGAGTTCCTATTCCTAAGAATGGTCCATCAGCTCTGGCTTAGGATTGGGTTCAAATGTGATTTTGTTCACAGCCAAATATGGAGTTGCATGAAAAATAGTAAGCTTGGGGAGACGCTGTTTGGAATGAACTATTAAAGTAGTAAATTAATGTACCAAAAACTGACTGACCTTGGTCAGGGGAATTTCACTTCACTGAAAGTTTGATTTGCTGGGGTAAAGAATCCTTTCTGTTCCAGCATTGCAGTTAGAGGAGCAAATACTTCTACTCCACCCCAAAAGTGTCCTCTGCCCCAAGATACAGCCTTCCCATCACTGTCCCAGGACATTAGTTGGTGCACCAAGTGGACTAATTATTGCTAATTTAAGGCTGAGTTATAGATAATTGTATACAATGGGATCTAGATTTTGATTAAGACTGGGTTTTTACTAAGAATCCTAATTGTAAACTGAATGGTAACATGACCACATTGATTTGGTTTGATTTTGAAACCAAGTCTGATCATGAGCAGGTTGTATCAGCCAATTTTCTGTCATCTTTTGCTTCCGCCAGGCTAGAGTTGAGCTTTCCAGCCACTGGTTCAGGTTACTGTTGCTGAGGTTCAATCCCAGGTGCTGCTGACCATTTGCAAATCACAGGATTCTCAGCAAAGATTACCTGCATTCAAAATACTTTTCTCCTCTTCTCCCTTCCTCCCCCAAATTTATGTGCTGTGCATTTCTTCTGTTTTTGCCATTGCCTTCATACTGTGCCTGATCTCTTGTACACTGATTCCTCATTGTTGCATTGTCTTTCTGCTCTGTTTTTCTCTTGGAGTACGTTGTTTCTCCTGTTATCGCCTCCTGGCTGTCTTGTTTTGTTCCCTGATATACTGTTGTTCTTCAGATGCCTCATGAGTCAACAGTGGAGCACAGCCATGTCGATATTCATGATGTTGAGTCTCCAATGGCAACTCGCAACCGCTCAACAAGCTCCATGGATATTAAAGAGACTGAGTACAAACGGCACCATCTCACTCGATCAATTAGCGAAATAAAACCACCCAACCTTTTCCCACAAACTCCACAAGAAATTACACACTGCCATGATGAAGATGATGACGAAGAGGAGGAAGAGGAGGAAGAATAATAAGCAAGTGAATCTCTTTAATCCTGCCCCATCCCACAGAAGTGACATGGTTTTAAGTATGTAAAATTGAAGATTAGTAACCTGATCAGAATGGAAAGATGACTGTGAAATGTTCAATGGATTCAAAGGGACAGGGTTTCGTTTCAAACCTGGAAATTTGTGAGAATCGCTAAATATTGAAACTTGTTTTTCAGTTTTCCTTTAAGTAATTTGACAATGTGCAAATGAATTTTAATTGCAAGTCAGAAGTTTGCATTGAATGCAGGAAATGATGGACTTTGAAGACTGAGTTAAATATTGTCACATCTGTGACAAATTCATTGGATGTTTCACTGAAGATAATAGTTGTTGGAAAGGGAATTGTAAAATTGAGCCTGTAATTTCTGTCTTTGACTTAGCACAGCCTGAGATTCTGACAACACCAGCAAATTGTTTTAACCTCCTCTTAAACTGAGCCTTTTTTGGATCCGTCCTCTGGATTTTATATGTTTTATTCTTATATTTTTGTTATAGTTCTGGGGGTTTGGTCTCACTATGGAATTTGAGTTTATGAATGATTGATTGGAGTAGGATCAGGGAACTTTATGCATTCACTTTTCAAAGTTGACTAATGTTAACCTTGGTACAGAGAAGTTGCATGTTTCTGCAGCAATTGGAGTTTGAGAATGGGTCCTTGAAGCTGCTTCTGTTGGACAATACTTGAACATCTGGTGGATCTTCAGTGTGAGACAACAAGAGTTGGGAATCCCACAAATGTTTTTAGGGTGGGTGATGTGGTATGTAGAAATGACTATGTGGTATCACTGCACAAATTGCAGTTTATATTTTTCTAATTGCTTTCCTTTCAGGGTCAGTGTTCCCACAGTGGCTTGGGGTTTGGATCCAAATTCAGTCAAGTGTAGAACTGACCATTTTGGTTAAAGATGATGTGAGAAATTTAAAAGTTTTAATTGGGATTATGTAAAGGGAGTTTTGCTGTGCATAAGCACCTAACCTTTTGCTGTATCTGCCCAGGGAGAATAAATTACATTTAGTATTGTAACATTTAGGACAAGCAGCCCTTGATTGGTATCCCAGCTGCCATCTTAACTGTTTAACCTTTTCACCACTGCACAGTGGCAGCAGTGTGTACCGTCCACAAGATGCACAGGAGCAACTCACTCAGGCTGTTTCAAAGCCACACCCCTTTGCAACTAGAAGGAGAAAGGAGAGGAAACACACAGGACAATAACCTGCATAACCTTCTCCACTTGCAGGTCATCCATTTGGAAAATTATTTTCAATTTCTTTGTCATTATTGGGTCAAAATCCTGTAAATTTCTCTTTAATACCACTGTGGGAATACTTTAACCAAGCCAACTGCAGTGAATCATGGTCACCACCATGTTCTTGAGGGCAATAAATACTGGCCTTGCTGGCAGCACCTACTATTTCTTTGATACTCAAAATAAAAAATAAGCTGGTGTGAAATAGTGAACTCTCACAATTTTTATATTGGCTGTATTCAAAACACTGCCTTATATATCTATTGACCATTGGTCAAGGCCATTATTCTCAGTAAAAGCTTGTGGTGCAGGACCAGCTTTAATGCATGATACCTTTCCAGAAAGTTTTTTTCTTTCGAACAAGGCCAATGGCTGTACCTTACAGGTTGTTGTGCAGTCCTGCACGTGTGCAGCTTAGGAGGAATGTTGGTTGGAGCCCATTAATATTGTTGCCATCCTTGCACCTTATCATTGAGCATTTTTAAATTAACCTCCATCCCATGTGTTCATAGGACTCCGATTTGGCTAATGTCAGGACTGTTGTATGAACTAAAGCGGACCAATTGTTTGATTTTTCACTTTGGCAAGAGAAGTAAATAGTCTGCAATGTGTAGCCTGAATTTGTCTGAATTTCTGTTCCTTCATTCAGATTTTACTGTGTTCCCATTTCACTGCTTGATTCTTTGCCCCACCCATATACAGTATCACATCTAGTTACGCAGACAGAACAGAAATTGAGTTTTCCTCCATTCAGACTGGTAGTTGCCCAGCAGCAAGTATTCTTTTTTTCACTAGAGTAGAAGCTGGCTGAACAGATGGTACTTGTAAAGTTCGAGGAATTGAAGTTCCTAAATGATCAAGGATTCTGATGAGCAGCAGAATTGTTTCCCGAGATGTTTGAAATTTCAATTTTTTTAAGAAACAAATGTTAATTGCACCCTAGATATTTGCTTTGGGATCAGAATCTCTGCTGTCACCCTATGTATTTTTCAATGAAGGGTTCAATCAACATAAACCTTTGAGGCTGTGGTTTAAATCATTATTTTAGGACTCTCTGCTCTACTGCCACTTTTGCTTATCCCCTGAAACAACCACTTGATATGGTTTAAGTGTGAATGGTGACAGTTTAAATTAGTGTGATTTATTTTTTATGCTTGAGCAAATACATTCATAGCTGCCTCCAAAGACCTTGATTACTGATGCTGTCTTATTACTGGGTTTTAATCTGGATGTGGATTGCTAAAGGTTGAGATTATATTGTCTTGTGCTTTTATTTTTTCTAACTGCCTACCTGAATCATGCTGTTGTTTTGCTGCCCTCTGCCTCAGTCCCAGCTTTCAGTTGTCCATACAACAGTTATTTAATAAACTAACAGGAATTGGTGGGTTTTTTAAATCCTTGCAAGCAAATAGCAATGGCAGATTACCAATAATTGCACAAAATAGAGCTTGTGAGTATGTATTTTATAAGCATAGTGCCAATTCATTGGTCCTGAAAGCTTAAGTCTTGTTTTACTCAATCTTGGTTGTTGCAAATAGCTGAAATGAGGATGAGAACAGCTAGTGTGGACACAAATGAGCTTGCTCTGGTGCTTTATAAAATATCGAACTTTCTGTCCACTTCCAAAAAATGCAAAGGGTCCTCACAAAGCAATCCAAGAGGAGCTAAAACTGACTGCAAAATCCTACAGTTACTAATTTATCCAAGTTGTGCGGTTGTAGTTTCCCTTATTCACCTATGGTTTTACAAACTCAAGATCAGTCCTGGCATTTGTAGAAATGAATTTGTTGGTCATTGTAATATCACACTGTCTGACTTTTCTGATCTCTCTTGTTCCAGTGATTGTGAAGAGCTTCCTTTTTTTTTAAAAAAAAACTAGGAAAAATGATTTGCTTGGAACTCTTGGGGGATGGAGCAGTTAGTGGTGATACTGAATCATGGCCAAGGGCCAGTATGCAACAAACATAGAAACTGAGAATTAGTTAAAAGCAATGAAAGTGGTAACCCTTTAGGAAAACCACTCCAGGATTTCCTGTTCAACTGTAATATGTATATATATTGTTCCTGATGCTGTTTGTAAAATAAAAGGATGAAACAATGTTGAGACACAGATTTTCCTGTTATGAATGTGTGCAGAATACACAGTTCTGGGAATGTTAATCACCAGGGCCAGCTGTAAAGCACTTATGCACATCTCACTTTAAAGAGCACTTCAGTGTACTACATGGGAAAGATAGTCATGTGTAATACTACCTTGCTGAGTACACAACATTTAGGATAATGTGACTGGGGTGCGGTGTTTGCGGTATTTTTATTTCTGGCACTAAACATCCTTCCTCATTTCCGAGCAGATGATTGATTGATTTTGTTTGCAGCTAGGATTACAGGAAATGATATGATGCATTGATTTCTTATCAAATATGGTCTGGTTAATAAAAATCCAACAAAATTATAAAACATTAATATATTATACATAAATACAAGGACATCGATATTTAAAATGACATTCACAACATACAAAAAGAAATCACATTCAATTCCTTTAGCTGATTCTTTCAATTACTGAAGACTGTAATTTACTGTAGGGGTATTGACACTCACTCTTAGATTTTGCAGCCTTGATTTTGAGTGTCTAACATCCATAAGTATCACAATCAGTGCAATTCAAATGTTAACAGAAACTTAAAAATAGTCCAATCCATCAATTCCCATCAAATATAGCAGGCTGTTTATCTACTGAGCTGAGTGATCAACTGCAGCAGAGAGTTAGAGGGACAGAGAAGTGTGCCCCTCCTCGCCTCATCCCCTTCCACCTCAGTGTCTAGGTGCAGGATAATAATTGATGCAGTTTAATTCTGAGATGTCTTTCTCTCCCAGTCAGTGAGTGTCAACAGTAAAAAGTCACATGTAACAGGGTTTAAATGACAAAAATATAAAAAATGAATTACTCTAGAATATGGCTAATATGAAAGTAGACATTAGTCAGGCACATTAAAAAAATGCAAGTTCAGTTTAAAAAAAGATTTCTCTTCCCCCCCATTTAATGGTTTCTTCCACGTAACCAACAAACCTTAAGTTGTTAAACATTCAACCAAACTCCTTACCTTAACCCCCATTCTACTTCCCTCCTGCTTGGGTTGATGCTGAAGATTCCTGCTGACTCAAATATAACTATTTCTTGGCATCATTTACCACAGTCGGAATAGGAGGAATTAGACTGACTCTCTCATTGGAATATCTGTGCTATTAAAATAAAGATATCAATGGCAAATACCGAAAAAAAATAAAGAATTGCAGTTGCATGCAGATTTCTCAAGATACACAATCAACATCTCTCAGCTGATTGGCCTTACAGTCTGACCTCAAATCCTCCTCAGTGATTTTTCTTGGGGCCTCATTTGGTTGGTTACATTTCAAATTGAACACCTGAGAGGATAGGGTTCCTAGCAGATGTTCCAAGCTACATCATGAATAGCTTGAAGTAGTGAGACAGGTAATTATGAAATGTCTGAAATAAATACATTGCAAGCCAGCAGGTTAAGCCAACCAGTAACACCCTCATTTTCACAGTTACTCAGCATCTTTCAACTACTTGCATTTTCCATACTTCACATCCCAGGGCCTCAGTTGTTTTTGTTATATGCATCCAAGTAGCCCATGCAAATTTCCCCTTTCCCTGATCTGTAGGCTGGCCTCCCTGTTAAACGAGGCATATTATAACAATGTTTAGGCTGTTAAGCACAGGATATGAAACTAATAGTCGCTCTAAACATTCAATTTTCAGTTCCAATGAGTCGATTAGTGGTTCTTCGTGATTCTCTCGGAGATGTCCAGTTTCACAGCTTATTGAGATGTTTTGAAAGCAAGAGGAAGACTGAATTACATGGCCGATTCCTTGGTTGGAATTGTGATTATTCGGTTCACTCCAAGGGTTTCCTGTTTTTAAAAAAGAAGAGTAGGTGGTGATGTGTGGATTAGCTCACCTTTGACCCTGGTTTTATTTTGTAAAATAAAGTTACTCTCAAGGCCAGAAAAATAAATTCTTAATCAGAATGTATAGCCATTTGCAATATCATCAGTTCATAAGTTAATGATGAAATTGGAAATTTCCAGCTCGTCCTTCCACAGGTACAGTCTCTGTGTGCACGGGACACAGCTCCTTTGAGACTGTGGCAATCTACAAGTACACTCCCTCCCCCATTGCATTGTTCCCTCAGCAGCGTGTCACACATTCAACCATGGAAGTGTTTGATACTTTGTTCTAATTTTTCTTGTTCCTACTCCTAGCTCTTTATTACATGCTGTTGTTGTCAACATCAGTTGAATGTACTGAGTGATTTTCATTTGTGGCCTCAGTGTTTGAGTGTCTAATGACAGGCAGGGCAACCTTTGTCATGGAAGTACTCAAATGTGGGTGATTTATTAAGCCATTTTGATTAACTTTGGATCTGATTTCCAAGGCTAAACAGGGGCAGAAAAAGATCCTGACAAAAATTTTAAATAGTTTGCAGTTTTCAAGGGGCTTTAAAAATTGGAGAGAAAATTGGCCTGGGTTTCAGTCTCATGGTAGCAGAGTGAGGTTTGGAAAATCCCTCAGCTTCACATTTAAGGCAATTCTTCACCTTCAGGGACAGTGACTTATTTATGTTTTAGGAGGCCAGAGTACACAGACAGAAAAAGGTTGCAAAATTGTATGCTGGACATCCCTTTAGGACACAGCCTTTGAGTACTCAATCTCACAGTTCTCCTCCTATAACGGAGAATATGTATGGAACTATTTCAATGTCAAAGTGCTTGAAGCAACTCACCACTGTGACTTATTCCCAGAACAATCATCTAAAAATGTATTGCTGTACTGCTCAAATATACAATATTGTGAACAGTGATCCATTTTAGCCTTCGGCACAAGCTGCTCAACTACGTTGAAAAAAATACAATAGTTTTCACAAGAACTACTCTGTGAATACATACCTTATTCCAATAAGTAATTTTTCCCATTATGGTGAAGCTATGCTGTAACCCTACGATTTTGAAGAAAATAGGTTACTGAAAAGTCCAATGCCTCCTTTGGATCAGGTATCCCGGAACTGAGAACCAAGACACGTAAACATGAACCTCACAGCTGAATCAAGAATTAGACTATACGTCACCTTCCTGCCATTGAGGATTTCATCTGTGGACTTTGATCGGATACGATCGAAGTGCAGTACTGCTGATTCCTCACACTTCTGAACTAGTAAAGAACATTTGGTGTGAGGCTGGTGCCACAATTTGAAAAACCCTTCTGCTCTATCGGCTTTGCTAATCATTGACCAACTGGTGGTGAGAAAGTTCACCATACTGCCCTCTCTAGTCTTGAGTGCACTCCAGAGACACCGATTATGATTGATTAAATACAATCTGTGAGAACACCTTTCAAGGATACTATCTAGAAAGTATCCCAGCACCAAGACAATGCCTTGTCCTTCTCTGCTATCCATGACATCTTTATTCAAGTCTATCACTGAACTGAACCTATCTTTATTCTTTTCAACACAGGTTTTCAGTACTTGTGATTTAAAAACAAACATCACATTACAAACCACAAAATACCAGTGTGCACTGCAGGGGTGCAAAGTCTCACCTGCTCCAGGTTCTCCACATCACCCACTTGAGGGTATCCATGGCTTTCAATCGCTTTATCTGGTGTTGGGTTTTTGCTTTTCCTTTCAGAGATATACTGACCACCCAAAACTTTGCGCTGTGAGAAACAGAATCAACCTTCAGTATGATTTGAACACTGACACCAGAGCCCCTGTCACCAAGTCTTTATTTGCCGCATGCTGCAAAGAGATATTTGATGTTTCTCACTAAGTATGTGACAGGAAATGCAATCACTTGTATATAACTGAACCTATACTCAGGAAATCCACTTGCTCTATCACAAAAAATGCTGAACGCACTAGTGAATTCCTACGTTTTAAGCCTTACTTAAGTGCTCAAGCAGCGCTTGTTTTAATGGGGGATATGCCAGGTCATGAGGTTACAGATTGCACTGGAGTACAATTCTGCTGATGTTGATGGCCCACAGCACCTCATGGATGCCCAGTCTTGCATTGCTACATCTGTTTGAAATCTGTCCCAGTTAGCACAGTGATAGTGCTGCACATCACAATGGAGGGTGAACTCAATGTGAAATCAGGACTTTGCCTCCACAAGGACTGTGCAGTGCTCGCTCTTACTGATACTGTCATGGACCAATGATCTGTAGCTGGCAGACTGGTAAGGGTGAGGTCAAGTATGTTTTTCCCTTTTATTGGTTTCTTCACCACCTGCTGCAGATCCAGTCTAGCAGCCATATCCCTTAGGACCTGACCAGATCAATCAATAGCACCGTTGCCAAGTCAATTTGGTGGTGAAAATTGAAATTCCCCCACCCAGTATACATTTTGTGGCCTTGCCATTCTCAGTGCTTCCTCCGAGTGTTGTTCGACATGGAGGAGTACTGATTCATCAGCTGAAGGACGACACTGTGGTAAATCAGCAGGAGGTTTCTTTGCCGATGTTTAATCTGGAGCCACAAGACATCATGGGGTCCAGAGACAATGTTGAGGACTCCCAGGGCATACCACTGTGCCAATACCTTTGCTGGGTCTATCCTGCTGGGGAGACAGGCCACCTCCAGGAATTGCGACGGTGGTGTCTGGGACATTGTATGGTATGATTCTGTGAATATGACCATGTCAGGCTGTTGCTCTCCCAATTTTGGCACTAGCCCCTGGATGTTAGTGAACAGGACTTTGCAGGGTTAACCGGGTTGTTTGTGCCATTGCCTTTTCCTGTGCCTAAGTCAATGCCAGGTGATCCATCTGGTTTCATTTCTGAGACTTTGTAGCAATTGGTATAAATGAATGGCTTGCTAGGCTATTTCAGAGGGCAACTGAGGTGAGAATGGCAGATTTCCTTCCCTGAAGGACATTAGTGAACCAGATGGATTTTTCTGACAATCGATAATGATTTCATGCTCATCATTAGACCCCTAATTCCAGTTTTTTTTATTGAATTCAAATTCCACCAACTGCCAAGGCAGCATTCAAACCTGGGTCTATGGATTAATAATCTAGTGATTATACCACTAGGGATGGAAATGTGTTGCTGGAAAAGCGCAGCAGGTCAGGCAGCATCTAGGGAACAGGAGAATCGACGTTTCGGGCATTAGCCCTTCTTCAGGAAGAAGGGCTAATGCCCGAAACGTCGATTCTCCTGTTCCCTAGATGCTGCCTGACCTGCTGCGCTTTTCCAGCAACACATTTCCATCTCTGATCTCCAGCATCTGCAGACCTCACTTTCTCCCCATTATACCACTAGGCCACTGCCTTCCCATTAGATGGTAGACAGGGAAATCTCTGTGGAGATTTCAAAGCCTAGCATTGTCCTCACATGACGTACATGTGATTATCAGCAGCAGATTTCAACATGAGCTATGCCTTACCACATGTAATCAGTTGCACACTTGTTCTTTTTCATCTTTGGGTTGGAACAGTTGTATTTTAATCTCAGGTTTACTAATCAAGCATGATGACCGCCTTACCTTAATACGACCTCCGAAAGACTTGGAACGTATGTGTTTCTTGGGTTTTGGTGAAATAAATCCTTCAGGAGTACCAGTCACTGAGCTTTTGTGAAACTAGAGGAGGACAAGGAGATACGATTGCATAAAATGCAGAACATACAAGAGGTAGTGAAATATAACATCCCCCAGTGAAGCTTATTCATTGGGACTGAGCAATGGATATGACACTTCTGTATTATGTCCTGCTTGATGGTGAGACCTGTCAGATCAGGTGTTGACCATTTGACTTAGAGCCTGCTCCACCATTAAATGTATTCAGGGCTAACCTGCTGTATCTTCACACTTCTACTCATTCCCTAGATCCCTTGACAGATTAAAAATCTGTCCAAGTCTTGGATATACTCAATGATGGAGAATCCGCAATCCTCTTAGGCATTGGTTCAAAAAGGGTGGTCTACAAATTATTTATGGCCCATGAGTTTGTCCATTGACTGATCTTAAAAACTGATACACACTATAACTCACACCACTCAAGTATAACAACTGAACCGGACCAGCTCCTGGGTGTCGGGAATCGTTAACTGTGTAAGGAACAATTTAGTGGCATAAATGAGATTATGTTAGTTATAACACAGTATTGCAAAATACACATTTTCAACCTTTGTGGAGCTGAAAGCTAAGGACAGGATGATTGAATGTTGACTCAAAAATGATACTGAATTTCTAAAACTTGGATTCAGGCATTATTACATTCAAGGCAATACTGCTTTTCCCATGATTTTTGTTTTTTTTTTGGTGTGGTGACGGCTAAAGGAGGTGGATAACACCAGTAAGTGGTTTGCAGTCTTTTATCTGACCTAAATGGTCCACAGACAACAGTCCAAAAACCATTCCTTCACATTAGACAATTCCAAAGGCCTACAACACTCTGGAGTGAAGAGATTCCTCAGTCTGCAAGATGCAAGCAGGAATTTTCTTTCAGTTTTCCAGCATTCTAAAATTTTGTTATTGCAACTGATTCAATCCATAGCAATAGGAGGAGGATTTGCTAGGGGAGTCATATGTTATAGTAGGAGAGGCAGAGATAGGCATTAGCCTAAGCAGTCTGAATCCAAGCAGCTTCAGAATCTAGGATTGAGGGTAGGCTGATGTCAAACAAAACATTTGTACACTGGGCTACTGTCATTTCATTGGGGTTGTCTGTATTTGGAGTCAGAAGTAACAAAGATTTTAAGAGTTTTTTGGGTTTTAATGTCTCCTAAACTCTAGGATACCACAGATAGCAAACTTGCAATAGTGTAAAAATTCAATCTTTTTGAATTAACTAACAAGGAGTATATTGTTGTATAATCAGTACAGAGGAACTTCGATTATCCTGCATTCGATTAACCGAATTTTGGATTATCCAAACAAGACTGCAAGGTCCCAATGCTTGGCTAACTTTGCTATCTGGCATTCAATTAACCGAATGAAATACTCCCTGCCCGTGTCCATCGGATAATCGAGGTTCTTCTGTATAAAGTCCATTCCTGTCCTCATGATCACTGATGCACATTTTCCACAGGAAATGTTCAGGAGATGAAGCCCCTTCCTTTATGCAAAATCTAAACTCACCTGGTCAAATAGCTCACCGAGCATAGGGAACAGCAGCTGATTGAACCCATTAAAGCCTGAGCTTTCATGATTTGAACAGCTCACTAGATGAAACTACAGCAAAAGCAGCTTCTTCCCCCACCCTTACCTGTCTCACGAGTCTTTTCTTCTTTGCAGAGTTCGGCATATTACTGACATGTTTAAAGAGTTCCTTCAGGGCCTCCTCTGTATGCTGCTGTGTTTCCTCCTTTAGTCGTGAAACTGAATGCAATCCAGTCCGCTTTGCATTTTTCATAATGAGTAAATCTGAGCAATCTTGAGCTGGCAATATATCCAGATCATCCTGAAAAGAAAGAGCATTCTAAACTTTAGAAAGCATTTCTCAAAATACAGGAAGCTAAGGGTTAACATAAACTTGTAGAACATATATAATAATTATAAATATATAGAACACAGGAACTCATTCAGCACACCAATCCCATTCCTTCCACAACACTGGTACACTCTCCTACATCATACATTCTACTGAGCTATTTAAATACTTCCTACAGTCCGTAATAGAGTCATATATCACGGAAACAGACCCTTTGGTCCATACAATCCATGCTGAGCATAATCCCAAACTAAACTAGTCCCACCTGCCTGCTCCTGACCCATTTCCCTCCAAACCTTTCCTATTCATGTACTTATACAAATCTCTTTTAAATGTTGTAACTGTAACTGCACTGACCACTTCCTCTGGAAGTTCATTCCACACGTGGACCACCCTGTGCGTGAAAAATGTCCCCCCCGTCTTTTTAAAATCTCATGTTTTCACTGTTATAGTCTAACCACTCATTTAAACTGCTTCTATGACTTAATGACCTGGATAAATTCAGAGACCTCATCAGTCCAAGAAACGTAAATCACAGGGAAAGTGAGCTTAGGTATGAAGGCAGAAAAATGGCAATAAATTAAGATACTCATTTGGAGAACCAGTACAGACACAAAGGCCAAATGGCCTCTTTCTGCACCATAACAATTCTGCGATAAAGGTACAATTCTAAAGAGAGAGCAGAAATAGAGGAATCTGGGGATATACATGAACACAATATTGAAGATCAGAGCAGGGTGAGACAGCTTTTATGAAACATCCTGTTTTTTTTTATATTAAGAGTACAAAAGCATGGACATTACGTTCAACCTAAATAAAATGCTAGTTCAGCCTGAACTGGAGTACTGTCTCCAGCTCTGAACACCATATTTTAGGAAGGTGTGAAGATATTAGGGAGGGTGCAGAAGAAGTTGAGAATTGTTCAAGTGATAAAACTTCAGCTACGCAGACAGATTTGAGAAACTGGGATTGTTTTCCTTGGAAAACACAAGATTAAAAGGAGATATGATAGAAGTGTTCAAAATCAGGAAGAGTTAGGACAAAATAAATAAGGGCAAACTGTCAATTGGCAGAAGGTCTGAGAACCAGATGACATAGATTTATGAAGATTGGCAAAAAAAAGTTAACACAAAGAAATTTTTTTTTTGTTTCAGCAAGGTGTTAGGGTCTGGAATGCAATGCCTGTGGTGGAGGCAGAGCCAATCGTGGCTTTCAAAATAGTTAATATCAAAAGAAAACAAATCTACAATATAGCGCCAGGGGGGAGAAAAGGGGGTGTAGATTAGCTAAATTATTCTTGAAGAGACACAATGAGCCAAATGACCTTTTTCTGTGCTGTAACCATTCTATGATTTCAAGTGACTGCCACTGTGCTCAACTGCTAACTTGGTAGCGATAGCTTTAGGCAGTTTCAGGTTCTTATAAATAATAGAAAATCGTAAATTCTTACTTTGATCATTGAAAGTTTTGAACCTGTGAACTGCAATCTGGCAAGTTCTCGAATATATGCTGGTGCCTGCATAGACAAAAGAAATGAGAATACAATCCTGAAATTAATTGTAAGACATGAATCAACAAACCACCTCTTTGAGATTCAAATTCATAGCCCTTTCATATCCAGATCCTGGGTAGATATTATGTCCAGATTGTGAATCACTACTGGATCAAGTAAATCCAGTACAGAGACCTTCAGAATCCTGGCTGACTTCCAGCATTCTACTCTCATTTTCTTCAGGTTTACATCTACTGTGTAAAAGTATGTATTTTGAACACAGCAGCAAAAGACTTTCAAATCAGACATTTAAATGGTATTAGTTTATTTTTTAGTGAAAACTGCATTTCTGCTTTCTAACTCTGACCACAACAATCATTCCCTTCAGTGACCACCCAACCCTCAACTCTCCAGAAAATAGGCTCAAGCTCATTGCCCACTCACCAAACATAATACCTGCTCCCACATTGATGTCCCTCTTCAGTGCTGATACCCGTTCCTCAAGTAGACTACCTGCATGTTCACCTCCCTTTCACGCATTGACACCCATTCCCCAAATTCACCCTCCAAACCTGTCCTGATACTCCTTTCTTGGTATTGAAAATCCCTCCCCATATGCTAACCCTCCCACACTCTGTCCCAATTCTTGACACAATCTGAACTTTATTACCCGGAAAAGCTTCTGAGAGTGTTTAATCAGAAATGCTGTGCTGTTATTCAGTTTGGTGATGTTTTCTTGGATGTCAGCAGCTACCAGCTGTTAATAGGAAAAAAAAGAACTAAATCAAATCAGCAGGCAATAAACAGATAAAAACAAAGGACCGACACAATAAACAGTTCTGGATTCAAGCTGGAAATAACTGGTCTTGACACTTCATTTGACATCTTTTCCCATAGTCTTTGATCTTTGAAACTTTGCTGGGAATACAGGTTAGTTAGAGACAGTAAACATGGGTTTATGAAGAGTCACTGAAATGATCTAATGTCACCGAGTTTATTTGTTTTATTTTCAAAACTTATTGGATGAGCTTTATCATTGGAGACTTATATATTACTTGTGAAAAAATACAATCAGATTGTATGAAAGAGCAAAGACGACCTCCACTTACATTCCTGGGCCAGAGAATGTGTGGAGCAAACATAAGTGCCAGGTTGTAGGCAGACATCTTGTTCTTTTCTTGTTGTTTGGCAGTTTGATATAGGAGATCCAACAGTAACTTCAGCAGGTTCCGATTGGCCGAGGGCAACAACAGAAAGAGTAGCTGAAGAGCTTCAATCTGACGCTCCTTGTCAGGAACAGTTTTCTTCCCTTTTGTATCAAACACCATTAGATCTAATAAGGAGAAATGACATCACACGTGGGTAAAAGTAATCAACACCAGAAACACATTAGTCAAAATAACTTATTTAGTATACAGACAGTCTCCACAGCCATTACTACTGATCTGCAGGAATTGCTTACATATAAATTGATGTTTACTCCCTGTGGTTGTCTCTCACATAGAAAGACTGCTGTCCCCATACTTTGTCTCTCTCTCACAGACTGCATATGAGAGTGAGAAAGTTGCAAGGACAGCAAAGATTCTTGTTCCCTTTACCTGCCTCTCTCAGGCACACAGACTGGTGCTTCCTGTACTTCTGTTCTTCATACCAAAGTGGATAACAACATATTTTTCCATATTACATTCCATCTGCTATGATTTATTGTACTCACTAAATCTGTCCAAATTCTCCTGAAGATCCTTTTCCTCACAGGACACATTCTCACCACAACTTACAAATACAGTCAATACCAATATAACGCAAGAGTTCCATTCCTGTATGATCTTGTGTTATAAGGAAATTGTACAATAGTGGCGCCATTTAATCTAATGGGATTGGATTCTCATTATAGCCAACACAGGTAAGGAAAGTTCACGTTATACAAATAACAGTCTAAATTCTTCAATTGCATTAAAGCCAATTTGCATTGAAGAAACACGCATTATTGCAGAACAGATTTATACCATTTGGTGCCCACATTCAAATTATTTAAATCTATTTTTCTAATCAACCTGTTCATAGATGTCATAACACCTCTCTGGAGCAGATGGGACTTGAACCCAAGCCCCTCAGTCCAGGGGTAAGGACACTACCACTACACCACAACAGGGCTCCCTTGGTCCCCACATCCAAATCACTGCATAGATCAGGAACAGCTGGGACCCAAACACTGATCCTTGCTTTACCCCATTAGTCACAGCCTGCTAACACGAAAATGACCAGTTAATACCAAATCACATCATTACAATCCAAGTCTCCGTTTATCACTTTTTAAAAACAGATTCCACAGGTATACGACCAACAAGCCTGTAATTTCCTTTCCTGTCTCTCTCCCATCTTAAACAGTGCGGTGACATTTACTATCTTCCAAACTGCAGGAACCAATCCAAAAACTCAACAATTTTGAAAGATGTTCACCAACACATCCACTCCATGTAGCTACCCCTTTCAACACTTAGATGCAGAATATCACGTCCTGCGTCTTATCAACCTTCAGTCCCACTAATTCCTCCAAAAAGACCACCTCACTACATTAATTTATGTCAACTCCTCAATATCCTTTGGAACTCTATTTCAAGAAAATGTTTTGTATCTTTCTCAGTGAGGACAGGCATATAGTAATCTTTCTGCTACTTCATTCCCCATTATAAATTCTCCTGATTTGACCTAGAATAGATCCTCATTTGTCTCAGCCAAACATTCATTCCTATTCTAAAAGTCTCTCAATTCTCTGGTTTGTGTAAGGTTGGTATAAACCATGTAATAATTCTTTGAAAATATCCAATGCCTACATATTATCATTATATTGAGTTGTATTGTCCCAAGTTAAAGATCCATAACACCAGGTTATAGTTCAACAGATTTATTTGGAAGCACTAGCTTTCAGAGCACTGCTCCCTCACCTGATGAATTAGCAGCGCTCTGAAAGCTAGTGCTTCCAATTAAACCTGTTGGACTATAACCTGGTGTTGTGTGATTTTTAACTTTATACACCCCAGTCCAACAGCGGCATCTCCAAATCATATACTGTCCCAATTTACATAGATGATTTGGAGTTGGGGACCATGTGTAATGTGTCAAAGTTTGCAGATGACACTAAGATGAGTGGCAGAGCAAAGTCTGCAAAGTTCTTGGAAAGTTTGCAGAGGGATATAGATAGTTTAAGTTAGTGGCAAAGGTCTGGAAAATGGAGTACAATGCTGATAAATGTGAAGTCATCCATTTTTGTAGGAACAACGGTAAAAAGGATTATTATTTGAACGGGAAAAATTGCAGCACGCAGCCGTGCAGAGAGACCTGGGTGTCCTTGTGCATGAATCACAAAGGGTTGGTCTGCAGGTGTAACAGGTAATTAAGAAGGCCAATGGAATTTTGTCCTCCATTGCTAAACGGATTGAGCTTAAAAGCAGGGAGGTTCTGTTGCAGCTGTATACGTGCTGGTGAGGTCACATCTGGAATACTAAGTACTCCTTACTTGACAAATGATGTACTGGCACTGGAGGAAGTGCAGAGGAGATTCACTAGGTTGATTATGGAGTTGGCTTATGAGGAGACTCTGAGTACACTGGGATTATATTCATTGGAATTCATAAGAATGAGGGAGTTCTTATAGAAACAAAATTATGAAGGGAATAGATAAAATAGAAGCAGAGAGGTTGTTTCCACTGACGGTGAAACTAGAACAAGAGGGCATAGCCTCAAAATTAGGGGGAGCAGATTTAGGACTGAATTGAGAAGGAACTTCTTCATCCAAAGGGTTGGTGAATTTGTGGAATTCCCTGCCCAGTGAGTAATTTACGCTTCGCCATTTAATGTTTTTAAGGCTAAGGTAAATAATTTTCTAAACAGTAAGTGAATTAAGGTTTCTGATGAGAGTGCAGGTAAGTGGAGCTGAGACCATGAAAAGTTCAGCCATGATCTTATTGAATGGTGGAGCAGGTTCATAGGGCCAGGTGGCCTACCCCTGTTCCTGGTTCTTATATTATGTTCAGTGTACTTCAGCCAATTTTACCCCCAAATCTTCACAATTTTCTTCATTTAAATTTAACATTCTGGCTTCAGATTGAGCTAAACAAAAATAAACAAAGAATTGTGGATTGTGGAAAAAACTCAGTAGATCTGACAGCATCTGTGGTGAGAAAGCATGTCCTAAACCCAACCACTACATACTAGACTTTGTCATCATATACTGGATCAGTGGTGCTGGAAGAGCACAGCAATTCAGGCAGCATCCGACGAGCAGCAAAATCGACGTTTCGGGCAAAAGCCCTTCATCAGGACATAGGCTGCAATAACAATGGTCTCCATTAGTAGCTATTCGTTTTCCCAGGCTGACCTTTCCCCATTCCTTTATTTGCCTAACTATTTTTCTCTCTCTCTCTGGGCTCCATCTACACCTCCCTTCCACCCACTCATTCTTCGCACATATTTCCTAGCTAAAATCAGTTCTGAAGAAGGGTCACTAGATTCAAAATGCTAATCTGCCTTCTCTCCACAGATGCTGACAGACTTGCTGTGTTTTTCCAGAAATTTGTTTGTTTCAGATTGAACTACTTCACTTTCTAACATAATATAAAACTTTAACATGATGGTCTTTTATCCTTAAATAGTCTTTTATGACAAGATTATCAATTAGCCTTTTTGTTACATAATACTAGAGTGAAAATAGACTGCTCTCAAGTTGGATCCTCAACTTACTGGTATAGAAAACCATCCTTACACATTCCTGAAACTCATCCTCCACAACATTATTGCTCAGTAGGATACCAGTCTATATGCAAATTGAAGTCACCAATGATTACTCTTACCCATGCTACATATTTCCCTTGTCTTCTAATTGATTCCATGCCTCACCATACCACTGCTATTTGTTTTTAATTTGTTCATGGGATGTGCGTTTTGCTGAACAGGTCAGCATTTATTAACCATCCATGAGCTGTCCTCTGTAACCCTTGGAAGGTGGGGGCATTGCTTTTAGGAAGAGCTCCAGGACTTTAATCCAGTGACAATGCAAGAATGGTGATATAGTTCCAAGTCAGGATGTTGCAATGACTTGGAGGGGAAGTGTCAGGTTATGTCATCCTCCTGCATTGCCATTGTACTCTTCTAGGTGGTAAAGGCTGCAGGTATGGAAGATGCTGTGGAGGGAGCCTTGGTGAGCTGCTGCAATGCATCACAGCTTATATGGTTTCTCCAACTGATTGTCCTTTACAGATGCACTAATCCTATCCCTTACCAACAGTGCAATGCCTCCTCATTTTATTTTTTGCCTCTTCTTCCTAAATGTCAAATCTCTTCGAAAATTCAGTTCCCAGTCTTGGTTCGCCTGCATCTATTAGAGTAAACCTATTTACCCCTACGTATGCCTTTAAATTATTGACATCATACATAGCATTTGAAATATTAGGGTGCTATGCCCTCAACTTGCATTATTTGAACTGTAAGCTTTACTAAAATTCACCTTCATTTGCCTGCCTTCTAATTTCATTTTTATTTTATTTACTTCTAATTACTAGTTATACTTCTTCCCAATTTCAACTATACCTCCAGTTTCTTTCCATGTGACAAATCAGTTTAAACCCACCCCTGTACCCACTTCTCTCTTATGCAGACTGCTGCTCTCTCTGCTGTCACACAGACAGTTGCACACGGACACACACATTGCTATTGCCCTGTCATTCTCAAGTTTAATGTTAATCCCAATATGCAATTCTCTCACCAAAACATTTCTGCTCCCTACACCTGGCTATCTGTCTCACATCCTGCTATTCCACATACTCATTTCTCTTGCATTTAGTTTGCTGCTCCCTGTACCCATGTTTCTCATACTCAGATAGTAGCTGGCATACAAAAAAGCTAAAGGTGATTGGGAAGAGTCAGCATGGTTCAGTCAAAGGGAGTTTTTTGAAGGAGTACTATGCATTGTAGATAAAAGGCATACTATACTTAGCATTTTAAAAACGTGCCACATCAAAGGTTACTGCGGAAAATAAATCCCATTTTGAGGGTTAACATCTTAGCATGAATTGAAGATTGCTGGCTCTCAGAAAATGAAGGATGCATAAAAAGTCTTTAACTGATTGGTTTGACTTGACAAGTAGAGTCTCATAAGGTTTTGTGCAGAAGCATCAACATTTTACACATTTACATCGATGATTTATGTGAGGGGAATGAAAACTCAGTAACTAATTTCACCAACATAGGTAGGAAAAGATGCTGTGAAGACATAAGGAAGTTGCAGACAGTTGTGTGGTAAATAACCTTCCCATCACACAAGTGCCAGATAATGACCATTTCCAAAAAGAGACAATCTCACCATCACCCATGAGATCCAATGGCATCACCATCACTGAAATTCCTGGAGTTTATCATTGACCAGAAACTGAACTGGATCATCCATCTAAGTACTTTGGCTAAAAGAGCAGATCAGAGGTGAACACCCCTGCACTGAGTAACTCATCTCCCAACTCCCCAAAACCTGTCCACCATCTAGAAGGCATAAGTCAAGAATGTAATGCAATACTTAGTTGTGGTGATGGTGGTGGTTCAGAATCTTTCTATGTTTATACCTAGAATGAGTGGGCTGTCTTAGGTTGGACAGGCTGGACTTATTTCCACTTGAGTTTATAAGAGAAGTGACCTGAATGCAGTTTACAAAGATCCTGAGTGGTCTTGATAATGTAGCCATGGAAAAGATTATTGAATATTGTTAAGGTAGAGGTGGAGAGATTCTTACTTGGCAGTAAATTCAAAGACTATTAGGAATAGATGGGAATATTCAATTTGAAACACAAACAAGATCAGCCATGATCTTATTGAATGGCAGAACAAGCTTGAGGGGCCAAGTGGTCTACTTCTGCTTCTATTCCATATGTTCATACATGTCTCTCCCACGCAGACTATTGCTCCCTATAGAGTGTGATTCCTTGTACCTGCTATTTTGAGATGAGCGTTATAATGTCTATGACTGAGCAGTGGTTCTGGTAATTCTCCAAGGAACATTTTCAACAAAGTTGCTATGTCATTTGGATGAAACACTCCAGAATTCAAATCTACGTCCACTCCACCATTTAAAGCTTCTTTCAGGTACTGCAGTCGTATACTGTTCCCAGGAATACGAAACAGACCCTCCACGTGGAGATCTGTGATGGAGGAAAAGAGAGATATACACATGGTCTTTAAGACTGGAAGAGTTCGCAACCTATGCAAATAGAACTGTCAGGTCAGAGTTTACTTTTAGAACAAATATAAACACATGCAAAAACCCATTTGGTTCACTAATAACTCTTCATAGGCCTCTGAGATCAGGATTAGGATTAGTGCTTTTTATCGTTATAAGAAAACAGTCATTTTCAAATTCTCCCAGATTCTCTTTTTCACTGTTACATACAATTTTTGAACAGCTTCAATGATATTGAAAGACAGTTTGTTTGATGAAAGAACTGCTACTGTCCTGTAAGGTAGGATTATAGAAGGGGCTGAAATCCAAGTTCTAGGTTTATTCTAAGCAATATTATCAGAAAAAGGGAAAAGAACAAGATGAAGATAGAAAAAAGAAGGGGGTAAAGATAGGGAATGAGAGGGTAAGACGGAGGGAAAAAGTTGAATAGGAGAAGCTGGATGGGAGAAAATTAAAAGGAGACTAGGACAGAGAGGGAATCAAAAGAAGCTGAGGAGAGATCAAGACTGTGTGACCAGTCAGATGCCTTATTACTAAATTAATATTGCAGTTTCACTCACTTTTGTAGAGATATTCAATGAGCTGATAAACCTGAGCAATTCCTTCTTCTGTTAGTGGAGCTCCAAACACAACTCCCTTCTCTAAAAAACATAAACAAACATTAAAATTTGAAAGTACTCATGACACTGCTGACAATGACTACCTGATGCATCCCATCAACAGACACTTTATCCCTGCTTCAGTTATTCATCATCACAACAGCTGATATTTACAATAACTTTAATATAATAAAACAAAGGAATTTCTCAGTAACAATAGAAAATAAAATAAGGAGTCACACAGGGAGATATTAATCAGATGACCTAAAGCTTGGTAAAAGAAGTAACTTCATAAGGAGAGTCTTAAACAAAGATAAGCAAGGTGGAGAGGTTGAGAGATTTTAGAGTTTTTAGCAGATGAACTGAGAGAAGGAAACTCGGGTAATGTACCAGAGAAAGAAAACAGGTGGTCTTAGTGATAATGCAGGCGTGAGATCAGAAGTTCATCACTGAAAGTGATCGTAATCTGCAAACAGACATACCTAATCTCAGACTGTTGAGGGATTAGAATGGAATTCAATAACAAAGGATGGAGTTTAGAAAAAAATTAATGGTTTCAGTTTTTCCAAAATTTGGGAGGAAGAATTTTTTACTCATCCAATACTGGGGGGAGTTGATAAGAAATGTCTAATTTAGCAATCATGATTTGGAGATGCTGGTGTTGGACTGTCAATCACCTGATGAAGGAGCGTCGCTCCGAAAGCTAGTGTGCTTCCAATTAAACCTGTTGGACTATAACCTGGTGTTGTGTGATTTTTAATTTAGCAACAATGGGGTTCTCAGAAGTGATGCTGAAGTAAAGCTGCATGAGATTAGCATATATGTGAAACCAAATTTGTGCATTTGAATAATGACACAGGTGAGTCCCTAAAACTGGCTGCCTCTGTATGGTGTGATTATGTCTTTAGATATTCTGGCTGCTGATCATTGTCAATCGTTTAAGAGCTGCGAGGTTATGCTGCAACTCTACAGAACCATGGTTAGCCATACTTGGAATATTGTGTTCAGTTCTGGTCACCTCATTATAGGAAAGATATGGAAGCTTTCAAGAGGGTGCAGAGGAGATTTACCAAGCTGCTGCCTGGACTCGAGGGAATGCCATATGAAGAAATGTTGAGGGAGCTTGGGTTTTTCTCATTGGAGCCAAGAAGGACGAGAGGTGACTTGATAAAAGTGTACAAGATGATGAGGGGCATAATTTTAAAGTGATTGGAGGAAGGTTAAGGTAGATATCAGACGTAGGTTCTTTACACAGAGTGGTGGTTGTGTGGAATGCACTGTCAGTGGTAGTACTAGAGTCATATATATTAGGGACATTTAAGCGACTCTTGGATAGTCACATGGAAGATAGTACAATGAAGGGTATATAGTATATAGGTTAGTTTGATGTTACAGTAGGATAAACAATTGGCATAACACAGAGGTCTGAAGGGCCTGTACTGTGCTGTACTGTTCTATGAATGATTGTACTGTTTTATGAATGATTGTACTGTTTTCTCATTGTGTTCTAGTATAGTTGCAGAGATCCATAACATGAACAGGATTGATTGAAGCTCCCTAGAGGATATGATTTATGCCAGGTATAACTGGCATAATTAAATGAAATCTTTGTTAAATACAGAACAGCAGATGGCCACACAGATCAGTCATTTGAGTTTAATAATGCCAAGTGCTGGGGACACCTGGGAAATCTGTGCCAATATTTATCGAAAATTCTGCACTGACCTTTGCGTTTGAGGAAGTTGAATGGGCGGAAGAAGCTGGAACTGGTGTTGCTGGGTAAACAGGGCTCCTCCTCCCCAATCAGCTGGGCAAACTCAATCCCAGGAAGGTCAATGAGACGTGTTAGATTGCTCACAACCAGTTCCAGAAACACCTCCGGCTTCTCATGGCGAAGTTTCTCCACAAAGAAGTCTGGGTTGAAGATGATGGGCTTTCTGCTGAATAATGGTTCATTGCTGATGACTATATTACAGCTTGTGTCCCTGTCAAAAAGAGAAATAAACTGTTTTCATCACGTTAGGTACTAGGAGAAACATTTATAATTCAAACCCCATACAATGTAAATCAGAAAATAGAGAGACAGGTAAAGACAGAGAGAGAGAGACAGACAGACAGACACGGGAATAGAGAGACGGGTAAAGAGGCCTAAGGAATTTACACATTACAATGCCTCACCACTGTATTCCCACTCTGGCTTTTGCTCCTGGTCTGTTTCTTTTTTTTCACAATTCATCCAAAACGTTTATTCACTTGATCATTCCAAACTTCCCTTTATCCTCAGTCCAGTATCATTCTCTCTCTTCTGCTCTCATTACCTTTTGGACTATAACCTTGTGTTGTGTATTTTTTAACTTTGTCCACCCTAGTCCAACACCAACATCTCCACATCATGGCAACATCACTGCTGTCATTGTATCACTCACTCGCAGACATGAAGCAGTCACTTGGTTCTTTGTCCTTACCCAACCCCAACTGTCTTCTCTCTTCCCGTGTGTGTCTCTCACTCTCCCCATCTCTCTCTTTATCCATATCTCTATCTCCATGTCTCTCTCTCTTTTCCCATCTCTCTATCCCAGTGTCTGTCTCTCTCTCTCATTACCCGTCTGTCTATTCCCGTATCAGTTTCTCTCTCTCTTCCCATCTCTCTATTCCAGTGCCTCTTTTCCTGTCACTCTTTTCCCACCTCTCGACTCCCGTCATTCTCTTTACCCATCACTCTTTTCCCACCTCTTGACTCCCGTCACTCTCTCTACCCGTCACTCTATCCCCATGTCTGTCTCTCTCTCTTTACCCGTCTCTCTATCCCCGTGTCTGTCTGTCTGTCTCTCTCTCTACCCGTCTCTCTATCCCAGTGTCTGTATCTCTCTCTCTCTCTCTCTACCCGTCTCTCTATCCCCGTGTCTGTCTCTCTCTCTTTACCCGTCTCTCTATCCCAGTGTGTCTGTCTCTCTCTCTCTCTCTCTCTCTCTCTCTACCCATCTCTCTATCCCCGTGTCCGTCTCTCTCTCTCTTTACCCGTCTCTCTATCCCGTGTCTGTCTCTCTCTTTACCCGTCTCTCTATCCCCATGTCTGTTCTCTCTATTTACCCACCTCTCTAACCCCGGGTCTGTCTCTCTCTCTCTCTCTCTTTACCCGTCTCTCTATCCCCATGTCTGTCTCTCTCTACTTACCCACATCTCTAACCCCGGGTCTGTCTCTCTCTCTCTCTCTATCCCCATGTCTGTCTCTCACTCTCTTTACCCGTCTCTCTCTATCCCTGTGTCTGCCTCTCTCTCTGTTTATCCGTCTCTCTATCCCCGTGTCTGTCTCTCTCTCTCTTTACCAGTCTCTCTATCCCTGTGTCTGTCTCTCTCTCTCTTTACCAGCCTGTCTATCCCAGTGTCTGTCTCTCTCTCTTTACCCATCTCTCTATCCCCGTGTCTGTCTATCTGTCTCTCTCTTTTCCCGTCTCTCTATCCCTGTGTCTGTCGGTCTCTCTCTCCCTCTCTCTTTATCCCAGTGTCTGATTGTCTCTCTCTCTATTTACCCGCCTCTCTATCCCCGGGTCAGTCTCTCTCTCTATTTACCCACCTCTCTATCCCCGTGTCTGTCTCTCTTTCTCTTTACCCGTCTCTCTATCCCCGTGTCTGTTTCTCTCTCTCTTTGCCCGTCTCTCTATCCCCGTGTCTGACTCTCTCTCTTTACCCGTCTCTCTATCCCGGTGTCTGTCTCTCTCTCTCTCTCTTTACCCATTCTCTCTCTCTCTCTCTCTACTTGCCTGTCTCTCTATCCCCGTGTCTGTCTCTCTCTCTCTCTTTACCTGTCTCTCTATCCCGGTGTCTGTCTCTCTCTCTCTCTCTTTACCCGTTCTCTCTCTCTCTCTCTCTCTCTCTACTTGCCTGTCTCTCTATCCCCGTGTCTGTCTCTCTCTCTCTTTACCCGTCTCTCTATCCCCGTGTCTGCCTCTCTCTGTTTACCCGTCTCTCTATCCTCGTGTCTGTCTCTCTCTCTCTTTACCCGTTTTCTCTCTCTCTCTCTTTGCCTGTCTCTCTATCCCCGTGTCTGTCTCTCTCTCTCTCTCTTTACCCGTCTCTCTATCCCAGTGTCTGCCTCTCTCTGTTTACCCGTCTCTCTATCCTCGTGTCTCTCTCTCTCTCTTTACCCGTCTCTCTATCCTCGTGTCTGTCTCTCTCTCTTTACCCGTTCTCTCCATCCCCGTGTCTGTCTCTCTCTCTCTCTCTTTGCCTGTCTCTCTATCCCCGTGTCTGTCTCTATCTCTTAACCGGTCTCTCTATCCGCGTGTCTGTCTCTCTCTCTCTCTCTTTACCCGTTCTCTCTCTCTCTCTCTCTCTCTCTACTTGCCTGTCTCTCAATCCCCGTGTCTGTCTCTCTCTCTCTTTACCCGTTCTCTCTCTCTCTTTGCCTGTCTCTCTATCCCCGTGTCTGTCTCTCTCTCTCTCTGTACCCGTCTCTCTATCCCAGTGTCTGCCTCTCTCTATTTACCCCTCTCTCTATCCCAGTGTCTGTCCCTCTCTCTCTTTACCCGTCTCTCTATCCCCGTGTCTGTCTATCTGTCTCTCTTTACCCGTCTCTCTATCCCCGTGTCTCTCTCTCTCTTTACCCCTCTCTCTATCCCAGTGTCTGCCTCTCTCTCTCTTTACCTGTCTCTCTATCCCCGTGTCTGACTCTCTCTCTTTACCCGTCTCTCTACCCCGGTGTCAGTCTCTCTCTCTCTCTTTACCCGTTCTCTCCAGCCCCGTGTCTGTCTCTCTCTCTCTCTCTTTGCCTGTCTCTCTATCCCCGTGTCTGTCTCTATCTCTTAACCGGTCTCTCTATCCGCGTGTCTGTCTCTCTCTCTCTCTCTTTACCCGTTCTCTCTCTCTCTCTCTCTCTACTTGCCTGTCTCTCAATCCCCGTGTCTGTCTCTCTCTCTCTTTACCCGTTCTCTCTCTCTCTTTGCCTGTCTCTCTATCCCCGTGTCTGTCTCTCTCTCTCTCTCTGTACCCGTCTCTCTATCCCAGTGTCTGCCTCTCTCTGTTTACCCGTCTCTCTATCCTCGTGTCTGTCTCTCTCTCTCTTTACCCGTCTCTCTATCCTCGTGTCTGTCTCTCTCTATTTACCCCTCTCTCTATCCCCGTGTCTGTCCCTCTCTCTCTTTACCCGTCTCTCTATCCCCGTGTCTGTCTATCTGTCTCTCTCTTTACCCGTCTCTCTATCCCTGTGTCTCTCTCTCTCTCTCTTTACCCCTCTCTCTATCCCAGTGTCTGCCTCACTCTCTCTTTACCCGTCTCTCTATCCCCGTGTCTGACTCTCTCTCTTTACCCGTCTCTCTATCCCAGTGTCTGTCTCTCTCTCTCTCTTTACCCGTTCTCTCTATCCCCGTGTCTGTCTCTCTCTATCCCCGTGTCTGTCTCTCTCTCTTAACCGGTCTCTCTATCCGCGTGTCTGTCTCTCTCTCTCTTTACCCGTCTCTCTATCCCCGTGTCTGCCTCTCTCTCTCTTTACCCGTCTCTCTATCCCCGTGTCTGTCTCTCTCTCTCTTTACCCGTCTCTCTATCCCCGTGTCGGCCTCTCTCTCTCTCTTTACCCGTCTCTCTATCCCCGTGTCGGCCTCTCTCTCTCTCTTTACCCGTCTCTCTATCCACGTGTCTGCCTATCTCTCTCTTTACCCGTCTCTCTATCCCCGTGTCTGTCCCTCTCTGTTTAACCATCTCTCCATCCCCGTGTCTGTCTCTCTCTCTCTTTACCCGTCTCTCTATCCCGTGTCTGTCTCTCTCTTTACCCGTCTCTCTATCCCCATGTCTGTCTCTCTCTATTTACCCACCTCTCTAACCCCGGGTCTGTCTCTCTCTCTCTCTTTACCCGTCTCTCTATCCCCATGTCTGTCTTTCTCTATTTACCCACCTCTCTAACCCCGGGTCTGTCTCTCTCTCTCTCTCTTTACCCGTCTCTCTATCCCCATGTCTGTCTCTCTCTATTTACCCACCTCTCTAACCCCGGGTCTGTCTCTCTCTCTCTCTTTACCCGTCTCTCTATCCCCATGTCTGTCTCTCTCTCTCTTTACCCGTCTCTCTATCCCTGTGTCTGCCTCTCTCTCTGTTTATCCGTCTCTCTATCCCCGTGTCTGTCTCTCTCTCTTTACCCATCTCTCTATCCCCGTGTCTGTCTATCTGTCTCTCTCTTTTCCCGTCTATCCCCGTGTCTGTCGGTCTCTCTCTCCCTCTCTCTTTACCCGTCTCTTTATCCCCGTGTCTGATTGTCTCTCTCTCTATTTACCCACCTCTCTATCCCCGGGTCAGTCTCTCTCTCTCTTTACCCGTCTATCTATCCCCGTGTCTGTCTGTCTCTCTCTTTACCCGTCTCTCTATCCCCGTGTCTGTCTGTCTCTCTCTCTCTTTACCCGTCTCTCTATCCCCGTGTCTATTTCTCTCTCTCTTTACCCCTCTCTCTATCCCAGTGTCTGCCTCTCTCTCTTTACCCGTCTCTCTATCCCCATGTCTGTCTGTCTCTCTCTTTACCCGTCTCTCTATCCCCGTGTCTGTCTCCCTCTCTCTTTACCCGTCTCTGTCTCTCTTTCTCTTTACCCGTCTCTCTATCCCCGTGTCTGTTTCTCTCTCTCTTTGCCTGTCTCTCTATCCCCGTGTCTGTCTCTCTCTCTCTCTCTTTGCCTGTCTCTCTATCCCCGTGTCTGTCTCTCTCTCTTAACCAGTCTCTCTATCCGCGTGTCTGTCTGTCTCTCTCTTTATACGTCTCTCTATCCCCGTGTCTGCCTCTCTCTCTCTTTACCCGTCTCTCTATCCCCGTGTCTGTCTCTCTCTCCCTTTACCCGTCTCTCTATCCCCGTGTCTGACTCTCTCTCTTTACCCGTCTCTCTATCCCGGTGTCTGTCTCTCTCTCTCTTTACCTGTTCTCTCTATCCCCGTGTCTGTCTCTCTCTCTCTCTTTGCCTGTCTCTCTATCCCTTTGTCTGTCTCTCTCTCTTAACCAGTCTCTCTATCCCCGTGGAGAAAGTGAGGTCTGCAGATGCTGGAGATCAGAGCGGGAAATGTGTTGCTGGAAAAGCGCAGCAGGTCAGGCAGCATCCAGGGAACAGGAGAATCGACGTTTCGGGCATAAGCTCTCTCTCTCTTTACCCGTCTCTCTATCCCCATGTCTGTCTGTCTCTCTCTTTACCCGTCTCTCTATTCCCGTGTCTGTCTCTCTTTCGCTTTACCCGTCTCTCTACCCGTAAGCCCTCCTGAAGAAGGGCTTATGCCCGAAACGTCGATTCTCCTGTTCCCTGGATGCTGCCTGACCTGCTGCGCTTTTCCAGCAACACATTTCCAGCTCTCTATCCCCGTGTCTGTCTCTCTCTCTCTTTACCCGTCTCTCTATCCCCGTGTCTGCCTCTCTCTCTCTTTACCCGTCTCGCTATCCCCGTGTCTGCCTCTCTCTCTCTTTACCCGTCTCTCTATCCCTGTGTCTGTCTCTCTCTCCCTTTACCCGTCTCTCTATCCCAGTGTCTGTCTGACGGTCTATTTACCCGTCTCTCTATCCCCGTGTCTGTCTCTCTCTCTCTTAACCAGTCTCTCTATCCCAGTGTCTGCCTCTCTCTCTCTTTACCCGTCTCTCTATCCCCGTGTCTGCCTCTCTCTCTTTACCCGTCTCTCTATCCCCGTGTCTGTCTCTCTCTCCCTTTACCCGTCTCTCTATCCCAGTGTCTGTCTGACGGTCTATTTAACCGTCTCTCTATCCCCGTGTCTGTACCTCTCTATTTAACCATCTCTCTATCCCCGTGTCTGTCTCTCTGCCTCTTTACCCGTCTCTCTATCCCCGTGTCTGACTCTGTCTCTTTACCCGTCTCTCTATCCCCGTGTCTGCCTCTCTCTCTCTTTACCCGTCTCTCTATCCCCGTGTCTGCCTCTCTCTCTTTACCCGTCTCTCTATCCCCGTGTCTGTCTCTCTCTTTACCCGTCTCTCTATCCCAGTGTCTGTCTGACGGTCTATTTACCCGTCTCTCTATCCCCGTGTCTGTCTCTCTCTCTCTTAACCATCTCTCCATCCCCGTGTCTGTCTCTCTCTCTCTTTACCCGTCTCTCTAACCCGTGTCTGTCTCTCTCTTTACCCGTCTCTCTATCCCCATGTCTGTCTCTCTCTATTTACCCACCTCTCTAACCCCGGGTCTGTCTCTCTCTCTCTGTTTATCCGTCTCTCTATCCCCGTGTCTGTCTCTCTCTCTTTACCCATCTCTCTATCCCCGTGTCTGTCTATCTGTCTCTCTCTTTTCCCGTCTATCCCCGTGTCTGTCGGTCTCTCTCTCCCTCTCTCTTTACCCGTCTCTTTATCCCCGTGTCTGATTGTCTCTCTCTCTATTTACCCACCTCTCTATCCCCGGGTCAGTCTCTCTCTCTCTTTACCCGTCTCTCTATCCCCGTGTCTATCTCTCTCTCTCTTTACCCCTCTCTCTATCCCAGTGTCTGCCTCTCTCTCTCTTTACCCGTCTCTCTATCCCCATGTCTGTCTGTCTCTCTCTTTACCAGTCTCTCTATCCCCCTGTCTGTCTCCCTCTCTCTTTACCCGTCTCTGTCTCTCTTTCTCTTTACCCGTCTCTCTATCCCCGTGTCTGTTTCTCTCTCTCTTTGCCCGTCTCTCTATCCCCGTGTCTGTCTCTCTCTCTCTCTCTCTTTGCCTGTCTCTCTATCCCCGTGTCTGTCTCTCTCTTAACCAGTCTCTCTATCCGCGTGTCTGTCTGTCTCTCTCTTTATCCGTCTCTCTATCCCCGTGTCTGCCTCTCTCTCTCTTTACCCGTCTCTCTATCCCCGTGTCTGTCTCTCTCTCCCTTTACCCGTCTCTCTATCCCCGTGTCTGTCTCTCTCTCCCTTTACCCGTCTCTCTATCCCCGTGTCTGACTCTCTCTCTTTACCCGTCTCTCTATCCCCGTGTCTGTCTCTCTCTCTCTCTTTGCCTGTCTCTCTATCCCTTTGTCTGTCTCTCTCTCCCCGTGGAGAAAGTGAGGTCTGCAGATGCTGGAGATCAGAGCTGGAAATGTGTTGCTGGAAAAGCGCAGCAGGTCAGGCAGCATCCAGGGAACAGGAGAATCGACGTTTCGGGCATAAGCTCTCTCTCTCTTTACCCGTCTCTCTATCCCCATGTCTGTCTGTCTCTCTCTTTACCCGTCTCTCTATCCCCGTGTCTGTCTCTCTTTCTCTTTACCCGTCTCTCTACCCGTAAGCCCTCCTGAAGAAGGGCTTATGCCCGAAACGTCGATTCTCCTGTTCCCTGGATGCTGCCTGACCTGCTGCGCTTTTCCAGCTCTCTATCCCCGTGTCTGCCTCTCTCTCTCTTTACCCGTCTCTCTATCCCCGTGTCTGTCTCTCTCTCCCTTTACCCGTCTCTCTATCCCAGTGTCTGTCTGACGGTCTATTTACCCGTCTCTCTATCCCCGTGTCTGTACCTCTCTATTTAACCATCTCTCTATCCCCGTGCCTGTCTCTCTGCCTCTTTACCCGTCTCTCAATCCCCGTGTCTGCCTCTCTCTCTTTACCCGTCTCTCTATCCCAGTGTCTGCCTCTCTCTCTCTTTACCCGTCTCGCTATCCCCGTGTCTGCCTCTCTCTCTCTTTACCCGTCTCTCTATTCCCGTGTCTGTCTCTCTCTCCCTTTATCCGTCTCTCTATCCCAGTGTCTGTCTGACGGTCTATTTACCCGTCTCTCTATCCCCGTGTCTGTCTCTCTCTCTCTTAACCATCTCTCCATCCCCGTGTCTGTCTCTCTCTCCCTTTATCCGTCTCTCTATCCCAGTGTCTGTCTGACGGTCTATTTACCCGTCTCTCTATCCCGTGTCTGTCTCTCTCTTTACCCGTCTCTCTATCCCCATGTCTATCTCTCTCTATTTACCCACCTCTCTAACCCCGGGTCTGTCTCTCTCTCTCTCTTTACCCGTCTCTCTATCCCCATGTCTGTCTCTCTCTATTTACCTACCTCTCTAACCCCGGGTCTGTCTCTCTCTCTCTCTCTTTACCCGTCTCTCTATCCCCATGTCTGTCTCTCTCTATTTACCCACCTCTCTAACCCCGGGTCTGTCGGTCTCTCTCTCTCTTTACCCGTCTCTCTATCCCCATGTCTGTCTCTCTCTATTTACCCACCTCTCTAACCCCGGGTCTGTCTCTCTCTCTCTTTACCCGTCTCTCTATCCCTGTGTCTGCCTCTCTCTCTGTTTATCCGTCTCTCTATCCCCGTGTCTGTCTCTCTCTCTTTACCCATCTCTCTATCCCCGTGTCTGTCTATCTGTCTCTCTCTTTTCCCGTCTATCCCCGTGTCTGTCGGTCTCTCTCTCCCTCTCTCTTTACCCGTCTCTTTATCCCCGTGTCTGATTGTCTCTCTCTCTATTTACCCACCTCTCTATCCCCGGGTCAGTCTCTCTCTCTCTTTACCCGTCTATCTATCACCGGGTCAGTCTCTCTCTCTCTTTACCCGTCTCTCTATCCCCGTGTCTGTCTGTCTCTCTCTTTACCCGTCTCTCTATCCCCGTGTCTGTCTGTCTCTCTCTTTACCTGTCTCTCTATCCCCGTGTCTATCTCTCTCTCTCTTTACCCCTCTCTCTATCCCAGTGTCTGCCCCTCTCTCTCTTTACCCTTCTCTCTATCCCCATGTCTGTCTGTCTCTCTCTTTACCCGTCTCTCTATCCCCGTGTCTGTCTCCCTCTCTCTTTACCCGTCTCTGTCTCTCTTTCTCTTTACCCGTCTCTCTATCCCCGTGTCTGTTTCTCTCTCTCTTTGCCCGTCTCTCTATCCCCGTGTCTGTCTCTCTCTCTCTCTCTTTGCCTGTCTCTCTATCCCCGTGTCTGTCTCTCTCTCTTAACCAGTCTCTCTATCCGCGTGTCTGTCTGTCTCTCTCTTTATCCGTCTCTCTATCCCCGTGTCTGCCTCTCTCTCTCTTTACCCGTCTCTCTATCCCCGTGTCTGTCTCTCTCTCCCTTTACCCGTCTCTCTATCCCCGTGTCTGACTCTCTCTCTTTACCCGTCTCTCTATCCCGGTGTCTGTCTCTCTCTCTCTCTTTACCTGTTCTCTCTATCCCCGTGTCTGTCTCTCTCTCTCTCTCTCTCTTTGCCTGTCTCTCTATCCCTTTGTCTGTCTCTCTCTCTTAACCAGTCTCTCTATCCCCGTGGAGAAAGTGAGGTCTGCAGATGCTGGAGATCAGAGCTGGAAATGTGTTGCTGGAAAAGCGCAGCAGGTCAGGCAGCATCCAGGGAACAGGAGAATCGACGTTTCGGGCATAAGCTCTCTCTCTCTTTACCCGTCTCTCTATCCCCATGTCTGTCTGTCTCTCTCTTTACCCGTCTCTCTATTCCCGTGTCTGTCTCTCTTTCTCTTTACCCGTCTCTCTACCCGTAAGCCCTCCTGAAGAAGGGCTTATGCCCGAAACGTCGATTCTCCTGTTCCCTGGATGCTGCCTGACCTGCTGCGCTTTTCCAGCAACACATTTCCAGCTCTCTATCCCCGTGTCTGTCTCTCTCTCTCTTTACCCGTCTCTCTATCCCCGTGTCTGCCTCTCTCTCTCTTTACCCGTCTCGCTATCCCCGTGTCTGCCTCTCTCTCTCTTTACCCGTCTCTCTATCCCTGTGTCTGTCTCTCTCTCCCTTTACCCGTCTCTCTATCCCAGTGTCTGTCTGACGGTCTATTTACCCGTCTCTCTATCCCCGTGTCTGTCTCTCTCTCTCTTAACCAGTCTCTCTATCCCAGTGTCTGCCTCTCTCTCTCTTTACCCGTCTCTCTATCCCCGTGTCTGCCTCTCTCTCTTTACCCGTCTCTCTATCCCCGTGTCTGTCTCTCTCTCCCTTTACCCGTCTCTCTATCCCAGTGTCTGTCTGACGGTCTATTTAACCGTCTCTCTATCCCCGTGTCTGTATTCTCTATTTAACCATCTCTCTATCCCCGTGTCTGTCTCTCTGCCTCTTTACCCGTCTCTCTATCCCCGTGTCTGACTCTGTCTCTTTACCCGTCTCTCTATCCCCGTGTCTGCCTCTCTCTCTCTTTACCCGTCTCGCTATCCCCGTGTCTGCCTCTCTCTCTCTTTACCCGTCTCTCTATCCCAGTGTCTGCCTCTCTCTCTCTTTACCCGTCTCTCTATCCCCGTGTCTGCCTCTCTCTCTTTACCCGTCTCTCTATCCCCGTGTCTGTCTCTCTCTCCCTTTACCCGTCTCTCTATCCCAGTGTCTGTCTGACGGTCTATTTACCCGTCTCTCTATCCCCGTGTCTGTCTCTCTCTCTCTTAACCATCTCTCCATCCCCGTGTCTGTCTCTCTCTCTCTTTACCCGTCTCTCTAACCCGTGTCTGTCTCTCTCTTTACCCGTCTCTCTATCCCCATGTCTGTCTCTCTCTATTTACCTACCTCTCTAACCCCGGGTCTGTCTCTCTCTCTCTCTCTCTCTCTCTTTACCCGTCTCTCTATCCCCATGTCTGTCTCTCTCTATTTACCCACCTCTCTAACCCCGGGTCTGTCTCTCTCTCTCTCTTTACCCGTCTCTCTATCCCCATGTCTGTCTCTCTCTCTCTCTTTACCCGTCTCTCTATCCCTGTGTCTGCCTCTCTCTCTGTTTATCCGTCTCTCTATCCCCGTGTCTGTCTCTCTCTCTTTACCCATCTCTCTATCCCCGTGTCTGTCTATCTGTCTCTCTCTTTTCCCGTCTATCCCCGTGTCTGTCGGTCTCTCTCTCCCTCTCTCTTTACCCGTCTCTTTATCCCCGTGTCTGATTGTCTCTCTCTCTATTTACCCACCTCTCTATCCCCGGGTCAGTCTCTCTCCCTCTTTACCCGTCTATCTATCACCGGGTCAGTCTCTCTCTCTCTTTACCCGTCTCTCTATCCCCGTGTCTATCTCTCTCTCTCTTTACCCCTCTCTCTATCCCAGTGTCTGCCTCTCTCTCTCTTTACCCGTCTCTCTATCCCCATGTCTGTCTGTCTCTCTCTTTACCCGTCTCTCTATCCCCCTGTCTGTCTCCCTCTCTCTTTACCCGTCTCTGTCTCTCTTTCTCTTTACCCGTCTCTCTATCCCCGTGTCTGTTTCTCTCTCTCTTTGCCCGTCTCTCTATCCCCGTGTCTGTCTCTCTCTCTCTCTCTTTGCCTGTCTCTCTATCCCTGTGTCTGTCTCTCTCTTAACCAGTCTCTCTATCCGCGTGTCTGTCTGTCTCTCTCTTTATCCGTCTCTCTATCCCCCTGTCTGTCTCCCTCTCTCTTTACCCGTCTCTGTCTCTCTTTCTCTTTACCCGTCTCTCTATCCCCGTGTCTGTTTCTCTCTCTCTTTGCCCGTCTCTCTATCCCCGTGTCTGTCTCTCTCTCTCTCTCTTTGCCTGTCTCTCTATCCCCGTGTCTGTCTCTCTCTCTCTCTCTTTGCCTGTCTCTCTATCCCTGTGTCTGTCTCTCTCTTAACCAGTCTCTCTATCCGCGTGTCTGTCTGTCTCTCTCTTTATCCGTCTCTCTATCCCCGTGTCTGCCTCTCTCTCTCTTTACCCGTCTCTCTATCCCCGTGTCTGTCTCTCTCTCCCTTTACCCGTCTCTCTATCCCCGTGTCTGTCTCTCTCTCCCTTTACCCGTCTCTCTATCCCCGTGTCTGACTCTCTCTCTTTACCCGTCTCTCTATCCCGGTGTCTGTCTCTCTCTCTCTCTTTACCTGTTCTCTCTATCCCCGTGTCTGTCTCTCTCTCTCTCTTTGCCTGTCTCTCTATCCCTTTGTCTGTCTCTCTCTCTTAACCAGTCTCTCTATCCCCGTGGAGAAAGTGAGGTCTGCAGATGCTGGAGATCAGAGCTGGAAATGTGTTGCTGGAAAAGCGCAGCAGGTCAGGCAGCATCCAGGGAACAGGAGAATCGACGTTTCGGGCATAAGCTCTCTCTCTCTTTACCCGTCTCTCTATCCCCATGTCTGTCTGTCTCTCTCTTTACCCGTCTCTCTATCCCCGTGTCTGTCTCTCTTTCTCTTTACCCGTCTCTCTACCCGTAAGCCCTCCTGAAGAAGGGCTTATGCCCGAAACGTCGATTCTCCTGTTCCCTGGATGCTGCCTGACCTGCTGCGCTTTTCCAGCTCTCTATCCCCGTGTCTGCCTCTCTCTCTCTTTACCCGTCTCTCTATCCCCGTGTCTGTCTCTCTCTCCCTTTACCCGTCTCTCTATCCCAGTGTCTGTCTGACGGTCTATTTACCCGTCTCTCTATCCCCGTGTCTGTACCTCTCTATTTAACCATCTCTCTATCCCCGTGCCTGTCTCTCTGCCTCTTTACCCGTCTCTCAATCCCCGTGTCTGCCTCTCTCTCTTTACCCGTCTCTCTATCCCAGTGTCTGCCTCTCTCTCTCTTTACCCGTCTCGCTATCCCCGTGTCTGCCTCTCTCTCTCTTTACCCGTCTCTCTATTCCCGTGTCTGTCTCTCTTTCCCTTTATCCGTCTCTCTATCCCAGTGTCTGTCTGACGGTCTATTTACCCGTCTCTCTATCCCCGTGTCTGTCTCTCTCTCTCTTAACCATCTCTCCATCCCCGTGTCTGTCTCTCTCTCCCTTTATCCGTCTCTCTATCCCAGTGTCTGTCTGACGGTCTATTTACCCGTCTCTCTATCCCGTGTCTGTCTCTCTCTTTACCCGTCTCTCTATCCCCATGTCTATCTCTCTCTATTTACCCACCTCTCTAACCCCGGGTCTGTCTCTCTCTCTCTCTTAACCCGTCTCTCTATCCCCATGTCTGTCTCTCTCTATTTACCTACCTCTCTAACCCCGGGTCTGTCTCTCTCTCTCTCTCTTTACCCGTCTCTCTATCCCCATGTCTGTCTCTCTCTATTTACCCACCTCTCTAACCCCGGGTCTGTCGGTCTCTCTCTCTCTTTACCCGTCTCTCTATCCCCATGTCTGTCTCTCTCTATTTACCCACCTCTCTAACCCCGGGTCTGTCTCTCTCTCTCTTTACCCGTCTCTCTATCCCTGTGTCTGCCTCTCTCTCTGTTTATCCGTCTCTCTATCCCAGTGTCTGTCTCTCTCTCTTTACCCATCTCTCTATCCCCGTGTCTGTCTATCTGTCTCTCTCTTTTCCCGTCTATCCCAGTGTCTGTCGGTCTCTCTCTCCCTCTCTCTTTACTCGTCTCTTTATCCCCGTGTCTGATTGTCTCTCTCTCTATTTACCCACCTCTCTATCCCCGGGTCAGTCTCTCTCTCTCTTTACCCGTCTATCTATCACCGGGTCAGTCTCTCTCTCTCTTTACCCGTCTCTCTATCCCCGTGTCTGTCTGTCTCTCTCTTTACCCGTCTCTCTATCCCCGTGTCTGTCTGTCTCTCTCTTTACCCGTCTCTCTATCCCCGTGTCTGTCTGTCTCTCTCTTTACCCGTCTCTCTATCCCCGTGTCTGTCTGTCTCTCTCTTTACCCGTCTCTCTATCCCCGTGTCTATCTCTCTCTCTCTTTACCCCTCTCTCTATCCCAGTGTCTGCCCCTCTCTCTCTTTACCCTTCTCTCTATCCCCATGTCTGTCTGTCTCTCTCTTTACCCGTCTCTCTATCCCCGTGTCTGTCTCCCTCTCTCTTTACCCGTCTCTGTCTCTCTTTCTCTTTACCCGTCTCTCTATCCCCGTGTCTGTTTCTCTCTCTCTTTGCCCGTCTCTCTATCCCCGTGTCTGTCTGTCTCTCTCTCTCTTTGCCTGTCTCTCTATCCCCGTGTCTGTCTCTCTCTCTTAACCAGTCTCTCTATCCGCGTGTCTGTCTGTCTCTCTCTTTATCCGTCTCTCTATCCCCGTGTCTGCCTCTCTCTCTCTTTACCCGTCTCTCTATCCCCGTGTCTGTCTCTCTCTCCCTTTACCCGTCTCTCTATCCCCGTGTCTGACTCTCTCTCTTTACCCGTCTCTCTATCCCGGTGTCTGTCTCTCTCTCTCTCTTTACCTGTTCTCTCTATCCCTTTGTCTGTCTCTCTCTCTTAACCAGTCTCTCTATCCCTGTGGAGAAAGTGAGGTCTGCAGATGCTGGAGATCAGAGCTGGAAATGTGTTGCTGGAAAAGCGCAGCAGGTCAGGCAGCATCCAGGGAACAGGAGAATCGACGTTTCGGGCATAAGCTCTCTCTCTCTCTTTACCCGTCTCTCTATCCCCATGTCTGTCTGTCTCTCTCTTTACCCGTCTCTCTATCCCCGTGTCTGTCTCTCTTTCTCTTTACCCGTCTCTCTACCCGTAAGCCCTCCTGAAGAAGGGCTTATGCCCGAAACGTCGATTCTCCTGTTCCCTGGATGCTGCCTGACCTGCTGCGCTTTTCCAGCAACACATTTCCAGCTCTCTATCCCCGTGTCTGTCTCTCTCTCTCTCTTTACCCGTCTCTCTATCCCCGTGTCTGCCTCTCTCTCTCTTTACCCGTCTCGCTATCCCCGTGTCTGCCTCTCTCTCTCTTTACCCGTCTCTCTATCCCCGTGTCTGTCTCTCTCTCCCTTTACCCGTCTCTCTATCCCAGTGTCTGTCTGACGGTCTATTTACCCGTCTCTCTATCCCCGTGTCTGTCTCTCTCTCTCTTTACCCGTCTCGCTATCCCCGGGTCTGCCTCTCTCTCTCTTTACCCGTCTCGCTATCCCCGTGTCTGCCTCTCTCTCTCTTTACCCGTGTCTGTCTCTCTCTCTCTTTGCCTGTCTCTCTATCCCCGTGTCTGTCTCTCTCTCTTAACCAGTCTCTCTATCCGCGTGTCTGTCTCTCTCTCTCTTTACCCGTCTCTCTATCCTCGTGTCTGCCTCTCTCTCTCTTTACCCGTCTCACTATCCCCGTGTCTGTCTCTCTCTCCCTTTACCCGTCTCTCTATCCCCGTGTCTGACTCTCTCTCTTTACCCGTCTCTCTATCCCGGTGTCTGTCTCTCTCTCTCTCTCTTTACCTGTTCTCTCTATCTCCGTGCCTGTCTCTCTCTCTCTCTTTGCCTGTCTCTCTATCCCCGTGTCTGTCTCTCTCTCTTAACCAGTCTCTCTATCCCCGTGTCTGTCTCTCTCTCTCTCTTTACCCGTCTCTCTATACCCATGTCTGCCTCTCTCTCTTTACCCGTCTCGCTATCCCCGTGTCTGCCTCTCTCTCTCTCTTTAACCCGTCTCTCTATCCCAGTGTCTGTCTCTCTCTCCCTTTACCCGTCTCTCTATCCCAGTGTCTGTCTGACGGTCTATTTACTCGTCTCTCTATCCCCGTGTCTGTCCCTCTCTATTTAACCATCTCTCTATCCCCGTGTCTGTCTCTCTGCCTCTTTACCCGTCTCTCTATCCCCGTGTCTGCCTCTCTCTCTTTACCCGTCTCTCTATCCCCGTGTCTGCCTCTCTCTCTCTTTACCCGTCTCTCTATCCCCGTGTCTGTCTGACGGCCTATTTACCCATCTCTCTATCCCCGTGTCTGTCCCTCTCTATTTAACCATCTCTCTATCCCCGTGTCTGTCTCTCTCTCTCTTTACCCGTCTCTCTATCCCGTGTCTGTCTCTCTCTTTACCCGTCTCTCTATCCCCATGTCTGTCTCTCTCTATTTAACCACCTCTCTAACCCCGGGTCTGTCTCTCTCTCTCTCTCTCTTTACCCGTCTCTCTATCCCCATGTCTGTCTCTCTCTATTTACCCACCTCTCTAACCCCGGGTCTGTCTCTCTCTCTCTCTCTCTTTACCCGTCTCTCTATCCCCATGTCTGTCGCTCTCTATTTACCCACCTCTCTAACCCCGGGTCTGTCTCTCTCTCTCTCTCTTTACCAGTCTCTCTATCCCCGTGTCTGTCTCTCTCTCTTTACCCATCTCTCTATCCCCGTGTCTGTCTATCTGTCTCTCTCTTTTCCCGTCTCTCTATCCCCGTTTCTGTCGGTCTCTCTCTCCCTCTCTCTTTACCCGTCTCTTTATCCCCGTGTCTGATTGTCTCTCTCTCTATTTACCCGCCTCTCTATCCCCGGGTCAGTCTCTCTCTCTCTCTTTACCCACCTCTCTATCCCCGAGTCTGTCTGTCTCTCTCTTTACCCGTCTCTCTATCCCTGTGTCTATCTCTCTCGCTATCCCTGTGTCTATCTCTCTCGCTCTTTACCCCTCTCTCTATCCCAGTGTCTGCCTCTCTCTCTCTTTACCCGTCTCTCTATCCCCAAGTCTGTCTGTCTCTCTCTTTACCCGTCTCTCTATCCCCGTGACTGTCTCTCTCTCTCTTTACCCGTCTCTCTATCCCCGTGTCTGTTTCTCTCTCTCTTTGCCCGTCTCTCTATCCCCGTGTCTGACTCTCTCTCTTTACCCGTCTCTCTATCCCGGTGTCTGTCTCTCTCTCTCTCTTTGCCTGTCTCTCTATCCCCGTGTCTGTCTCTCTCTCTTAACCGGTCTCTCTATCCGCGTGTCTGCCTCTCTCTCCCTTTACCCGTCTCTCTATCCCCGTATCTGTCTCTCTCTCCCTTTACCCGTCTCTCTATCCCCGTGTCTGTCTGACGGTCTATTTACCCGTCTCTCTATCCCCGTGTCTGTCCCTCTCTATTTAACCATCTCTCTATCCCCGTGTCTGTCTCTCTCTCTCTTTACCCGTCTCTCTATCCCAGTGTCTGTTTCTCTCTCTCTTTGCCCGTCTCTCTATCCCAGTGTCTGACTCTCTCTCTTTACCCGTCTCTCTATCCCGGTGTGTGTCTCTCTCTCTCTCTTTACCCGTCTCTCTATCCCCGTGTCTGTCTCTCTCTCTTTACCCATCTCTCTATCCCCGTGTCTGTCTATCTGTCTCTCTCTTTTCCCGTCTCTCTATCCCCGTTTCTGTCGGTCTCTCTCTCCCTCTCTCTTTACCCGTCTCTTTATCCCCGTGTCTGATTGTCTCTCTCTCTATTTACCCGCCTCTCTATCCCCGGGTCAGTCTCTCTCTCTCTCTTTACCCACCTCTCTATCCCCGAGTCTGTCTGTCTCTCTCTTTACCCGTCTCTCTATCCCTGTGTCTATCTCTCTCGCTCTTTACCCCTCTCTCTATCCCAGTGTCTGCCTCTCTCTCTCTTTACCCGTCTCTCTATCCCCAAGTCTGTCTGTCTCTCTCTTTACCCGTCTCTCTATCCCCGTGTCTGTCTCTCTCTCTTAACCGGTCTCTCTATCCGCATGTCTGCCTCTCTCTCCCTTTACCCGTCTCTCTATCCCCGTGTCGGTCTCTCTCTCCCTTTACCCGTCTCTCTATCCCCGTGTCTGTCTGACGGTCTATTTACCCGTCTCTCTATCCCCGTGTCTGCCTCTCTCTCTCTTTACCCGTCTCTCTATCCCCGTGTCTGCCTCTCTCTCTCTTTACCCGTCTCTCTATCCCCGTGTCTGTCTGACGGTCTATTTACCCGTCTCTCTATCCCCGTGTCTGTCCCTCTCTATTTAACCATCTCTCCATCCCCGTGTCTGTCTCTCTCTCTCTTTACCCGTATATCTATCCCTGTGTCTGCCTCTCATTCTCTTTACCCGTCTCTCTATCCCCGTGTCTGTCTGTCTCTCTCTCTCTCTCTTTACCCATCTCTCTATCCCGGTGTCTGTCTGTTTCTCTCTCTCTCTTTACCCGTCTCTCTATCCTCGTGTCTGTCTCTCTCTCTCTTTACCTGTCTCTCTATCCCTGTCAGTCTCTCACTCTCTTTACCCGTCTCTATCCCCGTGTCTATCTCTCTCTCTCTTTACCCGTCTCTCTATCCCAGTGTCTGTCTCTCTCTCTCTTTACCCGTCTCTCTATCCCCGTGTCTGTCTCTCTCTTTACCCATATATCTATCCCTGTGTCTGCCTCTCTCTGTCTTTACTCGTCTCTCTATCACCGTGTCTGCCTCTCTCTCTCCTTACCCATCTCTCTATCCCCATGTCTGTCTCTCTCTCTTCACCCGTCTCTCTATCCCCAGGTCTGTCTCTCTCTCTCTCTTTACCCGTCTCTCTATCCCTGTGTCTACCACTCTCTCTCTTTACCCGTCTCTCTATCCTCGTGTCTGTCTCTCTCTCTTTACCCGTCTCTCTATCCCTGTGTCAGTCTCTCACTCTCTTTACCCGTCTCTATCCCCGTGTCTATCTCTCTCTCTCTCTCTTTACCCGTCTCTCTATCCCCGTGTCTGTCTCTCTCTTTACCCATATATCTATCCCTGTGTCTGCCTCTCTCTGTCTTTACCCGTCTCTCTATCACCGTATCTGCCTCTCTCTCTCCTTACCCATCTCTCTATCCCCATGTCTGTCTCTCTCTCTTCACCCGTCTCTCTATCCCCAGGTCTGTCTCTCTCTCTCTCTTTACCCGTCTCTCTATCCCCGTGTCTGCCACTCTCTCTCTTTACCCGTCTCTCTATCCCCGTGTCTGTCTCTCTCTCTTTACCCATCTCTCTATCCCCATGTCTGTCTCTCTCTCTTTACCCGTCTCTCTATCCCCGTGTCTGTCTCTCTCTCTTTCCCCGTCTCTCTATCCCCTTTTCTGTCTCTCTCTTTACCCATCTCTCTATCCCCTTGTCTGTCTCTCTTTACCCGTCTCTCTATCCCCGTGTCTGTTTCTCTCTCTCTTTGCCCGTCTCTCTATCCCCGTGTCTGACTCTCTCTCTTTACCCGTCTCTCTATCCCGGTGTCTGTCTCTCTCTCTCTCTTTGCCTGTCTCTCTATCCCCGTGTCTGTCTCTCTCTCTTAACCGGTCTCTCTATCCGCGTGTCTGCCTCTCTCTCCCTTTACCCGTCTCTCTATCCCCGTGTCTGTCTCTCTCTCCCTTTACCCGTCTCTCTATCCCAGTGTCTGTCTGACGGTCTATTTACCCGTTTCTCTATCCCCGTGTCTGTCCCTCTCTATTTAACCATCTCTCTATCCCCGTGTCTGTCTCTCTCTCTCTTTACCCGTCTCTCTATCCCCGTGTCTGCCTCTCTCTCTCTTTACCAGTCTCTCTATCCCCGTGTCTGCCTCTCTCTCTCTCTTTACCCGTCTCTCTATCCCCGTGTCTGTCTGACGGTCTATTTACCCGTCTCTCTATACCCGTGTCTGTCCCTCTCTATTTAACCATCTCTCTATCCCCGTGTCTGTCTCTCTCTCTCTTTACCCGTCTCTCCATCCCCGTGTCTGTCTCTCTCTCTTTACCCATCTCTCTCTCCCCGTGTCTATCTCTCTCGCTCTTTACCCCTCTCTCTATCCCAGTGTCTGCCTCTCTCTCTCTTTACCCGTCTCTCTATCCCCAAGTCTGTCTGTCTCTCTCTTTACCCGTCTCTCTATCCCTGTGACTGTCTCTCTCTCTCTTTACCCGTCTCTCTATCCCTGTGTCTGTTTCTCTCTCTCTTTGCCCGTCTCTCTATCCCAGTGTCTGACTCTCTCTCTTTACCCGTCTCTCTATCCCGGTGTCTGTCTCTCTCTCTCTCTCTTTGCCTGTCTCTCTATCCCCGTGTCTGTCTCTCTCTCTTAACCGGTCTCTCTATCCGCGTGTCTGCCTCTCTCTCCCTTTACCCGTCTCTCTATCCCCGTGTCTGTCTCTCTCTCCCTTTACCCGTCTCTCTATCCCCGTGTCTGTCTGACGGTCTATTTACCCGTCTCTCTATCCCCGTGTCTGTCCCTCTCTATTTAACCATCTCTCTATCCCCGTGTCTGTCTCTCTCTCTCTTTACCCGTCTCTCTATCCCCGTGTCTGTTTCTCTCTCTCTTTGCCCGTCTCTCTATCCCCGTGTCTGACTCTCTCTCTTTACCCGTCTCTCTATCCCGGTGTCTGTCTCTCTCTCTCTCTTTGCCTGTCTCTCTATCCCCGTGTCTGTCTCTCTCTCTTAACCGGTCTCTCTATCCGCGTGTCTGCCTCTCTCTCCCTTTACCCGTCTCTCTATCCCCGTGTCTGTCTGTCTCTCTCTCCCTTTACCCGTCTCTCTATCCCCGTGTCTGTCTCTCTCCCTTTACCCGTCTCTCTATCCCCGTGTCTGTCTGACGGTCTATTTACCCGTCTCTCTATCCCCGTGTCTGCCTCTCTCTCTCTTTACCCGTCTCTCTATCCCCGTGTCTGCCTCTCTCTCTCTCTTTACCCGTCTCTCTATCCCCGTTTCTGTCTGACGGTCTATTTACCCGTCTCTCTATCCCCGTGTCTGTCCCTCTCTATTTAACCATCTCTCTATCCCCGTGTCCGTCTCTCTCTCTCTTTACCCGTCTCTCCATCCCCGTGTCTGTCTCTCTCTCTCTTTACCCGTATATCTAGCCCTGTGTCTGCCTCTCATTCTCTTTACCCGTCTCTCTATCCCCGTGTCTGTCTGTCTCTCTCTCTCTCTCTTTACCCATCTCTCTATCCCGGTGTCTGTCTGTTTCTCTCTCTCTCTTTACCCGTCTCTCTATCCTCGTGTCTGTCACTCTCTCTCTTTACCCGTCTCTCTATCCCTGTCAGTCTCTCACTCTCTTTACCCGTCTCTATCCCCGTGTCTATCTCTCTCTCTCTCTTTACCCGTCTCTCTATCCCCGTGTCTGTCTCTCTCTCTCTTTACCCGTCTCTCTATCCCCGTGTCTGTCTCTCTCTTTACCCATATATCTATCCGTGTCTGCCTCTCTCTGTCTTTACTCGTCTCTCTATCACCGTGTCTGCCTCTCTCTCTCCTTACCCATCTCTCTATCCCCATGTCTGTCTCTCTCTCTTCACCCGTCTCTCTATCCCCAGGTCTGTCTCTCTCTCTCTCTTTACCCGTCTCTCTATCCCTGTGTCTACCACTCTCTCTCTTTACCCGTCTCTCTATCCTCGTGTCTGTCTCTCTCTCTTTACCCGTCTCTCTATCCCTGTGTCAGTCTCTCACTCTCTTTACCCGTCTCTATCCCCGTGTCTATCTCTCTCTCTCTCTTTACCCGTCTCTCTATCCCCGTGTCTGTCTCTCTCTCTCTTTACCCGTCTCTCTATCCCCGTGTCTGTCTCTCTCTTTACCCATATATCTATCCCTGTGTCTGCCTCTCTCTGTCTTTACCCGTCTCTCTATCACCGTATCTGCCTCTCTCTCTCCTTACCCATCTCTCTATCCCCATGTCTGTCTCTCTCTCTTCACCCGTCTCTCTATCCCCAGGTCTGTCTCTCTCTCTCTCTTTACCCGTCTCTCTATCCCCGTGTCTACCACTCTCTCTCTTTACCCGTCTCTCTATCCCCGTGTCTGTCTCTCTCTCTTTACCCATCTCTCTATCCCCATGTCTGTCTCTCTCTCTTTACCCGTCTCTCTATCCCCGTGTCTGTCTCTCTCTCTTTCCCCGTCTCTCTATCCCCTTTTCTGTCTCTCTCTTTACCCATCTCTCTATCCCCTTGTCTGTCTCTCTCTACCCGTCTCTCTATTCCCGTGCCTGTCTGTCTCTCTCTTTACCCGTCTCTATTCCCGTGTCTATCTCTCTCTCTCTCTCTTTGCCTGTCTCTCTATCCCCGTGTCTGTCTCTCTCTCTTAACCGGTCTCTCTATCCGCGTGTCTGCCTCTCTCTCCCTTTACCCGTCTCTCTATCCCCGTGTCTGTCTCTCTCTCCCTTTACCCGTCTCTCTATCCCCGTGTCTGTCTGACGGTCTATTTACCCGTCTCTCTATCCCCGTGTCTGTCCCTCTCTATTTAACCATCTCTCTATCCCCGTGTCTGTCTCTCTCTCTCTTTACCCGTCTCTCTATCCCCGTGTCTGCCTCTCTCTCTCTTTACCCGTCTCTCTATCCCCGTGTCTGCCTCTCTCTCTCTTTACCCGTCTCTCTATCCCCGTGTCTGTCTGACGGTCTATTTACCCGTCTCTCTATCCCCGTGTCTGTCCCTCTCTATTTAACCATCTCTCTATCCCCGTGTCTGTCTCTCTCTCTCTTTACCCGTCTCTCCATCCCCGTGTCTGTCTCTCTCTCTTTACCCATCTCTCTATCCCCATGTCTGTCTCTCTCTCTTTACCCGTCTCTCTATCCCCGTGTCTGTCTCTCTCTCTTTCCCCGTCTCTCTATCCCCTTTTCTGTCTCTCTCTTTACCCATCTCTCTATCCCCTTGTCTGTCTCTCTCTCTCTCTACCCGTCTCTCTATTCCCGTGCCTGTCTGTCTCTCTCTTTACCCGTCTCTATTCCCGTGTCTATCTCTCTCTCTCTCTTTACCCGTCTCTCTATCACCGTGTCTGTGTCTCTCTCTCTCTCTTTACCAGTCTATCTATCCCCGTGACTGTCACTCTCTATCCCCGTGTCTGTCTGTCTCTCTCTCTCTTTACTCGTCTCTCTATCCCCATGTCTGTCTGTCTCTCTCTTTACCCGTCTCTCTATCCCCGTGACTGTCTCTCTCTCTCTTTACCCGTCTCTCTATCCCCGTGTCTGTTTCTCTCTCTCTTTGCCCGTCTCTCTATCCCAGTGTCTGACTCTCTCTCTTTACCCGTCTCTCTATCCCGGTGTCTGTCTCTCTCTCTCTCTTTGCCTGTCTCTCTATCCCCGTGTCTGTCTCTCTCTCTTAACCGGTCTCTCTATCCGCGTGTCTGCCTCTCTCTCCCTTTACCCGTCTCTCTATCCCCGTGTCTGTCTCTCTCTCCCTTTACCCGTCTCTCTATCCCCGTGTCTGTCTGACGGTCTATTTACCCGTCTCTCTATCCCCGTGTCTGTCCCTCTCTATTTAACCATCTCTCTATCCCCGTGTCTGTCTCTCTCTCTCTTTACCCGTCTCTCTATCCCAGTGTCTGTTTCTCTCTCTCTTTGCCCGTCTCTCTATCCCCATGTCTGACTCTCTCTCTTTACCCGTCTCTCTATCCCGGTGTCTGTCTCTCTCTCTCTCTTTGCCTGTCTCTCTATCCCCGTGTCTGTCTCTCTCTCTTAACCGCTCTCTCTATCCGCATGTCTGCCTCTCTCTCCCTTTACCCGTCTCTCTATCCCCGTGTCTGTCTCTCTCTCCCTTTACCCGTCTCTCTATCCCCGTGTCTGTCTGACGGTCTATTTACCCGTCTCTCTATCCCCGTGTCTGCCTCTCTCTCTCTTTACCCGTCTCTCTATCCCCGTGTCTGTCTGACGGTCTATTTACCCGTCTCTCTATCCCCGTGTCTGTCCCTCTCTATTTAACCATCTCTCCATCCCCGTGTCTGTCTCTCTCTCTCTTTACCCGTATATCTATCCCTGTGTCTGCCTCTCATTCTCTTTACCCGTCTCTCTATCCCCGTGTCTGTCTGTCTCTCTCTCTCTCTTTACCCATCTCTCTATCCCGGTGTCTGTCTGTTTCTCTCTCTCTCTTTACCCGTCTCTCTATCCTCGTGTCTGTCTCTCTCTCTCTTTACCTGTCTCTCTATCCCTGTCAGTCTCTCACTCTCTTTACCCGTCTCTATCCCCGTGTCTATCTCTCTCTCTCTTTACCCGTCTCTCTATCCCCGTGTCTGTCTCTCTCTCTCTTTACCCGTCTCTCTATCCCCGTGTCTGTCTCTCTCTTTACCCATATATCTATCCCTGTGTCTGCCTCTCTCTGTCTTTACTCGTCTCTCTATCACCGTGTCTGCCTCTCTCTCTCCTTACCCATCTCTCTATCCCCATGTCTGTCTCTCTCTCTTCACCCGTCTCTCTATCCCCAGGTCTGTCTCTCTCTCTCTCTTTACCCGTCTCTCTATCCCTGTGTCTACCACTCTCTCTCTTTACCCGTCTCTCTATCCTCGTGTCTGTCTCTCTCTCTTTACCCGTCTCTCTATCCCTGTGTCAGTCTCTCACTCTCTTTACCCGTCTCTATCCCCGTGTCTATCTCTCTCTCTCTCTCTTTACCCGTCTCTCTATCCCCGTGTCTGTCTCTCTCTTTACCCATATATCTATCCCTGTGTCTGCCTCTCTCTGTCTTTACCCGTCTCTCTATCACCGTATCTGCCTCTCTCTCTCCTTACCCATCTCTCTATCCCCATGTCTGTCTCTCTCTCTTCACCCGTCTCTCTATCCCCAGGTCTGTCTCTCTCTCTCTCTTTACCCGTCTCTCTATCCCCGTGTCTGCCACTCTCTCTCTTTACCCGTCTCTCTATCCCCGTGTCTGTCTCTCTCTCTTTACCCATCTCTCTATCCCCATGTCTGTCTCTCTCTCTTTACCCGTCTCTCTATCCCCGTGTCTGTCTCTCTCTCTTTCCCCGTCTCTCTATCCCCTTTTCTGTCTCTCTCTTTACCCATCTCTCTATCCCCTTGTCTGTCTCTCTCTACCCGTCTCTCTATTCCCGTGTCTATCTCTCTCTCTCTGTTTGCCTGTCTCTCTATCCCCGTGTCTGTCTCTCTCTCTTAACCGGTCTCTCTATCCGCGTGTCTGCCTCTCTCTCCCTTTACCCGTCTCTCTATCCCCGTGTCTGTCTCTCTCTCCCTTTACCAGTCTCTCTATCCCCGTGTCTGTCTGACGGTCTATTTACCCGTCTCTCTATCCCCGTGTCTGTCCCTCTCTATTTAACCATCTCTCTATCCCCGTGTCTGTCTCTCTCTCTCTTTACCCGTCTCTCTATCCCCGTGTCTGTTTCTCTCTCTCTTTGCCCGTCTCTCTATCCCCGTGTCTGACTCTCTCTCTTTACCCGTCTCTCTATCCCGGTGTCTGTCTCTCTCTCTCTCTTTGCCTGTCTCTCTATCCCCGTGTCTGTCTCTCTCTCTTAACCGGTCTCTCTATCCGCGTGTCTGCCTCTCTCTCCCTTTACCCGTCTCTCTATCCCCGTGTCTGTCTCTCTCTCCCTTTACCCGTCTCTCTATCCCCGTGTCTGTCTGACGGTCTATTTACCCGTCTCTCTATCCCCGTGTCTGTCCCTCTCTATTTAACCATCTCTCTATCCCCGTGTCTGTCTCTCTCTCTCTTTACCCGTCTCTCTATCCCCGTGTCTGCCTCTCTCTCTCTTTACCAGTCTCTCTATCCCTGTGTCTGCCTCTCTCTCTCTTTACCCGTCTCTCTATCCCCATGTCTGTCTGACAGTCTATTTACCCGTCTCTCTATACCCGTGTCTGTCCCTCTCTATTTAACCATCTCTCTATCCCCGTGTCTGTCTCTCTCTCTCTTTACCCGTCTCTCCATCCCCGTGTCTGTCTCTCTCTCTTTACCCATCTCTCTCTCCCCGTGTCTATCTCTCTCGCTCTTTACCCCTCTCTCTATCCCAGTGTCTGCCTCTCTCTCTCTTTACCCGTCTCTCTATCCCCAAGTCTGTCTGTCTCTCTCTTTACCCGTCTCTCTATCCCCGTGACTGTCTCTCTCTCTCTTTACCCGTCTCTCTATCCCCGTGTCTGTTTCTCTCTCTCTTTGCCCGTCTCTCTATCCCAGTGTCTGACTCTCTCTCTTTACCCGTCTCTCTATCCCGGTGTCTGTCTCTCTCTCTCTCTTTGCCTGTCTCTCTATCCCCGTGTCTGTCTCTCTCTCTTAACCGGTCTCTCTATCCGCGTGTCTGCCTCTCTCTCCCTTTACCCGTCTCTCTATCCCCGTGTCTGTCTCTCTCTCCCTTTACCCGTCTCTCTATCCCCGTGTCTGTCTGACGGTCTATTTACCCGTCTCTCTATCCCCGTGTCTGTCCCTCTCTATTTAACCATCTCTCTATCCCCGTGTCTGTCTCTCTCTCTCTTTACCCGTCTCTCTATCCCCGTGTCTGTTTCTCTCTCTCTTTGCCCGTCTCTCTATCCCCGTGTCTGACTCTCTCTCTTTACCCGTCTCTCTATCCCGGTGTCTCTCTCTCTCTCTTTGCCTGTCTCTCTATCCCCGTGTCTGTCTCTCTCTCTTAACCGGTCTCTCTATCCGCGTGTCTGCCTCTCTCTCCCTTTACCCGTCTCTCTATCCCCGTGTCTGTCTCTCTCTCACTTTACCCGTCTCTCTATCCCCGTGTCTGTCTGACGGTCTATTTACCCGTCTCTCTATCCCCGTGTCTGCCTCTCTCTCTCTTTACCCGTCTCTCTATCCCCGTGTCTGCCTCTCTCTCTCTCTTTACCCGTCTCTCTATCCCCGTTTCTGTCTGACGGTCTATTTACCCGTCTCTCTATCCCCGTGTCTGTCCCTCTCTATTTAACCATCTCTCTATCCCCGTGTCTGTCTCTCTCTCTCTTTACCCGTCTCTCCATCCCCGTGTCTGTCTCTCTCTCTCTTTACCCGTATATCTATCCCTGTGTCTGCCTCTCATTCTCTTTACCCGTCTCTCTATCCCCGTGTCTGTCTGTCTCTCTCTCTCTCTCTTTACCCATCTCTCTATCCCGGTGTCTGTCTGTTTCTCTCTCTCTCTTTACCCGTCTCTCTATCCTCGTGTCTGTCTCTCTCTCTCTTTACCCGTCTCTCTATCCCTGTCAGTCTCTCACTCTCTTTACCCGTCTCTATCCCCGTGTCTATCTCTCTCTCTCTCTTTACCCGTCTCTCTATCCCCGTGTCTGTCTCTCTCTCTCTTTCCCCGTCTCTCTATCCCCGTGTCTGTCTCTCTCTTTACCCATATATCTATCCCTGTGTCTGCCTCTCTCTGTCTTTACCCGTCTCTCTCTATCACCGTATCTGCCTCTCTCTCTCCTTACCCATCTCTCTATCCCCATGTCTGTCTCTCTCTCTTCACCCGTCTCTCTATCCCCAGGTCTGTCTCTCTCTCTCTCTCTTTACCCGTCTCTCTATCCCCGTGTCTGCCACTCTCTCTCTTTACCCGTCTCTCTATCCCCGTGTCTGTCTGTCTCTCTCTCTCTCTCTTTACCCATCTCTCTATCCCGGTGTCTGTCTGTTTCTCTCTCTCTCTTTACCCGTCTCTCTATCCTCGTGTCTGTCTCTCTCTCTCTTTACCCGTCTCTCTATCCCTGTGTCAGTCTCTCACTCTCTTTACCCGTCTCTATCCCCGTGTCTATCTCTCTCTCTCTCTTTACCCGTCTCTCTATCCCCGTGTCTGTCTCTCTCTCTCTTTACCCGTCTCTCTATCCCCGTGTCTGTCTCTCTCTTTACCCATATATCTATCCCTGTGTCTGCCTCTCTCTGTCTTTACCCGTCTCTCTATCACCGTATCTGCCTCTCTCTCTCCTTACCCATCTCTCTATCCCCATGTCTGTCTCTCTCTCTTCACCCGTCTCTCTATCCCCAGGTCTGTCTCTCTCTCTCTCTTTACCCGTCTCTCTATCCCCGTGTCTGCCACTCTCTCTCTTTACCCGTCTCTCTATCCCCGTGTCTGTCTCTCTCTCTTTACCCATCTCTCTATCCCCATGTCTGTCTCTCTCTCTTTACCCGTCTCTCTATCCCCGTGTCTGTCTGTCTCTCTCTCTTTCCCCGTCTCTCTATCCCCTTTTCTGTCTCTCTCTTTACCCATCTCTCTATCCCCTTGTCTGTCTCTCTCTACCCGTCTCTCTATTCCCGTGCCTGTCTGTCTCTCTCTTTACCCGTCTCTATTCCCGTGTCTATCTCTCTCTCTCTCTCTTTGCCTGTCTCTCTATCCCCGTGTCTGTCTCTCTCTCTTAACCGGTCTCTCTATCCGCGTGTCTGCCTCTCTCTCCCTTTACCCGTCTCTCTATCCCCGTGTCTGTCTCTCTCTCCCTTTACCCGTCTCTCTATCCCCGTGTCTGTCTGACGGTCTATTTACCCGTCTCTCTATCCCCAGGTCTGTCCCTCTCTATTTAACCATCTCTCTATCCCCGTGTCTGTCTCTCTCTCTCTTTACCCGTCTCTCCATCCCCGTGTCTGTCTCTCTCTCTTTACCCATCTCTCTATCCCCATGTCTGTCTCTCTCTCTTTACCCGTCTCTCTATCCCCGTGTCTGTCTCTCTCTCTTTCCCCGTCTCTCTATCCCCTTTTCTGTCTCTCTCTTTACCCATCTCTCTATCCCCTTGTCTGTCTCTCTCTCTCTACCCGTCTCTCTATTCCCGTGCCTGTCTGTCTCTCTCTTTACCCGTCTCTATTCCCGTGTCTATCTCTCTCTCTCTCTTTACCCGTCTCTCTATCACCGTGTCTGTGTCTCTCTCTCTCTCTCTTTACCAGTCTATCTATCCCTGTGACTGTCTCTCTCTCTCTTTACTCGTCTCTCTATCCCTATGTCTGTCTGTCTCTCTCTTTAACCGTCTCTCTATTCCCTTGTCTATCTCTCTCTCTCTCTTTACCAGTCTCTCTACCCCAGTGTCTATCTCTCTCTCTCTCTCTTTACCCGTCTCTTCTATCCCAGTGTCTGTCTGTATCTCTCTTTAACCGTCTCTCTATTCCCTTGTCTGTCTCTCTCTCTCTTTACCAGTCTCTCTATCCCCGTGTCTGTCTCTCTCTCTCTTTACTCGTCTCTCTATTCCCGTGTCTGTCTCTCTCTCTCCCTCCTTATCAGTCTTTCTATTCCTGTGTCTGTCTGTCTCTATCTTTACCTGTTTATCTATTCGAGTGTCTGTCTCTTTCTCTCCTTACCAGTGTGTCTATCCCCGTGTCTCTCTCTTTTCCCGTCGCTCTATCCCAGTGTCTCCCTCTCTTTCCCGTCTCTCTATCCCAGTGACTTTCTCTCTTTTCCCGTCTCTCTATCCCAGTGTCTTTCTCTCTTTTCCCGTCAATCCCAGCGTCTCTCTCTCTCTCTCTTTTCCTGTCTCTCTATCACTGTGTCTCTCTCTCTTTTCTCATCTCTCTATCCCCGTGTCTCTTTCTCTCCCTTTTCCCGTCTCTCTATCCCAGTGTCTCTCTCTCTCTCTCTTTTCCCGTCTCTCTATCCCCGTGTCTCTCTCTCTTTTTCCGTCTCTCTATCCCAGTGTCTCTCTCTCTTTTCCCTTCTCTCTATGCCCGTGCCTATCTCCCTTTTACCATCTCTCTATTGAAGTGTGTCTCTCTCTCTTTTCCCATCTCTCTATCCCCGGTCTCTCTCTCCCTCTCTTTCCATCTCTCTCTATCCCCGGTCTCTCTCTCCCTCTCTTTCCATCTCTCTCTATCCCCGGTCTCTCTCTCCCTCTCTTTCCATCTCTCTCTATCCCCGGTCTCTCTCTCCCTCTCTTTCCATCTCTCTCTATCCCCGGTCTCTCTCTCCCTCTCTTTCCATCTCTCTCTATCCCCGGTCTCTCTCTCCCTCTCTTTCCATCTCTCTCTATCCCCGGTCTCTCTCTCCCTCTCTTTCCATCTCTCTCTATCCCCGGTCTCTCTCTCCCTCTCTTTCCATCTCTCTCTATCCCCGGTCTCTCTCTCCCTCTCTTTCCATCTCTCTCTATCCCCGGTCTCTCTCTCCCTCTCTTTCCATCTCTCTCTATCCCCGGTCTCTCTCTCCCTCTCTTTCCATCTCTCTCTATCCCCGGTCTCTCTCTCCCTCTCTTTCCATCTCTCTATCCCCGGTCTCTCTCTCCCTCTCTTTCCATCTCTCTATCCCCGGTCTCTCTCTCCCTCTCTTTCCATCTCTCTATCCCCGGTCTCTCTCTCCCTCTCTTTCCATCTCTCTATCCCCGGTCTCTCTCTCCCTCTCTTTCCATCTCTCTCTATCCCCGGTCTCTCTCTCCCTCTCTTTCCATCTCTCTCTATCCCCGGTCTCTCTCTCTCCCTCTCTCTATCTTTTCCCATAGAGTCATGGAGATGTACAGCACGAAAACAGAGCCTTTGGTCCAACTCAATCTAATCTCACCTGCCAGCACTCGGCCCATATCCCTCCAAACCCTTCCTATTCATTTACCCATCCAAATGTCTTTTAAATGTTGCGATTGTACCAGCCTCCACCACTTCCTCTGGCAGCTCATTCCATACACGTGCCACTCTCTGCGTGAAAAAGTTGCCCCTTAGGTCCCTTTTATATCTTTTCCCTCTCACCCTAAACCTATGCCCTCTAGTTCTGGATTCCCCCAACCCAGGGGAAAGACTTTGTCCATTTATCCTATCTATACCCTTCATAATTTTGTAAGCCTCTATCAGGTCACCCCACAGCCTCCGACGCTCCAGGGAAAACAGTCCCAGTCTGTTCATCTTCTCCCTTTGGCTCAAATCCTCCAAACCTGGCAACATCCTTGTAAATCTTTTCTGAACCCTTTCAAATTTCACACCATCTTTCCGATAGGAAGGAGACCAGAATTTCACGCAATATTCCAACGGTGACCTAACCAATGTCCTATACAGCCGCAACATGACCTCCGAACTCCTGTACTCAATACTCTGACCAATAAAGGAAAGCATTCCAAACACCTTCTTCACTATCCTATGTACCTGTGACTCCACTTTTAAGAAGCTATGAACCTGCACTCCAAGGTCTCTGTTCAGTTACATTCTGTCGGCCCTTACCATTAAGTGTAAAAGCCCTGCTAAGATTTGCTTTCCCAAAATGCAGCACATCGCATTTACCCAAATTAAACTCCATCTGCCATTTCTCGGCCAATTGGCCCATCTGATCAAGATCCTGTTGTAATCTGAGGTAACCAACTTCGCAATCCACTACACCTCCAATTTTGGTGTGATCTGCAGCACCGATCCTTGTGGCACTCCACTGGTCACAGGCCTCCAGTTTGAAAAACAACCCTCCACCACCACCCTCTGTCTTCTACCTTTGAGCCAGTTCTGCATCCAATTGGCTAATTCTCCCTGTATTCCGTGAGATCTAATCTTGCTAACCAGTCTTCCATGGGGAACAGTTTGAAAAACAACCCTCCACCACCACCCTCTGTCTTCTACCTTTGAGCCAGTTCTGCATCCAATTGGCTAATTCTCCCTGTATTCCGTGAGATCTAATCTTGCTAACCAGTCTTCCATGGGGAACCTTGTTGAACGCCTTACTGAAGTCCATATAGATCTCATCTACCACTCTGCCCTGATCAATCCTCTTTGTTACTTACATAGAACATTACAACAGAAACAATGGACTGACAGAAGAGCCACAACAAACAGTGAGATAAAGTATCATACCCCTGATACCAAGGAAAGGACAAACACACAACCTCAACACCAAGGAGAGGGAAGCAGTAAAAACACTAAGAAATGATAAGAACATAATCATACTACCAGCAGACAAAGGCAGAATGACGGTCATCCTGGACATCCAGAAAGCGCAACAACTACTTGCAGATACCAACACCTACCAAAGAGAGAGTTTGACCCCACCCCACAGCTCACCAATATGATAAACAACACACTGAGGAACCTGCAAAAAAAGGGATAAATAACCAGGTTTGACCTACCGAGAATGAAACCTGAAAGCAACAACACCCCCAGATTCTATGGACTACCTAAAGTGCACAAACCAGACATCCCACTCAGACCCATTGTATCGCTACCAGGGACACCATCACACAAACTGGCTAAAGAACTACATCAGAAACTGAAACACCTGATCAGTGGATCCAGACACTCTATCCAGTCAACACAGGAATTCTTGGACATCATCAGAAATATACATATAGACAAAGAAGAAAATATGGTCTCATTCGATGTAACGGCACTGTTCACCTCTATCAACAAAACCCTAGCCAGAGAAACAAAACCAAACTGCTGGACATACAGAACAGACAACAAGACGGGGAACCTATCAACAAAGACTGCACACTCAAACTATTGGACCTGTGCCTCACAAGGCAATTCACATTCAACAACCAAATATATGAGATGGAAATGTGTTGCTGGAAAAACGCAGGTCAGGCAGCATCTAGGGAACAGGAGAATCGACGTTTCGGGCATTAGCCCTTCTTCAGGAACCAAATATATGAACAAATCAATGGCACACCCATGGGCTCACCCATCTCTGGACTCATAGCAGAAGCTGTAATGCAAAGATTAGAACAAACAGTCTTACCGCAAATTCAACCCAAACTCTGGGTCAGATATGTAGATGACACCTTTGTAATTATTAAAAACACAGAAATAGAAAACACACACCGGATCATCAACGCCACACTCACAGGAATCAGATTAACTAGAGGGGAAGAAAAGGACAACCAACTCCCATTCCTAGACGTGATGGTACAGAGAACACCGAACGGAAAATTCACCACAAAGGTATATAGGAAAAACACACACACAGACCAAGTCCTGAACTACGAAAGCAACCACCCCAACACACACAAAAGAAGTTGCATCAAGACACTGTTCAAAAGGGCCACAACACACTGCAGCACATCAGAACTGCAAAAAGAGGAAGACGAACACCTCTACAATGTATTCACCAAAACGGATACCCCCGCAATTTCATCAACAGATGCCTAGGGGAAAGACAACGGAATGAGGACATGCCACAACCCAAAGGACTAGGCACGTTACCATACATCAAGAACATTTCTGAACTGACAGCCAGACTACTACGACCACTAGGACTCATAACAGCACACAAACCAACAGCCACTCTCAGATAACAACTCACCAGGACAAAGGACCCGATACCCAGCATGAACAAAACCAACGTGGTGTACAAAATCCCATGCAAGGACTGCACAAGACACTACATAGGACAAACAGGAAGACAGCTAACAATCCGTATCCATGAACACCAACTAGCCACGAAACGACACGATCAGCTATCCCTTAGTAGCCACACACGCAGATGACAAGCAACATGAGTTCGACTGGGACAACACTGCTATTATAGGACAAGCCAAACAAGAGAACAGCCAGGGAATTCCTAGAGGCATGGCACTCATCCACAGATTCTATCAACAAACACATCGACCTGGACCCAATATTCCGGCCACTGCAGTGGACAGCTGGAACTGACAACCGGAAGCGGCAGAGACAAACCACTATAAATGCCGGAGGAAACATCACAGAAGCGCTTCACAGGAGGCTCCCAAGCACTGAGGATGTCACCTAGACAGGGGACAAAATGTCTGCAACAAAAATTCCCAGCTTGGCGAACAGAACCACAACAACGAGCACCCAGGCTACAAATCTTCTCACAAACATAGAACATTACGGCGCAGTACAGCCCTTCGGCCCTCGATGTTGCGCCGCCCCGTCATACTAATCTGAAGCCCATCCCACCTACAGTATTCCATGTACGTCATTTGCCTGTCCAATGATGACTTAAGTGTACTTAAACTTGGCAAATCTACTGCAAGCAAAGCATTCCATACCCTTACTACTTTCCGAGTAAAGAAACTACCTCTGACATCTGTCTTATACCTATCTCCCCTCACTTTAAAGTTGTGTCCCCTCGTGTTTGCTGTCGTGTTTTCTTCAAAAAACACAATCAAGTTTGTGAGACATAATTTCCCACACACAAAAGCACATTGACTATTTCTAATCAGTCCTTGCCTTTCCAAATACATGTACATTCTGTCCCTCAGGATTCCCTCCCACCACACTGACGTCAGGTTCACTGGTTTATAGTTCTCTGGTTTGCCCTTACCGCCCTTCTTAAACAGTGGCACCACGTTAGCCAACCTCCAGTCTTCCAGCACGTCACCTGTGACTATCGATGATACAAATATCTCAGCAAGAGGCCCAGCAATCACTTCCCTAGCTTCCCACAGAGTTCTAGGGTACACCTGGTCAGGTCCTGGGGATTTATCCACCTTTATACGTTTTAAGACATCCAGCACTTCCTCCTCTGTCATTTGGCCATTTTTCAAGATGTCACCATCTATTTCCCTACGTTCTATATCTTCCATGTCCTTTTCCATAGTAAATACTGATGTAAAATACTCATTTAATATCTCCCCCATTTTCTGCAGTTCCACACAAAGGCCGCCTTGCTGATCTTTGAGGCCCTACTCTCTCCCTAGTTATCCTTTTGTCCTTAATGTATTTGTAAAAACTATTTGGACTCTTCATAATTCTGTTTGCCAACGCTACGTCATGTCCCTTTTTGTCCTCCTGATTTCCCTCTTAATTATACTCCAATTTGCCCTCTCTCTCTTTTCCCATCTCTCTATCCCCCTGTCTCTCTCTCTCTCTCTGCCCATCTCTTCATCACCGTGTCTCTCTCTTTCTTTTCCCACCTCTCTATCCGCCCATTTCTTTATCCCCATGTCTCTCTCTCTTTTTCTCTCTCTCTATCCCGTCTTTTTCCATCTCCCTATCCGTGTCTCTCTCTCTGCCCATCTCTTTATCCTGTCTCTCTCTCTTTTCCCATCTCTTTATCCCCGTGTCTCTTTTCCCATCTCTCTATCCCCGGTCTCTCTCTCTTCCCATCTCTCTATCCCCGGTCTCTCTCTCTCTCTCCCTTTTCCCATCTCTCTATCCCCGTGTCTCTCTCTTTTCCCATCTCTCTATCCCCGTCTCTCTCTCTGCCCATCTCTTTATCCTGTCTCTCTCTCTTTTCCCATCTCTTTATCCTGTCTCTCTCTCTTTTCCCATCTCTTTATCCCCGTGTCTCTTTTCCCATCTCTCTATCCCCGGTCTCTCTCTCTCTCTCTCCCTTTTCCCATCTCTCTATCCCCGTGTCTCTCCCTTTTCCCATCTCTCTATCCCCGTGTCTCTCTCTTTTCCCATCTCTCTATCCCCCTGTGCGTGACTGTTTCTCCCTATCCCCGTGTGTCTGTGTTTTTCTCTCACCGAGATTCCGACATCTTCGAACCGTTGCGCTACCGTTTACTGTGTCTGCTCCCATTGGTCAGTTTGAAATCAAACTCATGAGCCGCGCGGTTTACCGCGCACGCGCAGTTCATCATGGGAACTGGAGTGTTCTTTGGGCTCAATGGTCACACGCTACCTGCTGGAAATAATTAGGTTAGACAGTACCTGCAGATAGTAGAATAGCGATGCGTTCACATTAATTGCAAGAAAACCTGGAGAACCATCAACCTGATCCTTTCCACAGATGCTGGCTAATCTGCTGCGTGTTTCAATATAGAAGCAAATCATTGCCGATGCTGGAATCTGTAGTGTAAACAAAAATTGCTGAAGGGTCACAGTGGGTCAAGCAGCATCCATGCAGAGAAGGCAAGCTAACGTTTCGAATATAAATGACGAATGTTTAAGCATGTTTTTCCATCAGCCAGGATCTGTGACTGCAACTGGTGAATGGTCTTTGGAAAGGCTAACTGTTTTTCTCTCTCCACAGATGGTGCCAGACGTGAATTTTTCCAGTAATTTAGGTTTTTGTTTCAGATTTCCAGTATCCGAAGTTTTTTTTGTTTAATCTGCAACTATTGTATTAGTCTTAATTGTTCAAGCCGCTCATTTTCTCATACTAGGCTGCGTATTTCGGCAACGTCTCATTCGAAAGCCCAAAAATACAAGCAGCTTCCAACAATCTGTGTTTTGCCTTTTAACGGATTCATCTTGCCCAGTATTACAGGCTTTTTCTAAAGGTTTCAAACACGTTCGGTACTACTTATAATATCTTGCAATGGTGAACCCATAAATCTGTGTTCTTGTAAATTTAACTAATCCACTGAACAATCAGAATCTTTTGCGAGTTTGTAGGCTTTCCTTGCTTTTCGGCCTTGATTTCCCCCTGATCCTGCCTTCCAGCCTCTCTCTCTCAATTACCAGAATTCCCCCAACCACCCCACCGTTCCTACTCCAATTAAGCCTTTTCCTTGGGGTCTTGGCACCCCTTGTGCAGTATGCAGTTAAGTGCAGAGTTCTCCAGTCAGTGGATACATTATTCAAGATGATGTTTTACATTGTCAAAATGGGTTAGTTTTTTTTCCAATTTTATATAATGTTACCCAGAAAATGCAAATGACCTTACCCTCAGCTGTTTGCCAATTCAAAGCAGTTGCTCCCAGTTGCTTTATAACAACTTTAAGGAGGTTTACTTTAACTCAATGAAAACAGATAATTTTCCCTTCCTTAGGGTAAAACCATTTTTCTACTTGGTATTTTCCCAGTTCAGAACAGGAGCTTTTCTGTGGGGAATACATGAAACAGACAATGTAAGAGGGCCTCACATCCAAACTCAAGTTCACTTTGACTTACCTGCAATCTTAATCTTGAAGTTAATCCATTTTAATATCCAAAAATTAATGATTTGTTCACTTGGCCCCCCATTTAATGAGATATATCATGGACTAAGTTATCATGAATATCAACTTTAGAATTGAAAACAGCAAATGCCATCTGCAATACCATTTTATTTACACAATTATTTCTACATAATCACTTTATGTAGAACATCTGATCCACATAAATAAGTTCTCTTCATAGTTTAACAAGTTCTAGGTATTGAAACATCTAATATATAAAGCTGTAGCAAAGCCTTCATATGTTATAGTTACAATCAGAAATATAGACACTAGTTTCCCAACAGTTACAGTACAAGTAACATCCTGGAATATCCAGGACACAGGATCTGTGATGGATCACAGGTGCTCTCCTATGGTTTTGGTTGGGGTTCTATGTTAGATAAGTGTAAGCTGGAGGACTCATTATGATTCAAGTCCCAATGTACTACAAATTCAGAAACAAACTTAGTCTCTCTGTAATGCTGTAGAGGCGATCACAATTATTTTAGCAAGAAATTATGCAACAGGACCCTGGTTTCAAGTGAAAATCACACCCCATATTCATTTTCAGGGCAAGAAAGCTACAGACTAAATACCCCTCTACATTGTCTCTAACAAAAACCCCCAGGACAGGTGTAGCTAAGTTAGATGCAGAGTAAAGCTCACTTTACACCTTCCCAATGATGCCCTTTATGAGAAAATGTTATGAAATATTCAAATAATTAAATCAGAATCCAAGTTAAGGTCTACTGGCACTTGAGGACTCAGAAGCCGCAAAGTGACAGCTACGTTATATAAGATGACCAAAGTGGCAGATGGCATATAATGTGGGCTGTTAAGCTCTTTTTAACTTTAGTAGTTGGAATGGAAAAGCAGAAATTTTCTTCTGAAGGTATTAAACCTGAGAACTCTGATGTTCAAAAGGAACTTGCATGTACTCAGAAGGAAGCAGATAACTCATAAGTAGAACAAGTAATTAGGATTCCAAATTGTATGTAGGACTTTATTGTTGTAAGGTGACTAAATAATAAGCAAGAATAGTACAATTGAAGAGGGTCAGTTAGCAAGATTGTTCGTATGTGGTTCAGAATAATGCCAATAGCACAAGTTTGGTTTTTATTTTGACTGAGTAGACCGCCTCCCCAAAAATGGAATGCAGTAGCAAACCACCACAGACAAAAAAAAACTAGCTCAGAATAAAGTGTCAGTAGAGAATGAACCATGGACATGCCTTCAAACAGAACCCTCATGTAATATAATGATTGAACTCTGTAGAATTGTATGAGGCCACACTGAGATACAGTTATAGACTCTATTTGAAAAGTATGTATTTTTTATTAGAAGTGAAAATCCCACCTTGGGGGGACTGTCTGTGCAGCGGTTGTAATCTCCCAATGTCTGCGTAGGTTTCCTTCAGGTGCACTGGTTTCCTCCCAGAGTACAAAATGTGTTGGTTTGGTGAATTTGCCATGCTAAATTGCTCATAGTGTCCAGGGATGTGCAAGTAAGGCAGATTCGCCATGGGAAATGCAGGGTTACATGGATAGTGTGGGGAGAGTCAGGATGGAATGCACTTGAGGGTCATTGTGAACTCAATGGGCTGAATGGCCTGCTTCCACACTGTTGGGATTCTGTGGTACAGTGAAGGTTAGTGGTTTTTAGGATGAAAGATAAGAGGCTAAAAAAATTGAGTCTATATTTTCTTAAATTTAAAAGAATGATGGATGATCTCATCGAAACACAAGATTCTGAAACGACGTAACTGGGTAGATACCGAGGCAGAGAATCTAGAACATGGGCACATTATCAAGATAACGGTTTATCCATTTAGGCCATACAAGCATATGAATTAGAAACAGGAATAGGACATTTGGCCCCTTGAATCTACTTTACCATTCAAAAAAAATTCCATTGTTGAATACATTGAAGTGAGGGATAAATCTCTGGTCTTGGTGAATTATGGGTAACGGGCAGTAGAGCTCAAGGGAAAATCAGCCTTGAACATATGGATGGAGAAACAGGCTGTAGGGGGCCTAACAGCCCACTTCTGTTACTATTTCTTAGGTTCATAACTAACACACAAGTTGACTGTTAGTATCATAGCTATTTCTAATTATAGATGGCCCTTGATGGTGTTATACTGGGCTTTGTCCATACCTCATCTAATTAACTTTAACATTACAGTGGTCATTTAAATGGCTGCAGTCTCTTCATTGATCCCACTCACAGTGCATCATGGGGCTCCCACCAGTCCCAGCATTGACAGAGGTTGGAAATTTGTGAGAACCTATCACTTAGAAGATCAAGGTCAGCAAATGCATAGGAATACTACCACCTTCAAGTTCCCCTGCAAGCCACACCAAGTTGACTATATTGTCATCCCTTCACTGTTGCTGGGTAAAAACTCCTGAAACTCCCTCCCCAACAGCACAGTGGGTGTCCATTCACCACTTGCATTGTAGTAGTTCATAAAGATAGCTCATCTTCAACTTCTTAAGAGCAATTACGGATAAGCTACAAATGCTGATCTTTCCAGGATATACTCATTCCCCAAAATAAAGTAACATACTGCAAGGTTTGTAGGTCCAGGTTGAGGTTTAGGGTGTAGGTTTGCTCGCTGAGCTGTACGTTTGGATATCAAACCTACAGCTCAGCGAGCAAACCTACACCCTAAAATAACATACTTTCAAAACTAAAATGAAGGAATTAAACAAAGGACTGAAAAAAATGTCAAATAACAAATTCTCCTTCTGGAATAAATATTGTTTGATGACTTTTCCACCAAGGTGGAACTACATTCAAGCACCTGGGAATTGCATTTTGCTTAACCTGCTATTGATGTCATAATTAAAAAGTACAAAGTTCCAGAACATTTATTGTTTATAGTGGTGGAGCATTTATTTGGATGATATGAGAAGAATAGAAAAGCATTGCTGCAGAATATTCAGCAAAATGAGTCCTTGTAGTGGTAGCTGGTGCAAGATCATTAATATAGATATCTGACCATGAATGTGTCCAGGCTACCGGCTTGACACCTGTGGAAGTTGCAATTTTGTCATTCAAACATGAGTGCAAGTTTGAATATTTTCAAAGACTTAGTTCTGAAAGAAGTGCCATGTTTTGGTCATTGTGCCTCAAATGGACAGTCTACATATCAATTGCTGTCACAGCTGAACACGTCAAAGACCAACAGGCCTCATGTGTGATCGCCTCTACAGTACAGAGCACCAAACAATCCCAAATAAATCACACAAAACTAACATGCAAACGTGGAGCTTAAACTCACCAACTTTACACCCTCTTCCCTTCAACAATCTGACAGATTCCATTATTACTGGGTTTGGGGTGCAGGGGCAGGAGTACAGGCGTAGACTCAAACCAAATGAGCAGAAGTACTTTAAATAGAATGTTATCCATTAAAATAATTTAGATATATAGAGTTTATGTTGGTTAGTAGATAATAGTTACTTCCCTGTGCAATTCATAGATTCAGGTGTAAAGGGTTGGACAATGAAGCAAGCACAGACTTATGGTTATTATTAAGCAATGTAGAGTCACTTACTGTTGCTTTAAAAATAACAGATCCTGATTCAAAGAGATGGATGTTTGCTTTATATAAGCTCTCAGCTGACACCCAAACTCCTCAGATGTCTTACTGCAGCTCGTTAACAAGCGTGGGAGAACAATTTATTTTTTACATATTCATTCATGGATGGGACACATTGCTGTCTAGGCCAGCATTTATTGCCCATCCCAAATTGTCCTGAGGGCAGTTAAGAGTCAACCACTCATGCCCTCCCTCCTGTTTAGAGAAGAATTAATGACAGCACACTGCTAACATGCCAGAATACTTCAATAGTTATGAAATTTTCACTTTAAAAGCAAGTAAGGTTTTGCACTGATATAGCAAACCATTATATCTCACAAATATGCTTCAAAGCATCTTATTAAAATACTTTGAAATAGTGAGCATTATTGAGGCAAACACTGTTGTTTAGGGAAGCGCTGTGATAGTTATTTAAGAAAAGGTAGCAGGGGCACGTAGGAAAAAGCAGCAATGGTTATTTAGGAAAATGCGATGATGGTTAGTAACGTTATGCAAGGAAATGAGGCAATGGTTATTTAGAGAAATTAACTGATTATTATTTCGGGAAACGTAGTGACAATTTTTAAGGGAAACATAGTAACCATTATTTAGACTAATGTAGTGACAGTAGTTTTGAGAAATGTAGTGACAGTTATTTAGAGAAATGTAACAATGTTAATGATGGTTATCTAGACATTCAATCATAGTGAGTTATTTAGGGAAATGCAATGACAGTGATTTATGGAAACACAACAATGTTTCTTTTATTCATTTATGGAATGAGGGAGTTGCTGGCTAGGCCAGTATTTATTGCCCATCCCTAATTGCCCAGAGGGCAGTTCAGAGTCAACCACATTGCTGTGGGTCTAGAGTCACATGTTGGCCAGATCAGGTAAGGACGGCAAATTTCCTTCCCTCCAGGACATTAGGGAACCAGATGGGTTTTTCCTGTCAATCAACAATGGTTTCATGGTCATCATTAGACTCTTAATTCCAGATACCTTTTTTCTATTAAATTCATTTTCTCCCATCCCCTATGGTGGGATTTGAATTTGGGTCTCCACAACATAAGCTGGGTCGCTGGATTAATAGTCTAATGATAATTGTCTCTCCTGGGAATTTAGGGAAATACAACTTTTTTTTGGAAAACAACAATATTTAGGGAAATGTAGTGATGGTTCCTGAACGCATGATTTGCTGAATCAACGTGCTTCTAACCAACCAAGTTGATACCAGAATATTTTATCACAATTCCAGCATTTCATGCTGAATAGGGTCTAAACATTAGTTAGTTTCCACAAATCATGCATAATTTTATTCATCCAAGGATGTGGGTTTGCTCGCTGAGCTGGAAGGTTCATTTTCATTCTCAAAACTCGCTAACATTTATTCATCCAAATCAAGCACCCTTATATTTCAGGCTCTAGGGCAGTATACAGTCAGTACCGATACACAGGTTGAATTCAGCTGAGTGTTGTGGTATTGTAGTTTTAATGTTCCTAATCTCTGATTTCGCTCAATGAGGGCACTAAGTGCAAAGTGACGTTTTTGCTCAGTATCAGTCAAAGGTTACAGCATGGTCATATTTCTGATTTAAGGTTTTGTGTCATTGAGATGCAAGGCCCCCTTTTCACAAAAAGGCTGAAATTCAACAGCAAATGATTCATACACACAAAAAATCTGCATTGACATCTGTGGAGACAGAAACAAGAACTAATGTTTCAAGTCAGTGACTTCCATTAGCTCTGATATAATGCAAGACCTGAAACTCATTTTTCTCTCTTCACAGATGCTGTCAAACTCGCAGACTTGAAAATGCTTATTTCTGGTTGAATTGATAAGCTATTAGATAGCGCTGAATAATGCAGAAATCTGCAATATCTATTAAAACCTGCTAATTGCAATGGAAACTCTTAGACATGGCAATACTCCATGATTCATTAGACAACTATTACCATTTCACCAGAACTCTCACTGCATTTCTAGCATATCTCTCTGGATACAAAGATCTTCTGTGACCTAATACAGGAACCTAGAGTCTATTTTCCTGCTCTGTGGCCAACAGACAATAGGATCAAAAGGTTCGGCAAAAGAAGAGTATTAAAAATTATTAAAGTTGTGCTATGAATGATACAGACACACCACTCCCATCATGTCTTCCACTTTGGACTGCTAGGAAATGCAGTCTTGCATCTTATCCAGGATCTCCAGGTGCAAACAATCCAATAAGGTTCAAAACATGTAAATTCAAACAGCTGCATCCTGACTGTCTTCAAACTCAAAGATAGTAAAGGGTCCTGCTGCAGGTGACTGGATCAGCACTATCAAACATTTGTTTACTGAATGAGTAAGAGAAACTCCTGGGAGCCCCACAGTTAGGATCCTGTAGAATGCAGGCTTGGGACGGGGTAGAACTTGGAAATACGGCTCTGTGCAGATGGATTGAGGCATTCAGATTCACCACTCATCTTGAAAAAGACCGCCTGCTCCTGCAACTTGCGAGCAAATTCTTCCTCTAAAGCCTGAAATGGATTTGGGACAAACAGTTAGTGAAGGAGAAAGAAGCACAGTTCACCAGCAAATACAGTCAAGGTACAAAGGAGATAAACTTAAATACATTATGGCTGTAAAGGAAATTATTTCACTTTGAACTGACCATACATTCGGAAGGACCTCAGTTCAGTTACTGGCCACGTTTTTGGCTTGAGGTATATAATTTATGACTACTAAGGCAATAATAAGCACGTATTCAGACTTTCATGATCGTACTAATAATACAATGGTCCAAGAGACTGCACAGGAGCATTATAAAACAAAGTATGACAAGCGATATTACGTCAGATGACCAAAAGTTTTGACAAAAGGTAGGTTTTGGGAATATCATAAAAGAGGAAAGCAAGGTGGTGATGTAAAGAGGTGTAGGGATGGGATTCAAGAACTTTGGGCACAGGCAGCTTAATTGATGGGCACCAATGATGCAGCAATTATACAGAAATATAGAAAATATGAGCACGAGTAGGCTCTTTGAACCTGCTCCTTCATTCAAAATGATCATGGCTGGTCATCCAAAGTGACCTGTTCCCACTTTCTCCCCATACCCTTTGATCCTTTAGCCCCAAGAACTATATTGAATCTTTTCAGCAAAGACTTCAATGTAAACACTTCCTGTGGTAGAGAATACTACAGGCTCACCACTCTGTGCGTGAAGACACTTCCTAATCCCTACATGGGGCCCTACATGGGGCTCTGGCCTCAGTCATTTGGAACATCCTTGCTATGTTTATCCTCTCTAGTCCTTTTTTTTAAATAATATGTTCAGCTGTGGGATATGGGTATGGTTGACTGCCCAGTATTTATTGCCTGTCCCTAGCTGCTCTTGAGAAGATGGCAAAGAGCTGCCTTCATGAACCACTGCAGTCCAACTGTTCAGATCTTGATTCAAAAAGAGCAATATTACACTGATTGCTGGACACCTGCAGCTCCACAGAACATGAACTGGAGGAGGAAGTGGTCTTCATGACTGATAACCAACAAATCAATCCACGCACAACTGGAAGTGGCAGCCTTTACAAGACATTATTTTGCTTCATGAAACCTGTATCATGAAATAATTATTGAATGACTATCCCATCTGCATATTGGTAGAAAAGATAATTGAATGCAGCAATGGGGTTTATGTGGATTGCCAAAACAAATTTGGAAGTTTTCACATTAAAGATAAGCTAAGAATTCATGGAATTGGGTGTGATATCTAGCATGGATGGAGGACTGGATAACTTGAATCTTGTTATCCTGTTAGTTGAGTATGCAAGTTTTGAATTGCCAAATTGTAACTTGTGAAGTCTGTTAGTATTTTATAGCTGTGGAATCCCCTCATTCTTCTAATTCAGTGAATATAATCCAAACTGATCCAGTGATTCTTCATATGTCAGTCCTGCCATCCCAGGCATCAGTCTAGCAAATGTTTGTTGCACTCCCTCTAGACTTACAGCACCCTTTCTCAAATCAGATGACAAAAATTGCATGAAATACTCCACAGGTGTGCTGTCACCAACTGCAGCAAACTGTTGTTCCTGTACCCAAATTCTCTGAATATGAAGGCCAATACACCATTTTCATTCCTTGCTGTCTGTTGCAACTCCATATTTACTTTCAGTGACTGGTGTACAAAGACACTCACGTCTCATCATACCTTCTCCTCTCCCAATCTGTTATAATTCAGTTAATAATCTGCCTTCCTGCTTTTGATATCAAAGAGGATAACCTCATATTTATCTACATTATATTTCATTTTTTTAAAATTCAGTTCTGAGATGTGGCTGTCACTGACTAGCCAACATTTACTACTGGTCTCGAGTTATCCTTGAGAAGGTGGTGGTGAGCTGTCTTCTTAAACCACTGTAGAGAACATGCTTTAGGTTGGGCCACCAATGTGCTTCGGGAGGTAATTCTAGGAATTTTGACTCAGTGACAGGAGTGAAGGAAAAGTGATACATTTCCAAGTCAGGAATGGTGTGTGGCTTGGGAGAGGAACTGGCAGGTGATGGCGTTCACATGTTTCTGCTGCCCTTGTTCATGAGTCATGGGTTTGGAAAGTGCTGTCTAAGGAATTTCTAAGGTGCATCTTGTTGATAGTACACATTACTGCTACTGAACATTGGTACTGGACACTTGTGGATGTGGTGCCTATCAAGCATTTTGCTTTGTCCTAAATAGCATCAAGCTTCTTGAGCGTTATTGGAGCTGCACCCATCCAGGCAAGTGGGTGCTATTGCATCACACTTCTGGAACATAACTTGGAAGTGGTGGACAGACTTTGGTGAGTCAGATGAGTTAATCCACATAAGAGGATTCCTACTGCAGATTTCCAAAGATTTGTTAGCATAAGAAAAACAGTGAATAAAGAAATAATTAAGAGCCAAAAGGGGAATTTTTCATTTTCAGTTTGGACATTTGGCTGGTATCATGGATATCTTTGTACAGTGTGCATTACTGTAATAACCAAGCCATGTGCCTGCCTGAACATGAACAATCTTTTGCTCAACTGATTTAGCCTCACATTCACAATCATCCATCTTGTTCACTGACTTATTCCTTTAAACTGGACAGCCACAATATGGGAGTCTAGCCTATTCTGGATAACAGGTACTGTTATAACAGGGTATGTAAAAAGTGGAAACTTGGTGGCATACTACTGCTATTTCCACCAAAGAGCAAAAGTTGTTGAGTTCACCAAATTGTTGGTACAGGAAGTTGAAAACATGGAAACAAGGACTGTCATGAACAGGATTTTCACTGAGGTTCACATTTGGGACAGAAGCAAAAGAAAAAAAAGTTCTTTATCTTATCAATAGTTTAACTGATTTTTAAAAATTATTTACTCGTGGAGCATGGACATCACCATCTGGCCAGCATTTCATTACCCGTCCCTTGTTGCCCTTGAGAAGATGGTGGTGAGCTGCCTTCTTGAACCTCTGCAGTCCACATGCTGGGTTGACCCACAGTGCTGTTAGGGAGGGAATTCCAAGATTCTTACCCAGTGACAGTGAAGGAACAGAAACATATATCCAAGTCAGGATGGTAAACAGTTTGGAGGGAGACTTGCAGGTGGTGATGTTCCAGTCTGTGTGCTGCCCTTGTAATTTTAGATGTAATTGGTTGTGGATTTGGAAGATGTTGTCTAAGGATCTTTAGTGAATTTCTACAGCAATGCATAATGTACATCAAAGATATCCAGGATACCAACCAAATGTCTACATTGAAAATGAAAAATTTCCCTTTTGTCTTTTATTTCTTTAATCAGTTTTTCTTATGCTCACAAATTTTTGGAAATCTGCAGTAAGAATCCTCTTATATATTTACTATCTATGCCACTTAACTATGTAATCTGCCTGTAATGCTCGCAAGACAAAGCTTTTCACTGTGCCTCAATACGTGACAAGAAGTTCAATTCAGTTCAATTCACCTCGTAGATAATATACACTGCTGTTACTGAGCGTCACTGGTGGAGGGAGTGGATGTTGTACCAATCAAGTGGGTTGCCTTGTCCTGGATGATGTGAAACTTCTTGTGTTGTTGGAGTTCGACCCAACAAGTATTCCATCACACTCATGACCTGTGCCTTGGAGATGGTGGACAGGCTTTGAGGAGTTTAGTGAGTTATTCGCTACAGATTCCCAACCTCTGACTGTTCTTGTAGCCACTATGTTTATGTGGCAAGCCCAGTTGAGTTTCTGGTCAATGGTAACTCTAAGGATGTTGATAGTGGGGGAATTCAGTGATGGTGACACCATTGAATGTTAAAGGGCACTGATTAGATTGTGTCTTATTGGAGATGGTCATTACCTGCCATTTGTGTTGCGTGAATGTTACTTGCTACTTGTCAGTCCAAGACTGGATACTGTAACGATTTTGTTGCATTGAACAAGGAATGCTTCAATAGTGGAGACACCTGGAGTGTTTAATGCTGAAACTGGTACTCGCAGCTACCAATATTTCTTCATTTAGTACATTAGAAATTTTACTCCAAACTAAACATTTGAATTCAAGTAAATATACTTCAATGATTTCTGTACCTTCTTCCTGGGTCTAAGTTTGTCCCTCCACTCCTTCAGCTCCTGACCATGCTCTTCATCCACCTCCTTCAGTTTGTGTGTCTCGTGTTCGATTAGCAAATGGCACTTTTCATTCTGCCAGGAGGAGGAGATTAAACAAAGAAAGTCACCAAACTGCAATGGGATTTAGAAAAATGAACACAGATGCAAAAGGCAATGGCAATGACGACATGAAACCAGGATAAAAAGTAATTCAGGGGTAGAAATTGGATGAGTAATGTGAGACTCAGTCCCAAGAGAAAGAGATAGCAAGGAATAGTGTGTGCAATTCTGGCCTCCCTCCTATCATAAGGATGTTGTGAAACTTGAAAGGGTTCAGAAAAGATTTTCAAGGATATTGCCAGACTTGGAGGATTTGAGCTATAGGGAGAGGCTGGGTAGGTTGGGGCTATTTTCCCTGGAGTGTCGAAGACGGAGGGGTAACCTTATAGAGGTTTATAAAATCATGAGGGGATAAATAGACAAGGTATTTTCTCTGGGGAGGGTGAGTGCAGAACCAGAGGGTATAGATTTAGGGTGAGAAGGGAAAAAATTTAAAAGGAATCCAAGGGGCAGCCTTTTCATGCAAAGGGTGGTATGTGTATGGAATAAGCTGCTACAGTAACGTGATGGAGACAGATACAATTTCAACATTTAAAACACATCTGGATGGGTATATGAATAATAACAGTTTAGAGAAATATGGGCCAAGTGTTGGCAAATGGGACTAGATTTGGTTAGGATATCTGTTCGGCGTGGATGAGTTGGACCAAATGGTCTGTTTCCATTCTGTATATCTCTACGACACTAAAACCTGAGGGTACAAAGATCATGGAGGGTACATTTAAAAGCAATCAGCTGAGATTAAAAAAAACTATGAAAGTTAATTATGAGGCTTAATTTTTAAATCTCATCTTTTTATGTCTTAAATTTTGTATCTGGTAAGTTTAGTTTTATAGTCTAAAATAGTAATCTATTAACTCATCTCAGTCCAATTGAATGTTCGTGAACCGTGTGGGTTATGCCCTGGCCAAGCATGTGCTGTAAATGTTATCAGTCGGAGCAGCTTATGCTTAGCTTTCAAAAGTCTAAAAGCAGCTTGGAGCCTCTTGGGACATCTCAGAGCTAGGAACCTTCAGGGGGTGAATATTTCCCAGTTTAGGAATGACCATCAGGCAGTCCAGAGCAGGGAGTACAGGGTTGCCTTTGTGAAAAAGTGAAGATTGCAGATACTGGAGATCAGAGTGGAGAGTGTGGCGCTGGAAAAGCACAGCAATTCAGGCAGCATCCGAGGAGCAGGAGAATCAATTTTTCAGGCATAAATCCTTCATCAGGAATGCGGCTAGTGGGCTGAGATAAATGGGAGGGGGGGGTGGGAAGGTAACTGAGAATGCAATAGTAAATGAAGATGGGGGAGAAGGTGATAGGTTGGAGAGGAGGGTGGTGTGGATAGATGGGAAAGACAATGGACAGGTCAAGAGGGTGGTGCGGGGTTGGAGGTTTGGGATAAGGTAGGGGGAGGGGAAATGAGGAAATATGATTAGATTAGATTACTTGGTGTGGAAACAGGCCCTTCGGCCCAACAAGTCCACACCGATCCTCCGAAAAGCAACCCACCCAGACCCATTCCCCTACATTTACCCCTTCACCTAACACTACAGGCAATTTAGCATTGCCAATTCACCTAATCTGCACATTTTTGGACTGTGGGAGGAAACCCACGCAGACACTGGGAGAATGTGCAAACTCCACACAGACAGTTGTCTGAGGCAGGAATTGAACCTGGGTCTCTGGCGCTGTGAGGCAGCAGTGCTAACCACTGTGCCACTGGTGAAATCCACATTAATCCAGTGTGGTTGCATGGTCCCAAGGCGGAAGATGAGGCGTTCTTCCTCCAGGCGTCGGGTGGTTAGGGTTTGGCGACGGAAGCAACCCCGGACCTACATGTCCTTGATGGAGTGGGATGGGGATGTGAAGTGTTCAGCCATGGGGTGGTGGAGTTGGTTGGTGTGGGTGCGCCAGAGATGTTCTCAGAAACTATGTGCAAGTTGGTGTCCTGTCTCCCTGATGTAGAGAAGACTACCAGGTGCAACAGATACGAGTAGATGACAGTGCTGAAAGTACAGGTAAATTTCTGTCAGACGTGGAAGGTTCCTTTGTTGTCCCTTTTGTGTGTTGAGCTCTCTACTGCCATTAGATCTGCATATGGTGAGTTTATGGTTCCTGAGAGCCAGTTTTTACTGACCACCCCCTACGCTTATGCTCCTACTGATTATAGGCAGACCAGACATGGACAAGCAGACACACTAATCTTGTTGAGATGAGTAAATAATATCTATTTCATAGTGCTGGTGTTGGACTGGGTGGACAAAGTTAAACATCTGTGATCGGTTGTGATTTTTAACTTTGTCCATTTCATAAAAGCAATACTGAAATGTTAAAACATTAGAACTCAATGTAAAAATTATATTTTAAAGAATTATTTAGTTGGGGGGGGGGGGGGGGACTGCTTTTGATAACTTTAATTCATTTGAAAAGATCTCATATCAAAACAGTTTGAGAACCAATGTCCTGAAGTATCATTAACCCACTGTACATGCAGGTAAAAACAACAACTGCAGATGCTGGAAACCAGATTCTGAATCAATGGTGCTGGAAGAGCACAGCAGTTCAGGCAGCATCCAACGAGCAGTGAAATCAACGTTTCGGGCAAAAGCCCTTCATCAGGAATAAAGGCAGAGAGCCTGAAGCGTGGAGAGATAAGCTAGGGGAGGGGGAGGGGGAGGGTGGGGGTGGGGAGAGAGTAGCATAGAGTACAATGGGTGAGTGGGGGAGGAGATGAAGGTGATAGGTCAGGGAGGAGAGGGTCGAGTGGATAGGTGGAAAAGGAGATAGGCAGGTCGGACAAGTCAAGGGGACAGTGCGGAGCTGGAAGTTTGAAACTAGGATGAGGTGGGGGAAGGGGAAATGAGGAAACTGTTGAAGTCCACATTGATGCCCTGGAGTTGAAGTGTTCCGAGGCGGAAGATGAGGCGTTCTTCCTCCAGGCGTCTGGTGGTGAGGGAGCAGCAGTGAAGGAGGCCCAGGACCTCCATGTCCTCGGCAGAGTGGGAGGGGGAGTTGAAATGTTGGGCCACGGGGCGGTTTGGTTGATTGGTGCGGGTGTCTTGGAGATGTTCCCTAAAGCGCTCTGCTAGGAGGCGCCCAGTCTCCCCAATGTAGAGGAGACCGCATCGGGAGCAACGGATACAATAAATGATATTGGTGGATGTGCAGGTAAAACTTTGATGGATGTGGAAGGCTCCTTTAGGGCCTTGGATAGAGGTGAGGGAGGAGGTGTGGGCACATGTTTTACAGTTCCAGCGGTGGCAGGGGAAAGTGCCAGGATGGGAGGGTGAGTCGTAGGGGGGCGTGGACCTGACCAGGTAGTCACGGAGGGAACCGTCTTTGCGGAATGTGGAAAGGGGTGGGGAGGGAAATATATCCCTGGTGGTGGGGTCTTTTTGGAGGTGGTGGAAATGTCGGCGGATGATTTGGTTTATGCGAAGGTTGGTAGGGTGGAAGGTGAGCACCAGGGGCGTTCTGTCCTTGTTACGGTTGGAGGGGTGGGGTCTGAGGGCGGAGGTGCGGGATGTGGACGAGATGCGTTGGAGGGCATCTTTAACCACGTGGGAAGGGAAATTGTGGTCTCTAAAGGAGGCCGCCATCTGGTGTGTTCTATGGTGGAACTGGTCTTCCTGGGAGCAGATACGGCGGAGGCGGAGGAATTGGGAATACGGGATGGCATTTTGCAAGAGATAGGATGGGAAGAGGTGTAATCCAGGTAGCTGTGGGAGTCGGTGGGTTTGTAAAAAATGTCAGTGTCAAGTCGGTCGTCACTAATGAAGATGGAGAGGTTCAGGAAGGGGAGGGAGGTGTCAGAGATGGTCCAGGTAAATTTAAGGTCAGGGTGGAATGTGTTGGTGAAGTTGATGAATTGCTCAACCTCCTCGCGGGAGCACGAGGTGGCGCCAATGCAGTCATCAATGTAGCGGAGGAAGAGGTAGGGAGTGGTGCCGGTGTAATTACGGAAGATGAACTGTTCTACGTAGCCAACAAAGAGACAGGTATAGCAGCACATTTGCACCATGTGTAGACCTACACAGTAGGTGGCAGTGGAGGGAGAAGATGAATAAGTCAGATTGAGGGACATAGGGAGAAGGTGGGTAGTTGGGGAAAGAAGTGACTGAGGGATATAGAAAGGAGGAATAGATTGATATGAGGAGATGATGAGTTGGTGAGATTGAGGGATGGGAGAAGGAGAGATTGATGGACAGCTCATGAATCCCTGGGTCCTCCATGCACCACCAGAAAGATCAAGTCTTCAGAAATTAATTGGTACTTGGTCACACACAATTATATGCCAGTTTGAGGCTATTTAAGGGAAGGCTAAAAAGCCAGGTCACACTGCTACCTCACAGCACCAGGGTCCCAGGTTCAATTCCAGCCTTGGGCAACTGTCTGTGTGGAGTTTCCTCTGGGTACTCCGGTTTCCTCCCACACTCCAAAGATATGTAGGTCAGGTGAATTGGCTATCCTAAATTGCCCATAGTGTTAGGTGCATTAGTCAGAGGGAAATGGGTCTTAGTGGATTACTCTTCGGAGAGTCGGTGTGGACTTGTTGGGCTGAAGGGCCTGTTTCCACAGTGTAAGGAATCTAATCTAAAACATCAATTCCAGTCAGGAATGAGAGTCAAAGGCTGTAGGAATGGGTTCATGTTTCTATAGAACTCACTCTTCTTAGCAGTGATGAGGAGAATCAAGAACGAGGTCTGAGAAGCAAACCACTATTCCAGAAGTAACTAACACATCGTGCAAATTTCTCTTTGGTTCTTTAAACTTATCAAGAAAGCAAATTTTAGAGTATGTCCGCTATGGTGGAAGTTCTCGTTAGCAATGCCATACTTGCAGTGAAAATGAAAATGTCCATGCTTACCATGCAAAACAATCAATCATTTGACGAAGTACACAATTATTGAAAGCTGGCACATCAAGCATTACACCTTTGAATTTGTGGAGTGCATTTGGCTTTGTCATAAGAAACTGTTCTTGTTTGAAATGCACAAATCATGTTTTCACACATGGACAGTGGACCAAAGTACATACATTTCAATAGGAAAAATTTTGATTTTGTATATCATTTTGACCAGAATATAAACATGCTGTCAAGACTGTTTTTGACTAATTTTGAAACTGACTGTATTGTAATAGCATTCAAGCTCTTTTATGTCAACAATGGCCTTGATTTACACAAGATGGAAATATTTGCATCAGATGGAGCTTCCGTTACACTGGGAAAGGAAAATGAAGTAACCAGAGTCTTGCGATGTGAAACCAAACATTTGTTTGGACTGCACTGCATTGCTCACAGAGGAAGACTGGGAAAAGATGATGCTTGATTACAATTATTTAAGGCATTGAAATGCTTCTAAGAATAACATCTACATTGTTCACTGGATCAACTGTGATGGATAATTTTAGAATTTTACCAAGGCACAGAGTGTGATACAGTGGCACTTCCACCTCTGAATGAAGTGAAGTGGCTTTCAAGACACTTTTTGAGAGTGCACTATTGCAAAACTAAAATGTCTCAATCAAGTACTGTACAGTAAGTGAATAATTAACAAATATTATCTGAAACTGCTCACCAAGCCAAAATATCACATTGCACTGACAGCTCTCAACTCTGTGCAGTATGAACTGGCATTACTGTGCAAACACTTGCAGAGCACCTGTCTGCCACCAAATGAAGCTATACAATTTGCGAAGTCCAAGATCAATAAACTTATGACTCAATATCTAGGTGAAGATGTTCATTGGAGTAATGAAGTTAAGGTGGTACTGGTTGCTTTTAACAGTGATTGGACATGACCACAATCCTTCAATTTATTTAACTGCTATGTGACTACCTGGAAAGCAAATTTATGCATTTTTAAAAGACAGTGTTCTGCCACCAATACTGAAATATTCCATATATCAAACTCTGAGGAGAGGGTGGCCACAAAGATATCTGAACATTACCCTGATTTTTAAAAAAAAGTGACTGTGGAAAACATTAAGGTGGGTTCTGTTCAAACATTTAGTGTGTTGGTTGACTGTACCCTCAAAGTTGACCAGTTCATAAAATCTCCTTTTTTTTGGACATCTCGGGCATCAAGTACTGACTATGAGCATGGATTTAGCCTCATGAATTTGATTAAGTGCAAATCCAGAAATAGAAACAGGTTATTTGTTCAATTTGATGCAAATTAATTCATACATTTCATCTGGACAAGGTATCATAGTCATAGAGATGTACAGCATGGAAACAGACCCTTCGGACCAACCCGTCCATGCCGACCAGATATCCCAACCCAATCTAATCCCACCTGCCAGCACCCGGCCCATATCCCTCCAAACCTTTCCTGTTCATATACTCATCCAAATGCCTCTTAAAGGTTGCAATTGTACCAGCCTCCACCACATACTCTGGCAGCTCATTCCATACACGTACTACTCTCTGCGTGAAAAAGTTGCCCCTTAGGTCTCTTTTATATCTTTCCCCTCTCACCCCAAACCTATGCCCTCTCATTCTGGACTCCCCGACCCCAGGGAAAAAGACTTTGTCTATTTACCCTATCCATGCCCCTCAATTTTGTAAACTTCTATAAGGTAACCCCTCAGCCTCCGACACTCCAGGGAAAACAGCCCCAGCCTGTTCAGCCTCTCCCTATAGCTGTAATCCTCCAACCCTGGCAACATCTTTGTAAATCTTTTCTGAACCCTTTCAAGTTTCACAACATCTTTCCGACAGGAAGGAGACCAGAACTGCAAGCAATATTCCAACAGTGGCCTAACCAATGTCCTGTACAGCCGCAACATGACCTCCCTGTACTCTATACTCTGACCAATAAAGGAAAGCATACCAAAAGTCTTCGTCACTATCCTATCTACCTGCGACTCAACCTCCAAGGAGCTGTGAACCTGCACTCCAAGGTCTCTTTGTTCAGCAACACTCTCTAGGACCTTACCAATAAGTGTATAAGGAGAAAGTGAGGACTGCAGATACTGGAGATCAGAGCTTAAAAATGTGTTGCTGGAAAAGCGCAGCAGGCCAGGCAGCATCAAAGGAACAGGAGAATCTATGTTTTGGGCATAAGCTCTTCTTCAGGAATGTTTCCTGAAGAAGAGCTTATGCCCAAAACGTCGATTCTCCTGTTCCTTTGATGCTTTCTGGCCTGCTGCGCTTTTCCAGCAACACATTTTTAAGCATTAAGTGTATAAGTCCTGCTAAGATTTGCTTTCCCAAAATGCAGCACCTCGCATTTACCCAAATTAAACTCCATCTGCCATTTCTCAGCGCATTGGCTCATCTGGTCCAGATCCTGTTGTAATCTGAGGTAACCCTCTTCGCTGTCCACTAAACCTCCAATTTTGGTGTCATCTGCAAACTTACTAACTGTACCTCTTATGCTCGCATCCAAATCATTTATGTAAATGACAAAACGTAGAGGGCTCAGCACTGATCCTTGTGGCACTCCACTGGTCACAGGCCTCCAGTCTGAAAAACAACCCTCCACCACCACCCTTTGTCTTCTACCTTTGAGCCAGTTCTGTATCCAAATGGCTAGTTCTCCCTGTATTCCACGAGATCTAACCTTGCTAATCAGTGTCCCATGGGGAACCTTGGCGAAAGCCTTACTGAAGTCCATACAGATCACATCTACTGCTCTGCCCTCATCAATCTTCTTTGTTACTTCCTCAAAAAAACTCAATCAAGTTTGAGAAACATGATTTCCCACGCACAAAGCCATGTTTGACTATCCCTAATCAGTCCTTGCCTTTCCAAATACATGTACATCCTGTCCCTCAGGATTCCTTCCAACAACTTGCCCACCACTGAGGTCAGGCTCACCGGTCTATAGTTCCCTGACTTGTCTTTACCGCCCTTCTTAAACAGTGGCACCACGTTTGCCAACCTCCAGTCTTCCAGCACCTCACCTGTGACTATCGATGATACAAATATCTCAGCAAAAGGCCCAGCAATCATTTCTCTAGCTTCCCACAGAGTTCTCAGGTACACCTGATCAGGTCCTGCGGATTTATCCATCTTTAACCGTTTCAAGACATCCAGCACTTCCTCCTTTGTAATCTGGACATTTTGCAAGATGTCACCATCGATTTCCCTACAGTCTATATCTTCCATATCTTTTTCCACAGTAAATACTGATGCAAAATTTTCATTTAGTATCTCCCCCATTTTCTGTGGCTCCGCACAAAGGCCGCCTTGCTGATCTTTGAGGGACCCTATTCTCACCCTAGTTACCCTTTTGTCCTTAATATATTTGTAAAACCCTTTGGATTCTCCTTAATTCTATTTGCCAAAGCTATCTCATGTCCCCGTTTTGCCCTCCTGATTTCCCCCTTAAGTATACTCCTACTTCCTTTATACTCGTCTAAGGATTCACTCGATTTGTCCTGTCTATACCTGACATATGCTTCCTTCTTTTTCTTAACTGAACCCTCAATTTCTTTAGTCATCCAGCATTCCCTATACCTACCAGCCTTCGCTTTCAAGCTGACAGGAATATACTTTCTCTGGATTCTTGGTATCTAATTTCTGAAGGCTTCCCATTTTCCAGCCATCCCTTTACCTACGAACATCTGCCCCCAGTCAGCTTTCGAAAGTTCTTGCCTAATACCGTCAAAATTGACCTTTCTCCAATTTAGAACTTCAACTTTTAGATCTGGTCTATCCTTTTCCATCACTATTTTAAAACGAATAGAATTATGGATATACCACCACTGGGCAGCAAATAAGGTCAGGTGCAAAAAACAGTAAATAAATTCATGACCACTTAATATATGCAGTGTACACAGTGCCACCATTAAAATGGTCCCCAGACTGCAGAGTTGACCAAACAATTTTGTTTATTTTAGCAGGTAGAATATCTGCAACCATAAAATAATATAAATGAATATTTTTAATTATTAATAAACAAACTGCAAAATAAATTGCAATATAAATTATGCTTAATGAACTTATGAGTTCTGCACAGTCCCCAGAAAAACTGGAAGGAACACTGGTTGGCAGTGTCTCTTGGATTAATTATGACACGTGTGCTATATGTAATTTTACCTGTAGCTGCTGCAATTCCCGAATATTGGCGTCACACTGGAGCTGAAGGTCTCTCATCTGATTTTCATGTTTCTGGTGCTGCTGTAGCCTTTCATTTTTCTGTCTCTTCTCCTCCTGGCTAGCAAACTGTCCAGATAAAGCACAGTGAGAATAATTGCTAGCTAGTAACTGATCAGGTAACTTGATTTGTTCAGTGAGTTAGTCAGAACAATTACAATTCAAACTTCTCCTAACTCTCTATGTTCACAGTAAGTTAGATTCCATGAGCTAGTTATTTTCCCTCTAACTGAAACTTGTATAGCTCATGTATGGAATAAGTGGATACCATCCTGCAGTTTAATACTTAAAATTTAAGTTACATACCAGAAAAATGTAGAGATAACTCAGCATGATCTCTTTATCATTCGATAGGCAGAACAACACAATAGCAATAGACTATGTTCTACACTAAAGTGAATTTATAAAGATGTAAAATTAGTCAGTAGAATAGACAGAAAAATAGCTCTTGGCTTTCACCAATAATTTAACTTGTTTTCTAACAGCAATGTAACAATTTATTAAATGTTTAAAATCCATTAAGTAGATTTCAGATTAATGACACATAGTTACACACACAGCAACAGATCAAAAGTACAATAAAGAGAAAAATATATGCATTCCCTAATCTGTTGTTTTCCAGAGGAGGCAGTGGCACAATGGTAATGTCACAAGATTAGTAATTGAAATGGTCAAGCTAATGCTCTGGAGATATGCAAATTCTATTAATAAATTTGCAATTGAAAATAGTCTCCATAATTGTGAACATGAATTCATTGTTGTAAAATCTCCTTTAGGGAGTATAGCTTACATAAGACTCCAGCAACGTGGGACTACCTTCTGAAATAGACAATAGGTGCAGGATTAGGCCATTCTGCCCTTCAAGCCTGCACCACCATTCAATATGATCATGGCTGATCATCCTTAATCAGTATCCTGTTCCTGCCTTATCTCCATAACCCTTGATTCCACAATCCTTGAGAGCTCTATCCAATTCTTTCTTAAATGAATCCAGAGACTGGGCCTCCACTGCCCTCTGGGGCAGAGCATTCCACACAGCCACCACTCTCTGGGTGAAGAAGTTTCTCCTCATCTGTCCTAAATGGTCTACCCCGTATTTTTAAGCTGTGTCCTCTGGTTTGGCACTCACCCATCAGCGGAAACATGTTTCCTGCCTCCAGAGTGTCCAATCCTTTAATAATCTTATATGTCTCAATCAGATCCCCTCTCAGTCTTCTAAACTCAAGGGTATACAAGCCCAGTCGCTCCAGTCTTTCAGTGTAAGGTAATCCCGCCATTCCAGGAATTGACCTCATGAACCTACGCTGCACTCCCTCAATAGCCAGAATGTCTTTCCTCAAATTTGGAGACCAGAACTGCACGCAGTACTCCAGGTGTGGTCTCACGAGGGCCCTGTACAGCTGCAGAAGAACCTCTTTGCTTCTATACTCAATCCCTCTTGTTATGAAGGCCAGCATGCTTTTAGCCTTCTTCACTACCTGCTGTACCTGCATGCTTACCTTCATTGACTGGTGTACAAGTCTCTCTGTACTGCCCCTTTCCCTAAATTGATTCCACTTAGGTCGTAATCTGCCTTCCTGTTCTTGCCACCAAAGTGGATAACCATACAGTTATCTACATTAAACTGCATCTGCCAAGCATCTGACCACTCACCTAACTTGTCCAGGTCACCCTGTAATCTCCTAACATCCTCATCACATTTCACCCTGCCACCCAGCTTAGTATCATCAGCAAATTTGCTAATGTTATTACAAGTACCATCTTCTATATCATTAACATATATTGTAAAAAGCTGCGGTCCCAGTACTGATCCCTGCGGTACCCCACTGGTCACTGCCTGCCATTCCGAAATGGAGCCGTTTATCACTACTCTTTTGTTTCCTATCAGCCAACCAACTTTCAATGCAAGTTAGTACTTTGCCCCCAATATCATGTGCCCTAATTTTGCTCACTAACCTCCTATGTGGGACTTTATCAAAAGCTTTCTGAAAGTCCAGGTACACTACATCTACTGGATCTCCCTTGTCCATCTTCAGAGTTACATCCTCAAAAAATTCCAGAAGATTAGTCAAGCATGGTCTACCGGGCTAATCAGTTCAAGGCCTATTAGGAATAGGCAACAAATGCCTTACCGCTGATGCCCACATTCCAAAAAAGAGTTCAAAATAAAGGTCTCCAACAGCTCAAATTTAAAATTCTCATTCTTGTTTTTCAATCACTTCAAAACTGAACCTCACATTATCTTTGAAATCTCTTGATGCCTTGCATCCCTCCCATTTCCTGAACACACACTCCCTCTGATTTTTTCTCTCATGAATTCTCCTTTACCTTAACCAACCCTTGTATCTGCATATTCAGCTATAAAGATCCTATGCTCTGCAAATTCATTTTCACAGAATTGTTATAGCAAAAGAAGATGCCCTTCAGCCCATCATCTGCAATGGTTCGATTACCGAATGCCAATCTCCTGTCTTTTCCCCATATAATTTCTATCCAAAAAAATCATCCAACGCTGTCACTGAATGGCTTAATAGAACCTGCCTCTACCACATTTCCAGGCAGCGTATTTAATACTCTAACTATGACTTCTCACATCAAGCTTGTTTGCTTGTACATCACTTTAAATCGCTCTATCGTCTTTTTTTCTGTTACAAGTGGGTACAGCTCTCCCTACCTATTTGATCCATCTTGCTCATAATTTTGAAAATCTCCTCTTACCATTCTTCTCTCCAAGGAAAACAGTCCCACTTCTTTAATCTATCCTCATAACTGAAGTGTCTCATTCATGGAACCATTCTTGTAAATCTCTCCAATGAATTTGCATTGTTCCTGTAATGTAAAACCTACAACTGCACAATAGTCAAGCTGACATCTAACAAGTGTCTTATATAACCTCAACATCAGCTCCTTGTTCTTGTACTCTATGCCTCTATTTATTAGACCGAAAACACCATATGCTTTATTAATCTTATTTTTCACCGACCCTACTACCTTCAATGATCTGTGCACATGGACATCCTGGTCCCTCCATTTCTGCATCCAAAATGTGATCCATATCACGTTAGTTTTGCTCTAACACATTCTTACCAAATGCATTAAGCGAAAAGTCCTCTGGTCACCTGTGAATCTTTGACCTCATGCCCTCAGCCACCTCTCCTCTACCCCACATTGTAATTCTGACCTACTTTGTATCTCCCTTCTGCTCTATTATCTATTGTACATTTGACGGGCTTACAACATCCCAACTGCTTTGCTGTAATGACATACTTCTGAATGTTGTGATGTAGAAAAAATGGAAGCCAATTTGCCAACTTTAACAACAACAACTTGCATCTTTAATGTAATAAGCCTCTCAAGTGCATCAGATAAAAACAAAATATGACAGTCACGTGAGGAGATATTAGGTCAGCTGACCACAAGTTTAAGCAATTTCGTAAAATTCAAAAAAGTGAGAGGAGCAGAGTTGGAGAGTATATTCCAGAACTCAGGGCGTAAATATGCTCTCAGTCCTTGATTCCTACAATCTTCCGTCATTATTTGTCCTGGGCCAATGTTTATTAAGAACTATGGTCAAAGAGGCAGGGAACAGACATTATGGAGCAGCTGCCCTTACCTGTTTAATTTTCTCCCGGTCTTGCTCTGGTGAGCTCGAGGAGCCAATTCGCAGACTCTTTTTGAACATGGCCATGCGGGTCTTGGCTTCACTGCGCTGGATTTTGGGCAACCTGGCTCTCTCCTGAGTTTGTCGATTCTTCAGATCCTCGATAAGTCGCTGGTTGTATCTCTGCATCTGTTCCATTTCCTATTAATGAAGAAAATACAGGCTATTGGCCAACAAGTCAAGTCAACACATGCACAAATATTCACTCCTTATTTGAAATGCTTTGATCTAACATTGTAGGGCAAATAAAGGACAGCTTTACAAATCATAAACACAGAGGCAGGAGATTGCACTAAAGGGAGAACAACAAGAACATAGAAAGAATGGAGAGGGCAACAAAAGGAGGTGGTTTGTGTTCCTGCAGTATAGGAGACCTACTTGGACAATTAACACTTTCCAATAACTCCTCAGACCCCAACATTTTTACATTTGGCTCACTCTACTGACAAGTTATAGTTGTAGACAGTCATATAAATGCTGTGAATAGCAGACTACATGCTGACCTTCTCATGCCTTTTTAAAAGTTGGTGCCTCTGCATGAAGTATTGATCTTTCAACTGCTGCTTGAGAAGTTGATGTTTTTCTTGTAGATGCCGCTCCTCCAGTTCCCAAATTGCTGCCTCTCTGGCTAAAATAAAAAGAGGCAAAAATAGTGTTGTTGTCCCTCTATCACATCACACAAATCTGTTGCACACTTGTCCTCCCAGTGTTAGGTCTCACCTCTCATCAGCTGCTGTTTGTTGTTGAGACACTCGCGTTCAATGGTAGCAAGCTCCAGTTTGTGCTGATGAATAATTTTCTTCAGTGCTCCATCCAACTCCTGCTGCTGCTTCTGGAGAAACTCCTGTTCCTAATGAGGGACCATTGTGAGATGCACAGAGAATGATTGATAATACAAGCCACAAACTAGCCATATGGAATACACAGGCACAATATGCTAAAAACAGATGGTAGTTTATCGGTTATTAACCACGGGTAGAGTTACTTAACAGGTTAATTAATTCTATCCTAATTAAATGGAAAATGAATGGTCGACAGGCCAATCCCAAAAGGCAGTGGTTTAAAAAAACTGATAGAAAAATTAAAGAATTAAAAGCATTTTTATTCAGAAATGATGGGGTCTGGAACTCACTGCCTGGAAGGCAGCTAAAAGACAGAAATCCTCATCATATTTAAAAAATACTCGGATGAGCACTTGAAGTCCACAGCCTGCAAGTTGAAGAGCTGGAAAATGGTCTTCAACAGGCTGGCATGCTTTTGACTGCACAATGGGTTGAATGGTCTTTTCTATATAGTGCATCTTTCATATTACCTATATTTCCACTATTTGGTAAGCTTATAAACTTGCAGTTTACCCACTACATACTAATGATGTTGCTGAGCTTTAGTGTACTGACCTCAAGGCAAAAAATCTAATTTATCCCATTATCCTTCAATATTGTGATAATTTGTTTTGCGTGAAACGACTACTCAGTTTCTCTGATGTATTTAGCCCCATGATATCTTTTGAGCAAAACTTACTTCTTCCAGATCCAATGTTAGAAAACTATATAAAATTGTTGTAGTTCGTGGTTTTCATGACTTCAGTAATAGACACACAAAAATCTACTGCTGTGGTTTCCTGAAAAATCAAGTGATAAAATTCCCCCTGTTCACACTGTGGCTCCTAACACAGGCACAAGAGACAAAAGATAGGATTTCCTGCCTTCACGCACACAACGACAATGCTCACACAGGGGTGAGACAAGACACATAACTGGATCTTTGTGAACAATTAAAGTTCGACACTGTGACACCATGCAAACATGAGCAATGGAAGGAAATCCCTTTCCATGGGAATGGGGCCTGGTAAATGTGATTGGGCATAGTTGCTTGTACTACTACTAAAGTAAATGCAATGTGGCAGAGTCTGAAGTGCAAGTCTAATTTAACCAAAGACAGTTAATCACTCAAAACATTGTTAAACTCTCCATTCATCTCTATAATAATGCCAATTTCTACTTGGCAATGAACCATCAATTGGGTTTCAACTATACTTTCAGCAACTATAATAAAGGCGAGAGATATTAAAGTGTTATGTTGTATATCACAACTATAGCTAATTAAATCCTTGCTGAATTACTGTAAGATTTAGTAACTGTGAATACAGAGTTGTAAGTCATACAGCTGCATGTAACATCAAATCAAACTGATGCACAAACCATAGCCTTATGTTACAACATAAAAGAAAATCTGTGTACAACAGACCAAAAACTGAAGAATTTAAACTTACACATTGCTAAAAGTAAACGACAGGAACACAAGGTGCAGAGGGAGGGGATGCTGGGTTAGCAAGTTGTGCGTAGGGGGAGATGCTGGATCAGCAAATCTAGGGAGTACATATGGTCAAGTCGAGGGTGGCGGACCTCAGATTCAGCAGGTTACAGGGGCACCAGATCATGATGCCCCACAGGGTCAGCAGGTTAAACTGGGAGAGCAGGGTCAGCAGATTGGGGCATGCAGCTTCAAAAGGTCGAGATGGCATGGGGTCAAGACGTTGCGGGCGAAGGCTGAACCAACAGGTTGGTGAGCAGGGTCCACAGATTGGATGGTGCAAGGTATACAAGTCAAGGGCACGTGTTCAACAAGTTGGGAGTGTGTACTACAAGGTCAGCACATTGGTGGGGGTGCATAGCAACAGAATCAGAACAAAGATTTGTAGGGGGGCAGTTCTACAGAGATTCACAGTTATCAGGCCCAGAGAGATTAGTCGCAAGATAATCAAGCTGCAGGGAAGGCTTCAGGGTCATCAGGCACCGAAATGAATTACAGAGCCACAAAGAGGGTTGGGAAGGATTTGTGAGGGGAGGTGCATTTGATGAGGCTGAGCCAACATTTTGTTTTTATATATTCATCTATGGGATACGGGCATCGTTGGCTGGCCAACATTTATTGCTCGTCCCTGGTTGCCCTTGAGAAGGTGGTGATGACCTTGCCTTCTGCTGCAGCCCAACAGCTAACTGTTCAGACCTTGATATAAAAAGGGCGATATTACACTGATTGCCAGACATCTGCAGCTCCAGAGAACATAAACTGCAGGAGGAAGTGGTCTTCATGACTGATAACCAACTGAGGGAAGTCCAAATCAATCCATGCACAATTGGAAGCGCATCCTTTACAAAACATTATTTTGCTTTAGGAGGCCTGCATCATGGGTGCTCCTTTATCCCAATTCTAGGCAGAATCCATTCTTTCTGGGATAGCATTTGTTTATACAATTGCTTATAGTTCTTGCTGCTCCCCAGAAATCAAAAGGAATAGGAATCTCTGCAATGCTTTGTGGTGTTAATCAATCTTTACATAACCAGAAGAATCCACACATTTCTTGATTTAAGCAGCATCTTGACTTCATTTTTATATTCTCCATAAATCACCTAATCACTAAAGTCTTGAAGACACTGCATGCAATAATAGCTGCAAATATCTATCCCACCAGATACTGAATTCATGCATAATCATTACTAAAATTGCCACATTGCTCCTTTTCTAGGAATAATGGGCACCATTTATAATCCTCTTAATCAAGTGCTGTGATGTGTGCTAAATTTTAAAGAGAACAATAAGTAGTTGACCTATAAAGTGAAATAAATATTGAATGACTATCCCATCTGCATATTGTTGGAAAAGACAATTGAGTGCAACAATGGAGTTGATAAAGAGAAACTGGCCGATTGAGTTTACTTGGATTTCCAAAAAACATTTGCAATGTTTCACATTAAATCATGGATTTGAGGGTGATATCTAGCATGGATAAAGGACTGGATAACTAACATGATACAGAGATTCAAGTTAAGTTTTGGGTTAACAAATTGTAACTTGTGAAGTGCAAGAGTGATCACTGTGCCATTAAGTATTTGCAATTTCTGTTAATAAATTGCATGAAAGGACAGATTGTATTATTATCAAATTTGCTGATAGCAAGGTAGATAGGAAACAAGTTAAGAGATGTCACAGACTGCAGAGGGATATAGTGAATGGTTGGAAGATAGGTGAGAGTGGAGTGAAATGTGGCAAAGCACGAGGGATTCCAATTGGTAGGCAGAACAGAGACAGAACATTGCTTAAATTGAGTCAGACTGTTGCATTACAGAGAGATCTGGATGTCTTGTACATGAAACACAAAACTAAAGTGTGTACAACAAGTAGTTAGGAAGGGAAATGGAATGTTGGCCTTTATTGCAAAGATAGTGGAAATTAAAGTTAGGAAAGTCTTGCTTAATAGAACATTAGCAAAACCATAGCAGAACAGAGAATACTGTGTACAGTTTTGGTCTCCTTATTCAAGGAGAGATATACAGTGTAAGTCCATTATAACATGTTTGTCTGGGTCCAGAAATTGGAACATAGTTATAGCTGAACCAGATAGATGATCCTATGCAGGAACAGAGAAAGAGCCATGAGAGAAGCAAGTTGAGGGGAAAGTCACAGCTGAGGGTAGAGGTCCAAGAAAGTCAAGTCAGACCAGAGTTAGGCTGAGGCTGGGGATTGTCAGTTGGATTGGGCTAGTAAGATTGACCTAACTTGGGAGCCGTTAAGAACCCAATGCTGTAAAAGAATATCCAGCATTAATCAACATTGTATCAAACATCACTGTACTTGCTTTGGAAACAGTTCACAGAAAGTTCAGGAGGGTGATTCCTGGAAAGAAGGGATTGACCTTTGAGTAAAAATTGAACAGGTTGGTTCCCTTCTTATTGGAGTTTAGAAGAATAAGAATTGATTTTATTAAGAAAAAAGAAGATTCTGCAGTGCTTCACAGGGTAGATGCTGAAAGCACATTTCTCCTGGAGCAGCAGTCTGAAACAAGAGAATACAGTTTGAAAAATAAGGGGTCTCCTATTTAAAACCGAAGTTAACAGTTTCTCTGCATCTATTCAATTAAGAAGCAGCCTTCACAAAACACCACACTGCTTCAGGAGACCTGTATCATGGGTGCTCCTGTGTACCAATTCCAGACAGAATCCTTTTCACTGGAATAGCATTTGTTTGTATAATGTTTTGTGGTTCTTACTGCTTTCCAAGTAAATATTTGCTCTGAAATTAAACATTTCCAAATATCCGATTGGATCATCCTTCTATATTCTAAACTCAAGGTAATACAATCCAAGTTCATGTAACCTGTTCTCTTACTTTAAGTTTTTAACTCTTACAATTATAAAATTCTAATTCTACAATAGAAACACAACATTGTTGTAAAAGTGTTATAAGTTTCATATTCATTTGTTCTGAATTATTGTCAGTTTAGGCTGTTGTTATACTCAATATGAGTTAAACTGAGGTTGATCCAAATCACAAACCAAATTCCAAGAGCATAATAACATTGTCTGCTCTTTCCTACCCAGAGGTATGCCGGAGTGCTCCCTCTTTTCATGATTTAGACTTGAGTTTCTAAAACAAAGAATCAGGTTCAACTGATGACAAACACCAGTACTTGGATTGATCAAATACTAAAACCCAAAACATGCTAAATGGTCCACTGCACACAGACAGACAGATAAAACATGACAAACTCAAGAATCAGACAAAAGGGTGGAGGACTTACATCCTGAAGCTGTGCGTTGAACAAGGTACACGAAGATAACTGAAAAGATTGAATCATAACCTGGGCGACACCCTGTGGATCAGAATACAGTCGACTTCGCACATCAGCGAATAGACAAGGCAGCAGCAAAAATCACAACCAGACCATCCATCGCAATCAAACTGCTGGGTGCAGGTGGAAAGAAACACTGAGCAGCAAGCACAGCATTATTACAGAGGGGAAGGCAAAAAGAATACCAAAGAAGGCAGACTAAAGCTTAGGCAAAGGGTCTCAACAATTCCTTAACCTGGCTTTTCTCTCTTCAGAAACTGATGAAGCTGCTGTGCATTTCCAGTTGTACAGATGGAAGGAAAGAAAGTATCTTGCAGTCACAGAGCAAAGGTTAGACAGCTTCCAGCAGGATTTGGTTACTGAGAGAGTGCAGCATGAGGGACACAGTGTGCCAGGCAGGTTTTGTACAATGAAACTTATTTGGCAGACAGTCAGCTAATGTGACTGTCATCCATTAAATCTTGAAAGAACGAAAGGTGTATAATCCAATGGCAAATAAAGACGACAAAGAGATCAAAACTGTAATTGAAGCCTAGTGATTATATTTGATGATATTAGCAGTTGATAACTAAATCCATGATCCTCTCCATATTATCGTAACTCAGGAATTAACCAGCTCAAGTTTGCAAAAGGCTCTTGGGGTCTCATTAAGTGATCCCAGGCTCCAACTCTGTTACTATTAAAACCAGGAACATGATAAAACAATTGAGCACCATATGTCTTCTACGATCACCTAACTGAACATTGTCACAATCCCGATGGGAATCAAATGCTGGAAATCAAGCCTCACTAATTTCACAAGTTATCATAAGTGCAAAATTTGATCAATTTAGTTTCGAAGTGGTTAATACTGTTCTGTGACAAGATAAATTCATTCACCCTCAGTCTTTATACAGGATTTCTACAATTTCTTGACACCTATTTTCTCAAAATTTCAACCTATTCCAATATGCTTGCATTCGTCATAATGCATCTGCATTATTCTTTACAATGATGTGAACAATTCTGATATTATAAAGTTGAATTTTAAAAAAATCAATAAAATAATCTCAGTTATAAATTTTTCAACAAAAATTACGGAGTCATGGTCAGTGCACGTTAGTGTTTCTTTGTGGCAGTGAAAGTTATAAACTTCAAATACTTAATAGCCAGTATCGCAGTGTCCTTTTTCATTGTAGAGTACTTCTTCACATAATGAAGATGAAATAATACAGATAGAAACAGACCCATCGGCCCAACATGTCTATGCCAACCATGGCTCCATTCTAAATTAATACTATCTGCGTGTGTATGGTCTGTATTCCTCTATTCCCACCTTTTCATGTCTACCTAAATGCATATTAAATGCTTATTATAGCTGCTTCCACCACCTCCCCTAGCAGCATGTTCCCAGCATCTACCACCCTCTATAAAAAATAGCTTACCTCACACATCTGCTTTAAACTTTCCCCACCACAACTTAAACCTAGGCCCCCTAATGTTTAACATTTCTAACCTGGGAAAAACACAACTATCCACACCATTGATACCTCTCATAAATTTTATGTACTGCTAAAATGTCACCCCTCATCTTCTGATGCTCTTGTGAAAACAGTCCAAGATGGTCCAACCTACCCTTATTGTTACAACACTCTAATTCAGGCAACATCCTGATCAATCTCTTTTGCATTGTCTCCTAAATCTCCACATTCTTCCTATAAACAACCAGAACTGCACACAATGCTGCTGATGTGGATTAACTATAATTTCATACAGTTGCAACATGACTTGCCAACTTTTATACTCAATGTCCTGAGAAGTTAGCAATGACAATAATCAACACTCAGCTCTAGCCTCCCAGACTGCTTTGATCTACCACAATGCATTGTCATAAGAAATCTCCCTGGCCCTGTGCTCACGCCTAAAACATCTGGATAACAGGGATGCCTACATCAGACTCCTAGTTATTGACTTTAACTACACCTTCATCATCATAATTCTAACCAAACACATCTCTAAACTCTGGAATCCAAGACTCTGCTCGTCCCTATGCAACTGAATCCTCGACTTTCTGATCCACACATTACAATCAGTAAGGATAGGCAACAACACCTCTTCCACAATAATTCTCAACACTGGTGCCCCACAAGAGTGCATTCTCAGACCCCTACTATACTCCTTATACACTCATGACAGTGTGGCCAAATTCTGCTCTAACTTAACTTACAAGTTTGCTGATGACATCACCGTAGTGGGTCAGATCTTAAATACAAGTCAGAGTAAATGAAAAAGATAAACAACTTAGTGGCATGGTGTAAAAACAACAATCTCTCCCTTAGCATTAGCAAAATGAAGGAGCTGGTCAATGACTTCAGGAAGTGGTGTGGAGGAAGTGCCCTGTCTGTATCAATTAGCTGAGGTGGAGAGCTTCAAGTTCCAAGGAATAAATATCACCAAAAATCTGTCCTGGTTCATCTGCGTTGACACTACAGACAAGTACATCAACGTCTCAAAGCTAAATAAATTTGGCATGTCTACAATAAATTACTGATTTTTATAGATGCACTATGGATAGCATCTATCCGGATGCTTGGTATGGCAACTGCTTTGCCCAAAACCACAAGAAATTACAGAGGTGTGAACACAGACCAGCCCATCATGCAATTCAGCCTTCTATCCATTGACTTGGTCTCTCCTTCCTGCTACCTCAGGAAAGCAACCAACATAATCAAAGACCCCTCCCACTCTGGTTATACTCTCTACCACCCTCTTCCAATGGGAAGACACAAACATTTGAAAACATGTACCAACAGATTCAAGAACAAGGTAACCTCGTTATCAGACTTTTGAACTCTCTTGTCATTTACTGAGTTTATCTTTCTCTGCACTTTCTCTGTAGCCGTAACACTATATTCCGCACACTGTTCCATTACACTAACGTATTTTGTAAGGTATGATTTGCCTGGATAGCACGCAAAACAACATCTTTCATTGTATCTTGGTACATGTAACAATAATGAACAAATCAAAATTAAATATCAAATCAAAATCAATTGTCATTTTAAAAGGTTTAATGAAATTAGTGGCAATCTGTACTGGTTTTATTTGTTAGGCTTGCCTTCAGCTTCTCAAGAGTTATTGGGCACTCTTTTGACTACACTACCTTTGCTGTTTTTGCAACAAATCTTTTAAGGTAGTACTACAGTGCTGAAGGTAAGTATAAATTCCCCATAAAAACCACACATCCCCAGAGGGTTTCACTGTTTAGCTTTGGGAATAAGAAGTTCTATCAGAACCTTCATTTTGGCTGTTCTTGGTAACACTTGCTCTACTTTGTGTTCCAGTTACATTAACCTAAATTCTGGCAAGATTTATTACTAAGCCATATAACAGTGCTAAAATAAGCCTTCTAATTGTTTAACATGCTCTTCCCCAGATATATCAAAATATTGTCTAAGTAAACAAGGTTGGAACTTTTGTCCGAATGTATTTCCATTGAAGTCCATAACAAGTACATAAAATGACTTAATTTTTTCACAGTACTCTGGTTGTAATTGTCCTCAAAGAACAAAGCGGGTTGTTATACCTATAACTATAAAAGATATACTAATGTCCCACTTTGTTTTTCAATAATGGTCATCCACAGTCTATCAAGATTTTTTAAGTCGTTCTTCAGAAAACTGATATTTGATTACATAGAGGTTTTTCCACTACTCAACATGCATAGAATATTCTACAGAAATGTAATATATCCTTTTTAAGATCTGGCAAAGTAAAATGCCTGTTTGTCAATGCATGAGTTTTCTGTATTCCTACATGCCCTACCAAAGGAATTTCACACAAAGCACTCAGTATCTGGGCAGTACCACTATTTTTCTTCTTTACTCATTCATGGGATGAGGGCATCACTGGCTTGGCCACATTTATTTCCCATTCCTAATTAAGAGTCAACCACATTGCTGTGGGTCTGGAGTCACACGTAGGCCAAACCAAGTAAGGATGGCACTTTCCTTCTCTAAAGGACATCAGTGAACCAGATGGGTTTTTCTCAGCATAGGAGTCTAATGATGACCATGAATCCAAATTCCAGATTTTTACTGAATTCAAATTCCACCATCTGCCACAATGAGATTCAAACCTGGGTCCCAGAAAGTTTCTGGGTTAACAGGCTAGTGATAATACCACATGACTATCTGCCTCCCTGATGAACAAACACCCATTTCTTATCTACACATCAATGAGGATGTCTCCACTTCCTCATTAGAACTCAATTCTTAAAAACAGTAACACATCAGAACTCCTTCAGCTTCAACTTTACTGTGAAGTGTATTAACTTGTTAAAATCTAGATCTGTTTCTGAGCCTCAATTAAAGGTGGCATACCAAGCACTTCCTTTGAATTACCACCATCAACAAAAAACAGCAGTAGAAACTCTAACATCTGCTTGTAGTATTACTTTTACTTTTGGTGATGGACTTTGTTTAGCCATTCTTCAGGTCACCTGAAAAATACCTGAAACATGTTCCTGTAGTTGTTCTGTCTCTTTAACATCAGACTTTCCATAACTGTAGACAATGCTATAATGTTCACACCAGCCAAGTCGTTACATTGTATTAAATTAACTGTCCATGGATAATGACTCTTACAAAATTGTTTCAGAAATCAGAGTCATAGAAACGTACAGCATGGAAACAGACCATTCGGTCCAACTCGTCCATGCCAACCAGATATCCCAATTTAATCTCGTCCCATTTGTCAGCACTTGGCCCATATCCCTCTAAATCCTTCCTACTCATATACCCATCCAGATGCCTTTTAAATGTTGTAATTGTACCAGCCTCCACCACTTCCTCTGGCAGCTCATTCCATACACGCACCACCCTCTGCGTAAAAAAGTTGCCCCTTAGGTCCCTTTTATATCTTCCCCCGCTCACCCTAAACCTATGCCCTCTAATTCTTGACTCTCCCACCTCAGAGAAAAGACTTTGTCAATCTTCCAGCAAAATGCATAAACTCTCACTTTCACACATTACATCTGCAACTTTTCTCCCCACTGTCCTAGCCTGTCGAAGGCCTTCTGCAGCCTCCCTGCTTCCTCAATACTACCTGTCTTCCACCTATCTTTGTGTCATCTGCAGACTTAGCAACAAGGCCCTCAATTCCTTTGTCCAGATTGTGAATAATTTGTGGTCCCAAAACTGACCCCTGTGGAACTCCACTCATCACCAGCTGTCATCCTGAAAAAGACCACTCTCTGCCTTCTGCCAGTCAGCCAGTCCTCTATCCGTGCCAGTACCTTGCCCTAACTCCATGTGTTCTTATCTGATGTAGTAGCCTCTTGTGTGGCACCTTATCAAAAGCCTTCTGGAAATCTAAATAGAAAATGTACACTGACTCTCCTTTGTCCAACTTGCTCTTTACCTCCTCGAAGAATTCCAACAGATTTGTCAGGCATAATCTCTTCTTGACAAAGCCATGCTGACTCAGCCCTATTTTACAATGCACTTTCATGTGCTCTACAATCTCATCCTTAATAATGGACTCCAAATTCTTACCAACGACTGAGGAGTTAATTCACCTAACTTTTTCCCACACAAGATGATAGCTTGGAAAGGCAAGTCAGCCATTTGTTTTGCTACCTGCTGATCAGATACTGAATTGGCTCGGGTTCTCTCAGCATAGGAAACAAATAACTGCCAAGATTTCCTATTTTGTTACGAAAGCAGCATAATAGATTAGAACTCTGCAAGTGTCTATATTGTTATTGTCATATTCTAGTTGTGGCTTTGATGGGGCAAGTGACATTCGGAGTGCGCTTTGTACCACAGAATGGTTTGTACTCTCCACTTATCCCATTTAATAAAGTTTTGGCTTTCAATGCCCTTTCTAGAGGAAAAGCTGGGTTCCTCTCCAGCAGAAGAGTTTATGTAGCTTCTGAATTCCTTTATAGTTGTAGGTTTAACTGTATGATATTCCTTTTGCAAAAAAAAAATCTCTCATCTACCTCACTTTCCTTCACTCTCACCAGTGATTACATTTTTCATAACCTTAGTTAAAAGAAGCCAATTTGATCTGAATTCCCTTTCCAAACTCAGTCTTATAAACCCAAGTCCCATGGGGTTCTTGCACAACTTCTAACATTCTGAACGAAATGTTCCAATTTCTGACAATGATAACACTCACAACCCATCTGATCTGAGGAAGAGGAGATCTTGAGGTATTCCCAGTAGTTCCTTCTCTACCTTGGTACTTGACTTGATTTCATTCTCCTACCTTCAATCCTTCTCAGATCTATGGCATAATGGGAACAAAAAATGTTTATGGATAAGCTCAGGATCATCAGTGACTCCTGCTGCATGTCTCACAGTTTCTATACTCTGATCTTCCAACATAAGTTCGAATTACTAAAGTAAGTGAGTTTTTAAATTCTTCTAAAAGAATAATCCCACCAAGAGCTTCATATGTATTGAATCCACTGGTCAAAAATACTTTGCTTTATCTTTTCAAATTTAAAGTTTTTCCAAGCTGTTCCCTTAAGTTTTCAAACTTTTGCCTGGAACTAACTCACATACACGCAGAATAGCAATTTTTGCATAATTCATAGGAACTATTCTGACAGTGATATGCAAATTTAAGTTGTTTTAATTGTCAATTTGCTTTGTATGTGCAAAGTCCAATTTTCCTTCGACCATTTAATTTGTTTTGCTCCCTTATTCAAACGGGATTTTAAAAAATTCCCCTTTTCCTCAAATTTTGGTTAAGCTTGTAAAAATTTAGACATTTTGTTACTGTACTTTAGACAATGCATTGGGTTTTCTTCATCAGAACCTTCTCTGACATCTGAGGCTATTTTCTTTAAGTGCAACTTTTTAAGCCAGAATTCTCTCTTATTTCTCTTTTCTTCCCCTTTAATGTAGTTTCCAGCCTTTCAAATTCATTCTCTATCCTTCTCTCTGAAGTTCAAGTCTTTTAATCTCCATGCTTTGCAATTCCACTGTTTTATTTTTCTACCTCAAGCCGAATCATCGCTTGCCAGTAAAGCAGCTTGAACATGAAACTCAACTATAACTGCCTCCAAATGACTCACTGCTGGGAGCACCTGGTCTCTCTTGTATTTCCATAGATCCTAAATACTGTATTAATATTTTAATGATCTCTTCCTTAGATTTTGCAAGGAATACCACCTTTAACTCCTTTGTCTATTCAATGGCTTTACCATTTGTGAAATCTCATAAACCACGTCATTTTCTCTGTCTGCAGACTAGTTTTAGTTGCTTCTAATGCCATCTAATTTTACAGTAAAACCAGATATCTGGTCCTTTTTCTTTATCTAATCTCATCATGACACCAGGAACACGTTCAAAGTTCAAACACTGGGTTCTCAAATATGCCAAGACTCTGGATAGATAATCCACTGGAAATCAAGCCCCACCATTTCTCCAGCCATTACAAGTGTGAAATATCTCCAATTTAACCTCCAGGATGACTAACTGTGACCATTATCTCAAGAGAAAAACGCTCACACCAGGTTTCATCAATAAAAAAAACTTATTCTTAATACAAACTTGATATGGAAACTTAAACTTCCCTTTAAATCCAAACCTACACAGAACAGATCAGAGATTAACAGGTTTTTTTTTTAGGAATATCAAAAATTGAAAACATACACACTAAAAGGCACAAAATCAGTGGCTAGGAGTCCAATCAATAATGGGAAATGACTTTTTTTTTGTTGTTTTGGTGACGAAATCACATTGTTATAGACTGTGGTGATCTTCAATCCATAGCCTGGACAGTTGGACCTAGGTCTTGGCTTGTATTATAAGTTTTCTTTCTTCTTGCAAATCTTTGAGTGTTATTTATTTTACAGATAAAAAGGATGCAATATCACTTACTGCAAGCTTTCTGCAGGTCACAGTTCTAACTAATGACTTCGCTCAGTTCAGTGACAAACTGCCTCTTGCATTCAATCCAAACCTCTTTGCTGGGTACCTGATGTTGGCATGTCCAAAAAAAAAGTATCAAAATTCTGCTTGTTTCATATGCTCTGAGAAAGCAATTATGACTACACAGCTTCATTTTTCTTTCAAGTTGTGAAAAAAATCTGAACTTCCATTTTCTGGTTTATACTTCCAAATAAATTGTGTATAGTCCTTAAACAGAGTTACAGGACTAATTAAGGAGAATACATAGCACAGTAACAGGTCATTCAGCCTAATTAATCTGAAGAGAGAAATAGAGTGACAAGATACTCAACTGTTTACACGATATATAAGATTTCCCCACATCGCATCTCAGGATTTTAGCATATCTTTCTACTGTCAAACTAGAATCCTAGGCCAAATCATCCCAGTCGCTCTATCAATAACCTTAACCTCTTTCATAAGGCCAGAAGTGGTAATATTAATTACCATTAATGACACTTCAGTTGGTGAAACAGTGCCCATGTTTCACAAGACCGAGATATCCGATAAAGGTCTGCCAAGTGGCAAATAAGATTTGCATCAGACAAGGAACAATATCTCTTGTTGGAGATAGTAATCTAAACATCTCCCCTTAACATTTAACAGCATTGCTATTGCTGATTTCTATCCCTAACTCCTTCCAACCAAAATCCTCCAATTATACAGCTCAAAATATACCTGGACCATTAATATAAATACTGTGACTATAACTTCAGGTCAGAAACTGAGAATTCTGCTGTAACTCATATCTTAAGTTCCCAAAAATATGTCTACCATCTAGAAGGCACAAGTCAAGATTAAGATCTCCAATTGCCTGGACATGTGCAGTTCCAACAGCAGCAAAGGAGCTACAGAATACAGCAGTACATTTGATCAGTACTTTATCCACCATTTTAATCACTCACTCCCATCACCACTGGCACATCATGGGAGCAGTTAGTACCATCTACAAAGCATACTGTAGTAATTCATCAGGCTCCTTTGACAGCACTTTCCAAAGCCTCAACTTCGACAAACAAGAACAGCAGACATGTGGGAAGACCATCTCATATCAATTTCCCTCCAAGTCGCACACTTCCTGATTCAGAATTGCTGTTCCTTGACTATTATTGGGCCACGGTGGCTCAGTGGTTAGCACTGCTGCCTCACAGTGCCAGGGACCTGGGTTCAATTCCTGCCTCAGGCAACTGTCTGTGTGGAGTTTGCACATTTTCCCAGTGTCTGCATGGGTTTCCTCCAGGTGCTCCGGTTTCCTCCCACCATCCAAAGATGCGCAGGTTAAGTGAATTGGCCATGGTAAATTGCCCGTAGTGTTAGATCGGGGTAAATGTAGGGGAATGGATCTGGGTGGGTTGCTCTTCGGAGGATCGCTATGGACTTGTTGGGCTGAAGGGCCCGTTTCCACACTGTAGTGAATCTAATCTAAACAAAATCCTGGAACTTCCTTCATTACATTGTGGATGCACACATTTAATGAAGTTGATCACCAGCAGCTTCTCAAGGGATAAGCACAGATATAAGCAAATAAAAGTAGACAATGTTGTCAAAAAATTCATTTCTCAATTGATATGTGATCAATAGTAAAGCTTCTGGAAGAATAAGGTGATACATTTACAGTGCACCAAACAGTTTCATTAATATTAAGATATCCATACTTACAATCTCAAATTGGAAATTAAATTTGTTGCCAACAATAAAATTGGATTAAGTTGGATAACAGTGATGGAGATTCTACTATTCTTTATCATTTTTTTTTGCCAATATGTCTCTTAATTAAACTTAAAAATAAGCCATTAAGTATTAAGTTAGCCTGGAGCAGTGTTTTGTAGAGGAATACGACAGTGCTATTTTCTGGGTCTGTAGATTGGAAGAAGCAAAAATTACCTTTAGTAGAGTGATATGCTCTTCTTGTCAGATGTGGGAGTTTAGGGAGAGTGTAAGGGTTACTGAGGATTATATCTGCAATAAATGCAGTTGGTTGCGAATCTTATCAGATCGAATGAATTGATTGGTGAAACAGTTAGAGGCAATGTGAATTTACAATAGCAAGGGGAGGTGATGGATGGCAGTTATAGGAAGGCAAAAAAGTTGCAGATACAGTCACATAGATGGGTTAGCTCCAGTAAAGGTAAGAGAGGTAGGCAGGTAGTGCAGGAGAGTTCTGTGGCTATCCCCATTTCAAACAAGCATGTTGTTTTGGAAAATGTTGGGGGTGATGGATTTTCAGGGGAAAGTAACAAAAACAGCCAAGTTTCTGGTATTGAGACTGGCTCTAATGCAATGAGGGGTACGTTGGGTTCCAAGAGATCAATTGTAAGGGGACTCTCTACTCAGAGGCACGGATAGATGTTTCTGTGGCCAGCAGCGAAAAATCAGAATGGTACGTTGTCTCCCTGGTGCCAGGATCAAGGATGTCTCAGAGACAGTGCAGAATGTTCTCAAGGGGGAAGAGGGACCAGCAGGAGGTCATTGTACACATCGGAACAATGACATAGGAAGGGAAAAGGATGAGATTCTGAAAGGAGAACATAGAGAGTTAGGCAGGAATTTAAAAAGGAGATCCTCGAGAGTAGTAATATCTCGATTATTTCCGGTGCTGCGAGCTAGTGAGGGTAAGAATAGGAGGATGGAACAAATGAATGCATGGCTGAGGAGCTGGTGTATGGGAGAAGGATTCACATTTTTGGATCATTGGAATCTCTTCTAGGGTGGAAGTGACCTGTACAAGAAGGACAGATTGCACCTGAATTGGAAGGGGACAAACATACTGGCAGGGAGATTTGCTAGAGCTACTCAGAAGGATTTCAACTACTAAGGTTGTGGGGTGTGTGTGTGTGTGTGTGTGTGTGTGTGTAAAAAACCCAGGGAGATAGTGAGGAAAGAAATCAATCTGAAACTGGTACAGTTGGAAAAGCCGACAGTTAAATAGTCGGGGCAATCAGGGACAAAGCAGAGAACAAGGTAGGACTGATAAATTAAACTGCATTTATTTCATTGCAAGAACCCTACAGGGAAGGCAGATGAATTCAGGGGATGATTAGGAACATGGGACTGGGATATCATAGCCATTACAGAAACGTGGCTCAGGGATGGACAGGACTGGCAGCTTAATGTTCCAGGATACAAATACTACAGGGAGGACAGAAAGGGAGGCAAGAGAGGAGGGAGAGTGGAGTTACTGTACTGAGAGAGGATATTCCCGGAAATATAACCAGGGAAGTTATTTGGGTTGAACTGAGAAATAAGAAAGGGATGATCACCTTATTGGGATTGTATTATAGACACCCTAATAGTCAGAGGGAAATTGAGAAACAAATTTGTAAGGAAATCTCAGTTAACTGTAAGAATAATAGGGTGGTTATAATAGGGGATTTTAACGTTCTAAACATAAACTGGGACTGCCGTAGTATTAAGGGTTTAGATGGAGAGGAATTTGTTAAAGGTATACAAGAAAACTTTCTGATTCAATATATGGATGTTCCGACTAGAGAAGGTGCAAAATTGACCTACTCTTGGGAAATAAGGCAGGGCAAGTGACTGATGTGTCAGTGGGGGAGCATTTGGGGCCAGCGACCATAATTCTATTCGTTTTAAAACAGTGATGGAAAAGGATAGGCCAGAGCTAAAAGTTGAAGTTCTAAATTGGAGGAAGGTTAATTTTGATGGTATTAGGCAAGAACTTTCAAAAGCTGATTTAGGGTAGATGTTCGTAGGTAAAGGGTCGGCTGAAAAATGGGAAGCCTTCAGAAATGAGATAACGAGTCCAGATACAGTATATTCCTGATAGGGTGAAAGGAAAGGCTGATAGGTGTAGGGAATGCTGGATGACTAAAGAAGTTGAGGTTTGGTTAAGCAAAAGAAGGAAACATATATCGGGTAGATAGATAGAATGAATCCTTAGAAGAGTATAAAGGCAGAAAGAATATACATAAGAGGAAAATCAGCAGAGCAAAAAGGGGACATGAGATAGCTTTGACAAACAGAGTTAAGGAGAATCCAAAAGGTTCTTACAAATACGTTAAGGACAAAAGGGTAACTAGGGAGAGTATAGGGCCCCTCAAAGATCAGCAGGAGATGGGGCAGATACTAAATTTGTATTTTGCATCAGTATTTACTGTGGAAAAGGACATGGAAAATATAGAATGTAGGGAAATAGATGGTGACATCTTGAAAAGTGTCCATATCACAGAGGAGGAAGTGCTGGATGTCTTGAAACACATAAAAGTGGATAAATCCCCAGGACCTGATCTGGTGTACCCTAGAAATCTGTGGGGAGCTAGGAAAGTGTTTGCTGAGCCCCTTGCTGAGATATTTGTATCCTCGATGAGGTGAGGCGAGGTGCCGGAAGACTGGAGGTTGGCTAACGTAATGCCACTGTTTAAGAAGGCTGGTAAGGACAAGTCAGAGAACTATAGTCCAGTGAGCCTGATGTCGGTGGTGGGTAAGTTGGAGGGAATCCTGAGGGACAGAATGTACATGTATTTGGAAAGGCAAGGACTGATTATGGATAGTCAACATAGTTTTGTGCATGACAAATCATGTCCCACAAACTTGATTGAGTTTTTTGAAGTAGTAACAAAGAGCAGAGCGGTGGACGTGATCTATATGGACATCAGTAAGGCATTCAACAAGGTTCCCCATGGGAGACTGATTAGCAAAGTTAGATCTCATGGAATAGGGAGAACTAGCCATTTGGATACAGAACTGGCTCAAAGGTAGAAGACAGAGGGTGGTGGTAGGGGCTTGTTTTTCACTTTTCACTGGAAGCCTGTGACCACTGGATCGGTGCTGGGTCTACTACTTTTCATCATTTATATAAATGATTTGGATGTGAGCATAAGAGGTATAGTTAGTAAGTTTGCAGATGACACCAAAATTGGAGGTGTAGTGTACGGCGAAGAAGGTTACCTCAGATTACAACAGGATCTTGATCAGATGGGTCAATTGGCTAAGAAGTGGCAGATGGAGTTTAATTGAGATAAATGTGAGTTGCTGCATTTTGGGAAAGCAAATCTTAGCAGGACTTATACACTTAATGGTAAGGTCCTAGGGAGTGTTGCTGAACAAAGAGACCTTGCAGTGCAGGTTCATAGTTCCTTGAAAGTGAAGTCACAGGTAGATAGGATAGTGAAGAAGGCATTTGGTATGCTTTCCTTTATTGGTCAGAGTATTGAGTACAGGAGACGGGAGGTCATGTTGCAGCTGTACAGGAATTGGTTAGGCCACTATTGGAATATTGCATGCAATTATGGTCTCCTTCCTATTGGAAGGATGTTCTGAAACTTGAAATGGCTTAGAAAAGATTTACAAAGATGTTGCCAGGGTTGGAGGATATGAGCTATAGGGAGAGGTTGAATAGGCTGGAGCTGTTCTCTCTGGAGCGTCGGAGGCTGAGGGGTGACCTTATAGAGGTTTATAAAGTAATGAGGGGCATGGACAGGGTAAATAGACAAAGTCTCTTCCCTGGTGTGGGGTGTGGTGAAAGGGTTAAAATTATGTCCCAATACATGTGTGAATCTTATTATGAATATGTTACCGGAATGGAAGGTGTTGCTTAGTCTTGCCCTGTTGTTCGCATGAATATGTTACCGGAATGGAAGGTGTTGCTTAGTCTTGCCCTGTTGTTCGCATGAATATGTTACCGGAATGGAAGGTGTTGCTCGCATGAATGTTTAGATCTCGAAAGAGTACATAAGCTGGGAAAGTCCCCAGTTCGGTAGAGTCTGCTCCGGGTTACGTTTAACCGCCGAGCGTGGGTTGTTGGCAACCGCTCTACGAGAACTGACGGCTCCCAGTTCCGGTAACATGTAGAGTGAGTATAAACCAGACCCGTTGTAAGTACGAGACCTGGTTGAGGCGACACTGCGGGGAATAAAATACTTATATTCTAGCAAACTCGTCTCTCAGTTCTTTTCTCCTGTTCTGTGTCAGACTACTTTCCTGCGAACCCGATCCTTGAGAATTTATAAAACAGGGGGAGTCCAGAATTAGAGGGCATAGGTTTAGGGTGAGAGGGGAAAGATATAAAAGAGACCTAAGGGACAACTTTTTCACACAGAGGGTGGTACATGCATGGAATGAGCTGCCAGAGGAAGCAGTAGAGGTGAGTACAATTGCAACATTTAAAAGGCATCTGGATGGGTATATGAATAGGAAGGGTTTGGAGGGATATGGGCCGGGTGCTGGCACGTGGGACGAGGGACTAGATTGGGTTGGGATATCTGGCCGGCATGGACATGTTGGACAAAGAGACTCAGTTTCCGTGCTGTACATCTCTATGACTCTATATCTCAGATTTCCAATGACACTCTGGTATTGCCCTGACAGTTTCACTGAAACGTAAGCTCCTTCCTCTGTTGAAGTAAACCCAATACAGTCCCTGGTTTCAGAACACTGGGCATTGGTACTTTTTCCTAAACATAACACATCCTCACGTCATCTCTTGGAGGTAGTTACGAGTAAATACAGGACCCTCAAAAACCTAGTACTCTCCAGGGTTTAATCGAAATGCATATTTTTCATGGATAAGCACAAAATAATAACAGAACAGCATCACAGTTAAGTCTGCTCCCTCCTTCATTAAATGCTCATAAACATACACCTCACATAGCTTTTTTGCAAAATGACCAATAGTGGGAACTCTGTTTCCAAGCAAAGGAAGGACACAGGGATTAACTGTAGCATCTTTGACCTTCAACTAATTATGGTCACAACTAACTAATTAGTGTAGTTCATCTTGGCTTCAGATAATATTTCTACTCAGACAGACATGCTTTTGTCAGTAAGGAAAGTTGCAGAGTTGATGAGTAACGTCAGCAGCTAATTACCTGAGCATGCAAGGACTGCGAAAGCTCCTCTCGAATTCGTTTCATTTGTTCTTTTCTCTGTTCTCTGGGGAGTTTATCCACTTCATTTTTAACCTACAAGCATGCAGAGGGTTGGGGGAAGTACATTCCTTTTATAAAGGAAGCATTCAGCAGTAAAGGTCACAGAGTAGTCCGGGTTAAATAAGAGCTGGTGTTTAGCAAAGGATTAAGTTTGGGATTTCTTCAGAAAGGCAGTAAGTAAAAAAGGATTGTCATATTTTAACATGTGAGCATTGAAAAAACTTGGGCAGTTGCCTAAGATTTCAACTTCGAATATAAACTTTGATAAAGATATGGAACATTTCAAAATAATTCAATTAATAATTCTAAATTATATGCCTATACTGTAGGAAAATTTAGCAATTATTTTGCACTGACCAAGATCCCACGAATAGTAATGAGATGACTACTTCAATCATCTGATAATTCGATTATGTGCGAGCGATTCTGGTTGATAAATGAATATCTGTCAGGACACCAAGAGAACTGCAAGCTGTGTCCTCTCTTCCACCATTCAAGACCTCACTTTAACATTCTACCCGAAACGTTGCAGCAATGAGAGTGTAGCATTCCCTCTATCTCTTGATGGGGGCTTGCAATTATGATCTCTTTTTTTAACTGAAATTTGAGAATGCTGCCTACTGAATCATGACTGACATTGTGAAGTTAGAGACCAGGTTACTGGTTAGTATATTTGAGTCTTGGATGTAAATAAGCATTTTTTGCACAAAATAAAACTCTCAAAGCTCACATATTAAAAGGACCCTTTTTGAATACAGAAGTCATATGAAATTGTAGAAAGCAGCATAGTTTAGCTTGCAGCAACTTTACCTGTCAGCATGTAATAAAACTGACTGAAATATATTTGAATTAAATATCCAGAACAGAAACTCCTCTGGACTAACAGAATATTGAGTATCTAAAGGGCAAGTGAGCTTCTTCACTGATAGGTTACGATGCTGCAGGACATAACAAGCTTAGCATTTGGTGTCTACTACTCAAGGCAAAAGTCTAGAGCAAAATATATACAGCAGATTCCCATTTCCAACAGCTGCCCATAAAAGGTCCAAGCCTCACGTTAGAGAACTCACCATGGAACAAAGGAGAAGTTAATGTGAGGAATGAGTCATAAAATAGTGCTATAGATCAAAACTACAAATGTCAAAGGAAAGTGTCAGCAGCTTGGAGACTCAATCCTTTCTATTTGCAGTCAGAGGTCTTTTTCTGATTGAAAGCTTGTGCTTCCATTAATTACTGAAATGTAGGATTGCAAACATTATACCAGGGTTAGTAGAGTAAGACGACAGGCAGCTACAAAGTTAAGGATATGACTTGTGCAGGAACAACTGTGGGTGAAGAGACTGCTCCAGGATAAGCCTAAGGCAGAAAATGCAGTTGCTTGGTGTGTAGCTGGATTAACTGTATGTAAAAGAACTTAGATTAGGCTTTGTCAAAAGATTACAGTTTCAGACTATCCAATCTATCATGGTGTAGGAAGACTCATTGTTCTGCTGCTACCCACTTGATTTGTTGTGACAGAGAGTGTGAGATGATTGCATAGTGCTTCGGCATTCCAGAGAACTGCAATTGTTTTTTTACGTCTTCCACCTCTCGCTTGACTTTACTCTTTCAATAGGCAGGTGGCACAAATAGGCTTAGAACATTCTTCATGACCATTGTTAGCAGCAAGCCAAAATAGGTGGTAAAAGACTTGATGTGGAGGGATACTGGTTGTAGTTTCACCTACACCCTAGAGCAAGGGGGCAGAACATCATTCGGTGATGGCTTATCTTTCCAAACCTCAGAATGAGAGGACTGTAACAAGCAAAACAGTCTGAAACATACTCAGAGTAGCCGTCATGCTCTTCAACATTGTAAATTTTCTAAGTTGTATTTTCCAATTGGAAAAACTATTAATGCAAATGATACTTTTCTTGGTCTGTAACATTACAATTTAAGGTCACTGAATTTAGGGTTTTAACTGAAGTCCATTCAATTATTTTGATATCACACCAAGCAACTCCATTGCCTAGGTTATTGCAGATAAAGAAAGATCTGGAATCACCACCTGCCACTCAGACACACCACCACCACACCCCCAAATCCCAGTTGGGAAGGCAAAGCACTCAACCAAAAAAAAGGTGTAAAATATGTAGAACTTAAATAACAAAAAACAGTAACAAAGACAAGCTGATAAAATATTAACAGTAACAATAACAGTAAAGCAGTGATAGCCTAGTACCAGAGACGGACTTCTTTCTCAAAATTTGGGCAAACTGGGGACAGTAGGCATGGTATCACTGATTTAATGTGAAAATCAAACTTTAATGCTTACCAATGTTACAAGCAATGTGACCAACACAAATACATCTGTCTCTGATACCAGTCTTTCATTAACAAGACAATGTAACAAAGCATCATTTTATGATCTCAATCCATACAAGACTTACCTGTACAAATTGAACCGCTCACAACAAGGCTAGAGAGGTATTGGTCTTTGAATAAACTGGACATTTTGGGGAAACAATATCATCCTGCCTTGAGATTAGTACCTGCATCAGGTGTTCCTTGGCCTCAGTAGCTTCCCACGGCAGATACAGCAGGCCAAGGGTCAGATACAGAGTAAAGCTGCCGTCCTCATCAAGTACACCAAGCATAGGAATAGCATGTGGTTAGATACAGGTAAAGCTCTCTATTTATATTATGCCATAGCTTATTCTCAAAGTCATTCTTCCAAATTTACACTTGATGACCCATCAGTACCATGATAAAACACACAGCAGCCTTGAACATGGTGAGCCCCGACCACATAGCTCTGCTCAAAGCCAAACTAAATACTGATGTCTGGATATTATTTACAAAATGATCAGCACAAGGAAGGTGATCTAGGGAGTGCAATGGGAGCAATACATCAATTATATTATAGGCATCTAGTTTTAAAATTATGCAACTTCTTTTGAGAACAGGCCAGAATGTGATGAATGGCCTCCCTCATCCAGACACAAGTTGATTAGGATTTATCCAAGGAAATTTAAATTTAAGTTTCAATAATCAAAATCCTCTTGGAGCCAAGTCTGAACCATATCTGCATGGAAGGAAGTTTTATTTTATTTTGCTTTTGTTCTGTTGGCAGTATACAATATCTGATAATGGTTCCACATCCAGAGATCCTCCCATACACGAGTTGCATAGGATGTCCTGTTGTTAGGAGTAGTACTCTCCTTCCTTGAATTGAAATACTTGGTTTTGTTTTAAATTGAGAAGGTCACAAATAATGTTTGTAATGTATTCATGGAGTTTAGAAGAATGGCGTGAGGGTCGGGGGTGGGGGGGGAGGTGCAGGTAGGTTAGATTCAGGCAGCATTTCCCCTGTGGTGTAGTCATCGAGAAACAGAGGTCACAGTTTTAAAGATAAGGGATGAATCTTTTCGGATAGAGCTGAGAATAATTTTTCACCCAGAGAGTGGTGAGCCTGTGGAATTCACTAACATAGAAAGTCGTTGAGGCAAAAACAAACATTGTGTCTTCAAGAAGTTAGATACAGCTCTTGTGGCTAAATGGATCAAGGGATTTGGGGATTGGCGGGGGGGGGGGGGGGGGGGGGAAGAGCGCGGATTGAGGCTATTGAATTTAACGATTAAACATAATCAGATTAAATGGTGGAGCAGACTCGAAGGGTCAAATGGCCTATTCCTGCTCCTTTCTTCTCTAGGTTTACATTTGTTGATCTGGGACTGAACAATGCCTGGACTCCCAACTTCACCCTTGTATGCCTGAGGAATCTTAATGTTGCAATTTTCTCTGCTCATTTAAGAGCAAAAACAGGAGGGTGATAGTGAATTATAGCCAGGTCCTGAGAGCTGAGAAAAACAGGAAGTGGGAATAGCTGGTGGGTTCAGTACAGGGAGCAGGCTGATAGTGGGCACAAACTATATTCAGTGTAGACAATATTTAACATAGGTATAAATTGCCATTTCCAAATAGCGCATACACCATTGGAGAATGGCAAAGTAGAACAGGAGGACAGGACCCTTGTAATGGATGTAACACTCCAGGCTCTGCAAACATATGAAAGTGACAGCACATCCAATTACCCAGACTTTATAGTGTCTCTCCAATCATTTAGCTAGTCTCAGATTAGATATATCACATCACCCAGAACTTCTAGTGTATTAATCACAAAGTTTTACCACAGTTATACACGATAACCATCAATATACAATATTAAAGCACTTCAGGGGTCAACGTAACTACATTTTTATGGTCACCTTACATTGTCTAACCACAGAAGGCATACAAATCCCTCTGTCCTTGTTCAGTAACAGTGTTGCCATTTGTCTTGAAGACTTCGAAAGAACTGATTGCCAGGTTAGACAGAGATGAAAGTTAAGCCATGAGCTGACAGGGTGAGACTGCCCTTCAAAGGTGTTCCCCAGAGCTCACCATGCAACGAGAAAAAAGGTTAGATTATCGAAAGGAAAGTATCAGATTGGCAAACATGTCCCAAGGGAGCTGGCTGCCTAACATAGCATGCATGTAGATAGATCACAAACAGCACCTAGGAAAGCAACTGGCCAGGGCTGGCCATTCACTGATGGTCAAAGGCAGGTAGGGGAAGCAATTGCCTAGTGGTATTATCGCTAGACTATTAATCTAGAAACTCAGCTAATATTCTGGGGACACAAGTTCGCCATGGCAGATGGTGGAATTTGAATTCAATAAAAGAAAATCTGCAATTAAGAATCTACCGATGACTATGAAGCCATTATTAATTGTTGGAAAAACCAAATCTGGCTCACTAATATCCTTCAGGGAAGGACATCTGCATTCCTTACCTTGTCTGACCTACATGTGACTCCAGACCCATAGCACTATGGCTGACTCTTAACTGCACTCTGGGCAGTAAGTGCTGGCCTAGCCAGCGAATGAATGAATGAATAATAGTCTTTCTTGCCAGCTGGGTACTGTGTTGCCAAGAGACCATTTCCAAAGTGTGAAAAATAGTGACAACAGACTTGAGTTAATGCAAAGAAAAAAAAGACAGTTATCAATGACACCATAGACATGTAAGATATTTAGAACAGCTCAGACACCAAATGACTTTGGACTAATCAACCCAGCTGTTATTGTGGAGGATTTCCAAGAAACCAGAGTTTCAGGTACCGATAATTAGGGAAATCTTAAAGAAAAGTAAATTGTGTATAGCTACATATAAAGCCAGACGATGCATGCTACTGAATAGTATAACATCAAAAATGTCCCGTCATCCACACTGATCTTAAATGGGTTAGTCTCTATTCCTCTATTATAGGCTGATCTCTGATCTTGTGGTATTATTACAGAATCACAGAATTCTGTACACAAAAAAAGGTGCAGGAAGGAGACCATTCAGCCCACTGTGTTTGCAGCAGCTCTCAATACAAGAATCTCAATTAGTACCACTCTCCTGCTTTTTCTCTGTAACCCTGCAAAATGTTCTTTTTCAGTTATCAGCCTCACTCCCTCAACTGAAACTGTTCTATCCTTGGCAATGAATTCCAGAGCCTAATTACTCACTGTGTGAAAAAGCTTTATTTCATTACACTTTTTCTTCTTTTACTAATTACTTTAAATTTGTGCCATCTTCTTCTCAATCCTTTCATGGGTGGGAATATTCCTTAATTAATATGTCTAAACCTTTAATAATTTTAGAAACTTCAAACTCTTGGAATACTACATTAAATTCTGGTCTCTCTGCTACAAGGAAGGATGTTGTGAAACATGAAAGCATTCAGGAAAGATTTACACGGACGTTGCCAGGGTTGGAGGATCTGAGTTATTGGGAGAGACTGAATAAGTTGGGGCTATTTTCCCGAAAGCATCAGAGGCGGAGGGGTGACCTTATAGAAGTTTATAAAATCATGAGGACACAGAAAGGGTGAATAGATAAGATATTTTCTGCAGGGTAGCAGAGTCCAAACTACAAGGCAGAGGTTTAAGTTGGAAGGGGAGAAACTTAAAAGGGACCTAACGGGCAACTTTTTCACGCAGAGGATGGTGCATGTATGGAATGAGCTGCCAGAGGAAATGGTGGAGGCTGGTACAATTACAAAATTTAAAAGGCATCTAGATGGGTATAGTAATAGGAAAGGTTTAGAGACATCTGGGTCAAATGATAGCAAATGAGACTAGATTAATTTAGGATATCTGGTCAGCCTGGATGAGTTGGACCAAAGTGTCCGTTTCAATGCTGTACAGCTTTTTGACTCTAATCAGCTCTCTATTCTCTAGCACAGCAGTCCCAGCTTCTCCTAATCTACCTTTGCAACTGAAAACCTTCATCCTTGCAGCTAAATTTTTAAAACTCTTCTGCACTTTCTCAAATGCCTGTACCTGTATATATTTTGCAGCAACCCGAACTGGATGCAATATTCTAACTGAGGAAAAACTGTAACTTATACAAGTGGTCTGATATGTTATCCTCCTATTTAATAATATTAATACATTTACTAATAAATAATATTGTTTTTTTTATTTACTGTTGTTTCAACCTGCCCTGCCACTTTCCTACGAAATACCTCCTGGGTCCTCTTTTCCTACAATCCCTTTGGATTTGAACCATTCATTTTATATTCTCTCTCCTTGATTTTCCTAATAAAATTTATCCTCAAACTTATCCAAAATGAACTTCACCCGTCACCTACCTGCCCACTTCGCCAACTGCCTATGTCCTTCTGAACAACTACACTGGCTTTGCCCAGTTTACAATGCTTCCAGGTTTGCATCATCCACAAATTTTGAATTACATTAGATTAGATTACTTACAGTGTGGAAACAGGCCCTTCGGCCCAACAAGTCCACACTGCCCCGCCGAAGCGCAACCCACCCATACCCCTACATTTACCCCTTACCTAACACTATGGGCAATTTAGCATGGCCAATTCACCTGACCTGCACATCTTTGGACTGTGGGAGGAAACCGGAGCACCCGGAGGAAACCCATGCAGACACGGGGAGAATGTGCAAACTCCACACAGTCAGTCGCCTGAGGCGGGAATTGAACCCGGGTCTCTGGTGCTGTGAGGCAGCAGTGCTAACCACTGTGCCACCGTGCCGCCCACAAATTGTGGCCTATACAGGTCTAGATTATTAATAAACTTCAGAAAAACCAACACTGACCGGAGAATTCCAAACCTTATCCAAGCCTGAAAAACATCCATTAAATTTTACTCCTGATTCCTTACACTAAGTCAACTTCATAACCAGTTACTACCATACCATCCACCTCATGGGCTCCAACTTTGCTCAGAAGTTTGTTGTGTGGCACTGTAATCAAATATTTTCTGAAGTCCACATCAAAAGCATTGTCCTCATCAACCCACTATGTTATTATCTCTTCTAAAATCTCCAGCAAAATAGCTATATACAATTTCCCTTCAGATTCATGCTGGCTTTTCATAATTAATCCACATTTGTTCATGTAACTACTGATTTTGTCCTAGAAGATTCCAAACAAACGTGAAACGCATTGGTCTTTAGTTGAAAAATGTGTTGCTGGAAAAGCGCAGCAGGTCAGGGAGCATCCAAGGAGTGGTCTTTCCAGAATGCTGATAGGGGAGGGGAGGGAAATATATCCTTGGTGGTGGGGTCTGTTTGGAGGTGGCAGAAATGACGAAGGATGATACGATGTAAATGTCCGTGTTGAGTCGGTCGCCCGAAATAGAAATGGAGAGGTCTTCGTCGGATATGTGGAACAGTCCATCTTCCGCAGCTACACTGGCACCACCCCCCACCTTTTCCTCCGCTACATTGATGACTGTATCGGCGCTGCCTCGTGCTCCCACGAGGTTGAACAGTTCATCCACTTTACCAACATCTTCCACCCCAACCTCAAATTTACCTGGACCATCTCAGACTCCTCCCTCCCCTTCCCAGACCTCTCCATTTCTAACTCGGGCAACCGAATCAACACGGACATTTACTATAAACCAACCGACTCCCACAGCTACCTAGATTACACCTCCTCCCACCCTGCCCCCTGTAAAAACGCCATCGCATATTCCCAATTCCTTCGCCTCTGCTCCTAGGAGGACCAATTCCAATACCAAACAACCCAGATGGCCTCTTTCTTCAAAGACCACAATTTCCCCTCAGACGTGGTTGACGATGCTCTCCACTGCATCTCTTCCACTTCCCGCTCCTCCGACCTTGAACCTCGCCCCTCTAATCGCCACCAGGACAGAACCCCACTGGTCTTCACCTACCACCCCACCAACCTCCAGATACATCGTATCATCCTTCGTCATTTCCGCCACCTCCAAACAGACCTCACCACCAAGGATATATTTCCCTCCCCTCCCCTATCAGCGTTCCGGAAAGACCACTCCCTCCGCGACTCCCTCGTCAAGACCACACCCCCCATTAAGGCAACCTCCACTCCCGGCACCTTCCCCTGCAACTGCAAGAAATGCAAAACTTGCGCCCACACCTCCCCCCTCACTTCCCTCCAATGCCCCAAGGGATCCTTCCACATCCGTTACAAATTCACCTGCACCTCCACACACATCATTTACTGCATCTGCTGCACCCGATGTGGCCTCCTCTACATTGGGGAGACAGGCCGCCTACTTGCGGAACGTTTCAGAGAACACCTGAGGGACACCCGCACCAACCAACCCAACCGCCCCGTGACGGAACACTTGAACTCCCCCTCCCACTCCGCCAAGGACATGCAAGTCCTTGGCCTCCTCCATCGCCAGACCATGGCAACACAACACCTGGAGGAAGAGCGCCTCATCTTCCACTTCGGAACCCTCCAACCACTAGGGATGAATGCAGATTTCTCCAGCTTCCTCATTTCCCCTCCCCCCACCTTATCTCAGTCCCAACCCTCGGACTCAGCACCACCTTCTTGACCTGCAATCTTCTTCCCGACTTCTCCGCCCCCACCCCCTCTCCGGCCTATCACCCTCTCCTTAACCTCCTTCCACCTATCGCATTCCCAATGCCCCTCCCCCAAGTCCCTCTTCCCTACCTTTTATCTTAGCCTGCTTGGCACACCTTCCTCATTCCTGAAGAAGGGCTTATGCCCGAAACGCCGATTCTCCTGCTCCTTAGATGCTGCTGACCTGCTGCACTTTTCCAGCAACACATTTTTCAGCTCTGATCTCCAGCATCTGCAGTCCTCACTTTCTAATTGGTCTTTAGTTGCTTGGATTATCTTTACACTCTTTTTACAGCTTTCTAGTATTCTGGAACCGTACCGGTGTCGAAGGAAGTCTGAAAAATTACTGCCAATGTCTCTGCAACTTCCAATCTCATTTCCTTTAGGATCCTTGGATACAACTCATGTGCTCCAGTACCTTGTCAACTTTTAGGTTAGAGACTTTATCAAATATCTATGTGTCATTACTGTTATACTCTGCACATGATTGAATTTGTTCTCTATCTTCATGGCCTGGATAGCGCCTTCCTTAGTAAACACAGATGCAAAGCATTTGCTGAATACTTCAGCCAGTGCTATTTCCACGTGTAACTCCACTTCCTGCTCCTCCTTTTGCGACCTTTTTACCAGTAATACACCTTTAGAAAAGTCTAAGATTCTCTTTTATGTTAGCTACCAGTCTCTGTTCAGAAGACTAAGATGTAGGAGTAGAAGTAAGCCATTCAGCTCATCAAGTCTGTTCGTTGTGCCATTCGTTGAGATATAGCTAATCAAATAATCCACTTTCCTGCCCAAGGTAGTCCATTGTTGAGCTGTTGCTTTTACTGCCAAACTTGATGTTAATTAGATCAGTTCTTGCCCCACTGAAGTTGGCTTCCCAACAATTAATTATTCTTACTCTAAATTGTTTTTCATCTTCTTCCACAGTCATCCTAAACCTTATTATGCGGTGATCACTTTCACTCAAAAATAAAGAACTATGAATGCTGGAGACTTGAAACAAACAAAAACAGAAATTGCTGGAGAAACTCAGCAGGGCTGCTAGTATCTGTGGAGACAATAAAAGGTTTTGAGTCCGGTGACCCTTGAGGGTCTCCAGCAATTTTTGTTTTTGATCATTTTTACTCAGGTTTTCCCCACTGACACTTGATCTACTCAGGTAAAAACAATGACTGCAGATGCTGGAAACCAGATTTGGATTAGTGGTGCTGGAAGAGCACAGCAATTCAGGCAGCATCCAAGGAGCTTCGAAATCGACGTTTCAGGCAAAAGCCCTTCATCAGGAATAAAGGCAGTGAGGCTGGAGCGTGGAGAGATAAGTGAGAGGAGGATGGGGGTGGGCAGAAGTAGCATAGAATACAATGGGTGAGTGGGGGAGGGGATGAAGGTGATAGGTCAGGGAGGAGAGGGTGGAGTGGATAGGTGGAAAAGGAGATAGGCAGGTAGAACAAGTCCGGACAAGTCATGGGTACAGTGCTGAGCTGGAAGTTTAGAACGAGGGTGAGGGGAAATGAGGAAACTGTTGAAGTCCACATTGATGCCCTGGGGTTGAAGTGTTCCGAGGCGGAAGATGAGGCGTTCTTCCTCCAGGCATCTGGTGGTGAGGGAGTGGCGGTGAAGGAGGCCCAGGACCTCCATGTCCTCGGCAGAGTGGGAGGGGGAGTTGAAATGTTGGGCCACGGGGCGGTGTGGTTGATTGGTGCGGGCATCCCGGAGATGTTCCCTAAAGCGCTCTGCTAGGAGGCGCCCAGTCTCCCCAATGTAGAGGAGACCGCATCGGGAGCAACGGATACAATAAATGATATTAGTGGATGTGCAAGTAAAACTTTGATGGATGTGGAAGGCTCCTTTAGGGCCTTGGATAGAGGTGAGGGAGGAGTTGTGTGCGCAGGTTTTACAGTTCCTGCGGTGGCAGGATGGGAGGATGGGTTGTAAGGGGAAGTGGACCTGACCAGGTTGTCACGGAGGGAACAGTCTTTGCGGAAGGCGGAAAGGGGTGGGGAGGGAAATATATCCCTGGTGGTGGGGTCTGTTTGGAGGTGGCGGAAATGTCGGCGGATGATTTGGTTTATGCGAAGGTTGGTAGGGTGGAAGGTGAGCACCAGGGGCGTTCTGTCCTTGTTACGGTTGGAGGGGTGGGGTCTGAGGGCGGAGGTGCGGGATGTGGACGAGATGCGTTGGAGGACACCTTTAACCACGTGGGAAGGGAAATTGCGGTCTCGAAAGAAGGAGGCCATCTGGTGTGTTCTGTGGTGTAACTGGTCCTCCTGGGAGCAGATCCGGCGGAGGCGGAGGAATTGGGAATATGGGATGGCATTTTTGCAAGAGGTAGGGTGGGAAGAGGTGTAATCCAGGTAGCTGTGGGAGTTGGTGGGTTTGTAAAAAATGTCAGTGTCAAGTCGGTTGTCATTAATGGAGATGGAGAGGTCCAGGAAGGGGAGGGAGGTGTCAGAGATGGTCCAGGTAAATTTAAGGTCAGGGTGGAATGTGTTGGTAAAGTTGATGAATTGCTCAACCTCCTCACGGGAGCACGAGATGGCGCCAATGCAGTCATCAATGTAGCGGAGGAAGAGGTGGGGAGTGGTGCCGGTGTAATTACGGAAGATGAACTGTTCTACGTAGCCAACAAAGAGACAGGCATAGCTGGGGTCCATACGTGTGCCCATGGCTACCCCTTTGGTCTGGAGGAAGTGGGAGGATTCGAAGGAGAAATTGTTAAGGGTGAGGACCAGTTCGGCCAAACGAATGAGAGTGTCGGTGAAGGGTACTGTTGGTGACGTCTGGAGAGGAAAAAACGGAGGGCTTGGAGGCCCTGGTCATGGCGGATGGAGGTGTAGAGGGATTGGATATCCATGGTGAAGATGAGGCGTTGGGGGCCGGGGAAACGGAAGTCTTGGAGGAGGTGGAGGGCTTGGGTGGTGTCTCGAACGTATGTGGTGAGTTATCTTCAGCATGGATATCCAATCCCCCTACACCTCCATCCGCCATGACCAGGGCCTCCAAGCCCTCTGTTTTTTCCTCTCCAAACGTCCCCAACATTACCCTTCCACCGATACTCTCATTCGTTTGGCCAAAATGGTCCTCACCCTTAACAATTTCTCCTTTGAATCCTCCCACTTCCTCCAGACCAAAGGGGTAGCCATGGGCACACGTATGGGCCCCAGCTATGCCTGTCTCTTTGTTGGCTACGTAGAACAGTTGATCTTCCGTAATTACACCAGCACCACTCCCCACCTCTTCCTTCGCTACATTGATGACTGCATTGGTGCCATCTCGTGCTCCCGTGAGGAGGTTGAGCAATTCATCAACTTCACCAACACATTCCACCCTGACCTTAAATTTACCTGGACCATCTCTGACACCTCCCTCCCCTTCCTGGACCTCTCCATCTCCATTAATGACGACCGACTTGACACTGACATTTTTTACAAACCCACCGACTCCCACAGCTACCTGGTTAGACCGGAGGGTCTGTTTCCATGCTGTACATCTCTATGACTCTATGGTTGAACCTATTACTCTGGCTCACTTAAACTTACTGAAGTTTTGTTTAGAATGTAAACTAGTAAAATAGATAAGGGAGAACCGCTGGATGTGGTATATTTTGGAAAGTTTTTGATAAGATTCTTGACAAGAAGTTAAAGCACATGGGACAGGGATGATATACTAGCATATATTGAGAATTGTTTGAGACAAGAAAACAGAGAGTGGAAATAAATGGGTCTTTCTCTGAGCGGCAGGCAGTGACTTGTGGAATACTGCAAGATCTAGTGCATGGTCCCCAGCCATTAATGCAATGTCAAATTTACATGGATGAAGGAACTAAATACAATGTTTCCAAGTTTGGTGATGACAAAAAACTGGACAGGATCGAGAGTTGCAAGGAGGATGCAAGTAAGCTTCAAGGTGTTGTAGACATTTTGAGTGAATGGGTAAACACGTGACCGATGCAGTAAAAAGTGGTGAAAAACAGAAAGGAAGAGTGTGGTTTATATGAGATTTAATGGGAAGTGTGGATGAAAATAAACAAGCAGGTGCAGCAAGCAATTAGGAAGGCAAACGATATGTTCACCATCATTGCAAGAGCACTTAAGTTTTAAAGAAGGGATGACTTTCTGCAGTTACACTGGATTTGGTTTGCCAACATCTGGAGTATTGCAAGCTAAGAATATACTTGCTATAGAAGAAATGCAGCAGAGGTTCACTCAGCTGATACCATTCCATGAGGAGAGATTGGTTCATTTGGGTCCGTATTCACGAGCATTTAGAAATTACAGGGAGTTTTGATTAAAACACAAACTTCTACAAGGGTTGGACAGACTAGATGCAAGGAGATGGTTTCCCTGTATAGAGAATCTAAAACCTGAGGATAGTCTCAGGGTAAATCATTTCAGATGGAGATGAGGGTAAACGACACCAAGGGGTACAGGGGATAAGTGGGAATATGGCATTGAGATACAGAATCAGTCATGATCATATTGAATGGCAGAGAAGGGTAATATGGCTAACCAAGTGGCCAACTCTTGCTTCTACTTTTTAATGTTTCTACGACATCAACTGATCTCCAATCTGGTGGGATCGATTACTCTGACATGAACTGATTTCTGATTTGATGGGCTGTTTTATTGTATTACACATATTTGCTTCAAACTGACTACATTTTGTTGGTTGAACCATGATTCTCCTCTAATACCTCCCTTGTTCTCCTGAATTTGCTAATTCTGCTGGAGTGCCTGAACAGCTCACCAGAATATGGAATAAGCAAACACTCTTCACACATGAACTTACTGAAATCAACATGCTATTGAAACACATTGGTTCTATGTTACCTTTGAATATTTTTTGTTCACCAGCCTGGCCATCACAGAAAAAAAACAGTTGATAAATGTTAGGAGCCCAGGCTGATTAGAATGTGCGATAGGTTTAGGGTTAAGCCCTAGTGAGGTCACTCTCAAAATAAAAACTAATATTTTGGCACCTAGATGATTTACCCTTATGCCAACTATTCTTAATTGAATACATCTACTATCCCAATATATCAAGCTGTCTTGGCTCTCAGCTTCACACATAGCTCAACATTTGTTACTGACCAACTGGAAAATTTGGCTTACATTCGAATTTATACACATTTATCTTAAGGAATTAAATATAGAATTGCAGAGATGGAGAATACGTCTGTGCAGGAAATTTACCCATCAACCAGCAGAGTTAGTCTGTAGTATAGATTTAGACAGTGACAGGTAAATCAGAAAGTTAAAGGTACAGTCACAACTAATTGTCTCCACTACATAGAGTAGTTTGAAATGGCAACATTGCAACATGTTTTAGTGAACATCTGATTCACATACTCTGAAACAGCTGGAATGTGTCCCAGGTCTAACACTAATTTGCAGTTCAGTGTTGAAAGTGTATACCATCGGAAAGGGTATAAACTGGTGCTAACTGGTTTTCAAATCAACTCTGATTGACCAATGCTTTGCCATGGAGAAAGCATTTTTGAATTCCCAGGGAGCTTGGGGTGCCTATGGTTTTTCAGGTGTTCTATTTATAGCAACACCATGGCCAAACAAGTCAACTTGCCAACCAATCAACACTCCTTTTCTCCTGTGGTGTATATGATTCTGATGTTTTGAAATTTGGCACTCTTACATTTGTATAAGTGTAAGGCAAAAAGCTTTGACAACAAATCTCTTTTGAGCAAGATTCAAGCTCTGGACCACCAAGTGAGTGTTTTGGCAAATCTCATCCATTTTGTATCACGTTTACTCCTCACTCTGTGAGGAACAATGTGATATTGAATCTTTCAAGGAACGAACTGCAGAAAATAATAGTTGGGACTTGTAGTATAAACACTGCCCATTGCAATGTTTGAGACTATTAATCAAGACAGTGCACTTTGGAAAAGCAGGAATTGCCATATACAGGCCTCTAACTGTCCTGGACTTTATACCAGTCCTTTATACAACTACTTTGCCACTAGTTAAGGGGTGCACTGTGATGATTATTACCTCCAATGTCACTCTGGACCATGCATCACTTGTTCCACTCTCTCACACTGACCTGTGCACCAGCTGCACTGATACCCCGGCTGGCTGTGTAATGACCACCACTACTTTCCTTTGGACAGTGCATCAACCTGCACTACATGTTAGCAAATTGCATTCTCTCTTCCAATGTTGAGTCTTACCTCTTTTTTGCGATTTTTTAAAATGCTCTGGAATTTTGACAGCTCCTTTTCCTGGTCGGATTTGATCCTCTTTGCTTCATCTCGCAAGCGGGTAGTGTGGTCTTGTTCAAGACGCTCAATTGTCTGTTTCTGCTGCCGTTCCAAGTTTTCAATTTCATGGTCATACTGACGCTTCTTACTCTGAAGGGGAATAGATTAAACCCAGGTAGACAAATTACAAACCACATTTAATAGCATACAAGTCCATCTTTTCTCTGATAGTAAATTTCCAGATTTGTTTTAAAGTAAATTCAAATTTTCAAACTTCATTTTTGGATTTGAACCTGTATTCCCCATATTATTAATTCTGTAACATTATCACTACTGCACGTAGCTGATACTAAGTTTCACCCAGATTGTGATTAAAAACTAAACATTCTGGGTGAGAATTTGCCTTCTTTTCAAAATGTCAATTAAAGCAAAACAGAGGGTAGAGAATCATTGACTGAAAGGACTTCAGCATTAGAAAAGGACGACATTACCAGTCTGTGCATTTTGAGCTAAAATGATCAGTGCTAAATCATTTCAAATATTTTACAGATGGTTCAGTCGTTCAAAATGAGGGAATAATCTCCTGACAGTTCAGTGTGCTATGCAGAAACAGTATAGTAGAAATATCAGAATGGGGAGTTTTGACTATCCAGAGATCAACTGGATAAAACAACTAAAGGTTTTTTTAAAGTCCGGAGTTTATTGAAGACACCAGAGCATGTTCAATGCACTGCTCAAATTGGCACAGGTACATTTAAATGGTTTTGGGCTAAAGGACAGGTGGGGATATGATTGAGGAATGGAGACATTCTGCTGCGGGAGGAGAGAACGAAGAGGAAAAGCGGCTGAAAGAGATGAAGAAGCAAACAACAAACCACTTAAATGAGTGAGTAAGCCCATAACCAATGAATAGAAACCAAGAACATTTTGCATTTTACACAGACTTTTACAATCCAACGATTCTTTTGAAGTTGTAATACAGGAATTCCCCAGCTTAACTGTGCATTCAAAGTTGCCAAACAGCAGTGTGATACTGACCAGATAATCTCACTTTAATTATGATGATTGTGGATAAATAATGGCCAGGATATCTGAAATAACTCAAAAGTAAAACATAACGTATGCTGGAAATCTGAAGGAGAAAATGCTGAAAATACTCAGCAGATCAGGCAGCATCTTTGGAGAGGGAAATAGAATTCATGTTTCAGATTGATTCACTAATCAGGAAATGAAAGGTCATCAAATTGAAGCATTAACCATTTTTCATAAGTAATAACTTGCCTGATCTTCTTTCAAATAGTCACCATTGGATATTTTATGTTCAACTGAGGGGACTGGTCATGATGTAGAGGTGCTGGTTTTGGACTCGGGTGGACAAAGTTTAAAGTCACACAACACCAAGGCTATAGTACAACGGGTTTATTTTTAAGTACAAACTTTCGGAGCGCTGTTCCTTCATCAGGTAGCTAGTGACAGGAATGATGGCATACAAGATAAATGGCAGAGAAAAGAAATAATTTATTAAAGTTACATATGCTACAGTAAATAGTGTTATTTTCTGTTGATCACAAAAACTGAAATTAATTACTCTGGTCCTGAGTAGCAGGAGAAAATGAGGACTGCAGATGCTGGAGAGTCAGAGTCAAAAAGGGTGGTGCTGATAAAGGGCTTATGCCTGAAACATCGACTCTCCTGCTCCTAGGATGCTGCCTGACCTGCTGTGCTTTTCCAGCGCCACCCTTTTCGACCCTGAGTAGCAGTCAGTCAGGCAAATTAGTCACCTTTGTGGTCTCATTGGGATTTTATACATTTTGAGGGGGCTTGTGGAATGGTGGGGCATAATAAAACGGATTGGTCTGTTCAAATTGAAATAAACTACTATGATCTGACAGCTATTACAGAGACTGGGCTGTGAAACAACAAAGCTTAGGTCCTGAATATTCAAGGTTACCTGCCATCTCAGAAGGACAGGAAGCAATGAGAAGATGGAGAGTTAGCTCTGTTAATTAAAAGTGGCCATAACACAACAGAGAAATAACCTTAGAACTAAAAATCAAGCTATCAGATGTTTGGCTAGAAATAAGAAAGCGCAAAGAAATCTTTTGTGAGAGAAGGTCATGGATCCCCTAACAGTATTCACACTGTATAATGGGTACATCGAACAAAATAATCAAGGTTTGAGAGAAATGCCTGGTGATAAACATGGGTAATTTTAATTTACAAACAGATTGATTGAATGAAGCAGATTAGCAGAAGCAGGTTGAAGTTCATATTGTACTTTTGGAATAGTTTCTTCCAGCAACAAGTTGTGGAGTCAACTAGATTTGGTAATATGCAATAAGATTAGGCATCATAGTAAAGGAGCTCCCTAGGTGGCATGGATCATAGCTTGATTGATTTTCTGTTTGAGGAGAACAATGGGTATAAGAATGAATGTTCTAAACTTAAACAAGGGCAATTATAAGGGTACATGAACAGAGCTAGGTCTGAAATAGGTCTACAGAGAAAGAAAGACTTCAGGGGAAAGACACACCATTTGCAGCTAACTAAGCAAGTTCAAGACAGCATTAAATTGAAAGAAAAAGCATATAATTTCACAAAGATTAATACACAGTAGATGTTTGAACAGAATGTTAAAAAAGCAAAGAATGGTTTAAAAAATGACTAAGAAACTAGAACGTGAGGAAGTTGTTTAGAAATATAAAACTAGATGCATTTTCAACACTTATTTAAAAAGAAAAGGGTAACCAAAGTGTGCAAAGTCCTCTTGAAAGATTGTGTAATTAATAATGGAAAATAAAAAAATGATGGATAAATTGAATTGATACGTTGAATCTATCTTCACTGTGGAAGTCACAGACAACATCCAAGAATTACTAATAAATCAAGAGGTGAAAGGATGGAAGTAAGTTAAAACAATCACAATCATCAAGGAAAGGGTACTGGAAAACTGATTTGAACTGAAGAATTGCAAGTACCCAGCTCCCAATAGAGTTCATCCATAGTCTTAAAAGAAATGTCTACTATATATGAGTACTAACTTTTTAAGATCCCCTAGCTGACAAAAAGGTTCCATCAGATTGGAAGGTAGTAAATATAACTTCTAATCAAAGGAAAACAGAAAGCAAGAGGCTGCATATAATTTAGCTTAACATTGCTCATAGAAAAGTTACTGAAATCCATTATTAATATTAGAAAACATCAAGACAGGTAGAATCAATGTGGTTTTGTAAAAGAGGAGTATCAAATAAGTTGTGCAACATTTCTTTTTTTTTTGCCACTGCCCAGACCTCCGAAGTGCACGGTGGCAGTGGCTTTGGGTGGCAGAAGCCATGCATCTGCACACCATTTGGTATGTGCACAGCTTCCCAGTGAATGCACCATCACCCACCTGCACAGCTTACAGGGAGTGCTGAAGGTGAATTAAGGGGTACTTTAAGATGTGATGTAATTCTATTTACAGCAGGCATTCGATAAGTTGTTTTGTTAAACATTACTACACAAAGTAATACCTAATGTTTTAGGCAGTAACATATTAATACAATTAGAAGATTAGATGACAAACAGGAATAAAACATAATGACTGACACGGCACAGGTAACAGAATTGGAGCCATAACTATTTATAATGGAGAGCAATGATTTGTATGCATACAACAAGTGGTTAAAGAAGCAAATTGAATGTTGTTGTTTATGACAAGGGAGATTGTTATACAGAAGTAGGGATGTTTTGCTACAGTTAGACACGGAATTGGTGAGACCACATCTGGAGTATAGCGTACAGTTTTGTCTCTCTTATTTATGGATAGGATATAACTTCATAAAAAGCAGTTCAGACAAGGGATAGGTTGGCCTGTAACCAGTAGAATTTAAAAGGATGAGAAGTAATCTCACTGAATCATACAAGATCTTGAGGGGATTTGACTGGGTGGGTGCTGAGAGGATGTTTTCCCCTGGTGAGAGACAATTAAAGGACATAGATTAAAAATAAGGGATTTCTTATTTAAAATAGAGGTGAGTATTTTTTTTCTCTTAGAGGATCATGAATCTGTGGAATTCTCTCCTCCAGAGCATGGTGGTGGCAGGTTTCTTGAATATTTTTAAAGAACATTTTTATTTTAGATAGATTGTTGACCAACAAGGAAGTCTCAAGAGAGTATGGAATAGACAAGAGTGTGGAATTTTACACAATCGTATAAAATTGCATAGAAAGCTCAAAAGGGCTGACTGACCTATTACTGCTCTTAATTCGTATTGTTATAAGGATTGCATAAAGATGGATTCCAGTTCTACCCTTGAACAACTGCGTTTCTGGAGTACAAGAGTGAGGCAGAGAATTAAAGCTTTTACAATGTTGCTAGTATGCTTTATATTTAACAACACAAGCTAAAGATTTCTAGACTTACTGTCATCTCCTGCTCAAAACGGCGAAAGATCTGCTCACGCTGCTGCTGCAGCTTATTGCTGAGTTGCTGCTGTGTACGTTGTTCCTCTTTCTGAAGAAGCCGCAGCTCACGCAACTCTTGGCGCCTGCACAGAGAACAGAAGTTCAACATAAAGTCATTCATAGACAGTCCTTTCAACACAGAAATAGAAACAAAAGATATAAAACCTAGAAATCAGAGGTAAAAATACTGCAGGTACATCAATGCCTCACCATCAACAGATTTTAGGATGGAGTTTGTGGTTGCAACTTCATGTCAAAATCCAATTCCAAACACTCAAGTCTTAGCTAATTCAAAACATTCACAAACTTAAACATGTTCAAATTTGGTTTTAGCTAAAGGTGCAATGTCTATTGCACTAACTCCCTTTGGTTTTGTGATTGAAGTTATTAATGACTTGAAAAAATGAAAAAAATGGGTGTAACAGATTTCCAATAATCTGGAGAAAATTCTTGATTTATTGTCAATTTCTTCTGATGCAACTAAAAAATGTGTTTTGAGATTTGAATCTTGGCAGAAATATCTTTGCTGCTGATTGTCTCATGTAAATCCCATCAGGTTCCATACTCATTTCTGTTCGATATTGAAAAAGCTTCATTAACACAAATTTTTAAATGCAATATAATCAATTCATCTCAAACCTGACAAAAAATACAGAGTTCAGCTGAGTGTTTGCCAGGCTCTATTATGTAAAACCAAGTCATCTGCTTTCTTTCCTAAGTGAGGATTCTATAAATATGTTAAGCTTCAAATCAAAATACTCCAGTTCTGAAATTAATGACAGAGAATAAAAATAGGGAGCATTTGTTACTCAAAAACGAATATTGTCCAATGGGCTTTATCTGAAGCTATTCTCACAAACAGTGATAAGCTAATTATAAACATAAAAAGAAATTGCTAGATAAGCTCAGCAGGTCTGGCAGCATCTATGGAGAGAAATCAGAGTTCGCATTTTGGGTCAAGTGACCCTTCCTCAGAACTGATGGTAGCTAAGTAGTTCGCGTGCAGAAGATAGGGTGGAGGAGGTAAGAAGTAGAGGTAATTCAACTAGAAAGCATTTATTAAACACAATTTGTGAATTGCCGACTTTTTTTAAAAAATAAAGCAAACTCCCATTTGCTGTTACGTGATTCTCATCCCTGGCACTAGGTGTCGCGGAGGACTGGACTCCGCATTGGCATCATGTGATCAGTCGGCTCGTGTGCTTTCTCGTGAAGAGCTTCATGAAAGATATTGTGAAATATTTGTGCTCGCGGAGTTGGAAAAGCATCATGAAAATATCTCTACAGCCTGAGGACAAGAAGCTGGGAGCAATGTGTTAAAAACTTGAAGAGTTGAGATAAGAGTGAAATTTCACTGGAATTGACTAACAGTAAATGAACAGTGTTGAGGAGCAGTTTGAAACTTGGCTTTGTCGTTTGTATTAAGAAAGCTTTTTTTTCTCTTTTTGTTTAAAAAAAATGCTTAGATGTTAAAGATTATCTGCACTCATGCGAATCTGTTTCAGTGACTAATCACTATGGCAACCAACTGCAAAAAAATACCAGTATGGGGCTTGGACACGGTTAGTCAGCAGCTCAGGTAGGTCAGAGTCAGGAAACTGCACATAGTGGATAAGGGAGAGAAAGGAGGGTAGCACACTGTTACTTTTGGTGCATGTGCGAAGATGTCCTAAAGGGGTGAGTAGGCCATGCAGAAGAGATTTAAGGTTAGTCAGGGTCAGATGGTAGTGAGGATAAGAGTGAGTGGGATGATGATGCAGGAAATGGTGGGTACAGTAGCAGAGATGGATTCAGTGTGAGGTATCAATGAGAAGATAGAGGCACTTTCACTAGCAGAGTGCAGAAGATCATTGATCTTCTTCCATAATTCTATGCATTCCCTCAGATGGTTGAGGCTGCACTAGTTTGGCTGGTAACCCAGGTCCAGGTTGGTGTTGTTCCACTAGAATGGGATCCTCTGTTGGCCTTGGAGAAAAGGATATCTTGCCTCTGCATCATCCCATTCTCATCAGCACCATCTCAATGTCCCTGCCCACAAAGAGAGGCACCAATTTTCCATTGTCTTCCACGTTCAGGGCCAATACCAGGAACCATGCAGGGCAGTTCTAGATTGACAGCTCTTGTCTGGGTTTGACCAGCATGGATGTTGGTCAATTCTGGGATATCCAGGAAGTGGTGAGTTGTTTTGAAAATGACACCTGGTCTGATTGTGCTAGAATGTGAGTGAGGAGCATCAAAGGGTGAGGTAAATAATAAATCAGGTGGGTTTTGTAAAATAAGGTATAGATATCCCTAAGCATCACGATGTGAAATCCTCTAAAAAAATTTGACCAAACTGACACTTAGTGAAAGAAATTAAGATCCTGCCCTTGATCTATCAAAGTAGGTTTCATTCTGGGATCTTACTTGTGCAATGTTATCATTGGATGGGATCAGAAGACTGATTAGAATGTAGTGCAGCCAGCATGTATAGATGCCAATCGAGATTAAAAGTTGAAAATTCTGATGAATTACACTATACAATACCATAAAACAGGTCAGGTACAATAGGTCCAAATTTACTTCGACTGTGCTATTGTTTGTGTTAGGCTAACTACTATTACTGTTTTGATTTTTACTGGTATTTTTGGTGGTCCGCCCCAACCCTATTTTTACTCAAAAGCACCATTTATAATGCATGATTTTCTCTAACACAGCATTGCATGGGAATGTAATGATGGTGTTACAGGAGAACTACCTGTAAATGATAGAAGGGAATGGAGCCCAAAGAGACAGAAGAACTGTTGGATAGATAAAGGAGTGGATAACAATCTGACTATGAGGGTGATTCAGTACTAATGGGGAATGTTAGTGGCTAACAATGGGTTGTGTGTAATAGCAGACAATGTGGTAACAAGGCCTGGTGTGTGGGCTTTGGAATAGGAGCATAGGAGAGTATGAAAAATAAAGAACAAGAAAGGATTAAACCATGAAGACCACTGGCAATTTGTGATCTGTGAAACGCAAGATAGAATAAGAATTGTGGAACATTCTTACACCAATTAACAGAGTAAGGTTAAGGCTGAAAGGTCACTATGGCGTGATGAGATAACACAAGTAATAAAGCAAGTTTCTCTGTTAAGTGTTATGACGACAGGATTGGGACCATAAATATTTGGGACATGACATTAAAATATCTAATTAATAGTAGAGTCAGCTTGAGTCAGGAGACTATTGTAATAGATGGAATAGCTAAATATCTATCATGATAGGTTAGTCTGCAATGGAAGATCACTGTAGCAGAAGTGTTAATAAATATCTAATCATGATATTATGAAAATATTAAGTAGGGTCTGGAATGAAAGACCACTGTAGCAGAGTTAGCAATAAATATCTAACCGTGACATTAGAATAACATTAAGTAGAATGTACAACTAAAGAGATAATGGGAACTAACATCACTGGTTTATTGCGTAGCTAGAGTGAGGTACTTTGATTAATATAGTTGGACATGCTGATAAGCTAACCGAAACATGATAAAAAATATAAAAATCCACTTTCTCAGGTGTCACGGTTTTTTGTTTGCAAATAAAAGACCTACTTCTTGAAGAACTCTCTGCGACTCCTGGTGGTTCTCTATATTTTCTCCACAATACTCAAAACCTAACGGTGTTGAATTTGATATTGAGTCCAGAAGGCTGCATCATCCCCAAGTGGAAAATGAGGTACTGTTCTTCCAGCTTGCGCTGAGCTTCACTGGAGCAGTGCAGCAAGCCTGAGATAGATGTTGGCCAGGGAACAGGATGGTGCATTGAAACTAATTATAGCCCTTTTTGCATTATTTGTTTAATAGGGGGAGGTAGTAACATGGCTGTAATTCCACTGGACTAGCAGCCTAGTATTCGTGGGTTAATGTTCAGGAGACATGGGTTTGAATTGCACCATGGCAGATAGTAACATTTTAAGTGATTTTTAAAAATCTGGATTAAAAATCTAGCATAATGGTGACCATGTAACCACTGTCCATTGTTGGAAAAACTCATCTAGTTCACTAAGGTCCTTTAGAGAATGAAATCTGATAGTTTATTTGATTAGGCCTACATGCGACTCAACTCTCAGCAACGTGGTTGATTCTCAATTGCTCCAATTTGGGGTAGGTATTAACTGCTGACAGTGATGCCTACATCCACTGAATGAATAACAAAAATGTGCTTTATTTTCAGTTTTTAAAAACCTTTCTCACTTTATGCTTTTATTAATAGCTTCAAATATTCCAGTTAGAATTCAATATCCAAAAGCATGAGATTACATTTATGTTAAGGAGATTCCACAATTCAAAATAACTCACTGTCCATGCTACACTGAAATCTTTCTGACAGAGGTACCAAAGTGTTCTTTTAACATAGATCTTGCTTTTTTCTAGGAAACACATTCCTAGGAGTAGGGAAATAAATTATTAATTGCAGCTTATAAAGACAAATTACAGATGCCCTTCACTGTAAAATCACTAGGTTGTAAAATAAGAGGAATTTATACATTACTAACAAATACAAATTCATGTGGAACGCTCATTGAAGGATACACTTGATCCAAGATTGAAATTGATCATAAAGAAATTTACTCCAAAACAAAACTCAACATGTTATAAAGCTGCTGATATACTTAGTATTAAACAAAAATAACCAGGTTGGAGTCTTACCTGAGGTACCTCATTTCTTCATTGTTTTTGTCATTATCTGTAACAATTTTTGATGTTGTCACTTTTACCTCCACACCATCGACCATAAACTTACGTGTTTTCTTCAATGTTTTTTTCTGTTGCTTCATTTCCTGTTAAAGTTGCAAATACACAAACAAGTGATTGAAAGAGACTACCTGTTGCCCAGTTTCCCTGCCATTCATCTGCTGCCCCAGTCTCTGTACTGTCAGAGCCCCAATGCTATCTGCCTACTCTGCCAGTGCCACTCCAGTCCCCTTTGGTTCCTGCAGTCTGCCCACTATGACAGTTCCTGGGCCATCCGCCTGCTGCTGTGGTCCTTGTGCCATTTGTTTGGTCTACTCTGCTGACCCAATCCCTGTCCAGACCACTTGCTGCCCTGGACCCCATGCTGAGCATTTGCCGTCCCGGTCCTTGTGCCTTTTACCTCAGACCAGCTGCAATTCACCTGCCGATCCTTGATCCTTGTGCTATCCACCTGCTGCTCTAATTCCCCATGTTGTCTGCTTTCTGCCCCAGTCCCAGTGCTCTTTCCCTGTCACTTAGGTCCCTGTGTTGTGTCCTGCCACCTTGGTCCCTGTGTTGCACCCATCCCTGAGCTGTCTGTCAACCAAATCAATCAAAAATTTCAATAGAGGCTCCTCACCATCTTCTCAGAAGTGACTAGTGATATTCAATAACTTCAATATACTCCACTGAAAACCAAAATAAAAATGTGATTTTTCTGTGCCTGAATTTGATTTGTTACCTGAAGTGATATGGATCCAGTCTCCTTGTTGCGGGACAAGAAGCTGGATATGGACAGGCTTAAGTCTATGCTGTTGTTGTCTGCCATTGACCCGCTCCCAGAATCCGCATCTCTCTCTTTCTCTTTACCCATGCCCTTCGATTGTGCAGCAGGATCCAAATTTTCCTTCATTTCTTCAGTGGTGACACTGATTTCAGGGATCATCTCCAGCTTTATGTCATCTGGACTCTCACTCTCTGTTTCCCTCACTTTATATGGCATAGCATCTTGTGTTTCATTCAACTCGCCACTCTGTGTTACTGCTGCTGCTGCTGCTGCTGCTGCTGCTGCTGAAGGGTTAGTTTCAGATTGTGCCTTAGTTTCAGCCTCTGTCTCTGAAGTGTACCCTACTTTTACACCACTCTCAGTTACAATTTTTATCTCACAACATCCTTCACCTTCTACTGATTGCGTAGCAGAGTTTACTTTGAGATCATCAGCCTGCTTCTCCTCTTTTGCTTCTTCACTGGGAAGAGCTGGGGTGTTTACAGTTGACTCTGTCACATCCTGTTTTCCTTCCCCAGGAATTACATCCATTGTTTCTTCAGGTATATGCTCTTTCGATTGCACACTGATCACTGTTGCACTGGAAGCTTCCCTTGCTGCTTCTTGCTCACTTTTCTCTGCTTGTGTTTCTGCCAAGGCTTCTGTCACCTCAGGGTTGGTTGTTTTGTTCTCTCTCTCCACTTTATCTTCATTTGGCTCTGTGTCTGCCTCTTTCCCTTTTCCAGTTGCATTTTCCTTTTCTACCTCTGACACTTTGACTCTTTCATTTTCAGGTTTTCTAACATCCTCATGCACCTCAACTTCTTTCAGAGATTGTTCAGTGCTTTCATCAGCTTCTGGGATCTCCACATTTAGCTCTTCGGTCTCAGATTTTTCTTCGAACGGCACAGGTTTCCCAACCTTGGTATCCAGTTTCTCACTACCTCCTTGTACATCTTCATTATTGGTGTCAGCAGCATTGTTCTCCGTTGGCTTCTCCCCTTCACTGGTACCAATCCCTTCGTCTGACAGCTTGTCGCTGACCTTGTCTGTATTTTCTTCAATGGACTCTGTCTCCATTTTCTCAGAAACTGCCTCAAGGACTGAGGGAGACTGGGATAATTTTTCATCCTCAGAGCTGGCTGTGCTGATATCTGATGGGGCACGTTTATGTCCTGGCAAAGCCTAGGAGAATATAGCATAAAGCTTTTTTTATTGTGTAATTCAAGTACATTAGACAGTTAATTTATTTCAGAGCTCTACTCACAGCTAGTTCCATCCATGAATCAAGGGCATTTCAGTATCATATCAAAGAATGATGATCATACCGCCACTCATACTTAGAAATTTTGAGACACATATTGCAGTAACTACACAGACAACAATGGCAGAAGATCAACAACGTAGTGAAATTCAAATTCAAGAAAATGTCACTCAAGCCAAAGATGCATTAACAGTGCATTAACCTTCCATTGTGACACAATCTAAAAAGGAGTCAAAAGATTCTTCTTCAAGTGAACAGCCCCTTTCCACTACTAAATAAGGCAGAAGAATGTGAATTTTCAAGTCACTCTCATAAAAGAATATACTGTGGATCCTTTTTTATATTTATTCATAGGTTAGGATGATTCTGGCAAGGCCAGCATTTATCAATCATCGCTAACTGCCACTGAGGTGATAGTAAATGAATGCTTTGGGCCCATGCGATCAAATATATGGTTAGTAACCAATGGTAACAGGGGAAAATCCAGGATGTTGAGATGACAACAGGAAAGATGATAAATTTTCAATTCAAGACGAAGAGCACTTTGCTTGTGATGGTGTTCTCATGTTTCTGCTGGTATTGTTATCCCAAGGTACTGGTTTAGAAGTTGCACTGAAGGTGGTTTGACAAGTTGACACAATACATCTTGCCAAGATTGGAGGGTTTGTGCTATAGGGAGAGGCTGAATAGGCTGGGGCTGTTTTCCCTGGATGGTTGGAGACTGAGGGTGACCTTATAGAGGCTTATAAAATCATGAGGGAAATGGACAGGTTAAATAGGCAAAATATTTTTCCTGGACTGGAAGAGTCCAGAAGTAGAGAGCATAAGTTTACAGTGAGAGTGGAAAGACTTAAAAAGGGAGCTAAGGGGCAATTTCTTTACGCAAAGGATGGTGCATATAGGAATGAGCTGCCAGAGGAAGTGGAGATGGCTGATATAATTACATTTGAAAGCCATCTGGTTGGGTACACGAATAGGAAAGGTTTAGAGAGATATGGGTCAAGTGCTGGCAAATGGGTCTAGATTAAGTTAAGATATCTGATTGGCATGGACTAATTGGACCAAAAGGTCCATTTCTATGCTGCACATCTCTTTGTAGATGGTAGACTCTGCTGCCACGGTGTGCGGTGGAGGAAGTGAATGTTTAAGGTGGAAGATGGTGTGTCAATAACCTGTGCCATTTTATCTTGGATGGGGTCAAACCTGAGTGTTTTGGAGTCGCATTTGCCCAGAGAAATAGGGAATATTCCATCACACTCCAGATTTGAGCATTGTGGATGATGGGCAGACTGCAGGAAGTGAAGAGATGAGTTGCTCGCTGCAAAATTACTAGCCGTTAACCTACTTTCTTAAGTTGATCCAGCTAAGTTTATGATCAATGGAGAGATGGTTACATCCCTGCCCTTTGCTGTTTTGTGAAATTACAAACTATTATTAACAAAGAAATAATGAAGAGGATTGACGACGGCAGAACGATAGACGTGATCTTATATGGACTTCAGTAATGGTTCCACAAGGCTCCTTATGGTAACTAATTAGCAAGGTTAGAACACGTTGAATACAGGGAGAACTAACCATTTGGATACAGAACCGGCTCAAAGGTAGAAGACAGAGGGTGGTGGTGGAGGGTTGTTTTTCAGACTGGAGGCCTGTGACCAGCAGTGTGCCACAAAGATTGATGCTGGGTCCACTGCTTTTAGTCATTTATATGAATGATTTGGATATCAATGTAGGAGGTATGGTTAGCAAGTTTACAGATGCACCAAAGTTGGAGGTGTACTGGACAGCAAAGAAGGTGGGTGACACGGTGGCACAGTGGTTAACACTACTGCCTCACAGCACCAAATACCTGGGTTCAATTCCTGCCTCAGGCAACTGTCTGTGTGGAGTTTGCACATTCTCCCCGTGTCTGCGTGGGTTTCCTCCGGGTGCTCCTGTTTCCTCCCACAGTCCAAAAATGTGCAGGTTAGGTGAATTGGTCATGCTAAATTGCCCATAGAGTTAGTTGAAGGGATAAATGTAGAGGAATGGGTCTGGGTTGTTTGCTCTTCGGAGGATTGTTGTGGACTTGTTGAGCCGAAGGGCCTGTTACCACACTGTAAGTAATCTAATTTTAAAAAAAAAGGTTACCTGCGTACAACAGTATCTTGATCAGATGGGCCGATGGATCAAGGAGTAGCATTTGGAGTTTAATTTAGATAAATATGAGGTGCAAATCAGGACAGGACTTATACACTTAATGGTAAGGTCCTGGAGAGTGTTGCTGAATAAAGAGACCTTGAAATGTAGGTTCATAGTTCCTTGAAAGTGGAGTCACAAATAGATAGGATAGTGAAGGCAAAAGTTGGTATGCTTGCCTTTCTTGGTCAATGCATTGAGCATAAGAGTTGGGAGGTCATGTTGCAGTTGTACAGGACATTGCCGAACCAATTTTTGGAATATTGTATGCAATTCTGGTCTCCCTCCTACTGGAAGAATGTTGTGAAACTTGAAAGGGTTCAGAAAAGATCCACAAGGATTTTACCAGTTTGAGCTATAGGGAGAGGCTGAATAGTCTAGGGCTAGCTTCCCTGGAGCATGAGAGGCTGTGGGGTGGGCCATTTAGAGGTTTATAAACTCACGAGGGGCATAGATAGGGTGAACAGCCAAATTCTTTTCCCTGGGGTGCAGGAGTCAAAAACTCGAGGATATAGTTTAAGGGGAGAGGAGAGAGATTTAAACGGACCCAAGGGGCAACCTTTTCACAGAGGGTGGTGTGTCTCTGCAATGAGCTGCCAGACAAAGTGGAGGAGGCTGGTACAATTACAACATTTAAAAGGCATCTGGATGGGTATATTAATAGGAAAGATTTAGAGGGATATGGACCAAATGCTGGCAAATGAGATTAGATTATTTTAGGTATATCTGGTCGGCATGGACGATTTAGACCAAAGGGTCGGTTTCCATGCTGTACATCTCTATGACTCTATTAACAACCTGTGATAAGAATAAGGCAGCATTTGATGAAACCTTGCAAAGCTCCAAGACAAACTCATGTCTCCTTGATGAACAATATTGCAAAATGGCAAGTGGCTTAAGATCCAGGTTTCTTAACGAGTGAGCCTTTCAACTCTAATCACTGAAATAAGGAATCCTTTAAATTTATTATTGAAACCTTTTTCCCATATAGACTTGTCTAGCTTCCCCTTGAATTCATTTTTATTATTTGTTTCAACTACTCCCTGTGGTAATGGGTTCTACATATTCACCACTGGGTAATGAACTTTCTTCTGAATTCCCTATGAGATTTTAATTAATAAATACCTCCCCACAATAAAGTGCTTTTTGTTCCGATATTCAAAGGTCGATGACATTCAGGTTCCTGCAAATTGAAGTACAAGGCCTGACAAATCAGTACCTTCTACCCAATTCAAGGTGATTCAAATCAAAGATTAAATGGATGACTGTGCTTGGACACAAAACTGGAAAGCAAGTAACCTAACCATCACCTTACCAGCCAAACTTTTAAATTTTGTAATTTCTGCGCTTGCCTGGCATATCTGATACTCACTGCTGCATTTTCAGAATCCTCCTCCTCTTCATCCTCCTTGCTCTCTTCAATCTCTTCTGTTACCTCTGCCTTTGCTTCTGCAATCAACTCCCTCACTGGCTTATTGCTGTTAACATTCACCACAAATGGATGCTAGAAAGGGGAAAAAAAAAACAGATTTAGAAAAACAAAACTAACTTACACACAATAGGCCATGGTAATCCCAAATCTGTGACCACCAAGAAAAATACAGCAGAGGCATGCACAAGGCACTCATCATCATAATTTGGAACTATATTGCCATTCCTTAACTGTCGCTAAGTCAAAAGCCTGGAATTCCTTTCCTCCCAGCACCGTGTACCTACAACACACTGATTATAGCAGTTCAAAAAGATGACTCACCACCAGCTTCTCAAGGGTATTTAGGGATGGAAAATAAATGCTAGCCAAGACAGTGACACACACATGCAAATAATGGATCTAAAGAAAATACCTCATGTCCTGAGCTACTGCCAGTCATCAGATATGTGTCCCAAATTTGGCTCCCCCTCTATCACTGTGATGTAACTGCATCAGGCAGCAGTACAGCATTCATTGAGAAAGGAAAGAGATGTTGAGGCTCTACCATGTTCTTAAGGTCTCCAGCATCACTTACACCAACCAATTTTAAACATGAACCGAAGCTGACCTGGAGCAAAATGGCCTATATTTCCACAGAGCTTAAGAAAACCCAAAAATCTGAAAAAACAGCCAGAAACGTAAATAGACCTGATGGAACATCATCCATATGAAAAATTAACTATTTCCTTCCACAGATGATGCCCAAACCTAAGTTTTTCCAGCCTTTTCTGTTTTATTTTAAAAAAGAAATGCAGTGGTCATCAGCATTGAACAGTTAATATCTCAGGCAGGATCATTCTACTGATCCGGATCTTAAGTGGAATGCTAATTTGTCTCTTCAGATGCTGCTGCATCTATCATACAATTCTAGAATGCTCCATTTCAATTTCTTAAGTTTTTACCCTTTGCTGCAGATAATAAAATGAACAATAAGAGTTGGTTCTGAATTAGTATCAGAAATGGATTAATGGGGAATGTGACTGATTCTGGATCAGCACAGAGAAAAGGTGTAATGGAAAATACTATTAATTCTGGATTAGCATTGTGAAAAGGTTAATGAAGTGGAACAGGTTCAGAATCACTTGACTGAATTAAAGCTTACTTGCTGTCAAGATGCTTCCAAAACACTATTGCTTGATGAGCACCTTACATGTTCTCAGCGCCAATGATCTGGAGCTCACAAAATCTCTAACTCAGGGGTTTCCAAACAATAAAATTTTGGGGTCACAAAGGCCTTAATGGCAGTTATAGAACAATGAGACAGTTTAATTATACTATCGTTTCCCGTGTGCTCTGCGGGAAGATTCTGGCAGACACTGGCCTCCATTTTGGTGCCTTGAGTTCGATCCAGTGATAATCAGAAAGTAGAATTTGGGAGGAATGGAGTAAGTGGGAGGTTGGTGATGATGTTTGTTATAGATACCTCTATTTTATATTGCAGTTGGAATCATAACTGTCTGTTCTCCAGGGTACATTTAGTTCACTATACACTTCTATGTTTAAGACAACACAAGTATTTTGAGGTGTAGTTCTACGACAAATACATGTATGCCATGACTCAATTTGTGTACAAAAGTTGCTGTACAACTGGAAATGTTCCCCCGCTCACCCACTCATTGATCTCTCCACCCCCTTCATAACTCTGGGATCGTGTAAATTCAAAAACACTAAAATGAGAACACAGTGGTAAAACTGTGAACCAGTATTTTAATGCAAATGTAGGTCCACAAGCAAGCATCGAACAAACAGCTCTGATTTATACTCACAGATGATTGGGGCATTAGGCCAAAACAGCAAAATCTGATAGACATGAAACTGCTATTTTTCTTATGATCTTCGTACAAGAGAATGTAGACGCCACAAAGCAGCTCTGTGTTCCCTTCAGCTGTTTCTGTTTGAATTCTAAATCTGCAGACTCTGATGGGATATTCCAATATAGAAACCAGCTGTTGCACAGAATGTGGCCTATAAATTCTGACAGGCCAGTGAAGCTCCACCTGCACCCAGAACACAACAGAATGCCTGGGCCTCTCCCGTCACTCCACGGGCTAATGCACTGTCCACCTGACACTGAACCATAAGAATCCGAAAAGACTGAAGTTCCATCCTTAGACTGAGCTGAATTAACTGATCAATATTCCTGAGTTGAGTGACTGGAAAAATTGACCAGGAATTTCAGTCTTCAAACATTACCTTGTGACAACTACAAGAAACTGCCTATCTTTACGGTTCAACTTAGGGCAGGATCAGACGCCAGTTCCATGCTGCTTTACTTGTGATCTGCTAATACTGAGATCTGAATCAAACTGACAGAGCAGACAGGACTCTAGAGATTTGAAGATACAGTGCAGCACTCCCTTAGTGTACCCTTGATTATTAGTGCAGCCTTCTTCTAGGAAAAGAGCATTACTGACAAGAGCATCATTTATTGCTAAGGTCCAATTGTTTGAGAAGATGGTATAGCTTGAATTGCTATAATCCATTTGGTGCAGATAAAATCAGTGTCGACTTCTCTGTGATGGTTTTGATGTAACAGAGTGGCTTGAAAGACCTCGTCAGAGAGCATTTAAGAGTCAAGCACATTGCTGTGTATCTGGAGTTACGTGTAGGCCTGCCTGAGTAAGGATGGTGCATTTCATTCTCTAATGAATGCTCATGAAGCAGATGGGGCTTTTTAAAATGGTAGTTTCACAGTACCATTATTTAGACTAGTTTTTTATGACAGATTTATGAATTAATTGAATTTAAATACCATGCTGATGGGAACTGAACACGTCTCTGAAGGATTATTTCCAAGTCTCTGGGTCACCAATGCAGTAACAATATTATAAATGTTAACAGTTCCATTTGCAAAAGTCAGTTATCTTTGTAATTTGGACTGCTCACAGTTAGGTCTTAAATGGTCACAGTTGTATATTACAATCAGGACGAATGACAATAACATCTTAATATTGTTCGGTTCAGTATCCCCTGGTGCATGTCAGAATGTGAAGCTGTTTCCCATTCAGTATTTGTCAAGCACTGATTACATACTCACCTGTAGCAACTGCTGGGATGACCACCTCATCTCAACATTCTTCTCCAATGCCTTTTTCAGGAAATCACTGAACTCAGGAGACCTACACAAAGAAACAGCAGTCACTAGATGGTATGAAAGAACTTTATGAACACCTCATCATAACTATCAGAAACATATCAACATGGAGGTATGCACAGTGAGATCCCATGAACTGCAATGAAACAAACTTTCACAAAAGGCATGAAATGCAGGGATTAGAAATGGAAAACAATAACTGCAAAAGTCAGTCAGCAACTGGTGTCCAGCTCTGATGAAGAGTTACACACAATGCGTGAATTTTGGCTGTTAGGCTCAGCCAAAATCATCACAGAAGTCAACACTGAATTTATTAGCAGCACAGGAGGGCATTGGACTATTGTGCCCACACAATGACAGATCAGACAAGATGCCTGATGTATGAATGCTTATACTTACAGGGGTGTAATTTTAAAGATCCAACATACAAACATTTCCTGTACTAATGAATGCCTACTTTATATTCTCTTCATTGTGTTCGATTTGTATGCAAATGACTTGCAAACAGACTCAAGAACAGAAACTGTTTGCAACAAAGGGATGGCCTGTACACAACTACACTACAAATGATGACCAACATGGCGTGAGTATCCAAAATTTGATTAGTTCTGAAGAGGGTGTGCAGGTGCTGGACTGGGGAAGACAAGGTCAGAAGTCATACGACACCAGATTATAGTCCAACTAATTTATTTGATATCACAAGCTTTCAGAGTGCTGTCCCTTCTTCAGGTGAAGTCACCTGACAAAACAGGCAGCACTCTGAAAGCTTGAGATTTCAAGTAAACCTGTTGGACAATAACCTGGTGTCATATGACTGCTGACCTTCTGAAGGGTCACTGGACCTTAAATGTTGACTCTGCCTTCTGTCCACAGATGCTGCCAGACCTGCTGAGTTTTTCTGACAATTTTTGTTTTTGAAATCTGTTTAAATGATGCAACTTAGCAATAGATATTCAACTTCCTACTCATCTTTCAATAGTGTCATAATCTCTTCAACATCCACCTGAGCAGGTAAAGGGAGTGTCAGTTCATTCTAGTCAGCAGAGAAATCTTTCAATCATAGAGTCATACAGCATGGAAACAAACTCTTTGCTCCAACTCAACAATGCCAACCAGATATCCTGAACTAAACTAGTTTCACTTGCCAGCATTTGGCCCGTATCTATCTAAACCCTTCCTATTCATATACCTATCCAGATGCTTTTAAATATTCTGATTGTATCAGCCTCCACCACTTCCTCTGGCAGCTCGTTTCATACACGCACCAACTCTGCATTGAAAAGTTACCTTTCAGATCCTTTTTAAATCTTCCCCTCTCACTTTAAACCTATGTCCTCTAGTTTTGGACTTCTCCAACCCTTTGAAATAGACCTTGACTAAATTCATGCCATTCATGATTTTATAAACCTCTATAAGGACACCCCTTAGCCTCTGTTGCTCCAGGGGGAGAAGGTCCCAGCCTATTTAACTTTGCCCTGTAACTCAAATCCTCCAGTCCCAGCAACATATTTGTCAATCTTTTCTGCACCCTCTCAAGTTTAACAACACTCTTTTTGTAGAAAGGCAACCAGAACTCTACGCAGTATTCTAAAAGTGGCATCATCAACGTCTTGTACAGCCACAACATGATCTCCCTACTGCTATACTCAATATACTGACCGATGAAGGCAAGTGTGCCAAACAACTTCTTCACCACCCTGTCTACCTGCGACTTCACTTTCAAGGAACTACGCACCAACATTTCTGGGTCTGTTTGGTTACACTCCCCAAGGCTCTATCATTATCTGCAAGTCTTGCACTGGTTTGCTTTACCAAAATGCAACACCTCACATTCATCTCAATTAAACTTCATCTGCCACTCCTCGGCCTACTGGCCCATCTGATCAAGGTCCCATTGTACTCTGACATAATCTTCGAGTGTCCACTAACCACCTCTTTTGACGTAATCTGCAAACTTATTATATGCCTTTTATATTCACATCCAAATCGTTATATGAATAACAAAAAGCAAGGGACCAGCACCAGTACCTATGCCACACCACTGGTCAGAGGCCTCCAGTCCAAAAAGCAGCCCTCTACAACCACAATCTGTCTGCTATCTTCAAGCCAATTTTGAATCCAATTGGCTAACTCCCTCTGGATCACATGCAGAGAAGTATTTAAATGCTGCCCTGCTACTGTCACCATTTCCCATTAGAAAGAAGTGTCCAACATAGGTTCTCGGATTTCTGACACCTGCCATTAGTGCTCTTCACTGGACAAATGATTACGCTTGAAAGATTTGGAGATCTAGCACCAGCCAATACACATTAAGCATTCCTCCTACAAGGAGGAATGATGCAATCTACAGAACCCCAAAAAAAGCATCATTATGGAGAGCTATACTCACCAGCATAATGCTATTTTGATAGGTGTAGTAAGGCAGAAAAAGAAAAGATCTGCTGGTAAATCCAGACTCATAGGTGGAAGCTTAGTGGCCTCACAGCCAGCCAGCTGGGTTCTGTTCATCACTGATGGTGGCAAAGGCATTTGTGCTCGTAGATGATTTGGATTGATAGCTGCAACCTCCAAGTTCTCCACTCAAAAGTCATCCTAAACTATGTGGTGAAGTTCTATCATAAGGTTTAAATCCATGGGCTTCTGATGTGTGGGTGACAAACCACCTGAGACAAGCTGCACCCATCTAGGCAAAATTCCATCACATTTCTGGCTTGTGCCTTGTAGATGGTGAACAGGCACTTAGGAAATAGGCAATGTAACCCAATGCAGTAATCCCTATTTGATCTTCACTTGTAGACATTCAATATTCTAGGTGTGGCCTCACCAAGGCCCTGTATAGTTCCAACAACATATCTCTACTCCTGTACGCAAATCCTCTCACAATGACAACCAACTTACCATTTGCCTTCTTTACTGCCTGCTGCACCTGCATGCTTACGTTCAGCAACTGACTGAATCAGCAAATCAGTAATGTGTTTTCCAGCAAATATTATAGAGTTATGAATAGATTCTCTCTTGTTGGATATTCCTGGCACATATGTAGCATGTAAAGTTCATGTCACAAAGTTCATGCCTGGTCTTGGTCATGTTGTCTAGGTTTTTATGTGGATGGATACAGGACTCCAATGACTAAAACCAGCTTCCTCTGAAATAGTTACAATTCTAACCAGCAGAAAAGTTTCCTGATTCACAATTACTGTGGTTTTGCTGGGATTCCTTGATGATATTCTTGGTCAAATGCAGCCTGGATGTTAAGAGTAGTCACTCACCTCATCTCTGGAATTTAGCTCTTTTGTCCATCTTTGGACCAAGATTGAGGTCACAAGTCAAGTGGCCATGGAGACACCCAAATTGAGCATCAGTGAGCAGGTTATTGCTTTGCAAGTGCTGCTTGGTTGCACTGTTAATGATCCTTTCCATTACCATGCTGATGATCAAGATTACACTGATAAGGCAGTAATTAACTTAGTTGAATTTGTCCTGCATTTTGTGTGCAAGACATAAGTCAGCATTTTTTCTACAGTCTGCCCTGCCTCAGCTGAGGGCCACACACTCTCAGAATTGCAAAGGACCCACTCTGCACTACATCCTCAGGAGAATTCATACTCTCAACAAACAGTATTTCACTCCATCTCAAAACATCAAAAACTATAAGTACAACAACCTTTTATCTACCCACCTCCACAACCAGCGCTCCTCAAACATTCCACTAGATTCCCCTGGTCTCTGGAACGTGTTTGCCACCACTTCCGCCCCACCAACGCCACTCACCTGCATTCTGCTGACACGCCCCCCCACAGATCCCACTGTCACCATCCCCGCCCCCCAGAACCCTGAGGGGAACACCACCCCTACTCATGGCTCCAGCTGCATTCCCCCCACCACCACACCCACTCCAGGTACTGGCTCCACTCCCACTCCCAACTCCACACACACACCAGATCCCAGCTCTGCCGAGTTTTCACCATCCCTCCAGACCTTCCCCTCACGGAGGACGAACGATCAGTCCTCAGCAAAGGACTCACCTTCATTCCCCTCCATCCATGCATCAATGAATTTAATACACGCCGTGACGTCGAACACTTCTTCCGCCGCCTTAGCCTCCGAGCTTACTTTCACAATCAGGACTCCCGCCCACCTTCCGAGGACCCCTTCACCCATCTCCAACACACTGCATCCACCTGGACACCCCGCGCTGGCCTATTACCTGCCCTTGACCTCTTCATTTCCAACTGCCGCCGGGACATTAACCGCCTCCATCTGTCTACCTGCCTCCCCCACTCCAACTTCTCACCCGCACAATGTGCAGCCCTCCAATCCCGACCTCACCATCAAGCCAGCAGATAAAGGGGGCGCAGTGGTAGTCTGGCACACTGACCTCTACACCGCTGAAGCCAAATGCCAACTCGAGGACACCTCTTCCTATCGTCCCCTCAACCATGACCACACCCCCATCACCAAACCATCATCTCCCAGACCATACAGAACCTCATCACCTCAGGAGATCTCCCACTCACAGCTTCGAACCTCATAGTCCGGGAACCCCGCACTGCCCGGTTCTACCTCCTTCCCAAGAGCCACAAGTCTGACCACCCTGGCCAACCCCTTGTCTCAGCATGCTCCTGCCCCACTGAACTAATTTCTACCTACCTCGACATTGTCCTATCCCCTCTGGTCCAGGAACTCCCCACATACGTTCGAGACACCACCCACGCCCTCCACCTCCTCCAAGACTTCCGTTTCCCCGACCCCCAATGCCTCATCTTCACCATGGATATCCAATCCCTCTACACCTCCATCCGCCATGACCAGGGCCTCCAAGCCCTCAGTTTCTTCCTCTCCCGATGTTCCCAGCAGTACCCTTCCACCGACACTCTCATTCGTTTGGCCGAACTGGTCCTCACCCGTAACAACTTCTCCTTCGAATTCTCCCACTTCCTCCAGACCAAAGGGGTAGCCATGGGCACCCGTATGGGCCCCAGCTATGCCTGTCTCTTTGTTGGCTACGTAGAGCAGTTGATCTTCCGTAATTACACTGGCACCACTCCCCACCTCTTCCTCCGCTACATTGATGATTGCGTTGGCACCACCTTGTGCTCTCGCGAGGAGGTTGAGCAATTCAGCAACTTCACCAACACATTCCACCCTGACCTTAAATTTACCTGGACCATCTCTGACACCTCCCTCCCCTTCCTAGACCTCTCCATCTCCATTAATGACGACCAACTTGATACCGACATTTTTTACAAACCCACCAACTCCCACAGCTACCTGGATTACACCTCTTCCCACCCTACCTTCTGCAAAAATGCCATCCCGTATTCCCAATTCCTTCGCCGTATCTGTTCCCAGGAGGACCAGTTCCACCACAGAACACACCAGATGGCCTCCTTCTTTAGAGACCGCAATTTCCCTTCCCACGTGGTTAAAGATGCCCTCCAACGCATCTCGTCCACATCCCACACCTCCACCCTCAGACCCCACCCCTCCAACCGTAACAAGGACAGAACGCCCCTGGTACTCACCTTCCACCCTACCAACCATCGCATAAACCAAATCATCCGCCGACATTTCTGTTACCTCCAAACAGACCCCACCACCAGGGATATATTTCCCTCCCCACCCCTTTCCTCCTTCTGCAAAGACCGTTCCCTCCGTGACTACCTGGTCAGGTCCACGCCCCCCTTCAACCCACCCTCCCATCCTGGCACCTTCCCCTGCCACCACAGGAATTGCAAAACCTGCGCCTACACCTCCTCCCTCACCTCCATCCAAGGCCCTAAAGGAGCCTTCCACATCCAAAGTTTTACCTGCACATCCACTAATATCATTTACTGTATCCGTTGCTCCCGATGCAGTTTCCTCTACACTGGGAAGACTGGATGCCTCCTAGCAGAGTGCTTTAGGGAACATCTCCGGGACACCAGCACCAATCAACCACACCGCCCTGTGGCCCAACATTTCAACTCCCCCTCCCACTCTGCCGAGGACATGGAGGTCCTGGGCCTCCTTCACCGCCACTCCCTCACCACCAGACGCCTCATCTTCCGCCTCGGAACACTTCAACCCCAGGGCATCAATGTGGACTTCAACAGTTTCCTCATTTCCCCTTCCCCCACCTCACCGCAGTTCCAAACTTCCAGCTCAGCACTGTCCCCATGACTTGTTCTACCTGCCTATCTTCTTTTCCACCTATCACTCCACCCTCCCCCCGCCCCCCGGACCTATCACCTTCATCCCCCCCCACCCCACTCACCTATTGTACTCTATGCTACTTTCTCCCCACCCCCACCCTCCTCTCACTTATCTCTCCACGTTTCAGGCTGCCTGCCTGTATTCCTGATGAAGGGCTTTTGCCCCTAACGTCGATTTTACTGCTCTCGGATGCTGCCTGAACTTCTGTGCTCTTCCAGCACCACTAATCCAGAATTTTTTCTACATTGTCAGATACATGCCAGTGCTGAAACTGTAGTGAAACAGCTCAGGTAGGGACGTGGCTAGTTCTTAAATCTTCAGTATTATTGCCAGGATGTCGTAAGGACGTATAGCCTCTGAGTGTCCAGGGTCTTCAGCCATTTCTCGATTGCACATTGGTTGAACCAAATTGGTTGAGGACTTTGATGCTGGGGACTTCAGGTGGCGGCCGGAACTGATTATCCACTCAAATCTTCTGACTGAAGATGAATTCAACACTTCAGCAACTTTTGCACTGTTGTGCTGGCCTCAGTCATCATTGAAAATGGAGGTACTTGTGCAGCCACCTTCTCCTGCTAGTTACTTAAACATCTACTGCCATTTATGGCTAAGTGTGGCAAGACTGCAGAGCTTAGATCTAATATGCCCAGTCTATTGCATACTCCTCTGTTTGACACGTAAATAGTCCCATGTTGTAGCTTCACCAGTTTGAGATCTCATTTTTACTTATACCTGTTGCAGCTCCTACATTCCCCACCAAACATTTCCAGGGCAGGTACAGCACAAAAACTGAAAGTTCCCACCTGAAGGTTAATCACAAATCATTCATTCTTCAATCATCCCCAACACCTCCATTAAAGCGTGAGGAACAGTATTTCATCTGTCAATTAGACACTTTACAGCTTTTCAGACTCAATAGCAAATTTGACATGCTTTGGATCATTACCTGCAGCTGTTGGTACTAATTCTGTTATTTCCACCACACTTCTTCTGAACACATCTTTTGTTTAAAAGATGAAACAGAAGGGATGGAACAAGAGGAGGTGCATGAACATGATACCAGAGTAGTACAAGGAGAGTAGAACTGAACAGGATGGATTACTGTAATACTGTGTACAAGTGAAGTGGACACTATTTAAGGATTTGAGTAGCACAGATCTAATCTAATTACAGAGGAACCTCGATCATCCGAAGAACACGGACAGGGAGTATTTTGTTCAGGTAATCGAGTGCTGGATAAATCTATGCCGGATAACATCGTTAGCCATGTGATCTTATTAAGACCTTGTGATCTTATTTGGATCATCCAAAATTCAGTTAAATCAAATGCCGGATAACCGAGGTTTCTTTGTATAACACTGAACTACACAACAACTCTGGATGAAATATCCACAGAAATCTACAAACACTAAAATTTGCAATGTTAAATAGGTGCTTGCAATTAGCCGCCAACGCAAGTATACTTACCATCGGGATGGTTGCGTCAGTGTGGGTGGGTCAGCTTTAGCAATTTTTAGTAGGACTCTCATAGGATTCAGCTCATGGTGCGGTGGCTCCATTTGAGCCAACTCAATCAGGGTGACACCAAGTGACCAGATATCTGCCTTATAATCATAAGGTTTGTCTTTTGACGTCTCACACATCACAACTTCAGGTGCCATCCTAGAGAGAGACAGGTACAGTACATCACTGAATATCTGAGGCAGGACATTGGAAAGCATGTAATCCCAGACACCAATAACTATTCACTACATACAATCCACACAGTTGGAAACTGATAAATAATACTAGATCCTCACAATGCACAAGTCAAGCTAAGCAGTAAAAATCACATCTTACCAGTAAGGTGTCCCAATAAAGGAGTCCCTTCGTTGCAATGTCCTGTTATTCTTTGCTGAGACCCCAAAATCAGCTGCAATAGAAAATAAAAAGAATATATGTCTCATTTGGTCCAATGGTTCTGGACCTGAACAGGTAGGACATTTCTGACAATTAATTTATTAAACTGACTGCAGGCGCTGAGGCAGCCGTGTCCCAGGCCCCAGCTCCTGTAGAGCAGAAAAGTGTATATTTTTGCTGAAATATATAGAAACCATTATTAGACAAGAACTCATGGTGATTCTGCTATTTAAAAGAAATGGCAGGACTAAAAAGAATGTCCAAAGCCCACTTGCACTCCATTCATTGTCCTTTATTAATGTTGGGAAAGTAAATACAGATAATTAATGCTTTCACTCAATAGACCTTGGGCACTCCTCTAATCTTTAACTGCAAACATGCACAATAGTATAGCTCAGTGATCCAATTGAAAGAATACTGGAAAATTATACCAATACTCCTAATGAGACAATCACAACTTGCCTGTCCAAAGCCTAGTGAAGCATAAATGGCTTTTCTTGATAAAGGCTACCAATGAAAACACTAACTTCTTGTTTCTGTCTCAGATGCTGACTAATATGTAGTATCTCATTGATATCTCATGAACAGAGTCTTTTACTTTTGGGTCCTAACAAATATTTTTTTCTTACATCTCAGACACTGTTACAAGCAGATTTTCAGACACAATACGAATAACATTCCTGATGAAGGGTCTATGCCCAAAACATCAATTCTCTTGCCCTCGGATGCTGCCTGAGCTGCTGTGCTTTTCCAGTGCCACACTTTTCGACCTTAAGAATGCTATTGAATAAAAGAAAATAAGTTTTACCCAGTTTGACATCTCCTTCCATTGTGAGCAGGATATTCCCTGCTTTCAAGTCTCGGTGGATCACCTTGTTGTCATGGAGGTAGCTCAGAGCTTCCAGTGTATGTTTACAAATTACTCGAATTTGAGGCTCAGTCAGAGCTCTTTCCAATTCTATAAAACAAGAACATGCAGCAACAAGGTTAGAAAGATAATACTGAACATTATGGGTATGAGCTAGACTGACCTTGATACCATGCCAGAAATATCAGGCTCATGAAAGGCTGACAGTATTCTGAGACGTACCACTGAACACTACTCAGTGAAGAAGGATCCAGCCATTTCTGAGCTGAGTGAAAACACCAGACTCCCTCTTGCTGTAGTACCTGCTTTTTGCCACAGGAGACCTCCAATGAGCCAAATATGGAAAACCAACAGCAGCTCAATGTGATCTGGAGTTGAGTTTATTTTCTGGAATGCAGGATCTTCCTGATATTCTCCAATTTCCTCAGAGAAAAAGAAAAAGGGGAGCGCGGAAGAGAAGGGGGGGCGCGGAAGAGAAGGGGGCGCGTGGAAGAGGAGGGGGGGAAATTTGAAGAAAATTGTCAAAACATTCATGACAATACAAAAAAAAATTGATTCTCTACCCCAAAGGTTTATCAATACTCAATCATTGAACACATTTAAAGATGACAGAGACAGATTTTTGGTTTCTCAGGCCATTTAGGTGTTTCAGAGGGGTGGGCAAGTTGAGTTGATGCCTAAGATCAGCCATAACCGTACTTAATGACAGAGAAGGCTTGACAGCCAAATGGTATCCCTTACTGCTACTTCTTGTGTTTTTGCAAAGTCGATCAGTAAAAAGAGAATTGTTAAAAACAAGGTGAAATTGTAGAAGAGGACTGTTAATCTGTAAATAATGATCAATAAAGGATGAAGTGTTTAATAAATATTTGTGCATCAGATTTTTATTGGAGATGTGGATGACAGTGAAAGGAATATTGTAAATACAAATGTCTGCTCGAATACATCATAAGATCAGGCAGAAGATAAGGGGAGAAACTGTACAGTCCCAAGAAATGGCATTTCCGAGCATTATTGGGTGTGGCTGCAAGTAAGGGAACTGGAAAGTACCCAATGTGGAACCGCTTTTAAAACAGGAAACAGTTCCTCTGGGTAAAAGCAGGGCAGTGAACATTTGTGGTAGAAAAAAACTTTAGTCTTTAATTATGGATTAAATTACCATGAGTATGAAGAGAAAAGAGAAGCAGCCAGCATGAATTTTCAAAAAGGACAACTGTGTTTGGCATTTCAAATGGGAATAATTTAGTAAACACAAGTGTGGCGTGACTTTAGGAAAATCTTTAATATGATGATCAAGGGTTCAAACCTATTGCATGTGGATGGCAAACTACACGAAAGAGTTGGTTAGAAGAGAGAACAGCGAGATTACAGACAGTTTTCCAAAGTGGTTGAATGTGAACATTTGCATCCACGTGAATCTCACTGTGTATAGCAACAATTTGGATACAGGGCTAGAGGGCATGGTGTTAAATTTACAAATGGAATGAAAATATCAGGTTCTTTACAAGATAAAAGTAAGATGGAATAATCAGTTATAAAGTGAGAGAGGGCATTCAATTGGAAATTGTGAGGAGGCAACATTTAGTTTTGTTACAGCAAGAATGACTATGAATACACTTTAAGTCAGCACTGGGGAAAGGGTAGTGAGATTTAGGAGAAAGATTTTTGTTTACTCATTCAAGAAACATGGTGTTACTGGCTATTCACAGGACAGTAAAGATATCAGCACCTCAGGGTGATAAGGCTATGAAACAAGCTAAAGAAATTGAAGCTTTTAAACAAGAGAGATACAGAAATATAAAACACAAGGTGTTAAAATAAGCAGATATAAAATCTTAAGATGTTAGAGGTATTTTAAGAAAATGTTCACATTTCAGAAAAAAGGTTAGGCTTTTAGAGACGGTACAGAGTGGATTTTTAGAATGATGCCCGATAAGAAGAAAAATTTTGAGGGGAAGTGGAGAAAAATCAATCGTTTTCACCCTAATAAAGTAAATTAAAGAGCGATAATGACATGTTTGAAATCATGAAAGGATGTGACAAAACAGAGTGAACCAAGCTGTTTCCTTTGGTTGAGACTCTGAAATAAAAAGCCACTGAGACAAAATTAAATTAAGGTAATTTTGGCCAGAGGACAGGGAGACTTCTTCAGACAGACAGTTAGTAGGCCATTATTTCCAGGGTTAGTAGGTGAGGTCGAAACTACTGAAGGTTAGATAAATCAAAATAAACTGAGATAAACGATTATAGATACATGGAAATATGAACTGGACTATTTATTCATGGAGTGTAAATGGCAACATGGACTGTTTGGATGAATGTCTGTTTCCATGTTGCACCATCTAAACATCTATTTCTTCTTATTATTTTCATCACAAAGATTAAAGCTAGACACAGCCAATGTCAGAATAACTTACGGCACAATTCAACAGAACTTACCCAGCATTACTGCATCTACAGCTCCTCCAGCACAGAACTCTATCAGAATCTGTGGGAAGAGAAGGTTGCTGGTTAGAGACAGGTCAACATAGGTCTTAAAACAATGGTGCAACAGCCAACAACCTTTGTACACAATTTACTCTAATGAATGGTAAGTCTGCTCCATCATTCAAGGTGACTATGGCTCATTTGCACTTCCACTTACCCAGCTTCGAACTATATCCTGTGAGACCCTTATTTAATGTCGGATGTTGTTTATTAAATACTGTTTCAAAGTCCATATAAAGTCCCATATAAGAGACTGTTGACTTAAGCAGAAGTCCACGGAACGGAGGTCGGATCACTGACGGGGCTGGGAAATTAGTTGAGTGTCACAGGACAGAAAGTAGGGATAATGGATAGGGCCTCAATTTTTTTTTTAATGAATGCCTTGGATAATGGCATACAAATTTACATATCAAAATCAGTTGATGACACAAAGTTAAGCGGCACCATAGACAGTGTAGATGATAGCATAAAATTACAAAGACATATTAATAGTCTAAGTGAATGGAGAAAACTGGGTCTGATGGAGTTTAAAGTAAATGTGAGATTTGTTAAATACAGTAAATATCCAGAGACCTGGGTGTTTAGATGCATATATTGTTAAAATGTCATAAACAGGTGTAGAAAATAATCAAGTTAGTTAATAGAATGCTGGCCTTTATATCGAGAGGGCTGAAGTATAAGGTCACAAACGTTATGCTGCAGTTATACAAAACCCTGATTAGGCCCCACTTAGACTCGTGAGCAAATCTGGGCACCGTACCTTATAAAGGATATACAGATATTGGCCTTAGAGGGAGTACAACATAGGTTTGCAAGAATATTCCCTTGGTCCTCACATTCCACCCCAATCTTCAAACCCAATGCTTCATCCTCCATCATTTTCTCCACCTGCAGTCTGACCCCACCACCAAAAAGACTTTTCTTTCCCCACCATAGGGAACGTTCCCTCCGCAACTCCCTCATTGGTCCACACTCCCCATCAACCTCTCCTCCACACCTGGCACCTTTCCCTTCAACTGCAGGAGATGCAACACTTGTCACCACATCTCCCCTCTTATCTCCATTCAAGGCCCCAAAGAATCATTCCGAGTCCAGCAGAGATTTATTTGCATTTCCTCCAACTCGATTTACTGCATCTGTTGCTCCGGATGTGGTCTCCTCTACTCTATATCAGAGAGACTGAACGCAAACTCAGGGACCAGTTCAGGGAACATCTAAGGTCTGCATGCTCCAATCAACCCCACCTCTTAATTGCCAGCCATTTTAACTCCTCCTCTCATCCCTTAATGACACGTCCATCCTTGGCTTCCTCCACCTTCAAAATAAGGCAACACGCAAACTAGAGGAACAGCACCATGTCTCAACAGAATTCACAAGCTTCCAAATCTGTCCACTCCCCACCGCATTCCAGGTCCAGCCGTCTCTGTCCACCCCCAACCCTTGACCTGATCTAACCTGTCCATCTTCCTTCCTGCCTGTCTGCTCCACCCTTCTTACTGACCAATCTCGATCACCTCCTACCTGCATCCACTTATCGCCATCCCACCTACCTTTCCCACAGCCCCAACCCCCCCTTTTTTATTTATTTCTCAACCCTCTTCTGCCCCCACTCCTAGTTCTGTGGAAGGATCCTGCCCAAAACATCGATGATGCTGCTTGACCTGCAGTGGTTTTTTCAGCTCCACATTTGATCAACCCTAAGAATGAATGAAAGCTATACTTTAGGGATTATTTTATGAGGAGACATTATACAAATTAGGTCGGTTTTCTCTAGAATTTAGAAGGTTAAGGGATGATCTAATCAAGTCTTCAAGATATTAACAGAAGACAGGATAGATAAACTGTTTCCATTGGTTCGAGATTCTAGAACATGTGGGCGTAGTCTCAGAATTAGGGCCAGACAGTTCAGGAGAGACATTACATGCAAAGGATGGTAGATGTTTGGAATTCTCTACTCTAAATGGCAATGGATGCTGAATCAGTTGTTAATTTTAAATCAGAGATGGATAAAATTTTCTAAGCAAAGATATTGAGAGATATGGGTCAGGTTGGCATATGCAATTAGGCCACAAATTAGCCATGAACTCAGCGAATGGTGGAAGAGGCTCAAGGGGTTGAATGGCCTACGCCTGTTCCTATGACAGAATGAATTCTGTACATTTTTATAAAAATGTATTAAAGATTAAAGTTATACAGAAACAAAGTCTTAAGCAGAAAACAAGTTGAGGGAAAAATGCCTTGCTCAATCATGTGTACATATATATGTTACAAAAGTCTATCTGGCTGTTATGTCACTTAATCCCTTTGATTATTCTGTTGTTATAGTGTTGGGGGTGGGGGGATTGTAAGATTCAGCTTTCACAAGAAAGCTCCCGCTAGGCCCTGGAAGTCTTGGTGCAGTACCAGCATGAAAGGTTGCGCATTGTCAATGCTATTTTTCTAAACCTTTAAAGGGCCCAGTCATCTGCAGAGTTGGGAACACACAGAGGGTCAGCAGGATTGGAACTAGTGCAAAAAAAAAAGACTATGAGGTTAAGACTGGTCATAAAAGGTTCCTGAAGGGCTTATGCCCGAAACGTCAATTCTGCTCCTCGGACGCTGCCTGGCCTGCTGCGTTTTTCCAGCACCACATTTTTCAACTGTGGTCTCCAGCATCTGCAGTCCTCACTTTCTCATAAAAAGGTAAGCCACCTGACAATATCAAAAGTTAGCTGCTCTGCTGTAGGTAGAGAATGGTCTATCCCAGACAGAATGTTGCTGTAGACAAAAGTAGAAATTGCTGGAAAAGCTCAGCAGGTATGGCAGCATTTGTGGAGAGCAATCAGAGTTAATGTTTCAGGTTGAGTGACCCTCCCTTAGTTCTGAGGAATGGTCACTCCACCTGAAACATTAACTAATTTCTCTCCACAGATGCTCCCAGACCCGTTGCGCTTTTCCAGCAATTTCTATTTTTGTTTCAGATTTACAGCATCTGCAGTTCTTTTGGTTTTTATTTAGGATGCTCCTGTAGCAGACTCTGAACAGTTAAGATTGGGAGAAATCCTGGTAACTATTTGTGCAATTACAAGTGCGGGCTGAGACTCAAGAAAGACCCTGGGAGCTGTGTGGGTTTGTGAACCGTCAATATTACCATGTAACAGAGTCGAGGTGAAGGAAGCTCACAAGGAATACTTTCTTGCTGCAGCTAAGATTGGAGCTTGGAGAATACTACCAATTGCAATAAAGCCTGGTAAAGCGGTCTGTCTGCAGAAAAGCTGGGATTGTGCCCATGAGCAGGTGCGTGTAGAGTTTCAAGAATTCAGGGAAATGCAGTCCCAGGAAAGAAGACTGAACTACTAGGACTGAAGCGGTGGATCATGACAGTCCACAGTGCAGAGGCTATTGAGAGAGTTTCAAGGAATCAAAGCTTCATGAGATTTGGTGATCCACAATGGCGTGTGCGCGCATGTGTGTGTCACTGAGAAATCCACAGGGTCTGTTTTAACTATATTTGCCATTTGATGTAGTATGACTGGATAGGTAAGATCCCATTTGGCTTAAAAGATAATTTTTGTTTTTGATTTAACTTAATGGTCTTTCATCAAAACACAAACACACAATGTTGCAGATTTAGTTTTTTATTATAAACTGCAAGTTTATTATGCAAAAGAAATGAAAACAAAATGGAATAAACTGAACTGTTTACATATAATACAAGTTTAAAGATTTAGAAATTGACATGATCCAGTTAGAAAAGAGTCTGCTGGTACTTTAACCCCACTATTATCAGGGTTATCACACAAATTAAGTAGTACTCCAAGTCCCCAATTTAGTAGGAAAAATTAGTAGGGAGACAGTTCAATAGTACCAATCCATGGTATTTGATAAGGTCTCCACTTTGTTTCCTAAGATCTTTTGTTCTCCAATCCCTTTATTTCCAGATCCTTTCAATTCTTTATAGATTATATAGTGTGGTTGGTATACCAATTGTAACATCTTGCAGTCACTAGTTAGAGGAAACAGTTTACACCAGCCAGTGGGAGAGAATCTCTAGCTATCTTCCAGGCTTTGGTTACTTCACTGCAGAGAAAAAAGATCTTGACTGCTGCAGTGTGGAGGCTTCTCCCCCTGTATTGCAAACACACAGCAGTTCACCTCTCATCATGCTCAGCATCCACAATTGGCCCCATCTGCACAAATCAATCAGCAAATCTCACTGAGGTGCCTTAAATAATTGAGATTAAATTTTGGAGAAATGACATACACCTTACAGCATAAATGTGTGAGGGTGCTCAACCACAATTTGCTATTTAAACATATTTACTTCCTGCTATTTCTGGACATTCTTCAGATATTGTTTTAACTTCACATAGTAATATTCTAAATCTGGATAGTAATGTTGATTGTTGTTTGTTCAAAACCACAGAACCTTGTCATTTTACTTACTATTTACCTCAGAGATCAAACATTGTCTACTGCTTAAAAGAAGTTACTGGTTCCTAGCCAGATAACATGTACATTTTTGTTATCTCAAGTTGGTGCATCACAAAGAGGTTCTCTGGATAAAATGGCTGCTAAAAGCACAATATATTCAAGGAATCAAGGGTAGCAACCCATAGTCCTTCTGAACACATTTGCAAATGATTACACACAATAGTCCAAAAAAGTGCTTCTGCTGCTTTCAATCTGAACTCCCACCCAGCTGTATTTAGTATTCTAACCATGAATAAACATGTAAAGTTTAACTCTTTGTTTACAGGGTGTTGGAAGTAGGCTGAGGTCCAGAAGCTGTTTGTCAAGTGACATGTCTTGAGAGATGGTCAGTTGCTAATGGTACAAGTGTCTGAAGGCAGACTGCTGGTAGGGGAGGAAGAGTGACGTGATGTAACTAACATCTGAGATACACCTTGCGCAGATCACAGAAGTTCAAGAACAGTCCCTATCCAGAAAGAAAATAAATCTGGGGATTTCATAAATTATATCTGGAAACTTCGTAAGAGGTAGTATATTGAAAAATGGAATCTTCATAGACTAATCCCCTGTAACTCTAGTCCAATAACCTAACAAATGTATAAGAACAAAGCTAAAACAGTCAACATAGTATTCCAACACAAGTGCAAACCCCAGAATGTCTTGCAATCAGGCATCAGTTCATCTGCATCACTTACAGGGAGTGCTCAGTGCTATGACGTCTGATAGATGTGGGTGGAGTGTTAGTTAATGTGGCCCCAAATATAATAAACAATGGCTCATAGTTCTAGAGAATTCTGTGAAACTAACACACTGCAAGAAAGACTCAGCCTCCCATATGATCACTGCCCAGTGGTATGTCTTAGCTGCTCTCTATCCTTGGATAACAAATCAGCAGGCAGTTATGAACCAGCTCTCAGCATGAATCACTCATCACCTGATTCATTAGTAACTAATCTTTGCAATATTCATGCATCACATTTTAATTATGCATCACATTTTAAAAGGACAAGTTTTCCAAGATTGTGTTTCATGAATTGCGGCTGTCCTCCTTTGAGAAAGGAAGGTTGAAAGGGTACGTAATAAATGTGTTCAAAAATCATGAAAAGCCGAGGTAGAATAAATAGAGAGACATCGCAGAAAGGCTGACAATCAGAGGACTGCAACTTAAATTGAATGACAAAAGAACCAATGGTAACAGAAGACAGCAAATGGTTAACACCTGGTACGCACCATCCAAGTATTTGGAGAAAGCATTTTGATCAAGGCTTTAAAAGGGGATATGATAATTATCCAAAAAGAAAATACATTTAAAACCATCAAGGTAAAGGAACAAACTGTGTTGCTCCTTAACAACTGGCACAGACACAGCAAACCAAAGAGCACCCAATGTAGTGATCCAAATCAGGTCCAGAAGTGCAACAGATTACCAAACACAGCCAGAAATAATTTTGTTTAAACATGGAAAAATACTGGATCAGAGACAAGAGCTGTAATCCTGTGATCCTACAAGGCTGTAATGTTGTGGAGAGCAGAATGGATAGAGAAAACATATAGCTTGGAAGTACTGTTTGTGTGAAGACGGTAATATAGATTATCTTTGCTATATACAGCAAAAGTGCCCAAGCATTTCATTGATGGTGTATTAAGTTTATATGTTACAGTAAAAGTCTTGAAACTTGAAATATTGTTGTAAATTTCAAGATTGTCACTAGGAATACAATTATCTCCCTGCTCAGGGGATATTACTTCAAATCGCACGAAGAGCTCTACAGTTATCATTGTCGAAATGGATTATAACAATTCGTTGAGCAGAAGTATACCCAGTACCCTAGATGTGAATGAACAAGATTTTAGTAATGCTGCAGCACAAGCTCCTGCCCTTCGTATCCTAGTTTTCTAATAACTCTTCTTTTTTGTACCTGATCATTTTATTTTTAAAAATTCAATCACAGGTTGTGGATATTACTTGCAAAGCTAGCAGTTATTGCTGAGCCCTCCTAACTCTTGAATTGTTTGCTAGGTCCAGGGGCCGAGTGGTATTATCACTGGACTGCTAATCCAGAGACCCAGGTAATTTTCTGGGGAATACTGAAAGAACTACGGCTGCTGTAAATTGGAAACAAAAACAGAAAATGCTGGAAAAACTCAGCAGGTCTGGCAGCACCTGTGAAGAAAAATCAGATTTGACGATTTAGGTCCAGTGACCCTTTCTCAAAGCTGCCAGATCTGCTGCATTTTTCCAGCAATTTCTGTTTTTGTCGTTAATTTTCTGGGGACCTGGGTTCAAATTCCAACATGGCAGACAGTGGTATCTGAATTCAATAAAAGTCTGGAATTAAGATTCTAATGATGACCATGACCATTGTCACAAAGTTATAAAGATGTACAGCATGGTCCAACTTGTCCATGCCAACCAGATATCCTAAACTGATTTAGTCCCATTTGCCAGCATTTGTCCCATATCCCTCTAAACATTTCCTATTCATACACCCATCCAGATGCCTGTAAAATATTGCAATTGTACCAGCCTCCACCATCTCCTGTGGCAACTCATTCCATTCATACATCACCTTCTGCATGAAAAAGCTGCCCCTTGGGTCCCTTTTAAATCTTTTCCGCTCACCATAAACCTATGCCCTCTAGTTATGAACTTCCCCTACCCCAGGGAAAAGACCTGTCTACCTACCCTATACATGTCCCTCATGATTTTATAACCCTCTATAAGGTCACCCCTCAGCTTCCAACACCCCAGGAAATGCAGACGATTCAGCCTCTCCCTATAACTCAAATCATCCAACCCTGGCAACATCCTTGTAAATCTTTTCTGAACCCTTTCAAGTTTCACAACATCATTCCTATAGGAGGGAGACCAGAATTGCACTCAATATTCCAAAAGCGGCCTAACCAATGTCCTGTATGGCCGCAACATGACCTCCCAAATGCCTATACTCTATGCTCTTACCAATAAAGGAAAGCACAGCAAATGCCTTCTTCACTATCCTATCTACCTGTGACTCTACTTTCGATTGTCAGAAAAAGCCATCTGTTTCATAATTCCTTTAGGGAAGGAAACTGCTATTTTTACCTGGTCTTACTAAATGTTACTCCAGACCCACAGCAATGTGGTCAATTCTTAACTGCCCCACATTTGCTAAGAGTATGGCATCAATCATGGGCATGATGGGTAGGAACAGGAGACTTCCTTCCTGAAATCATTACTGATACTAATTTATCTTTCAAGGTTTACTTTATCAACTGAACATAAAGATCTCAGCTGCCAGGGTGGGATTTGAACTCATATTATATCATTAGTCAGACTTCTGCACTATATGTCCAGTAACATGACAATACCAAACCTTTCACTTTTCTGAACTGTTCATGAACCCACAATTGTTTTTGGACCTGCACTGTTCAGCTTTTTCCCCATCCAAACAGCATGGAGCTATAATCTTATTTTAGTGCAAAATGGATAGTCTCACCTTTACAAGCACTGAAATCCAACCGTCACTGCTTTGCTCACTCTATTAACCCCTACTGCAATTTTACTCTCCCATCTACAATACTGATACAGGTAGTCCTTCTATAACACTATGATTGTATTCTTGAGCAACTCTGCATTATAGAAAAATTGTGCTTTAGAAACAGCGCTTAAAGTGTTGGAGATATAATTGTGTTACGGCCAACACACATTTTAAAAGTTTGTGCTTTGGAAAAAGTGTCCCAGTTTGCCAATCGTGTCATAGTGAATTTGCTTTTAACAAAATGTGTTATAGCAGAATGAACTGTGTATCACCAACCTTTGTATAATCATACAAACATACAAACTAGAGGCAGGAGGAAGCCATTCACTCTTCAGGGTAACTGCACTTTTCAATATGGGAGCATAAGAGGTATAGTTAGCAAGTTTGCAAATGACACCAAAATTGGAGGTGTAGTGGACAGCGAAGAAGGTTACCTCAGATTACAATGGGATCTTGATCGGATAGGCCATTGGGCTGAGAAGTGGCAGATGGAGTTTAATTTAGATAAACGTGAGGTGCTGCATTTGGTAAGGTCCTCGGGAGTGTTGCTGAACAAAGAGACCTTGGAGTGCAGGTTCATAGCTCCTTGAAAGTGGAGTCACAGGTAGATAGGATTGTGAAGAAAGCGTTTGATATGCTTTCCTTTATTGGTCAGAGTATTGAGTACAGGAGTTGGGAGGTCATGTTGCGGCTGTACAGGACATTGGTTAGGCCACTATTGGAATATTACGTGCAATTCTGGTTACCTTCCTATCGGAAAGATGTTGTAAAACTTGAAAGGGTTCAGAAAAGAGTTACAAGGATGTTACCAGGGTTGGAGGATTTGAGCTATAGGGAGAGGCTGAACAGGCTGGGGCTGTTTTCCCTGGAGCGTCGGAGGCTGAGGGGTAACCTTATAGAGGTTTATAAAATCATGAGAGGCATGGATAGGATAAATAGACAAAGTCTTTTCCCTGGGATGGGGGAGTGCAGAACTATAGAGCATAGGTTTAGGGTGAGAGGAGAAAGATATAAAAGAGACCTAAGGGGTAACATTTTTACGCAGAGGGTGTTACGTATATAGAATGAACTGCCAGCGGAAGTGGTGGAGGCTAGTACAATTGCAACATTTAAAAGGCATCTGGATGGATATATGAATTGGAAGGGTTTGGAGGGATATGAACCAAGTGCAGGTGGGACTAGATTGGGTTGGGATATCTAGTCGGCATGGACGAGTTCGACCAAAGGGTCTGTTTCCATGCTGTACATTTCTATGACTCTAAAACAGTGATCGATCTGTTTGTGTTCTGAATTCTACATTCCCATCTATCCCAATAACCTTTGCTTCCCTTGCCCATCAAGAATTCATCTATCTCCGACTTAAAAATATTCAATGACCTACTTCCACTACATTCAGAGACAGAAACTTCCAGAGAGCAACAAACCTCAGAAAAAATTCTTGCCTCATCTCTGTCTTAACATGTGACCCCTCATTTTCTAACAGTGTCACCTAGTTCTGGACTGGCCCACAAAGTGAACGGCCTTTCAATACCATTCAGGATGTTATACATTTCAATTAAGTCACTCCTCATGCTTCCAAACTCCAAAACAAGCCTAGACATGTACTATTTCGTCAAAAGACAAACAACATATTCCAGATATTAATAAAGTAAGCCTCCTCTGAAACACCTCCAATACATTTACATCCTTCCTTAAATAACAAGAGCAAAACTGCTCATAGTATTTAAGATGTGATCTTACTAATGCCCTGTATAACTGAAGCACAACATTCTTTCTTTTATGCTCAACTCCTGTTGTAATAAAGGCTATTAGCCTTCATAATCATTTACTGTACCTGCATACTAACACTGAGACTTGTGCACTAGAACATGTAGATTCTGTCATACTTCAGAATTCAGTAGCTGTTCAGTTTTTTTTTTCATTCTTGCTGCCAAAGTGAAAAATTTCACGTTTTCCCACATTACTCATTCAACCTATCTTTGTCACTCTTTTGTTTTCACAATATACTTTCTTATCCACCTGTGTCATCTGCAAATTTGACAACCATTCCTTTGATCTCCTCATCTAAGTCATTGATATAGATTGTAAGATAATGAGGGCCCTGCACAGACCCATGCAGGATCCCACTAGTCATATCATGCCAATCTGAAAAAGACCCAAATACGCATACTTGAACATCATAATTAATTATATCATATGATAGCGAGTCATAGGAAAATAAGATGTAAGAACTGGAGCAGATATTTGGCCCTTCAGGCCAAATGATGTGATTTTTGCCTCATTTCTACTTTCCTGTCTGCCTGCATAACCCTGGACTGCCTTGATTATCAAAAGTAATTTTATAAGTGTCTTATTAGGACAGCTTTATTTTTTATAGAGTTGGAGCCAGATAGTAAGTAGTTAAGAAAAGAGGGGTTGGATTTGTGAATATTGTTGTTTAGTGTTCATTATTAGAGTTAAGAAAATAAAGAACTTTAAATCTGAAGAAAACCTCTTTATCTTTCCAGCAACAGTTGTTGTAAGCTGTGACTCTTAACTGTGGCTCCTATATACCAGTGGAAATATTTGGGGAAAAGACAACTGAAGCAATGTGCTGGCCAGCAGAAGAATCATATAGATCAATACAAGAATGTTAAGGGGACGTTTATAAGGATATTAGAATTTTAATTCAAGTGTTATACCCTAATGTTTTACAATGGTTTACCTGTAACTAGAATCTAACTACTTGTAATAAAGTCATTCTCGTTCAGTAGAGAAACCTGATTTGTGGTTTCTTTCGACCTGAGTCTGAGCATCAGGTAAATGTGGAGTCTTTGCATACTTCTTAAAAATTCCAACTTTTGTGACGACTTCGGGGACAGCAGTCCTCAATTGCATGCTACCCGAGTGAATCATAACATGCATCTCTTAACAATGCAGTGAGAAGAACAGGAAAAATTAGAAACTTAATTTACAATGCACCTTCTGATCAGAGAATCATCACTAACACTGAACTGTCAGTTTAAATTTTATTTCAAAGAAGAAATCGTACTTAAAAATGTAATGGAATAAAGGGCAAACTTTAAATAGGAGACAGTTCAAGTAAAGTTGACATACATTCCCATTAGGAGGGAACACAGTGCAACCAGAGTAATGTGAATGAGCAAGGAAATGGAGATCAATATGAATTAGAAAAAAGGTGCATAATGCCAGATATCAGGTAGATAATACAGAAGAGAATGTGACTAAATACAAAAAGAAATGAAAAGGGAACTAAGACAGGCAAATAGAATATATGAGAAGAAACAGTTAATTTAACATGGAAAAGAATGTAAAAATCTTTTGGAGTATAGTAGTGAGCAAGCTATGCATTCATAGGCAGTGCTCTTTAAATGAGATCTGAAATTAGATCAAAGTTCAAAGTCCCAGAGATAGAAACTAAATGTTTAACATAAATAGCGTTTTTAATAATGGGAGAAATGTCACTTACCCACAGCTTGTTTTCATAGTAAAATGCATCAAGCAGCTTGACAATATGATCATGATCACATGATGCCAGGATATCAATTTCCACAATATAATCTTCCAGCTCTTCCTCACTTTTTGTTTCAATCACCTTTGCTGCAGCAAGAATTCCTGTTTGCTTGTTCTGTGCCTGTGTTTTGAAAGTAATCACATTGTTAGGCAGTTGATGGTATCTATTACATCATGAAAATGTACAATCATGCAAGATTTTAAAGTGGGATGCAAAGACAAAAAAAAAATCATACATAAGTGTATTAGGTACAAACATCTGCAAGATTCTTGTGTGATGCAAAGCAATTTATTTGTTCAGAAAATGAAATTTTAAATTTAGAACATCTTAGGACCAATCTAAGACATGGATTATTAAACTGAAACTGATGGAAGTTAGCAAATAGATCATAGTGAACACATGTTTCAAAAGGGGTCATGTTGATTTACTGTACTGAATTTTTTAAAGTAACAAAAATGTAAATAAGGGTAACGAAGTAGATACAATATATTTGACTTTCAAAGTGTCTGAAAATACTATTTCTAATCAGCCTGTTCAGAGATGTCATTACACACCTCTGGAACAAATGAGACTTGAACATGGGCCTACTGCTTAAAGGTAAGATTACTACCACGGCATGACAAGAACAGTAGGTTACGAGATTAGGAATCACGTTGAAAGTACAAATATGAGGAGACAAGCAAGAAGCATCAGAGATGAGAGTAAACTAGCTAATAGCACCAAGCAGAGAATGGACGTTCAATGCTCTTACTCCAATTAACAAATGGTGGGAAGTGATGTTCCACAAGGACCACATTGGGACCACTATTGCTTACAATTTATGTAACTAATTTGCAATGGGAATCTGGAAAACCACTTCAAAATCTGTAAATGAGATCAAATTAGTGCATGTGTAAAGGACTGTGCCAAAATACAAAATGCCAAGAATTAACCTGCAGAATGGATATGTAACTGACAAATTGTTTGAGCTACTTTACAAGAAAAATAGGAAGTGACATATTGTTTGTGAATAAGAATCTAAATGGGGTAGAGGAACAGAGTGGTCTGGAGGTACAGATACACAACTCAGTACATAAAATGATGAATAATAATTAACCCATTAAAAAAAAAGTACTAAGCTCCATTTTCAGAAAGAGAACTGAAAAGCAGAGGAAGTCACAGTAAACTCAATCAAACCTGGTTAGGACCACACCTAGCACTGTGAACAGTTCTTGTCTATTATAAAACTGATATAAAGCTACTGGAGAAAGTACAAAAAATATTTAATAGATTGAGATCTTTTGCTCATCAGGCAAGGATGAACAGGCTGGAATGCTTTTCTCTACAGAAGGGAAGATTGAGGGGGTGACTTGATACAGAAGTTTTGAAGATTCAGAAATGATTTGACAGGGTTGATGTGGGAAAAAGCTGTTAATTGTAAGCAAGATCAGAACTAGGGGCCATAAATATAAAATAACAGTATAGACAAACATTTGGTTCAAACTTCTGTTTTGCACAATCAAGACTATTTACACAAATTGGCAGCATAAGTGCTGATTATTGATAAGTAGACTTGGTTAAGAGGCCTTGCCAAGGAGAATGTAACAGTTAGATGATGAATGACAATGAACTACCAAGTTTTGTTTGATCCTTCTGACATCAGCTATGTCAAGATCCCTCAGGATCTTACATATTTCCACCAAGTCACCTCTTTCTCTTTAAACTGCAGCACATACAAGTCTATCCAACTTTCCTCATTAGGAAATCTGCCCATTCTAGGTATTTTTGTCTCTAACCATTCTAGGTATTAGTCTGTAAACCTTCTCTGAACTGCTTTCAATACATCTGCACCATTCCCTAAGTGGGAAGGCAAATACTGTACATAGTACCAAAAAAGAGGAAATGCTGGAAGATCTCAGCAAGTCTTGCATCATCTGCAAGGAGAGAAAAGAGCTGACGTTTCGAGTCTAAGTGACCCTTTGTCAAAGCTTTGACAAAGGGTCAGTTAGACTCGAAACGTCAGCTCTTTTCTCTCCTTACAGATGCTGCAAGACTTGCTGAGATTTTCCAGCATTTTCTCTTTTTTGGTTTCAGATTCCAGCATCCGCAGTAATTTGCTTTTACACTGTATATAATACTTTAAATGTAGTTTTACTGATGCCCCATATAACTGAAGCATAACGCCCCTACTTTTGTATTTAAAAAGTCTGTTAGTATTCCCTACCCATATAATAACCTTTGCAATCCATGCACCAGGACACCCGCAATCTCTTACCATTTAGAATTTTAAAAAATTCTTCCTGCCAAAATGGACAGTTACCCACTTTCCTACATTATACACCACTTCCAAATCCTTGGCCATTCACTTAGCCCACCTATATCCCATTGTAGCCCCATGTTGTCTTTACAACTTGGTTTCCTATCTATAACTTTGTGACATCAGCAAATTTAACATCCATACCAATGGTCCCTTCCTCCAAGTTATAAATGATCAAAAGTTGAGGACACAGCACAGATCTCTGTGGTGCATCATTCACTGCAGCTTGCCAACCTAAACAAAAATCACCAACTTAACACAAATATCTCATTAGCAATTTATTTTTAGAACCTAGGATGATGTCCATCAGGTCTCAGGGACAGCCCATAGCTCCAACAACTGCTCACAGCCCACAGCACTATTTCCCCAATAACTAAGCACTGGGCATCCCAATTTTGTAGTGATCTTTGATTTCCTTGAGTTCTTACTTCCTTTGCTTTTCCTGATTTACAGCGATTTCTTCTGACATCGAGCCGTTCAGACTTGTTCCCAAGGTCCATGATAAAAGTGGGCAAAGTCCTCAACAGAGAATCAGTCTATGCTGTAAATACCACACTGACACTGCAGACTGAGGATGAACTGCAGTCGCAAAAATAAAGATTCTCTCATGACTGAAAAAATTGTTTTATTTGATCATCAGCATCAGGAAGAGAAATGTCATGGTCCAAGACATTGCTACACCATCTATCAGCAATGACAATATTACTCTGCGGGTTGTTAATAACTTCTCATTTTTGGGCTTCACAATCACCAACCTGTCACCTGATGCTAAAATTAACAAACACATTGAAAAAGTTTCAACTGTTACGCTCTAACTGAGTAATGGTGTGTGGAACAGCAGCCACATGACTGAGAATACTAAACTGTGAGCTTACCAAAGCTGTGTCTGCAGTATACTCCCCCATCGTAGTGAGTCCTGGACAGCATATATTAGTCAGATGAAAAGTTTTGCTGTCTCAGATATATTGTCAGAATTTCTTGACAAAACAAAGTCATTAACTCGGAGTTCCTGCAGAATGCACTCGACTGCTATGCCACTGAAATCTGCTCTGCCTTGGACACGTTCATTGGATGCTTGATGGCATCCCAATTCTGTACAGTGATCTGGCCACTGGGTCATGACCTCCCATTCATCTACTGCAAGGACAACTGAAAGTAAGACATGAAACTGGTAGATACTGCCACTGACCAATAGGAGTAGTCACCATTGTAACCTCTAAAGGCTGATTGTTTGGACAGGCACTGAAAGAGGTGAGTAAAAATGTAGTTCAGCTGGCCATAGAAGATGATCCAGTGAAAAACGAATTGTGGTCCTTCTCAGTATACTGCTTTCTTCTACAAAAGCACCAGAGACTCAAGATGGGGTTCCTAAGCCATGCCAGGTGATGCTAATGTAGTACCAGTAGATGATACTACTGGACAAGTCAAATTCTAGAATAAAATCAGGTTTAGTAAGTCATATGATGTTTTAAATTTAGTTAACCGGTAGTCAGCCACCAGAACAGTCACATGAGAATGTAGAGCTTCTTGAACGTAAATTTACTAGGCAGAAGAAATAAAAGATAAGTTAATTGTAGAATATTGTTCGAACAATATTAATACATACAGCAAAACAAAGTTTCAATCTGCTTCATAACACTGTCCCTTGCAAAAACTCAAATCCAGAGAAATTACCATTCCATATCAAATCTTTGAGTTCTGTTTAATTGAATCTCCCCACTTTCAGCTGTGTGAACTGTGGAAACTTCTTATTTGAACACTTGTAAAACTGAAAACAAACATTCACAGCTTTTTGTACCCTGCAGATTTTTAACCAAATGCTCCTGGTTTGGAAGTATCATAAATTCAACTTTCCAACCAAAGTAACTTATTCCCCAGATTGCTCTGAAAATTCCTTGCTGGGAGAAAAACTGTACTTGTTTCTTACCTCAGACAAGTCTCTCACAAACTGCCCTAAAAACGTTCAATCTCTGAGTTTTCTAAACTCAAACCAATCTTTAATTATTGTGAAGTGAAAACAATGTCATGGCCTTCAATGTTTCTTCTACTTGTCACAAAACTCAGTATTAACATCTTATTCCATTAAGACAATTAAAGGTTAATTCCATTGGCAATTCCATTAATGGTTTGTGTCAGCTGTTCTTTGATGCACAGTGGATTAGGTCACTGTTCCAGGATGATTGTCTGACCTAAAAAACACTCTTCACAAAAGTAACCAATGTCCGTGTACCACAATTTTAAATCTAAACTTCATAAATGATATTAATATATATAAATCTCACAACTGTCATCACACTACAAACAACTCCTCATCATGACGCAAACCAGCATCTTATGAGATGGAAGGCTGTCAAACAAGACTGATTTTGTGGCTTAGTAGGTATCACTTCCACCTCTGAATTAGCAGGTTTCAGGCTCATGTTCCAGTTCAATACTCTCAAAAATGCGCTGTTTTAGCTGAGATGTTAAAGGAAGTTCCATTTGCCCTCTCAGGTCAAAGTGAAAGATTGCATGCAGCTATATTGAAAAGCATGGCATTTAACTCCTGTGGCCTGGATCCAATATTTATTATCGGGATCAATGGTGCTGGAAGAGCACAGCAGTTCAGGTAGCATCCGAGGAGCTTCAGCAAATCGACGTTTCGGGCAAAAGCCCTTCATCAGGAAAACGTCGATTTTGCTGAAGCTCCTAGGATGCTGCCTGAACTGCTGTGCTCTTCCAGCACCAATGATCCAGAATCTGGTTTCCAGCATCTGCAGTCATTGTTTTTACCTTTCCAATATTTATTACTCAATTAACATCACGAAAATAATTGTGTTTTGTGCTGCTAAGATGACTTTTCTTCTGAACTTAATCTAGGAATGGTCCCTTACCATCCAGTGCTGTGCAGGGCATAGAAGTTCAACTTTGTAAAAAACTCATCACTTAAGTCGCATACATTCTTGGAAACCATGTTTGAATTTGCTATTCCAAAACAACTTTCTGACGTTTCTGACAAAGTCACCTCCACATAAAATCAATTTTGCTTCAATTTAGAATCCAAATGTCCAAATAATAACAATACTACAAACCTGCATTGGAGGAAGTAATAAGTGAAAGTTTTTCATATTTTTCTCTCATTTCTGAAGGCTGTCCTCAAACAGATCGCAGGGAAATCTCATGGTCGCACACATTTCCATCCCAAATCAAATTTCTAGATTTTTTCCACATTTCTTGATTTACTGAGATATTCTTTTGCTGTACTTTAATAAAGAAGTTTTGTAGAGTAACCTTAAATACCTTTGCAATGTAAACAGAAAGTACTGGAGAAGTACTTTGGTTCCAAGGCAAGTCATATTGGACTTCAAATATAAACTGATTTTCTAAGAAAAAAAAATACATATTGGACATGAAATGTTAATTCTAATTCTCTTTACATAGATGGTGCTGGGTCAAAAAGTGTGGCGCTGGAAAAGCACAGCAGGTCAGGCAGCATCCAAGGAGCAGGAGAGTTGATATTTTGAACATATGCTCTTCATCAGTATGCTGAATCAGGATGTATCCTGATGAAGAGCTTACGCTCAAAATGTTGACTCTCCTGCTCCTTGGATGCTGCCTGACCTGCTGTGCTTTTCCACTGAATTACATTTTGACTCTGATCTTTAGCATTTGCAGCCCTCTCTTTCTCCTCATACATGCTGCTGGACCTATTAAGTTTCTCCATCATTTATGTTTTTCCATTTCAGATCTTCAGTACTGTCATTGAGTTTGGAGAGATATGGGCCTGTTGCTGGCAGGTGGGACAAGTTTGGGTTGGGATATCTGGTCGGCATGGACAGGTTGGACCAAAGGGTCTGTTTCCATGCTGCACATCTCTATGACTCTACTTAATTTTTACTTTGACGTCATATTCTTTAGGTAACTGGCATTGATTTTCCGAAGTTAAGGCAAAAGGTTCTCTTGACCTCCCTGGGGACTCAGCAAAAGTCATGATTTGACGGGTCCATTGGAATTCACCAATGGTTGGGGAGGGGGGTTTTCCAGTAATGAGTCAATATTTGCAGTTGCTATCTATGAATATATACGTATTCATTGATAGTCTCAGGAAGTGAGAGTAATTTTAAGGGTGGCTAGAATGATGATACCATTTGCAGTGTGTTTCTGGGTTCCAAGTATGATAGTACTCACATATGGGGGTTCCATTTCCACACTCAAAATTTCTGAAACCCTGATAACAAGTACATCAAGGGTGTCATAATTTTTACAGCAAGCACCAGGACATCTTTTAAAATTGACTGTATGGGTGTAAGCATCAGTGGTAAGCCCAATATTTAATGCCCATCTCTAAATGCCCTCGAGAAGGTCACCTTTTTACATAAAAACAAACGTAGTAGGAAACTCAGCCCCTTGAGCCTGCTCCATCATTCAATAGGATCACAGCTGATCTCATCTCAGCCTCCAATTCCACTGTCCTGCCCACTCATTGTAACCTTCAACCATGTACTAATTAAAAATCTGTCTATCTCCTCTTTAAATTTACTCAACGTCCTGCCATGCACTGCACTCTGAAGTAGCGATTCCATAGATTCATGACACTTTGAGAGAAGTAATTTCTCCTCATCTCTGCCTCAAGTCTTTTTTAATTCACTCTTGGGATGTGGGTGTCATTGGCTGGCTAGCATTTATTACCCATCCCCAGCTACATTTGAGAGAGAAGGTGGTGAGCTGCCTTCTTGAAATATTGCAGTCCAGATGCTATAGATTGACCCTTAGGTAAGGAATTCCAGGATTTTGACCCAGCGACAGTGAAGGAATATGATATATTTCCAAGTCAGGATGTGAGTGGCTTGAAAGGGAACTTGTAGCTGGTGACGTTCCTATGTATCTGCTGCCCTTGTTCTTGTAGGTGGAAGTAGTTGACTGCTTGAAAGGAGCAATTTAAGGATCTTTGGTGAATTTCTGCAGCGTATCTTGTAGATAGCGCACACTACTGCTACTGACCATCGGTGGAGGAGGGTGTTGGTGCTTGTGGATGATGTGTCAATCAAATGGGCTTTGTCCTGAATAGTGTCAAATGTGTTGAGTGTTGTTGGAGCTGCACCCATTCAGGCAAGTGGACAGTATTCTATCACACTCTTGATTTATGCCCTATCGATCTGCTACCCCTTATCCTAAAACTATGACCTCTCATTCTAGAGTGTCTCACAGGAAATATCCTCTCTATATCTACTTTGTCAATTTCCTGTAGCATTTTATATACCGCAATTAGATCACCTCTCATTCTTCTAAATTCTGCAGAGTATAGACTTAAACTGCTCAATCTGTCTTTCTAAGCCCAATCTTTCATCTGTTCTTATTCTTTAACTATTGCAGTCCATCTGGTACACCAACACAACCATCCAAGATTTTAAGCCAATAGTATAGGAGCAGTGAAATTGTTCTAAGTCAGAACTCTGAAGCTTAGTGGAGATATTCACTTTGGCATCCCAAGTGTCTGCTGCCCTTGTCCTTCTGTAGTAGAGGCTATGGAGCTGAAAGGAGCCTCGATGAGTTGCGATTGTGAAACTTATATACTGTGTATTTTGGGGTCACCAAGCACTAGTAATGGAAGAAATAAACATTTAAGGTGGTGGATGGTCCTGAGCAAGCTCTTTACATCATCCTATATTGGTATTCAGTTTCTTGAGTCTTGTTGAACAGGCAAGTGAAGAGTATTGCATTACAATCCTGATCTGTGCCTAGTATATGGTGGACAATGTTTGAAGAGCTAGGTGGTGAACTACTCACAGCTAAATTTCCTGTCTCTGACCTCCTCTTGCACCTGTAGTATTTACATAGCTGGTCCAGTTCACCCCCTGGCTCAAAGGCAGCACCCTGACACATTGCTGAATCCCCTACAGTCAATGATAGTGCCCTAGAAGGCCAAAAGAGGAGGATTAAATGTTGTCCTGCTGGAAATGGTTACTGTCTGGCATTGTGGGATGCAAAAGTTATTTGCCACTTAACACCACAAACATGAATGTAGTCAGGGCTTGCTGCATCTAAGCTTACCTTACTTATACAACCGAAGAATTGCTAATGGTACTGATTTGTGATGGAAGAATATTATTGATGAAGCAGGTGAAGTTAGCTGGACCCAGGATAATACCCTGTGAAATGCCTGCAGCAATACCCTAGGACTGAAACGAGTGACCCCAATAAACATGTTCTTTGTGCTTGGTATGGCTCCAAGCAGTAGACAGTTTTCTATCTAATTACCACCAATTCCAATTTTAATAAGGAACCTTGATAATACACACCATCAAATACTGCTTTGATGTTAAAAGCAGGCATTCTCAATTCACCTCTTGGATTTAATCAATTATCTCAGCCATAATGAAGCCAGGAGCCAAGTAGCCCTGGCAGAACTCAAAATGAACATCAGTGAGCAGGTTACTGCTGAGTTCCACTTAATAGCACTGACAATGACATCTTCTGTCATTTTGCTTATAATTGAGAACAGACCACTGGGATAGTGATGCTGGAGTCCATCAAAAGCAGACCGAGATAGACCATCCATTCGGTGTTTCTTATGAAGATGGTTGCAAATGCTTCAATTTTTTTTAAAAATCACTGATGTGTTGGGTTTGCCCATCACTGACGACAATTTGTGAACCATTTCCTCCTATTCTTAATTGCCCACCACTATTTCAAGACTGGGTGTGGCAGGACAGCAGAGTTTTGATCTGATCCTCATGTTATGGATTTAGCTCAGCCACATATTGCACCCACTGTGAGCATGTAGATTGCACTATAGCTTTATCAAGTTGCCACCTCAAAGTATGACAACATTTACAGGAAGCTCCTGGGAGTGTGACATTTGCAGAGGTTCACTAGGATTGCCATTTTTCGCAACCTGTACCCGTAACTCATGAGTGCACCAAACCTCTTATGAGCTTTAGTTTTTAAGACCAGAATACATTACCAATTGTAAGAGATTCTTCCTGTGAAAAGGTGAGTCAAAAATAAGTTTGAAAGCACAGTTGTGGATAACAATAGTACATCTGAGTCTGGGTCACCACTCACAGAAAATGTGTGTTTTAAGCAAGGTTACTGAAAAAAGAGGGAATTTTTAATGAGTGGTCTATTATCGCCAGAGTAAATACATGGGCACAGGATCAAATGGGAAGGAAACTGACTAAAAAAAACTTTTCACTCTGTTTTTGACCTTTCAGTCACTGCTATCATGGTTGAACTGGGTCTCAATTTCAATCATATTTTGCTGCTGACCATCATGCATTATTAGGGAACAGGTTCCTCTTATTGCAGAAAGGAACATACTTCATTTCTTCTCAGGTCAACAAGTGATTTCATAACATCAAATTTAATTTCAGTACTTTTTTTCATATGCAGCAGCAAGGAAGGATCCTGGCAATTCTCAATATTTAAGATATTGAGAAATTTGCCAAAATAATTCTTCCATTAAGTACTGCCTCACAGCGCCAGAGACTCAGGTTCAATTCCCGCCTCAGATGACTGACTGTGTGGAGTTTGCACATTCTCCCAATGTCTGCATGGGTTTCCTCCGGGTGCTCCAGTTTCCTCCCACAGTCCAAAAATGTGCAGGTTAGGTGAATTTGCCTTGCTAAATTGCCCGTAGTGTTAGGTGAAGGGGTAAATGTAGGGGAATGGGTCTGGGTGGGTTGCGCTTTGGCGGGTCGGTGTGGACTTGTTGGGCCGAAGGGTCTGTTTCCACACTAAGTAATCTAATCTAATCTAATCTCAGAGTGGATAAACAGCTGGGTGTGCATTTAATTAAGATCAGATAGCCTTCTGCACTTACTCTCCAGAGAACATTTACACATGCACATAGGCAGAAGCTTAAATCATTAATGAGCGCATTCAATAACAAAACTCAATGAGAAAAAGCCAGTACAAGCAGAAACAGTATACCAATGTAACAGGTATATAACTAGACCTATGCCTGAAAGGATAACCATTAGTCCAACTTCCTCAATACAACTCAGAAACGCAGAAAGAGGAGGAGTAGGTCATTCAATATGATCACTGCTTATCATCCTACTCAGTCCCCTGACCCACTTTCACCCCATACCTTTTGAACCCTTTAACCTGAAGTAGGGTATCTAATTCCGTCTTGAAAATAGTCAATGTTTTGGTCTCAACTGTGGCAGAGAATTCCATAGGTTCACCACTCTCTGCATGATGAAATTTCTCCTCATCTCAGTTTCAATGGCCTCTAACCTAAATAGTCTTCAACAACATCCTTGCTGCATTTACCCTGTTTAGTGCTGTTAAAACTTTAAGGTTTCCAGAAGATCCCTACCCCCCCAACTCATGCCCACACCCCCACCCTATTTTTCTGAACTGCAGTGAATATTGTTCCAACCAATCCAGTCTGTGATCATACATGTGTCATGCCACCCCAGGCTGAGAGAGAATTCATGCATTTCACACTATGTATTCAATTTCAGATATTGATACAACCTAAAAGTACAATAGACAGCTACTTGAAAACTAAGATGCCTGTGTATTTCATACTTACAGTCTCGTATAAAGCTAAAAAAACTGAAATTGCACACTGTGAATTGAAAGTAGGAGAAATTTTAACACAGAAGTTGTTGTGGTTCTGTTCGCCGAGCTGGGAATTTGTGTTGCAGACGTTTCGTCCCCTGTCTTGGTGACATCCTCAGTGCTTGGGAGCCTCCTGTGAAGCGCTTCTGTGATCTTTCCTCCGACATTTGTAGTGGTTTGAATCTGCCGCTTCTGGTTGTCAATTCCAGCTGCCCGCTGCAGTGGTCGGTATATTGGGTCCAGGTCGATGTGCTTATTGATTGAATCTGTGGATGAGTGCCATGCCTCTAGGAATTCCCTGGCTGTTCTCTGTTTGGCTTGTCCTATAATAGTAGTGTTGTCCCAGTCGAATTCATGTTGTTTGTCATCTGCATGTGTGGCGACTAAGGATAGCTGGTCGTGTCATTTCGTGGCTAGTTGGTGTTCATGGATGCGGATCGTTAGCTGTCTTCCTGTTTGTACTTAGGACTTTTAATACAGAAGTCACTAGGCTGAATGATAATTCAGGTATTATGGCAAGCACACGCCCTTACCCTACTTGGAAGCTCTTTCCTGTTTTTCTGGAATCTCTGCTGCTTCTCCTTTCTGGTCATATGCCAGCCTAATGGATTGAATTCTGCTCCCCTTCTCCCAGCTCTTGGTTGCCCAGTCCAATGGGATGCTGGCAAAAGTAGTTTTACGAGCAGCTAGATGGTAGGGACAGAGGCAATAGCTAGGGAGTCGTATCAACATGGCTTTCCAACCCAGTCATATTGCCAGTGTTTTCCTATTTGAATGGGTAATTACCCAATTCTCACCAATTTTCACATGCTACTGGCAATGTATTTCAGCCAAAGCCAAAACTTCAGTACATAGGGAAGGATTTGTCAGCAGCAGATGATGCTTCTATATTCCCAGTTCTGATTCTCATTCTGAGAATGCCCTTGCGTTTTCCTTGCTGCCTCAGCACCCTGCTGTAGTATTGCTGAAGTTCCAGAGTTGACAGACGTCTAATCGGGTCAGCAAGTTGTCTTGCCCACTGTCCTTAACGCCATCGCCCTTGACAGCCAGGTTCAAGTTATCAACTCCTGGCAATATTATCCAAATGTACTTGCAACCCAAAAACCATACAAATAAAAGCTCCAGAGCAAATCTCATCCCATAGTTATAAATGCCTCTCCAGCTACAGATCACTCTCCTCTTCCACTCCAATCAGTTTCCTGGCTGTGAACATTAGTTGAACAACACTTTTCCCTAAAACAATTTCTGGAAGCCTTATAAATCGGCAATTTTATTTCTTTAGAGTTATCTGAGGAACAAAAAGGTTATCTTAACTGGGAACATATGTGATACTGCCTCCTAACTAAAATTCATGCTGGACCTTGACTTTAGTAGGTGATACAATTTCATTCAAACAGTGATGATTGCTTCTGAAGCAGGGCTTCAAAGTATAGTAATTGAAAATAGCTTCAGCATTGGATGTTGTATTGGGAAACTCATCACCCACTCTAATGCTTATGATCAGGATTTTCCAGTTCAGATCTTCTTGTGGGTCCAATATTTATTTTAAAATGGTTTAGCACCACTTCAGTTACATTGTTTCCATAATTATCTTATTTCTTAACCATTTATTAAAAACTTGCAGGTGTTCTAAGCACAAGTCCTACATTTCAGTTGCTCAATTCAAACTCTGAAAAATATGCACTTAATCCAGAGCCCTCATGGATTAGTCTGTGTGCTTCTGAAAATTCTATCAGAATCTGCTGTAACACCTTCCTCTGTTGCCCTGGACCTGACAGCAAATTTAGTATCAAACTACTGCTCAACAAATTAAATACAACATAAACAGAAATATATACCAATAAAACAATGCAACACTGCAATTTTTCAACCACACCCATTTAAGTCTAGGATCAGTAACAATGGAGCAGAAGACACTTTACATGACCTAATTATGGATGGAGTGCAGTGACAGAAAAGGCACAGCCAAAGAATGAAGGGATGACCATTTAAAACTGAGAAGAAGAAGAAATTCTTCAGTCAGAGAGTATGAATCTGTGGAATCATTGCTGGAGAACACTATGGAGGCCAGCTCATTGAGTGTCTTTAAAACAGAGATAGCTAGGTTCTTGATTGTAGGGGGGGATTAACAATACAGGGAGAAGATTGGAGAATGGGGCTGAGAAACATATTGGCCATGATTGAATAGTGGAGCAGACTCAATGGGTCAAATGACCTAATTCTGTTCCTATATCTCATTGTCTATGGTCTAATACTATAAGATCAGCTCAGAGGTGAGTAAATGTGAACACAACTGCTGGTATTTGCAGCACTTTACAGTTGTATTCTTCATCTGCTGCAATTTATTTTTCTTTAAGGATGAAGATTATGCCGATAATGTGAACTGAAAAGAAATAGGAGAAGGCTTGTGCAGAGAATAAACACCAGCAAAGCCAGAGGTTTATTCCTGTGCCGTGCATTCTGGTGATTTGTGATTTCTGTTTCATTTTTCATTCAGTATGGGAGGAGGTTGGGCAGTTGGAACAAGTCTATATAAGCAGTTACTAGCTGGAAAGGGTCTAGCAAGAGAACTCCAAACAGAAAACCACCATCAGGAGTGGTAACATGATTAGGAAGTGATGGCTTCATACAAGCTTCTGAGCAGCAATTAAGCGAGTCGAGTATCTTGGTGAAAAGGACCTTGCACGACTGCAGGCAGATAGATACAGAGGCACTAATCGGTTAGACTGAATAACGTGAGAGATACGATTTGAGTTCCACACATCCGTAGAAACCAATCATTATAGAACATGCTATCAAAAACTATTACACCATCAATGTTTCTTCCTTATACAGTAAAGAATTAACAAAAAAAGCCAAAAGAATCAATGGAAATCATAAATTTGCTGCAAGTCCACGAGATAAAGACAGGGTAGATTGTGCGAATCTTTTCCCAATGGTTGACATGCCTAAGACCAGATTGCATAAGTTTAAGATGAGGAGTAATTGATTTAGAGAGGATCTGAGGGAAGTCATTTGTTTTTATTCATTCACAGGATAATGTGCATCGTTGGCCAGGTCAGCATTTATTGCCCATCCTGAAGTTAAGTGTCAACTATATAGGAGCGGCAGATGGAGCTTAATTTAGATAAGCGTGAGGTGCTTGTTGATCATTGACATGGTGGGCCTAAGGGCCTATTTCTATGCTGTATTGTTAGGTTCTTTTTCCAAAGATCCTTACACACTTGATGCAACTTCAACATGCCAACTTCTGTGAACAATCAAAAATTAATTAAGTGCAGTACAGTATTAATCTTCTGAAGAAACCTTTAACACACACTTTACAGGGCTTGCAGAGTTGTGTCAAAGATCTCTCTGAACAAAGAAAACAGTTCTTCCTTTATTCAAAATCTTTACATCACAGTCAGTAATGCCCACAAGACAACCCCTAGCCATCCTCCCAGTCACATGCCCCTCTAGACACAATGCAGTGACCACATCATTTTCAGAAACAACAAAATGTAAATCATCCCTTAATGGTCAAATCTGTTATGAATTGTTTTTAAACCATAGGGAGTCGTCAAAACTCCAACTGTAATGTTCTTATTGATTTCTGAATAGAATGATGATGCAGATATAAATTATCTCTGAATAATAGGAGATGGCCATGTAAATGACTCTGAATGGCAAGGGATGGGAATGTAAATTCTTTACATTCTACCTGTAGAACATAGACATCCCACCCTAGCCTCGAAACATCCAATTTCCTGCAGATCAGCAAAGCAAATTAACTCTTTAATATCACAGTATGACTCTATGTAAAATACTGAAAAACGATCCAGACAAATTGGACTCAATTAAGTGTATACTGGTATCCAATGACAGGCCCCATTTTCTCCACCACAAATTCACACACACCCTGCTAAGTCTTGGGAATCACAGCAAACTCCAGTTCTACAACAGTATTTTGTCAATTGGCTGAAGTATACCAGTCAGAAGAGGAAACTCCCCAGTATGGCCACACAGTGGCTAGTAGTTAGCACTGCTGCCTCAGAGAGCCAGGGACACAGGTTCAATTCCAGTCTTGGGTGACTGTGTGGAGGTTGCACATCCTCCCAGTGTCTGTGTGGGTTTCCTCCCACAGTCCCAATATGCGCAATTTAGGTGAACTGGCCAAGCTAAACTGCCCATAGTGTTCAGGGATACGTAGGTTAGGTGCATTAGTTAGGGGAATGGGTCTGGGTGGGATCCTCTTCGGAGGGTTGGTGTAGATTTGTTGGGCCAAATGGCCTGTTTCCACACTTTAGGGATTCTATATTTTGTCCTCACAAATGGATACCATGGTTCACTAAAATATTCATACTGGCAACCCATCTGGGTTCAGTAAACCTGGCATAACCCAAAAATCTTCCTAGTTACCGGATTATCTCCCTGAATAGAACACTTGAGCTCGTCTAATCTGGCATTACTGATATTAGCTGGAGCAACATGAGAGATAACATGTAATTATAATACCACATTTAAGTCATGTCTTCAATCACAGCCCAGTATACTATGCACCATATTCCTGCTGTACACCATGTATCGAAGCTTGTGAACCTTACATTGACGAAAAATGCATAACAAGTCACATATATACATCAAAATGAACAATGCATCAGAGGCTTTAAAAAAATACAGCTTTGTTAATTACAAGATATCAACTGTCAATTTATAGCATATGCAGTACAAGTAACCTTACTATATAGCAAAGGTAGCTGTCTAATCCAGGAATTAGTAGTCCCATACCACTATTTGATGATGAGCAGTATGTTTTCCCATCCTCCTGGTAAACATTCTGTCCATGATTTTAAAATAAAAGGTCAGTTTCTCATTTACCTTGGTGTTGTTTGTGGACACTTGCTGTTTAATAGCCTTCATCCTAGGATCTTAACAGAAGCGTCCGGACAGTTTGCTGATGCATTTGTTTTAATTTTCCAAAATTCCTTACACCAGTAGGTTCCATTAGATAAGAAAATAGTGAATACAACACCTTTATCTTAAAAGGGAGGAAGATATAAAGCAGAAAACAACAGGCTGGTTTATCTTAACATCTGTCACAGGAAATGTAACTAATGTTGTGTCAGGGTGTTTAGAGAAATTCAAGGTAATCAGGCAGAGTCAACATGGTTCTGCGAAAGAGAAACAAATTTAATCAATTTAATGGAGATTTCTGAAATAGTAGTGTACTGTGGATGAAAGGGAACTGATGTTAACATTAATGTATGTTAATTTCCAGGTGCCACAAAGGTCACTACAGAATACAAAACCACAAGATGCAGGGGGTTACACCAGCATGGACAGAAGCTAAGCTAATAGGAAACTGAGAGTAAGCATAGATGGAGCAATTTCTGGTTAGCAAAATGCAACAAGGCGTATACTACAGGGATCAATGCTGGGACCTCAACTTTTGACTATTTACATTAGTTGGTTGGATGAAGAGACCAAAGGTATTGCTGCTGATAACAAAGATAGGATAGGAAAATGAAATTGTGAAAAGGACATATGAGGTTACATAGGGACATAAAATAGGCTAAGCGAGTGGGCAAAGGAGCATAACGTTGGAAAATGTCCATTTTGGCAGGAAGAGTAAAATAAAATGCTTCTAATTAGTGAGAGTTTGCAGAGCTCTAAGATGCAGAGAAATCTGGCTGGGCTACAGCATGAATTATAAATGGGTAGCATTCAGGTACAGAAAGCAATTGGGAAAATAAAGTTAAAAATTACACAAAACCAGATTATAATCCACCAGATTTATTTGGAAGCACTAGCTTTCAAGGTGCTGCCTCTTCATCAGGTGGTTTGCAGCAGGACCAGGTGGTGTCTTCTGATCCTGCTCCACAACCACCTGATGAAGAGGTAGTGCCTCAAAAGCTAGTGCTTCCAAATAAATCTGTTGGACTATAACCGAGTGTTGTGTGACTTTTAACTTGTCCACACCAGTCCTCCAAATCGGGAAATCAACACGATGTTATAATTTAAAGTGAGCAGAATTGAATACAAAAGTAGAGAGCTTATGGTTCAGTTATACACGGCATTAATGAGGCCACATCTCAATTATTGGTTTCCTTATTTAAAGAACATTGTAATTGTAATGGGAGTAGTTCACAGAGGTTTACTGGACTAAAACTGGAATGGATGGGTTGTCTTATGAGGAAAAGTTGGACAGGTTAGACGTCTATCCACTGGAGTTCAGAAGAGTTAAAAGGATACTTGAGTGATTGCTACAGTCTATGTGTTTGATGGTACATGTTGTTAAATTGGTGGCAAAATGAATGAACTTGAAGCTAGTGTATGGGATGCCAATCAGGCAGGCCTGGAAGATGGTGTGTTCTTGAGTATTGTTGGAGCTGTCCTTCTCCAGGCAAAGGTAGAGTATTCCAGCATGCTCCTGTCTAGTATTGGGGAGGTGTGCTCCTGACCACTGAATTCCAAGCTTCTAACCTGGTCTTCCAGCTACAGTACGGCTGGTTGCGTTCAGTTTCTGGTCAATAGTAACACCCAGGAGGCTAGTGGGGGAATTTGTGATGGCAATTTAATTGAATGTCAAGAGAAGATGTTTCGATTCTTGCTTATTGGTGATGGTCAATGCTTGGTACTTAAGTGCTGCTAATGTTACTTGACATCTATCAGCTCAAGTCTGGATATTGTCTAGGTCTGCTGAACCTGGATATGAATTGCTTCAGTACCTGAGAGGATGTGAATGGTGCTCAACACTGTGCAATCATCATTGAACATGCCATTTCTGACTTTATGACAGCAAGAAGGTCACTGATGAAACAGGTGAAGATTACTTCCTGGGACACTATCTTAAGGAACCTTTTAGATGTCCCACAACTGCAACCATCTACCTTTGGGCTAGGTATGATTTTAAGCAATAGAGAGCAATAGCAATAGAGGTATGATTTTAAGCAATTTTCCTAAGTCCAATAGACTCTAATTTTGCTTGGGCTCCTAGATACCAAAATCAGCCAAATGCTGCCTTGATGTCAAGGGATCCACTCTTGTCTCACTTACAGAATTCAGCTCTTTAGTCCATGTTTGAAAGAAGGCTGTAACGAAGTCCGGAACTGAGTGAACATGGTGGCACCCCAAACTGAGAGTTCGTGATCAGTGATCATTATTGCTGAACAAGGACCACTAGATAGCACTGTTAATAACACCTTCCATCACTTTGCTGAACTGGTTGGACTGGATTTATCCTGCTTCTTGTGGAAAGAGTTTAATTGGGCAATTTATGATATTGTAATCCATTCAGACCCATTAGCCTTAAGAAAATAAGGGTGATCTAATAGTGGCCTCAACTCCACGTTCCCACTTTAATCCGATAACCACTGACTCTTGTTATTCAACAATCTATCTACTTCTGCCTTAACTGTACTTAATGGTGTTACCTTCACTGCTCTCTAGGGAAGACAGTTCCAAAGATTCTCAACCATTGAACCTCTTGAGAGAATTCCTTCTCATCACCACATTAAATGAGATACTCACAAATGTTCCCAAATATTAGATTTTCCTTCAAGAGAAGTCTTACTGACTTCCTGAGGGTGGTTCAGCAGTAACATGGAAATGAGGAGGAAGAGTAAGCCTTTTGGCCCTTTGATCACAGCTGGTCTTCCATCTCAATGCCTTCTTCCCAAACCCTTAATGCCTTCCAAAATTAAACATTCGTCTTTTCCTTTAACATATTCAGTGACTTGGCTTCCACAGCCTTCTGTAGAAGAGAATTCCACAGGTTCACTACCCTTCAGGTGAAGAGGATTTTCCTCATCTCAGTCTAAAATGGTCACCTCGTATCCTGAGATTGTATCCCCTGGTTCTAGACTCTCTAGGGAAAATATCCTCCCTTCCTCAATTCTCTCCAGCCCTGTTTGAACTTTACACTTTTGAATCAGCTCTCCTCTCATCCTTCTAAACTCTAGTGAATATATGCCGTTTAGAACAATCTCTCCTCGTAGCATAGTCACGCCATCACAAGTAACAACCCAGTGAACCTTTGCTGCACTCCCTCGAAGGCAAGAAGACCCTTTCTTATGTAAGACGACCAAAACTGCACACAATACTCCAGGTGTGATTTCACCAAAGTCCTGTATAACTGCAGTAAGACATCCCTACTTCTGAACTCAATTCCACTTGTAATAAAATATATGCCTTCCTAATTGCTTGATACATCTACATGTCTACATTCATCAACTATTGTACAAGGACATCCAGATCCCTTTGTATATCCACACTTCTCATTTCACCATTTAAATAATACCCATCATTTCTACATTTCATACTGGTGTATAACTTGAACCATGCTGTACTACATGTGTTTGCCCACTCAAGTCGACTTGCTTAAATTTAGAAGCCTCTTTGCATCCTCCTTCAATTCACAATCCCAACTAGTTTTATGTCATTAGCAATCTGGAAATGTTTCAGTTGGTTCCCTCATCATATACATATACAGTCAGAGTCATAGAGATGTACAGCATGGAAACAGACCCTCCGGTCCAATCCGTCCATGCCGACCAGATATCCCAACCCAAACCAGTCCCACCTGCCAGCACCCGGCCCATGTCCCTCCAAACCCTTCCTATTCATATGCCCATCCAAATGCCTCTTAAATGTTGCAATTGTACCAGCCTCCACCATTTTCTCTGACAGCTCATTCCATACACGCACCACCCCCTGCGTGAAAAAATTGCCCCTAAGATCTCTTTTATATCTTTCCCCTCTCACCCTAAACCTATGCCCTCTAGTTCTGGACTCCCCGATCCCAGGGAAATTACTTTGTCTATTTATCCTATCCAAGCCCCTCATAATTTTGTAAACCTCTATAAGGTCACCCCTCAGCCTCCGACACACATCTTTCCGATAGGAAGGAGATCAGATTTGCACGCAATATTCCAACAGTGGCCTAACCAATGTCCTGTACAGCCGCAACACGACCTCCCAACTCCTGTACTCAATACTCTGGCCAATAAAGTATATATATTACATATATATGTTTATATATAACATAGACTGATCAGGAAATGACAATGAGAAGAGGGATGGTTAATACAGGACTGAAGGTGTTATATCTGAATGCACGCAGAATAAGGAGTAAGGTAAATGAGCTTGTGGCGCAAATCAAAATTGGTAGATGTGACGTGATGGGCATCACAGGGATGTGGCTGCAAGGGGATCAGGACTGGGAGCTGAATATTCAAGGATATATATCCTATCAAAAAATAAGCAGATGGGCACCTTATTAGTAAGAAGTGAAATTAAATCAATAGTAAGTAACAAAGTAGGGTCAGTTGGTATAGAATCTGTGTGGGTAGAATTGAGGAATCACAAAGGTGAAAAATACCATAGTTGGAGTTTACCTACAGGCATCCAAACAGCAGTCAGGAGCTGGGGCACAAGATATACAAGAGATAGAAAAGATGTGTAGGAAAGGCAAAGCTACAGTGATCATGGGGATTTCAATATGAAGGTGGTCTGGGAAAATCAAGTTGATAGTGGATTGCAAGAAAAGGAATTTGTGGAATGTCTCTGAGATGGCCTTTTGTAGTGGAGCCCACTAGGGAACAGGCAATATTGGATTTAGTGTTGAGCAATGAGGCAGATTTAATAAGGGAGCTTACGGTGATGGAACTCTGAGGAGACAGTGATTGTAATATGATTGAATTTACCCTGCAATTTGAGAGGCAGAAGATAGAATCAGAGGTAACTGTATTACAGCTGAATAAAGACAACTACAGAGGCATGAGAGAGGAGCTGGGTAAAATTGACTGGGAGAGGTACCTAATAAGAAAGACAGTGGAACAACCATGGCAGGAGTTTCTGGGAGTAATTCAAGAGACACAGCAAAGATTCATTCTGAGGAGAAAGCAGCATGGTACAGGGAGGATGAGGCAACCATGGCTGACAAGGGAAATCAGGGATAGCAGAAAAGCAAAAGAGAAAGCATATAATGTGGCAAAGGGAAACCAAAGGATTGGGAAGCTTTTAAAGATCAACAGAAGGCAACAAAAAAAGGAAGAACATTAAAGATGAGGGTAAGCTAGCCAATAACATTAAAGAAACTCTTGCAGTCTTCCTTTGACATATAAAGGGCAAAAGTGGACATCAGACTGCTAGAAAATGCTGGAGAGATAGTAGCAGGGAACAAGGAAATGGCTGAGGAACTGAATAATTACTTTACGTCAGTACTTGTAAGAAACAAGTAATACCCCAAAGATTCAAGAGTGTGAGGGGGCAGAGCTCAGTATGGTGACCCATCACCAAAGAGGAGGTGCTAGAAAAACTGAATGGACTGAAGGTGGATAAATCCCCTGGACCAGATGGACTACACCCCAGAGTTCTAAGGGAGATAGTTGAAGAGACAGTGTAAGCATTAGTGGTGATCTTTCAGGAATTGCTAGAATCAGGAGGGTCCCAGAGGGCTGGAAAATTGCTAATGTGACACCCCTGCTTAAAAAGGGAGTAAGGCAAAATATGGAAATTTACAGACCGATTAGCCTAACCTTGGTTGTGGATCAGATCCTGGAATCCATTGTGAAGGATGAGATTTCTGAATACTTGGAAGTGTATGTAAAATTTAGCAAAGTCAGCAAGGTTTCACTAAGTGGAGGTCATGCCTGACAAATCTTCTAGAATTCTTTGAGGAAGTAATGAGCAGGTTAAACCAAGGAGAGCCAATGGATATTATCTACCTGGACTTGAAGGCCTTTGACAAAGTGCCGCATGGGAGGCCGCAAGGGCCCATGGTGTCAGAGGCAAGGTACTATCATGGATAGAAGCTTGGCTGTCTGGCAGGAAGCAGAGCGTGGGGATAAAAGGGCCCTTCTCAGGATGGCAACCAGTGACAAGTGGTGTGCTGCAAGCTCAGTGTTGGGACAACTTTTCACTGATACATTAATGATCTAGACGAAGGAACTGGGGGCATTCTGGTTAAGCTTGATACAAAGATAGGTAGAGGGACAGGTCACATTGAGGAGGCGGGGATGTTGCAGAAGGATTTGGACAGGTGGACAAAGAAGTGGTACACGAGTACAAAGTGGGAAAGTGCGAAGTCGTGCACTTTGGTAGGAAGAATAGAGGCATGGACTATTTTCTAAATGGGAAGAAAATTCAAAAGTCTGAGTGCAAAGAGACTTGGGAGTTCTCGTCCAGAATTCTCCTAAGGTAAACTTACAGGTTGAGTCAGTAGTTAGGAAGGCAAATACAATGATGGCATTTATTTTGCGAGGATGTGAATATAAAAGCAGGGATGCACTTCTAAGGATCTATAAGGCTCTGGTCTGACCAGATTTGGAGTATTGTGTGCAGTTTTGAGACCCATATTTCAGGAAGGATGTAATGACCTTGGTGCTTGTTCAGAGGAGGTTCACAAGAATGAAAAGCTTAACATATAAGGAACATTTGAGGACTCTGTGTCTATACTCAGTCGAGTTTAGAAGGATGTGGGGTCGGGGGGGGGGGGGTTCTAATTGAAACATACAGAATACTGAGATGATGTTGGGAAGATGTTTCACCTGGGAGGACAGAGTAGGACCCAAGGGCACAGATTTAGAGTGAAGGGAAGACCCTTTAGAACGGAGATAAGGAGAAACTTCTTAACCAGACAGTGGTGAATCTATGGAATTTATTGCCACAGAAGGCTATGGAAGCCAGGTCAATGAGTATATTTAAGACTGAAATAGATTAGATTAGATTTTCTACAGTGTAGAAACAGGCCCTTCGGCCCAACAAGCCCACACCGACCCTCCGAAGAGTAACCCACCCAGACCCATTTCCCTCTGGCTAATGCACCTAACACTATGGGCAATTTAGCATAGCCAATTCACCTGACCTGCACATCTTTGGACTGTGGGAGAAAACCGGAGCACCCGGAAGAAACCCACGCAGACACGGGGAGAACGTGCAAACTCCACACACACAGTTGCCCAAGGCTGGAATCGAACCCAGATCCCGGTGAGGCTGCAGAGCTAACCACTGAGCCATCCTTCCTGCCCCAAGGGATAGGTTCTTGATTGTAAAGGGCATCAAGGGTTATGGGAAGAAAGCAGGAGAAAGGAGTTGAGAAACTTGTCAGCCACGATTAAATGCGGAGCAGACTGGATGGGCTGAATGGCCTAATTTCTGCTCCTATGTCTTATGGTTTCCTATCTATCAACCAATTTTCAATCGATGCCAATGTATTATCCAATCCCATGTGCTTTAATTTTGCCCACTAACCTCTTAATCTTGTGGCACTTTATCAAAAGCATTGTAAAAACCCAAGTACACTACATCTGCTGTTCTCCCTTACCTATTCTACTAGTCACATCCTCAAAACAAAACTCTAGTATATTTGAAAGCATGATAGTTTCTCATAAATCAATGCTGGCTTTGTCCAATCCCATTATGTTTTATAAATGTTCTATTATTAAACTTTCCCCACTGCTGAAGTTTGCCTAACTATTGTATATTTAGCATTTTTCCCTCCCTCTCACCTCGATTATCTGAATGTGATGAGCGGACACCATTTTGTTCGGATAATCAATTATTCCGTTAATCGATTAAAATCCTTTCCTCTGAGTCTGCTCCTCAATCAGGGGACTGCAGCAGCACACAGTGTGAGGCCCTGCCCCCTACTGCCATCAGACACTGCCCCCTACCCCCAAAACTGCACCCCCACTCCCAACCCCGTCTAACACCGCCCCCCCCGCCCCCAACTCCCAAATCCGGTCTAACATCTCCCCCCATCCACAACCCATTCTAACACCTCCCCCCGCCCCCACCCCCAACCCCAATCCCACCCAACACTGCCCCCCCATTCCCAACCTCATACAACACCTCCCTCTGCCCCCAACCCCATATCCCGCCTAACACTACCCCTCCACCCCCAAAACCACCCCACCGTCCCAAACTCCGGCCAACACCGCCGCCCGCCCGCCCCCTCAACCCCATACACACCCGCCCCCTCTCCATGGCAGCTGGACTGGACACCAACAAGACTGCTGCAGTTGCCTTTGTGGGGTAAGTCTCCAAATAGCATGCGCACACACAGACACAGATGCTACTTTTCACTGCACCTTTTTGACCGGTTCCACTTTTACCCTGTACAGGACAATATTGGAGAGATTATGTGGGGAAGGGGGGGTTTATGGAACACCCCTTGTAGAACTCCAGGGAAAGTGCGGGGAGAGAGAGAGGGCAGGTGGTCAGTCATTTGGAGAAGGTGACTCTTTAATCACTGTAAACAAAAGATGCAATCACTGTTGGAAACATGACTTTGATGTAATGTTTCCATCGGAACCTCGAGATCACCTTCAGATAATCCGATTTTTGGATAACTGGTATTCGGATAATCGAGGTTCCTCTGTAGTGGGGTTACATTTGCCACCCTCCAGCAGATCAGTCATCAAACCTCAGATAAGCAAGAAAGAAAAATAATCTATGTACTCCGCCTCAAAAGTATTCAATGACCTTTCCTTCATTATTCTCTTGTGAAGATTAGATTACATTACAGTGTGGAAACAGGCCCTTCGGCCCAACAAGTCCACACCGACCCGCCGAAGCGCAACCCACCCATACCCCTACATTTACCCCTTCACCTAACACTATGGGCAATTTAGCATGATCAATTCACCTGACCACATCTTTGGACTGTGGGAGGAAACCGGAGCACCCGGAGGAAACCCACGCAGACACGGGGAGAATGTGCAAATTCCACACAGTCAGTCGCCTGAGGCGGGAATTGAACCCGTGTCTCAGGCGCTGTGAGGCAGCAGTGCTAACCACTGTGCCACCGTGCAGCCCATAAGTGAGTTCCAAAGTTACGTTTTTTTTTAAACATAACCTAAAGCTTCCTGAATATTTCAGTCATTCAGAATATTCTTGATACTCAACGTCTGTTTGAGGTTTAACGGATTGAGTTCCAATTCTTTCCAGAATTACAGATTAAAAAGTTCTCAATATAAAACGGGTCTGTCAGAGCGAAGTAGGAATGGGAGAAGTCCCTTAAGCTGATTTTGTGAATAAATTACATCATTGTTGACCTACATCTCAACCATATTCAGCTGCCTTTTTTTTCCCATATCCCTTGGTATTTTTGCTCAAAGTCTATTATCTCAGCCTTGAAAGTTCCATATGCCTCCAGACTCTACAGCCTTATAAAAGGACTGAATTCCAGATTTCAACTCTCCTTTCATATGGACAATTGCTTCCTGATTTCACTCCTTAATAGCCTACAACAATGCACAAATTTCTTGTATCTGGCCTAATAACTCACTTCACTTTTTTTTTTAAAAAAGCCCTGAAAATCATCCATAACCTTATAAACATGTCAAATGTGGTCTGTGTGTACATAAACTGTTTTCATTATTTACCATACCAAGCTCTTCAAACATCTTTTGGAAGTCCAAACAAAATGTATCAATAGGTATGCCCCTATTCATTATGTTTGTAACATTGTTAAACAAAATTAACTAGATTATTCAAACATGAAGGCAAAAGCAAATTACTGTGAATGCTGGAAACTCGAGAAGAACAGAACATAGCATTTCTGGTGAAAGATTAAACCTAAAATTTTAACTTTGTTTCTTTCTTCAGAGATACTCCCTGACCTGCCAAGTATTTCCAGCCTTTTCTGCTTTTATTTACTGAAATAGGTTGACTTTCTTTTTAGATACGTTAGAACTATGTAAAGTCAGTTACATTTATGTAAACCTACAGATGGGAAATAAACCAAATTAATTTGTGTTTTATAATGTTCAAATTTTCTTAATGGACTGTATATGCTCAATACTGCAATCTGGCACATTAATTAGACACAGAGATTTAGAAATTAAGAAGCACAGCTGTACAAGTTCAGCAACAGGAGGGGACTTCAATCATTTCAACCTGTTCCTTTCAGTTCTGATCTGAACTCTAGAGTTACCCAGATACACAGTTTTAAATCTGCATGAATGAGGCCTGTGCATCAAGGACACCTGTCCCACTAAATCTACGTAAAATATCAGCTGTACATATCTCACAAAAAAGCAAGCTGTTCCCTTTCTAAATCTAAAAACACAGTACTGAGAGAATGTGGTGCTGGAAAACCACAGCAGGTCAGGCAGCATCCAAGGAGCAGGAGAATCGACGTTTTGGGCATAAGCTGACTTTCCAGCACCACACTCTCGACTGATCTCCAGCAGCTACAGTCCTCACTTTCTCCTAAAAACACAGTACCCCATACATCAGGTGGTTAGTCTATTGCACATTTCTGACAGGATGTCGTGCAAGCCCAATCTTGAGAAACACAAACAGTGAAGCACAAGTGACTTAAAGAGATGTATAAACTATGTACTGGGCCTATTTATTCAACTTAGCCCAATACTTCTACAGATCGTCCTAAATTTGTAATCTGTCACTAAATCATAGAAGTTACAACACAAAGATTTTCACCCTATCTATGGCAGGTTTCTGCCACAGCAACTCAGCTAAACCTACAATACCACTACTGCCCTATCATCCTGCAATTTCTTTTCTTTTAAAATGATTAGCAATTTTCTTTTGAAGTCATGATTGAATCTGCCTACTACTTTCATGGGAAATACTTTGAACACAATGAACACTCACTGTGAAAAAAGGTTTTACTTCATGTAATCTTCGATTCTCTTGCCAACCACCTTTAATCAGTGTCCTCTGGTTCTCAGCCTTCCTGATAATGGGAACAGTTTTCCTAGAAGTGGATCCAGCAATATCCCCTTGCTCTTCAGAAGTATTCAATCCTGAACATACAAATACTCTTTTACTCTGTTTTTTATACTGTTTCTATCCTAGTCTACATGAGGATAATTATAATTAGCTTGTTAAAACTGCTTTATAATTGCTGCACTTCTCTGCCATTTCCTTGCCATTTTTTTCTATATCTTTCTCACATGTTGATGGCCTATAGATTACATACCATAGTGTTATTATATCTACGGTTTCCTAGCTTTAACCACTTAGATTCTGTCTGCAATTTCTTTAGGATATCTTCTCTCCAGCACTGTAACATCAGTACAAACTTCTAAGAGCACTAATCACCAGACTGCTGCTCTCATATTGACATTGTTTACTTTTTTAATATGCCCAGCATCTGCCCCTCATCTGTCTGGGCCTAACTTCTGATGGTGAAGGCCTCAAATGTGCAGCAACCTTTAACGCAGCTGAATCCTTGTGGTGTAAAATGGTCAGGGAAACCAAGCCACACCTTTTTATTAAGGAGCAGTATTCTAGTAAATTTCATTTTTATTTTTTCCAGAGTGGGAGCTAGGTCAGCAATTGCAAGCTAGGTCAGTAATTATTGCCCATCACTAATTGCTCAGACTGTTGACTACATTGCTCTGGGTCTGGACTCATGCGTAGACCAGAGAAAGAAAAGAGCCAGATTTCCTTTCCTAAAGGGCATTAATGAATAGATGAGTTTTTACGACAATTAGCAATGGTCACATGGTCAGCATTAGGTCAGCACTTTATTCTAGATTATTATTGAATTCGAATTTCACCGTTCCATGGTGAGATTCAAACTCCCGTCTCCAAGTCATTTACTAACACACTGAACAACGGACATTTAAACAGCTTTAAAGTGTCTTAGTGAACAAGTTAGAGTCAGTTTAGTGGGTAAAGGGAGAGGAAGTGAGATAAATGGGTCGGGGGCAATGTGGTAAGGAGCAGCATAAATAGGGTGCAAGGTTGGCAGGTTGGGACTAGATAGAGTTTGGGTATTGATGTTATGGATCACTGAGGAATTGGGCCAGGTCTTGGGGCTGAGGCTCATTTAAGGGGGGAGTAAATATTGTCCAAGAATGGAACATATGGGCCATCACCACTCCCTCCCTTCCCTCAAAATCAGGTTGGAGGATTCAGGACTCAGAAGTTGGGTCCGGAGAGAGCCATGAACGCATGGTACAATCTTCTGGGAGGCCTTCCAATTGGCTGCCTCAGTGCTCATTATTAGATTAGATTAGATTAGATTACAGTGTGGAAACAGGCCCTTCGGCCCAACAAGTCCACACTGACCCGCCGAAGCGAAACCCACCCATACCCCTACATTTACCCCTTACCTAACACTATGGGCAATTTAGTATGGCCAATTCACCTGACCCTGCACATCTTTGGACTGTGGGAGGAAACCGGAGCACCCGGAGGAAACCCACGCAGACACGGGGAGAACGTGCAAACTCCACACGGTCAGTCGCCTGAGGCGGGAACTGAACCCGGATCTCTGGCACTGTGAGGTGATCTCTCTATGCAGCAGTCAAAAATCAGGTAGACAGAAGCTCTGGAGCCTAGGCAGTCTCATGGAGCTGTGGTGCATTTCTGAGACAATATGGGCACATTCTTGAAAGTATGGGTGTCAATAAAAAAAAATTAAAGCCAAGGCTATTACGTCTTTGGAGCAGAGGGGAAATCCCTTAAACAGATTTACCTGAACCATGGGTACAGCTTGCCTGCCTGAGGTCTTGTTATTGGGGCATGGAGTCTCTGGCCTAGTTGGCCTCCTGGAAGGCCATTCCCTGAAGATAACAGTTTTGAGAATACAGTTGAAAAAGCATATTAGATTCATAGATAGAAGCAATGTATACAAAGGAGTTAAGTTGTACTGAACCTTTACAATAAGTTGATTATACTCCAACTAGAGTTTTGCACCCAGTTCAGATCACCACTATTCAGGAAAAAGTGCATTCAGACATTTCAGGGAGATAGGGTTGTAACAGAGCGTGGAAAGGCCGGACTGCTTGTCCGTGAGGCAAAGGAGCTTAGGGGAGGTTTGATAGGGATGTAAAGATCGTGAAAAGTTTACACAGTAAAATAAATGGGAAAAGATTCTTCCCATTAGATGATGTTGCAAGAACAGGACAGAGATTTAAGTTTCAGTCCCTTTCAGCCAGGAATATTTATAATTCTGCCCTTTTTTGAGCCAAATGTGATGTTAAAGGGTGAATTTGCTCTGCTGACCTGCAGGAAATTGGATGTCGCGAAGCTAGGGTGGTATGCCTCTGTCTTAGATGTAGAACGTAAGGAATTTACATTCCCATCCAGAGCCATTTGCATGGCCATTTATGAAATGTGTCATGCTGGAAAAACACAGCAGGCCAGGCAGCATCCGAAGAGCAGGAGAATCTACGTTTCAGGCATAAGCCCTTCTTTCCTGAAGAAACATCAATTCTCCTGCTCCTCAGATGCTGCCTGGCCTGCTGTGTTTTTCCAGCACGACATATTTCAACTCTGGTACTCCAGCATCTGCAGTTCACACTTTCTCCTACATTTCCTAGTTATTCAGAGTAAAAGAATTACATTACCATCCCCTATTCAGAGATCAATAAGAACATTACAATTAAAATTCTGACTACTTTCTGCAGTTAAAAAACACTTTACAACAGATCTGACCATTAAGGGATGATTTATATTACATTGTTTCTGGAAATGATGCGCTCACTGCACTGTGGCATGTGACTGAGGGGGAATGGCTAGAGATTGTCCTGTGGGTATTACTGACTAATGTGAAACTCTTGTACTGTATAAAGGAAGGACTGGTCCTTTTGTTTAGAGAGATCTTTGACATGGCCCCGCAAGTCCTTCGAACTGTGTTAAAGGTTCCTCTAGAAAGCTTGTACTTGCTTAATAAAATTTTGATTGTTCACAGAAGTTGGCGTGTTGCAGTTGCATCAAGGGTGTAAAATTCTCAAGAAAAAAGAACCTAACACAAGTATCTGTAGGTTAGGTGAATTGGTCATGCTAAATAGTGTTCAGGGATGTGTGGGTAGGTTATTCTTCAGAGGGTTGGTGTGGACTTGTTGGGCCGAAGGGCCTGTTTGCACACTGTAGGGATTCTATGATTCTATCGGTCATCGCACTAACATCATATCCCCCATGACCATCTGCATCTGCAGTTCACTAATCTATTTATCACAATATGCAACATACATGTACAGTATCTAAATTATATTTTGGTGTATCCCTCTTACATTAATCTTGTGTAAAGTTTTATTGTGTCTTACCTTAGAGGCATCGGTCTCTCCCAGTTCTTTGTGCACATTGTTACTTCCTGGTTCCCATCCTCCATTCTCAACAGCAGCAGCAAACTCTCCCACTTGCTCCCATATCTGTTCAAATACTCCCTGCACAGGTCCCATCACTTACAGTCCTAATGTCCCAGGAATCTAAAGCCCTCCATCCTGCACCATCACTTCACACTTGCACTCATCTGCTCTATCCTACCAATTCTATACTGACTGGCGCATGGTACCAAGAGTAATCCAGAGATTATTACCTTTAAGGCTCTATTTACTGTTCGTATTTCCATCGACATCACTGTTAACATTGGAGACAACAAAACAATGCAATTCACTAATGTGACTGCAACAACACAGTCTGCTGCCTAATTCTAGAATCCCGATCACTACTCCCTTTAAAATCTTCTTCCAGCCCACCTGTACAACTGATCCAGCTATGTGCTGTGGTTTGGCTGCATTTGCAGAGAAACTAATCACTCTCATCAATATTCCTGTTGGAAACTGAAACACACTTTGGGTTCTTCTGCACTAATTGCATGCTCCTCCTTTATTACTTAGCCATTGCTTATTTCCTCTCTGCTACACCCCGTTTAAGCTGCAGAATGACCACATCCAAAACTGCTGTTCACATAACTTCCAGCCTCACAGATACACTGCAGCTGCTCAAGCTCCTAAGACCTTCCTGCACATAATGAAATCCAATCTGCAGTAGTATGGCACACTGCAAGCCCAGAAGTTGCATACACTAATAAGACCTTGCTCTTTGTAAACAAAAAGATGATATCTACATATACACCATACCTAGTCAAACTCAATAAAATAGATAGCTGTCATCCTTTTCTCAGGAAAATACCTTGATCAGTCAAGTCAACTAATCTAGTTTAAATTAAAAAAAAGCTTAGCAGTTAACTGGCTGCTATCACATTGCTGTAATCTCTATGGCAAAACCTCTACCAGAGTCCACTGGATATCCAATCAGGACTCTCATTTCAAAGTACAAATGATGTCTTCCCTTTTAGGATTTCTTGGAAGTATTCTTGATGAGTGCAAAATAAATAGTTTCAACAAAAAAGTCTTTCTACAGCAATAATCAAATTCCATATCATGAAATGACTTTAAAGGACTTAAAAATAATCTGAAGACTATTTTAAATAAGGAGTTGACAGTTGCTTCTCTGGTCTAATGTCACTATTTCAGAAGGAGTTAGTTTAATTTTTTTTAAACTTATCTTTTATTATGTCTATTTCTCAGATGTTATATTGAGGTCCGTTTGACATGGCAATCTCGGTACTCAAATACTAACAAGATATTTCATGGTTTTCAGACAGAAAGGCCAAATAATCTGATGCTATCCTGTTCAACAGATGACAGTCACGAAACTATAGGGCCAGAAAAAGAAAACACACTTACTTACTAAAGTGAGACCAAGTAGAGGATACAAAAATGTGAAGGAATGAAGCAGCCCACATACACAGGCAATGTTTGTATGATCTCAGCACAACTCAAACACACCAGAGTCCCACACAAAGACAAGGCTCTACTGTGGTAGAAATTATGCTGTCATCAAATGCACCCACTCTTGGGACTTAAAGCTGTAACTGGGCTAGTTACAAATCAGAAAAAGACAAACCAATATCCTCCATTAGTCTGAACACATCAGTCCCAGGACAGAAAATAACCATCTGAGCAGAAATTATACAAATGCCATAACACTTGTATGTTGTACCAAGAACCAGGTCAAAAACCCAGAAGTCATTGCTCCATCATTAGCAAAGACTGAACTTTTGAGCCCCTGTTGGCAACGAAACGGTTTAAAAAATATGAACAGTTTCCTGCTAACTCCCAGCAGACTGATCCGATTCTACACTACAGACAGATCTCATACTCCTGTTCGCTTTCCCCACACAAATCAGACATTCCTGCTCTCTTGCTCTCATTTTCTTGTGCTCCAATGTAAGTTGATCTTACATTCCCCAAGTACTTTCACAGGACTTTTCAGAATGCTATTATCAATCACCACTTAAGACTAGGTAGTCCATGTTTCAATAACTTTGTTATAAATTTCTACAGCCTCATTTGCAATGACGACCTTCAAATTACTACCTCGTTTTCATAACAATATAGAAATAGCACTAGCAGTAAACCTTATGGCTAGTCCAGTGTCATCTGCCATTCAATACAATCATGAATGAGGGTGCATCCAAAATAGAAAATTCCAAAGATTAAGAATTCTTTCAGTGAAGTATTTCTTACTCCAGTCCTAAACAATCAGCCTTTATCTTGATAATGTATTTCTGTGCCTCGATTCTAGGAAGGGGGTCACTAATGTAGATTCTAGATCTTTAGACGGTAATTCCTGATTCTGGACTCCTCAGTCTTGGGGAACATCTTGCATTCACCTGGTTTAGTCCAGTTATAATTTTTTAGTTTTCTGGAGATTCCCTCCTTCATTCTTCAAAACTCTAAATGCCAGTGAATATAGTCCTTATTGATTCAGTCTCTCTACATATCCAAGACAGAGTTTGATAAACCTTTGTGGTGCTCCCTGCATAGGCAGAACGTCCTTCCTCAGTTAAGGAGGCCAAAACCGCACACAATACCCCAGGTATTGTCTCTTCAAAACCCTTTTCAATTGTACTAAAAGACATCCCTGCTCCTTTACTCAAATCCTTGTAATATAGAGTCAAGTTGAGTGCTGAAGCACACTTGCAAATAACATGCATTACAGAATTGGTGCTGCTAGTAATAGTAACAATGCACCTCTTCGAGTGTCTTTCTGCTATACCAGAATTCTGTTTACTGGGAATTGTAATCCTGTAAGGCTACCTTGTTGATTCCGAATTGCCTCAATTTCTCCAGCCATAAAATTCCCATTAAAACACATTTGAGATACTCCAAGTGAAAATGGGTTTTACTATAATTGGTGTAAATTAATTAAAAACTTTTGAAATCAAACACTAATCATTCTCTTTAAAGTTGCTAGCACAGACTGAGGATTAACATAGACACTAGCTCACCACAGGTAAAGCTTCCATAAATAGTTCACCATTAACAATGACAGGTGTGAGACACCAAAATATTCCAGCCAGTATGAAATTAATACGCATGCAACAAAATCCAGTATATCTGTTGACTTGAGAAATAGCTGTGAAAATGAATTGCGTACTAGAAGAACCTCAATAACACTCCAAAAAACTGCAAAATTCATGTAAGCATTCTATTATTGGTTGGGAGAGCGAGGTCATCTTTTAAACAGTATTGTTGCAAGAAACTTGAGCAGTATTAATGATAAAGGGCTGCAGAGAATTATGATGGAGAAAACTGACTAAACTGAGATTACTTTACCAGTTTCCATCACACACACATTAAGATTCACTTTTTTGTAGACAATGGTTAACTTTGAGTGTCTTTCCCAGTTTCACGATACACCAAGTTTCTAAAGTATTCCAGCTGAAAGGATGATTGGTGAGAAACAACCTTGGCAATTAGTGGCGTAATTCTTATTATGCAGTTCTCAAGCATCAAATACAGCATGGAAACAAGGCAGAAATAAATTGACATGAACAGATATAGTACTGGAGTTGTGGATAGTGACAAAGGATGTAGTAGGTTGCAGCGAGACATAGATAGGATGCAGAGCTGGGCTGAGAGGTGACAAATGGAGTTTAATGTGGACAAGTGTGAGGTGATACACTTTGGATGGAGTAATCGGAATGCAAAGTACTGGGCTAATGGTAAGATTCTTGGGAGTGCAGATGAGCAGAGAGATCTTGGTGTCCATGTACACAGATCCCTGAAAGTTGCCACCCAGGTTGACAGAGTTGTTAAGAAGGCATACAGCGTTTTGGCCTTTATTAATAGAGGGATTGAGTTCCGGAACCAGGAGGTTATGCTGCCGCCGTACAAAGCTCTGGTACGGCCACACTTGGAGTATTGTGTACAGTTCTGGTCACCACATTATAAGAAGGATGTAGGAGCTTTGGAAAGGGTGAAAAGGAGATTTATTAGGATGTTGCCTGGTATGGAAGGAATGTCTTACAAGGAAAGACTGAAGGCCTTGAGGCTGTTCTCGTTAGAGAGAAGAAGGTTGAGAGGTGACTTAATAGAGACATACAAGATAATCAGAGGGTTAGATAGGGTGGACATGGAGAGCCTTTTTCCAGGTATGGGGACGGCAAACACAAGGGGACACAACTTGAAAATGAGGGGAGATAGGTATAAGACAGATGTCAGAAGTAGTTTCTTTACTCAGAGTAGTAAAGGTATGGAATGCTTTGCCTGCAACAGTAGTAGATTCGCCAAGTTTAAGTGCATTAAAGTCGTCATTGGACGGGCATATGGACATATATGGAATAGTGTAGGTGGGATGGGCTTCAGATTAGTATGACAGGGCGGCACAACATCGAGGGCTGAAGGGCCTGTACTGCGCTGTAATGTTCTATGTTCTACGTACTACACTTGATCTTAGCCAAAACACTGAGAAGCAATAGATTAAAGGTACTGAACTTCCCATTGACAACAAGATGAATAAACAGAGCAAAGGAAGTAAGAAGAACCAGTCAAAAGACTATTTAAAAAGAAGCATCACAACATAGAATCTAGCAATTGTGAAATTAAAGTGGCACTATAATCCAATATCGTGTGATTTTTGACTTTGGCCACCCCATCCAACACTGGCACCTCCATATCATGACAACCTAAGGAAGTCTACAGGCAACAACAGCAATGAGGCAGAAGTGGAAGACAAAATCAGAACTGGAACCAGGTATACAATAGATATGGAGGCTATGATTACTGAGTATAACAACCTATCTGTTCCAGATATTCTCCAGAATATAGTACTTACAATGGTCAGCAGAGCAACTATGAGAAGGCATCTAGAGGTGCAGGCGGTCAGCAGAATAACTACCAACTATACTAAAAGAAAAATCGATGTAGTTACCCCACTGCAAGTGGAAAAACAGGAACATAAGCATCAGTGTACAAGAATAACATGTCAAGAGAAAATGCTAAATCTGAAAGCATCTTTGTTTCTCTTTTAGGATATTTATGTACCACATTAAATCTGAAACCAAACATATATAGTATATAAAGATTTTTTTTATGTTGTAGTCACTTCACTTTGTTGTGTGTGTTACTTATTCCTGGAATAATTGCTGCTATTTGGTGTAGATACATCCACAGTGCTGATAGTGCCCTTGCGGACTGTCGTAGTATATCTACCTCTGGGCCAGGAGGCATGGGTTCAAATCCTACCTGCTCCAGAGGCAAGTAATAAATTCTTTGAACAGGTTGATTAAAATATCAAACCCAGAGTGCTGATGGTGGCTCTTAGGGACATTACCACAATGCCACACCTTTGAACCAGGAGATGTGGGTTCAAGACCTTCTCCAAAGATGTGTTATTATATTTTAATCAACCTGCTCAGTAATGTATCAAATTCACAGCGCTGATGGGGTTTTTTGGGGCACAGTGATAATGACCCCATCTTTTATCCAGGAGATATGCGTTCAAGTTCAGCCACCGAAGTTCCATGGAAAACAGCCCTAGCTTATTCAGCCTCTCCCAATAGCTCAAACCCTCCAAACCCTGGCAACATGCTTGTAAATCTTTTCCAAATCTTTTCAAGTTTCACAACATCCTTCCTACAGGAAGGAAATCAGAATTGCACATAATATTTCAAAACTTGAACCCTGATAGAGGTTTATAAAATCGTGTGGGGCATGAATGGGGAAAATAGACAAGGTCTTTTCCACAGGGTGGGGGAATCCAGAACAAAAAGACATATTTACGGTGAGAGGGGTACGATTTAAAAGGGACTGTGGTGAAACGGTTAAAAATTATGTCCCAATACATGTGTGAATCTAACCGGAATGGAGGTGTTGCTTAGTCCCGTGTGAATCTTATTACACACCTCCCCGTGTGAATCTTCTTATCTGTATGTAACCAGAATGGAATGTGTTTTTTAGCCTTGCTCTGCTGTTCACATGAATGTTTATATCTGGAAAAGAGTATATCAGCTGGAAAAGTCTCCAGTTCGGTGAGTCTGCTCCGGGGTTACGTTTAACCGCCGAGCGTGGGTTGTTGGCAACCGCTCTACGAGAACTGACGGCTCCCAGTTCCGGTAACATGTAGAGTGAGTATAAGCCAGACCCGTTGTTTGGACCTGGTTGTGGCGACGCTGCGGGGAATAAAATGCCCATATTCTAGCAGACTCGCCTCTTGGTCGTTTGTTCTGTGTCAGACTACTCTCCTACGAACCTGACCTTGAGAATTTTTTAAAACAGGGACCCAAGAGTCAACTTTTTCACACAGAGGGTAGCATGTGTATGGAATGAGCTGCCAGAGGAAATAGTGCAGGCAGTACAATTACAACATTTAAAAGGCATCTGGATGGGTAAAAAAAAATAGAAAGGTTTTAGAGGGTATGGGCCAAGTGCTGGAAATTGGGACTAGTTTAAATTTAGGATATCTGGTCAGCATGAATGAGTTGGACTGAAGGATCTGTTTTCATGCTGTACATCTCTATAACTCTAAGTCCCACCTACTCCAAACATGTGTTATTGCATCTCTGAACAAGTTGATTAAAATACCTCCATAGTGCTGACAGGAAGGAAGCTGCAGGATTTTGAGCCAATGACAGTGAGGGAAGAGTGATACATTTCTAGTCAGGATGGTATGGAGATTTTGGGAAGGCGTTGAGGTGGTTGTGATGTTCCCATGCATCTGCTGCCCTGTTTTCCTAGACGATATAAGTCACAAGTTTGGAAAGTACTGCCAAAACAACCTTGTTGGACAGCTGGAATTCAACAAACGCAATCCAGTAGATGTGTGCGACCAATGTGTGCTACTGGAGGAAGTGTATCTTAGAACCAGAATTTGAAGGGTGTTCCGGGATATGTGGGTTCTGTGTTTACACAATTAGTGAGCAACTTCCAGGGATGGGGATTTCAGTTTCTAAGATGACCAAACAAAGAAAATCTGAAGCAGAGAGCACACCTCCACTGGTCAACTTCTATTCTTTAACCAATGTCACCTAAAGAGATTAATTGGTTATTTTTTCACTGTTGCTCATGGAACCTTGCTATTTGAAAGAAGACCATCAAGTTTGCCAACATAACAGCAATACTTTTTTTTTGACAGATCAATGCCTTGGAATATCCTGATATACTGAGCAAATCTTTTCTTTACTCATATTCATGAGTATGGCAACTGATGAGATGGCTAATGCAAATTTGTATAATTGGACAGTGTGTGGGCTGAAGCTTCTTGCTCTATGTCTAGATTTGCTTGCATTTTTGCGCCAGTATTTTCACATGTCTGAAAAGCATCAGCAGTAATGTACCAATGAGAGTTGTGATACACCTCATAATTCTGTTACAATGAATAATTAATGTTAGCACACCTCACCTGAGACCACACCTATAAAAATAAGCATTTTGTCCCAAACGTCACTGCTGGGCTTCAAATTAAGAAAAACAATTTACTGAAAAACCCAGGCAAAATGCCAGGTTTCTCGTTGCTGTTGGGGGAAAAAAAACCCAGAAAGGTTGGCTTGGAAATGAATGTGAAAGGTGTCTGAAAATGGTTTGTGAAACACACCCCACCTGGTAGCCAGTAAGGTTGGGCAACATTACTGAAATTCATAGCATTCTAATGGCATACTGCACATGCAGTCATCTGGCAAGGTGAATGCCATTTATTTTCATCACTAACATATTCAAGTTACTAACAGACATTTAAAAAGAGAAAGAGCAACAATTCATCACAAAATAAACTAAATTTGTCTGGCTACTGAAAACACCAGATCAACTTAGTTGACTAAATTTTTCAAATTAAAAGGGTCTTCTTTGCTCATACATTCCAATGTTATCCACTTAAAGTGCTTGTTGTGGTCATCAAGAGTGTTTGCACAGCAAAACATACAAAACAGTCTGCAATGACATATGCAGTAACAGAACGCATCTGCAGAATGTGTGCACATGGAGCTGCACAACCTTATTTTTATTCCACCAATACTTGTCCCATAGTAACTCTAACGAATCACTGGCATAGAGTGCATTAAACATAGTATATTCAACTTTACGCTGTTAGTCACTGTCTATGTATAGTTATCACAACACCGACTTACAGCTCCAATAAGATTAGATTAGATTACTTACAGTGTGGAAACAAGCCCTTCGGCCCAACAAGTCCACACCGACTCGCTGAAGCGCAACCCAGCCAGACCCATTCCCCTACATTTATCCCTTCACCTAACACTACGGGCAATTTATCACGGCCAATTCACCTAACCTGCACATTTTTTTGGATTGTGGGAGGAAACCGGAGCACCCGGAGGAAACCCACGCAGTCATGAGGAGAATGTGCAAACTCCACACAGGGTCGCCTGAGCGGGAATTGAACCCAGGTCCCTGGCGCTGTGAGGCAGCAGTGCTAACCACTGTGCCACTATACCGCCCACTATGACTGATACATCAAAACTCCAGAGAGAAAGAACACGATGGTCCATCAGTCTTGAATCATCCAGCACTAAAATTCTAATTAAGTTTTGAACAAAGGATCACTAGCTGAGTTCATACTTTAGGGCTATTTGTCCAGAGTCCAAAGAAAGAATTCAATGAGTTCTATTTTTAATTACAATTCAAATCCAAATCACCTCCCCAATAGAATGAATTTAACTTCTTGCTAGATATGTTAACTGGGCCTGAATCAACTCATTTTCAAAAATCCTCCCCGTGTGCCCACATCTCATGTAAAAGCCTTGAACCTTAATGGAAACGTGTGAATTTCATTCCTCTGTCCTCTACATCCAAGTCAGTAATGGACCAGGGCTGGAGTGTGGGAACAAGAGTTCAGTTTCAAGCCTCATCTTCTATTAGGAATACTTTAGGAACCGCTTTGTACGACATACGTATGAATTAGGAGCATGAGCAAGTCCATTCAGCCCCGTGACCCTGCTCCACTACTCAGTACTATCATAGCTGATCTGATTGTAACTTCAAATCTTCTTTCCCATCTACCCCTTACAGCCTTTTGCCCTTTTGCTTAAAAAGAATGTCTATGCCTTCAAAATATTCAAGAATGCAGCTTCTGTCACTTTTTCAGGAAGAGTTCCAAAAATCAAGACCTGGTGAGAAAAAGATTTGCCTCACCTCTGCTTTAAACAGCGATCTCTGATTTTAAACAGTGGCCGCTAGTTCAAGATTCTCCCATAACAGGAAACATCTTCTTCATATTTAGCCAATCCAGAACCTTATAAATTTCAATCAAATCAACACTTGCTTTTCCAAACCTCAGTGTACACAAGCCTAGCCTGTCCAGCCTTTCCTCATAAGATAACTCCCTATTCCAGTTATTAGTTCAGAGAGGGTTTACTGAACTATCATGGTGTGCTTTTCCAGCACCCCACTTTTCGACTGCATACTTGAGTGCACAATACTCCAGATGTGATCTCACTAATGCCATACATGCCTGAAGCATAACCTCATTTTTGTATTCAATTGCCCCATATAAATAACATTCTATTAGCTTTCTCAATTACTTTCTGTAGCAGCATACTAATTTTCTTTATGATTAATGCAGATCATTTTACATCTCAGAGTTCTGCAATCTCACACCATTAGATAATATGCTTTTTCTTCAAAATGGACAATTTCACATTTTCCATGTTGTACTTTGTTTGCTACATGATTACCACTCACTGCATTAATCTAGTTAAAAATCACACAATACCAGGTTATAGTCCAACTAGTGCTTCCAATTAAACCTTTTGGACTATAACATGGTGTTGTATGATTTTTAACTTTGTACACTCCAGTCCAACACCGGCATCTCCAAATCATACATTAATCTATATCTTATTGCAGCCTCCTTATATCTTCTTCACAATTACTTTCCAACCCATCTTAGGTCATCAAAAATTTACATTTCTATCCCTTCATCCTGAGATGTTAAAGGGTGAATTTGTTTTGCTGACATGTAAGAAATTGGATGTCCTGGGGGGGGGCGCGGGAGAAGGAGGGGGGTGTTTTTATCTTGCAGGCAGGATGTGACAATCTAATCATAGTTTAGATCAAAGTGGTGCTGGAAAAGCACAGCAGGTCAGGTAGCATCCGAGAAGCAGGGAAAATCGACATTTCGGGCAAAAGCCCTTCATCAGGATGGGCTTTTGCCCAAAACATCGATTTTCATGCTCCTCGGATGCTGCCTGACCTGCTGTGATTTTCCAGCACCACTTTGATCTAAACTCTGGTTTCCAGCATCTGCAGTCCTCACTTTTGCCCAATCTAATCATATTCTAATGCTGCAATTTAAGGAATAGGAGAAAATGCAGACTGCAGATGCTGGAAAAGCATAGCAGGTCAGGCAGTTTAAGGAAATAACCTAATCACACACCGTTTTAAGGGAACAGCCTAATCTCACACCATTTTTTGGGTGGCATGTGGGAAGTGGCAGGGGATCAGAAATTAGCTAGCTGAAAGAAGACAGAGGGTGGTGGTTGATGTGAAATATTCATCCTGGAGTTCAGTTACTAGTGAAGTACTGCAAGGATCTGTTTTGGGGTCCACTGTTTGTCATTTTTATAGGTGACCTGGATGAGGGCATGGGTTAGTAAACCTGCAGATGACACTAAGGTCAGTAGAGTTGTGGATAGTGCCGAAGGATGTTGTAGGTTACAGAGAGACATAAATCAGCTGCAGAGCTGGGCTAAGAGGTTGCAAATGGAGTTTAATGCAGCAAAGTGAGAGGTGATTCACTTTGCAAGGAGTGACAGAATGCAGAGTACTGGGCTAATGGTAAGTAAGATTCTTGGTAGTGTAGATGAGCAGAGAGATCTGTGTCCGGGTACACAGATCCTTGGAAGTTCCACCCAGGTTGATAGGGTTGTTAAGAAGGCATACAGTGTGTTAGCTTTTATTGGTAGAGGGATTGAGTTTCAGAACCATGAGATCATGCTGCAGCTTTACAAAACTTTGGTGCGGTCACATTTGGAGTATTGAGTACAGTTCTGGTCACCACATTATAGGAAGGATGTGGAAGCTTTGGATAGGGTTCAGAGGAGATTTACTAGGATGTTGCCTGGTATGGAGGAAGGTCTTACAAGGAAAGGCGAGGGACTTGAGACTGTTTTTGTTAAAGGGAACGTGGTCGAGAGGTGACTTAATTGAGACATAAAAAGATAATCAGAGTGTTAGATAGGGTGGACATTGAGAGCCTTTTTCCTCCAATAGTGATGGCGAACAAGGGGACATAGCTTTGAATTGAGGGGTGTTAGATATAAGAAAGATGTCAGAGGTAGTTTCGTTCCTGAGAGCAGTAGGGACTTTGAATGTACTGACTCCAACAGTAGCAGACTCACCAACTTTCAGGTCATTTAAATGGTCATCGGATAGGCATATGGACAAGAATGAAATAGTGTAGGTTAGATGGGATTCAGATTGGTTCCACAGGTTGGCGCAGAGGGCCGAAGGGCCTGTACTGTGCTGTAATGTTCTATGTTTCTATGATCGCCTGCGTGACGGTAACGTGAGACGCATGGGCCCACGAGGCAAGATTTACCTTAATCTCTCTCACTAACCTATTAATCAGTTGACTTCTCGTCCCCTAGGACTTTGTAGTGATGGAATCTTGGAGATAACGTATGCATTGGTATGCGAACGATTTCATCCCAGGGAGGTTAGAGTCCCCTAATAGTAGGATTTGAGGCCCCAGAACATCGTAGTTATCCTTTATCTTACGTACTGTGTCTGTCTCAATCACCCTGCCTTAAACTGGTTCAGAGGGAAAATCCCCCACATAAATGTTAGGACCCTGAAGGGTGTAGAGACCAAGGATACTGAACTAGTTTATAGAGATAAGTTAGAAAGTTGAGACTTTTAAAAAAAAATGGGACAGTTGCTGGATAAGTCAGATGTTGGAACCCTTGCAACAATTATGCCAGGATGACCCCCGAAATGAGGAATGGTTCAGGTTCCTGTCAGGATGTTTGAATAAAAAAAAATTGGGAAAAGAAATTTGGCCAATAGGAGGAACTTGGGACATAGATAAATGTTTAAAAGCATTTGGAATTTGGAAACGTAATACAGGGACTAAATGGAAAACTTTTAATATCAGTGTGGAGAAGGACTGCCGAGGAAATAACGAATAAATCTAAACAGGCCAGCTGGGAGAATAACACAGGTCAAACAGGGATCAGAGTGTGTGATCATAAGGGAAACCCTAAGCCTTGGGAGGTACTGAAGAGTCAGTGTGAGGATTATGATAGAGATAGAAAACAGGAAAAACTGAGAATGGAGAGGAAAATTAAAGGAATCAGGGTTCAAACGCCAAGCTGGACTATCGAGTGGGAATAAAATTAAGGTACCCCCTGACATGTCTTGTCTGCCAATAATGTTTCAAAATAAGTACACCGACCTGGATGTAGGTTTGCTCGCTGAGCTGGAAGATTTATTTCCAGACGTTTCGTCACCCTACTAGGTAACATCTTCAGTGGACCTTCGGGCAAAGCACTGCTGATAATTCCTGCTTTCTATTTACATGTTTTGGTTTCCTTGGGTTGGTGATGTAATTTCCTGTTATTTTTCTCAGAGGATGGTAGATGGGGTCTAACTCAATGTGTTTGTTGATGGCATTCCAACTGAAACTCTATGCTTGTAGGAATTCTCGTGCGTGTCTCCGCTTGGCTTGTCTGAGGATGGATGTGAAGTCCCAGTCGAAGTGGTGTCCTTCCTTATCTGTAAAGAAGGAAGGATACTAGTGAGAGAGGGTCATCTCGTTTTATGGCTGGTTGGTGTTCATGCATTCTGGTGGCTAGTTTTCTGCTGGTTTGTCCAACGTAGTGTTTGTTACGTTTTTGCACGATATTTTGTAAATGACATTAGTTTTGCTTGTTGTCTGTATAGGGTCTTTCAAATTCATTAGCTGCTGTTTTAATGTGTTGGTGGGTTTGTGGGCTACCATGTTGCCAAGGGGTTGGAGTAGTCTGGCAGTCATTTCCGAGATGTCTTTGATGTCGGGGAGAGCGGCTAGGATTTCTGGATGTGTTTTGTCTGCCTGTTTGCGTTTGTTGCACAGAAAATCGGCAGACTGTGTTCATTGGGTTCATTGTTCATTTTCCTCTGCGCTGCGTAGTTCCTCCATGCTGCAGTGTGTATTGGTTCATTGAAGTAATGTTTGATGCAGCTTCGTTTGTAGATGTTGAGATAATTGCTTTCGTAGTTCAACATTTGGTCCATATGTGTTGTTTTCCTGTAGATGCTGGTTTGAAGTTCCTCATTGGCTGTTCGCTCTACTGTGACAACTAGGAATGGCAGTCTGTTGTTGTTTTCCTCCTCTTTAGTGAATTTTATGCCAGTAAGGGTATTGTTGATGGTCTTGAACGTTTCCTATAATTTGTTTTGTTTAAAGGTGTCATCCGTGTAGCGGATCCAAAGTTTGGGTTGGATGGTTGGCAGAGCTGTCTGTTCAAGTCTCTGCATTACTGCCTCTGCTAAGCATCTTTACTTACCAGTATCCTTACTTACAGAGAAGGAAGGACACCACTTCGACTGGGACAACATATCCATCCTAGGACAAGCCAAACAGACACACGCATGAGAATTCCTAGGAGCAGAGAGTTCCAGTTGGAATGCCATCTACAAACACGTTGAGTTAGACCCCATCTACCACCCCCTGAGAAAAAGAACAGGAAATGATATCACCTCAGGAAATGACATCACAAACCCAAACATGTAAATAGAAAGCAGGAATTATCAGCAATACTTCGCCCAAAGGACCACTGAAGATGTTACCTAGTAGTGTGACGAAACATCTAGAAATTAACCTTCCAGCTCAGTGAGCAAACCTACATCCAGAACCTCAATCTGAGCTACAAACCTTCTCAGAACTTGCTAATTACATCGATGACCAGCTATGGTCACAACACGGATTTCTGACCTCCTCATTGACACCTATTCAGAACTCTCTATATGTCAGAAATCTCCTCAAAGCCATCCTCTCCTCCCCAAGCAATTGACCTTAATCAAATGTGCTGCCCCTTTAATGGACAATACAGGCATCAGCAATGGCAATGCCAGAGCTGATTGAGTTGCCAAAAGTGCGGCAACAGCCCCCAATTCCATTGAATCCTCTGTGAACTGAATCAATCCCCTGCCTCGAAAACAACGGGCAAACCAGATATTATCACTATGCAGCGTTTCCAGGGGGACGCCCCGACCCAGAAAAACAAATATGGAAGGCGCGTGGGTGTTTGCACTCTGTCAAAAGGCCTCTGGATCACTCCAGTTGGCCAAATGTGTATACCTGATTCTGTGTTACCAATGATTATTGACTGTCTTCATACTGATATCCACCTTGGCAAGGAGGGAATGAGAGAGGAAATGCAAAGATACTTTCAGCTGCTAACATTATCTCTAAAGTTTATTCATTCACAGGTAAAGCACATCTTTGGACCACCGCCCATCCCTCCGCAACCTGATCAAGTCCCACTTCACTTACCCAGCCCCCTGGAAATGTTACCCATTGCGCCCTCAGCGCCAAGTCACATTCCTGGGAACCTTGCTCAGCGCTTCTGATAGACAATTGACCTTGGAACGTATCGCACCCATTCTGGCGATCCCTCCTGCTTTCCAAGCAGCAGCACTGCCTGCCTAGAGTAGGGGGACACAATGGATTCAGTCAACTCCCCAGTCATGAACGCGAAAAGTGATGAAGCTAACAACAGAGAAGAGGAGATCCGTACGCTTTTTGGCAGTGGCCTTCCTGTGGATGTTAAACCATGAGCTTTACCTTCTCCTTCAACCATTTAAGGGACATGAAGGTTCACTGATTAAGCGAACATCAAAACAACCAGTTGGCTTTGTTACATTTGACAGCAGAGCGAGAGCAGAAGCAGCAAAGAATGCATTAAATTGCATTCGATTTGATCCCAAAATTCCTCACACTCTGGTTGGAAATTGTAAAGGTGAACACGAAGACGGACAAAAGCAAACTGATGATTACACCTAACCCCCAAATATGCACTCTGCCTTGGGAGAACACTTCATCGCATGGGACCCCATGACCTTGCAGGTATAGCACTAAACGCGGATAGCACATTTAGTGAATTAGTCACATCACGGATTAGCATTGCTGAGGGAGAAAGGGAATGGGTGACCAAAAGGCAGAGAAACAGCAAGAAGGCAGCGCAGGTGTCCCCTGTGGTCATACTCCCTCCAAAACTGGGGAGATGGCTCACCAGTGGAAGGCAGCAGTAGCCGGATTCATGGCAATGTGGCTGTCTCTGCTGTTCAGAAGGACGGGAAAAAGAGAGTGGATGGGCTATAGTCATAGGGGATTCAATTGTAAGGGGAGTAGACAGTCGGTTCTGTGGTCAAAAATGAAACTCTTGAATGGTATGTTGCCTCCCAGGTGCACATGTCAGGGATGTCTTGAATCAGCTGCAGAACATTCTCAAGGGGGAGGGTGAACAGCCAGTTGTCGTGGTGCATATAGGTTAAAAAAAAAATGGGATGAGGTCCTACAAGCAGAAGAATTTAGGGTGTTAGAAGCCAAGTTAAAAAGTAGGACCTCAGAGGTAGAAATCTCAGGATTGCTACCAGTGCCACGCACTAGTCAGAGTAGGAATGATAGAATAAGCAGGATGAATGTGTGGCTTGAGAGATGGTGCAGGAGGCAGGGGTTCACATTTTCGGGGATATTGGGACCGCCTCTGGGGAGGGTGGGACTATTCCAAATTGGATGGTATCTACCTGGGCCAGACTGGAACTAATGTCCTTGGGGAGGTGGTTTTACTAATGCTGTTGGGGAGGGTTTAAACTAATGTGGCATGGGGTTGGGAACCAAAGGAGTTTAGAGGACAGTAAGGAGGTAGTAACCAAAGCCTGTAGTGGACTAGATAATGAAGTCAGCATGAGTAAGGAAAAGAGGAGGCAGGGAACAGATGATGAAGGCAAAGGGACTGGTGGTCTGTGGTGCATTCGTTTTAATGCAAGAAGTATAATAGGTAAGGCAGATGAACTTAGGGCTTGGATTAGTACTTGGGAGCATGATGTTATTGCTATTACTGACAGTTGGTTGACCGAAGGGCATGATTGCCAGCTAAACATTCCAGGAAATCAATGCTTCAGGCAGGATAGAGTGGGAGGTAAAAGGAGTGGAGGAATTGCATTACTGGTCCACGAAAATAACACAGCTGTGCTGAAGGAGGGTACCATGGACGACTCGAGCAGTGAGGCAATGTGGGCAGAGCTCAGAAATAGGAAGGGTGCAGTAATAATGTTGGGGCTGTACTACTACCTAGGCAGAAGTGGGTACTGCAGATGCTGGAGATTAGTCAAGATTAGAATGGTGCTGGAAAAGCACAGCTCAGGCAGCAGAAGAGCAGTAAAAATCGACATTTCAGGCAAAAGTCCTTCAGCAGGACTCCTGTTGGGAGGCTTGTAGTACAGATTAGAGTGGTGCTGGAAAAGCACAGCAAGTTAGGCAGCATCTGAGCAGGAAAATAGACGTTTTGGGCAAAAGCCCTTCAATTTTCCTGCTCCTCAGATGCTGCCTGACCTGCTGTGTTTTTCCAGCACCACTCTAATCTGTACTACAAACCTCCCAACACCAAGCATGAGATAGAGGTGCAAATATGTAAACATGTAGGAGCAATAGATTTTAATTTTCCCAATACTGACTGGGATTCACTTAGTGTTAGAGGTGTAGATGGAGCAGAATTTGTAAGGAGCATCCAGGAGAATTTTCTAGAGCTGTATATAAATAGTCCAACTCGGGAAGGGGCCATACTGGACCTTGTGTTGGGAAATGAGCTTGGCCAGATGTTTGATATTTCAGTAGGGGATTACTTTGGGAATAGTGATCACAATTCCAAGAGTTTTAGAATACTCATGGACAAAGATGAGAGTGGTCCTAAAGGAAGAGTGATAAATTGGGGGGGGCAGGAGAGGTAAACTTTACCAAAATTCGACTGAGCTGGGGAATGTAAATTGGAAGCAGCTGTTTGAAGGTAAATCCACATTTGATATGTGGGAGGCTTTTAAAGGGAGCTTGATTAGAGTTCAGGAGAGATATTTCCTGTGAAAATGAGGGATCGAAAAGGCAAGGTTAGGGAACTATGGGTGACAGGTAAAATTGTGAGACTAGTTAAGAGGAAAAAGGTCTAGGCGACTGAAGACAGTCAAAGCTTTAGAAGAATGTCGAGAATGTAGGACAAATCTGAAACGAGGAATTAAAAGGGCTAAAAGGGATCATGAGATATATTTAGCAAACAGGGTGAAGGAAAATCCCAAAGCCTTTTCTTCATATATAAGCAGCAAGAGGTAACTAGAGAAAGGGTTGGCCCACTTAAGGACAAAAGAGGAAAGTTATGCATGGAGTCAGAGAAAATGGGTGAGATTCTTAACGACTACTTTGCATTGGTATTCACCAAGGAGAGGGACATGACAGGTGTTGAGTTTAAGGATAGATCTCTGAGTACTCTAGTTCAAGTCAGTATAAGGAGGGTATTCTAAAAGGCATTAAGGTCGACACGTCGCCAGGTCTGAATGGGATCTACTTCAGGTTACTAAGAGAAGCAGAGAGGAAATAGCTCGGGCTTTAACAGATATCTTTGCAGCATCCTTGAACACGGGTGAGGTCCCGGAGGACTGGAGAATTGCTAATGTTGTCCCCTTGTTTAAAAAAGGTAGCAAAGATACTCCAGGTAATTGTAGACCGGTGAGTCTGACATCAGTGGTAGGGAAGCTGCTGGAGAAGATACAGAGGGATAGGATCTATTCCTATTTGGAAGGAAATGGGCTTATCAGTAATGGGCAGCATGGTTTTGTGCGGGGAAGGTCATGTCTTACAAACAATTCTTTGAGGACGTGACAAAGTTGATTGATGGGGAAGGGTTGTAGATGTCATATACGTGAACTTTAGTAAGGCATTTGATAAGGCTCCCCATGGTAGACTGATGGAGAAGGTGAAGTCACATGGGGTCCAGGGTGTTCTAACTAGATGGATAGAGAACTGGCTGGGCAACAGGAGATAGAGTAGTAGTGGAAGGGAGCTTCTCAAAATGGAGACCTGTGACAAGTGGCGTTATGCAGGTTTCTGTGCTGGGACCATTGTTGTTTGTGATATATACAAATGATTTGGAAGAAGTTGTAGGTTATTTGCTTAGCAAGTTTGCAGATGGGTGCAAGATCGGTGGTGTTGCAGATAGTGAAGGGGACTGTCAGAGAATACAGCAGAATATAGATAGATTGGAGAGATGGGCAGAGAAATAGCAGATGGAATTCATCCGGGCATAAGCAAGGTGATGCATTTTGGAAGATCCAATTCAAGAGTGGATTATATAGTGAATGGAAAATTCCTAGGGAAAATTGACGTACAGAGACATCTGAGTGTTCGGGTCCATTATTCCCTGAAGGTGGCAACGCAGGTCAGTAAGTGGTCAAGACGGCATACAGCATGCTTTCCTTCACTGGACAGGGTATTGAGTATAAGAGTTAGCAGGTCATGTTACAGTTGTATAGGACTTTGGTTCAGCCACATTTGGAATACTGCGTACAGTTCTGGGCCCCACATTACCAAAAGGATGTGGATGCTTTGGAGAGGGTGCAAAGGAGGTTCACCAGGACGTTGCCTAGTATGGAGGGCGTGAGCTATGAAGAGAGGTTGAATAGATTAGACTATTTTCGCTAGAAAGACGGAAGTTGAGGGGGAACCTGATTGAGGTCTACAAAATCATGAGAGGTATAGACAGGGTGGATAGCATGCAGCTTTATCCCACCCCCAGAGTGCAAAACGCAATTACTAGGGGTCACAAGTTCAAAGTGAGAGGGGAAGATTATGGGGAGATATGCATGGAAAGTTCTTTACGCAGAGGGTGGTGGGGTCCTGGAACGTGTTGCCAGCGGAGGTGTTAGAGGCAAGAGCGAGTAGCATCATTTAAGATGTATCTAGACAGATACATGAACAGACAGGGAGCAAAGGGATACAGATCTTTAGAAAATAGGTAGCAGGTTTAGAGAGAGGATCTGGATCAGCACAGGCTTGGAGGGCTGAAGGGCCTGTTCCTGTGGTGTAATTTTCTTTGTTCTTTGATCCCTCCATCTCCAGAAGCCTGGGCTCCCTATCCACTGTATACAACAGTACTGACCCCCGGATTTTGTATTCAGGTTGGACTTTACTGAAGGAGATTTTGGATAACTAGCTTGTTTCCGCTCAACTTGGCAGGGGTGGAGTGGTCATTAAGGACTGTGGATTTAAGAACTTTACTGGTGAACACTTCTTTTTCCACGTGGGAGGATCCTGGGGATCCTCTCCCCTGCATGGACTGGTAATTTTTATTGTTATAATCATTTTATATGTTATGTTGTGTGTCAATAACTTGCTTAAATACTAGCTGTCAAGATTCTTATGAATAAGCTGGTAGCACCTATTTCAGCCCTATTTAGTTGGTTATCATGGAATGATAAAAGGAGGGAATGAGATGTTTTAGATTAGATTACTTACAGATTAGATTACTTGCGTGTGGAAACAGGCCCTTCAGCCCAACAAGTCCACACCGACCCACCGAAGTGCAACCCACCCAGACCCATTCCCTTTTACCTAACACTACCGGCAATTTAGCATGGCCAATTCACCTAACCTGCACATTTTTGGATTGTGGCAGGAAACCGGAGCACCCAGAGGAAACCCAAGCAGACACGGGGAGAATGTGCAAACTCCACCTGAGGTGGGAAGTTCTTAAATCCACAGTCCTTAATGACCACTCCACCCCTGCCAAGTTGAGCGGAAACAAGCTAGTTATCCAAAATCTCCTTCAGTAAAGTCCAACCTGAATACAAAATCCGGGGGTCAGTCATCTTTGGTGCTGTGAGGCAACAGTGCTAACTACTGTGCCACCGTGCCACCCATAATGGGTTAATTTGTTGTGCTGGCATGTAAGAAATTGGATGTCCTGGAAGGTGTGTTTTTCTGTCTTGCAGGCAGGATGTGACAATCTAATCATACTCTATAAATTGCTGCAACTTAAGGAACAACCTGATCACACACCGCTTTAAGGAATAACCTGATAACACACTGCTTTAAGGAATAAGCTAATCACCTTACATTGTTTTTGGGTGGCATGTGACTATGGGGGAGTGGCAGGGGTTTGTGTCTTGCGTGCATGATTTACTGTGATGCAAAACCCTGCACAAAGGGAGGACGGTTCCCTTGTTCAGACAGCCTTGCTTGACACGCTCTGCAAGCTTCGCAAAGAGTGCTAAGTGATCCTTCAAAAGCTCGTACTTGCTGAGATAAATCATCGCTGTTCACAGAAGTTGGCGAATTGCAGTTGCATCAAGCATGTAAGAATCTCAAGAAATGAAGCTAACAATCCAAATCTTTTATATAAATTGTATGCAGTTGCAGTCCCTGCATTAATTCCTATGGCATAATACTCATTATGTCTTGATGGCCTAGAAAAACTCATTTATAGAGAATGTTGAAGAAACTCAGCAAGTCTGGCAACATCTGTGGAGAGAGGAACAGAGTTAATGTTGTGTCTGGTATGCCTCTACTTCAGACCTTCTTCCATTTTGTTTAACTTCAGTGTTTGGAAAACGTCAACAAACAATAATTCAGGGAAAAATTTAAATCACCACAGAGTAAAAAAAATTGCTTAATACAGGATAACCAATATTGATTTTTCAACGGAAAATTATGTTCAACTAACCTGAAGTTCTTTTTTAAATGTGTTGATGAGGGCAGTGTTATGGGTGTGGTGCACAAAGATTACAAGAAGACACTTAAAACAGTGCCATATAACAGACTTTTGAGCAAGTGAAAATGCATGAATTAAAGGGACATCAGCAACATAGAGACAAAAAACCTGAGAAAATCGAATAATGGTTAGTGGATAACTTTCAGATTGGGGTATGCTTGCATTAGAGTGTCCCAGGAATCTATATTAGAACCCTTACTTTCCTGATGCATATTAATGACCAAGATCTTTGTGAATAGGACACACAATTTCAAATCTTGCATTTTATTAAACCTTGGAAGGACTGTAAACTGTGAGGAGAATAATGTACAACTTCAAATGGACACATACAGTTGGTAGAACTAGAGACATGAGGTTCAGTGCAGAGAAGTGAGAGGTGATGCATTTTGTTAGGAAGAACATGGAGAGACAAGCTAACATAAGGGTATAACTCTAATGGGAACGCAGTAGAATATGGATCTGAGTGCATATCTGCTTTATTAATGGATCAAATGGAATATGATAGATATGAACTTCTAACGTGGCTCATGAAACACTGGACACATTCCAACTCACTGCAAAAACTATGCCAATATTGTCGTCCCATTTCCCCCCCACCCCACCTTTCAGTTGAAGCAAAATGCTAAGAGAGACAGTAGTTTTATTCTGGGCCCTGGAGGGAGAGAGAACGATCACCCATGTGCACAGAGACAGGAGTCCACGGTTTTCTCTGGAACAGCAGTTTCTCAATGAACTATATAGTCATTTTACAGGGAGGAGCATTCAGATAAGGCAACATATATATTAATTGGGTGACCATTACAATCAACGGTATCATTCGTAAAGATCAAGCCATCTGCTTTTACACAATGAATAACTGACTTCACATAATGAATACTTTTCATCTTGTTAAACTGACCTCGTATACTGAATGCTACCTCATCTTGTTAAATGGCTCTACATAATGAATGCTTTTCTACCTCATTAATCCACTACCCTTGCCTCCAGCACCACATTGTTAACTGTAAGTTCTTAGCTGATCTGAGTCAGTTGAACCCCTTGTTTCACAAAACTCAGAACTTAACTCTTTCCCTATACGTATTCTCATTCCCTCCTTTTATCATTTCATAAGACTCTGACAGCTAATATTTAAGCAGGTTATTGACACACAGCATATAATGATTTAACAACAAAAATTACCAGTCCGTTACAGCAAATAGAATTTGAAGAATCCTCCCATATGGAAACAAATTCACCATAAAGTTCTTAAATCCACAGTCATTAGTGACCACTCCATCCCCTATAAGTTGAATGGAAATGAGCCAGTTCTCCAAAATCTCCTTTATTAAAGTCCAACCTGAAAACAAAATTCAGTCTATTCTTGCATCACTCCTCGGAGAAATCTGATTTCTTGGTTAAGGGCAATTAAATGCTTCACAAAACTAACAAGACTTCCATCCTTGCAGAGATGCTTCAGATGGAGGACACCAGCGCATCTGATTGTGCAGTGCAGAGCTGCAACTGCAGGCTAGGTGAATGCAGCACTCTTTGCTGCGTCTGCTCCCGCTCTGCTATTAAATGTAACAAAGCCAACTGGCTGTTTTGGTGTTAGCTTGATCAGTGAACCTTCATATCCCTTAAATGGTCGAAAACCAAGGTAAAGCTTGTGGTTTAATGTCTGTATGAAGGCCACTGACAAAAAGTGTACCTTCACTGTTGTTAGTTTCTTCACTTTTCATGCTCATGACTGGGGAGCTGATGGAATCCGTTGGATCAGGTTGTGGAGGAGCGGACAGTGGTCCGAAGGAATGCTTTACCAGTGAATGGTGAAACTCTAGAGAAAATGTTAGCTGCTGAGAGCATCTTTGCATTTCCTCTCTCATTTCCTTACCATGGAGGATATCAGTATGAAGACAGTCACACATTTAATTATACTAAATTGTGCCTGCCTATTTCAACGTTCTTTCAATCCATGAAGTCTGTTACTCTGTTCACTATTTATGACATTATCAAGTTTTATACAATGCATAAACTTCTACATTTGTACTGCCTAAACAATTCAGTCATTTGTAAACAACAATCAATGGTCCTAAAATCAAACCATCGGGTACCTCATTCTGTTTACTCAAAATCATTTTGCTTTAACAAATTGATATTTGGCTAATGTGAAAGCTGTCAGGAAAAGTTTTTCAAAAGTCTAGAACAGCCAAGAAAACAACAAAACATTTTCTGTGCGTTAGCAATTGAAGAGGTAGTTTCAGTTCAGATTTAAATCTCAAATATTTGTGAGAAACAAATGCTAAATATTTTAAACTATGTTCTCCAAATGAAACTTCCCAAATAAAACAGTCGGAATTACAGTGGCAACTTTGATAGAGATCAACATTCTTTGAATTTGCAATATGAGGGGGGCCAATGAAGTCTGAACAATAAACCAACAGAATTTAAAACAGCTCAGCCTCAAGTTTTGATACTCTCTAAAATCTTAACAAAACATCAAACTCAAAATGCAGTCTTCTTTGTGTGAACATTCTTCATTAGAAACACAGCAAAGATATCTTAACATAATACTCTCATCTGGCTAAAGCATGACCACTGACCCAACTGTTTTTTTTAAAAAAAGGCATTGTAGAGTTTCAAACAAATCAGGGACTCAAGGCACTCAGTTTGTTTTAAGGTTACAAGTTTGATATTTTTTAAAAAGGCATAATGTTGTACAATTTCAATGTAAAAACAAAATCTGCCCCATTACATAGCCCACAAAACATATTGAATTGAGATCCTTATCAATTCCTTCAACAAGGCAAAAGAGTCACTTAAAAGGATTCTCTGAACCAGTATTTTAACAAACCAAATTTTTTTAAACATCAAACACTCTTAGCATGGCACAATGTACATTGAAACATCCCCCTCGACACAAGTATTAGCACAACCTTAATTTCAGCGTTTCTCAGAGTTTTTTGGCATCCTCTCGATGAAATTACAATTATAAAAATAGAAAATCCTTGCAGTGGACCACATGGCACCACAGTCCAAGCCACTCTCTTAGAGTCATAGAGATGTACAGCATGGAAACAGACCCTTCGGTCCAACTCGTCCAGGCCAACCAGATATCCCAACCCAACCTAGTCAAACCCGCCAGCACCCGGCCCATATCCCTCGAAACCCTTCCTATTTCATATACTCATCCAAATGCCTCTTAAATGTTGCAATGGTACCAGCCTCCACCACTTCCTCTGGCAGCTCATTCCATATGTGTACCACCCTCTGCGTGAAAAAGTTGCCCCTTAGGTCTCTTTTATATCTTTCCCCTCTCACCCTAAACCTATGCCCTCTAGTTCTGGACACCCCAAACCCAGGGAAAAGAAAGACTTTGCCTATTTATCCTATCAATGCCCCTCATAATTTTGTAAACCTCTATAAGGTCACCCCACCGCCTCAGACACTCCAGGGAAAACAGCCCCAGCTTGTTAAACCTCTCACTATAACTCAAATCCTCGAACCCTGGCAACATCCTTGTAAATCTTTTCTGAACCCTTTCAACCTTAATTTCCAATAGGAAGGACCAGAAGTGCATGCAATATTCCAAGAGTGGCCTAACCAATGTCCTGTACAGCCGCAACATGACCTAACAACTCCTGTACTCAATACTCTGACCAAGGAAAGCATACCACATGCCTTCTTCACTATCCTATTTACCTGTGACTCCACTTTCAAGGAGCTATGAACCTGCACTCCAAGGTCTCTTTGTTCAGCAACACTCCCTGGGACCTTACCATTAAGTGTATAAGTCCTACTAAGATTTGCTTTCCTAAAATGCAGCACCTCGCATTTATCTGAATTAAACTCCATCTGCCACTTCTCAGCTCATTGGCCCATCTGGTCAAACTCCTGTTGTAATCTGAGGTAACCCTCTTCGCTGTCCACTACACTTCCAAATTTTGGTGTCATCTGCAAACTTACTAACTGTACCTCTTATGCTCGCATCAAAATCATTTATGTAAATGACAAAAAGTAGAGGGCTCAGTACCGAGCCTTGCGGCACTCCACTGGTCACAGGCCTCCAGTCTGAAAAACAACCCTCCACCACCACCCTCTGTCTTTTACCTTTGAGCCAGTTCTGTATCCAAATGGCTAGTTCTCCCTGTATTCCATGAGATCTAACCTTGTCGAATGCCTTACTGAAGTCCATATAGATCACATCTATTGCTCTGCCCTCATCAATCCTCTTTGTTACTTCTTCTAAAAACTCAATCAAGTTTGTGAGACATGATTTCCCACGCACAAAGCCATGTTGACTATCCCTAATCAGTCCTTGCCTTTTCAAATACATGTACATCCTGTCCCTCAGGATTCCTTCCAACAACCTGCCCACCACCGAGGTCAGGCTCATTGGTCCATAGTTCTCCTGCAGTACAAAGACTCTCAGAGCCTCAAATTTCGTCACTAGAGGACTTTAACTCTTTTCTCACTTTACTCCTCACGGGGGGCTCAAACCCCAAAATGCAGAGGACACGGATCTCAATTAAACTCAGATGTGAATCCCAATTAAACACAGGGGACACAAATTCCTGTTAAACAGAGAACTCGAACCCCAATTAAACACAGAACTCAAACCTTGCTTAAACACAGAGCTTGAATGTCAGCACAGCGCAGAGGACTTGAACCTCAAATTAACTCACCCAGGGGACTCAAACTCCAGTACCACACAGCGGGCGTGAACCTCAAATCACACCCCCAATGCAGCGCAGAGGACTCTAACCTTTGCCTGCCGGAATGCTTGCAAAACTGTGTATCTCAACTGAATTAATTACTGCTCAAGGAGTCCGTAGAATAGACAGCGATCAAGCAAAGGGACCATCTCCGACACACAGGAGTATCGAGAGGGACCAAGGTTTAAAAGTCTTACCTTGTGGGCCAGTCCTTCTCTAGATACCAATGTTCCGGGTGATGACTGACACCATCCGATCGTAACTATTTGTTTGGATCCTGCTGACTATGTCAATATTGTCGTCCCATTTTCCCCCCTTCAGTTGAAGCAGAACGCTCAGAGACACAGTAGCTTTATCTCCTTCATCTTTTTTCCAGGCCTTGGAGGGAGAGAGAACGATCGCTCACGTGCACAGAGACATGAGTTCACGATCCTCTCCAGAACAGCAGTTTCTCTATGAACTGTATAGTCATTTTACAGGGAGGAGCATCCAGATAAGGCAACAGACATATTAATTGGGTGAGCGTTACAATGAATGAATATCAATAGTAAAGATTACGCCATCTGCTATTACACAATGAATAACTAACTTCACAATGAATACTTTTCACCTTGTTAACTGACATTATATACTGAAGAGGAGAAAGTGAGGTCTGCAGATGCTGGAGATCAGAGCTGAAAATGTGTTGCTGGAACAGCGCAGCAGGTCAGGCAGCATCCAGGGAACAGGAGAATTGACATTTCGGGCATAAGCCCTTCTTCAGGATTATATACTGAATGCTACCTCATCTTGTTAAATGGCTCCACATAATGAATATTTTTCCACCTCATTAACCCACTAGCCTTGCCTCCAGCACCACATTGTTAACTGTAAGTTCTTAGCTGATCTGAGTCAGTTGAACCCCTTGTTTCACAAAACTCAGAACTTTGTGGGCGGTACAGTGGCACAGTGGTAAGCACTGCTGCCTCGCAGCGCCAGAGACCCGGGTTCAATTCCCGCCTCAGGCGACTGACTGTGTGGAGTTTGCACGTTCTCCCCGTGTCTGCGTGGGTTTCCTCCGGGTGCTCCGGTTTCCTCCCACAGTCCAAAGATGTGCAGGTCAGGTGAATTGGCCATGCTAAATTGCCCGTAGTGTTAGGTAAGGGGTAAATGTAGGGGTATGGGTGGGTTACGCTTCGGCGGGTCGGTGTGGACTTGTTGGGCTGAAGGGCCTGTTTCCACACTGTAAAGTAATCTAATCTAATCTAATCTTAACTCTTTCCCTGCCAGCTTATACCCTATACATATTCTCAAATTTTGTTCAAATTTTGAACTGAAATGAAATAGTGGAGGTGCAAAAGACTATGTCCCTCAGATCCTCTCGCTAAGAATAGCTGTCTCTAATCTGGAACCATAATCTGAGTTTCCAATGCAGTATCAGCAATGGCATCTTCAAGATTAATTCGTTCAGCATTTAATATATCTTGGCTGACTGATCATCTTGTGTCAGTCAGATGGAAGTCTAGCCCACAAGGAATATGGTTGGAAGATCTAGCTTGTTTTTAATTAAGCATATAAATTGTCCATGTCTCACCTCAGTAATTTCAAACACTGCCAAAGTCATAATAGCCAAGCATTAGTAAGGTGTGATAACATCATTGCGTGGCCCTCCCAGCACAGGAAACCTGCCTGACTGGTACTCAGTAATTCCTCACTACAGTGGGGACAGGCTCAAGGTTAGATTTGAAGTGGAAGCAGTGGCAGCAACAATGTCACTGGACTAGTGACCAGAACGTTAGGTTAATGTGATGGGGTCATAGGATTGAATCCCACCATGGCAGATGATAGGTAAATTCAATTAAAAGAAAAATGATAAAACGTTTGCCTAATGATGACCACATAATCATTATTGATTACGATGAACACACATCTGATCACTAATGCCCTTTATGAAAGGAAACATGCCTTCCTTTCTTGGTCTGGCCTCATGCGACTCCAGACCTTTTACAATGCAGTTGATTCTTACCTGAAAAGCTGAGACTCAATCAGGGGTGGGCAACAAATGCTAGTCTAGCTGGCAACACACACTTCATGAATGAATAGAAAAAATTAAAACTATGCTCCAACACTATATAAGAGATGTCCCTCTAGCCTTCCCATTTCAGTCATTTGCAATGGACAGCTCTCTGGCTCAAGTTCAGAAATCTGAGAAACCAAGACAAAGGAGATTACAATGAGACAAAAAAAAACAACAAAATGGCCTAAAATACAAAAAGCTATGAAGACAACATATGACCAAAATAAGTTAGTTTGATAGATAACACATGGCATCTTTAAAGTTAGAGTGTTGTGTGGTTTAAGTCCCATTCTAGACCCAGAGTACCTAAACTAGGCTGTCAATACATTGATGGTGCTTACCTTTCTGATAACAAATTGAACTCCATTTGCCTCGTCAGTTGAAAGATCCTATGCTACAATTTGAAGAGCAGTAAACTCTCCCAGTTTTATAATTCATCCCACAAAAAAAATCTAATTAAAGCAAATTTTTTTTTAGATTACTTACAGTGTGGAAACAGGCCCTTCGGCCCAACAAGTCCACACCGACCCGCTGAAGCGCAACCCACCCAGACCCATTCCCCTACATTTACCCCTTCACCTAACACTACGGGCAATTTAGCATGACCAATTCACCTAACCTGCACACTTTGTTTTGGACTGTGGGAGGAAACCGGAGCACCCGGAGGAAACCCACGCTGACACGGGGAGAATGTGCAAACTCCACACAGACAGACGCCTGAGGCGGGAATTGAACCAGGTCTCTGGCACTGAGGTAGCAGTGCTAACCACTGTGCCACCCCAAATTAGAACATAGAACATAGAAGAATACAGCACAGTACAGGCCCTTCGGCCCTCAATGTTGTGCCGATCCAAGCCCACCTAACCTACACTAGCCCACTATCCTCCATATGCCTATCCAATGCCCGCTTAAATGCCCATAATGAGGGAGAGTCCACCACTGCTACTGGCAGGGCATTCCATGAACTCACGACTCGCTCAGTAAAGAACCTACCCCTAACATCTGTCCTGTACCTACCACTCCTTAATTTAAAGCTATGCCCCCTTGTAATAGCTGACTCCATACGTGGAAAAAGATTCTCACTGTCGACCCTATCTAAACCCCTAATCATCTTGTACACCTCTATCAAGTCACCCCTAAACCTTCTTTTCTCCAATGAAAACAACCCCAAGTGCCTCAGCCTTTCCTCATATGATCTTTCTACCATACCAGGCAACATCCTGGTAAACCTCCTCTGCACCCGTTCCAGTGCCTCCACATCCTTCCTATAGTATGGCGACCAAAACTGCACACAATACTCCAGATGCGGCCGCACCAGAGTCTTATACAACTGCAACATGACCTCAGTACTCCGGAACTCAATTCCTCTACCAATAAAAGCCAGTACGCCATATGCCTTCTTCACCGCACTATTTACCTGGGTGGCAACTTTCAAAGATCTGTGTACATGGACACCAAGATCCCTCTGCTCATCCACACTACCAAGTATCCGACCATTAGCCCAGTACCCCATCTTTTTGTTACTCTTACCAAAGTGAATCACCTCACACTTAGCTACATTGAACTCCATTTGCCACCTTTCTGCCCAGTTCTGCAGCTTATCCAAATCCCGCTGTAACCTGCCACGTCCTTCCTCACTGTCTACAACTCCTCCGACTTTCGTATCATAAAATTAAATAGTTTTAATAGAATTTATGTTTGTGAGATCTTGCTTTGCACAACTGAGCACTGCATTTGCTTGCATCAAATGTGACAGTACTTCACAAAGTCATTGAATGGGACATGCGATGGATACCCAAAGGATGTAATCAGACACTGTCTACAACACAAGTTTTTTTTTATATTCTAGTAGACAGTTATCTACTCGTTGAGGCTCTAGGGAGAAGGGGAACATTCCAAAAACCTTAATTCAAAACACTTGCTCATCACTTTTAGAAGATTTTTTATCACCCACTGCTCCTGAAGTAAAGGTGTCTTATCACAAGGACAGGTAGAGATGGAAATAAACAGTCCCATTCCATGTCCTTTTGCAGTCTTTGGGGCAGGTGCACTGGGACAGGGAAGGAGAGATGGTGGCATAGTAGGAATGTCACTGGGCTACTATTTTTAAAGATCTTGGCTAACACTCAAGAGATATGGGTTCAGATCCCACCATGGCAGAGTACGAAATTTAAATCTAATTATTAACTGTGGAAAATAAAATTCATCATAATTGTTACTGTGACAACTATAAATTCCATAAAATCCCATTTAGTTTTCTAATGCAAGAAATTAGATCTATGACACCAGATCGGCAATATATGGGGAAATCTTAACTGCCCTTTGACATTCAATAGCATTACTATCACTGAATGCACAGTAACAACATCCTGGGAGTTACCATTGACCAAAACTGAACTAGATTAGCCATATAAATACTATGGCTACAAAAGAATGTCTGAAGATAAAAATCTCATCTCCCAATTCCCCAAAGCCTGTCCACTATCTACAAGGCACAAGTCAGGGGTCTGATGGAACCATTTACCTGATGAATTTAACTCTCAAAGTTTGACACCATCTGGAACAACCAACCTCTCTTAAACATGCACTACTTCCACTACCAGCTCAGTACTGACTTGCTCAATGGCAGCAATGTGCACCATCTTAAGACTCACTGCAGAAATCCACTAAGACTATTTAGACAGCATTTTCCAAATCCAAACCCATGACTACTATCATCGAGAAAAGCAAGAATAGCAGATAAATGGAAACACTGCCACCTTAAAAGTTCCCCTCCAAGTCACTCACCACCGTGACTTGGAAATATATCACGGTTCCTTCACGGTACTGGGTCAAACTCTTGTAACCTCTACCCTAAATGCATTGTGATACATCTACACCACATGGTCCAAAAAGGTTGATCACCAATCTTCTCAAGGGCAACAAATGCTGGCCGAGCCAACAAAACCAATACCCCTGACTGAATAAAAATAAAAATAACCGAGCAAGCCACTCAGTTCAAGGGCAATTAAGGGTGGAAAATTATTGGTAAACATACCAGTCACATTCCACAAAATAATAAAGAAAAACCTTGGAAGTGGAGGAGTCCCAGGCAACATCAGCAAGGGTAGCAAATGATCTGTTTCATCGGTTAATAGAGACTTATTAACTGACAGAAGACAGGGAGATCCAAATGTTTGTCTTGGTCATGTAGTGTCCAATAAAACATATTTTAACATAATGCTTACAAAACAATGCTTAAATTGGTGGATAACCAGAGTAACGTAAACAGACCCTGTTGTTGAGGATTTAGAATTTCTTTGTACGTCAAGAATTTTTTTTTTCAAAAGAGCTTAAGAATGAAAGGACTCCAAACTCTGCCAGATTAGAACAAGCACTGGATAACTTCCAACTAACTTGAATGCTCCACCACAAATAGCTACCACAAGCAAGCTCACAGAGCTGATTCTGTCACTGATGTAAAAGCCTCACACTGGTTTTCTGGTTGTATTCTGTGAACTAGGAATCACCAAACTTTATTCTGAAGACATCTTAGAACCATAAAAATACCGTTTTTCCAAAAAAAAAATCTGTTTGCAAAGAAAGGAGAGAAACATTAAATAATGTGAACTCCACTAATTCAAAGCATCTAACCCAGAGGCAGTGCTGCAGGATCCAAGATCTGTGACATTTTAAATAATTAGAATTCTGATGCTGCATAGCATTTATACTCCAGATGCAGAACAACTCCGTAACACAGTGATTTCCATGGAGTATGATCTTTGCTGTTTATTCTGCAAGGCAGAAACCCCATAACAACTAAATAGATAAATAGTTGTTAATGCACGTGTTGAAATGAGAATGTATATAGGGTATAAGCAGGCAGGGAGAGAGTTATGTTCTGAGTTTTGTGAAATAAGGGGATCAGCTGAGCATGACTCAGATCAGATGAGAACTTACAGTTAACAATGGGGTGCAGGCAAGGGTAATGGGTTAACAAGGTGGAAAAGCATTATGTAGAGCCTTTAACAAGATGAGGTAGCATTCAGTATGTAAGGTGAAAAGTATTCATTATGTGAAGTCAGTTATTCATTGTATAACAGCAAATGGCTTAGTCTTTACAATTGATGCTCACTGTTTGTAACGGTCGCCCAACTAATGTGTATGTTGCCTTATCTGGATGCTCCTTCCTGTAAAATGACTATATATTTCATTGAGAAACTGCTATTCGAAATACCGTGAACTCATGTCTCTGTGCACATGGGCGATCGTTCTCTCTCCCGCCGGGGCCCAGAATAAAGATGAAGGAGGTAAAACTACTGTGTCTCTGAGCGTTTTGCTTTGCCTGAGGTGGGGGTGGGGGTGGGGGTTAGAAAACAGGACAACAATAGAAAAAGGCACAAAGTCACAATCTATAACTTCAGTTTTGGTCATTATACCTCCCATGATGACTTTAGAAATTTGCTCTGGGACAGGGCAGGGCATGGGAAAATTATAGCTGGGCTAAATGCCCATTCTACCACTGTTGCATTTTCCATTTTAGGGGACTGACACAAATCTCAGAATCTTCAAAGAGAGCAAGATCACTTTATTTTGCTGCTAACACTGCTAATAGGAATGCAGATGAAACACTTCATAAACTGTATCAGGTATTTTGCCACTGCAGTCATACTCATTTATGGCATCTTTGCAGCATAGGTTCTCACCAGAAATTTGCAACTATTCCATTACAGTAAGCCACTGCATTCAGCTACATGGGAGATGCAGCATTGACATAATCATAGACAGTTTAAACTAATACTCATATTAATTACTGCTATGAAGCTATTAGGGAGGCAATGACCTAGTGGATTAATCGCTAGACTGTTGATCCAGGGATCAGATAATGTTCTGGGGACCTGGGTTCGAATCCCACTATGGCAGATGGTGGAATTTGAATTCAATAAGAAAATCTGTAATTAAGTGGTCTAATGACCATGAAACCATTGCCGATTGTAAGGAAAAACCCATCTGGTTCACTGATGTACTTCTCTAAAGGAAACTGCCATCCTTACCTGGTCTGGCTCGCATGTGACTCCAGACCCACAGCAATGTGGTTGACCCTTTGGGCAATTACAGTTAGGCAATAAATGCTGGCTTAGCCAGCAACACCCTCACCCCACAAAATGAATTTTTGAAAAAAGCACATTTATGAAGGTTGCAGTAAAGGAACATAGGAGGTAGAAATATCAAGTTTGCAGATGACACCAAAATTGGAGGTGTAGTGGACAGCGAAGAAGATTACCTCAGATTACAACGGGATCTTGATAAGACGTGCCAATGGGCTGAGGAGTGGCAGATGGAGTTTAATTGAGATAAATGTGAGGTGCTGCATTTTGGAAAAGCAAATCGGAGCACTTAATGGTAAGGTCCCAGGGAGTTTTGCTGAACAAAGCGATCTTGGAGTGCAGGTTCATAGCTCCTTGAAAGTGGAGTCACAGGTAGATAGGATAGTGAAGAAGCATTTGGTATGCATTCCTTTATTGGTCAGAGTATTGAGTATAGGAGGTCACGTTGCGGCTGTACAGGGTACTGGTAAGACCACTTTTGGAATTTTGAGTGAAATTCTCGTCTCCTTCCTATTGGAAGGATGTTGCGAAACTTGAAAAGGTTCAAAAAGATTTACAAGGATATTGCTAGGTTTGGAGGATTTGAGCTATAGGGAGAGGCTGATAAGGTGGGGCTCTTTTCCCTGGAGCGTCAGAGGCTGAGGAAGGGTATACAATTAGGAAGGGCTTTGAGGGATATGGGCAAAGTGGTGGCAAATGGGATGAGATTAGGTTAGGATATCTCGTCAGCATGGACAAGTTAGACCGAAAGATCCATTTCTGTGCTGTACATCTCTATGGCTAGTACTCACTAAAACTTCACTGTACCTTTGTTCAATATTGACTTGTTAACTGTCCAGTCAGAATCAACATCCAATCTCTGTTCCAAAGAATCATTTTTGACTTGAAACATTAACTCTGTTTCTCTCTCTGCAGATGTTGCCAGACCCATTGAGTTTTTCTAACACTTCCTGCTTTTATTATAAATCTCTGTTCATTGGAGTAATTCAGAAATACCACTAAATAGCAGTGAACAAAACTTGCTCAGAAGCAGCAAATAAATCAAGTGCCCATTCTTCATAAAAGAACCGGACATTGAAACTAGAAGTCTACTCAACTGTGGCAGCAGCAAACTGCTATCAGGCACAATCCTGCCCTCACACAATTTCCACTCTTTCAGATGTTCCAGTCACCTCATCTGAATTTTATCCTTCTAAACTCATGAATGGCAAGTGTGGCTGCAACCACTGCCCCAGGTCAACTCACTCTTGCAGCCTACAAGACCAAACATGGGATCTTCTGGGGTGGTTTTTGACAATTAATTCATTAATTAAGATTAGACAGCTGGATCTCAAAGCAACTGAGACAGTGTCACCTCAAATCTAGACAAAGCACAGATTACAGTATCACATATCAATATTATCAAGCTTACTGCATTACTAGATCACTGTCTTGTCAGTAGCATTTGTATTAAAACACAGGAGATGGCACTGAAACTTTCAAGTTTGGAACCAATCTAGACTCAGTCTTTTCAAACTTGGACTGCTTCTGGAGATAGCATTTGCATATACTGGATATTAAACTGTCCGTTAATCCTGTGATGATTCTGCTCCTTTAACAGGGTTATGTTTAGATTAGATTTCCTACAGTGTGGAAACAGGCCCAACAAGTCCACATCGACCCTCCGAAGAGTAACCCACCCAGACCCATTTCCCTCTGATTAATGCACCTAACACTACGGGCAATTTAGCATGGCCAATTCACCTGACCTGCACATCTTTGGATTGTGGGAGGAAACCAGAGGGAACTCACGCAGACACAGGGAGAATGTGCAAACTCTACACAGACGGTCGCCTGAGGTTGGAATCGAACCTAGGACCCTGGTGCTGTGAGGCAGCAGTGCTACCACTGATCTACCCACGGTGTTGTCCTTGTCTTTTTTTTCCAGAATTCGTAAAGATGCAGGTTCTGAAATGTCTGGGGTTGGTCTATTTGAAGCAGCTTTTAAGTTTTTTTTTAAAAACACTTGTACTGTGAAAGGGGAGCGGCCAGTTCTCCCAGCTCAGCTTTACTCTGGTTTGGTTCTAGCAGCCAGTCAGTTGTGAAACTGCTGGACCCAAAGAAGCAAGTTCACGTTGATCCTCCCTGTCTTTCATCTATCTTGTAAGACCCCGATTTTAATTTTGACAAGGGGTGCTTATGGGGATTGTTGCAAGTATTTGGAACAGCATCATTAAGTTGGGATAGTCTGTTGGGTGTTTGGATAGATTACATTATTCAGAATTCTGTTCTCTTTTATTTGTGTTTCATTCGGTAATCTTGCAAACAAATTCTGTTTTGTTTAAAACAAAGTGGTTGGACCTGCTGCATCAATTCTATTAATGGTAAACATTCACATTCTATCTCCACACATAGTATATTAAACAATCCATGTCACAATCTCCAGACATGGCATACCAGCAAACAGACGCATTCTAATCCCTGAACACATTATATCAAGCCATAGAAAAATTACAGCACCAAAGGCCCATCCTATCTGTTAAGCAACTTTGTATTTCAGCCCTGGGCAATATAAGCAAATCAATAAACGTATGTTTGTTTCTGCACAGGTTTACCTGCAAATATTCCTGTTTATTTTCTGCATACAGTATACTGTAAATCTTATCAAAACACATGAGATCAAGGAGTTTTGACAGGGTGGGCACAGATGATGTCTTCCCTGTTGGAAAGGCTAGAATTAGAGGACATGTTTAAAACTAAAGCAGTTCTCCCATAAAGATGGAGATGAGGAAAAAATGGTTTCTCTCCTTGTTCTTACTCCCTATGTGATGTATGCCTGTAAACAACACATTTGTAGCTAATCCAGTTTTTCAGTTCTTATAGTATAATTAACTACCAATTCCAATACAATATTGTTCAACTAATTCAGTGTCAAAGCTTTAGAATTTTCAAACTATAACAGTCCATTTCTAGCAATATAAACTAGTTAAGCATTCTAAGTAAATTACATCACAAAGAGCCACTATCTACATCACAATGGGTATGGTGATATCATAGATTTCATATCCACTTATTGACCAGCTAAAACTGACTCACTGATTTTTCAATTCTCTCCAATGTGACCGCAAAGGAAGCAATCGACTATTCTTCAGAAAGGATGCTTAACTCCAATTTATTGCATAATTTCAATGGCACAGACCCAACATTACTTAGCTTGATCAACAGTTTCTGACTTCCCATATGAATTATCTGTACTATCAAGTACAGACATGCAGAATTATGAAGTGACCCTCAGATTAAACTACCACCAGTCATCTCTCTCTAATGGGAGAATAGACTTTTCATCCTGAGATTGATGCTTTTACCATTTTTAAATCTATTCACAAGGAAGATTTTATTTGCATCTAAACAGAAGTCTTTACTTTCTTCAACCAAATTTCTTTGTCAAATAGGTTGAGAACCAATCCAAGTTTCAAATGGCCAGCTAGCCATACAGCACTGTTTGCTAGGAGCAATGTATAGACAGATTAACAACTTTTTGACAGGCCTGAGACACATTCAAACAAACCCGACAGCACTGTGCTCTCAGAAATCAATGTACACTCAACAAGGGGAAAATCAAAACATGAGGTATAATTGGATTTTGATCATACACAGGTTAGAACTCATGGGGTTAGTGGAAATGTATTAAAGCCTGGTAAGTGAATGGAAATCAGCGAGCAGTAATAAACTAATCATTTTCAGATTGACACAGTGAAATTAGTGGAGTGCTGAAAGGAATAATGCTGGGGCCTCACCTATTTACAACATATTATAAATTGGATAAGTGAACTGAATTTATTGGATCCAATTTTGTTAATAATTCAAAGCTAGGTGGGAAAGTAAATTATGAGGAGGATGCACAAATGCTTAAAGATGAAGATTGCTTAAGTGAGTGGAGAAGAAGATGGCAGATGGAATATCATACAAGAAAATGTGAAATTACACAGTTTAGTCAGAAGAATAGAAAAGCAAAACATTTCTTAAGAAGTAGTTACCAAGTGTTCAAGAAATTTAAGTATTCTTGAAAACAAATGGGAGAAGGACCTCAAGGGTAATAAGTTTTGAATTGTCATACTACCTGATTCATGTATCCATGTTACAAAAAAATCAGAAAAGATTAATTGAATTCACATTTTTTTTTAAAGCGAGAGCCTAGGGAAGAGAAAACAAAGGCATTCTACACATAAAATAATTAATTAGAGAACGTTGTACTATCAGAAGACTAGCAAATAGTGGAATATATATAAAGTGCAATCTAACTTGCCCAGCAAATTATTAAACTAGTGTACAGTGTATTGTAATAGACTAAAACATAAGGTCAGAAAATGTGTAGATGGCTACAAGTGGCAGAATGAATTACACACTGGTTCCAAAACAGAGAGAAGAGAGCAAGAGTGAAGCATAATTGTTCAGATAGTAGAAGCTAGGAAGTGTGTTGCGGCCACTGCTGTTCACGTGAACCTTTTAGACTTTGGAATCCTAAATTCACAGATGACATCAAATTGTGGGAGGTGGATACAGTCAATACTGAGAAGCAATGCAACAAATTAGAGGAAATTATTCATTTGCAGTATGGACAAATAATTGGCAAATAAAGTTCAACACATCAACTTTCATTTATGTAGCACCTTTAATGATGAAATCTCCAAAGGTGCTTCACCAAATCAATTTAATACATAATGACACTAAGATGGAGGTATTAGACAGACGACAGGGTAACAGGGATGGGGTGGGTCTTCTGAGAGTCAGTGTAGACTCAACGGGCTTTGAATTGTTAGCAACATTGGATCCATTAAACTCAAGTCCACTCAACCAATTTAACATATGTTGTAAGTAGGGGAGGCCTCAGCATTGCTCCTTTCAACACTTCACTAATTGCACCATGTCAATCAGAAATCATTAGCTTATTACTGCTCACTGATTTCCATTAACTTCCGAGTAGTAAATGTTTGTTGATACATTACCAAGTCAAAAATCACATGACACCAGGTTATAGTCCAACAGGTTTATTTGAAACCGCAAGCTATCAGAACCCCCGCTCCTTCCTCAGGCAGCTAGTGAGAGAGAATACATTGGACACAGAATTTATAGTAAAAGATCAAAGGATCATACAACTTATGCAAATGTATTGAACAAACCTAGATGGCTATTAAGTCTTTAATCAGTTAGAATGGAGCGCAGGTTTCAATTGATTAATGTATTAAATCCCTGCCCCAAGATAGCTTTAGGTTTTAGCAGAACAAAGGTGACATTTTAGGTGCAAGGCCATGTTTCAAGTCTGTTTGTATCTCATCCTGCACCTTGAAGTTGCCAAAGTTCCTTGCAGCAATAATGAACTCCTGATTGGGCTACAACCCACTGCTGTGATTTTTGACTTTGTCCACCTCAGTCCAACACCAGCACATCTTCAATACATTATGACTAATCCCATGAGTTCTAACCTGTGTAATAGCCAAAATCCAAATATACCGCATGTTTTGATTTTCCCCTTGCTGTAGAGTCTATTGTAGAATAGAAAAGCAAAATATAGTCTGCTTCTACACTGTAGTGATTTTATGAACAGAAGCTTTGTTGAAGAAGTAGGTTTTAAGCAGCAATTTGAATTAAGGAAGTAAAATGAGGTGGTGCAGGGAGGCACTCAAAGCACAGGCAAATAAATGGTGGTACATTTTGGTGGAGGGAATCAGGGAGTTACATTACTTGGAAGGTGCAAATCTGGAAGCTAAAAGAATGTTATAATCCCAGCTGATGTCACCACCAGACATGTCAAACCCCAGAATGAAGTCTGGCTTGATACATGAAACTCTAGTTTTTATAATTTGACATGGATATCTTTCACTGAAACATAAGCACATAAGCCTGTGGGATTTGGTTTTGACAACAAAATTTAAGTTTATTACACAAAAGGAAAAAATGTAAAACAAACCAACCTACCTAAATATAACACAATTTGGAAGATATCAAAACACACAGCAAACCAAAACCCCATTTACTCACCAACACCACTTTACGGTTACACACACAAAAAAAAGAAATTTACCCTTTCATATCAAATCTATAGGTTTGACTTAACTGCTTCTCAGTTCCATTCCTGTGAGTGGCGAAGTCTTTTCTATTAAATGCTCACACAATTGAGATCTTAAGACTTTCTCAGCTCACTAATGCAAATTTCAAACAAAACATTCTATGAAAAGCAATACCAACTTTGGAGGGCTGCTCTTTGAACATTACTCCAACAGAAAATAGCAACCATCTTCACTCCTACCTGCACAGTGTCTGCAGTTCAATTGGGCCTCCTACCTACAGTTCTGGCAGCAACCATAACAAAGCTCTAGAACTGCCAAGACTGTTGAAGCTGCTGAAGTCCCTTGCAGCCAAAAAGAACTCCACGTGGGATAAACTAGCGCAGAGCAGAACTTCTGTTCCTCTGGGGCCAGTGCCAAAATTGGGAGAGCTTGTGTTGCAGACTAGTCAGGCAAGTGGCTGCCACTGTCATGATTCCACGAGTATGATTATGTCCCAACCACCAGCACCACCATCCCTGGATATGCCAAGTCCCCCTATCAGGTTAGACCATGGTATACAGTCAGAAGATAGTTTTCTTGGGAATTCTCAAAATGAATAGGAAAGGTTTGGAGGGATATGGGCCAGTAGAAGGCAGTGGGACTAGTTTAATTTGGAATTATGTTTGGCATGGACTGGTTGGACCAAAGGGTCTGTTTGCATGCTGTATGACTCTAGTTCTGTGAGTTTCACAAACTGCAGACTAAGGCACCTTAGTTTCTTAACTGTGCTGAACAATTTTCTTTTTCTAGTAAAGTCTATATTTGCTTCTGACTTGAGTCAGGTTTCCTTCAAACTGCACCAATAACCTTCGAAAAATGTTAAGAACATGCTCACCCTAGATTCTGCTACAGCTAATGGTTCTTTTTTCTCTCCAGTTGTAAAGCCTCACAGTATAAACAAACTTCCACCAACACTCAAGGAGTCCTTGCAGTCACCAACACCTTGTCAGTGTGATTTAAATTTAGGCTCTGGAGTGACTGACCTAATTACCTTTTAAACCCTTTCACAAAAAATAATCAACACATTTTAAAAAAAATCACACACCTTTCATTAAAAAGTACAAATATACTAAAATTTTGCAAGATCATAATAAAGCACACTAAAAACTTTATTTCGAGAGAATTGAAAAGTTGGCAAGTTGTACTAAGACAAGTATTGTTTGATCATGCTTAGGGAAAGAGTTCCATTCAGTTCCAGCTACCATACCATTGAAATAATAAAGGCAATAGAGAAGGTACAAAGATGATTTACAAAGACAATACTAGGTATGAGTGGATATGTATTCTCGTCATTATACGGGTAAAGAGGTTACTTCCAAATTCCCTATTGGACTTCTTGGTGACTTTCTTATGTTAAATGGCTTCTATACAAAAGGAACCATTCTTTGTTTATCCATCTCATCAAAGCCTTACACTATTTTGAAGACCTCTATCAGGTCTTCCTTTTTTTTTTAAAAAGGAAAGAGACCCAGTCTATCAGATATGATTCTGTGATTGTTCTATTAGTAATGCCCAGTCTTGAGTGTGTTAATAGTTACAGTAAGAACCAAATTAAGCAACCATAATACAGCTCATTAACATTTGCAAGCAATAAGATACATTCATATTCAGACCCCAAAAGCAACATTTTCAAGCCTTGAGCTTTTCTCTAATTACCTGGGACACTGGAGAACCCGTATTCCCCCTTTTTGACACAGAAAGTTTCTGGCAATCAGAGTTAATTTGCCAACCAATCAGACACCTTTACAACTGTAGTATAAATGATTATGACTGTCTAAAATTTGACATTCTTCTGTTTGTCTTGATAAATACAAGTTCTTGTTTCAGCAATATTTTTAGGTTTTATAAATAGAGCACAGAATAAAACAAGGAAGTTACAGTGATCTCCTACAAAGAGCTGAATGTTCTCCTCCTGTTCTGTAAGAATTCTACAATCCTTTAAACACATGTAGAACATGTCCAAAATTCAAATCCTGGTTTGTGTTAATGCCAGAGAACAGCTGGGGAAATATCAGTAATTCCCGCACTCTCAGGACAAGGAAGAACAGGAGATAAGGCTTCTGTTGCTGTACTCTGGATTACTGGACTAGTGACATTACCACCATCCCATTATCATCCCCATATAATTACCTTCTTCTCTTTTTAAAAGTTGGAAGATTCTGCCTTCACCATAGTTGTTGGTTAAACAGTCCACATCCCAACAGTCCACACAAAACAGCCTACAAAACTCTTTCTTTTGGTTATGATCTTATACCTATGTCCTTTATTTATAAATTCATTTTGTGAAAATAATTTGTAACCATTGATCTAATTAAACCTTACAAATCTGCTCCAAGCTCTCTTATCGTCAATGGAAAGAGCCCTGGATTCTCCAAACAAAGCTTCTCATTCAAAATGTCAAATTAGTAAAATCTCTCTTGCGCCCTCTCCACTCAATTGAGAATCTGAAAACTAAGTGCAATATTCTAGTCTATCCAATAAAAGAGTATTACACTTGAAACTTAAATGCATAGATGTGGCCAAATTTAGAATTTTTCTAGCACTTCCTATTTTTAATTTCAGATCTCCAGCATCTGAAATATTTTGCCTTTATCACAGTTTTGACTGCAACTAGAATATTATGAATTAAGACATGCTAAATCAATGCCTAGTTATAAAATTAGTATATTTCATGTTTTTATAGAGACTTAACAAGTTAACTTCATTTTTATACAAAACATTTGAAAATATCTCAGCATCTTTCAAGTTTTCTGGTTTAACAGATATTTCCACTACTGATCTTTTTTTCCCCCAAAACAACTGCAGCTGAACACCATTTTGCTCAATATCCTAACTGGTCACTAATCCTTGTGAAGTTGCCTAACATTCTATTCACAGAGAACCATCATATCAATGTCTCTGTTGGCTCCAAATTATGATACTACATCCAAATAACCTGAAAGCAGATCAACATATAAAGTATACAGATAGCAGATGCTTCTTGAAAATCCAAACATAATATTCTCTAAATTGCCATTATAAATAGATGCTTCAAGAATTTTTAATTTGTACGTCATGACTTATCTTCTAACAATCCATGCTGGCTGACTTTATTTAAACAATTCAAACCCAGTACTATTGCCTTTATCCATTACCAATTTTAAGAGGCTGATTGGAATGGGAAGAAAATTGGAATGAGATTAATAAGTATTGCAAGTACAAAATTCTTGGAATGGCCCTCACTCCGATACCTCTCTATTTCCTTCGCATGAGAAGTTAAAAATAGCTTCAAACATCAGTTTCCTGTTCACAGTTTGCAATATATCACAAGGAACTCACTTGAATTCCTCAATGTACTTGTCAGCTGCTTTTTTAAAAGTTCTTAATCAATCTATTCAGCGCCTTTATGACTCACCTCTATGACAAGTGGGATTTGAACAATACCTCCTGGTCTATAGTTAGGAACACAATCAGTATGCCACAAGACCTCCCCACCCACTACACGTGAACTGTTTATCTTCTGTTTAACAGAGATTCAACAATTAACAGATCGAAAACAGCTTTATTTGTAGTCTTCAGTCAGGTTTATAACTTTTACAACAAGGAATCTGGTTATTGCCTGAAATAAGAATCAAATTAATTTATAAAGCATATTACATTCAGCATTGAAAGTCATTTGTTCTTTATATATAATCAAACGTCTTTCAAATATATTTTTAGTTTTCTCTGTTCTAATGAAAAGATTCCTGTATTGTCCAGGCAGATCAGATAACAAGAAATGGAAGCAGATGGCCACGTGGCCCATTAAGTTTGTCAGACTATTTGATGGGTGAAGTTGATCGTGACCTAATCTCAATTTTCCTGCCTGTTCATCACCTTTAAATCCCTTGATGATCAAAAATCTGCCTAACCTCAATCCAAATACATTCAATGACCAGCCTCTGATGCTTGTTGTGGAAAAGACTGCCAAAGACAAACGAATCCGAGAAATTCCCCCATATCGCAATTTTAAATGCTTGACTCAAATTTGTATGTCTTCACTTCGATTCTAGTTTCTCCCACACGGTGAAACATATTCTCTCAGCAACTATCCTGTCAAACACTCTCAGAATCTATGTTTTAATTACTCCAAACCTTAAAGTCAGATTACACCAGGTCAAACTTAGGCAAGGAAACCTCCTGATTACCAATTTCCCATGCTCACCCAATTGAGCACAATTTGGGAGAAAAACCAAGGGTGGCATATCCAATGTACTTGACATGATCCTTACCCATCTGCCTGCTAAGGCGAACCTGTCCAAAACAATACCATTATGTGATCACTGCACAGTCCTTGCGGAGACCACTGAAAACACCCTTCCTCATGTTGTGTGTCACAATCAGCATGCTAAATGGGCTAGACTTTGAACAGATCTAACAATTCAAACCTGGACATCCATGGGGAGCAGCAGAGTGCACTCCAACACAATCTGCAGCCAGCATACTCCCAACTCGACAATTTCCATCAGCAGATCAGTCCTGGTCAATCGAAGTTTGCAGGAGAGTTTGCCAGGAGCAGCACTGGACATTCCTACCAAAGAGGTGTCAACCCAATTAAGCTACAGAACATGATTACTTGCACCTCAAATAACAAGTGATTGATGGGGCTAAATGGCTTCATAACAAATGGATTAGATTTTAGCTCATGCAAACCGGCCACACCCAGTTGTGAGCGATGGAGGACAATTAAACAATTCAATGGTCAAGCTCATTGCACAATGGGGGAGTCCAGCATATTAGTGCAAAAGACTACACTAAAGCATTTGCCACAACCTTCATGCAGAAGTGCTGATTGGATGATCCATCTCGGCTGCTTCCAGAGTATTCCAGCATCAAAAATGATAGTCTTCAGCCAATTCCATGCACTTTTCATGCCATCAAGAAACTACTACAGGATACTGCAAAGGCTATGGGCCCTAACAACATTTAGCTAACAGTACTGAAGATGTCTGCTCTAGAAATTTTCCAATCTGCTAGCCAAGCTGTTCACAATACTAACATCAATGCAATAATGTTGAAAATTGCCTAGGTATGTCCTGTACACAAAATGTGGAGATGCCAATGTTGGACTGAGGTGAACAAACTCAGAAATCACACAATACCAGGTTATAGTCCAAGATGTTTATTTGAAATCACAAGCATTCGGAGCGTAGCCCCTTCATCAGGTGAAAGCTTGCAATTTCAAATAAACCTATTGGACTATAACCTGGTGTTATGTAATTTCTGACTCTTGTACACAGAAAGCAAGATGAATCAAACCTGGCCTATTAGCAGGAGAAATTGAGGACTGCAGATGCTGGAGATCAGAGTTGAAAAGTGTGGTTCTGGAAAAGCACAGATCAGGCAGGATCTAAGGAGCAGGAGGATCAACATTTCGGGCATAAGGCTTTCATCAGGAATGGCCTATTAGCGCCTCACCAAACAAATCTTCATCAGTGATATGATGGAAGGCATCATCAACAGTGCTATCATGCAGCACTTACTTAGCATTAACCTCAAAAGCAATTGACTCTCAGTTTAGATTCCACCAGGCCACTCACCTCCGGACCTCATTATAGCCTTAGTTCCAACATGAACAGAAAGGATGAATTCTAAAGGTGAGGTGAGAGTGATGGCCCTGGACATCAATAATGCATTTGACTGGGTATGGCATCACAGAGCTCTTGCAAAACTAGAGTCAATAGGAATCAGGGGGAGAACTCTCCTCTGGTTGAAGTCAAATCTGGGAAATAAAGAGGATGATTGTGGCTGTTGGAGGTCAGTCATCTCAGCTCCAAGAGATCTTCAGGGTACTGTGCTAGGACCAACCATCTTCAACTAGTTCATTAATGACATTCCCTCTAATCATAAGGTCAAAAGTGGGGATAGTCACGGATGATTGCACAATTTTCACCACCATTTGTTATTCCCCAGATTCTGAAGCAGTCCATGTTCAAATGCAGCAAGACTTAAATAATATCCAGATTTGAACTGATAAATAGCAAATAAAATTCATGTCACCCAAGTACCAGGCAATGCCCATCTCAGATAGGACAGAATCTAGCAATTGCCCCCAAAGATTCAATGCAATAACCATCACTGAATTGGCACCACATCCACATGCATTCACTCTGGCTGACAATGACACTCATTAGCAGCAAAAGTATCTCCTACAAGATGCCTTACAGAAATTCACCAGGGCTCCTCAAGCAGCACATTTCAAATGCATGGGAACACAACCACCTTTAAGTTTCCGTCCAAGCAATTTACTGTCCTGACTTGGATCACCATGTCTTCTGCATTGCTTGGTCAAAATCCTTAAACTCCCTAGTCATGTCGTGGGTGCATTTACAACAAACAGACTGATGTCAGCTCACGACCATATCCGAAAGAGCAACCAGATGGATAGTAAATGCAGTCAGCAGTTAGCAGGCCTCCGGAGTGAATTTTTTTTTTAAAAATCACATCATATTCTTCTAAATTCGAAATGTTCAGTTTCATATGACAAACGCTATCTCAGAAATCAGTCTGATGAACATTTTCTGAACTGTTTCCAATGCAAGTATATGCCTACTTTTGGTAACCAAAATTGTATACAGTATTCCAGGTCTGATCTCAACAATGCCCTGTACAACTGTAGAAAGATTTCCTTGTTTTTATATTTCTTCTCTTCGCAATAAAATCAAACATTCTATTTGTCTTCCTAATCACTTGCTGCATCTTCATGCTGATAATTGTGATTCATGTACAGGACACCCAGATTCCTCTGTATTGAACATTGTGCAATATTACACCATTTATATTGTGTCCAGCTTTTCCTATTTCTTGAGAAAAGTGGAACCCTTCACATTTTCATACATTACACGCCACCTATCACTTTTTTGCTTGTTCTATCGATATCCCATTAGCGTATATGTTTAAGAATCATTTAAGTTTGGACTTCAAACTTCTGAATTAGTGTCAAATGAGTTTCTCTTTGCATGTGAAAGGTTTAATAATTTAGTTTACATATTGCTACAGCTATGTCCATTTCTTTTAAAAGTTCGCTTTCAGAACTAATGGGTTTGCGCATACATTCGTGGGTTTCAAGACCGAGCAAGGTAAACAAATGCATATCAAGGTTTCTGTTACATATTTCTAGAATGTCTTTTTAAGCTCAAGGAAATACCTCTACACTGAGGAAAGGTTTTTTTGGGGGATTTTTGGTTTGGGACAGTTCTGTAGAAGTCCTTGGGAAGACAGATGCATAAAATACTGCTCATCAGAAACGGAATAGATCGAAAAATAGTCTAATGAGTTTAGTAGTAATCCAAACCCTGAAGTGCTTACATGAAGGTGTGAACTTTTGAACTCTGGTACATAAAAATTCCAAAATGGAATCAGATTTTCAAGACTAGGAGTTGCAGTCACAGTTAAATTAATCTTATTGACGTGTTAAAGAAAGGGATTCTTTGCTGGTTTGAGCACTATATAATGAGTTCTTTTGTGTACATAAAGAGGTATTTTGGGGATTTGTAAAAGGAATATTCTGGATTATGTTTTACAATGCTTCAATATCCCTATACTTGTGTTATATAAATATTATGTTTATTCCATTTCATCTTAATTTCTTTTGTGAAATGAAGTTCTATTTTGTTAAAACCAAATCTGCAACATTGCATGCTTATGTTTCAGCAAGAGACCATTTTGTTAAAAACCAAAACAAACGATGATCTTTCAAGCTCGGTCTCATTTGGGATCTGATGGTCTGGTAATAAGAATAGCTCCACACGTGTGCGCGTACGTGTATGTATGCGTGTGCGTGTGGGGGGGGGGGGGGATGGTTAATGAAGAAAGGAGCTCAGTGCAGTATGCAGTAGCCATCACTAAGAGAAGGTGCTGGGGAAGCAAAAGCTAAAAGATCTAAAGATGTCAAAATCATCTGGACTGGATTAATTATTTCCCAGAGTTCTGAAAGAGGTAGCTGGAGACATTGTGGAGGATCCCAGAGCCTGGAAATTGGCTCATGTAACATCTATGTTTAAGAAGAGAGGGAGGCAGAAGACAACAAACAATAGACTTGGTCACTGGTAAGATTTCAAAGTCCATTTTTTAGCATGAGTTTGTGAGTACTTTGAAGTGTATGATGAAACAGGGTTGCATCAACATGGCCTCATCATGGGGAGGTAATGAGTAAATTAGACAAAGTATAGCCAGTGGACGTGATCTATTTGGGTTTTCAGAAGGCCTTTGACAAGATGCCTCACAGTCAGCTGCTAAGTAAGATAACAGCCCATGGCGTTAAGGACAAGGTACCGACATGAATAAAGATTGGCTGACTGACCGAAGGCAGACTGTGGATAAAGTGGGCTTTTTTTCCTAAGATGGCAGCTAGTACTAGTGGAGTTCTGCAGGGGTCAGTACTGGGACCATAACTATTCCTGTTAATGATGTGAACGAAAGAACTACCAGCATTGTTGCTACGTTTGCAGATGACATAAAGATAGGTGGAGCGACAGGTAGCGTTAAAGGAGCAGGGAAACTGTCAGAAGGACTTGGACAGGCTAGAAGAGTGGATAAACAAGTTGCAGATAGAATACAATGTGGGAAACCATGTGTTTATGCACTTTGGTAAGAAGAATAGAGACGTATGCTATTTTCTATACGGGAAGGCTTCAGAAATCTGAAACACAGAGGGACTTAGGCATCTTAGTTCAGGATTCTCTTAAGGTTAACATGCACATTCACTTGGCAATTAGGAAGGCAAATGCAATGTTAGCATTCAGTGTGAGAAGGTTAGAATACAAGACTACTGCTGAAGCTGTACAAGAATCTGGTCAGACTGCATCTGGCCCCATGTTTAAGGATGCTGTAGCCTTTGGAGAGATTTATAAGAATGATGCTGAGGGTGTGGGGCTTATCATATGAGAAGTGGTTGAGGACTGTGGGTCTGTACTAGATAGAGTTTTTAAGGATGAGGAGCAATCTCATTGAAATTAGTGGAATACTGAGAGGCCTGGATAGAGTAAATATGGAGAAGATGTTTCCACTAGGAGGAGTAACCTGGACCCAAGGGCACAACTCAGAGTGAAGGCATGGCCCTTTAGAACTGAGATGAGGAGAAATCTCTTCAGCCAGACGGAGGTGAATTTGTGGAAATCATAGCCTCTTCAGCCTTCTGTGGCAAAGTCGTTGAATGTCTTTAAGATAATAGATAGGTTCTTGATTAGTAAGTGGATCAAAGGATATAGGGAGAAGGCAAAAGCATATAGGGAGAAAGCAGAAGAATGGGATTGACAAAACGTATCAACCATGGTTGAATAACAAAGCAAACTTGATGGGCTAAATGGTTTAATTATGCTCCTCTATCTTATGAGACCATAGTACTTTGCTGACTCTGTCCCCTTCACAATTTGCTTCCCTACCTATCTTAGCATCATCAGCAAATTTGGATACAATATAGTTTGTCCCTTTATTCAAGTCATTAACATAGATTGCAAATAGTTGAGGTCACAGCACTGATCCCTGTGGCTCACACTATTTAGCTCATCAACCCAAAATGTTTCATTTAACCAGACTTTGTTTCCTGTTCATTGGCTAATCCTTCATCCACGCTAATATATAAACCCTAACATTACAAGCACTATCTTGTGCAGTAAGTAACTTTTTACATGGCAACTTATTGAATACTTTTTGGATTTCCAAATACATGTTTACTGGTTCCTCTTTATCAGTCTAATTTGTTACATCCTCAAAAGAATTCTAATACACATTTTCATAAAACTACTTTCACTGCCTTGTTGTACAATGATTTTCCAAATAGCCCAATATTGCTTTCTCAACAATATTTCAAGCAATTTCCCAATGAGTGATATTAGACTAACTAGCCTACCACTTCCAGCTTTCAGTCCATCTCCTTGCTTGAATAGTGATGTTATTTTTCTGGAAGTGGTGGAGGTTGGTACAATTACAACATTTAAAAAACATCTGGATGGATACATGAATAGAAAAGCAAATGCAGGCAAATGGGACTAGCTCAGGTGGGGATGTCCGGTCGGCACAAATGAGTTGGACTGAAGGGTCTATTTCTGTGCAATGCGACTGAGTTATCAAGAAGTTTGGAAGATTAAAGGAAGTAGCTGGATTGGACATAAAGACCCGGTGGCCATCAGATCCAGGCTTGTAAACATAATTTTCCTAGTAGAATTTTTCCTCTAACAATAGACGTTATGTTAAGTACATTTATTTGCATCTTGACTTTCACACATCCTTGCAACACTTTGAGTGTTCTATGAAGATATCTGAAACACTTCTTCGAAATCTCTGCCATTTCTTTTATTCTCTGTTGTTAATTCCCCAGTCTCATCTTCTAAGGAACTAACTACCTCTTATCTTCAATACTCATAAAAAAGCTTTTTACTGTCTGTTATTACATTTCTTGCTATTTTTCTCTCTCACTCCGACTTTATTCATTTTTTGTTATCCTTCACTACTTTCTAAAGAGGTCCTAGTCTTTTCACCCACCACTAATCTTTCTACATCTTTTCTTTCAATTTAATAACAACTTTAATTTCTTTAGTTAGCTATTGATGTTGCATCCTTCACCCTGCATTGTTTTTTCAGTGGAATACATTTTTGTTGAGTTATGATTAAATGATTTACTTCTTTCCTTTTCTTTAATTTCCAGGCAAAGAGATTCTACAATGTGATCTTCTGAACAAAATTCATTGCTCAGTACTCTATTGCTCTTATCCATTCAAACAAAGTCTTCCTTTTCATTTATCTTATAGAATCTCTACATTGTAGAAACAGGACCTTCGACCCAGTAAGTCCACATCATCTCTCCAAAGAACATCTCACCCAGCCTCACTCCCCTACCTTATCCCTGTAACCCATGGCTAATCCACATATCTACACAGCCCTGGACACTTTGTTGGCTACGTAGAACAGTCCATCTTCCATAGTTACACCGGCACCACTCCCCACCGCTTCCTCCGCTACATTGATGACTGCATTGGCACCACCTCGTGCTCCCGCGAGGAGGTTGAGCAATTCATCAACTTCACCAACACATTCCACCCTGACCTTAAATTTACCTCGACCATCTCTGACACATCCCTCCCCTTCCTGGACCTCTCCATCTCCATTAATGATGACCAACTTGACACTGACATTTTTTACAAACCCACTGACTCCCACAGCTACCTGGATTACACCTCTTCCCACCCTACCTCCTGCAAAAATGCCATCCCGTATTCCCAATTCCTCCGCCTCTGCCGTATCTGCTCCCAGGAGGACCAGTTCCACCACAGAACACACCAGATGGCCTCCTTCCTTCGAAACCACAATTCCCCTTCCCACGTGGTTAAAGCTGCCCTCCAACGCATCTCGTCCACATCCCGCACCTCCGCCCTCAGACCCCACCCCTCCAATCATAACAAGGACAGAACGCCTCTGGTGCTTACCTTCCACCCTACCAATCTTCACATAAACCAAATCATCCGCTGACATTTCTGCCACCTCCAAAACGGACCCCACCACCAGGGATATATTTCCCTCCCCATCCCTTTCCGCCTTCCGCAAAGACCACTCCCTCAGTGACTACCTGGCCAGGTCCACGTTCCCCCTACAACGCACCCTCCCATCCTGGCACTTTCCCCTGCCACCACAGGAATTGCAAAACCTGCGCCCACACCTCCTCCATCACCTCCATCCAAGGCCCTAAAGGAGCATTCCACATCCAAAGTTTTACCTGCACGTCCACCAATATCATTTATTGTATCCATTGCTCCCGATACGGTATCCTCTACATTGGGGAGACTGGTCGCCTCCTAGCAGAGCGCTTTAGGGAACATCTCTGGGACACCCACACCAATCAACCACACCGCCCTGTGGCCCAACATTTCAACTCCCCCTCCCACTCTGCCGAGGACATGGAGGTCCTGGGCCTCCTTCACCGCCGCTCCCTCACCACCCGACATCTGCAGGAAGAGCGCCTCATCTTCTGCCTCGGAATACTTCAACCCCAGGGCATCAATGTGGACTTCAATAGTTTCCTCATTTCCCCTTCCCCCACCTCACCCCAGTTTCAAACTTCCAGCTCAGCACTGTCCCCATGACTTGTCCTACCTGCCTATCTTCTTTTCCACCTATCCACTCCACCCTCCTCCCTGACCTATCACCTTCATCCCCTCCCCCACTCACCTATTGTACTCTATGCTACTTTCTCCCCACCCCCACCCTCCTCTCATTTATCTCTCCACCCTTCAGGCACTCTGCCTGTATTCCTGATGAAGGGCTTTTGCCCAAAATGTCGATTTTACTGCTCCTCCGATGCTACCTGAACTGCTGTGCTCTTCCAGCACCACTAATCCAGAATCTGGTTTCCAGCATCTGCAGTCATTGTTTTTACCTATTATGGGCAATTTAGCATGGCCAATCCACCTAACCTGCATATCTTTGGACTGTGGGAGGAAACCAGAGCACCCAGAGGAAACCCACACAGACAAAGGGAGAAAATGCAAACTACACAGACAGACAATCGCCCGAGGCTAGTACTGAACTTGGGTCCCTGGTGCTGTGAGGCAGCAGTGCTAACCACTGAGCCACCATGCCATATTATTCTTGTATTCCAAAATATTCAATATACTTGTCCTAGTTGTGGATGCTTCTGCTTCCACATCCTGCAACCATATCTCTGTAATGGTCATATCAGACTCACGTATTTCTATTTGTGCAGTCAATCAATTCATCATACACTAAAAATATTCTGATTTAGAGATGCCGGTGTTGGACTGGGGTATAAAAAGTTAAAAATCACAACAGCAGGTTATAGTCCAACAGGTTTAATTGGAAGCACTAGCTTTCAGAGCACTGCTCCTTCATCAGGTGGTTGTGGAGTACACAGTTGTAAGACATAGAATTTATAGCAAAGGTTTACAAAACCTTTTTAAAAATTTACATTCTCAGGTTAACTTTAACAACTGGTATCAGCTCAGATAAAGTTAACCTGAGAATGTAACTTTTTAAAAACGTTTTGTGATTTATATATGAAAGAAGAGAAACTAATATGGTCATTCTAACAGGTGAGAGACTGAAAAATACCATGATTGTTTGTTAAATGTATAATTTCAGATACATCACACTGTAAACTTTTGCTATAAATTCGGTGTCTTACAATTGCGTACGCCACAACCACCTGAAGGAGCAGCGCTCCTAAAGCTAATGCTTCCAATTAAACTGTTGGACTATAACCTGGCGTTGCGTGATTTTTAACTAAATATTCTACGTACACTCAGATAAAGGCTCTGTGTTTCTGTCATTTTACCATTTACCTTTACTTTACTTCTTTGCTGTTATTCTATGCCAATTTATCTGTGGCTCAAGTCAATCCAGACATTAACACCATTGTTGTTTTTTTTCCCTTTAAGTTTAATTCCTAGGTGCTTGTACTTCATCTGCAGAATCTCATCCTCAGATCTATGTCTTCTTCCTTCTATCTATTCCTTTTTACTTCCCCTGCTTGAATTGCTCCCAGCTGCACAGTGCCATGGTCAGTTTACCCTTTCTCCCCACAGAACCTGGTCTCAGAGTCATAGAGATGCACAGCATGGAAACAGACCCTTCGTTCCAACCCATACATGCCAACCAGATATCCCAACTCAATAGAGTCCCACGGGCCAGGACCCGGCCCATATCCCTCCAAACCCTTCCTATTCATATACCCATCCAAATGCCTCTTAAATGGTGCAATTGTAGCAGCCTCCACCACATACTCTGGCAGCTCATTCCATACACGTACCACCCTCTGTGTGAAAACATTGCCCCTTAGGTCTCTTTTATATCTTTCCCCTCTCACCCTAAACCTATGTCCTCTAGTTCTGGACTCTCCAACCCCAGGGAAAAGACTTTGCCTATTTACCCTATCAATGCCCCTCATAATTTTGTAAACCTCTAAAGTCACCCCTCAGCCTCTGACACTCCAGGGAAAACAGCCCCAGCCTGTTCAGCCTCTCCCTCTCGCTCAAATCCTCCAACCCTGGCAACATCCTTGAAAGGGTTCAGAAAAGATTTACAAGTTTCACAACGACTTTCCGATAGGAAGGAGACCAGAACTGCACGCAATATTCCAACAGTGGCCTAACCAATGTCCTATACAGCCACAACATGACCTCCCAACTCCTGTACTCAATACTGTGACCAAGAAAAGCATACCAAATGCCTTCTTCACTATCCTATCTACCCGCGGCTCCACTTTCAAGGAGCTATGAACCTGCATTCCAAGGTCTCTTTGTTCAGCAACACTCCCGAGGACCTTAACATTAAATGTATAAGTCTTGGTAAGATTTGCTTTCCCAAGATGCAGCACCTCGCATTTATCTGAATTAAACACCATCTGCCACTTCTCAGCCCACTGGCCCATCTGGTCAAGATCCTGTTGTATTCTGAGGTAACCCTCTTCGCTGTCCACTACACCTCCAATTTTGGTGTCATCTGCAAGCTTACCAACTGTACCTCTTATGCTCACATCCAAATCATTTATGTAAATGACAAAAAATAGAGGACCCAGCACCGATCCTTGTCGCACTCCACTGGTCACAGGGCTCCAGTCTAAAAAAACAACTCTCCACCACCACCCTCTGTCTTCTACGTTTGAGCCAGCTCAGTATCCAAATGGCTAGTTCTCCCTGTAATCTGTGAGATCTAATCTTGCTAATCAGTCTCCCATGGGGAACCTTGTCGAATGCCTTACTGGAGTCAAGCTGCAAGAACCTTGAGCCTTCTGGACAATTGGAAGAGGTAAACATCCTCCAGCACTGAAGAAGGCCTCATGCCCAAAACGTCGATTCTCCTGCTCCCTGGATGCTGCCTGACCTGCTGCGCTCTTCCAGCAACACATTTTCAGCATCCTCCAGCACTACCTTGTACATCCAGATATTCGCCTCTTCTACAGTCTCAGCCTCCCTTCCCTGGCTTCAGACCAATTTTGAAGTACTTACCTAGTAGTTACCCCCGAAACAAGGTATCCAAGGAACTTTCCCCCCTTTCCATATAAAGCACTCAATTCCAGCTCAGCAATCTGGAGCCAAGGTTCCTCAAGCTGCAGATAGTTACTGGATATGTAGTGCTATAAATTACACTGGCATCCACCAACTACAGGTATAACATATCTTGGGTCCTACAATCTTGATTATGTTTCAATAATAAGATTTCAAATTTAGAAATATCACTCAAACTCTTGTCAGCAGTTATATCAAGCTGTTTAATCAGGTGAGCTATAACTTTAATACATCACCTGTAACCTTCGTGAGTGAAATTACTGACTGCATTTAGAATATTAAAAAATTAAATAATCACATGCTTGCTCATTTAAATAAAGCCTTAAATGCTTACCAGGTGCAGGGGCTAATCAAAAACGACTGCACCTCAACCACTTCAACATAGAATTCTCAGTTGCACCAAATTCCCAAGTTAGCACCCAGAGCCCAACCCACAGTGCTCTCACTTACATTTATAGTGACAATCTAATACAATCTCTCCTGCACCAAGTTTATCCCTAAGGGAAGAAAACTGATTTTTAAAGCCTGGACAACAGTTTTCATTGCTGAAAAATGTGTTGCTGGAAAAGGATTCCTGAAGAAGGGCTTATCCCCGAAACGTTGATTTTCCTGCTCCTTGAATGCTGCCTGACCTGCTGCGCTTTTCCAGCAACACATTTTTCAGCTCTGATTTCCAGCATCTGCAGTCCTCACTTTCTCCAACAGTTTTCATTGACAGGCAGGTAACATGCAGCGAACTCTACTAACCAACAGCATCCATAGTGCAACTATGCAACGTGCTGTTCCTTAAAAGCAATCACCATGCTACCACTTTAATTTATCTCAGCTGCTCTCTGACCTTTACAAATTTAAAAGTTTCCCGCTTTTCAAATCATCCTTTTTATCTAAGTTTCTCTGACAACAATTAAGACCTACAACTATTTATCATAAAGTACGACAATCTCCCTTCCAACAAGTTTAGCAGTTTTGTCCTCACCTTATAGACCTTGCCAAAAGCTCCATCTCCCAGCTCACCGATGATCTGCCAGACCTCTTCGGGGTTTACATCCTTTTTCACATGTTCAAACTGTTTTTTCTTCTTCTCCCCACCAATCTTGAAGATCTTCCGAAAGTTAAAGAAGGACATTTTCAGATCCTAACAGGCCTTCTATATTTCCAAATCTAAAATGTAAGTGGATCACTCCTAGTCCTCGGCATCACTCCAGAAGGCGCTGATCCTGTAGTTCACTCCAGAACATTCTCAATAAAATCCAGTGATCCAGATCCTGTGTTTGCGCTCCAGAACCTGCCAGACACTATGTGAACTCTCTTTTTACCCTGGATCACTTCAATTTTTGCACTTCACTCGGAATCACTCAGGTTTTACTGCTGATTGCCCCTGCTGTATCGTGGACTCTTTCAGTTGCAGGCTTTCCTCCAGAACACTCCAAGCCAGACTTTGATCCAATTCACTCCTGATAACCTTGCTCAGTCTGGTTCACTTCTTCTGCTCATCACTTCTTTAATCGCTCTCACCTCCGGCTTTCACTCCAGGTCCTCCAGGGATCTACCCAAATGCGGTACAGGTCAATTCCCAATGTTCGCCGCTTCTCCCGGCCCGGGCCGCGGGCTGCAGCTGGCCGCCGATACGAAGGGAAGGGACGGTTCTCGGTGATTTCCGGTGGGGGCCGCCGTTCACGGTCCCGGGAATCCGTCTCTCTGTCGCCACCCCGCTCGGTACGCGCACTGCCACCAGCCGTGCCCGTGACCCGAGCTCGCCACCACCGCCTCGCGCTCCGACCGTTACCGTCTCCAGAGTGACAGGGGGGTCGGCCAATCAGCGACAGGCAGCCGTGGAGGAGGCTGGCCCAAGTGGTCGGGTTGCGTCATTTTCCAGCGCCACCAATCACGCGGCGATCGCATGGATCGATCGATCAGTCCAGGGAAACCCTGTTGGCTTTCTCAATGGCATTCTGACAGTTAGTGAATTCATTGCAGGCTGTGGAGGGAAGCTGATTCTATTGCTGACCATTCCTTCAGGTACAGTATAACTCCTCAGACCTCCCCGTTTGTTTTTGGATAACATTTCCTATCCCTTTACCTTTCTGAAATAATCTCCCTGTTGGGGCCTGGAGGTTCTCGATGTTTGTCAACTCAGGCCCAGGCCCAGGCCCTGGCCCTGGCCCTGGCCCTGGCCCTGGGGATTAGAGCCAGGGCGGCTTCCGTTTCCAGATCCTGGCAACAATTGGATAATATAGCAAACAAGAAGGCGATTCAGCCCATTGGGACCATACTGGCTGCAAGTACCCCAGAGCCACTTTCTTGTCTGATCCTCCTTGCACTGCAAATCTTTCACCTTCAGTTAAGGATTCAATTCCCTTTTGAACTTTTCAATCGAACCTGCGTCGATCACGCTGTCAGGCAGCGCGTCCCATAGCCTAACCGCTTGTAAGATTAAAAAAAAGTCTTCGTCATCATTGATTCTGTTGCAAATTACTTTAAATTGGTGCACTCTGACACTTTATCTTTTCACCAATGGCCACAGTTCTCCCTATCAGCTCTGTCCAGATATTTCCTCATCATTTTAAACAACTCTGTCAAACCTCTCTCAACCTCCTTAAACAGTCCCAAGTTTTTCAATCTATCTGCTCTGCTTCGTGAAAGATGCAGTTGATATGCTTTAGAATAAAAAACCCTGGCGAAACTCATCAAGACTTCAGAAGAGTCATGTTGGACATGAAATGTTAACTTGATTTCTCTTTCTGTAGATACTGCTGAGTTTCTCCAGAATTTTTAATGTCAGATTTCCAGCATCTTCTGTACTTTGCTTTTATTTGACATATTTAAAGTTATTTTTTGAATCATACAGTACTTTGAGTATTAGATGCAAGTGCTGCAATTCATCTGCTCGCAATGAGTTTCCTTCACGTCTAACTCATCCATCAGATAGACAATCTATATATAATGTAAAGAATATACTGCAACAAATTTTAGTCAATAACAATGTTGATTAGATGAAAATGTAAGTGGACTTTAATTAATTAAGAGGAATAAATGCCAAAGTAGGTATTTCATTTTCATTTTAATCCAATCCTGACATGATTTTTTTATTTAGACAGAGTATAGTGTCTCAGTCAGCTGGTTGTGCAATGAATTTCAGCAAAATACAATGTTTTATTTTCTATCTTCACCCATATCCCTCATTACAGGAATTATTCTTTTGAATCTTTTTTTGTACTGTCTCCAAAGTCCTTCAAATCTTTCTGTAAATGTGCACATCCCTCATTCTTGGAATCATTATTGTGAATCATTTTTGTACTTCAGATCTTTCTGTAAATGTGGTTTCAGAGTTGGACACAATTTTCTAGTTGAGGCCAATTTAATCGGTTATAAAAGTTGATCATTGCTGTTAATACAGAAGTAAAGTACTGTTGAAACTGAAACAAAATGTTGGAAATACTCAATATTTGGGAAAACAAAAACAGGAGTAGGCAATTTGGCCTCTAAAGTCAGCTTCATCGGTACACAAGATCATGACTGATGTGACTGTGGCTTTAACTCCAATATCCTGCCTTGCCTGCCTAACCTTTATGTGGAGTTGCCGGTGTTGGAATGGTGTGGACAAAGTTAAAAACCAGGTAAAAACAATGACTGCAGATGCTGGAAACCAGATTCTGGATTAGTGGTGCTGGAAGAGCACAGCAGTTCAGGCAGCATCCTTGGAAAGGCTTTTGCCCGAAATGTCGATTTCGAAGCTCCTTGGATGCTGCCTGAACTGCTGTGCTCTTCCAGCACCACTAATCCAGAAGTTAAAAACCACACAACACCAGACTATTGTCTAACAGGTTTACTTGGAAGTACAAGCTTTTGGAGTGTTGCTCCTTTGTCAGGTAGCTCATGGAGTAGGATCATAGGATACAGAATTTATTCCACTAGCTACCTGATGAAGTTTTAATTTTGCTTAACCTTTGACTCCTTGTCAATCACAATTCTGTCATGGTGCAATCTTTGGGGGGAAAATCCAAAAAGAATGAACATTTCAAATTGACAACTACTCAATGTTCTGTTTCTCTCACCCCAGATACTCCCTGACCTGTTAGTATTTTGTTTTTATTCATTCATGGGATGCAAACATAAGAGGCTGGACCAGCATTTATTTAGTTTTTATTTCACCATAAATTCCTTGTGTTTGTACTCCAAGCCTTCATATATGAAGTTCAGTATCCAGAATGCCTCATTAACCATACTCAATCTGACCTGCCACCTTCAATGATTGGAGCACAAATATTTCTGTACGACCCTCCGTCCTTAATTTCCCTATAACATTGTACTCTTTTTGATTTAAACTGCCTCCCCGTGTTCTTCCTGAAAAAATATACAGAATCATTTCTCACTCTTCTTTATGAAATTTCATCTGCTTTGTGCTGAGCATTCCACCAACCTGTCAAATCCTGTCTAAAAGCCATCACTGTTCTCATCATATTCCACAATGTTTCCAAATTTTATGCCACTTGCATGTTATGCCTATTAAATGCTCTTGGAAGTCCATGTATATCACATCAATTACATTACCCTAATCTCTCAGTTAAGTCATCAAAACAATTCCCTCAATTAGTAAAACAGGATTTGCTGTCAACTGAAACAATAACAGAAATTGCTGCAGAATCTCAGCAGGTCTGCTGGCATTGTGGAGAGAAAGCAGAGTTAACGTTTTGGATCCAGTGCCCCTTCTTCAAAATAAGAAGCGTCACTGCATCTAAAGTATTAACTCTCCTTTCTGTCCACAGATGCTGCCAGACATGCCAAATTTCTGTAGCAATTTCTGCTTTTGTTTCAGATTTCCAACATCTGCAGTTCTTTGTTTTATTTTTGCCTTCAACTAATTTAGACTGACTTTCCATAATTAATCTATATATATGTACAAGTAACTATCAATTTTATCCTAGATAATCATTTCTAAAAGCTTTCCCTTCTCTGAGATTAAAACTGACTGACATTTTGTTGGTGAGTTTTTCTGTATACCTTGTTTTGAACAAGTGTGTAACGTTTGGTACCTCTATGTTCACTCAGTAAATAGAAGAGGGGTGTAATATTCAAGGTGCATTGTTGAATACCAAAGCCAGACACAGTTAAATCAGGACTTCATCAGGCTTTTGTTCAACTGCACTTACAACATACCTACTCTGCAATGGTTGGATTGTTTAGCTTTACATTTATTGACATTACTGAGCCTTATTCAACATCATTCCTATCTAGTTCACCTTTCATTTGCACACTGCTATAGATAGATCTACAGTAAGTAATGTACAGGACAACCTCGATTATCTAAACAAGACGGGCAGGAGGTATTTTATTTTGATGATTGATTGTTAGGGTAAATGATCTGAACATAAACAAGCAGTAACTTATGGGTGCCGATTATCTGACAATGCATGCCATAATGCCATTTAACTGAATGCTAAGTTGCCTAATGCCATTTTTATGGGACCTTGAGATCTTGTTCAGATAATCCAAATTCAGATAATGACGTTTGGACAATCGAGGTTGCCCTGTATCTCTTGAGTTTTCCTTCTCAGCTGAACCATTTATCTTTTAACAATGCTCTTAAAAAGTGTATTTTAGGGAAAGAAATTTGCTGTCCTCACCGACTCTAGGTCTGTGTAGAACTCCACTCACACATTGCCCTCCTGCCTAACAAACCAGTTGGTATGCTTCAAACTGGAAGCACATGAAGATGAAAACCAAACGCTACCTGATCCAGCTTCTACCTTCCTAACACAACAGATGACCTGACTGCCCTCTGTTCTGTAGCACTAAATTTTTTTTTATTGTTTAATCTGACTTCAGCTTCTTCATCCCTCTGACCACTCTTTTATGACAGTTCATAAACAATTACTGATAACTCCAAATAAAGTGAGAGCGGTTTTATTGCATTCAGACTGTGAGTGGATAGCAACAGGCGCTATGTGGATAAAATGGTTGAACTCTGGCTCCATGTGAAATTCGCAAGGTTCCACGCTATGTGATTCTCTGGTGAAAACTAGCCAAGAGAATTCACACAATTCCTTTGTGAATGTGACGTGCAATATTCCCGGGCTAATCCTGCCTTCCTTCCACATACTAGCAATAAGATATTAAAAGAGTGGCTGTAGGAATGGTAGTATCAATTAAGGGTAAAAAGGGGGCATTGTCTTGAGGAGAAAGATGCATGACTGAAGTTTTGAATGAATATTTTGCATCTGTCTTCACAGAAGAGACAGAAGTGAATCTTATAGTAGAATAGGAGGGTTGAAGGATACTGGATAGGATAATCATAGGGTGGAGTTGGCAGAAACTCTGACCACAATCTTTCACTTCTCATTAGACTGAAGATTGTACATGGTAGGTGGTAGCATAGTCAAAATGTCACTGTGCTAGTAATCCTGAACCCAAACGAAACCAGAAATTATGGAGAGTTGCTGGACATTCTTTGTCTCGCTCTAAACTCTCTGTCCTTGGCCTGCAACCATGGATGTTTAATGAAGGTTTGAGGAAGAGTGCCTTTCTCTTAAGTAGGCACTTCATAACATCCTTGGAGAGCCTCCAATTGTTTCTTATCCCATTGTGACCTCCTATTTCAGCATTTATCCTGTCTTGCCTCCATCCGACCAGAAGAAAGAGCCCTGGGATTTAGGAGATGGGGATGTGGGAGACAGAACCCAGGAATGGAGTGTCAGGGAGTTAGAGCCTGGGATATTGGTAGCGGCTGGGAGCACAGATTCCAGGAGAGGAGGTATTCCAGAGGAGAGAGGTATCAATGGAAGTTGGAGGGTGTTTTAAAAAATTCTCAAGGTCAGGTTCGTAGGAGAGTAGTCTGACACAGAACAAACGACCAAGAGGCGAGTCTGCTAGAATATGGGCATTTTATTCCCCGCAGCGTCGCCACAACGGGTCTGGCTTATACTCACTCTACATGTTACCGGAACTGGGAGCCGTCAGTTCTCGTAGAGCGGTTGCCAACAACCCACGCTCGGCGGTTAAACGTAACCCCGGAGCAGACTCACCGAACTGGAGACTTTTCCAGCTGATATACTCTTTTCCAGATATAAACATTCATGTGAACAGCAGAGCAAGGCTAAAAAACACATTCCATTCTGGTTACATACAGATAAGAAGATTCACACGGGGAGGTGTGTAATAAGATTCACACGGGACTAAGCAACACCTCCATTCCGGTTAGATTCACACATGTATTGGGACATAATTTTTAACCGTTTCACCACAGAGGGCTACAGCGTCATTTTAGGGAGAGTTGCGCTCAGACCAACCCATTTAATCTTATGTTGATTGAGGATTGTGTTAGTTTGACAGCACTCCACTGGACTTCAAAACAACTTAACTAGGAACAGATTTCCAAATTCCCAGATTTGACTTGACAGTGAACTCCATTTTTTGATTTCTTCTGGTTGAACTGCAGGTGGATGCAATAGAGACTGAAGTGTTCAGTTTTGTGCACTGAGGCTTATGCAGGGTGACAGCGCAGAAGAGTGTGCAGAAATACAGAAGAGTAAGAATGCAGAAGACCCACTGCCCAGCATGTTGTGGGGACTGGACCCAGTACATGGAGTATTTGCAAAACTCTACATCAAGGACATCCTGGAACTTAAGAAATCATGTCCTATTCCAGGTGAGTCACTGGATTAACAGTATATTTAAATAAGGAACGTGGCATTTGCAGCTCACTAAGTTAAATACAGAGTAAAATTCCCTCTACTCTTTTAACCTAAAAGTAAATCTGTCTCTACACTGTCCCTACCAAACTCTCCCAGAACAGGGACACATGGGGTTGAACGCAGAGTAAAGTTATGATCTAACTCTTTTAGACGGAAAGTAAAGCTCCTTCTGCATTGTCCACAACAAACGCTCCCAGGACAGGACAGCGTACGGTTAGATACAGAGTAAAGTTACCTCTACTCTGCCTCCATTTAAAAACTTCCAGGACAGTTACAGCACAGGTTTTGATATTTTAATCAAAAAGTAAAGCCATCTCTACACTGTCCCCATCAAATATTACAGGTCAGGGCAACATATGTTTAGTTATGGAATAAAGCTGTCTCTATTCTTAAACACAAAATAAAGTTCTTTTTACACAATCCCCATAAAACACTCCCAGTCAGCAACAGCATTGGATTAGATACAAAGCAAAGCTTCCTCAATACTATCTCATCAAACTCTCCCACAACAAGAATGATATTGGTTAAGTTGAAGAGGAAAGCTCCGTCAACGCTGTTCCCACTAAACCATTCCAGGGCAGGTACATCATAAGATTAGATACAGAGTAAAAGTACCTCTACATTTCCAAGGACAGGTACAGTATGGGGTTAAATTCAGAGAAAAACAATTTGAAGTCTAAATTTCCAGTCTCTTGCCTAGATTAATGACTGAAGATGGCCCTCTGGTGTGGAGATCAGATATTGCAGCAGCATCACCCTAATCTGGAAACCTGTGTTTGGGAGATGGTGGTGTTGGACTGGGGTGTACAAAGTTAAAAATCCTGAAGAAGGGCTTATGCCCGAAACGTCAATTCTCCTGTTCCTTGGATGCTGCCTGATCTGCTGCGCTTTTCCAGCAACACATTTTCAGCTCTGATCTCCAGCATCTGCAGTCCTCACTTTCTCCTCAAAGTTAAAAATCACACAACCCCAGGTTATAGTCCAGCAGGTTTAATTGGAAGCACTAGCTTTTGGAGCGCTGCTCTTTCATCAGGTGGTAGTGGAGTATAAGTTTGTAAGATACAGAATTTATAGCAATTTTAACTTTGGAAATCTGTAGAAAGCATAAAATTAAATTTTGTCTTTAATTGAGCTTGTGTCTTATTAATTTGATTCTGACTTTGATAATTTTGTTGTGATTCTGTTTAACTCAATCCTGTGATCATTCATCACCAAAGGAGGCCATTGTGATTATCCCATTTATTGAATGAACTAACCAGAAATCACACTCCCCAACGCTTTCTCTGTTGTCCTGCAGATTTCTCCTCTTCTTCAAGTATCTATTCCTTTTTAAATGCAGTTCCCTTTTAAATCCATTTCTACTGATGTTAAGGCACCAGATGGGGCGGCACGGTGGCACAGTGGTTAACACTGCTGCCTCATAGTGCCAGGGACCCAGGTTCAATTCCCGCCTCCGGCAACTGTGTGGAGTTTGCACATTCTCCCTGTGTCTGCGTGGGTTTCCTCTGGGTGCTCCGGTTTCCTCCCACAGTCCAAAAATGTGCACGTTAGGTGAATTGGCCGTGCAAAATTGCCCGTAGTGTTAGATGAAGGGGTAAATGTAGGGTAATGGGTTGGATTTGTTGGGCCGAAGGGCCTGTTTCCACACTGTATGTAATCTAATCTAAATCACATTAAATCATTCCCTTATGAAGTAAAGTGATGGTGTAGTGCTAATATCATTAAATTGGTAATCCAGAGCCCCAGGCTGCTGCTTTAGGGACATGGATTTGATTTCCATCATATCAGTTGCATTAATTTCTCCAATACTACTTTACTTACAAATACTACCTTCTTACAGTTCCACACACTCACTAGACCTTTGCACCTGAATTACTTACAATCTTCTTGTATCTTCCTCTGCAAAGACGCACAATAATCATTGAGCTTTTCTCTATTAGAACTTTCATGTCTCTACCAGTAATAGACCTACATTTATCTTTGCTAATCATTTCCTTTTACATATCTAGAAGTTTTTACAATCAATTTTTGTTTCTTGCTATTTATTTCCACTGCTGTCAACTTCTTCATAGTTTCATAATTTCCCTTGTTTAGATTTAACCCTAGTTTAATTACATATTTTCCAAACTGAACGGCAAATTCCAAAATACTGTGATCACTAATCCATAAAGGTTCTTTCGCAGCAAGATTATTAATTATCCTTTTCTTATTGCGCTAATACTGGATGCAAAGTAGCCTTATACCTCACAAAAGTTGAAAGAACTGTGGATGCTGTAAATCAGGAACAAAAACCGAAGTTGCTGGAAAACCTCAGCAGATCTGTGAAGAAAAATCACAGTTAATGTTTCAGGTCTGGTGACCCTTCCTCAGAACTGTACCCCAGTTAGGCCATCAACATGTTGCTCCAGAAAATTATCTTAATCACATTCCAGGATTTTTTTCTTTCCAGGTGCTCATGAGATTTACCCAGTTTATATATAGATTGAAGTCACCCACAATGACTGCACTTTCTTGCTACGTACACCTCTAATTTCCTGGTTTATACTGTGCTCAACATTATTACTACTTTTTGGTAGCCTGTAAACTATACTTATAAATATTTACTGCCCCATGCTGCTTCTCAGCTCCATCCAAGTAGATTCTACCTCCTTTTCTTTAGATTGCTGACCATCTCTTCTACTGATCTCATCCCTTATTATCTGTATTGTCCAATCACTTTCTTATTTTGCTTATCCTTCCAATAAGTTAAATATTCAGTTCCCAGTCTTGGTCACCTGACAGCTATGTCTCCATATTGGCAGTTAATTCAAATTCTTTTACTTTTCCCTTCAACACTTACTTCACTGATACATTTCATCCACAATGTGCCTATTTATTTCACCAGTGGTATAAAGTCAGGAGGGAGTTGCCCTGAGAGTCTTCAAAGTTCATTTTGGGACCCAGGAAGTCTCATGGCTTTAGGTTAAACATGGGAAGGAAACCTCATTTATTGTTCTCCCTCCAATGAAGAATCAGTTCTCCAAGTTGAATAACACTTGGAGGAAGCATTGAGGGTGACAGAAGTGAAAAATGTACTGTGAATGGGGGATTTCAATGTTCACCACCAAGAGTGGCTCAACAGCAGCACTACTGTTCAAGCTGGTTGGGTCCTAAAGGACATAGCTGCTAGACTCCTTCTGCAGCATGTGGTGAGGGAATCAACAAGAAGGAAAAGCATACTTCACGTCACGCTTTCTCAGCTGCAGATGCATCTGTCCATGACAGTATCAGTGAGAGTGACTACTGTGCAATCCTTATGAAGGCAAAATCCCAACTTCATATTGAGAATATCCTCCATCAGATGTGTGGCACTATATCACTGTGAAAAAAGATTTTGAACAGATCTAGCAATTCAAGACATGAGGTGCTGTGAGCCATCAACTGCAGCAGAATTGTACTCTAGCATAATCTGCTACCTCATGGCCTGGCATATCCCCCACTCAACCATTACCATCAAGTCAGGGGGATCAACCCTAGTTCAATGGAGAATGCAGGAGGACATGCCAAGAGCAATATCAGGCATACTTGAAGATAAGGTGTCAACCTGACAAAGCCACTAACAAGGCTATTTTCATGCAGAACAGCATAAGCAGCAAGTGATAGTCAGAGCTAAGCAATCCCATAAGCAACGGGACAGATCTAAGCTCTGCAGTCATGTCACGAGGAGAGAATGACCGAGTGGTATTATTGCTGGATTGTTAATCCAGAGACCCAGGTAATGTTCTGGGGTTTTGGATTCAAATCCTGCCATGGTAGATGGTGGAATTTGAACTTAGTAAAAAGTCTGGAATTAAGAGTCGAATGAAGAGTCTGACCATTGTCAATGGTTCGCACAAAAAATCCCCATCTCGTTCACTAATGTCCTTTGGAGAAGGAAACTGCAGTCCTTACCTAATGTGGCCTACTTGTGACTTCAGACTCTCAACCATATGGTTGACTCTCAACTGCCCTTTGAGAAATTAGGGAGAGACAATAAATGCTGGCCTAGCCAGCAACGCCCTCATCCTGTGAATGAAAAGAAAAAAAGCTTACAGTTGTAAATGATGATGAGCAATTAAACAACTCGCTGAAGGAGGAGGCTGCAAAAATATCTCTATCATCATGATTGAAGAGTCCAATACATCAGTGCAACAGATTAGGCTGAAGCATTTGCAGTAATCTTCAGCCAGAGGTGCTGAGTGGATTATCCACCTCTGCCTTCTCCACTGGTCCCCTACATCACCGATATCAGTCTTTAGCCAATTCAATTCACTCCACGTGATATCAAGAAATGTTTGGAGGCATTGAATATTGAAAAGGCTATGGGTTCTGACAACATTCCAGCAACTGTACTGAAGACTTGTGCTCCAGAACACATCACTGTCCTAGCCAAGCTTTTCCAGCACAGTTCAACACTGACATCTCCCCAACGACATGAAACAAATTCAACCCGGTCAATTATCACCCCAACAGTCTACTCTGGATCATCAGTAAGGTGATGGAAGGTGTCATCAAGAGTGCTATCAAACAGCTTGCTCAGCAATAATCTGCTCAGTGACACCCAGTTTTGGTTCCACCAGGGCCATTCATCTCCTGACTTATTCCAACTTTGGACCAAACGTGGACAAAAGAGCTGAATTCCAGAAGTGAGGTGAGTGTGATAGCCGTAGCAAAACAGGAATCAATGGGAATTAGGGAGCAAACTCTCCGCTGATTGAGTCACATAGGAAGATAGTTGTGGTTGTTGGAGGTCAGTCAGCTCAGCTCCAGGACATCTCTGCAGGAGTTCCTAATGGTAATGTCCTAGACCCAGCCCTCTCCAGCTGCTTGATCATTGACCATCACTCCATCATAAGGTCAGAAGTGGAAATGTTTGCTGATGGTTGCACAATGTAAAGCACCATTTGAAACTCCTCAGATACTGAAGCAGTCTGTGTTCAAATGCAACATGATTTTGATAATATCCAGGCTTAGGCTGATAAATGGCAAGTAACGTTCACACCACTCAAATGCCAGGCAATAACCATCTCTAGTAAGAGGCAATTTAACCACTGCCGTTTAATATTCAATGGTGTAACCATCACTGAACCACCCATTATCAACATCCTTGGTGTTACCATTGACCTGAAATGCCACTGGACTCTCCACATAAACACATTAGCTACAAGAGCAGATCAGATGTTAGGAATATCGCAGCACGTAACTCATCTCTTGACTCCTCAAAGCCTGTCCGCTATCTACAATTCACAAGTCAGGAGTGTGATTGGATACTCCCCACATGCCTCAATTAATTCAGTTCCAATAACACTCAAGAAGCTTGACACCATGCAGGACAAAGCAGTCCACTTGACTGACATCACATCCATTCACTCCACGACCGATGTTCAGTAGCAGTAGTGTGTACTATCTACAAGATGTACTGTAGAAATTCACCAAAGATCCTTAACACCTTCTATGAGCACTCCCGTCTAGAAGGACAAGGGCAGCAGGTACATGTGAACAGCACCACCTGCAAGTTCCCCTCCCAGACACTTGCAATCCTAACTTGTAAAATATATTGCTGTTCCTTCATTGTCATTGAGTCAGAATCCAGGAATTTCCTCACTAATGGCATTGTGGGTCAATACATTGTGTGTCAACTCCAGTGGTTCAAGAAGATAGCTCACCAACACCTTAAGGGCAACTACAAATGGGCAATAAATGCTGGACAGCCTGTGATGCCCATGTTCCACAAACTAAAAATAAAAAAAGTCTATCTTTCAAAATTGTTGTTGTTTTCCTCATGTTTATTACACTTCTATTTTTCAAATCATCTGCAAAATCTGAAATTTTGACCTAAATGCCCAAGCCCAGATAATTGTATGTGTTAAAAAGACCAGTGGTTCTAAACTGACCCCTGATTAACACCAAGTGCGCTTCTCTCCACTCTGAAAAACAACCAGTCACTGCTACTTTCAACTTTCTATTCCTCAGCCAATTTTACATCCATGTAGCCATAGGCTTTAGTTTTACGAACAAGTCTTTCGTGTGGTCCTTTGACAAATGCATTTTGAAAGCCCAAATTCACAACCTCAACCACATTATTTTCATTGAGTTCCCCTGCCACCTCCGTTACTGTACCTAAAGAACTCAACACAATTTGCCTAATATTGGTTATCATTTATTAGTCTCATTTATTAGTGTATCTCGGTTTAGCTACAATCCTTGCCAGTATTTAAAATTCTGTAAGTGTTTGCTGATTAATGCAGTGATTAATTCTTAATTCCCTTCATTTGCATAGGAGTGTTCTTCTATAAAACCCATCCTATCACCAAGGTGGACATTTTGGGTACAATTGTCCAGAAGCGAGAGAGGGAGAAGTCTGTTAGTTTCGGAGGTTGGTATTTCTGAATAGAGTTTATGTATTTATTCCACCTTCCCCCACCACCCCCAACCCCGTCTGCTCATCAACATGAGGGCACAAACATTCTGCAGGTCAGTAAGACACCACAGCAGCGGCAAGTCGCTTAGTGGTTAGCACTGCTGCCTCACAGTGCTAGAGACCTGGGTTTGATTCCAGCCTTGGGCATCTGTGTGAAGTTTGCATGCTCTTCCCGTGTCTGCATGGGTTTCCTCTGGATGCTCCGCTTTCCTCCTACAATCCAAAGATGTGCATGGGAGGGAGGTGAATTGGCCATGCTAAATTGCCCACAGTGTTCAGGGATGTGGAGGTTAGATGTATTAGTTAGGGATAAATGTAAAATGATGGGGAATGGGTTTGGGTGAGACACTCTTTGGAGAGTTGTGGATTTGTTGGGCCGATGGGCCTGTTTCCACACTGTAGGGATTCTTAAAAAGATACTGTAAATCTGAAATAAAATCATGGTGCTGGCTGTGCTCAGTAGATCAGGCACCCGCCATAGCAGAAAACAGAATTAATTATTCAGATTGATTTTTCATCACAGCTGCCGGCTCCCTGGACACAACCCCATTTGGAACCTGAAACCCAGTTCTTAATTCTTTCAGAGTTGGAAGACTGAGTAGACCACCCTCACTAATAAGACATACAAAATAGGAACCAAGGTAGGCCATTTGGCATCTTCCCCCCCCCCCCCCCAAAGCCTGCTGTGCCATTCAATAGGATCATGGCTGATCCAACATTCCTAATATCCAATTTGCTAGATTTGACCTTAAACCTTGGTTGCCTGCCTGATCAAGAATCTACCTATCTCAGTCTTAAATATACATGGGCCACTTGAGGTTCAAGGAATAACTAAATTAAACAACTGGTTTCTGAGTTGGCATTTTTGCTCAAAATGACTCTCATTGCCCATCCTGCTTGCTCACTAGCGGATCTGTTTTGCAGTGGATGATGGAACCGGAGTGATCAGCTGTTTGTGTTGGAAGAAACAAAGAGCTTTGGAGAATATAAAACCAGGTACATGGTTTAATTTTCATTCTCACATTTAGTTCCATCTCTAATTTCCCTTGAGGTGGTTCTAAGTGTCTTGAGCTGCTATAAAACATTGAGGGAGCAACATCCATTTGCTGTTAATGAGGGAATTCCAGAATTTTGACCTCATGACAATGAATAAATAATCGGTACTGTCCCTCTGACAGTGCAATTGATAATGCTATTAACAACTGCATCCATAACTTTGCTGATGATCAAGAGTACCCTGATTTGTCAGTAATTGGCCAAGTTAGATTTGTCCCTGCTTTTTATGGACAGGACCTAACTGGGCAATTTTTCACTTTATCTGATAGCTACCAGTGTTAGCTTTACTGGAACAGCTTGTCTAGGATGCAGCCAGTTCCAAAGCACAGGTCTTCAGTACTGTTCAGTACTGTGGAATTCATTGCCACAGAAGGCTGTGGGAGCCAAGTCGTTGAGTGTATTTAAGACAGAGATGGATATGCTCATGATTGGGTAAGAAGATCAAGGATTACAAGGAGAAGGCAAGAGAATGTGAGAGAAACATGTCAACCATGACTAAATGGTAGAGCAGACCTCATGGGCTAAATGGCCTAATTCTGCTCCTATATCTTATAGTTTATTGCCAGAATGTTGTCAGGGCTATAGCCTTTACATATCCAGTGCCTTCAGCCATTTCTTGACATCATGTAGAATTAATTGATTTGGCTGAAAATTAACATCATGATTCTAAGGATCTCCAGTGGAGGCTGATATGGAACAAATTCTGGCTTGAAGCTGATTGCAAGTACTTCAGGCTTGTCTTTTGTACTGATGAGCTGGGCTGACCCATTACTGAGGATGCAATTGTTTTAGAAGTGTTGTCATCAAGTTAATCCTTTAATTAACTGCCACCATGCATAATTGGATTTGACAGTTCGGAAAGCTTTGATCTGATCCATTGGTTTCATAGAATAAAACAGCTATGCTAATCTTTCCCATCAGATTCTCCTATATTCTGCCTTCCTCCCACAGCCTCATTTTCAGTTGGTCTGAATCTCCTGGAGCAGCTGAACAAGATCACTCAGCTAGAACAACAGAACTCCCAGTTGGAACTAGGTGATATCGTCCATGTGAGGGGCTGGCTAAAAGATTATAGAGAGCAAAGAGAAATCCACTCCACCAACGTATGTGAGTCTATGGACAAGGGGGGAAAGAGGGGCTTACAGATGTGAAAGACTAAAATTTGTGCCAATGGGGAAATGGTTTGGATGTTGTGAGGATGGAGGGATTGGGCGTGTGAAGAGTATATGTGAGCTTTTGTGGAATCTCAGTACAGTGGGAGCCTTTTGTGTCTTCAATCACAAGTTTGTGTTTCCGTGATTGGGTGTCTCTGGAAAACTCCCAGAGATGCTGGACCAAGGGTCAAATGGGTTTATGATGCTGGGCCCAGTGTCAAGTGGGTTTAAGTTGTTGGCCCCAGATTCTGTTGTTGAGAAGCTGGGCATGGGTTTGAGTGGAGGTTAAGATGCTGAGCTTGGATTCTAGTGTCTCCAACTGGGATCTCTGATTTCTTTAATGTGTTCTGTTTTTCCAGCTAAGATTGCTGATCCCGTATTCACTGCACAAATCGCTCGGATGCTGGAGCTCCCATATTTATACCGAAACTTTTATGATAAAACTTCTAAAATTTCAACGGATTCAACTGAACCAAAGTAAGAACCATCACAGCAGAGGGGAGAAAGAGTGAACTGAGTGAAAGAAAGCAAGAGGAGATGTGTGGAGGTGTTGGGAGAACAGATGCAAGTCTGGAGTCTGCGTAATGGGCAAAGTGCTTAGAGACAGAAGGGAAGTGGGAGAGCACATGTGAAAGAGAATGGGAAAAGTGATGGAGCATGGGAAGCCGGTACAAAACCTAGAGGGAGTGAACAAAAGCTCAAATTATGTAAGCAAGTCAATATTTTGCTGTATCTGGTTCGGTTTGTTTGCTATTTGGTTCCTACCAGTTTGTTCATTTCTTTCATTTTCCATCTGTTTTTGCTGATACTGTCTCCTGTTTAGTCAACAGGGAGGGAAGATCCTATCACTGCAGAGGAAGATCAAACAGTTTCTGAATCAAACCAGAGTGAAAAATTTCTACCAGCAGGAACTGGAGGCCATTGATTCACTGGTCTGCATTGCTCAACAAAACCAAGTGAGCACATATCTACAAGAGCACTCAGCACAAAGTTCACAGTGGATGGACAGGAAGTGAGGGATTACCGAACATATTTTTGAGATTTTTGAGAAGATTTGTAGCTCAGGTTGATGATATGGATGTGAGTTAGCTTGCTAGGCTGGAAGGTTTGTTTTCAGGCATTTCGTCACCATGACTAGTTAACATTATCAGTGAGAGTTTCTGGTGAAGTGCTGGTGGTATGTCCCACCTCTGTATGTAAAGGTCTCTGTTTCTTAAGGTGGGTACAACACTCACATCATCGGACAAGTGAAACAAAGACATGCACAAGAATTCCTAGAGGCCTGGAATTCTAACCGGAACTCCATCAATAAACACATCGATTTAGATCTCATCTACCTTCCCTTGAAAGATAGAACCAGAAATGACAAGATTCACCTTAAGAAACCAAGACTTCTAAATAGAGAAGCGGGACATACACCAGTACTTCACCGGAGGCTCTCACTGATGATGTCACCTAGTCATGGTGACGAAACATCTGAAAACAAATCTTCTAGTTTAGCAAGGTAACTCTCATCCATATTTATGATATGTTATAAACATGTTCTCTTTTCTTTTGGTAAATTATGTATCCACTGGTTTATTTTAAAGGAAACACCCTGTGTATCAAGGCAGATTCATGAAGTTTTTCAGGAAGCTGTCTGTGCCCTTCAGGAAGAGGGAGTTATTTTCCAGAAAGTGGCTGGACCTAGCAAGCTGTACCTGGTAAGCGTTAAGCCAAATTACCAGCAGAGGCTAAATTCTGATCTCTCTCTCTGTCTGTCTGTCTCTGTGTGTGTCTCTCTCTCTCTCTCTCTCTCTCTCTCTCTCTCTCTCTCCCCCCCATCCTATTCCCTCCTCCCCCACTTTCACCTTCTCCCTCTCTCCGCTATCTTGCTCCCCTCTGCTTTCTTTTGTGAGGACCTTAAGGAAAAGCATTACATTCTACCCCTTGGTGATAATGCCCTTCACAAAGTTCAGGTGCTACTTTATTAAACAGTGCTCATAATTCATTCAACTAATCTTGAGACTTCATAGCTCTGAATACTTAGCAATATCCATAATATTGCATTTTGTCATTCAGACCATTAATGAAGATCATGGGCTCAACTCAAGTATCTACAAGTTTCCATTGGTGACCGGTTGCCACAAATCATTACCATTGCCTGGTCAGTCTCTAACCCATCCTCCAATCCTAGTCAATTTCATTTAGCTGCTATTTAAATGGCTCCTCACCAATGGCTGTTTGAAAACTATAATTTGTAATATTGCTGTAAGGCTGACCACTCAGTGAACTTATAACTATTGATAAATGCCAACTCAGTAATTTATTCCAAATTCAGATTTTTGAGGTCACATTCTTTTTAAGCAAAAGAGTTGTTGATCACTAATCCTTGACTTCTTAATTGACTATAATAAAACACTAATTGCTGGCCCTGGAATTTCTGGTTTTACCGGTATCGGTGCCTAGAATGCACCAGGGTTAAAATTGCATCACTGCATAAGCTGAGCAGCAGGAGCTGGGGTACAGTGGAGTGTGTTAATAATGATGTAGTAATGGTTTTTGCTTGTGATTGCCCTACAGGTGACTGATGAGGAGAAAGAATTACACAATGCAACACTCAGAATCATTCAAGATGACTCCACACGACCAAAACGTGAGTGATGTTCTCTCAGAATCTTGCTGCATTTGTTAAAGTTAAGGTTAGGGTGTTCTGTGTGTAAACCTCTGGGTCAGCAACAGGGTGAGGTGACCAGTTACAATGTGGGATGGGTAGTGGTAAATGATGATTTGCTCTTGTAATACTCCTTTAAGGTAAAAGCAGTATCCCATGAGTTTCAGAAATGGAATCAGACAACATGTCCCCTAATTTTTGAGATTATGTTGCCCATGCTCAACATCCCACTATGTTATAAATCTGTATTCATTACTTGAACCAGCCATCTTCTGAGCCCAGCAGGATTTTTCTGCAATCCCGCAGTGACATGTCACTTTCTGATGGTTTTGAGCATGTGATCATCTAGTGACTAGTCTAATTCTGTTGTCACTAACTACTGTAGCATTGGTTACAGTGAGCTCTTTTTATTACAATGTTTTTTGCTCAGACACATTGGAAAGGACATCTTTAACTTAGTTTACAGAATTCCATTGAATGTAGTGGGAATGAGCTCAGGGAGCGTGATATTCATTCACTACAGATTACGATGCACAGCAGCTCCTGTGAAAGGGAAAAGGTGATTGTTAACTGAAGGGGTACAGGGAGCAGGCACAGAGCATCTTGGTCAGAGATTTACAAATTTCAGATTAACAGAGGAGAGGGTGAGATGAGAGAGATTGGAGAACACAGAAAGTGGAATTCTGAGTATCATTCCTGTCTTGGTCGGTTCTCATTACCTTCAATCTATCAGAATATACTCCTGCCTGCACTCAGTAATAAATTCTTTTCCTGTTGCTTTAGATGTTGAGAAGGGCTGCCCTTTCCTTCACATTGTGAACTGTGTGCGGCACAGTTATAATGCGGGAGTTAGTGAGGCCGCAGTGCAGAGAGTGCTGGACAGATTGGAGTGCAACAGTGAAATAGTCAGCACCATGGACCGACACTACACAGCTGCCTGACTGGCACACAGCCCAACAACCTCCTGAGAAGTGAAACAGCAACTATAATACCAAGAACAATGTGTACTTTGCTGAACAGAGCCAGGAGTTGTGAGCTTGAACCATAACCAGTATCTGCAATCACCCAGTGCGTTGCCACAACCCAGGATGTGAGAAAATCCATCCTATTATCTACAAGAGTAGCAGGGAATGTACCACAAATCATCGAGTAGTCTTAATCCTTATTTTCAGTAAATTTCAGACAAAAGATGTAAGTATTTTGACTAAGAATCTGTCCATGATTATAAACTTATGAAAAAAAACTTGCATTTATTTGTACATGGTACATTTCACTTCCATATAAGTTCTTCAAAGTGACTGAATTTCACTAAACCCCAGTTATTATTGTGTTAGGGTAACACATGTTTTATGTTTTCAAGCAGGATCCCACAACTGACAATGAGACTAACCATCAGAATATCTGTTTTTGGGTGGTACAGGTCAGAGTCACATGGCCAGCTAACGGTATTGGCCTTGCCTCAGCTTCAGTAGATATTACTTGAGTATTGTGGGCACAGACAGTAAGAGAGAACCATGGGCACAGTCAGTATTATTGTGGACATGGTCAGTGAGTAAGAAATTATAGCACATTCAATATGTGAAAATTTCAGGCATATTCAGTGAGTGAGTCCTCAGGGCACATTGAACAAGAACCAGAGACATAGTCAGCAAGTAAGAACTGCAGCTATCCTCAGTGAGTGAGGACTGTGGGTATGTTGAGTGAGAACAATGGGAATCAGCACTGAGTGAGAACTGTAGGTAAGGTCAATTAAAGAGAATTGTGTGTATGGTCAGTGAGTGAGAACTGCGGCACAGTGAGTCATTGAGAAAAATACACAGGATTTTATTCTCTTTGACGTTGTACGTGATGTGGTTATCATTGGAAAGTTAAGCAAGTTTACTCAACCCTAATTCCCCTTGATTTCAGTGTCTTTCTATATTATTTCAGAGGGCAGTTCAGAGTCAACCACATTTTTGTGAGTCTGAAATCACATGTAGGCAAAACCAGGTAAAGCCCAGATAAAGGACATTAGTGAACCAGACTGGTTTTTATGACCATTGCTGGTAGTTTCATAGCATTACTGAGATGACTTTTATACTCCTGATTTATTTAACTTTTTATTAGGTCTGTACTATGTCGTTATTATTTTAGAACTTAGATTCGAAAGTGGAGTCAAATTGTTTTTCGTTTTCAGATCTCTGAAGGCAGCTTGTTTTTCCAACAAAGGTCAGAGTTATTTCAAGAAATGAATTAAAGACAAAATGCTATCCAAGCATTTTTGAAGAATTAGGTTAAATCACTCAGTCATTACCTGTAAAATTAACTGCTGAATATTTAGAAAATTGAGTATCCAAGTTGTGAGATTTTAATTTGTAGAAACATTTAAGCTGTGTAAATTGGTGGAAGTTTCTAGAGTTTCAAAATTGGATAAAAGTCTTAAGGTGCTTTTGCAGTCAGAGGAGGAGGGCTGGAAAGAGTCATTTTGAGTAAGAAATGTAAGTGTTAAAAAAGAAGTGATAATTCTGAGATTGAGTGACTGGAAAGGATAATTCCGGAGTAAAAGGGTTAAGTTTTTCTTTATCCTATTTATGTTATGGTTGTTTTAAATTACCTTGTACAACTTTATTTACTTCTATGTAATAAACTTGTTTTTTTGGTAAAACAAAATGTTGCCAGTTCTGTGTGAGTATATTTGGCGACTGGTCATCACAGTAACCAAACTGGAAAAAAAACCCATATAACCTATCAATCCAAATTTCATTCTGAGATTTAATTGATCAGCATTACTCTCAGCTGTCCTCATACATTTTAAACTCCACGAGCTGTATGATGGGAATTCATATCTCCATTGCATTATCCTGGGCATCTAATCCAGTGACATTACCATTACGCTCACTTTCTCCCCTAAACTCGAATTTCTCAAGCATTGTTAGTTGGTTTGGATTATTCACACATGATGTTTAAACAATCCAGAACAACAGTGCCACGCTGGTCATCAGAGGCTTACTGAGCTTCTGATGATCTCTGACCTTTTGTTTTATGATCTGGATTAACTTCTCCAGTCTCCACAATGAGGCTCGAACACACTACTATCTGACTCAGGAGAGTGCTAGTCACTCCAGTGAGCCTATCAGTGAGGTATCATATTGGTTCAAGACCTGGATTAGCAATCTGTCCTCCCTTTCCCATGAATAATCTTTGGGATATGGAGAATTATTTAATATATCTGTACGCTATTTGCACCTGTATGATGTGAAGAAGCAAGGAATGGTTGCGTCGGAGTATTACGGGTGATTAAAAGGGATAAATTTTGTGATCTGAGTATTTCTGAAGATACCAGAATCTCCTGTTTTCAGAGCCTTGTAAATGGCCACAGGTCAAGAGTAAGAACTGCTTGTATTTTCAGAACGTTTGTGAATTGGGAGATAAGATCTGGAGCATGAGGCGTGGTCACAACCACAAACATTGGCTCTGCTGCTGATTTTGAATCAAACAATCAGACCTTGAACACATTTATGCTAAAAGTATTTATTGAAATGTTTGACAGACTCACTTGGAGAAGGAATAGCAGCAATTTAGGGAAGAGCAAATGCATAGTGGGACCGAGGAACCATTCCTGGAGTGGAAACCCGCCTGAAGGGGTTAAAGGCACTGTAATGGGTGCCAGGTATTGTTGGCCATTCTCCCCATCACTACCCAGGCAGCCAGTGCTGGGCTGGTGACAAGGCCCTGTGTTGTTAGCCAGGTCTGGTTTCTCAGTCCCTATTTACCATCACCCAACCTAGAACCAGCGACTGATTTTAAAACCTTGCACTCATTAAACACAATCAGGCAGCTGAAAGGCTGCTTGGGGGCATATTCTGACCAGTTAGTGATAAATGGTTAAGGGTCCTCTTTAAGCAGATTATTGAGGGAGCAACCTCATGACAAAGGGGGAAAGGGCACTGAGTTTGCCTCATTTGACTCAGCCACTAGGCTGTGTCATAATGACTCTGAACCAAGAGAAGCTTTCAGAGCAGAGTGTGACTATCAGTAACATGAGTGGATTTCAAAAACGCTATCCCAATGGCTGGAGTTCAGGGGAGATATTCCCACCCCCATGAACAAAAGAAACAGCAGATTGGATCACAAATCTGAAATAAGATCCTCTAAGGAAAGCAGTATTGCCACATTAAATCAAAACTAGGTGAGAGCAGACAAGGGAATGTTATAGTAGTTACAGAATTTACTAAGATTACACTTTCATCACTCATTCATGCCCTTGCCCCACCCTTCCTAAAACCTCCTCACTCTGCCCTGACATCCAAATTCAAAACAGAGCGTGGCCAGCCCTTACAACTTGGCCAAAGCAGTGTTGACCTGTGGGCAGCATTGATTGCAGTCCCTAGGTAAGGTGAAGCTGACAGTCAGTTCCAAGTCTGATCTTAGGCTGACAGAGCAACCGGGGCCAGCACTGGCTTGGAGTTTGTTAGGAACATTGCTTTGGCAGGTGTTGAATAAATCTGGTGAGGAATCCACTTTGTTTTTTTTTAAGTTATTTTATTCCAAAAAGAAAAATTTTACAATTTTAAATAAGACAGGCTGTAAAATAGTCAGCTGGTTAATGGCACCTATGTAACCAATAGGAACCTGATGCACAAGAGAACCATCAAAGCAAGAACTAAACTGTACAAACAAATGTAAACACAACAACTGAATCATTCCTCTTGTCCTCTGGGCTACCCAGACATTGGGCAGTGGTCATTCTGTTCATTCAGAGCTCATGCTGGCTCTTAAACCATGGATTCTCTCCTCTCTACCTTCAACCTCAAGGCAATTATCTTCTTCCAGAGAAGACAGCAGGCTCTGCTGTCACTATCTCTCAAAACCATTCATCTGCTTCATAAACCCTTCTTCACAGTTGTGTGAGGTTGGCAACATGTAAATTCCACATCAGGGAGTCATGCTTAGTTGTTATTGGCTACTCCCTCATGAAGAGGATTTGTGATTGTAAAGGTGATGTTATTCCCAATGATTCTGGCTTTCTCCTCTGATGTTGCCCACAATTGCTGAGGGGTTTGGAAGGAGGAATGGCAGGGGGCTGTCAGCTATCTGCCTGTATTGGGTGGGGTTCCACCACCTTCCCACACTGGGAGGGGTGTGTCACCTGTATATTGAATATCCTGAACTGGAGGCCAAGCCCTTCTGCTGGGTCTTTCAATAATTCTGTTCGATTGTTGATATTGGGCATCAGCTATATGAACACAATGGTGGGATGAGCACGAGTCTGCTCCCTTACCATTGACTAAAAGGACCCAGATTCTGAAAGGCTTGGCAGCGCTGACCCCGACAAGCCTAAAGGGATGGTTATTTAGGTCTGAGATGAGAACATTTCTTCACATAAAAGGTTTATCAAGCTTTGGATTTCTCTACCCCAATGGCTGTGGATGCTCCATCATTGAAAATATAAAAATATGGGTTGTTTATAGGACAGAAGGAGGCCAAATGTCCTATCGAGTCTGTGCCAGCTATCAATCCAATCAATCCCATTCACACGCTCAATCCCTATGGCTCTGTGTTCATTTCCTTTCAATCCCCTTTCAACTTTGCTTTGAAATCGTTAATATTTCTCACTTCCAATATCCTCATGGGCAGCAAGTTCCAGGTTATTACCACAGTCCCCCTGCATCTTCTATACAAAATCTTAAATGTGTCCCCTGGTTCTTGTACCATCCGCTGATGGGTACAACTTTATATTGTACCTTATGCCAATTATAATCTCATACACCTTTATCAAATCTCCCCTCGTCTCCTGTCCAAGTAGAGTCACTTCAACCTAACCTCATAACTAAATCAGTCCCTTATCCCTGGAATCATTCTGTATCCTCTCAAGGACCCTCATATCCTTCCAGAAATGTGGTACCCAGAACTGGATGCAAGTTGGCTCCTGAGCAGAACTTTTGAAAGATTCAGCATGACACATCCATGATGGATTTTTTTTTGGCGAGCACGTGGAAAAGTGGAGTTAAGGTGGAAGGTCAGCCAGATTGTGCTGAATAATAGAGAAGGGCCCAGGGAGAGGAAGGTATTCTCCTGCTCCTGTTTATATTTGAACACTCTTTGATGATTAGAGGTCAACGTTGTTTATGACCCATGTGACCACTGAAATGCAAGGTAATTCAGAGATTTGTGGCATCGAATGGCAATGCTGCAGGAACAAATAGGGAATGCAGAGGGGGATGTTCATACAGCAGTCTCCTCACAGATCTGTTGCTGTCCACCTGTTTCCATGGTTACAATCACTGTGCAATTAGAATCCACGATTAACGCACTATTATAGAGGCACAGAAAAGAAATTTGCATGAGTTTTTCTTCTGATGTTAAGCTGCTGAATAAAGAGGGTGAGATGCAGGCAAAGTTGCTGCCTGTAGCCAGAAGAATAGAAGCAGGAGTCAGCCCCTTGATCCTGCTCTACCCGAGTCACTGCATCACTTTAGACCGTGAGCTCGTCGTCGGGTCCGCCTGTGTGAAGACCAACCTACAAAAAGAAAATGATTATTATAAAATACAGTTCCTTCTCTGGACAGTATCGTGTAAATAGTCAAATTGGGGATCAGGAAAGGATGGGATTGGACCACAGAATTATGGTCATATATATACATTTTTAAAACCTACAGATCTCTGTGAAAGACGATAATGCATGTTTTTCCCATACAGCCTCGGTGCATTACCTGTAGATTTCCGTCTCCTTTCCTTCTGATCAGACTGCATCCTGAGGTTGGCATGTGATAGCCATGTGGCGTAAGATTCCCCAAGTTTCTCTGCAACAAAAATCAACAGAAATCAGCAAATCTCTTCTTGCAGCAGGGCTCTTGTTGGATCTTTCCCATTCTCCCTCCAAATAGATGACAAATGAACATGGTGCAGCCAAGAAAAACTAAACTTGCTGACGTTCTGCTGGTGGCAATTATATTCCCCACATGGGGCCATTGCGCAATTTAGTAACAATGTAAATGGGTATTCATGTGTTAGTGAGGCTGATGAGCCATTGCCTTACCAAAAGGATTGCTGGAGGGATTTGCTTGATCTCTGGATAGGAGGAGTGCTTGTTGCTCAAAAGGTATATCAAATACTCACCTGTACAGACTCCATCAAAGCTTTCTACCTGTACAGGTGTACATTCTCATTCACCCAACTGACCAATGTTCATCTCTCTCTTGAGCAATTTGGGTTTACCAACGTTGGGCATATATCTGGAGGTTTTATCAAAGAATCCTGCCACCAAATGCCACTGTCCTAAATTACATAATTTCTCCCCACTACTCCATCATTTACTACATTATTTTTTCTTTTTGAAACACCCTAGTGGCCAGTGACAAGCAGTGCCCTTCACATCAAAGGGCAATGCTGCGTGATCAAACAGTGAAGGAGAAAGCAGGGGTTAAATCAAAATAGAATTGGATGGGGAAATAATACACTCCACTCTTTGAGGCGCCCACCACTCCCTGAATAACTCCAACGTGTTGGTGGGCACCGTGTGCTCCTTCTCCAGAGACACCCGGGCTCTAACGTAACCTCGGAAGAGGGGTAGGCAGTCGGCCCGAACGCCCCCCTCCACGGCCCGCTGCCTTTACTACAGTTTGATAACTAAGATGCAATTGTGCACAAAAAAATCTATAAATCACACCATTTTTCTAAAGTTCTGATGATTTTGTACTGCTCACAGCACTGTCCCAGAAATAGCTATTTAATTCCTGAAGGAGTATCCTCAGCCAAAATCATGTGTGAACATATGACCATCCAGAGTCAAACAGACCCTCCAATTCCTTTTATACTCATTGTTGTCTATCCTGAGTAACAGGTTGGCAGTTGTCATAGATGACTCTGATGAACAACCTAGTGTTGGCGGTGGACTGTACAAGTGGGTAACCTATCATAGACGGCTCACAGGGTAGAGATACAGCACGCTCTGAAGGAGAATGAGCCGTGACAGTGAATTAGAATAAGGCTCTCACCTTTTAGCATTTCCTCTAACTCTGCATCGCTCCTGTAGGTCCCGTCATGCCAAACTCCTCCTGAGGAATGGGAAGAACTAGAGGCAGATGATTGACTGGAAGAGCTGTGTGACGTTTCAGACACACGATGAGTTCCAGATCCATCTGCCTGGTTGGAGAAGCTAGATGACGTATGGTGTGATCGACTGGCTGCAATTAAATAGGAGATATTTAATCATCCTGATCAGCGACATAAGTAATGACTCAGTATATGTCCCACAATAAAGCAAGCTTGGGGCAGGATCTGTGAATCTGGTATAGAGAGCTGCAAACAAATAAATTAGTAATTACAGTCTCTCTGGGTAACAATGCAAGTGATTATAGTCCCTGAGGAATGCCCAAGGAGTTTGAATTAGAGGAGCGCAGCTGTCTCAAGAGTTGTGAAGCTGGAAGGGGATTACAGAGAAAGTAAGGCGCAAGGCCATGGAGGGATTGGAAAACAGGATAGGAATTTTTGAAATCAAGGCATTGTTTGACTGGGAACTAATGTGAGCACAGGGTGATAAGGGAATGAGAATTTCTGCGAGATAATACATAGGCAGAAGAGTTTTGAATGATCCCAAGTTTAGAATGTGGGAGATTGGTCATGAGTATTTCACAAAATTCAAATCTTGGTGTAACAAAGGCATAAGTAATGAACAACCGATCCAATATTACTCCACCAACACCGATGACTGAAAATTAAAATTACTCCTTGGAGACAGTCAGATAAAGGGAGAGTGAAGCGGTGATAGTATGCAGGTGGCTGTGAGTGCAGATCAAATTAACTGCATTCACAGCATCTACCATTTAAAACAATGAATACTTAACGTGACTGACCTTCTCCTGTCCGTGTTGCACCACCTCCTGATGCTGCTGAATGTGCACCAAAACCTAGAGACAGAGAGGAAAAGTGGATTTTTAAAAAAAGGAAACACTTGAATTCAGATAGAGCCTTTCGCATCCCAAGAGGTGACACTTGGCACGGAGTGAGAGTGACTCTCAGCAAATGATCACATCTTTCATAGTTTTCAGCAGAAAGAATCAGGTGATTAATCTTGCAACACCCTCCCCCTTAACAAATATATGCAATGAGAGGGCTGTCCTCTGAGGAAAGGTTGGACAGGCTGGGCTTTAGACAGTTTAGAAGAGTAAGAGGTGACTTGATTGAATATACAAGATCCTGAGGGGTCTTGACAGAGTGCCCTGTGGAGAGGATGGGAATGGGGGAGTTGTCTTATGAGGAAGGTCAGATAGGCTAGGGTTGTGTCCACTCAAGTTTTGAAAAATAAGTGGTGACTTGATTGCAACATTTAAAATCCTGCAGGGTCTGGATGGGGTGAATGTGGAGAGGATGCTTCTTTTATGGGAGAATTTAGAACCAAGGGTCATGATTTTAAAATTATTTAAAATAGAGATGAGGCAAATTCTTTCCTCTCATTGGATCATGCGTATTTGGAACTCTCTGCATGAAAAGATGATGGAAGCAGAATCATTGAATAGTTTGAAGGTAGATGCATAGAGATTAAGCAAGGAGGTGACAGGTTATTGGGGTATGTGAGAATCCAGATTTGGGGTTACATTCAGATCAGTCACAATCTTATTCAATGACAGAGCATGCTCAAGGGGCCAAAGAGTTGAGTCTTGCTCTTTGTTCTTACGTATGTAAATATTGTTACATTAAGTTTATTCTATTTGCAGTTTAATTATTTAATTGGGGAACTTGCAACTGGGATGCTTCAACTAAAGTTAGACATTAGAGATACTGACCAACAAAGGTTAGGTTACAGCACTAAAAAGGGCCAATCAAGTGATCCGCCCCCACTAGCTCTGTAATAGCAATTCACTTTGTCCCATCTACACTACTTTCCAAAAGCCAAAGCAAAACTATTTTGTTAGTGGCCCCACGACAGTGCGCACTTCCTCAGTGCTGATCCCACAACAGTGCGGCATTCTCTCAGTGCTGACTCTCTGATAGTGCAGCACTGCCCTCATCACCAGGGAATCTCCTGAATGCTGCAGAGACTCCACCACTGCTGTTATTCCTTAACAAATCACTATGCTGTCACCTCTCAGGTATTCCTCATATGCTGTCCTGTTCCCATTGAAGAATTTCTCCCAATTGTCTTCGAGAACGCCAGATGTCCCAGATTCTCTTGAGCCAGGTGACCTGTACACAGTCCAGCCATTTTCTACAGAAGGACAATGATGGAATTGGTTACAAGGATGGCTTGTAAAACTGTTCACTGGATAATACAATGTGGTGATAGTGCCACTTAATTCGATGGAGGTTATTCTCAATGTGAAGAATGGAACTTTGTCTGCACAACAACTGTGTGGTACACACTCTTAACGGATACTGTCATGGTCAATTGCAGCAGCAACAGGCATGTCCCCATACAATGCCAGTAGATTCTGTAAAATTCCTACTTCTCACCTCGGAGGTATTTCTCGTAAGCTGTCCTGTTCCCATTGAATGCATTCTCCCAGTCAAACACAAAACGGCCAGATGCCCCAGGTACCCCTGATGGTTGGGATGAACTATGTGACGTGTGCACACTCCGCGTGTTACCTACAAGAAAGACAATAATGAAAGGCTCTTTACTGGATGATATCGTATTGTTGTAGTATTGATGACGGTCTGCTTTATAAGAAAGATACAGGTGATTGCTTATTTCTGTCAAAGTTTGTCCTGGGTTACGGCAGCATCCTGAGACACAGGGATGGAAATATATGATCAAGCATTATGGCCCAAAATTTTCCATAAGTTAATATATCAAAATGTTCCCCATTAGTTAGACTTACAATTATATGTCTAGGTTTTCACAAATGTTGCCTGACAAGTTGCGAAAATGATAGCCTATAGGGCAATGAGAACACCAGGGCACCATTTTCTAAATCACTAACAGGATGTAGATGTCATTGGCTGGGCCAGAATTTATTATCTGTCCCTAGTTGCCCTTGAGAAATGTGATGGTGAGCTGCCTTCTTGAACTGTTGAAGACTATTTGTGTAGGCCATTGTCATCAGCAATCACTCATTCACGAGTATGATTGTCCACCTAGAAAATTCATTTCACAGATCAAACAATGCCATTAGTGAGGGAATTCCAGAATTTTGCCCCAGTGACACTGAAAGAAAGGTGATGTACTTTGAATATAAACCAAAGAATTGTGGATGCTGGAGATCTGAAACAAAACAGAAGTTCCTTGCGAAACTCAGCAGGTCTGGCAGCATCTTTGGGTAGAAAGCAGAGTTAAACGTTTCAAGTCCAGTGATTCTTCATCAGATTCATTAGTGGGCGGCATGGTGGCACAGTGGTTAGCACTGTTGCCTCACAGCGCCAGAGACCCGGGTTCAATTCCCGCCTCAGGCGACTGTCTGTGTGGAGTTTGCACGTTCTCCCCGTGTCTGCATGGGTTTCCTCCGGGTGCTCTGGTTTCCTCCCACAATCCAAAAAATGTGCAGGTTAGGCAAATTGGCCATGCTAAATTGCCCGTAGTGTTAGGTGAAGGGGTAAATGTAGGGGAATGGGTCTGGGTGGGTTACGCTTCGGTGGGTCAGTGTGGACTTGTTGGGCCGAAGGGCCTGTTTCCACACTGTAAGTAATCTAATCTAATCTAAAAGATCTATTTTGAAGTCAGGATGGCGGGTGATTTGGAGGAGGACTTGCAGATGGTGCTGTCATGTATCCACTGCTGTTGTCCGTCTAGGTGGTATCATCATGGATTTGGAAGATACTGCCTAAAGGAGCCTTGAATATTGTAAATGGTAAACACTGCTGCTACTGGTGGGAGTGAACATTTGTGATGTGGTGCCATTCAAGTGGGTTACTTTGTCCTGGATGGTGTCAAGCATTTTGAGTGCTGTTGGCATTGTACTCATCCAGCCAAGTGGAGGGTATTCCATTCACACTCCTGACTTGTGCCTTGTAGATGATGGACAGGTTGTGCAGAAACAAGGGTTACTGCAGGATTCCTAGCCTCTGACCTGCATTTGTACTTTAATGCTAATCCATTTTGTTTTATGTCAATGGTAGCTCTTAGGATGTTGACAATAAGCGATTTAGTGATGTTAGTGCCATTGAAAGTCAAGGTGTGATGGTTTGATTCTTTCTTGGTGGAAAGGGTCATGCCTAGCACTTGTTTTGGACAAAAGTTATTTGTCATTTATTCAGCCCAAGTTAGGACCTAAGGAAAACAGAGCAAACAGTTTGTTGCTTGAATCAGGAAGATTAAAGGATTGGGAAAAAATAGCAGAAGGACCAATATGAAGGGTGAATTAGATGGAATTGAGGGATATTGGATCAAGATGTTGAGAATACATTTATATTTAAGAAAGAAGTGAAAAAATTGGAAGATGTGGAATAGTTTGGATATTTTCTGGATTGAAAAGATTTGCCATGTGGTTTTTATCAAGCGGTGAAGTCAGCAGCTTAGTGTGTGCTAATTACAGAAAACCTGTGACTTTGGAGCTAAGCTTTCAAGTAGATAAGAGTGGGTTTTTGGCCCTTAGTTACTGGAAACCTTGATTTTGAAAAGACTGGGAGGATCTCTATGCTAATTGCTTCCCAACAACACTTTCAGACTTAGGTTTTACAAGGTATTCATAAACACTAAGATTGGAACCTTATCAGGTCCCCAAAAGTCTCTGTTGAGAAAGAGAGAGACTTGCAGCTTCTGGAGTATCTTAACATTGACTATTTAAGTCTGTTAAACAAAAACTGAGAAGTTGAATTGTGGCCACTTCCAAATACTTGGATCCAAGTTAATTACAATCAGTGCTGTACATCTTCCAACAGTGTCAGCAATTCAGTGGGCTGTGATTAAGGGATATGGGGAAGAACTGGGACTGACAGATTCGGGGAGAATTGGATCAGAAACAGAGATTTTGCACTGACTTTGGTTGGAATCTTTAATCAGTGTTCTCTTCTGCTCCATGAAACTACCTAAAAGATTGATGTGTCAGTTCCAGAAAAGTCGTCTAACATGTCTCCATAGATTGTTTGCTGTGTCCAACAATTTAAACACTCACCTCCTTCACCCTGGACATTCCCTTGTCCTCCATTTACCGACCCCAGATCAACTCCATAATCTTAAACAAAAGAAATGAACGATTTGAGTCATGTTTTCCAAGGACAGTGAAATCAGCTTCAAATTCAGGAACTGAGGAATGTGAATATGATGAACACTCAAACTCAGAGAGAGGAGATAAAGTTTAGAGTCCTTAACCACAGATTTAGAGAATTCCAGATCCATCACCAACTTATCCCCAACTCCCAATACATCCCTTCTCATCCTCTCTCTCCCATTCTATCTCTGCTTGCATCCCAGCCCCCTTAACAACCCCATCTTCCTCCATTTGCATATGTTTCTTATTCTCAAACTCTTCCATTTCCACTGCTCACACTATTGCTCTCTTTCACACCCGACGTCTCCCTTACAGACACACTCTCAGTCTGTGGGACGCACACATTCTCTACCAATGCAAATTTATGGTCTTACCTCTCAGGTACTCCTCCAGTTCGGTCTTATTTCTGTCCGTTCCATCTTGCCAGAATACTCTGTGACGTCCAGAACCCCCAATGATGATGGTGCGAGTATCGATCAGCCCATTATCTGAAACAGCAAGAACTAGGTCAGGGTTTGGAGTAAAGCTGCGCTCACTGTGAATGGATTCACAGTGAAAATCAGACACCATCTCCTGATCTCAACAGCAAAGTAGTTCATTTAAGTTCATTCATAGATAAACATTGTGGATTATGTAAAGCTGTGTGCATAATGTTGTCAAATTGCACTGAAAATATCTTGCTTCAAAAAATTTGAAAGTTGATTCTCAAACAAGTCAAGGTGAGGCTGAAATTCTCCATCAATCAAAGGGATTCCCATTCTCTATCAGTTTGTGATTATCACATACTAATCCTTTAATGTACAAATTGATAGTAACTGGCATCTCATTGGAAACTTGGATTTCATTTCTGAATCGCCTGTGGTTTTTCTTACTGTGGATTTCTTGTTGATTGGTTCTGGAGAATGCGGTGGGATAATGGTAAAGTCACTGGACTCCTTTTCGAAAGCCCCAGGTTAGTGTTCTGGAGACATAGGTGGAATGGCTTTAAGATTTGAAAGCAGTAAAAATCAAGAATGAATAATGAATATATAACCAATTGTTGAAAAATGCATCTGATTCACTAATATCCTTTAGGGAAGGCAATCTGTCATCCTTTCCTGTTAAGCCCTTCATCAGGAATGAGGCTTGTTTGTGGGCTGGGGGCTGAGAGATAAATGGGAGGGGGGGTGGGTTTGAGGGGAAGATAGCTGAGAATGCGATAGGTAGATGAAGGTGAGGGAGAAGGTGATAGGTCGGAAAGGAGGGTGGAGCGGATAGATGGAAAAGGTGATGGACAGGTCAGGAGGGCAGTGCCAAGTTGGAGGTTTGGGACTGGGATAATGTGGGGGAAGGGGAAATGAGGAAACTGTTGAAATTCACCTTGATTCCGCTGTGCTCCCAAGGCAAAATATGAGGCGTTCGTTCTCTAGGTGTCGTATTGTAAGGGTTCAGTAATGGACGAGGCCCAGGACCTGCACGTCCTTGACAGATTGGGAGGGGGAGTTTAAGTGTTCAGCCATGGGGCGGTTGGGTTGGTTGGTGCGCGTGTGTCCCAGAGATGTTCTCTGAAACAATCCTCAAGTAGGCATCTTGTCTCCCCGATGTAGAGGAGACCATACCGGGTGCAACAGATACAGTAGAAGACAATTGTGGAGGTACAGGTAAATTTCTGTTGGATGTGGAAGGATCCTTTGGGACCTTGGATGGAGGTGAGGGGAGTGGTGTGTGCGCAGGTTTTACACTTGCTGTAGTGGTAGGGGAAGGTGTCAGGAGTGGGGTATGGGCTGGTGGAGGTCGTGGACCTGATGCGGGAGTCACGGAGGGAATGGTCTCTCTGGAATGTTGATAGGGGTGTGGAGGGAAATATATCTATGGTGGTGGGATCAGTTTGTAGGTGGCAGAAGGGCAGAGCACGATACAATGTATGCGGAGGTTGGTGGGGTGGTAAGCGAGGATCCTGCAACCACACGGTACCAATGTAGATTTCAACAGTTTCCTCATTTCTCTTCCCACCACATTATCCCAGTCCCAAGCCTCCAACGCGGCACCGCCCTCCTGACCTGTCCATCATCTTTCCCATCTATCTGCTCCACCCTCCTCTCCGACCTATCACCTTCACCCCCACCTTCATCTACTTATCACATTCCCAGCTTTCTTCCACCCCAATCCCACCCCCCCCTCCCATTTATCTCTCAGCCCCCCCCCCCCCCCCCCCACAAACAAACCTCATTCCTGCTGAAGGGCTTATGCCCGAAACATCGACTCTTCTGCTCCTCGGATGCTGCCTGACCTGCTGTGCTTTTCCAGCACCACACTCTCGACCCTTCAGGATTGTGTATGTTTCAATTAAATTGCCTCCAACATTTCTAAATTCCAGAAGATATAAGGCTAACCTGTCTAGCCTTCCTTCATAAGTCAATCCACTCTTTCCATGAATGAATAAAAAATATGTCTGGACTGATTACACAACATAGGAATTTGGAGCAAGACTGGGCTTTTCCCATCCCTGTTCCACAATTCAGTACAATCAATGCTGATCTGACTGTGGCCTCAACTCTACGTTCCTGCCTAACCCCAAAAACCTTTTGACTTCCACGTTACTCAATCATCTATCCATCTTGAAAGGTGTGCTCCAAAGATCCCAACCTTGTGTCTTCACAAATTACTTTCTTACCTATTTTTCTATCATCAGGAAATTTAGCAACTAATCATTCGGTCCTTTCATCCAAGTCAGCTGAGAGAAAAGAATCCTCTTCATTTCTGTCTTAAATGGTAAATCCCTAATTATTAAATTAAATGTACTTTTCAGAACCTATCCTATCAAGTCCCCTTTGGCTTATTTGTCTTAGTAAATCACCACTCATTTGCTGAAGAAAAAAATGGAAAGAGGTCCTGTCTGTCCAACCTTTCCTCATAAGGTATTGCCCTCATCCCAGCTATCAGTCAAGTGAACCTGCCCTAAACTGCCTCAAATACATTTACATTCTTTCTTAAATTGGGGAACTAAAACTCTACAGTGTTCGAGATGCAATCTCACCAATGTCCTGTACAACTGTAGCAAAACATTCTGATCCTTATGACATTTTCCTTTGGAATAAACAACATAAGTTGGCCTTTTTAATCATTCACTGCAGCAATGTATTAAAGTTTTATGATTCATGTACCAGCACACCCAGATCTGTTTGTACCTCAGAGTACTTCGGTCTCTTTCTAGTTAAGTAACATGCTGCTTTTCTATTCTTCCTGGCAAAGTGAACCAGTTTACTAAATTTCCCACATCCTAGCTGGCATTTTATTTCTCACCCATTTATTCAATCCTTCTCCCTTTGCAGGCTCCTATGTCTTAATTGCAGCTGACTTTTCATACTATATTTGTATCATCAGCAAAGTTAGCAAATTCAATCCCTTTAAGCAAGCCATTGATACAAACTGTAAATAACTGAAGCCCTAACATGAATAGCGCGATCACTCAACATATCCTGGTCACTGAAAAATGACCCATTTATACCTACTCTCTGCTTTCTATTTGCTAACCAATCCTCGATCCATGTAGTACCTTACCCTCTTATAACGACAAAACAAGCTCTTGTTTTGTTACATGCCTTTGATGTGACTCCTTGCCAAATGCATCTTGGAAATAGAAGTATAGTACATCTACTGATTCCCCTTTATTACACATTGCTTTTTACTTCCTCAAAGAACACTAATAAAATAGTCAAACATGATTTCCCTTTCCCAAAACTGTGCTGTCACTGACAAGTCACATTACGATTTTCTAAATGCTCACCTAGATTAGATTAGATTAGATTAGATTAGATTAGATTAGATTAGATTAGATTAGATTAGATTACCTACAGTGTGGAAACAGGCCCTTCGGCCCAACAAGTCCACACCGCCCCGCCGAAGCGCAACCCACCCATACCCTTACGTTTACCCCTTACCTAACACTATGGACAATTTAGCATGACCAATTCACCTGACCTGCACATCTTGGGACTGTGGGAGGAAACCGGAGCACCCAGAGGAAACCCACGCAAACACGGGGAGAACGTGCAAACTCCACACAGTTAGTCGCCTGAGTCTCCTATGACCTCCTTAATAATAAATTCTCATACTTTTGATATGACAGGTTACAAGTTAACTGGCCAAGTGTTTGCTTCTTATGCCTTGCTGAATTGTAAAGTTTCTGGTCATCATTTAATGACAATTAAAAAATAAAACACTTGGACAATTTAAGAACATGTTCAGAATCAATTTAGCATCAGGCAGATATTGCTGGTAAATACCGCAATCTGACTCAGTTAATGACCTACCTTTCATATACTGAGCGAGGCGTGGAGCTACATCAGAATATACAATGCGTCCTGGAGGTCCTGGGGGTCCTGCTGGTCCAGTAATGTATGGTCTCATTCTATCACCTGGAGAGCAGAGGGACTTAGTTAGTAACTACCTAGAGAGAAGTACAGTCATCCAACCCAGTGTCCCAACCCAGAGAGATCCCACCGTAGTTCACCTAATCCTACTGAGTGCAGCATAAACAGTCAGGACCAAACACTCAAGAGTTCCTGATGGATTTCTTGATATACCAAACCTGTATCACACTGCATATAAAGGGTGTGTTTTTCACTGATGATTTAATAGAGTATTACCTTCACCACATGGATCAAGAGGCAGCTCACCACTGCCTTCTTCAGGGCAATTAGGAATGGACAATAAGTACCTGCCAACCAGGAAGGCCCACATCTTGAGAATGAATAAAATCAGTATTTCCCTTGTTTTGAATTTTGAAATGTGTAATAATTCAGGAAGCCTGACTGGAAGGGAACATCATTTATTGTTGAACACCAAAACAGAGCCACTACTCATGGTGTACATAAGCTAGTCCTAGCCCAGAATGGGGCAATTCTACGCTCAACAAGCTCCAGAAGGAGATTGATTAGCGATTCCTAATGGGCCTTAAAGGGGTTATCACAAAGTGTAAAGGACGCATGACAGTAACATTTGTGAATTTACTACAAATCCACAAAGGGATTAAATTAGAACGATAATATAGAATGTGCTCTATCACACAGACATCCTTAGAACAAACAGCATAAGTAACAGAAAACGTGAGAGTCTCAATCTCTATTATAAACTGAAAGTCACCATAGTCCCAGAGGATGTTCTCTCATTAGAAAGAGAGAGACAAATAGTGGTGGGTTTAACCTGAGAATCAGCACATCTCAGACAAAGGACAAGGTTGAGAAGACAGGATCTTCATGGTAATCACAACCAGTCCAAGGTTTGAACCCACACATTCAGCATCACTGAGTCATAAATCAGTTATGAACTAACAGAGCTAAACAACCTCTGGTTATTAAAGTCAGAACAGGTTCAACTCCAATTCCTTGGAACATGCTCATCACAGGCATAGGATTGGCCTTTAGCCCCAGTTACATTGCATTCCCACTGGATTTCACAGGCACAATATCAGATCTAACCAGATGGGAATCCTCAGTGTCTTAAGGCTCAGCAAATACAAGGTATGAATATTCAAAATTAAACTGAAGCCTTGACCAGTGGAACTGAGGTTATCACTTACTTGAGAAGTATTCAATAATCTCACTCTTCATTTGCTGCCGATCTTCAGGATATAAACCTCCTCCAGTTCCTGGTGATCCTGGAGGCCCTGGTGGTCCTGGAGGTCCTTGAGGGCCTGCGATGCTATAACCCGAATCTGGAGATTCACAAAAAGGCATTGCAGTTAGTGGAGAAGATACTGGACTCACACAAATGTAATGGAGGAATGAGAATTCTCAGAGCCACTGTTTAAATCTGAAGGCTGAAGATTTTACAGCACTGCCCACAATTGATCTATTTTGCACGGATTCAGGAATATCCCAGTGTTACTTCAGCAGTGGCAGGCCTCTGTACTCCCCAATTGTGAGAGATCCCTTATGTGACCTCACCTGCACGTCTGGGGACTGCAAACTGGCAGGGGCAGTCAAACCTGGAAGACAAATCTCAACCATGATTCAAGAAAACATTTTTTAAAAAGATAACAAAAGAAATTACTTTGAATATAGGAAACGACATCTTCAATGCGGAAGTTTCCACCCCCAAGCCCAGGGGGTCCAGCTGGTCCTGGCAGACCCCGTGGCCCAGGAGGTCCAGGCTGTCCAAGGATCCGCCTAAAGGGAGAGGCTAAAGGAAATAAAATCACAGATTGTTCAAAACAAATGGAAAACTCAACATAGAACAACAGTTACAAAAACTGTGACCTGTTTCTACATAGAGAGTATCCGAAGTGTCAGGATGAGCAGCTTATCATTGAGTCAGAATGAGAGTGGGAGGTCCTGGGTTTCAAGCTGGAATAGGATTTGTAGGACTGGGGTTCAGGAAAAACTGGAATTCGGTGAGGGTGGGGAATGGGGTTTGGGGTTACTGGGATTCGGAGGTGACTGGGATTCAAGGCGGGGGGGTTGGAATTCAGAGGGGGGTGGGATTCAGAGTAGGGGATGGGATTCAAGGGACTGGGTTTTTGGTGCTCTGAATTTGGGAGACTTGGATTGGGAAACATATTCTGGGGGTTTGAGATTCAGGGAATTGGTGTCTGGGAGGGATTGGGGTTTGGCAGCTGGGGACTAATGGGCTTCAAGAAGGTGGGGTGGTGGTGATGTTGAATTTTGAAATATATGTTTAATTCCAGTATTGAATGGTGATACTTACTCTGTAGAAGAGCCATCAGCTCAGTGCTGGACACAGTGCCTGGTGATCCAGGAGGACCAGGTGGTCCTTGGACCCCAAAACTCATTCCTGAACCTGGTGGGGAGACAGAAACATAAACAAACAGTCATTACATCCCCACTGCACTCAGTACTGATTTACAAAGTCACAGTTTGGTACAGTGTTGGCCATCTCCACATTATCAATAAGACTGGCTCAGGACATGAATCAAGTCAATTCTTGCTCTTCTGAGCCAGTGAAAACTCATTTCCCCATCACTGACCAGTGACAATCATCACTGACTAGTGACCAATTGATTAGTGACAACTCACCAATCTCTGTCTCAATTCCATTCGCCCATCTTTGCACCTGATCCTACAACCCCTTCAGTCAAAGGCTACTAACTATTGTCAATTCCAACATTTTCAATTGACCCTCAGCCTCAATGTCCTTTTGGGGAGAGAAAGTTCTAGATGTCCATTGCCTCTGTGTGAGGAGATTCTTCCTGACATCACCCTTGAACAATCTGGCTCAGAGTTTTAGGATTCTGTCCTGTGTTCTGTCTACCCACAAAAGTATACAGAATCAACAGAGAATAACTATCAAAGCTTTTAAATCAGCTCAACTACTCCTAGTAAATCATTCCTTAATCTTCTACACACAAGGGAATACAGCCTAGACCATAAGACATAGGAACAGGATTAGGCTGTTCGCTCATCAACGTCTGCTCCACCATTCAAACTTTGTCCAACCCCTCCTTCATATCTTTGTAATTAGCCTTTACTCAGTTGTAATACTGTTACATCTGATTCCAGCTTCTCCCTCTCAAACTATAGGGTGATTCTCTCATTGTGGGCACTCTTCCCGAAAGTTTCCTTCACCTTAAGCTCCTTAGTCAAGTCTGCTTCATTATACAATTTATATTACACAGTCTATCTAACCTGCCCTCATAATTAAATCCTTTCAGCTCCAGGACCATTCTGCTGAACCTATGCTGCTCCCCCTCCAAGGCCAATAACCTCCTTCTGCAATACAGTGCCCAGGAGTGAAATCTGTGACTTGGACAGAGGTCTGACCAGAGCTCTGTAAAGCTAGAATATCATGGGGGTGGCACGGTGGCACAGTGGTTAGCACTGCTGCCTCACAGTGCCAGAGACCCGGGTTCAATTCCTGCCTCAGGCAATTGTCTGTGTGGCGTTTACACATTCTCCCCGTCTGTGTGGGTTTCCTCCCACAGTCCAAAGATGTGCAGGTTAGGTGAATTGGCCACGCTAAATTGCCCGTAGTGTTAGGTGAAGAGGTAAATGTAGGAGAATGGGTCTGGGTGGGTTGTTCTTCAGAGGGTCGGTGTGGACTTGTTGGGCTGAAGGGCCTGTTTCCACACTGTAAGTAATCTAATCTAATGTCCTCCCCTTTTATGTTCCAGTCCTTGTCAGATACAGGCCAACATTCCATCAGTCTTTTTGACTGTTCGCTGTACCTATCAACCACCTTTCAGTCATTTGTGCACTTGGATATCCAAATCCTTAGCACATTTCACAGATTTAAGTCTCTTGCTAATTACAAAATATTCCCGTATGTATTTCCCAGATCTGAAGTCGATGACTTCTCAGTTTCCCATGTCTTCCTGACACTTACTCCTCATATAATCTCGAACACGGGTAGCAATGTCTTCGTAATTGAGCCGAACGTTGGTTGTTCCTTCTGATGCTGAATAACCTGGGCGTCCAGGTGGTCCTGGAGGTCCTGGTGGACCCATCAAATATCGCCGAACATTCTCATCTGCAGAGAGCATTGGAATAATCAGCTGCATAGTCAATAAATTATAACTATCAGGATAGACTGAACAGATTAGGGCTTATTTCTTGAGACTTGATACAACCATAATGATGAAAGTATTTTTTTAAATTGTTGTATGGGATGTGGGCGTTACTGGCGAGGCCATTGTTTACTGTCCATCCCTGATTGCTCTTGCACTAACTGCCTTGCTCAGCTTTTCAGATAAGAGTTGACTACATTGCTGTGGATTGCAGTCACAATAAGGCCAGACCAGATAAGGACAGACGGTTTCCTTCCCTAAAGAATATTAGTAAACCAGATGGGTTTTTATGACAATAGTTACATGATAGGTTTTAATTGCAGATTTTTATTGATTTAAAATTTCACCAGCTCCCATGCTGGGATTTGGACTCAGGCCCCAAGTACCTATCCAAGGTCAAATAAAGAGAAACTCAGCAAGTCTAGCAAAATGTGTGGAGACAGATCCAGAGTTAATATTTCAAATCCAATATGAGTCTTCTACAGAACACACATCTTACACTGGGCCTCTGGATTGCCAGTTCAGTCTAGTGACTTTACCACAATGGCACCACCTCCCCTGGTTTAATAGGGTAAATGGAGAGAATCTATTTGCACTTGGGGGAGGAAAAACTAAAACTTAGGGACTATCAATATAAAACAAATCTCAAATAAATTCAGCAAAAATGTCTTTACTCAGAAAGTGATGAGAATGAGGAACTTGCTCCATGGTGATGATGGCAAGCGGGAAGAGACTCCATACCAGCACAGGATGTAGTGATTGTAATGACGTCAGCCACGTGGACCTCATGGATTATGAGTTCCCTGATTGGGGCTGTTATTCTGGTCCAATCAGTAACTCCTGGCTGACAGATAAGAACAGAAGTGTCAGGCATGCTGTTCACTCTGAGAGCTGGCTCTGAGGGTGCTGGATCAGTGTCAAGGAATCTCCACATGTCAATAAAGGGTGACTTGCTGATGGGATACTGGCCTTCATGGAGTTATTTCACAAGCCAATTGAATTGAATGGCCTATTTCTGCAGATTCTGGGTAATTTGATGGAGAAAATTGATCTGTAATTAAATACAGAGAATGTGCCCTGTCTGGGGCTCATTAATCCCTGGCATTCTATAGGTGCCCACAGCTGAACAACTGACAATCTGCTAATAACCCCCAACCATCTGCCCATTTGGTAGATGTAAAGAAGAAATTATTAAGGTCAGTAAATCCCCAGGTCTTGATGGGATCTCTTCCAGAATAATGAGGCAGGCAAGAGAACAAATCCTTGAGCATTGGTAGACATCTTTGTATCGGCTTTCACCACAGGTGAGGTCCCAGAGGACTGGAGAATAGCCAATGTTGTTCCCTTGTTCAAGAAGGATAGTAGGAATAATCCAAGAAATTATAAGCCTGTGAGCTCATGTCAGTGGTAGGGAAATTCTTGGAAAAGATTCTCAGGGGCAAGATTTGGAAGCAAATGGACTTATTAGTGATAGATAGCATAATTTTGTGTGAGGGATATCATGCCTCACTAACTTGATCAATGTTTTGGGAAGGTAAATAATTGATGAGGAAAAGCAGTTGATGTTGTCTACATGGACTTCAGTAAAGCCTTTGACAAGGTCCCTCATGACAAACTGATACAAAAAGTGGAGTGACATGGTATTAGGGGTGAGCTGGCAAGATGGACCAGTACCGGCTTAGTCATAGGAGACAGACGGTAGCAGTGGAAGGATGCTTTTCAGCATGGAGGGTTGTGACTAGTGGTGTTCCACAGGGATCAGTGCTGGGACCTCTGCTATTGGTGATCAACATAAATGATTCAGCTGGTTTAATTAGTAAGTTTGAGGACAATATAAAGATTGGTGGAGTTGCAGATCATGTAGGGGATTGTCAGAGGATACAGCAGGATATAGATTAGATTAGATTAGATTAGATTACTTACAGTGTGGAAACAGGCCCTCCGTTGGAGGCATGGCAGACAAATGTCAGATGAAGTTTAATCCAGACAAATGTGACATGATGCATTTTGGAAGATCATGTGGAAATTATACAGTGAGTGGCAGCATCTTTAGGAGTATTGATATGCAGAGGGATCTGGGTGTGCAGCTCCACAGATCACTAAAGGCGGCAGCGAGGGTAAATAAGGTAGTAAAAAAGGTCTATGGCCTGCTTGCCTTCATTGGAAGGAGCATTGAGTATCAGGAGAGACAAGTTATGCTGCAGCTTTGTGGAACATTAGACCACACTTGGAATGTTGTGTACAGTTCTGGTCACCACACTACCAGAAGGATGTGGAAGCTTTGGACAGGGTATCGAAAAGGTTTACCAGGATGTGGCCTGGTATGGGGGATTTTAGCTATGAGGAAAGGTTGGATAGACTGGATTTGTTTTCACTGGAATGCTGGAGATTGAGGGGGTGGCCTTACAAAAGTTTATAAAATTGTGAATGGCATGGATAGTGTGGAAAGTATGGGGCTTTTTCCCAGGGTGGAGGGGTCAATTACTAGGAGACATAGATAGAGTGTGTGTGTGTGTGCACGTGCCTGGAACACGCTGCCAGAGGTGGTGAAAGCAGACACAGTATCAGCATTCAAGAAGCACCTGAATGAATACATGAATAGGAAGGGAATAGAGGGATATAAGTGAGGACAGTTTTAGTATGGAAGGGCAAAATGTGTCAGCGTGGGCTTGGAGGCTGAGGGAACTGTTCCTGTGCTGTATTGTTCTTTGTTCTTTAAATAAGCCCACAAAAGAAATTGAGCAAATGGTCCTCAGGACGGGGAAATTGATGTTAAATTTGATGAGCATAACATCATTCCCACCGGACGAGAAACAGCAGCTGACATCCTGGTAGAAGAGCATCTTGTGGCAGGGGGATGGCCTTGGGAGTTTGGTCATTAACCTTTTGCTGAGCTGTCATTGTCAACCCAGGGTCAGAGAAAGACCATTCCCATTCCAATCCATAGCTGGTGAGGAGGTGCTGTGTTCATCAAAAAATACAGGAGCTTGAAGAGGCCATTCAGCCTCCTAACCACCATTCATTTATACTGTGCTTGATTTGCATATTTATCATCTCTGTCATTTAAATGTAATTACTGACAATTTGTCAGTCTCTATTTCCCCACCCATCTCCTAAACATCTAAGTGAAACAATCCCCTGCTCATCTTTCTGGATACTGGCAACAGAAACATTTGTTGTTAACACAAGCAGTGGGAAAAGACTATGAGAACGATACAGATCTTCAAACCATACCTGCGCACTTAATTACTGAGTTGATGCTTACCTTGGAGCATGACACTGAGATCCCCTGATAGCGAAATAGTTCCTGGGGTACCAGGAACTCCTGGGGGTCCTGGAGGCCCAGGTCGGCCTGACCCAGCTGCCCAACCTGAGGAAAATAGAGATTGGCAAAGAATGAGTGACATGAGGGAGACCTGATGTGTAACCTTATCCTGGCTCCAGGGACATGCACCTCAGGAAGGTGAGCATCAATATTCTGAGTCCAAGGTGCTGTTGTGGGTCCAATTAGAGAACAGTTTTTGCTGATGCATGAGTGAGTGTGTGGCCTCATCACACTACCCACCAGTTCCAATGGAAGTTGCACTGAGTCTCTTACAATCTGAAGGATTCAACTGGCTAAAACCGGTTGAGAATAAGCAGCTTCAACTCACTGATCAAACCATCACAGAAATACCATTCCTAGTAACAACCCAGTTTCAATGTGTACTCATGCACAATCAGTCAGCTTACAGACATGCTTATACTCAGTGCACACACAGATACATTCACAATCTTGTGTATAGACACACAGACACACATAATGCATGCATACACTACCAAAACACACTCAGTGTAAACACACACACAGTATATAAAGACAGTTGCGAATTGAAAGAGCATTCAGAGATTGAGAATTACTTCTGGTATAATCGGTGATGTAAGCCTCCAGCTCTGCCCGACTCATCCCATCCCCTCGTGGGCCAGGGGCTCCGGGAGGTCCCTGGGGACCCCGAAGATATCGCTGGATATCCTCATCTGTAAAAAACAAAGACCAATGAGTAGCAGTAACACTCCATACATATTGGCACTATCCCCAACATGGCACCTCCTACACCATCCACACTCCCCACACCATCTCCTGCTATTTTGTTGCTATCAAACACTCCCAGGGTAGATACAGCCTTGGATACATGCAGAATAAAGCTCCCTCTGCACTGTCCACATCAAATACTTCTAGGACATGTGCAGTATGAGGTAATTACAGAGTAAAACTCATCTAAATTATCCTCTTCAAACACTCCTTAGCAGGTACATTATGAGATTAATTACAGAATAAAGCTCCCTTTAGCTGTTACAGTTCTGTGCTGGAGTCAAAGCATGACTATGGTACAGAAGGAAGCTACTCAACCCATCAAATCAACAGCAGCTCTCTGCAGAGGAATTCAGCCACGGTCACTCATCAACACCACAAATTCTAAGCTGATCATTTAACAGAGTGATATTTTGTAGTATGTGTGTGGGGTTGCACAAGCCTTCAACCCCAGATGCCAGTCTCATTCCCACCACCAATGTCACATCCATCATCCTATCATCAGCTGGGGAGAGTGTAAGCCTTCACAACTCACTCCCAGCACACACTGTACTTACTCTGAAGATAGAGATTCAGATCAGCAGTCGACATTGTTCCTGGAGGACCAGGAGGTCCTGGAGGTCCTCTTGCACCGAAACCCACACCTGAACCTGAGAAAAATACATTCATCTGAAAACTGCCCATGTGACCAGTCTTACCCCCAACATGACCCCATCCCTCCGGATTTATTTCCTGGATAGCACGAGATATTATTTAACTGCTCTTATGGTTGGAAATGGTCTTTCAGAACTTAAACAGATTTCCAACAAATAAAAATAAAAGGAAGGTACAAGAAAGTTCACAAGAATCACCAGGATCACTGAGACCATAATGTTTCATTGAACTGATGTCAAAGATTTATCTGATGCTGTATCTACTTTATTGTCAATGGAGTGTTTTGGAAAATAGAAAGTGTTGGTCTTTTATTGGATGACAACTAAAGAAAGGATGTATTGGCACTAGAGGAGGTGTAGAGGAGGTTCACTAGGTTGATTCCAGAGTTGAGGGGTTGGCTTATGAGGAGAGACTGAGTAGAACGGGATTATATTCATTGGAATTCAGAAGAATGAGGGGGAGAATCTTATAGAAACATATACAATTATGAAGGGAATACTTCAGATAGATGTAGAGAGGATGTTTCCAGGGGCAGGTGAAACTAGGACAAGAGGGCATAGCATCAAATTAGGGGGAGCTGATTTAGGACTGAATTGAGAAGGAACTTCTTCATGCAGAGGGTTGTGAACCTATGAAATTCCCTGCCCAGGGAAGTAGTCAGTGCTACTTCAGTGAATCTTTTTAAGGCTAAGATAGTGTTTTTTTAACCACAAAGGAATTAAGGGTTATGGTGAGCGGACAGTAAGTGGAGCTGAGGCGATGAAAAGATCAGCTATGATCTTATTAAATGGCGGAGCAGGCTCAAAGGACCAGATGGCCTACTCCTGCTCCTAGTTGATATGTTTTTGTAGTCTGAGCGCAGGGGACGCTCATGGTCTGGGGACACACATGCACTAGCTCCTGGGCTAGAAAGTCACTCCCAGGCCGGGGACAGTTCCATGGGCACTGAGCAATGTTAGGGAACAATTGGTTCTTGTTACTCTTCTGGTGTAGCAGATTTTGAATTACAATTGGCTGTTGCCCAAGGAATGGCATTACAACCTTGACCAATCTGCCCTCATTCCACTACTGCATCCCTTTCCCTACAGCACCCAAGCATTCCCTGCACTGCCCCCCAAGAACCCTTTGTCTCAGCCAACACCGTGAATGAGCAGAAAGCCTCAATTATTGTAGTAGTGAGGTCCATCAAAGATAGAACTTGGGATCTTCCTGTACTATTGCACACAGGGGCAAGATGGGAAGAAGGTTTTGACCCTCAGCCATAGGACAGGCTAATCTTACTTCTCATGTAGTCAATGACTTTGTTGGAGATTTCCGAATATTCCTGACGTTCGATTGCTCCGCGATCTCCTTTCGGACCGGGTGGACCAGGTGGTCCTGGTGGTCCCACAATTGATCGGCGAACACCATCAGCTGAAAGACACCAATCAGAGCGGCTGAAACTCTAGTTACAGGCATAACAAGCTTCTCTGAACAATATACACCTCGTGTGTAACACAATCCAGACACAATATACCTCCAGTGTATGCCTCTCTGTGTAATATAGCCCCACCATACAGTAAACCCCTCTCATACAATATATAAAGTGATATAATAGGGATCTATTTTAAAACCTGAAATCTTTCATAGTTTAAACTTGTTTTAAAACAATGAGAAAGCATTACCTCAACGTAGCCACAGTGGTTACCTGAACAAGTTGAGAAAAGCCGAGGAAACCATTTGAAAAAAAAGACAGTCTGAGCCAAAATTGGCTATTCCTATTTAAATCCTATCTTTATTTACACCTTCCTGAAAATGTCACATACTGGGACACAGGTCATTTGCAGATTATCCAGCTTGTAAAAACAATGATGCCAGACATGGGAATACATACATAGCTTTTAGGCAAACATCATATGGGAAGGGCAGAAACAAAAAAAAAAGTTCCAGCAAGTACTGGAGGACTCTCCTACCTTCCCTAGCTGTTTCTCTCAGTCTCTCAATAAACAGAGCATAGTAATAAAGCAAACTGGAGAAACAACTATTCACTGAATTCAAGGAAAATTTAGATTTTGCCGCAGTTGATGACAGGAGACTTCCATTAAATCGCCTTGTCCTTGGTGAAGATTCTTACTGGAGACCTTATGGTACATTGTCCCAAATTGTACATTTTTCACCTTTTTAATCATTCTTCTAAAATATTTTACCTGTATTTGTGCATGCACATTTGATGTTGCATTTTATTATTTTTCTTCAGGATTAATAAGTAATACAATTCCTGTTTCTTTTACTCAAGAAAACCTTGTAATTGGCCCCCTACTTTTGATCAAGTATAATATAGCTGTGTGCTAAAAAGGAACTAAAATATTACTGGGGGGGGGGGGGGGAGTATAAAAAGGGACCTGATTAATCCCTCTTCACTTGGGTGTGAGATCAAACAAAAGCTACCCTATATCATATACAATCTACACAATACACTCCCCATGATCTTTCCCCATAGAATATACCCTCCCCTGGCCCCTCAGTAAGTGTCAGTATAATTTCGCAGGGGTTACAACGAATACTCACTCTGGAGGTATTCCATCACTGTCTGTCTAACGTTAGTCCTGGAGGTCGATCCGGATTCTCCTGGAGGTCCTGTAGAGTGCAGGAGTGGTTAAAGAGGCAGAAAAGCAGGCTGGATGTACTGACTATAGGTCACAGTATGGTACACTGAAATGACTCTAATAGATATCAAGGTAGACAAGCAGGATTCCAGCATCTGCAATTTTTCTGTCTCTAACTAACACATATCAAAGCTTCCTTACATTGAGTCTGCCCATAGGCTTCAGGATGATACACTGGCTCATCACAGATGCTATATTCCCTTTTATTTTAACCTACTTTTCTAATCAACCTGTTCAGAGATGTTAGTACACACCTCTGGTGCAGGGGGGATTTGAATCTGTGCCTCCAGGTCCAGGGGTAGGGACAATGCTACTGTGCCACAAGAGGGTGTCCTCATCAGAGAAGCTAGGAGCTGTGGGGCTCCGATTGAGACCAGGAATTTTCCCAGGTGAAGTTAAATTTAACACACTCCGACTGTTCAGGAGGCACCATAGAGACATTGGCCACTTTAAAGTTTAATTAATGTTTAACAGTTAACCACCATTCCTTATTAAATGATACATTTTTCATGGCCACACCTCAACCAGAGTCCACGTGCCAACCAATCAGAGCACTCAACTATAAATGTTGTTTTCCCTTTACTTTGACATTTCTTGCAAATTGTCCTGAAGATCTAAGACAAAAATCTTTGGCAAAAGGTGTCTTTCACAGCAGTATTCTGTACTATGCAACAACTATTCATACTGAGGGGTACGACAAATAATTCCTTCTGACTAATCTCACCTTGTGGTCCTGGTGGGCCAGGAGGTCCAGGGGGTCCTTGAAGGCCTCCTTCAGTTGACGTAACTGGGAATAGATAGATACAGGTAATGAGTAACACTGTGAGCACCAAACCATAATTATAACCCATTCGATAATCCCTGTATCCCTTTCAGGCCCCGCATACACTGACTGAGAATTAGCTTTTCAACTATAATTTCTCGAACCCCAACCTTGAAGATCCAGACAATCTTGGAAATGCTCACATCACTGCTTGTAAGGTCTTGTTGTGTTCAAATGAACTCTCGTTTCCTGCATTACAATATTTCAGAAGCTGTTAAGCAATACTTTACTACCAAAGATGATGAAGAAACTGTGGAAAAAGTTCTTTGCGCATTTCCTGTCCTCGCAGGAATCAGTGGCTGATGTTCTCATTCCAAACTGGATACAGTGATCCCAGTTAAAACAGCCCTCTAATCAATCACAGCACAATTCAGGAACTGTGGTCATAACTAGCACCACTCCACAGCTGACACCTGCGGCCCAGTTATGGACTTCACACGCAATCGTGGACAGAAATCCAGGGAGCACTGAGCAGAATATGAGTGAACAATATTCCTACCTCGTGAAGATCTTCCAGGAATACCTGGAGCCCCTGGAATTCCAACGTCTCCTCTGTCACCTGGCAACACAAGGAGATGAGAGAATGAGAGCGGGACTGATTGTTCTGCAACATGTTTATGGGGAGTGATGTGGAAACTGGGTGATGTCACATCCCTTGGTGCAAAGCACCCCTTTTAATGAGCATTAACCTCTGAAACAAGGACTTAATTCCACTTTGGCGAGGTCTGTGGAGTGTCAATGTATGAAAGAGATGTAACTGGCAATGTGAAAATCTAGTTTATGGTTCATGTCTTATGGTGTACAATTTCTTAGTTTTAGGTATTGGAGATTAAATATAGGAAATGGTATAAATGCAATTAAAGCAAGCTTGAAGCCTATTAGACAAGGTTTGGGGTCATGTTACTACAAAAGGCTAACAGCTATCAAAGTAAGTTCATAAAATTGCCAGTGGGCTTATTACCTAAAGTACAGGAGACTGTTATCTGCAATCCTTGTAGTAAGGACAATCCAGAAAGATGCTTATATTTAAGGAGTTAAGGCTAAGTTAATTTGAAAGCACGCAGTAAACCCTGTAAGGTTATAAAATCTACTTACTGCATTCAATCAAAGAAGTAATTGTAAATAAAAGGCAATTAACCAAAAGGTAACTTTAGACCCAAAGCAGATCCTGTCTCATTAAGACTGGTGGAGGCGAGAGAGGGAACGCTGAGGGAGTTCTCCAGATTTTTAAGGATCTTTTTGCTGAGAGTTTCGAGTTCCAGTTTAAACCTTGTACAGTTTGCAGCTCACTGAGAAGAATTAGTCAGTGTGAACGATAGCTGGCTACACCTGTACTATAAACAGAGTAAAACATTAACTTGACCATTTATCATGTGGAGTATAGATGAAGCTCAATCCCAGTTTGAATCTTGTGGGAGACCAGAAGCTGGAGGACTGCCTGGTTTGGAACTTATTGAAGAAACAACTGTGGTCCTCATGGTCTTTTTAAATAGAAAGTAATCAGCTGGATTATCTGAGAAGTATTGGAAAAATGATGAGAGCAAGGGACTAGGGTGTCCATAGTTAAGAGAGCTTAAATAAAGGTTTAACCTCTGAGAATACTTGTAGCTCAGGAAAATTTTACAGATGAATGCAGCCCACTTATGGATGGTACCTATGCAAGTGAATAACTTTATAATTGTCTTAGGAATTCTTAGGGGATATAAGTAAGAAAACTGACCACTTTAGTTGTAAGGTTGATTTTGTTTGTTCTATTCAAGTCTTCTGCATAAAGTTTGTGGTTTCTCTAAAATGTTTAATTTTCTAGCATAGTTCTATTAGTTAAAACAAGGTATTTGATTTCTCTTTTAAGTATTAATGACCCCCAGCAGTATTGTAACATAACACTGTGTATGTCTGAAATATGGGTTGATAGTACGGGAGGTTCTGTTATGGAGCTAATAATGAGACACGAACAGTTCAAATCAGTATCAAATCAATTCAAAACAGTTCACTTTTGCTATAAATTATGTGTCTCACAATATTATTCTCCACAATCACCTGATGAAGGAGCAGTGCTCCGAAAGCTAGTGCTTCCAATTAAACCTGTTGGACCTTAACCTGGTTCAAATCTCACAATAGCCGTTTGAGAACTTGAATTTACTTCTCATTTTAATGCTGACAATAAGGCTGGGCTCAGTGAAAGTTACCACAAAGCTGACAGATTGTCATTAAAAAGCCAATAGGATCGTGAATGCCCTTCAGGGAAAGAAATCTGTTGTCCTTGCCCAGTCTAGGCCTTGAGATGATCCCAGTGCCACATTAACATGGTTACCCTTCAATGCCCTGTGAGACAACCTTGCAAGCCACTCAGTTTGTATCAAATCTCCGACAAATGAGATTTAAGAGACAGCTCACCATCACTTCCTCAGCGCAAATATAATGTAACGCACCAGAGTTACATTGCTGGAGTTTATCCTAAAACTAGCCACCCTCCCCTCTCATTGACACCATCACCAATCACCACACAGGCTCCTGCCTCCCTCCAGTACATTTCTGACTCAGGAGGGGAAGTTGGTTTTGTCACACACCACCAGTGAATTTGAAGAACCGTATTTCAATCTGCAGACTGACCTCTGTCACCTTTCCTTCCAGGGAGTCCAGGGGGTCCTGGTGGTCCTGGGGGGCCAGGAATGTATGAATCACCTGTTGAGTCAGAACAGAGGAAGTGAGTGAGGTTAAACTATCGCTGTTGAGAAGACAGAGACCCCACCGTTACTATTGGAAAGGGCTCAGGGAGACATCAGTGCAACTCCTCCAGTCCCCTGGAAAGATGTTCATGTATAAGGCGTATCCACTGACACATCATTCCCATCATGCAGCAATCGTTCCAGATGCCCCAATTTCTACAATGACCCCTGACCAAGTCGGCTGGGGTCCAGGGCACCTGGGCAGAATATCCAAGCTGCTGCTGGGAAAATCCACCTCGATGGAGCTCTCACCAATCCATCTGCAATCAATGATCCCGTTTGGAAACTGGTCTGAGGTTGAGGACAAAATTATTCCCAGGGAACAGACAATGGTCACATGAATGCAATAGGAGAGTAAATTGGCTGTATATTCCCTTAAGTTTCGAAGAATGAGAGGCAATTGCATTGTTTAGTGTTCTGAAGGGGATTGACAGGGTCAACGCTGATAGGTTGTTCTTGGATGGTCAGGGAGCCTAGAAAACAGCGATCTAGGGCTGATCATTCAGTACTGAGATGATAAATGGCTTCAGTCAGTGGATGGTGAATCTACAGAATCCTCTCCCCCACAGCAGTTGTTAATGCTTCATTGTTGGATATACTTAAGAGTGAAGGATACAGATTTTTGGTGCCTCAGGGAATCAGTGGATATGGGGAGGGAATAGAAAAATGGAGTCGTAGCCTAAGATTAGCCATGATTCAACTGAATGGTGGAACAGACAGAAGGTGCCATGTGGTCCATGCCTGCTCTTATTCCTTCTGGTTATGATGGTGATTTACATGTGGACATGGCCAGAGTGACACTTACCACGGCCAGATGCACCAGGTAATCCTGGTTGACCAGCTTCACCTGTACAAGGAAATAGGGAATCCATAAGCATAACAGTTTCCAATGTTACACTGTAACACTGATATATAATCACATCCCTCCCTGTAATATTCTGAAAAACGCTGCACCCTTCACAGTAACACTCTGATATATCCAACACACCACACAGTAATACTGATATCCCCAGCACTCCTCACTATTACACTTTGATATACCCCTCACCCCTTATTGTAAACACGCTGATGTGTACTGCACCTGTTATTGTAACACTCCGATATACCCCTCACCCCTCACCGTAACACTCTGTTTTACCCCACACCCCTCATGTAACACTATGATGTACCCCACACCCCTCACTGTAACACTCCAATATATCCCAGTGAAACCTGTAGCTCGAACAAACAGATTACTAACAGTAACAAAATGCTGTGGATGCTGAAGAACTGAAATGAAATGAAAACAGAAAATGTTTGAGAAACTCAGCAGGTCTGGCAGCTTTTGTGGAGAGAGATACGGTTAATATTTTGAGTCATTCTGAGTTCCAAAGAAGTCTAATTCTGGACACTCTCCATGGATGCTGCCAAACCCACTGAGTTGCTCCAGTATTTTCAGTAAAATTAGAATGAATGTCATGTGGTTACCTCGAGGTCCAGGAGGTCCTGGGGGTCCAGCTGGTCCAGGTAATCGAGGCCCTGTTACAAACAGCAGGTTTGATCAGAAATGTTCAATCAATTTCACACTCTCCTGTTAAATAGTAACTTGAATGTTATCCACAGGCTTGTTACATTAAACAGCTGTGAGTACCTAATTCTATATCGAGGGTAAGAGCCTGTGAGTTGGGTACTGAATGATTACCTCCATGGTCTGTTGAAACATCACTACTTGCTGCTAGAGGAGTAGGTAGAGTGAGAGGTGAGTGAGGAGTATTCATGGTGTCATCTTGAGGAGCCACTTAGCAGGGAGTGAACAATCACATAACTGGGAAATGTCATGAGGCCATTCCTACAACAATTCCTATGTCAAGTCAAATATCACATACAACACCAGATAATAGTCCAACAGGTTTAATTGGAAGCACTAGCTTTCGGAGCGCTGCTCTTTCGTCAGGTGGTTGAAGGAGCGACGCTCCGAAAGCTAGTGCTTCCAATTAAACCTGTTGGACTATAACCTGGTGTTGTGTGATTTTTAACCTTGTACACCCAGTCCAACACCAGCATCTCCAAATCAATTCCTGTATCATTCACCTCAGATGGTCAGTACTCAGTTGCTGCTGAAAGCTCTGTGACTGTTTAATCCTGAGCTGTGCTCTGCTCATGGGACTTACAGGACAGTTTCTGACTGAGTTGTTCATGTCAAACCCACATTGATGGGAATCTCTGCCAGCTGAACTGGCTGTTCTTAGATGTGATATCCAACATCTCTTTGCTGAGATGCCAATCAGATTCTGGAACTGAGCAGAGACGCACCTCTTCCAGGTCCCTAGGTATACCATCAGGTAGACTGGAGAAGATGGATTGGAGGTTCTCCAAGAGGAGAACATCTCTCAGCTTTCATAACTGTATCAGGTAAAACAACCTGAGCTAGAAATTCAGTGAGGTTTGTATATTGTCAGAATAAATGGGCTTCGCTCTCAGTGAGTCAAAAGGTCAGAGTTTCAAGTCGCAACACAGTACATAATCCAACTGACAAAATCATTACTGGTTCAAAGGGAATACTGCACTGTCAGAGGGTCAGTACTGAGGGAATGCTGCATTGTCAGAGGGTCAGTACTGAGGAAGTGCTGCACTGTCAGAGGGTCAATACTGAGGGAGTGCCGCATTGTCAGACGGTCAGTACTGAGGGAGTGCTGCACTGTCAGAGGGTCAGTACTGAGGGAGTGCTGCACTGTCAGAGGGTCAATACTGAGGGAGTGCTGCAGTATTGGAGGTCAGAATTGAAGTTGTGCTGTGCTGTAACGTCTATCGGAGGCAGGCCTGTTATTTATGTAACTCCCAAAAAAAAGAGAATTATTCTGGTAAACTATGAAGATTCCTCCCACAACCATGATCAATTAATACATTGTCTGATCATTACCTTATTGTATTCTGTTGGACCTTGCTCTGAGCAAACTGGCTGTAGATCAGATTTTTCTATCCTTTGTTAGTTGGATTTACAGATTGATTAAACATCTGGTGAACCCTAAAGATTGGCTCATGATAATAGATGGCTACAACTCCTGAGTCAACATAAACTGTCCCAACTAGGACACACCGTCTCCAGAACGGTTCCTATCGAACACTCTGAAACACAATCATGTCAAACACTCACCTGGAATACCAGCAGCACCGGGCAGTCCAGGTGGTCCCCGAGGTCCTTCGACCGAGGCCCCTGACAAACAGAGTGGAAATATCATCAGGCACGGATTGATATTGATTACCAATTGATAAAGAACACTCAGCTACCCTCTGCTGTGCATCCCTCATTCCTCCACCTCTTCCCTTCCCTGACGCCCCAGACCCATACACACTTCTCAGTTATCCTCCTCTGCCCCTCAGCTCCCCAATTTATTTCTCCCCACCTCCATATCCTCCCCCAGAGTGAAGACCCAGACTCTCCAGAAAGAAGAGCTCAGCCATTTGCCACTTCTTGTCATTCAGACAAAAATAATGTGCTCACCTTTAGGACCTGCAGGTCCTGGTGGTCCTGGGGGTCCAGCAATACTCTCGCCTGTGAGATAGGGCACAGAGTAACACAGGTTTAGCTCGGTTCCATGTTAAAATAAATGTATCAGACAGATCAAGAGAAAGTGAAAGCAAGGGAGGCAATGAGTCATGGAGGCAAAAAGAACAATCAAGACACCATGTAGATATCATGAATATTAATACTTTCTCTCAAATTTCTCTCGGTTTGATGGATCAGAAAAGGCTTCCTCACTGCCTTTTGTCTTGTACAATAACACTGTCAGAAACAGGACAGGAAGAGGAGATGAGCAAAAGGAAGAGAAAAACAGACAGAGGAAAAGCAATGAGAGGGGAAAGAGCATTAACCCAGACAGAGAGCAAGAACGATGAACTGGAAGTTTTCCAACTCATTGAATCCTCTCAGAACAGAACAACATGGGGTTAGGTATCATGTAAAGTTCTTGCTTTGCATTCCCAACACAAGAGTCTGAATGTTAAGCCCTGATAAACGTTGCACAATCAAGATGGTATGAATGGTGTGTGTTGAACTCTGTGTCCTCGTTCCTTGGGTTAAATGTTAGCAGAGTCTCCAAAAGGTCCTACAGCTTTCTGACATGAGCTGGCAATGGAAGAGGAGTATTTATTGTCAGCCGTTCATATTGAATGTGTACCTGATTGTCCTGGGGCTCCCGGTGGTCCAGGAGGTCCTGGTGGTCCCTGTACAACTGGTTTTCCATTTGACCCTGGGAAAGAGTGACATTGAAAAGGTTTAACCTCCCTAGAGACAACCAAACAATATTTGATGCCCTAAACACATCTGGGCAAGGCAAATATGTTAGCTGAAATCACAGATCAAACATGATCACATGGAATAGCAGAACAGGTTTGGAGGACTGAATGGTCTTTTGTGTTAAGCTATAATAGGTTCAAGGGGCTGAATGACCTCCTGCTGTTCCAATATAACAGGTACAAAGGGCAGAAAGGCATCCTGGTGTTAAGTTCTAAGTGAATGAATGAATGAATCACTAATCCACTCACCACCATAGTTAATGACCTTTCCTGGTGCACCTGGTTGACCTGTAACAAAAAGTCAACATTTAGAACATTATAAATATCCAACATAACAGCTCGACTACTCTAATCAATCGTCTCATTGAGAATTGCAGATTGAAGTCCCAGCTCAGAGATGTGACACTCTAATCTAGTACTCGCACTAAATGCAGTAGTGAGGAAGTGTTGCACTAAGGGAGTGCCACACTGTCAGAGGGTCAGTACTGAGGGAATACTGCACTGTCAGAGGGTCAGTACTGAGGGAGTACAGCACTGTCAGAGGGTCAGTACTGAGAGAGTGCAGCACTGTCGGAGGGTCAGTACTGAGAGAGTGCGGCACTGTCAGAGGGTCAGTACTGAGGGAGTGCGGCACTGTCAGAGGGTCAGTACTGAGGGAGTGCAACACTGTCAGAGGGTCAGTACTGAGGGAGTGCTGCACTGTCAGAGGGTCAGTACTGAGAGAGTGCGGCACTGTCGGAGGGTCAGTACTGAGGGAGTGCGGCACTGTTGGAGGGTCAGTACTGAGAGAGTGCGGCACTGTCAGAGGGTCAGTACTGAGGGAGTGCAGCACTGTCAGAGGGTCAGTACTGAGAGAATGCTGCACTGTCGGAGGGTCAGTACTGAGAAAGTGCGGCACTGTCAAAGGGTCAGTACTGAGGGAGTGCAGCACTGTCAGAGGGTCAGTACTGAGAGAGTGCGGCACTGTCAGAGGGTCAATACTGAGGGAGTGCGGCACTGTCAGAGGGTCAGTACTGAGGGAGTGCGGCACTGTCAGAGGGTCAGTACTGAGGGAGTGCAACACTGTCAGAGGGTCAGTACTGAGGGAGTGCGGCACTGTCAGAGGGTCAGTACTGAGAGAGTGCGACACTGTCAGAAGGTCAGTACTGAGAGAGTGCGGCACTATCAGAGGGTCAGTACTGAGAGAGTGCGGCACTGTCAGAGGGTCAGTACTGAGAGAGTGCGGCACTGTCAGAGGGTCAGTACTGAGGGAGTGCAGCACTGTCAGAGGGTCAGTACTGAGGGAGTGCAACACTGTCAGAGGGTCAGTACTGAGGGAGTGTGGCACTGTCAGAGGGTCAGTACTGAGAGAGTGCGGCACTATCAGAGGGTCAGTACTGAGTGAGTGCCATGTTGTGACATAGGGCAACTTTCAACTGAGGCCTTCACAAGAGCTCCTGTCCGACCTCTGAGGTAGCAGTCAACAATCCCATGTACTGGGCAGTATACAGCTTTTACCATAAACAGATCAACTAGTCATTACCTTACTACTATTGGATTTGCTGTGCTCAAGATGAGTGCTCCATTTGTCTATAAAATAGTCAATACTGTTTAAGGTGCTTAATTTGTTGTAAAGCGCTTTTAGACATCCCGAGGTCAGGTTGGTGCGATAGAATTGACAAGCCTCTTTTTACTTTGTGACCTCACACTGGAGGCCACCTTTCCATTGCCGTTAGCAGCTGAATAACTCAGAGCAGGATACCGGGTGACAAGGTTCAGTTGCCTTGCCGATGTTCATTCAGTTGATCAGACTGTGCATTGGCACTTGGTGTTTGGGAAGGGCCCCCTAACTGGATACTCTATAATGCAGCTTCTGTCACTCACCAGGAGGGCCAGCAGTTCCTGGTAATCCTGGTAAACCTCGAACTCCCGGTTCACCTGATGGCAAAAAATAAGAGATTAATTAATCATTTACCCATACCCCAAACTGCCTCTTCACCTATTGTCCACTTACCCCTTCCTGGCAGATTCATCTCTCCTCCCCATCATCTATTCCCTTATCCCAATACCCCTCCTCCACTCCACCTCCAAGAGATTTCTTCCCTCATTCAAACCCCACGCACACGACTCCCCCTCCCCCACTCACCCAACTCCCTCACCCCACTCACCCCAAACCCCCTCCCTCATTCACCTGATTCCCCCTCCCTCACTCACCTGACTCCCCCTTCCTCACTCACCCCAATTCCCCTCTCTCACTCACCTCAATTCCCCTCTCCCACTTACCTGACTTCCCCTCACCCAATTCCCTCCCCTTCCCCTATTACTCTAAACCTCCTCCCCCATTCACCCAACCCCCTCCCCCACCTCACTCACCCCACTCCCCCTCTCTTACTCAGCCCAATCCCCATCCATCATTCACCCAACTCCCCCCTCCCACTCACTCGACTCCCCCTCCCTCACTCACCCGACTCCCCCACCTGACTCATTCCAATATCCTTGCTCCATGCTCCCTCACCTCCCTCCCCTACACTGCTTTGTTCCTCCTCCCTCACTGAAGCCCCCTCTACCCATCAGGGGCATTTACCTCGGAGTCCACGGTGACCATCGGCTCCTTGAGAACCTGAGAAAGGAACAGAGGAGAATTGAGAAGTTCATAACGCAGTTACCGCCTGCAATTCCCAGGACCCCCAGTTCCCCAAAACTCCCAAAGTCTCCCACCAAAATCACCCAATAATCCCCAACACCACCTCCCCCACTCCCCAGAACTCCCTTGTATCCCCAACACATGTTCAGTGCATACTGTTCCCTGGTAGTGGGCCACTAACCCCAGGATCAGCCTGAATGGGTAGCGGTCACACAGACAATCTCTGTCGACTCTGACATTGTAACTCAGACACCCCAACACTGTCATAGTCAGAGAGGCAGGATTTCGTATCCGCAGTAGAGATCACAGTGCTCTTTCTTCTATTCGGAACAGTAGCTAAGATGTCAGGGCATCAGACAGGAGCACGCCAAGGATGAAAAAGGAGGAAGAAGAGGAGGGAAGTTGAGGTAAATAAAGTGGTAATTATTACAGAGGGCTTTCACAACTGTTAGGTGGTGAATAACTGAGAGAGACTGGCAGTGGGTAAAGGAAGGAAGGAGTGAGAGTTTGAGTAAATTGAGAATGTGGAGGATGTGGCCCGATCACTCACCGGTTGATCCCTTCTGCCCTGGTTCTCCTGCGACACCGGGCTGTCCCCGAGGACCTGGTTCACCTGCAGGAAATCCAGGAAAGGGCGGTTAATGTGGATGTAGATTGTCTGACTTTGCTCTTGCTCCGATTGTATGAGGCCCTCCTCAATTGTCAGGATCACTTTGGACTGGGAGAGAGAGAGAAGTTCCAGACACAGAGGCTCACTCAGAGCACAGAGAATAAATGTTGATGCTACAGCCCAACAGCACAATTCCCCTATGTTGTGCTGGAATCCCAGAATTTAAAAAATTCTCTCTTTGTGATTGCACTGATCCATCCCCAGAGGAAATAAATCTATTGTGGACACAGGCCAGTCAGAGATAAATTATATTATTGTTATCATTTGTAGTTTTTCTTCTATTGGTTATAAAAGTATTGCAGAAGTTGTTGGATTTCTTGGCAGTCGGGAATCATCCACCTGGAGAACTGAGTCCATTCATTTTCTAATTGGCTGTGTAAGTAATGCATTAGGAGGACAAGGTACCAAGTGACCAATAACAAGGTCAGACATGATCAATACGTCCAATCAGTGTTCCCGACCTTGCTCACAGCAGATCCCTAACACATCAACCTCAAGATCAGTATCAGGAGGGGAGGTCACCGCACAATTGTGTTCCTGTTACATGTGGGAGTTGGACTTCTGTTGAAGCATCTCAACCTCTGTCCCGTTAATTCACACCAGCTCAAAGCCTTGCCTGGCAATGGAATCTGACATCATCATATTCATGGCTCAAGAGCATTTCAAGGCTTTAGCAAAGTTTCATTACTGTTCGGAAACACTGTGGGCAAAGCCACCTCATTGAGTTCATTACAATAAAAGAAAGAACTACAAACATTGGAAATCTGAAACAAAAACAGAAATTGCTACAGCAATTCAGCAGTTCTGACAGCATCTCTGTAGAGAAAACAGATTTAACTCTTCTTCAGAAGATGCGTCATACTGGAGTCGAAACATCAACCCTGCTTTCTCTCAATAGATGCTGCTGGACCTGCTGAGTTTCTTCAGTGATTTCCATTTTTGTTATTGGGTTCACTACTTTCTGTGTTTCGTAATGAATGTTTCCCTGTTAAAAAAAGAGCTGCTTACCCTGTAAACCACGAGAACCCCTCTCTCCCATATCACCTGAAACAGCAACACAAGAGAATAATTATAAAACAAAAATCGTCAAGAATATAGGCCTGAGATTGAGGCTCAGTATTGGAATACAATCAGTGAAAGTCAATGGCCTGAAAAGCATTCATTACTGTAACATTACCTTTAGGCCCGGGAATGCCACTCAATCCTTTTTCACCTGGGAGGAAAGGAAAAAGGTATGTTGAAGGTGTCACGAAATGGCTACAAATGCGTCAATACAACAAGTGCCACTATGTAATGGACGGAATGACGCAGGTATCAGAGAAACAGGGGACCTTCAATAAAAGTTGCATTTTTGACATCAGAAAATGAGCAAGAGGGAAATAGGCCTCTCTCCCTGTGGTTTGCCATTACAAGACATGCTCTGAGGAAAACATAACATTGATGTGATGTGATGTGATGTGATGCATCGACCTGTGTGATTATCAAATGTTACAATGCAGGAGAAGGCCATTCATTCAACAAACTACCCATTCAGCCCAACTTTCCCAATTTATTCCCCAGTGTTATGCCAATTTTTCTTCTTTCAAACATTTATCCAATTTCCTCTTGAAATCTGTTCCCAGGTGTTCAACCTTCCAACAATTCCACACTTCAAAACCCTTTGTGGTTTTGAACACCTCCGTCACCTTCTCTGCTCAAAGGAGAACAATCCGAGCTTCTTCAGTCTCTCCACATAAGGGAGACTTATGGAACATATTGAGGGTTCAAAATAGCAGAAGCCCGAGAGGAGTATAGAATGTGCAAGGGGAAACTTAAAAAGGAAATTAGGAGAGCAAGAAAGGAACATGAAGGAATAATGACAGGTAAAATAAAGGAAAATGCTAAGTTACTTTACATGTACATTAAGGATAAAAGATCAACTAGGGAAAGATTGTTAAGCACCACTGGGGTATTTCATGCATACAGCCAAAGGGTCCTAAATTAACATTTTCTATCAGTGTTCACCAGTGAGTAGCATGATGTGGATATAGAAATCAGGGAGAAGGACTGTGATATAATTAAAGAAATTAGCACAGGAGGTTATGTGTGGTCTGGTGAGTTTGAAAGTAGATACATTTCTAGGCCCGGATGAAATATATCCTGAGCTTGTGTGTGAAGCAAGGGAGGAAATGGAAGGGGGACTGGTAATAATTTTCAATTTCTCTCTGCCTACAAGAGGTGCCAGAGGACTGGAGAACAGCCGATGTGGTATCTTCATTCAAGAAGGGATCAATGGATAAACTAGCAAACTACAGGCCTGTCAGCCTAACCTCAGTGGCATTGTAAGCGATTCTGAGGTACAGTTCTAATCTGCACTTGGAGAGGCAGGGATTAGTCAAAAACAGCACAGTTTTGTTGGGGGTAAGTCACGTCTGACCAACTTGACTGAATTTTTCCATGAGGTAAGCAGGGGTGTAGATAAGGACAATGTATTCAACAATGTCTACTTGGATTCCAGCAAAGCTTTTGATAATGTCCCACATGGGAGAGTGATAGCAAAGGTAAGAGACCGGGGGAATCCAAAGAAATTTGACTAATTGGATCCAGAATTGGCTGAGTGGCAGGAAGCAGAGCATGATGGCTAAGGGTTATTTTTGCAATTGAAAGTTTGTGTTCTGGGGGCTTCCACAGGGATCAGTGTTGGGACCTTTGCCGTCTGTGATATACTGTATATAAATGATTAGGAGGGTTGCTCAATAAGTTTGTGGATGACACATGAAAGTTTGTGGGGTGGTAAATAGTCATGGATTACAGGAAGATATAGACAGGCTGGTGAGATGAGTTAATCAGTGGCAAATGGAATTCAATCCATATAAGTGAGAGGTGATGCATTTGATGATTAGATTAGATTCCCTACAGTGTGGAAACAAGCCCTTCGGCCCAACAAATCCACACCGACCCTCCGAAGAGCAACCCACCCAGACCCATTCCCCTACATTTACTCCTGACTAATGCACCTATCACTACGGGCAATTTAGCATGGCCAATTCACCTGGCCTGCACATCTTTGGACTGTGGGAGAAAACCGGAGCACCCAAAGGAAACCCACGCAGACACAGGGAGAATGTGCAAACTCCGCATAGACAGTTGCCCGAGGTGGGAATTGAACCCGGGTCCCTGGCGCTGTGAGGCAATTTGGGCAGGACAAACAAGGTAAGGGAATACCTGGGACCCTGAGAAGGACCAAGGATCAAAATAGGCCTTGGTATGGTTGTCCACCAGTCTCTTAAGGTAGCAGGACAGTTGGATAAAGTGGTTAACAAGGCATATGGAATACTTGTCAATATTTGCTGAGGCATAGTTTAAGAGCAGGAATGTTATGCTGAAGCTAAGTAAAATATTGGTCAGGCTACAGTTCTGCAGTTCTGGAATCCACATTAGAGGAAGGATGTGATTGCACTGAGGAGGGTGCAGAGCGTATTGCCAGGATGTTGACTCACTGACTGTAAAGATGGCAGAAGCAGAAACCCTCATAACGTTTACGAAATATTTAGATGTGTACTTGTGATGCCAAGGCCATGAATCAAGTGCTAGAAAATGGGATGAGAATAGGTGGTTGTTTTTGAACAGCACATTCTCGAATGGTCAAAGGGCCTTTTCCTGTACTGTAGAACTCTATGACTCTGTGATAAATGGTAAATCTCCTCTGCACTTGCTCTAATGCCTCGGCATCCTTTCTAAGTGTGGGGACCAAAATTGGACACAATCCTTCCAGTGGAGTCTAACTAAAGGCATTTTAAAAATTCTTTAATGGAACATAAGCATTGCTGACAAGACTAAATTTTGCTGGTCTGTGAATGGAGTTCAGGTGGGCATGGTATAAATTAAAAAGCATTTCTGTAAAATAATAAAGGATGTGTTAGTGCATTTGGCACAGTGAATGTTTTTCAAATGGTCTTTCACATGGTTAGTTTGAACTTGTGGATTTCAACAATGAGCAATTTTGGAGGAATTATGATAGAAACATTCTGCAAGCAGTCATTTACTAAGTTTGAAGTTATTTTCTTACAGGTGATATTTTACCTTTAGAATCTTCCTTGTTCATTCATAAATAAACCATTCCCATCTCGTTAACATATCAGTAATTGGATGCTCCTGAGGGCTTACCTTTAGGACCTGGATGTCCAATGTCACCTTTGAACCCTGAAGATCCTGGAGGACCTACAGAGAGAGAATAATCTTGGATTAATGATCACAAATTACAAATAATTTCACCCACATTCTTCTCCTGCTAGATTCTCACTTCTCAACTTCCTCAGTTTCTAGGAAGTGACAGATCTGTGCAATGTTACAGAGTTAGATTCGCGCTGAGACACCACACAGTGAGAAGCTGGAGTCAAGTCTCTATGGTAGAGACACAGACTTCTCATTGAAAGTTTATGGATCATGGTAGACACTTCCTTGACCCACACCTACTTAGGTAGCTCCAGGCTAAAAGGGATGGTCTATTTGAAAGGCAACATAAAATGTTGCAGAGGTTGTTGTTATTGAACCAAACTTTCTCACAAAAGAAAGAGGAACTTGTATTTACAATGGATCTTTCACATTCTCAAAATGACCTAAAGTTCATTACAGCGAATGAATAACTGGTGCTACAATGACTGTTGTGCTGAAAAACTCCACCAAGCATAACCGATAATCTAGACAAAGAATTAAAAGCATGAATCTGTTCCACAATTCATAGCCACGATGAGACACTGCAAATGGTAGCTGGTATTTTGCTGTGTCAGAATTCCATTTTCATTCTCCAGGCTGCATTGAAGGATTCTTACTGACAAAACAGGATTCTTGCCAAAACTTCTTACCAGAAAATGAGAAAATCTAATTACCTTGAGGACCAACTGGTCCAGAGGCACCTGTCAAAAATAAAGAGGTTGAGTTAGCTCACACTGAGACTGGCAGATTGAAGAAATTGCTGCTTGGTGGAAATTAACTTTGAAACTTCAACATGACCAGAAATTTGCAAAGAGTACCTGCACTGAGTGAATAACAGAATCCCTATAGTGCAGAAAGAGGCCATTGTGTCCATCAAGTCTGAAACGATCCTCTAAAGAGTGTCCCACCCAGATTCACTCTCCTAACCCTATCCACATGACTCCACATTTCCCATAGATAGTCCATCTAGCTTGCACATCACTGGACACGACAGGATAATTTAGCATGGCCAATCTATCAAATCTGCATATCTTTGGACTGTGGGAGGAAACCCATGCAGATATGGGGAGAACGTGCAAACTCCATACAGGTAGTCGCCCATGACTGGAATCAAGCCTGGATCCCTGGCACGCTGAAGTAACCAGTGCAGTAGAGTATGTTTCTATTTGAATGACAATTAAGTTATTCAGAAAGCACAGAACAACCAGCTCCACAAGAGGCGCCACCAACCCTCATTCATTTTACCCCATCAACATATTCCTCTATCCCTTTTTTCATCACATGTTTATCCAGCTTCCCAAATTGACACTCTTCATCTCAATCACTCTCTATGACAACCAGTTCCATGTTCATGCTCTCTCAGGGTAAAGAATTTCCTCCTGATTTCTTTTTGTGACATGTTAACATTTACAGTTTTGGTCTTTCCCACAAATAGAAACATCTTCCCTACCTTTGCTGAACCAAACTCCTGAATAAAAGTAAGGGTCTCTAAACCCTTCCCCATCCCCAATCTTCTCTTCTCTCAGAAAAGAGTCCCAAACTGTTAAACCTTTCCTCAATCAATTCTGGTATTATCCTTGTCAACATCTTTTGTACCTTCTCGAGAATCTTTTTATGATTACAAGAGTAAATTGTTCAGATAAACTGGTAAACATGGAGGTGACACAATTATTTGATATATTCTGCATTTCACAGTTGTTTACCAGTGAGTTTATCATGTGATCCCTCAGTAGTTCTGATCTGTTGTGATAGTTAATTTACTTTCTGTCTGTAGAATATTTCACTATTTATTTTTCTATTTCTTGGTAATCTGTTTTTGTAGTTTCTCTTTACTTCCTTAATTTGTCTGTAACTTTTCTCCTAACTCCTTTTTGTACTGCATTTGGTTATCTTTTACATAACTGTCTCTGTAGCAAACAACAAGATTTCAAATTACAAATGGTGGGTTTGGTTGCACAGCGTTCCAAACACTCTCATGAGGTGCATCACCTGGATCGAATGATCAATTAAACTTCTGCATTTACCTTTCATTCCTGGTAGCCCTGGGGGGCCAGGTAGACCTGGTTCGCCTGAAAATACAAACAATATGTTTTACACTGAGCACAAACACTGATACAGAATAGAATCACATGACATCCTGAGTTTTTACCCCAACAAGAAAAACAATCAAAACCATCGGAATACATTCGACGAGGAGGATTGGGAACTCCAAAGAAATGGATTATTGGGAGAGAGGACATGCATACGGTTCATTTCTTGATTTGTTCTCAAAGTACAATTCTATTGCTCTGCATTCTTCATTTATAATACTGCCAGTGAGACAGTAAGTCACCTAAAACTATGAAATTTCTGCAGATTTCTCAACACCTTGGGGCTAGTCAATTCATGAAATATGGCAATGGTGTGAACCGTAATTGCCCAATGACCACATGACCCCTGGCTGAGTCAATAACAGAGGTCATAGACACACAGTCCTGGAACCATTCCCTATGGCATTCTGGCTCTGCACCAACAAATAGAAGAGAGTGCGGGGGATTGCCAGCTCTGATAGTGATAGTATGATTTAGGCATGGGGAGCCCATTCAGTTTATTTCTTGTTCCTCTAACTGTAGAGACTTGGCTGTAACAGCACATTTCAGTCTGACAGCCTTCAGCGACCCAGTAACAAACTGAACTGTAGTCTTAGTCATGGACTCATCAAGATATTTAGAAGCAAAATAAATTATTATTCTCCCTCAGCTGAAATATCTTCCTACCTCGCTCTCCTTTTGCAAATGACGCAGAATCACCTGAAGCTCCCTTCGCACCTTTCTCTCCAGGTTCACCTGAAAGTGAACAAGAAACAAATCAATGATCAATGATCATTCATCAATAGTGCCCCTATTTGCTATTGGTCAATAAATTTCCCCTGTTTCCCAACTGTCAGTAACTCCTCCATCCTCATAACGCTGTAATCAATAATTGGCTCTTACCTGTGTTTCCTTTTGGTCCTCTTTGACCGTCATGTCCAGGAGCTCCATGAGGGCCCATTGGACCTGTAGAGAAATATTAACATTAATAGTCATATGAATCACCCAATTATTTTAAAATACATACACAGATTGTCTGTTAAAGTTCCTCATTACGTTCTGTTCTGATATAACACGATAGTTCCATTCCCATGCGATCCCGCAATATTAGAAAATCACATAATAGCAACATAATTTAAATCAATGGGAGCAGAATCACATTATAGTCAATACAGGTGAGGAAAGTTCACTTTCTACGATTAATGGTTCAAAATCCTTCAATCCCCTTACAGCAAATTCGTGTTGAGGAAACGCACGTTATAGCAGAACCGACTGTCTTGGCCAATAATAGGGTCATAAGAAAAGAGGGTTTGAGTTACAAGGAGAGGCTGGATGTGCTGGGACTTTTTATCAGTGGAGTGTAGGAGGTTGAGAGGTGACCTTATCAAGGTTTATAAAGTAATGAGGGGTATAGATAAGATGAATGGCACGTGATCTTTCCCTAGGGTGGGGGATTTCAAGATTGCGGACATATTTTTAAAGTAAGAGGAGGAAGATTTTTAAAAGACATGAGGAGCAATTTCTTTTACACAGATGGACTTCATGTGTGGAATGAACTTCTAGAGAAAGTGATGGATGTTACAGTGTTTAAAAGACATTTATATAAGGGAATGTTTGGAGGGATATGGGCCAAGTGCAGGCAAATGGGATTAGTTTGATTTGGGATTATGGTCAGCATGGAATGGTCAGACTGAAGGATCTATTTCCTAGCTGTGTGACTCTATGACTCTATAACATTATAAATAGAACCAGAATTGGACCAATCGGTTCATTGAGCCTTCTCCATCATTTAATACGATCACAACTAATCTTGGGCCCCACTTTCCCACTCACTCCCCATTTCGCATATTCCCTGAGAGACCAAACGTCTGTCTATTCCAGCCTTAAATATATTCAATGATGGAGCATCCACAGTCATCTGGATAAAGAATCCCAAAAAATCAAAAGCTTTGAGTGAAGATATTCTATCCGTCTGAGGAAAGGGGCTGATCATTTAGGACTGAGACTTGTGTCCATCTCTTAGATTACCAAAGGGAGACAACCTTTCAGTGTTGCCCTGTGAAACCCCATTGGAATCTCCTATGTTTCAGTGAGATCACCTATCATTCTTCTCAACTCCAGGGAATAGTTACTCAATTTACTCAGCATCTCATTACAGGGCAAAGCCATCAGCCCATTATAGAACAAACCGTTATTCCAGGAAACTTTGCAGTACACCTCAAAGGCAAGGATATCTTTCCCTACGTGTGCAGACTAAAACTACACATTGTATTCAGATGTGATTTCCCTAAATGCCTTTATAATTGCAGTAAGATTTTTCTTCTCTGCAACCCAATCCCCTACAATAAGTGCCAACAAGCCATCTGCCTTTCTAATTGCTTGCAGTACCTGCATATTAACTTTGAATGTTCCTTGCATGAGCACACCCAAGTCTCTCTTAATATCAGCACTTACAAGTTTCACACCTTTTAAAAAATATTCTGCCTTTTTATTTTTCCTATCAAAATACAAAAAAACTTTGAACTTCTTCACATTATGTTCATATAACCTGCCTATATCTTTTTTTTACTTATAAAAATGAAAAACTTCAAAGTGCTTCACATCATGATCCATCGACCATCTTGTTACCCACTCATGCAGCCTGCCTGTATCTCTTTGTGGCCTCTCTGTGTCCTCCACACAGCTTACATTCCCTTTTAACTGTATATATGGTCAACCCTCGCTACGTTACTCAGTTTCTTGGTCTCAGTCATTAATAGAGATTGTAAAAAGCTACGACTCAGTCCACTGACCAATAGGAGCTTGGGGCAGAAAGGCTCACTGACCAATAGGAGCTGGGGGTAGGGAGGCTCACTGCCCAATAAGAACTGGCATAACAGGAAATGAGAATTCTGCAACATAAACTTCTTGTTTTACCATTTCTCAATCTTACCCCGATATTTCTATCAACAAACCATGTTTACACTGACCTTATTCCATAAAGAGAAAATGAACTAGAGAATACATTACCATGGTACTGAAACTTTATATGATTCTTACTTTCTGAAGAGGCATACAAGACAAAAATGAGGGTGTGATGCTGTACTTGCCTCAGCCCCAGCTGGAGGACTGTGTGCAGTCAAGACCAATGTCAAGGATGGGAGAAGGTAAAGAGGAGATTTACTAGAATGGTACCAGGTATGAAGGAGTTCAGTTCATGTGGAATCAGTTCTCCTAAGGTCAGAGAAGGGAGATTTCATGGGAACATTCAAAATCATGCGGTGAATAGACAAGGACTAACTTATTCCACTGACAGGAGGGTCCCTGAGCAGAGGCCATAGATGTGATAATGATTAGCAAAATAACCAGAGGCAAAATCTCAAAGTCCCTGTCTCAAAGCATGAAGTTTGGGGTTTGTGGTATCAGAGAAAGTGAGTGGCATGATTGAGAGGTAAAGGAAGGAGCTGGGTGGAGTTAATTTCTGAAATGAATGGGGCCAATTAGCCATTTAATACTCCTGAGATTTCTCTATTCTTACAAACACACCTCAATCTGATAGAATGATGCAAAGAATACATATAACTGTGACTCAAATTAAAGTTACCTGGAATTCCGGGAAATCCTTGTTCACCTGCAAATAAAATAACAGGAACAGGTAAATGGAAATGTTAACACGACTACAGAAATGGGACAGACCCATAGAAAGGGAGAAAGTGGAAAAGATGAGCAAGTCAGACTCAAATGTGAACAGAGAGAGAGAGAAACGTGGTGAGAGGGAGACAGAGAAAGACAGAAAGAGAGAACAAGAGAGATAGAGCAAGGGAGAGACTCAGAAACAGAAAAAAAGATAAAGACAGAGAGAGAGACCAAAGCAAGACAGGGAGAGAGAGTTAGATACAGGGAGAGAGTGACCAGGTGATGAATGGGGAATGGAGTAAAAAGTAAATTTCTGACTTACCTTTAATCCCTGGAGAACCTGTTAAAAAGGCAACAGAACATAAAGAATATCTTTTAGAACCACCAACAAAAGGGAAGAGGGTCAGGGAACAGAGTACAGAATTGTTGTCATACTGTGGGGAGAAAGAGCTAGAAGAATACATAGACAGTACACAGAGTCACACCATGTAGAGGCAGCCATTAGGCCCAAATATCACTGCTGGCTCTCTGACAGAGCTAACTACGACTTTGGGGTTCACATTCCAACAAGCTTTGGAAAACCAAAATGGGGAGAAAATGCAGGTTTCGGGTTTGCACTTACTGATAATGTGTCTCCTAACTGGTCACCTCTGCTCTGTCCTATTAAAGAGGTGGACTGTCTCTTAATGGTACAAACCCAGTCAGCTCTGGAGCCTCACCAGCTCCATGGGCAGAGATAGGCAGTGCTGAGGCTCATTGGGAGAGTGTAGATACCTCAACATGGGGCTCCCCTTGGAGAAGAGCCTCTACAAGGTGAAATGATCAGGACCACAGAAAGTTGGTCCATCGAAGGAGGGAGAATCCTCTGGAGGATTGTTTATTGTTTTAGCTGCAAACATGGACTCACTTGACCTTAGCCTCCTCTTTGGGATATGGAGCCTTACGCTTCAGTGGCCTCCTGGACTCCCTAAGGGAGCTGTCTCCATGGCAATGGCTATCTGTTATATGGTAGGGGCTCCGCTGTTGGGCACAAAATGTTGACCTTGCCAAAATAAGAAGACCGAATTTCGTCTGCAATTTTCTAACTTGGCTTCTCACCTCTAGGATGCAGGGACCTCATTCAGATCCCTGACTATCCATGGAAAACTTCCTCAGCAGAGGGATGCATCCCTTATTTTCCCAGTACTACCACCCTCTCCCCAAATCCATCTCCTAGCAAATCAACAAGGGGCTGGAAAGCTTCTAGTCAAATATAGTGAAAGATTTGTTGTGTCAGTTACTCACCCTGTCGTCCTCGCACTGATTCTGTAATGAAAGATAATGAGAATCAGTGCTGGCCAGAAACACAGAGGTAAATTAATATGACCACTTCCCGATTAGTAACTGCTACTTAAAAGTAATTTCTAAATTGGAATCTTCACTAACATTTAACAAATCGCTGAGTGCTGAAGGTCAATACTCACTTATCCTTTCATGGTCTCATGGTGAGGCCAACATTTTCCACCCATCCCTAATTGCCCTTGAATTTCAGAGGGCAGGTAAGAGGGTCTGGAGTCCCATGGCAGCCAAACCAGCTAAGGATGGCAGACGTCCTGCACTGAAGGATTTTGGTGAACCAGTTGGACTTTTACAATAATCAATGACAATTGCTTGGTCATCATTACAGAGACTAGGCTTCAAGCTCGAGATTTACTGATTAATTGAATTTAAATTCCACCAGCTACAGAGGTGAGAATTGAACCCAGCTCTTCAGAGCACTAACGTGGGCTTTGACTAATCCACACATGTTACAGTACATCTCTGTCTCCCCATTTTCTATCCAGCATCGCACTGAATGTCTCACCCTGTAACAGCGTATTGACAGTAATCTATCGAGCTCGAATATTTAACCAACTCAAGTTTGGTTCAAATCTCAGCCTATATGAAGCAAAAAAAGAAAAGAATTCAGGGCAGCAGGAACACAAAGGAATTCTCTGACTAAGAGAATAATTGTGTTGACAGTGAAAATGGCAAGAGGAGACAATAAACAATGTTTTTGAAAAGAGGAATACGGGTGGGGGGAGGTTGTGGAAATGAGGAATATGGGAGTTAGGGGGATTGAGGAAAATGGAGGAGGTGGGATTAGGATGTAAAGGAGATGGGATTGAGGGATATGAACAAAATGGGATTGAAGGATAGGAGGAAGGATAGGAGGAAAAGGCCCTTTGGCCCACCAAGTCTGTGCCAGTCAAAAACAACTTAACTATTCTAATCCCATATTCCAGCACTTGGCCCCTATATTTGTATGTCCTGGCATCACAAATACACGTCTAAATACTTCTTAAATAGTATGAGGATTTCTGTCTCTACCATCCTTACAAGCAGAGAGCTCCAGATTCCCACAACCCTCTGAGTGAAAAACGTTTTCCTCACAGCCTTCCTGCCCCATACCCTAACTCTGTGTCGTCCGGTCACTGATCCCTCCACCAAGGGGAAAAGTTCCTTTCTGTCTACTCTGTCTATGCCCTTCATAATTTGATACACTTCAATCATGGCCCCTCTTTCAGCCATCTCTGCTCCAAGGAAAACAACCTAGTCTACCCAATTTCTCTTCGAAACTATAATTCTCTAGCCCAGGCAATATCTTGGTCAGTCTGCTCTGCACTCTTTCCAGTGCAACCATATCCTTCCTATGATGTGATGTTCAGAACCACATACAATATTCCAGTTGTGTCCTAACCAGAAGTTCACACAGTACCAGCATAAGCCTCCCTGTTGTTAACCTCCAAGCTAAGCTAAAAAGGACAAGTCTTTGATATGCTTTCTTAATCACTTTATCAACCTATGCCAATATCTTAGGGGACTGGTGCACATGCACACTGAGGTCTCTCTGGTCCTCGGTACTATTGATCATCATCTATTCCCTCATCTTGTTTGTCCTGCCCACTTCTCCAGATTGTATTCCATTTGCCACTGATCAGCCCATCTATATCCTCCTGTAACTTAAGGCCATCCTCCTCACTACTTTACACTAAATTTCATATCATTTGCAAATTCACTGATCAACTCTCCTACGTACAAGTCTAAATAATTTTTATATACCACAAACAGTAATGACCCTGCTTCTAGTCACAAAAGCTCTCCTTGGCGAACACCCACTGTCACCCAGCCAATTCTGGATCCAGTTTGCTCCAAATTTTCTTGGATCCTATTGTTTTTTATCTTTGCTATCAGTCTCCCATGTGCGACCTTTTCACAAGGTTTGCCCTGATCGACACATCTTGTCACCTTTTCAAAAATTTCACTTCAGTTGGTTAGTCATGACTTGCTGCTAACAAAACCACACTGATTGTTCTTGGCTAATCCCTCCTTCCCCAAGTGCAGATCAATCCTCAGAATTGCTTCCAATAGTTTCTCCACCACTAAGGTTAGACTGGTGGCCTGCAGTTTCCCAATTCATCCCTTCCTTCCTTCATGAATGACGGTACCAAATTAGCTGTCTTCCCGTCCTCTGGCACCTCTCCTGTGGCTGGAGAGGAATTGAAAATTATTGCCAGTGCCCCTGCCAAACCTGGGATACAGTTCATCCAGCCCTGCAGATTTCTCTCCTTTCCAGACTGCAAACCACTCAGAACCTCCTCTCGTTCTATGCTAATTTCTTTAAATGTATCAGCCTTCCTCCCTGATTTCTATACCCACATCATCTCACTCACAAGAAACATCATTTAAACTACACACATGGTCTTTGCATCCATGCACAAATTGCCACTGTGGTCCTTAATGGACCCTACTCTTTCCCTTAACGTATTTGTAAAATAACTCAGGATTCTCCTTTGTTTTACCTATTATTATTCTTCCATGCCCCCTATTTGTTCTCCTAATTTGCTTTTAAGCTCACCTTGCACATTCCATACGCATTTAAGGCTTCTGCTGTTTTGAGTCCATGTATATGCCACAAGCCTCCCTTTTTCGCTTTAGCCAATCATTATTCCTTGATATCCAGGGTACACTGGATTTGTTGGTCCCATCCTTTATCTTCATTGGAACATGTTGGCCCTGTACTTTCCTATTGTCTTCTTGAATGGGTCCCACTGCTCTGACACAGATTTAGCTAAAAGTATCTGCTCCCGGTCAACTCTGGCCAAATCATAACCTGATCTTACTAAAACTGGCCTACTCCCAAATTAGAACTCAGATTTCAGATCCATCCTTGTCCTTTTCACAACAGTCTTGATGGGATTGAGGGAAATGGGAAGAGGTGGGATTGAAGGATTTGGGGAAAGGGTGGAATTGAGGGATATGGAGGTGGGATGGAGATATATGGGGAGCAGGTGAGTTAGAAATAGAGATTTTCTGCTGATTTCAGATGGAATAATCTTGATTTTAAACATTAATCATGGGGAAGTCTCACTGCATTTAACAATGTTCCAAACACCAAATACTTTGGCCATTTTACCAGGACTTTTGCACTCTCACCTTGATATTCTGGGGTGTCTAATTTGTTTTTTATCCGGTTCCATAGGTTATGTTCAATCTTTGTTTCTGAGCCACCAGCTGCTGTACCCAGCTCATTATCTAATTCTTTCTTCGGGATATTGGCATCATCAGAAATCAGCTTCCCAAAGGTTGGTCTTGATTCTAGTTCGCTGACACGGGATTTCAGCTTCCTCACCTCTTCCGCTGCAGAAATAGAGTCACATAGGTTAGTGGTCACTATAACAATCATACTGCCAATCAGGGCTTAACCTGAACAGTTGGAGCCAAAACAAAAATGATTAGAAAACTAGATTGAGGAGGTTCCCATTCCTCTAGGATTGTTCTGGATTCTCAAAGAATTGTAGATCAATCCCCAACGCAATTCAACATGAAGCTGAAGGAGTAAAATCCCTGGGGTTAACTATGCTTCTCTTCACACTTCTCTCCAATAATGATAAAAAGTTGGAGAATAGGGTCTATTTCACCAGGCTGCAGTGATTGGAGGGAAGAGATCACGTGATGAATTCCCAGAGTTGCATCCAATTAGAGTTGGCAACCTGGTGACCAGACTACACCCAAATCAAAGTGGTCACTTCCCCTTCACCACTCCCCTGCTCCAGACCATTGTCCACACCATCAAAATCAAAAATCACACAACACCAGGTTATAGTCCAATAGGTTTATTTGGAAGCACTAGCTTTCAGAACATTGCTCCTTCAACCATCACAACCACCTGATGAAGGAGCAGCGTTCCAAATGCTAGCGCTTCCAAATAAACCTGATAACCTGGTGTTGTGTGATTTTTTTAACCTTGTACACCCCAGTCCATCACCAGCACCTCCAAATCATGACCACCAAAATCAATACACAAATGCTGGATTTTCCCCTTGATCCTAGTAGGATCAGTGCAGGAGAATTAAGCTCACATTTTCTCCTCCCTTACATTCAGTTATTCCCACCAGGAAAACTGCTGGCCTGGAACCAGCCAAGGAAGGGCAGAGGCAGAAAACGTTCAAGATCCCCAGACTTTGGTTCAAAGTTTGAAAAGCTCCAATGTTTCCCTGACCTACTACAAATTGCCATGACTCCTCACCTAGCTGCCTGCATGTACTGTGGCTAGTTCTCTTTTGATGGTTGGTTCAGCCAGGAGCTCACCATAAACCCTAACCCACAACAGCGTCACACCAATGGAGGCACTGCCTTCACCGACACCTAACCAATCAGGAAAAGATCCAGCCCAAGTTCTTCAGTCTACTGATTTGTAACTGTCCTCAGGAAGTGGTCATCACTGACAAGGCCACTATTTAGTGCCCAATCATAGTTCCTGAGGTGAGCCACCTTAGAATAATCGGAGTTAGGAACAGATGTAGGCTATTTGGCCTTTTGAGCTTGCTCTGCATTCATTTTGATCATGGTTAGTCATCTAATTCAGCACCCTGTTTCTGCTTAGGGTTCTTTAGCTGAAGAACTATATCTAACTCCTTCTTGAAAGCATTCAATACCTTGGCTTCAACTGCGTTCTGTGGCAGAGAATTCCACAGGCTCACCATTCTCTGGGTGAAGACATTTCTCCTCATGCCAGTCCTAAATGGCTTAACCTGTGTCTTCAAACTGTGAACCCTGGTTCTGGATTCCTCAGTCATTGGGAACATCCTTCCTGTGTCTATACTGTTAGAATTATATAAGTTTTTTTTATAAGAGTCTCCCCCCATTCTTCAAAGTGAATATAATCAGAACTGATCCAGTTCCTAGTCATCCAACTCTATACATCAGTCCTGCCATCCCAGGAATCAGTCTGGTAAACCATCATTTCACTTCCTCCATAGCCAGAACATTGTTCCTCAGATAAGGAAAGCAAAACTGCATACAATACTTACTGGGTCCCACTAAGGTCCTGTATAATTACAGCAAGCTATCCCTGCTCCTGTAGTCAAATCCTCTCGCTATAAAAGCCAGCATGCCATTTGCTTCTTTCACCATCTGCATTTTTATTTTCAGAGACCGATGTAAAAGGATACCCAGATCCAGTTCCGACTCCCCTTATCCCAATCTATCTCCATTCAGATAGATATAACCTGTTTTCCTGTTTTTTGTTGCCAAAGTGGATAACCTCACAATAATTGACCTTAAATTTTATTTACCATGTGTTTGCCCACTCACTCAACTTGTCCAAATTATACTGAAGTATAGAAACAGAAAATAGAAAGGAGAGACAGGAGTAGGTCATTCAATCCTTTGAGGTTGCTCCACCATTCAATATGATCACAGCTAGTCATCCAACTCTATAACCTGTTTCTGCTTTCACCCCCATAGCTTTTGATCCTTATAGCTCCTACAATGGTATCTAATTCCTGCTTGAAAACAATGTTTTGGCCTCAGTAACTTTTTGTATGGAGAAAATTCAACAAGCTCACCACTACCTGAGTGAAGAAATATCTCCAGTCCCCACTCTTTGCCTCTCCTCAGACTACTGCTCTGTGCCCCTCCCCCAGACCCCTGCTCTGTGCCACTCCCCCAGACCCCTGCTCTGTGCCCCTCCCCCAGAGCCCCGCTCTTTGACCCTCCCCCAGACCCCCGCTCTTTGACCCTCCCCCAGATCCCTGCTCTGTGACCCTCCCCCAGACCCCTGCTCTCTGACCCTCCCCCAGACCCCTGCACTCTGACCCTTACCCAGACCCCTGCTCTCTGACCCTCCCCCAGACCTCTGCTCTATGAGTCTTCTCCAGACCCCTGCTCTGTGACCCTCCCCCAGACTCCTGCCCTGTTACCCTCCCCCAGATCCCTGCTCTGTGTCCCTCCCCCAGATCCCTGCTCTGTTACCCTCACCCAGACCCCTGCTCTGTGTCCCTCCCCCAGACTCCTGCCCTGTTACCCTCCCCCAGATCCCTGCTCTGTTACCCTCCCCCAGACCTTTGCTCTGTTACCCTCCCCAAGCTCCCGGCTCTGTGTCCCTCCCCTAAGATCCCTGCTCTCTACGCTCCCCCAACATTCCTTGGCCCCTGTGGCACACCCCCTCCCCTCACCCCCTCTCCCCTCACCCCCAGTCTTACCCAGTGCGATAAGGCCAAGCAGGAGGCCTAGGAGCAGTAACCAGGCCAACAGCAGTCCCAGCAGCCACTTCCACCACGTGCAGCAGCGACAGCAGGAGCACCAGGAAGGCAGGGAGCCCACGTTCTCCTCACTCGATCGGATCTCTGCAAGTAGAGGCACAGGAAACAAGAGAAATTATCAATACAGCTAGGGAATGGGGCCATCCGCTGGCTGGTCGACAGGCAAGCAGTATACTGGGGGATGAGGTGTCTGATTCTGTGTTTTATAAAGAGGAGGCAGAGAATATATTGGAATATATTCAAACCTACTTCACCATCTTAGATCATGACCAATCATCAACCTCAGTAGTGGCCTAATCCCACATTATATTGTAATAGTACTCCACAATACAACTGGGAAGACATTGCAGTGAAAATTTACAAAACTCCACACTTTGGGAAGGATGTAAAGGCCTTGGAGACAGCTTGGTACCAGGATTGAGAGACTTCAGTCCATGTGGAGAGACTGGAGAAGGCTGGATTGTTCTCCTTGAAGCAGAGATGGTTAAATGGAGATTTAATTGAGGCGTTCAAAATCGGGAATAGTTTTGACAGAATGTAACCATTTCCTGCGGCAGGAGGGTCGGTAACAAGCAAGCACAGATTTAAAGAGATTGGCACAGGAACCAGAGGGCAAGTTGAGAAGTTTTCTAACACAAGCCGTTATGATGTGGAATGCGTTGTCTAAAAAGGCGTGTGGAAACAGTTTCACTAGAAACTTTCCAAAGAGAATTGGAGAAGGTTTGGGAATTCCTTGCCCAGTGAGGCATTTGAGCCTATCTTGTTGAATGTTTTTAAGATAAAGATAGATAGATTTTTGAACAGTAAAAGAATTAAGGGTTATGGTGAGCAGGTTGGTAAGTGGAGCTGAGACCATGAAAAGATCAGCCATAATCTTATTGAATGGCAGAGTAGACTTGACAGGCCCGATGGCCTACTCCTGCTCCTATTTCGTATGTGCTTATGTTCTTATGAAATACATGCAGGGTGCTGAGGAGAGAGCAGCTGGGCAGAAGATTCATTGGAAAGCTCTTCCAAATACATGAGACATGCACGGTGACCTGAAACGCCCCTTCATCATGAACAAAACCTTAGAGTTCTTTATATTCACAACCTTTGTGCTTTGAATGATCACCGAATCTCAGCTCAGTGTTTCGGCTTGTCAGGCAATATGGGACATAAACAACTGCGTGTTTTCACTGACCTGCATACGTTGCCTTGTCCTTAGTCGCCATATTCAAACCTCCTGGATAAATAGAAACAAATATTCACCAGTGAACAAACAACATTATCAGATACAATGAGAAAGAGAGGCATAGACAGAGAATCAGATACAGAGAGTCAGATAGAGAAGGCAGAAGTGGGTACATTAGGAATCCTGATGAAGGGCTTTTGCCCGAAACGTTGATTTTCCTGCTCCTTGGATCCTGCCTGACCTGCTGTGCTTTTGCAGCACCACCTTAATCTTGAGTCAGATAGAGAAGTCAGGTGGAGAGATAGACTCAGATGGAAAGGTAGACAGAAAGTTGGATGGAGAGGTAGACCGTATCAGATAGAAAAATAGAACATTACATAGCTATACACAGAGAGAAAGAGAGCAGGTATCAGACAGCCACAGCAAAAAAAAAAGCTTTAATTGAAACTCTGAGTTAAATTCCGATTAAAAATGTTATTGCTTCATGAAATAAAGCCATAGAGAAATGGGATCTCAGACATTGCTCCAGTGAAACTCTGGGAGGTGCTGAGTGACCTGTTCTATCCACTGCTCACCATTTGTTTGACCCTTTAGCCTTGGTGCAGTGCTGCTCATCCCCAACGTCTCTTTCTTCAATGTGTCATCTGTGGTTGACGCTGTGAAACACAAATTAGAATCAAATTAACCAGCCAACCTTCACTCCAGATCGAGCGCCCCCAAACCCTTTAGATTAACGTCATCCAGTCTACTAGTGGCACAGTTTCCCTCTGCCCAGAGAGTGAACAAAGTGCGGAGATGGTCTGTGGGGCACAGAAGGTGTGAGGGGACAATGAACATGAGGAGCATAGGGGACATGAGGGTTATGAGTGTAAGAGACATACAGCAGGTGAAGGGTGTGATAGGGTTGGAGCTGAGGCAGTATACAAAAGTGAAAAGGGTTTGAGAGAGACCAGTCAAGAGAAAAAGAGGACTGTGGGATGCTGAGGAGTTGGAGGTGGTGTAATAGGTGAGCAGGTGCATATTTAGGTCACAGAGTTGTAGTGAAGGCTTTGAGAGGAATCTGCACTTCCCACTTCCCCATCCATTTTTAATTTCACCAATTTTTTTCTACATCTAAAACTCAATTTCCTCTTCCTAATATTTTGCCCTCTTTGTTAATCTCTATCTCATAGTATCCCTATGGAAATTATTGATTCCAGTTGGAATTGTCAGGACTTTCACTCAGTGTGAATATTAAGTGGTGACGTGGTCTGGAATTTGTCACTTCTCAGTCCTGTGTGGAATGGTCACTATGATCCCAACCAGTTTAATAAATCATTCTCTCCTCTCCTGCTACCTACTCAGGTTTCTGGAGTCTCCTAGAGTCTCCTAAGTGGTTGGTCAACTGCAAGAACCCTCGCTGTTTATCATCCCTCCCTCGTTCAGGGCATTGAGCTCCATTGAAGCTTTTCCATTGTTCCCTGTCCAGCATTTAATACCGAGAGATAAGAGTTCTGAGATTCCTCTGGCCGTGAGACTGTTCTTGAGCCTGGATGGAGGAAGCAGTCAGGTGCTATTTTACTGTGACAGCAGCAGTCTAAGGGCAAGTACTGGGCCTGGTTATGGCCAGACTGAAGTCTGTGGCAATGTAGTCCACAGTTGGGTTTTGCCTGGGGTTGGGTGCAGGGTTGGTTTGAATTCAGATTTGAGACAGGCTAGAGTGGGTGTTGAGTTGGATATGAGTCGGGAGGGTGTGGTTGTCTCTAGCTGGGTCAGGGTTCAGGAATTGTTTGGTGAGCAGTTTTGCATGTTACCAGTGAAGGTGGCAGGAGACGCGGTGAAGAGTTTGCCGCTGTCCTTGGTCATGATCAGAAGCTCCGTGTCCTTTTTGGGAGGAGTGTTTTCCTTCTCCAGCAGCAAAAACTTGTAGTCTTTCTGTAAAATGTCATCAGTGCCAGTGGAGCCCACTATGAAGTGAAACATTGTAAAGAGTGACTCATTATTCCAACCTCAGCCCTGAAATCCCTAACACATCCTGATCTCGAACTCCCCAACACATTCCCGAATCCAAAATCCCCAACACATCCCGGTCCTGAACCCAGCAACTCCCAATCCCAAAATCCCCAACATTCTGATCCCAAAATCCCCAACACTTCCCATCACCAAAATCCCAAATACATCTTGTTCCCAAAATCCCCAACACATCCCGATCCCAAAGTCCAAAATAATCTGATCCCAAACTCCCCAACATGCAATCCGCAGATATTGTTGTGATTAGAGGGTGAAAGCAGAACAAATGAGAATGACTAAATGAGAGGAGAAATAATCACACAATATTCCCTCTAAACTGTGCTGAGAGGAGCAGCATGCTGGAAATGCCTGGATTGCCAGGGTATCGGTGTGATGGGATTTTTGGGAATGGCAGGGTAACAGTGTTACTCACTAACCTGTGGAGCTAGTCTGGCCCATGGTAACACCACTGGAATTCAAAACAAGGTTCTTCTGCATCCCCACTGCTGGAGGGACAGTGAAGGAGAACCGAGGAGAGAATGAAATAAGCACAGTCAGAACAAATGAATATATCAAAAGTCAGAACTAATTGCACATTTATTCACCCAACTAAATTCCACTCAAAGTGCTGACTATCTCTGGGATACAGTTCCTGAAGGTGCTGACTCTCACTGGATTATTGATCCCAAAGGTGCTGACTCTCACTGGGTATTGATCCTGAAGATGTTGACTCTCACTGAGATACATTCCTGAAGGAGCTAACTCTCATTGGGATACAATTCCTGAAGGTAATGACTCTCACTGGGTTATTGACCTAAAGGTGCTGATTCTCACTGGGTTGTAGTTCCTGAAGGAGCTGACTCTGTATCAATACTCTCCAGGGTCTTACATTTTTCAATCAAGTTAAGTTTTACTGTTCTAAACTTAGGTTGATATAAGCCTAGATTGTGCATTTTTTTCTCATTTGACAACCCACTCATTCCAGGTATTAGCCTAGTGAATCTTCTTTGAACAGCTTCCAACATAATTATGTTCTTCTTTAAAGCTTCTGGGCTGTGCTGTTACCCACTTTCACTAGTTCCTGCTTTGCCCTTTACCCATTTGCCCAAATTACTGGTTCGCCCATTTCCCTGCTAGACTCTAATCCTGTTAACAATGCACTGAGATGTGAAGAGGGCACTATTGCTGGTGACTGGTGCTTTACTCACCTGAGCTGGAATTAGTCTGGGTCTGTGTCGGACTAGTGACCAAACTGGATGTGGCTGTTAGATTGTTCTGAACCCCTTGAACTGTCAACAAGACAGAAGACAACATGCACAGTTAGAGCAGGATGGGAATAGAGTCAGCAGTGATTGGAGACAGCTGCATTTATTGTGAAGATGACCATCAGTGGTGCTGGGCCCACACAACTGCAAAGTGGTGAGACGGCAGCTGCCAGAAACCAGATCTTTATTTTGTGTTTAAAGTTATTTTATAGGATTTGAGGCCTACACTTATTCCTGAAACTGCCTGGTCAAAAAGCTCATCGATTATGAAGCTGACAAAGAAGTGCATTCCATAGCCAGCTCTCACAATGTACATGCTGCAAATACTGCTGTGCCTGTGTCTGCGTAAATTCTCCACTGTGGGGAATGATGGCTGGGCAGCCAAGTCGATGGGAACTAATCTGCCAGGGAGGAGAATCTCTGCCTATTTCTCTACCCCCTCTTCCCCAGCCTCCCACATCCCCTCTCCTATGCCTCCCTCACCCCTTCTCCCCCAACCTCCCTGACCTCTTCTCCACCAACCTCCCTGACGCCTCTCCTCCAGGCTCCCTGACCCCTTCTTCCCCCAAACTCCCTGAACCCTCTCCCCCAGGCTCCCGGACCCCTTTCTCCCCCAGGTTCCCTGACCCACTCTTTCCCAGGCTCCCCGACCTCCTCATCATCAGGATCTTCTTCAGACTCCAGACCTACAGCAATGTTGTCAATTCTGGGCAATTAGGGATGGGCAATAAATGGTGCTGTAGTCAGATCTCATGAACAAATAAAGCAAACGCCTTTAACAGAAGGTTGTTCACAGGCAGGCAGGATTTTAAACTGAGGTCAAAGAGGTCAGTTTTCAGAAGCATGCTGAGAAAGGCAGAGAGGTTTAGGGAAGGAATTTCAGAGTGTAAGACCCAAGCAGCTGAAGGTATGGCTGCCAATGGTGGAACGAAGCAAATTGCAGAAGAGGCCAGAATTGCAAGTGTGCAGAGAGCTGCCTGGGTTGTTGATGTGGATGAGCTTAAAAGAGTGAGATCATGGAGAAATTGGAAAACAAGGAGAATTTTAAAATGGAGCTGTCACATAGGGAGCCAATGTGCATCCATAAACACAGGCAGTAATAAAGAAACTGGATTTCGTAAGTTATGACTTGGGCAGCAGGATTCAGGATATGCTGAAATTTACAGAGCCCATCCAATGGAAGAGCAGTTCAATAGACAAAAGTAACAAAATTATTCAGTGACCCAATCTTCACTCCCCTCTGTGGAATAGGGTTCAACAGACTAACAACTCTCTCAGAGATCAGACTTCTCCCTATTTTCATTTTAAATGGGAGACAGAGGAAGGAGTGTTCCTTAACGTCACCCTTCAATGGCCTGGCCCTAATATGGTTTGTTATCACCCAGCTATATTTGTACAACTTCCCTGAACAGCGCAGCAGATTTTGGATTCTGATTTTATGTGTCACACAAGGGAAGATTACCTGAATAGAATGTTTGAGTATTCCTTTCGGGAAACATCACCAACCTCATCCCCACCAGAAACTACCGTTTCTAGACAACCACCTGATGAAGAAGCTAGTGCTTCCAAATAAACCTGTTGGACTATAACCTGGTGTTGTGTGATTTTTACCTTTGTCGAATCCAGTCCAACCACTGGCTCCTCCAACTCAAAATTTAACCCTGCAAATCCCAATATTATTCTGGTGATTTTTTGCTGGGCCATTCCACTAAATTCCTAGTAAATTTGAGGAGCTCAGAACAGAATGCTGGACTCCAGGCGAAGTCTAAACAGAGATTTCCAGAAGTTTATGTGATGTTTATCCAAAGGCCAGGGCATTAATTCATTAGTGTTGAATATCAGCTAAATTGATTAGTCCGTCAACTGACCTGTTGAAGTGGTCACTCCCACAGTCCCCGTCACTGAGCTTGTGGCTTTGTTATTCTGGATTTCGTTTGCTATGAAAAATGAAATGATTTGAGAATCAATTGACATTGAGTCAAACGAGCCTCGAGCGAAAGTGTTTAGAAGCAGAACCACTTGAACCCACGCACACAGTTACCTACACAGTCACTGAGAAATCCAAGGCTTTTGCCCAAAACATTGATTTTCCTACTCCGCGGACCCTACCTGACCTGCTGTGCTTTTCCAGCACCACTAACCTTGACTTCCTCAGACCTACCGAGCAGGTCTGAGGAAGGATCACTGAATCTGAAATGTTAACTCTGATTTTTCCACGCAGATGATGCCAGACCTACTGAGCTTTTCCAGCAGTATCTGTTTTTATTTCTGATCTCCAGCATTCACAGTTCTTCAGTAGTGTTATATATTATATGGTACAGTGTGTGACTGGGATTTTATAACAACACACTGTGTGTCACTGGGTATAACAGTAAATATTATAAAGTAACATACTGATACTTGGTGTAATACAGTCTATATTATAGAATAACACCGTGTGTTACTGGGTATAACTGTGTGAATATATATATTTATATAGTCTAATAAGTGTTTAATTAGGAATAATACAACCCATATTCTATAATAACACACTATGTACTATTGGGTATGAACTGGACATTATATGACAACAGTATGATACTGGGTATAACATATATTTTACAATACACATTGTTAATTGCTGGGTATATACTGTTCCTGATCAGGGACTCTGAAAAGTGAGAGGTGTTGATTCTCTGGTGTCGAGGTTTAGTACCTACCCATTAGAGAGGTGGATCCTGTTGTATTGAACACCTGTGTCCCAGCCGAGGAGAGGTTGTTGCGATACTCTGTCACTCCGATGTTGGAGCCACCAGCCGGTACAGACGTAGTCCAGATGTAGGCGGGTAAAGCAGCATTCAGGATAGCAGTATCATATCTCCCAGACACTAGGAAATGGAGAGGAGCAATCATCACAAGGTCTGTGTTTCATAAATGTCCTAGTCAGAAGGGGAGATAGAAGCTCTCAAGAATGGATGGAAAGGGGAAACAAGGTAAAGGGACAGAGAAGCAGAGAGAAGGATGGACAGAGAAAATAAGGAGAGATGGAAAGAGATTGACAGAGACCAAGGAAGGAAGTGAGAAAGAAAAGGAGATCAAGAGATTCAATATTTCACCTGAAGAAAGTTGCTGACTGATTTAGGAATAAGAGTCAGGTTTATTTGTGCTTGTGTGCATGTTTTCACAATATAGATAAGTATGGGGTAGTGCATTTGGCAAGAAATATAAAGAGGTCATAGACTACATAAAAAACAAACAAAATAGCTCAGGTTCATTTTGGGATTAAAATCAGGTAAGTTACAGTAAACCTACACTGACCTCAGTCCAGACACTCACTCACCTGACTGTGTGCTTGCGCTCACCATCTTGGTTTCCACAACGGCCTTTTTGGGGTATGGCAGGGTGTTTGTGGCTGTGCGAGGTGGACTGATGCTGGCCGAACGGCTGCCTTTCAACAATCGCTTCACATCATCCAACTCTGTCCCTGAGTACAGTAACAAAACAGGACCAATCAGAACCTGGGACCCCCAGGGTACAACATCCTGATCTAGAACTGAGGGAATCCACTCACGCTACAGGTAAGAGCAGTAATGTCTCCAAGCTCATCTTCTCCTGAGACATGAAGTAGTAAAAAGCCATTCAGTACAATATTGTGACAAATCAGAACGTGAGGAACGTCCCGGTATTTATCCTGGGGGCTGGGAATGTAACAAGGGGAGGCCGTATCTGAGAGTTGCAGACCACACACACATGCACCAGCGTACATGCGCAAACATGCACACACATAGACACTGACAAACGAGCATACACACAGATAGACACAGTGCGCACACACACACTCAAGTAAACAGTGCATGCAAACATGTAATGTGTACACACATACACAAGCACATGCAGACAACACACACATATGGACAGAGTGACAATCACCTGGATTCATAGTGCGCATGTACACACAAATGGACAAGCACACACAGATATACACATAGATTTGCAGATACACAGTGCTTTGACCATTCCATCTCCCTTTAGCTGGATCCCACATTCTGCAATTAAGGCGGCAACTAGTCACCGACAATGCTATTTATTCGCAGTACCAGTCTAGGAGGATGGGGGAGGGAGTGTGGGTCAGGAGGGTGGAGGGGGGATATTTTCTCACCACGTGTTTCAACCTCAGAACACAGACACAGGAGGAACCATTCAGTTCTTTTGAGACCATTGCAGCTTTTAATTAGATCGAGATCCATATTTTACCTCCATCAGCTCCAAATTGTTTCAGTAACCCTTAACCCTCCGTTATTCTACAAACATCTATCCATGTCAGATTTGATATTTCCAGCGTCACTGTATTTTGAGGACAGAGAGTTCCAGGTTTCTACTACCCTCTGTGTGAGGAAGAGCCCCTCGACATCACTCCCAAATGTCGAAAAGTGTGGCGCTGGGAAAGTACAGGTCAGGCAGCATCCGAGGAGCAGGAGAATCGATGTTTTGGGCGTAATCTCTTCACTAGAAATGTTCATCAGGTTTATGCCCAAAACCTCGACTCTCCTGCTCCTCAGATGCTGCCTGACATGTTGTACATTTCCAATGCCACACTTTTCAACTCTGAGCTCCAGCATCTGTAGTCCTCACTTTTTCCCATCACTCCCAGATAGCCTGGCTCAGGTGTTAAGGATCTGGCCCCTTTGTTCTGGAACACCCCACCCAGCAGAGAGATTCCATTGACCTTATTAAATTTTTTTAATAGTCACAAATATGGGGGATGGCACAGTGGCTCAGTGGTTAGTGCTGCTGCCTCACAGCACCAGGGACCCGGGTTCAATTCCAGCCTCGGCCGATTGTCTATGTGGCGTTTGCACGTTCTCCCCACAATCCAAAGATGTACAGGTTAGATGAATTGGCCATGCTAAATTGCCCATAGTGTTTAGGTGCATTAGTCAGGGGTAAATATGATAGTAGGGCAGGGGAATGGGTCTGGGTGGGTTACTCATCAGAGGGTCAGTGTAGACATGTTGGGCTGAAGGGCCTGTTTCCACACTGTAGGGATTCTATGATTCTAACCTTGACTAATCTTCTTTAGTCAGGTGAATACAAGCCTAATCTGTAAAACTATCCTGAGATTATAACTCTGCAATCCTCACAATCCTCTCACCAGTCAGGCTCCCTCTCTCCCAGTGTGAACCCCAGTTCACCTCCTCCCAGGGAGGTGGTTCACACAGAGGGAGGGAGAAGTGAGAATGGATACAACAAAGGCTGGGAAATTGGGTCCCATCCTATTAGACCCAACCCTCTTCCCACGGTGGTCCAGAATTTGCCGACAGGTGGAAGTGGTACTTACATCGTCCGGATGGTGAAGCACTCTGCAGCCGGGCCCGGATTGCACTCTCTGAAACACAATGAGCTCTAATTATTCAGTGGAAGAAGGTAGTACAGTCTTTGCTGTTTATATTGTCCCTCACTCACCCTGCTTAGCAACAATCATTATGGTTAGGACAGTTTGAAACCTCACACCATCTCAACATTTCCATAATTAGCAGCATTTACATTTCAACACTATCTTTAACGTAGTAGAACACAATTCAGGGGGGAAATTATTCGGATGAGAGCTCCTCCACATTATTTGTGTGTCTTTTTTCATGCTGGTAATAAATTTCATTTTATTATTCCAAACAAATCCAGATGGGTATTAACTGGCTCACATCTGGGGCATGTCGAAACTGTCGAGGTTGGATTGGAGCTGTATCTATGTAGTTCTTGTTGATGTGTGAAGTTTGTAAATGTGTAATCACGCGACTTCAGCACCAGGCTTTATTGCCTATCTGAGGAACAATATCACAGTCTGCTTTGAAATAATGCCTCAAGATCAAAAATAATCAGCTCAACAAAGAGACTGTGCACCACTTCCCCAGTGACGACCTTCTAAGAAAGTAGCACTCCCTCAGTACTGACCCTCTGACAGTGCAGCACTCCCTCAGTACTGACCCTCTGACAGTGCAATGCTCCCTCAGTATTGACACTCTGACCGCAGCACTCCCTCAGTATTGACTTTCTGATAGTGCAGCACTCCTTCTGTACTAAACCTCCCAACCGTGTAGTGCTACCTCAGTACTGATCCTCCGACAGTATGACAATTACTCACTACTGATCCTCTGACAGCTGAGCACTCTCCCAGTACTAACTCCCTGACAATACAGCACTCCCTCAATACTGAATCCCCAACTATGCTGGGCTCCCTTAGAACTGAACCGTGAGTGTTAGCCTGTGTTTAGACTCATGTCTCAGAAGTGTATTACAATCCCAAACCACCTAATTTCAGGTGAGAGGGTGATCCACTAAGCAAGTCAGAGATGCTGAGTGCAGTCAGGTTGCAGTTGGAATTCACACCTGAGACCTGTGTCAGAAACACAGACAAACTGCTGCTTTGAGAACCACAATGATGCCTTTGTAGGCTAAAGAACGTAATGGACACAGTATCAACCATTGGCAAACAGGGCAGGTGTTGTCTTACCTCGACTCTGACTCCTCCCCCTAGTGTTTGAGGTACCTGAAAACAAGCAATAAGACATTAGTTAGTGTTCTCTCCTTTGTTACTCTTTTGCCCTTAATGTACTTATAGAATCTCTTTGGATTCTCCTTAACTCTATTTGACAATGCTATCTCATGTCCACTTCTTGCTGTCCTAATTTCCCTCTTAAGTATACTTAAGTATAATCAATTTAACATCATTTGTGGAGAATATCATAGGAGGAATAATTCAAGACAAAATTAATAATTACATAGACATTTGGAGGTTGATGAACAAGAAACAATTAGCATGGACTTGTTCAGTGCAAATTGTGTTTAACTAACTTACTTAAGCTTTTTTTGATGAGGTAACAGAAAGGATTGATAAGGATAATGTTGTTGATGTGGTGTACATGGAGTACCAGAAGATACTTGATACAATGAAACACAATGGACCTGTGAGCATAGTTAGAGCTTGTGAAATAAAAGGATCAGTAGGAACATGGATACAAAATTTAGCTGAGTGACAGAGAGTAATGGTTAATGGATGTTTTTCGGGTTAGATGGGCTTGTAGGGAAATTCCATGTGGCCAATATTATACCCCATATTCTTCCTGATGTATATTAATGACATAAACCTTTGTGTACAGGGCACAATTTCATCATTTTTCAGAAGATACAAGACTTGGAAGCATTATAAACTGTGAGAAGGACAGTGTAGAACTTCAAAAGGACATAGACCGTTGGCGAAAGGGGCTGACAGGGGGCAGGTGAAGTTCAATGTGAAGAAGTATGAAGTGGTCACCTTGGTAGGAAGTATATTGAAGGGTAATATAAGATAAAGGATACAATTCTAAAGAGGGTTCGGAAGCATAGGGACTAGAGGCATATCGGCCTTAATCAAATGAAGAAGATATGACAGGTTAAGAGAGGAGTTGGTAAAGTAGTCAGCATCCTGGCCTTTATTAATTGGGGCACAGAATACAAAAGCAAAGACATTGTATTAAATATGGATAAAACACTCGATTCATGCCCAGTTTTGGGCAACATACTTTAGGATAGATGTGAAGATTCAGAAGAATGGTTCTTGGGAGTGAGGAACACCAGAAACAGAAATAATGAAGAAGTTTGGACTCTTTCCCTTATAGAAGAAAGATTCAAAGGAGATTTCATTGAGGGATTCAAAATCATGAAGAGTTTAGGTAAGGAGAAACAGTTCCAATTGGTGGGAGGATTTATGGTAATTAGAAAAAGAAATAATGTGACAAAGGTAAACCTTTCACACAGTGAATGGTTAGGATTTGGAATTCACTGCCTGAGAGTATGGTGGAGGTAAGATAGATCAAACCATTCAAGAGAGAATTGGATTATTATCTAAAAGTAAGAATGTGCAGAATGTGATGAGGTGAGGGGTAATGGGTGGTACTGTATGTTTTGCTGCTTCTGAGGGCTAGCATAGACATGATAGACTGAGTAGCCTTGTTCTTTGCTGTAACAATTCTGTGAATCTAGGTACCACATCACAGGCTGGCTATAGGTTAATGCTCCCTCTACATTATCCTGTCAAACCCTTCAATATTAGTGACAGGGCAAATATTTGGGATCTTGCATCCTCTTTATTTTTTGAGTAATCAGAAAGGAATGCAAATTGGATCTTCTTACTGAATTCTTTTCGAGAGAATTCTGGGGAGGAATTGCCACTGGAACTTCCTGAAAAGAAAAGAAAACATTTATTTCAAGTCAGCTCCTCAGCAGTTTGCATTCAACATTATCAGCCTGAATCTGTCTCTTGCTCTTAATTCCATTATTTTCCTTACTCTTTCTTTCCACCAAGTTCTCCTATTTACTGTCTCTCTTGATTTCATTTTCTGTCATCCTCTCTCTGTCTCTGTTTCTCTCTCTCGCCAAGTTTCTCTCTATCTCTTCATTTTTCTCTCTTACTCTCTCGTTCTCTCTCCCCCTCGTCTGCCTATCTGATTCTGTCTCTCCCTGCATTTCTACCTCTCTCTTTGTTCCTCCCGCTCTCTGTTTCTCTTTCTCCCTCTCTCTTCCCTTCAGTCTCTCTCGCTCTAAGATCTCTCTTTCTGTCTCTCCCTAAGTCTATTTGTATCTCTCCTGTCTCTCTATCTCTGTCTTCCTGTCTTTCTGTCTCTACCGACCTGACTGTCTGTTTTGGTCTCGCTCTCTCCCTCCCCAAGTGTTTTTGTCTCTGAAATTCTCTCTGTCTCCCTCTGCCTGTCTCTCCCTCTCCCCGTCTCTCTGTGTTGTCAGTCACAGTTCACTCTGCTCCACGTACCCTCATATCCTCCATTCCGGCTGACGAATGTTTTCCGTTCCAACGTTGTATCTGGTGAAATGGAAAGTGTGGAACTGGGAAATCGGGTACGTGAATATCCCCCGGAAGTGCCTCGTCCCTCTGTTGGCAAATAAGCAGGCTTACAGCATTATTATGATAAACATTTGCATCAACATTCACCTCATTAATCAGAATTGATCTAGCAAGGACAGATAGACAGAGACGAACTCTTGAGACAGGTGTCCCAGGAGGTGACAACAGAACTTTCCCCTCCCTGGAAGTGACGTGGAAGGTAAAGAAAGTCATTGGTCAGATTAATGCTCCAGAAATACCTGTCCCCTTCCTGCCAATTCAGATGTGGGGTGGCAATGCCACGTTTGACCTTCTTGACCAATACAGACCCTTAACTGATCAATTAACAACCACCTGAAAGGCCCCCTCCAACCGCTGCCTTTGATGTTTCACAAGTGAGAAAAGTGTTCACCCTTTCTGACTATTAAAACCAGGCTGCCCTCTCTGCTGCGTTACTGAGTGGTACCTCAATTTGCCTCAATCTGGGGGGGGGCAATTGAGGGCACGAATGGGGTGCCTCCAACTGCCCCCTCATGCCTCATGCTCATTCTCCCACATTCTTTCCTGGCCTCTCTTCCTCTGTCTCTCTCTCCTCTTTTTCTGTCTCTCTCCTCCTTTTCACTGTCCCTCAATCTCTTTCTGTCTGTCTCCAACTCTGTATCTCCCCTTTCTTGCTCAATCTCACTCGCCTCATCCCAGTCTTTGTGTCTCTCTCACACATCTTTCCCTCTCTCAAAATCTCCCGCACCAACTCTCATTCTCTAATATCTATCCTTTATTCTCTCACTTACTTTGCTGAGGCTTTCTCCCTCTATCTTCTCCCCATCTATCTGTTCTCTCCTCTATATTCTCTTTCACTGCTGTCCCTCTCCTGCCTCCTCCATTGTGATACTTACGTGTGCTGTTATAGCTGGTTATGGTACCCTCTGTACCAGCCCCTCCTGTGACAACCTGGCGTCGCGAGGAAGAACCAGTGCTACTGTAAGTGCCTCCTGCAGGAAACAAACCAAAGGAAGATCAGGGGAGAGGAAGTTATGCTTCAGCTACACGGAGCACTATTTAGTTCACACCTGGAGAAATGTGTACAGCTCTAGGCAGCAAACCTTCAAGAAGACTTATTGACCTCAGGAGTGCAGCTTAAATTCACCAGACTCTTACCAGGGCTGAATCGCAGAAGGATGTTACTGTGCCCAAAGGAAACCCTTCAGCCCATCGTCTCTGCACTGGCGAAATGAGCATCAGGACTTAGTCCCATTCTTCTGTCTTTACCTTGCACATTGATTCTATTCAATGAATCATCCAATGTCCTTTTGAATATCTCAATTGAACACGACGGTGGGTTTAATGAAAAACTAAGAAAATGGCAAGAGGGTAGCAGTCAGGGAAACAGGGTGACAGAGAAAATGACAGCCGGAGTGAGACAGAGTGTTAGACTATGAGCAAATGAGAAGGTAAATGGAGATACTTGGAAAGGAACCTTAATGGCCCTTAATCACTCCTTGAGTTCATCCTCAGAGCAGACATTTCCTTGTTCATTTCTATACAGGAGCATAACCAGACTTTCTGTCCAGTAATTCCCACTATATAATCCTAATATCCCAATTCCATTATTCCAAAACTTCTGCAGAGATACTCACGTGGTGGGAGTGAGGTCACTTTTGTTGTTATCACCTCTGTGACAACTGCAACATAAGAATGAAATGATTGATCAACAACAACAATTGGAATTTTTGTAGCGATTACAACACAGCAAAACACAGCAAGATTAGATTAGATTACTTACAGTGTGGAAACAGGCCCTTCAGCCCAACAAGTCCACACCGACCCTCCGAAGAGCAACCCACCCAGACCCATTCCCCTACATCTATCCCTTCACCTAACACCACGGGCAATTTAACATGGCCAATTCACCTAACCTGCACATTTTTGGACTGTGGGAGGAAACCAGAGCACCCAGAGGGACCCACGCAGACATGGGGAGAATGTGCAAACTCCACACAGTCAGTCGCCTGAGGCGGGAATTGAACCCAGGCCTCTGGCGCTGTGAGGCAGCAGTGCTAACCACTGTGCCACCCATAGTGCAGAAGATGTTTCAAAGGAACATTGTTTTAAAAATTAACATTGAACCACAAAAGGAGATACTTGAAGAAAAGACAAAAAGCTAAGTTTAAAAGATATCTGAAAGAAAAGAGAGAGAGGTACAGTTGCGGGGGGGGGGGGGGGGGGGGGGGGGGGGGGGTGGAGAGGTTTGGGGAGGAAAATCCAGAGCTTGGGACCCAGGCATCTGAAGACACAACCTCCAATGGTGGAATAGTTAAAATGTGGGAATGCACGAGACCAGGTTGGAGGAGCAGAGAGATCCTGGAAGGTTGTGAGGTTGGATGAGCTGACATGGAGATGCTAGTGTTGGACTGGGGTGGACAAAGTCAAAAGTCACACAACTCCAGATTATAGTCCAACAGGTTTATTTAAAATCCTCAGGAGCAGTGTTCCAAAAGCTTGTGACTTTAAATAAATCTGTTGGAATATAACCTGGTGTTGTGAGACTTCTGGGTTGGAGGATATTACTAAGAAATGGAGGGGGGCAAGGCCACAGAGAAATCTGAAAACAAAGATGAGCATTTTAAAATTGAGATGTTGCCAGGTAGTTCAGGAAGTACAAGGCAACGGGCGAGTTGGCTTGGCATCAAGTTAGCACTCGAGGACAGCAAGGTTTTAGAGTTTACAGAGAGTGGAAGATGGCAAATTGGCCAAAAGTACATTGAAATAGAGGTACAAAAATTAACAATCAGTTACTGAAGAAACCAGCATGATAAAACGAAGCAGCAGTAGGTGGTAAAAGGAACTTTAAGGCTGGAAACCTTTGGACTTGATGCTATCTGTTTGAGGATCCAATTCACTGTGTGTCAGGAGCCATCAACCAAGCCCCTCAACAATGGAGTGATTTTTTTTATTTTTAGAAACATATTTTATTCATAAATTATCCAAAAGCTAATTCCAAAACTGTTCAAGCTGGACATTACGGAAAATATAATTAAAATGTTCCATTTCTCATTTGAAAATTGCAGTCTTAGTTGCCTCAATCCAAAAGCAAAAATTGTAACACTTACAAAATATGAGGATAAACTATTCAAATTCCAATACAGGATACAAGATGTTCTTTAAGGTGGCAAAACAACAGAGCCATGGGACATCATGGCAGAAAGGCTTCAGGTGGTGGTGTTTATCATGGTGGCGCCATGGTGATATCTGTCCCAAGCTTTAGTGCATTCCTCAGTGCGTAGTCCTGGACTGTACCAGCCTGCAACACTCAGTCAAAGATAACCCTTTGCACTGGAAGACCAACAGGTTTCATGCAGGCCCAAGAACATCTATTTCGGATTGAATGAGTCTTTAATGTGCTCAAAGCACATGTGAACTGGGGAAAGTGGAACATGGATTTGTATCACCAGCAGTCAGTGATCACTCAGGTAGGTCAGTGCAGCTAATACTGGTGTCCTGACATATGTGGAGAATGTTACTGATTCAGGCATGGGAATCATAGTAACTAAGGGTAAATCACGCTGTCTCACCTGTCCTCTTTCTGCCTCCTAAAAATCTCTGTTCACCACAGCCCAATCATTGACTCATCATTGGGCTAATCTATTGTCCCATTACATCCTTCCGACATTATGTTTCAATTGCACACAAGGCCCATTGCCAAGTGGCTTCTTACCATTGTCTGAGTAGCCGTCTATCTTCCTGTTTCTGCTGTTCTCTATTTCAAAGATACCTGTTCGGGGGATTGGAGACGTGGTTAACCACATATCAGAGTAACACATCTAGTTCAAAAATCCCACATAATCAGTCCACTCCAGAAATCACTCTGGTTCCAAGCCGACCCTCCAAGTCAGGACCATAGCCTGTATGTGACCCAACATGTCATCTCTCCATGTTGGTAATTCTACTTCAACTAGTCAAATTTCCTTGCAATTTTTCCAGTAAATACTCTCAGATGTGATTTGTTTTATACAGTAACCCTCAGAATAAAACCAGAAGCAGCAGAGTCCACATACCACTGTCCATGCAATCTTCGTGATTCAACTTCTGATAATTGCGTACACCACTCATTTCATAATCAGCTGTAAAGAAAGAGGAAAGAGATATTAAAAATGGGCACTCCCTCAGGACTGACTTCTGATGATGCAACACTCCCTCAGTAGTGACCCCCTGACTGTGCAGTGCCCCTCAGTGCTGACCTCCCAATTGTGTGGTGTTCCCTCACTATTGACCCTCTGACAGTGCAGCACTACCTCAGTTCTGACCCACCGATGGTGCAACATTCCCTCAATGCTACCCCTCTGACAATTGTGAAGGAGTTTCTATCGTACAATTATTTATTATTATTGTTTATTAATTTGGGAACTTGGTTCTAATACAGAAGTAAGCTTTAGTTGACACAGACCTTTTCTTTTTTAAAGGATCAGAAATCTATTTTTTAACCACTGGATCAAAACAGCAATTCCCAGAAATTATATAATTTCAGCAAAATGAAGAGAGAAGCCATCTGATGAGATAATTGCTGAAGTATTTATTAAGTTTTTTATTTACAATACTGAAAAAGTAACACACACACACAATCATATACATATATACATACTAGCAGCAGGGTCAATTCAGAAGAAGAGATCCATACCAGCAGATGTGCTGCTTGGCAGCAGATAAGTAATTAAGCTAACTGGAAGGAGCCTGTATTTTTCTTTACAGCTCAAGTGGGAATTGACAGTGTGTTATCCTGTGTCTGTGGGTATCAGGGAGAGACAGTTAAAGAATGAATCACACCTTGTAAACATGTAGAAAGTGTCTGAAAGGAAATACAATCTCTTGCTTGGTTTGAAATTAAACAGCAATAATAGGTGGGCAACACAGTGGCTCAGTGGTTAGCACTGCTGCCTCACAGGGACCTGGGTTCAATACCACCCTCGGGCAACTGTCTGTGTGGAGTTTGCGTGTTCTCCTGTATGGGTTTCCTTTGGGTGCTCCAGTTTCCCCCCCCAGTTCAAAGATAAGCAGGCTAGGTGGATTGGCCTGGCAAATGCAGGATTATGGGGCTGGGTGGGATGCTCTTCAGAGGGTTGGTTTGGGCTGAATAGTCTGCTTCCACACTGTAGGGATTCTATGAGTGGTACTGCACTGGGATTGAATGGTATGAATATGTAATTTTGCTGTTTATGGCAAATGTTTTCCAAGTTGTTATGTATGCATAATACAGTTCTAAAAAAAAAGGGCAATAAACCTTATGTTCTTTTCTTCAAGGTACATTGGCAGCCACTTGTGAATGTGTTTTGTGGCTAACCACAATGAAAATCAACTTGCAAAACTCAAACTTATGGTCAATTAAACCACGTTTCATTCTGGGATCTGATTTGTCCAGTACTAACATCAGCTGGGATCATAAAGACATGGCAGCTCTTGGCAGGTTAGAAAACTGTTGAATTTGAGAGGGATCAGTGAATCTTTGAAAATGAGTTCATGAAGGTACTGACCATACAGGAATCTATGTGAAGTATCTTACTCGATTCAACTTTCAAACTGGCTTTGACTGCAAGACTTCTCTCGGAATAGAAAATCTATTTGAAATCTTTCAGGCAACACTGAGAGGTTCAGTGGATAAATTGGAGGTAGAACTAAAGCAGGATCTTTTAAAGATAGGATGCTTAAAGTGATTACCCAACATTGAGGATTAATAGAAGGGAACCCCTGAAATTGATATGTCACTGTTCGAATTATCTTCGATTTGATTGGAAATGGAAAGAAAAGAATTAGAATTAAAGAGAAATTGGGGAATAAAGAAAACAGAAGCAAGAGAAATGGAAAGAAACATGAAAGTATGAAAGCTTGAAATGGAAAGTGAGGAGCAAGAAAAATAAAAAGAAATCGAAAGAGTTGAAATGGAAAATGCTTAAATTCCAAAGAAAAGGAAATCACAAAGCATGAGTTAGAGAGAAGCTTATAGCAAAGGCAGAAAAAAGAGGTGGTTGCCAGTGGATAATTCTGATTCATTTAACTAAATATTTATGTTTAGTATCTAAATTTACAGAGGATGAAGTTGAAAGATATTTCATCTAATTTGAAAAGATAGCTGGTAAGATGCTAGGGCCTTAATGTTACAGAGTGTCCTAACAGCTATTAACATATACACCAGTTTGTCAGAAAAGCAATCTGCAGACTATGAAGCTGTTAAGAGAACAATATTCAATGCTTAAGAGCTTGGTCCTTATCAATTAAAATTTAGGTCTATACAAAAGAAACCTAATCAGACATTTTTAGAACCTGCAGAGGAAATATAAATGGTATGGAATCAATGATTTCAACCACTGAGATTAGAGAAAAATTGAGAAAATTAGTGGAATCATGATAATGGATGAATTCAGAAGTACTATTCCAGGAACCCTTAAGACATATTTTGACAAGTGTCGACTATCAAATATCTGAGATGCAGAAATTTTGGCAGCTATGATATTTCACATTGACAGTTCCATGTGGGAAATGGTCATATTGAAATCCACAGGAAATTGGAGGAATAGAAAATCTGGGGTTGGAAAAGATATTAGGGAACAAATAGAAGGATGCCAAAATAATAAAGGAGAAAGGCTAGAACCTAAAGGTGATATAAAGAAAATAACATGCTTCCATTGTAATAAAATTGGACATAACAAAACCTATTGTTGTAATTAAATGAGAGACTAATTGCTGTGACAGGAATATCTAAGGAATCCTCAGAAAAGGGTGCAATCAAGTAAAGAAATGGGTATTACAAACGTAGCAATGCTACAGATGGAGCAGGTTCCATCAGAACCAAATAGGAAGGGAGAGATGGTTAAGGGTAGCCAACAAAATTCTTCCTCAATGATTGCTGAAAAGAGTCAGATCACCAGAGTTTCTAAATATTTTAATTTCAAAGGAAGAGATATTTCATTATTTTTCTAATTAAGGAAATAAATCAAGAAAAATCTTGGCACTAGAGCAAGTAAGTCACTTATACTTGCTGACAATATATTTTGTCTTCCAGGGGGGTTAATGAAGGAAATAAAATAACAATTTGAGATAAACAGGGAAATCACACAGGGTTCTGTGATTTAGTAAATGGATAAGTTGTAGTTGGAGTAATACAACAGAGAACAATAGAACAAATGGATTTTATCGTGTGGAATGACCTAGCTGGATCAGAAATATTGGCTTCAGTGAGATTGGTGGATCAATCAATGGAGGGAAAACAAACTGTGATGTTTTCATGAGGAATGTCCTTGATTATTCCCTGACTAGATTGTATGTCCATAAAATTAGACAGGAAGGGAGAAATCTATGAGAAAAGATGCAGTTATCTGCCATTATTTTCCAAAACTCAAGTCAGGTGAATTGGCCATGTTAAATTGCCCACAGAGTTAGGTGTGTTAGTCAGGGGTAAATATAGGGTAGGGGAATGGGTTTGGGTGGGTTTCTTTTCGGAGGGGCAGTGTGGACTTGTTGGGCCGAAGGGCCTGTTTACACACTGTAGCGAATCTAATCTAAAAGAGTGAACGTAAAGAGATTAAGTTTGACATACTTAACTCTTTTCTTTACTAGAAGTAGAGTAGATGCATCCTGGTTTGAAGGAAAGATGCACCAAATACCATACTCAGAAAAGAAATCAGAATCTAAACCAAAGCATTATTATTTAAGAGAGACAGTGTTAAAGAGGAAATGGAGATCACCTCAAATATCAACTGATGAGGAATGGGAAGTAACCCATCATTTGGTAGTTCCATTTGTGTATCATAATGAGATTTCATAAGTGACTCACAAAATTCCAAGGTCAGGTCACTTAAGATTAGAAAAACTTGCTAAAATACTAAAAGATTTTTAATGGCCAGGATTAAATAAAGATATGGTGAAATATGGTTCAACATACCATATATGGAGAAGCCTCAAACATCAATTAAACCCGAGTTTTTAATTCCAACAACAGCTTTTGATGAATTGTTCATTATGATTTTAAAAGATGGTAGAATACCCTTCCCTAAAACCTGGAGTGAGAATCGGTATCTTTTAACAATTTAACAACGTTTTGACAAGAATTCCCAAGGCTAAGGAATCTGTGGACAGAATCATTTTACTTATTTTACCAGGTACAGTTTACCCAAAGACATAACATCAGATCAAGGTTCAAATTTTATGTCATGAATATTCAAATAAATAATGATTAGTTTGAGAATAAAAGCTTAGCTTCATAATTGCAAAGAACATTGGAAAGATGACATCCAACTATATATAAAAAAACCACGATTAGACTTTCTTGTCAGGACTTTACTGACAATTGGGATAAAGCAATTCTCTTGATGCTTTTTGCCATTAGGGATCCCTAAAGAGTCCACAGAATTGAACCCTTTTGAACTGACATACAGGGATGAGGTTAAAGAAACCTTGAAATGAATTAAGGAAAAATGTCCAAATCAAATCTCAGGGCTTGCATTTCCAAACTATGTGTCAAGTTCTCAGGCAAACTAGCCAAAGTTTGTCAGGTATGCAAAAAGCTCTCAAAGAACAATGAAAACTAGAGTAGATTAAAAGACCACAACTCAGAATTTTAACTCTGGAGACGTGATTGTATTGTTACCTGTCTCCCAGGCATCATTATAAGTAAGGTTCACTAGACTTTGTCAAATCAAAATGCAACTTAATGATGTGAACTATGTAATGACTATTCCAGTTCAGAGAAGAAATCAGCAAGCGCATCACTTTAATATCTTTCAGCAATTCTACAATAGGGAGGATGGTCAGAACAGAAGTGTATTTACAGTAGTGAAAGAAATAGGGACCGAAATAAAAACACCAGAAAAACTGGAAAATGAATCAGAAATTGAAAATTTGGAAGTCAGTGCTCCAGAGATTAGAATGGATTATATGGAGGTGTTTAAAACATTAGCGAGCATGATTTTTTTATCTTCCAGAAAACTATCAAAGTGACTTACAAAAGCTGTTATGGACTCATAAGTCAATTTCTGTAAATTGGCCAGGAAAAACATTTTTGGATGATGTTAATGTGATGGATACCTATATTACAACATCCTTACAGGCACAAACCTGAGAAACTAGTTCAAGTTAGAGAAGAGATTAGGTTCATGATGGACAATGGCATTACTGAACAAATTCATAGTTGTTTCAACTCATCTATTGTAATAGTGCCAAAAACAGATGGATCACAATGGCATGTACCAGTTATCACAAAGTCAACATAATAACAAAGGCAGATTCATATCTTATTTCAAGTTTGGAGGATTGAACAGAAAGGATTGGGCAAATATGGTTTATGGCAAAAATTGACTTATTAGTGGGATATTGACATGTTGCACTGACTCGCACAGCCAAAGAAATATCAGCTTTTCTAACGTCAGATGGACTTTATCAATTTAAAATCATGCCATTTGAAATGAAAAAGTCTGAACAAATTTTCAAAAAATGAACCAACAATATCATGAAGAGATTGGTTGTGTTTAAGCATACTTGGGTGAAACATTAACAAAATTTCAATGAACTGTTTCATTGTTTAGAAAGAGGCAACTTCGGCATAAATTTGGCTAAAAGTGAATTCAGGCGAAACGATTTGAGACAAGACCAAGAGAATCCAGACAGGCAAAAATATCTTGGAATTTCCGATGTTTAAGACACAAACTTTTGCAATATATGAGGGGATTTTATCAGAGATTCATTCCAAATTTCAGCCCTGTGGAGACTTCTTTGGCATGTTTATTAAAGAAAGGCAATAAATTTGAATTGGCAAGAGAATGTCAGACTGCATTTGATGATTTGAGATCTGGCCCTCTGACAGTGCAGCACTCCCTCAGTACTGTCGCTCTGCCAGTGCAGTACTCCCTCAGTATTGACCCTCTGACAGTGTGGTACACCCTGAGTTCTGACCCTCCGACAGTGCAGCGCTCCCTCAGTACTGACGCTCTGACAGTGCAGCACTCCCTCAGTACTGACCATCCGCCAGTACAGCATGCCCTCAATACTGACCCTTGACAGTTCTAGAATCCCTCAGTATTGCACTGGGTGTGATGTCCTGGATACTGTACTGTTGTCCTGGTGTGATTCCTAATCACACAACCTTTAACCTCAGAAGGGTGTTTCCTCCTGACCAAACTGTGTCGCAATGCATTGGACTGAACTTCAGCAAGTCAACACCTCATGGACCAAAGGAATGGAAACTGGATGAGGAAAGCTTGCCGCAAATCAGCTGATCTTGTACAGATCCAAACGATCAGGGAAAACCCAGTTGTGGGTGTTTCTCTCAAGGCTCCTGGTTCCTAGGGTTAAGCCCCAGTAACACAGACACCCGTACATTGCAGCAGAAGCAGAGTTAATGGGTATTAATCCCAGCAGCTCCTGTGGTATGTTGGTAAACCATAGAAAGTAACTTCACTGGGAGAGTAATATCTACCTCATTCAACACTGCTCTCAAATTACTGCAAGGATCATTTAATCACTTGATATCATAGAGCTTCCCTTTTATTTTAACAATCCACATAAAGAATTAAAAGACCATCAAATTCAAGGCCACAGTAGTTCCCCACATCAGTTCTAAGCAATCTGTACTCTACTGTAAGATTCAAAATGCTCACATCCTGACCTTCTGTAGGAATGTGTGTTCACACGAAACTCCGTTGGCAAACTGATGCGAATATAACTGAGCAAATATTTACAAAGTGGAAAGTCCCATGTCATTCTGCTCAGTCAGCATGCAAGGCAGTGAGAAAGGAGATTGAGGGAGGGAGGGTGAGCGTGCGAGACTGCCTTTAACAACACAAAGGGACTGAGGCAGCCAGCTGGTTTCCTACCACTTACCTAACCTGGTGTCACACTCAATAAGTTTCAGGATTATAGTGGCTGCTAGATTTAGTTATTGAAAATCAGACTGATTTCAGCATTAGAGCTGAAAATGTGTTGCTGGAAAAGCGCAGCAGGTCAGGCAGCATCCAAGGAACAGGAGAATCGACGTTTCGGGCATAAGCCCTGAAGAAGGGCTTATGCTCGAAACGTCAATTCTCCTGTTCCTTGGATGCTGCCTGACCTGCTGCGCTTTTCCAGCAACACATTTTCAGCTCTGATCTCCAGCATCTGCAGCCCTCCCTTTCTCCTCGATGATTTCAGCATTAGGTCAATTCACATGGAGAAGAATGGCTGATGAGGTCCACCTATTCTGAATATCTACTTTGTGATTTCTCAGAGGCCTGAAGGATCACCAAGCCTCTAACATTCACAAAGAGAATGTAAGGAATCCAAGTAAGGGAGGCTTCTCAGCCTATCTACTTCATCCTAGCCTCTCATTGCTTATGGTATAATCCTTTCTTTGTTATTTGTCCTCGGGAATTGGGTACCACAGACTAGCCAGCATTTATTGCCTATCCCAGAGAGCAATTAAAAGTCACCACATTGCTGTGGGCCTGGAGTCACATGTAGACCACACCAGGGAAGGATGGCAGATTTCCTTCCCTAAGGGGACATTAATGAACCAGTTGGGCTTTTACAACAATCACTATTGGGTCAGCTCTCCGTTCCAGATTTGACTGAATTCAAATGTCAGCAGCTGCCACAATGGGACTTGAACCCCTGTCCTCAAGGTATTGGCTTGGAGTGCTAGATTACGAGACCAGTGAGGTGACTACCACACCACTGCCTCAACCAGTTGCTAAACATCCGAAAGACTGCCCTCCTCCTCATCATCTGTAAGTCACTCTGTTATTGATCTGAGTTTTCTCATTCTCAATTTGTGTCTGGATCTCTTCTCCTGCAGTAATGGAACATATTGTAACATGAAATAATGTTCAGTACTGACCTATAAACAGCACTGTTTTTCGCTGTAAGGTCCTCTCTGATTCACTTCCTTCCAGGTCTATATTAAACTTTCACCATAACTCAGTTGCCCATAGTCACTCAACTTCTGCAGATGGTGACTTTCCTGGGACATAATCCTTTGAGTCTTAGTGATCTTATGGTCAGCTTGACCAGAGTCCTGAACTACTTGACACATGTCCTCTGATCTACCCAATTAGTTGCTAATTAAATGCAATTCTGAAATGTTTGTACAGGTTCAGTACAGAGTTCACCTTCACTGCCAGAACACTTCCTTTCCTAGCTGGTTCACACAATTCAATATGTATGTCTCCATAATTTTAGCTAAAATATTATGTTTTGTCATTGTCTGTACTGAAACCCCACTCAGCATTCCTCCACTGCAGTGGTACCTGGGTCATGCTCTGAGCACAGTGGTTATGTTACTGGACTATTGTTAATCCATATACTGCGAATGTGGGAGATTAACCAGAATACTCAAGTCTCATGATTGTTCGACCAGATTCATTTCTCATACATACATCCAGCATTCCCACTTTGCACAAGGGATCCAACTCTTTTCTGAGATTAGACAGCGACATTTCCCAGCTCAAAATGAGGCTATCAGTCCAGTCAGAATGCAAGACGAAGTGGAGCAAAAAGTTTAAAATAACACTTTGCAACAAAGTGGAGAGACAGAGAGAGAGAGAGCGCGTACGTGCGAGGTAACCAGGTTTGCTCTCCATCGGTCTTTCAAAGAGGATGAAGATTGAGAAAGTGTGAAATTTGAAGGGATAGCCGTAGTTGGTTTCCTCAGTACATCGACCAGTGAGTCTGAGACATTCAGACCAGAACGTCTTACGTCCTATCCCTGATCTGTGTTGAGCCAGTTCCATAAAAAGGAATTGCAGAATGGACCAGCACAGAAGGAGGCTACTTGCCCCATTTTACTTGTGCCAATTCTTTAAAGATCCATCTAATTAATATAATCAGCCCCACTTTTCCCAGATCTTTGAGAATGTTTCCATTTCAAATATTGTATTTTGAAAATTTTGTTTTTATCATCTTTTTATAATGCATTCTAGATCACAACTATCTGATAAAAACAATCTCCTATTCCCACCCTCCAGAGTCACAGATCCTCCACCAATCGTGTTCCATTAAACCACATCAAGAACTAAACACTTTTCAAAGTTATGTTGAGATAAAGTAAATTTTTCAGCCAAGAGATGAAATTAAATCTGAGTTGTTGATAATTCATAAATAAACACAGAAGAATTAACATAAACTGCAGAGAAATGTCTGATCGGACTGTTTACGAGGTTCCGAGTTGTATGGGTGGAGTTCACTCTCTGCATTCCACACTTTGCCTTCAGTTTACAAAGTCTATGAAGTTTTTCTAATTGCTTAATTAAATAGTTCCTACCTGTTGCTCCGTGCTGGGTTGTAGATCTGTGGGAGCTGCTGATTGTGCTGCTTTCTCTCTTTTACACTGCACTTATCGTGTGTGTATGTGAAGGTGTGAGCACTGACTGATTTGATTGGAATGCCTTTCTCTCTCTCCCTCTTCTTTAATTTAATAGCTCGAATCTGATTTGTGTTTGATTGTTGCTTTCATAGAGGTGAAGTCTGGGCAGGTCCACAATGACTAAAAGTCTCGCCCAGATGAACAAACCTTGCCCTGAAGCTGTAATTTTACAAACAGCCTCACCTGTCTGATTTCCAACTCCGTGTGTCTCTTAGTTGTCACCTGATCCCGACTTCAACAAAATCACCATAATTGCCCCAAATCTAATTTTACCTCCAGAAGGGAATCCAGCTCAGAGGTAAACACAGTCTCCCCTCCAACTCTGGGTCCATCACACAACTGTCCCTCTCATTTCTGCTGACTCATCTGGCACCAACAGATTGTATATTCTGAGGGTTATGGTGGTGGGTGAGGTAGGCGGCAGGTAATTCTCTAAGTTTCAAGATTCAAGTGCATTTCCCAAAAACCACATACACACAGAGATCAGGATGGGAGGTCAAACCTGACTGTTATAGGGGTCAGTACATTTTTTTCTTTCTAGCTCTATTACTCTCCTTCTGGATCAGATTTTAACTGTTTCAATACTCACACCATGACACAACATAGATTGGTTTCTCTCTCTCTCTCTCTCACACACACACACTCACTCTTGGTGTGTCTTTCTCTCCCCATGAATTTCTCACTCTCTCCCTGCCTCTCTTCCTTATTTTCTCCTTGTCTCTCTCCCTCTCTCTCTCTCTCTATCCCCCCTCTGTCTCTCTCTCTCTCTGTCTCTCTCTCTCACTTGCTCTGTCTTTCTCTTTTCCTGCGTCTCTCACTTTGTGACTTTTCCTACCCTTTTACCAGTGCCATCCCAAGCTCACTACATCCTCTGATACTGTGATGCTCTTGCCCTTTTGATTCCTTGAATTGTATGCATTTAGCTCCATTTTCCCCAAGATTACACTGTGCCCAGCTCAATGGGAACACCTTTATTTTATTCCACTCTTATCTATCCAAATGTAACCAGTGTAGAGGAAGACTGTTTGGTCCATCATGCCAGTGCCGGCTCTTTTGAAATAACTATCCAGTTAGTCCTATTCTATACCTGTAACATGTGTGCATGTTTCCTTTTCAAATAGTTGTCCATTCCTTTTGATAGTTATTACAATCCAGTGAGGAAGGCGATTGGCTCCTCTCCTTTAAATCCCCTCTCAGTTGGTCGCAACAAACGTTTATCATTTTTAGCACACAGCTTGTCAGGTTTGTGGGGTGACCATAGCAGCCAGTTTGGGTCAGTAGTATCCTTTCAAAAACCAAGACTCAGGTATTAAATTCAGATGATGAAAGTTGATAAATTTATTGATAGTCCATTTTTCACTACAATTGTCACAAATGATCCCATTCCCATGACACCTTCAGGTAGCACAGTCTAAATCTGAGCTTACTGCTTGAAAGAAATTGCCTTTCGCCCTCTGGTTACTGACTTTGTCTCCTTATTGACTATATTCAAACTGTTTGTGATTTTGAACATCTTCTAATATGTTTCTCCTTAACCTCTCTTCTCTAAGGAGAACAATCCTCCACTCTCTCCACATGGCATCAGAGCAGAGTCCACACATTCGTTGGCAATATTTTATTCTACCACATCACCACGCCTCTCTCCACAGCTCTGCCGTCTCTCTTTTCTCACATTGCTTATCTCCTCAGTGTTGGATGAGAGCTAATTAACTCCAGTTAAGCCTTGGGAAAAGTGATGAGAGTGTCCTGTCTCTGCTTTCATTCCCAGCCACAGAGTCAGTTTGAACCACATGTTTAATGACCTGAATATTTTATAGTGAGCACAGCTTAGTGCAGACTGTATCCCAGCCACAATACAAAAGCCATCTAATTAATCCTCTGTAACATTGTCTGGTTCCAAGATGCCTCAGTTTAACTCCACCCTAAACCTCATCTAGATTTTGTCACCTCCACTCAACCCAGTGTTTTTGTGACCTTTTGGGGACAAAGTTTTCCTAATCACTGCTTTGGTAATTGGGTACACATTGTCAATGAAGCGGGGGTGGGGGGGGATTCATGACCTTTGTGATCTTTATCATACCTTCCTTTTTGCCTTGTGTATTAAAAATAGTTTATGTTTGGTAAAAGCAATAACTTTGTTCCTTAATTTCACTACTGAAGTCATGTCATGCTGGATGCAAAACGTGGACTGAGTTTCTGCTGACAGATCTGTTGAGTTTCTTCAGCACTTGCTGATTTTGTATTTATTCTGGATTGATTAATGTCATTCTCCATCATCATCATCATGAACCTTACGATACAATGATCACTGTCTCCTCAATGTGCTTCCATTGACACTTGAGCCACTTGGCCAACCTCATTTCCAAGAAGCAGGTCCAAATGCACAAGTTTCGGATTGCTGCTAGAAAATGTCTATTATTTATCATTCTTCTGTTACACTGTAACTTGCGTGTTTGCATTTCTTATGCACTTTATGCCGTGTACGAGTGTGTAGTTTGTGCTGTCCATGTAGCACCTTCAGTCCTGCAGGAACACACTGTCTCATTTTTATTGTATCTGTTGTATATGGTAGAAATGACAAATAAAAGCAGCTCTACTCTCTACTCAACTGCATCCTCTTGTTTGCACTGGACATTTGGAACATTAGGAAGCTTTTGTGCAAATCCTGTAGGAACACTTGGTCCTTGCTGACCCTTAAACCATCAGTACAGCAGCCTATATTTGGATAATTATAACTGCTCTGTAGTGTTGGCATCTCTCTATAATTTCTGTACATCCTTCCTGCTAATTGTTGATTTCTAGACTACACCAAGCAACATAATTGCACCTTTTTTTGTTCCTTAACTTTAGCCAAATTAATTATGTGCTTGAAGCCTGAATCAACCTTTCTCTCCAGCACGTCAATGCTCTCCTTAACTAGAACATCTTCTCCTATTCTTTCTGAACCCCTTCTGTACCTCTATATAAGCAAAACAATTTCTCTCTGTTGTGCTGCTACCTTTAAATTCCTACGAATTCCACGGATAAAGAGGGACGGAGAGTAAATATTGACTTAGCCAGTAACACTCATATTTCATGAACGAAAAGAGAAAAACTCCCCTTCCCTCCCCCCCACCCATCCACCATCCCCCATCCCCTCCTGGGTTGGGGGTGGTGTTCTACCTGAGACAGCAAACACACACTCAACTCTGACCAAATTGCACAAGATACTTACTCTCTCTGCCTCTCTGCAGCTTGATCACATTATGCCTGTAGCAGATCCAATCGTATTATCCCTGGGAGTCCCAACAGATCCTCTTGATCCTTCTCCTGCTGTTTAACTACCTTGGAGTGAGCCACATAACTTCTGTTCTGCAGGAGAAGGGAGCGAGTGAGATTAAGCCTGAGACTCACTTGTATTTCTGGCCTTGAGGAATCAGCATTTGCACGATGAACAAAATATGTCAAATACCTCACACCCAGCAGCAAAGTTCACATCAGGGTGAAGAAGAGGGCAAGGCCATCAGATACATGGCAACACCACCACTGGCATGTTCCCCTTCAAGCCACTCACGATCCTGACTTGGAACTATACTGCCGTTCCTTCACTGTCCCTGGGTCAAAACCCTGGAATTCCCTCTCTAATGGCATTGTGGGTAAACCTACAGAATGTTGGACCACAGTGGTTCAAGAAGGCATCTCACCACCGCCTTCTCAAGGGCAGCTAGGGACAGGCAATACATACTGGCCCAGCCAGGGATGCTCGCATCCCACAAGTGAATTTTTTAAAATGCTGAAAAACAGGAAACATTAGGGTGGATGGAAACGTTGTGACTTTGAGACGGTTTGTGGACAGAGGTGTGTTGGAGGCATCTCACATAGCAGCACAGGAAGTGAGTGCAGAGACAATGGGAGTGGAATACTTGCTGACACCAACCTTCTCGCCTTGTCCCATGTTTTCTGTGTGGTCCCCACAAGCTAACTACCCAAATGGAGACCCCTTGTGATCTTCTCTGGACTATATTGAATTAATGATCTGTGAGACTGTGGGAGGCCAAGGTTCACTAACTTCTCAGAGCTCAATCCACTGACCCAGGCCCGAGATTGATCCAATGGCCCCAGACAGACTGACCAACCAATTACAGCCAGACTGATCCAGTGACCATAGATAAACTGACTACTGATCCCAAACAGTCTTACCCAGTAACCACAGACAGAATGATCCATTGACCACAGCCAACTGACTCAGTGATCCCAAACAGTCAGACCAACTGACCTCAGATAGTCTGACCTAGTGATCCCAGACAGACTGACCCAGTGACCCCAGACAGTCTAACCCAATGACCCTAGACAGACTAATACAGTAACACTAGTCTAACCCAGTGACCCCATACAGACTGACCCAGTGACCCCAGACTGTCTGACCCAATGACCCTAGACAGATTAATACCGTAACACCAGACAGTCTGAACCAGTGACCCCCCAGCCAGACTGACACAGTGACCCCAGACAAACTAATATAGTAACACTAGACAGACTGACTCAGTGACCTCAGACAGACTAAACAGTGGCCCCAGACACACTTGACCTAGTGACCCCAGACAGGCTAATACTGTAACACCAGATAGGCTGACCCACTTACTTCAGACAGTTTGACCTATTGACTTCAGACACACTGATCTGTTAAACCCAGACTGACCCAGAGACTGCAGACTGACGTAATGACATCAAGTAGCCCTAGCAAAACTGCACTCAATGGAAATCAGGGGAAAATTCTCATTGGATTGAAGTCAAACCTGGCAAAAAGGAGGTTTCTTGAGGTCAGTCACCTGAGCTCCAGGACATCTCTGCAGGAGTTCCTCAGGGCAGTGTCCTAGTCAAATCATCTTCAGCTTCTTCATCAATGACCTTCCCTCCAACATAAGGTCAGAAGTGGGGATGTTTGCTGGTGATTGCACAATGTTCAGCATCATTCACAACTCAGATACTGAAACAGTCCATGTCTAAATGCAGCAAAACCTGGAAAACATTCATTTTTCAGATGATAAACAACAAGTAATGTTTGCATGTCACCAATGCCAGGCAATGACCATCTCAAATAAGAGAAAATCTAACTATTTCCCTTTGATGTTCAATGACATAACCTTTGCTGAATTCCCACTATCAACATCCTGGGGGTTACCATTGACCAGAAACAGAACTGAGCTAGCCATATAAATACTGTGACTAGGAGAGCAGATCAGAGGCTGGGAATTCTGCAGCAAGCAACTCATCTCCTGATCTCAAATGCTTGTCCACCATGTACAATGCATAAGTCAGGAGCGAGGTGGAATACTCCCAACTGCCTGGATGATTACAGCTCCAGCAACACTCAAGAAGCTTGACACTATTGAAGAAAAATCAATCCATTTGTTAATAGCTTCAACACTGACTCCCTCTTTCAATGCCACACAGGGGCACATCAGTGTGATTTGTCCATAAGATACATTGTAGCAAATCGTTAAGCCTTCTTCGATAGCTCTTTCTGAAACCCATGACCTCCACCATGGACAGGCAGCAGATACATGGAAAAAACACCACCTGGAAATTCTCCTCCATGATGCTTGGAAATAACTTGAATCCCTTCAGAGTTGCTGGGTTAAAACCCTGAACAGCATCCTTAGTGTTTTGGGTTTCCCTACAGTCTAAGGGTATGGCAGCCCACAAAGGAAGCTCGCAAACACCTTCTCAAGGTCAGCTAGGGATGGGGAGGGTAATAAATGTTGGCTGACACAACATGCCGGGCTTAGAGTGGTGCTGCAAAAGCACAGCAGGTCAGGCAGCATCCAAGGATCAGGAAAATCGACGTTTCGGGCAGGAGCCCTTCATCAGGAATCAGGCTGACACAACATGCCCACAACCTGTGTGTGAATTAAAAGACACTGGCCACAGACTGACACTGACCTATTGAAGCCAGACAGTCTGACTCATTTATCCCACACTGACCCATTTACCCCAGTCAGCTTGACCTTGTGACTTCAGACAGACGCAATGACCCCAGGTAGATAACTGAGTGACAACCAACTAACAGACTATTGTGCCTTCAAACAGACAGACCCACTAACTCTGGAGTGACCCACTGACCTAGACTGACCCCTTGACTACAGTCAGCGTGAACTATTCACTGTTGATACAGGGATGTGAGTGGAATTTGAATGAGTGGGGAGGGTACAAGGAAAGGTTACAGAGGTTATGGAAGGATCTGAATAGATGGGTTGAATGATATTTTTCAGCTTCACATCTTTCTACTTCTACCCATCTGGAGAATGTGTGTGATTCTCAGATTAGTGTTTGCAAAATAACTCCATCATCAAAGCAGTAGCAGTCCATGTGATCGCCAATGTATCTGCTGATGATTGGAACAAAGTCTTTTTTGAATAAAGACTGGAGTTTCCAGAACTAACATTATATAACAATGCAGTCTATTGGGGAGCGTAACTGCAGGTAATGTGGGTTACAACAAACCATCCAAATATTGTGTAAGAGGGGAGAGGGCTCAACTGCAGAACGAAGTATCACTTGGCAAGATATTGATGCAAAATGTTAGTACTTTGTTCACTGAGTGATGTTAATACAGATTTTAGTACTTTACATACTGAGGAACGTTAATACTAAGGGAAAAATCCTATAGGGACCTGAATGACAATGGCAATAGCAAGAACTTTGGGAACATCTTATGAGATGGCCGATCAACCTTTCTCGATGTCAGGAGCAACTTGGTACATTTTCAAACAGAGCTCTGGGCATTGAGATGAGATTCTCTCCAGGCAGGGGTATGATACCTATTAAGGGGGCTATGGTGACTCTCACTTCAGTATTATATAGCTTCTAATCCCAGCACCTGCCTCGGAAATGAGATGTCGACAGTTCACAAAATAAAAGTCAGAGACTGTACCTGCTGACTCCAGCTCACTGCTTGCTCCTCTGGACCGCCATCTAGGAGACCCAGTAACAGTGTCTCACAGCAGGACACCAGCCACACTCAACCCACCAGCACTTGACACCTCCCAGCCCCTCACCAACACACTCACAGGACATTGTTGCACTTACAAGCTGCACTTCAGTTCGCACTACCATAGGAATGCTGCTGCAAGGACCCGTGGGCCAGGCTGCAGCGCAGGGCTGCTCGCTTGCTCTCTCTAAGCACCGCTCACCTGGAGGAAACCTGAATGCTCACAGAATCCCTGCCTCAACTTTCCTTTTAGCAGGTCCTCTCCCTCAGAGCCAGAGACATTAGCCTCATGTTACTGCTGCCTTGCCTTGCCAGTTAATGCAGGCACAAAGCCAGAATGCTTGCCGTGTTTGTCAATACTGATCAGTCAAGTAAAGCGAGATAACATTCTTTTTGTTTTATTTCAAAAATATACTTTATTCATAAAATACGTCTTATATATTTACATTGTCACAAAAACACGTCAGTGCAGTTGCACATTAAGAAAATAAACAATTCATTGGATATGGTCTCTATCCAAAACATCAAAGACCTCTCTTACACGTACAATACTAATATTTACAAATATTTGAGGCTTTGGGCTGGTCTGATAACTGAATGAACCGCCATTTAACTTCAGCAGGAAGACCTCAGACGGTGCTCTTTTCCCACTGTGCCTTGGCAGCTGTTGCCCCAAGCTTCGGTGCGTACCCTCAGCACCTAGTTCTGGACCTTGGAATGTGCAACATTCAGTTGGGGTCAACTCCTTGTTCAGGAGGACTATTAAGTTCTATGCAGACCAAAGAGAGATAACTGTCAGTCAGGGGGACTTGCACAGTAAGAGAAGAACAGCCTTGATGACACAGTCAGGAGAAAGTGAGGACTGCAGATGCTGGAGATCAGAGCTGAAAAATGTGTTGCTGGAAAAGCGCAGCAGGTCAGGCAGCATCCAAGGAGCAGGAGAATCGACGTTTCGGGCATAAGCCCGATTCCTGAAGAAACACATTTTCCAGCAACACATTTTTCGGCTCTGATGACACAGTCGATCTGCCGCTTGAGGCTGTCAGGTGAGGATCTGTCTTTATGGAGCTGACAGTCAGGGAGCTCACCTCCATCTTGACCTTTTCTGCACTGAAGCAGTGTGTCCTGTTTCCTACTGGAATAAGAAGATGGAAGGCTCTAAGGAAGATGAAAGTATTTGACAGAGCTGTTAGCGCTGCTGCAGGTGGGGTAAATATGTTGAATTGTCACAAGTGAGTGACAGGGCAGTGGAGATGGCATGTAGGGTTAATGGTTTTGGTGAGATTGAGTGAGGGAAGAATTTGCAGGCAATAGCAAGAATGGTAGAGATGCGGTTTGTGGGAGGTGGGGTACAGTAGCAGAGAGAAGATGGTGGCACTTAACCTGGTGGAAGGGAGAGGTCATTGACTTTCTTCCTATGTTACTCAGTACAGACTGCTGAGTGTGTACTGATCTGAGTGGCGGGGATTGATGTTATGGTCCCCACTGCTGGTCCTGGGGAGTGAGGACAGCCCAGCTCAGCATCACTCCTCCCAGCAGGACCTCCAGGTCCCTGGTCACAAAGCAAGGCATCAGTCTTGTAAAGGAACAATGCTCCTGTTGCCCTTTCAGGCTGGGCGCTACAGATAACAACTTGCTGCAGAAAAGAATGACTTCCCTCCTGGTTCTTTCGGCTGTGACTTAACTTTGCAATTTCAGGTTACTCACTTTCTTGCTAGTGAAAACAGTTTCTTCCACTTTCCTTTTTTAAAAGCCTTTGAGATTTTGATTTCATGAGAAATAGGCAACTTGAGCAGGAGGATGCCATGTGGCCACTGCTGCCATTCAAGATTAGACTTGCATTTATATAGCACCTTTCACAATCATCAGACATCCTAAAGCGCTTTAAAGCCAATGAACCACTTTTGAAAAGAAGTTGCTATTACAAAGTAGGAAACATGGCAGCTAATATTCCCACAACAATTTCCCATAAACAACATTATGATAATGACCAGATAATCATTCATCTGTGTATTTATGAGGGATAACCTCAGTCAGGACACTGTAAGAAGACTCCTTCATCAATTGCTGTGAGAGCAGGGAGATGGGGGCTCATTTTAACATTAAACTGTATGAATTAAGAGCAGGAAAACAATGTTGATTCCACCTGATTACCTTGATTTTATTCTAAGTGCCCTGCTCTAACTTTAATAATAGCTTCTAGTATATTCATTACAACAGATAAGGGCAGCAGATAATTGAGAAAACTACCGTCTGCAATTTCCTCTCCAAGCCACTCACCTTCTCAAAAGTAACGAGGGATGGGCAATAAATGCTGGCCCAGCCAGCGATGCCCAAATACCATGAATGATTTTAAAAATGAGGTTACGCCATCTGACCTGTATCTTTCTGCTTACTGTCTCACTCCCTTTTTGCATATAGGAGCTATATTTACCTTTTTTCTAATCATATCAGGACTGTCTCCAAATCAAGGGAATTTTGGAAAATTGATATCAATGCATTATCTATCTCACAAGCCAGTTTCTAAATCTCACCCAAAAGACTATCCCTCCAACAGTACAGCCCTCCCTCAATATGATATTGTCATTTTATGATTTTGTGCTGAATACCTGGAACAAGACTTGTACCAGGTACTCTGTGACTCTGAGGTAACAATGTTACCAATTAAGCCATAGCTGACACAACAGAATTATGGAATGGTTATAGAGCAGGAGACCATTAAGCTCACACAAACTCATTGCAAGAGTTATACATCGCTCATCCTGCAAATGTTTCTCTCCAGGTGCTTGCCAAATTCTCATTTGAAAATCACAACTAAATCTGTTCTCACCATACTTTCAGGCAGTGGACTACTAATCCTGATCATTTGCTGTATTGAGAGATTTTCCCTTATGTGCCTTTTGATCTTCTGCCAATCACTTTAAATTGGTGTCCTTTGGTTCTCAATCCTTTCACCAATGGGAGAATTTTCTTCCAATCTACTCAACATCATTTTGAACACCTCAATCAAATCTCCTCTCAACTTTTCTTTTCACCTAAGTGTGATATAGACTGTATGATATCCATATTTTTAAATCACTTATTATAAGTTTGGGTTTTTATTTAGTTGGCTTGTGTTTAAAGTTAATGATTAATCTGTAAGCATTCCTGTAGATATTGTAAGTTACTTTAAAACAGTTTTTGAGGCCAAGCTTTGGAATTAATGGATTTTTGTAAAAGGCTTTACAAACAAAGAAGTTCATTTTGAAATTCAGGACAAATTTTGTTTTGAGTTTAATACACCCATAGCTAAAAGAGAGAGTCATAGAATAATTCAGAATGGAAACAGATCCTTCAGTGTAACTAATCCACGGCAACTATTTCCCAAACTAAACTAGTTCCACTTGACTGTGTTTGGCCCATATCCCTCCACATCTTTCCTATTCATGAACTTATCCAAATGTCTTTTGAATGTTGTAACTGCACCTCCTCTGACAGTTCATTCCACACATGAACCACTCTCTGTGTAAAAACGTTGCCCCTCATGTCCTTTTTACATCTTTCTCCTCTCATATTAAAAAGATGCTCCCTAGTTTTGAACTCCTCCACCTTAAGAAAAGACCTTTGCTATCTATGTCCCTCATTATTTATAAATCTCTATATGGGTCACCCCTGAACCTCCTACACTCCAGTGAAAAAAAATTCCAGATTATCCAGTCTATTTTTATAACTGGTTTCTTTTAGTTTTACTTTGAGGTTTGAGCAGTACTCTGAAGTCCTTCAATTATGATGCTTATATTTGTCAGTATTCCTGATAAGGGAGGAATAAAATGAAATTAGATTATTTTAGGGCAAAGAGTTGGTGCCAAATAAGAAGTGTTGGGATAAAACTCTGAAGAGGTTACTTGAAGTTGAGTACATTTAACCTCAGGTTTATAATAGCTCTAGGAAGAAGCTATTAGCAGTTTGAGACGAGAAGTTAAAGTCACAAGTGACTTAAATCTATCAAGCTGTTAGAGGCAGGTCCTTGAATGCAGGCACTATACAAGCAGTGTTTTTAGGTACTACACAAGAGTGTGTTTTGAATACTGTACAGAAACTATCGCTTTTCCTTTCAATTTATAAAGGGGGGCTTTGGATTAATGGGATCATATTTTTACAGCGTGCTTACAAGCTTTGAATTTGTGGTATAAATCGATTGCTTGGTTTATTCTATTTTATCTTAATTTATTTTGTCATAAACTTCTGTTTTATCATAAAGTAAAATCTGCAGAATTGTCTGCTAAATCCAAATCATGATCCACCAAGCCAGCTCTGTGTCTGGGTTTGATTTGTCCAGTGATAGCATCAGTAGAAATCATACCATAAGGAGAATAACCCAATTCATCTAACTAGCATTCCATGAAACCTTAATCTCTTCTGCAGCCTCAGTACTGTCTTCACGTCCTTCCTAAAGTGTGGTGCCCAAAAGTTAGCAATAGCGAGGCTAGACCAAGGTTTTGCAAAGGTTGTCTTTGCTCTTTGTATTCTGCACCCCTATCAATAAAGCCCAGAATGTCACATGCCTTTTTAATCACTTTCTCAACCTGCCCTGCTGCCTTCAATGGTACATACACATACAGCCCTAGGGCACTGTGTTCCTGCACCTGCACCACTTTAGGATTGTACATTTTATTTAATATTGCCTTCCCTCGTTCTCCTATTGTGTGCTTGCCCATTGCACCAAGCTGTCTGTGTCCTTTCAAACCCTATTCCTATCTTCACATTTTCCAATATTTCCGATTTTAATATCAATTGCAGATTTTGAAATAATCTTCTGTACCCCCAAACCTGAGTCATTCATAAACACTAAGAAAAAACAATGCTCTTGGTATGGAAATCTAAAATACACCTTTATTAATTGCATTTAAATTTCACCAGCTGCTGTGGGGGGATTTGAACCCATTGTCCTTGAGTAACAACCTGGGGGCTCTAGGCTACTAGCCCTATAACATTATCACAACACTATCCCCTCCCCATGTGTGGGCAAAGATCGGCCAAACAGGGTATAGTATGGGAGAATGTGAAACTATCAAATTTGACGGGAAAAATTAAAAAGGCACATTATCTAAATAGTGAGACATTGTAGAGCTCTGTGACGCAGAAGGATCTGGGTGTCCTGTGCATATATTGCAAAAGGCCAAGATGCAGGTTTGTCCAGTAATTAGGAAAGCTAATAGAATGCTATTGCTTATCACGAGGGAAATTGAATACAAAAATAAGGAGGTTCTGCTTCAGTTGTGCAGGGCACTTGTGGGACTGCCTCAAGAGTACTGTTTACTGTATTGGTCACCTTATTTAAAGAGGGATGTAAATGCATTAAAAGGAGTCCAGAGAAGTATACCAGACTAATCTCTGGAATGGGTAGGTTATCTTATGTGGGGAGGGGCAGGGGTATGTTCAGCTGGAGTTTAGAAGACTAAGAGGCAACTTGATTGAAACATATAAGATCCTAAAGGATCTTGACAGGTATTAGATGTGGAGAGGATTTTGTCTAGTGGGAGAATCTAGAACTAGGGGTCACTGTTTAGAAATCAGGGTCACCATTTAAAACAGAGGTGAGATAAAATTTTTCTCTATGAGTATTTGGAACTCTCTTCCTGAAAAGGTGATAGTAGCAGAGTCCTTGAATATCTTTAATGCATTGATGGATAGACTCATGTTAAGCTTGCACAATGTGTATAATAACATAGGAGGTTTGAATTGGGAGCAATTAACTGGAGGTTTATGCCGAGATTTGTTAATGATACATCTGACTTTCCCTCATGACCACAATTGTCTGTATCCCTCCCAGTGTAGTGGTTTTTTACCTAGCACGGATCTCCATATAGGGCACAGGACTGTCTCACACAAATCAGTTCAAAACCCAATGTTCTGCAATGCATATAGACCACTGTCTATAGATTTAAACCTGCAATTTGGTTTTAATTGCTAGGGTCAACAAAACAACTAGATAAACAAGAAAAAGCAAAGGATATGATTGGCTGATAGCGACTTGAAGTAAGATTTATGGAGCATGAACATTGATAAAGAATGTGCTGAGTTCCTGATATGGAGACAATATCTTGCCAAATCAATAGTTGTTATTTGTTGACATCCAGAGAGTTTAGGCTCATGATAAGAAGGGCCAAGGATTAGGGGCGGCACTGCTGCCTCACAGTACCAGGTTCCCAGGTTCAATTCCAGCCTCGGGCGACTATCTGTGTGGAGTTTGTATTTTCTCCCCGTGTCTGCATGGGTTTCCTTTGGGTGCTCCGGTTTCCTCCCACAGTCCAAAGATGTGTAGGTCAGGTGAATTGGCCATGCTAAATTGCCCATAGTGCTGGGCGCATTAGTCAGAGGAAATTGGTCTGGATGGGTTACTCTTCAGAGGGTCGGTGTAGACTGGTTGGGCTGAAAGGCCTGTTTCCATGCTGTAGGGAATCTAATCTAATCAAACTGTGGGGAGGAATGTTTCTTGATCAGTTAATCTCTTAGCTAACCATTGTCAACCTTAATAATCTCTCCATTGCTTGTCTGGTCATGGCAAGGAGTTCCATTCCATTACGCATGTAGTGTGTCAGACTCTTGCGCCTTGTAATAAGTGAGATTTTGTATTTCACTCAGGAAAAGGAAAGGTTCCGGTCAGGAAAGAGCTAAAGTCAGGTCCTCTCCTGCCCAGCTCAACTCAACACAGCAGCCATCAACACGCTGAGTGCAACTCCCATTCTGGCTTCGTCAGCACCAGGTAAACACTCAGTAAGAACAAGCAAAACATTCCAATCAACACACTCACATCCCATCCCCACCTAGAACACACCCAAATATCACATTCTTATTAATAAGATCTTGTCCTTGCTACATCATCTGTCAATCATGGAATATCTCTTTCCGGCCTCTCCGATACTTCCCACATTACAGGGTGGGATAGATCTTGTGATCATGAATATTGCGTTGCTCTGATTAATGAAATTGTCTGGACAAGCTGTTTTAACCACAGGCAACGGCTTGATACTGAAATTGGGTTAGATGCAGAGTAAACTCCCTCTACGCTGTCCCTATCAAACACTCCCAAGACAAGTACAGCATGGGGTTAGATACAGAGTAAAGTTCCCTTGACACTGTCCCTATCAAACACTCTCGGGACAAGTACAGAATAGGGTTAGATACAGAATAAAGTTCCCTTGACATTATCCACATCAAACATTCCCAGGACAGAATGGGGTTAGATATAGAGCAAAGCTCCTGGACTGGCCCATCAATAAAAGTTCAAGAAAACATTTTGATGTAAGTTACTTAAATCTCTTATTAGTATTTTACACATTGAGTGTTTTATATCTGGTGCCTCGTGCAGACCTCAACTGCAGTAATATGAGGGCTTTGCTCTGGTTGGCGTGTGAACATATGGATAAGGAGCAGGAGCAGGCCCTTTGGCCCATCAAGCCTGCTCTGCCATTCAATAAGATCATGGCTGCTCTGATTGTAACCACAAATCCACATTTCCTTTACTTAACAAGAAAACCAACACAAAAAGTCTATGAAAAAAGAAAATAAACTTCTAGATTAGATTCGATTCCCTACGGTATGGAATTCAAGCCAAGACCTAAGTCCAACTGACCAGATGTTAAATTGAGGATCTCTGACATTAAGTGTTATAATTGTGAAAAATTAAAAAAACAATTTTGAGAAAGTTGCTGAATTGACCTTGTGGTTCAGATTCTGTCACCCTGTGCCTCCTTCGTCAAAGTGGAATCATAAGCAGAAGGAAGTTTTGATCAGCTCAGCAAACACTACAAAATGGGGATCACTGAACTATCTTCCCAGACTTTCTCTGCATGCAAACCACCCACATTTTATGTGTGTGTATGTGTAAGGGGGCACTTACAACAGGGCTATTGCTTTAACTAGAAGAATTATGCGCTGAGAATTCATAATTATTTACCTGTAGCTAGAGTCTATGTACTTGTAATAAATAGTAATGTTTTGCTAAGTATAGGAATCTGGTTTGCATTTTTGTCAACCTGGGTCTAAAAGAGAGGTAAATTGAATTCTGCATACTTTTTAAGATCTTTAACTTTTGGGAACAGTGGGGCTTGATTTCCAGATTCTGGATCAGTGGTGCTGGAAGAGCACAGCAATTCAGGCAGCATCCGAAAAGCTTCGAAATCGATGTTTCGGGCAAAAGCCTTTCATCAGGAATAAAGGCAGAGAGCCTGAAGCGTGGAGAGATAAGCTAGAGGAGGGTGGGGGTGGGGATAGAGTAGCATAGAGTACAATAGGTCAGTGGGGGAGGAGATGAAGGTGATAAGTCAGGGAGGAGAGGGTGGAGTGGATAGGTGGAAAAGGAGCTGGGCAGGTCGGACAAGTCCGGACAAGTCAAGGGGATCGTGTTGCTGGAGGTTAGAAACTAGGATGAGGTGGAGGAAGGGGAAATGAGGAAGCTGTTGAAATCCACATTGATGCCCTGGGGTTGAAGTGTTCCGAGGCGGAAGATGAGGCGTTCTTCTTCCATGCGTCTGGTGGTGAGGGAGCGGCGGTGGAGGAGGCCCAGCACCTCCATATCCTCGGCAGAGTGGGAGGGGGAGTTGAAATGTTGAGCCACGGGGCGGTTTGGTTGATTGGTGCGGGTGTCTCGGAGATGTTCCCTAAAGCGCTCTGCTAGGAGGTGCCCAGTCTCCCCAATGTAGAGGAGACCGCATCGGGAGCAACGGATACAATAAATGATATGAGTGGATGTGCAGGTAAAACTTTGATGGATGTAGGGCCTTGGATGGAGGTGAGGGAGGAGGTGTGGGCACAGGTTTTACAGTTCCTGCGGTGGCAGGGGAAAGTGCTAGGATGGGAGGGTGGGTCGTAGGGGGGTGTGGACCTGACCAGGTAGTTACGGAGGGAACAGTCTTTGCGGAAGGCGGAGAGGGGTGGGGAGGGAAATATATTCCTGGTGGTGGGGTCTGTTTGGAGGTGGCGGAAATGTCGGCGGATGATTTGGTTTATGCGAAGGTTGGTAGGGTGGAAGGTGAGAACCAGGGGCGGTCTGTCTTTGTTGCGGTTGGAGGGGTTGGGTCTGAGGGCGGAGGTGTGGGATGTGGACGAGATGCGTTGGAGGGCATCTTTAACCACGTGGGAAGGGAAATTGCGGTCTCTAAAGAAGGAGGCCATCTGGTGTGTTCTATGGTGGAACTGCTCCTCCTGGGAGCAGATACGGCGGAGGCGGAGGAATTGGGAATACGGGATGGCATTTTTGCAAGAGATAGGGTGGGAAGAGGTGTAATCCAGGTAGCTGTGGGAGTCGGTGGGTTTGTAGAAAATTTCAGTGTCAAGTCGGTCGTCACTGATGGAGATGGAGAAGTCCAGGAAGGGGAGGGAGGTGTCAGAGATGGTCCAGGTAAATTTAAGGTCAGGGTGGAATGTGTTGGTGAAGTTGATGAATTGCTCAACCTCCTCACGGGAGCACGAGGTGGCGCCAATGCAGTCATCAATGTAGCGGAGGGGAGTGGTGCCGGTGTAATTACGGAAGATCAACTGCTCTACGTAGCCAACAAAGAGACAGGCATAGCTGGGGCCCATACGTGTGCCCATGGCTACCCCTTTGGTCTGGAGGAAGTGGGAGGATTTCCAGCATGCAACCCAGTGAGGTGGAACAATTTTCCAATACATTTCTGGTGCAGTCAGCAGGATTCCACAGCACCAGCAGAATGCCATGGCAACCGAGACTGAAAGAGACCAGACTGAGATGGAGCAAACAGTAGAGGAGTTGGAAACTGAGAATGTCTGCGAGGGAAGCTGAAGCTACTCATGGATGTTTGGGGCTCAGACATTGACAGAGGAAGTTGGACCTTTAGACCAAACCCAGGCAGATGCTTCCCATGTACATTTCCTTGATACTACGGAGGGAGGAAACGGTTCACCTCGTCAGAGACTTTATTTGCTGATGAGTAGGAAACCGGAGCAATTCAGGAGAAGACCAGATTGATCCAGCAAAGACTAGATTGAGGACACATAGCTGGTTATGACACTCAGAGAACTCAATCAAAGTGAGGAGGCAGTTTTCATGATAGGTGGGGAGGGAAGCCTATTGGGAAATACAGGGAAGATGTCCAAAGTCTGCAACAGTTCCTTTATTAGTCAGGATATTGAGTACAGGAGTTGGGAGGTCATGTTGCAGCTGTACAGGACATTGATTAGGCCACTGTTGGAATATTGAATGCAATTCTGATCTCCTTCCTATCAGAAAGATGTTGAGAAACTTGAAAGGGTTCAGAAAAGATTTAAAGGATGTTGCCAGGGTTGGAGGATTTGAGCTATAGGGAGAAGCTGAACAGGCTGGGGCTGTTTTCCCTGGAGCATCGGAGGCTGAGGGGTGACCTAATAGAGGTTTACAAAATTATGAGGGGCATGGATAGGATAAATAGACAAAGTCTTTTCCCTGGGATCGGGGAGTCCAGAACTAGAGGCCATAGGTTTAGGGTGAAAGGGGAAAGATATAAAAGACACCTAAGGGGCAACTTTTTCACACAGAGGGTGGCATGTGTATGGAATGAGCTGCCTGAGGAGATGGTGGAGGCTGGTACAATTGCAACGTTTAAAAGGCACCTGGATGGGCATATGAATAGGAAGGGTTTGGAGGGATATGGGCCGGGTGCTGGCAAGTGGGACTAGATTGGGTTGGGATATCTGGTCGGCATGGACAGATTGGACTGAAGGGTCTGTTTCCATGTTGTACATCTCTATGACTCTATAGCTCTATAATAGTTCTTTGAGGTACTGACAGCAGTACAGGGGGACAGCAGCAGCCTCTCACAGCTATAGCAAAGGTTTTATGAGTATAACAAAACCAAAGGCAAGGATCTAGTTGCTGTATTCCTGAAGCTCGTAGTGAAGTTGTTCGATTGCATTGTCCTCCTGGATCCCTCCTTAACAGGGCTCCTAGATGAAGTGGTGAGGGATGTGAATGTCCAAATGGAGTTGGGGACACTTAATAGCAACAAATTTAAATTGTCCTCCTTTGAAGCAGGAGATCGTCTGGGTCACGGGGATAGGTTGGACTCCTAAGACCAGGAAAGAGGCTACAATCAGGGAGGTGACCGTCAGCATGGGCAGGAACGTAGACCTCAGGCTGGTGGAATAGATTGCGACCACAACTAGCCTATCTCCACAGGAGGTCTCATGGCAGGTCCTACCCAAGGGGTGCTCTAAAGACTTGTTGGAGTAGAGACTAGGCTGGGCAATTCAAACAAATCTGCCCTCAACAAGCATGGCCAACACCACCACCAAGCACAGAGACCCTAACCAGTGCTGTCACAGGTTTAAGGGCAGAAAAGAATGGTCAAGCTGTACAATAGAAATATAGAGAACTATTCCAGATTGAAACTCAAAGTGTTCGCTTTGACGTGGCTATTGCTCAGAGTTCAGAGATACTCTGATTGGTGCAGAATTTAAAGCCGACAACAATCCATTCAGCAACTTTCAAATGTCCGCAAAACTGAGAGCAACAGAAACCCAACAGACTGCTGAATTCACTCAGTTTCAATCCCAGGTTCAGTACAGGTTAAACAAAAAGAACATAAATGCTAATACCCTTAGTCAGAAAACTGACCACAGAAGGGAACCTGCCCGTCTATGAATACAGGGGGCTTTGGGTGACGTCATGCCTATGCACAGTCAAAGGCAGTATTTCCACTTCAATTCTGTATGGCTTTCAGACTAAGATTCAGCAGAATTCCCAATGCACTTGACTGAGGTCCATACCAGGTCCAGACTGGTAGAGTCCAGTATGGTTTCACCTTTGCCATCTATCAAAAAATAGGGCCTCAGACAGCTCCAGGAAGGCCCAACACCTACCAAGCCAGCAACAGCTGATCAGGCAGTCCAAATAAGAATGAAAATAAGAATGAATGGTCGGCACAACATCGTGGGCTGAAGGGCCTGTTCTGTGCTGTACTGTTCTATGTTCTATGTTCTATGAAAACTGTTGAGGTGCTTGAAGAGGATCTGGGAGATGGATGGAGTCCTCTCCCGGCCGGTTCATAATAAGGAGAAAGAAGTGAAGTAATTCATCTTTCCCGACAGCTTCAAGAGTCAAGTTTTGGTAGCAGCTGATGATCAAGCAGGGCACCAAGTGATGAAAAAGACCACTGCTCTGACCAAACAGCAGTATTCTGACCCGGGACAGCTGTTCAAATTGTGAAAGGTGCACTTTGACCAAGCTGGGAAGTGATTGCATCCCATCATGGGATCCTCAGTCACCAAGAGGCCACTAAAGTTCCTTGCAATGGATTTCGTGGTCCTCAACTCCAGTAGTAACAGTCTTGAACCATTCTCATACTCAAAGATGTCTTCAGCAAGTTCACACAGTCCATTCTGTGACCAAAAGGCCTGAACTTTAACCTACACAATATGTTTCCCACTACTCACAAAACAGATAATTAAGAAATAACTCCCCCTCTTGAATGATGTATTCCTGGTGGTGTTCTGATTTACATATTTGAATGCCTTCCTGCTCAAGATATTCTGCATTCAGAGCTGCTTTGGTATTCCATGTTGGACTTCCCAGTGATTTGCTTGAATCAACAGGGACACTTGAATCAACAAGTGTTGCTGATCATAGAACTCCTGACAGACTGTAAGGACTATACATGTTTTAAATAAGAAAACAGAAGTTTGAGGAAGGATTACCGGACCCAAAACATTAACTCTGATTTCCCTTCACAGATGCTGCCAGACCTACTGAACTTTTCCAGCAACTTCTGGTTTTGTCTCTGATTTACAGCATCCCCTGTAGTTCTTCCAGTTTTTAGACAAAAGTTTGGACTGTTTTCTTGCAGTAAATTAACCAGTTGTTTTTTATTATAACTCACAGGAAAAGTGCAATAGTGTCATCACGGTGATTACATAAGAACGTGTTTTTATTAAGAAGCTGGAAACTTCTGTAAGACAAGTTGGCTCCAAGCATCTTGAGGTTGAACCAGCAACAGGTTTTGGATTGGTTTTAAGTAGCAGTTTGTCACAGAACTGATAGAGGGCAGTTGGTCTCACAGGCCTCAAAAACTCTGCAAGAAAATCAGACGCTACTGAGACTGGATGAAGACAAGGACTGAAAAAAGACATTGCAAAAAGAAAACCTAACTCTAAGCCAAGATATAGGTCCAACTGACCAGTACCAACCGGAAGATCACCACAGTGGACAACAATGTGATATCATTGCCAAAATCCAAACTGTGAGAAATTGTGACCCGACCTATACCCTGATGTGTGTGATCTGCCACAGAGCTGTATTGTATGGAAAGTGCCAGCACAAATCAGAGGCTAGGACGGTCCTCTCCAGCAAATGCTGGATATCACCCCAATCATTACCATTTGCCAAGATTGGTAATTCAATAAGAGAATGTGGACATGAACAGTGTAGCCATAGTGGCACAAATGAACTTGATCACACAACTGCTTACTAAACGGTCACTGTGTGCTATGTGTGGTTGCCAGAATATGGCAAGTTTCAAGCATGGAAATATGTAATAGGGCCTCCAGCAGGTAGCAGTAGTGAGGGAGGGCATCAAGCAAGGACCTAGAGCAGTCAGGTTGGTGCTGTCTGGAGGAGAGGGTGTCTTTTTCAGAATGGAAAAAGGGAGAGACAAAGGATTTCCTCAAACTGATGAGAACCATAGACTTAATTCCATGTGAATACTGTTTCTCTAATTGAACCTTAACTTCATTTCATATTTGTAAGGACCTAATGCCAGTGGAATTAAAAAAAAGCTTTGCTTCATGACTTTGAGGTTATCTGTATGCTTAAATTAGGTTTTAAAGCAAAAACTCGAGGTGTGGTATCACCAAAGTCCTTAACCGTTTAGTAAGACTTGGTTACCTCGATATTCCATCCTGTTTACAATAAAGGTCTACATATAGTTTGCCTTCTGTACCTGCACGCTGATACTTTGTGAGTCAAATACAAGGATACCAAGACCCCTCTGCACCACAGCACTCTGCAGACTCTCTCCATTTAAATAAAATCCAATGTTCTGTCCTTCCTGTCAAAGTGGAACTCATATTTTCCCACATTAGATTCCATCTGCCAAATTTTTGCACACTTACTTAATATATCTGCATCACTTTGTGTCTTTCTAACAACTTGCTTTTCCCTCCACACTCGACCCCTGCCTCCATTTTCATGTTATCAGCAAATTCGGTTCCAATATAGTTGGTCTTTCTAGAGAGATCTTTGATATAGGTTGAGGTCCAGCACTGGCCCCTATTACACGGCACTTGTTACAATTTGCCAACCTGGAAATGACCCATTGGTTCTGACTCCATTTCCTGTCAGTTAGCCAATCCTTTATTCATATGTCACTATTGCTTTTGTGCGGTATCCTTCATGTGGCTCCCTTTGAATTATTTAAACAAATAACACAAAGAAAGGTAAAGATTTCTGCTCAGGTATAAGATGGACTTTGGAATTGTTTGGGATTGCAGACCCACCCCATGTCCTTTAGCAACATTTCAGCTTCATAGAATTTCAATTCAGGAGTGTATCTCCAAATGATTAGTACAGTCCCACTCACTGGCAGGCAAGGGGAGGATGTGGAGGGGACTGGTGGGAAGGGAAAGGGGATGTGCTTGAAGAAATGTAACTAGTGTACTGGTTGGCTTGTTGTAATCATGCCTCGACTCTCCTGCTCCTCGGATACTGCATGACCTGCTGTGTTTTTCCAGCACCACATTTTTTGATTCTGATTTCCAGCATCCTCACTTGCTCCTAGTTGATTATAACCTCACTGCGAAGCCTTTTTCAAGGATGCTCACCTTGAAGAATGATTTGGAGATGCTGGTGTTGGACTGGGGTGAGAGAGAGAATGACTGAGATCCTTGTAGACGGAGGAGGAGAACATCTTCAAGGTATACAAAGTTAGAAATCACACAGCACCAGATTATAGTCCAACAGATTTATTTGGAAGCACTAGCTTTTGGAGCGTTGCTCCTTCATCAGAAGCTAGTGCTTCCAAATAAACCTGTTGGACTATAACCTGGTGCTGTGTGATTTCTAACTTTGTACACCTTGAAAATTTTCTCCTCCTCCCTCTACAAGGATCTCAGTCATTCTTTCTCTCACTGCACCTCCCAGGTTGTCTCCACTGCCCTGAAGACCGATCACCTTCCTAGATACCTCACTCCCAGCCCCATGCCCCTCCCATCTATCTCTCAGCCCCCTTCAGCCTCTCCCACATTCCTCATGAAGAGCTTACGCTTGAAATGTTGACTCTCCTGCTCCGCGGATGCTGCCTGACCTGCTGTGCTTTTCCAGCACCACACTCTTCGATTCTGATCTCCAGCATCTGCAGTCCTCACTTTCTGCTAGTTGATTATGACCTCTACCTCTGCTGTACATGCATTTGTGAGCAACATGTGGGCAGCCATTAAATGTACAGGTCATTCTATTATAACACGCATTTTGTCAATGTGAATTCGCTATAACGCGATTGATGAATTGGGGATACTGTTTCTAAGCACAAACTTTTAAAACTTGTGTTGGCTGCAACGTGATTACAGTGCCAACACTTTAAGCGCTATTTCTAAAGTGTGATTTCTTTATAACGCAGGGTTGCTCAAGAATGCAACCATTACATTATAGAGGAACTACCTGTATCAAGCAACAAGGAAGAAGTAAAAACAATGCAAATTTTAACTACCGTGAGTCAAAATGGCTGCAAATTTTCCACTTCCTGCTGCTGTGGTAAGAAAAGGCAAAAATAAAAGGAAGTATGTCCAGTGTGGGGACAGCATGATCTAATTGCAGGAAGTTGAAACATTTCACACACCAAGGTTTTAGCTAAGATAAAGCAAAACAATTTGATAAAGATGGCTGCTAGAAAGATGTCGGCCATTGCTTCTGGAAAATACAACATACAACAGGTTGGCATCATGAATTACCACCTTAAAAGTAATAAACAGCTTGTGATGGTTAGAATGATGATTGCAGAAGGACAGCATCAAGCGAATGTGAGTGTCAGATAGATATCGATGCTTTGTGCAACCTCAAACCTGTGCAAAGACACTCAAGATGATTCTTTATGACCTGCAACACATTATCAATGAGGATGAGCACCTCGCCAAGACCTTCCCCACACTTCCACTGCTTGCCTTTAAACAACCACCAAACCTCAAACAAATCATTGTTCATAGCAAGCTGCACGGCTCTCAGGACAACTCCATACAACCCTGTCATGATAGGTGCTGCGTTACGAATCAGAGTGTGGACACAGATACCACCATTACATGTGGGGACACCTCCCACCTTGTACTTGGCAAGTACTCATGTGACTCAGCAAACGTCGCCCATCTTATACGTTGCAGGCAAGGATGCCCTGAGGCATGGTACATTGGTGAAACCAAGCAGAGGCTACAGCAACGGATGAATGGGTACCGCACAACAATCAACAGACAGGAGTGTTCCCTCCTAGTCGGAGAACACTTCAGTGGTCCAGGACATTCGACCTCGGACCTTCGGGTGACCATCCTCCAAGACGGACTTCAGGACAGGCAGCAGCGAAAGGTGGCCGAGCAGAGGCTGATATTAAGTTCAGTACGCATAGGGAGGGCCTCAACCGGGACCTTGGGTTCATGTCACATTACAGGTGACCACCATTGCACTATATACACACACACACAGACACTCCTACACATACACACACACTCTCTCTCTCTCTCACACACACACACACACACTCCTATACACACACGGACACACATATACACAGACACACATACAGACACTCACACACACCCTTACAGACACACACACTCCCACACAAGCATCCTCTCAGAGACTTAGACCACTCTACACTCATGCACACACATATATACTCTCTCTCACAGACACTCAAAATCCCCTACACCAGACACGCACACACAGATAAAGACCCACATGCACACATATATTTTGTGGGGTACTTGCAGAGTTGCATTGTACTTTGCTCAAAGACTGCATGAATTCATGTAAAACTCTGAGCTCAAAAACTTCATGAATTCATGTAAAACTCTGTTTTCTCACTTTTTAGATTAGAACGAATCTAAGCATCATGGCATAGAGAGAGAGCACAGGGGGCTAACACCTTCAACATATTGTCTAGCGAACACCCATTGTTACAGCTAACCTGAGAATGCAACTTTTAAAAAAAAGGTTTTGTGATTTACATGAAAGAAGTGAAACTATCATGGTATTCAAACAGATGAAAGACTCAACAGACAATCAAAGTATTTTTCAATGTTTAATTTCAGTTACATCACACTGTAAATTTTTGCTATAAATTCTGTGCCTTAGAATTGTGCCCTCCACTATCACCTGATGAAGGAGCGGTGCTCCGAAAGCGAGTGCTTCCAATTAAACTTGTTGGACTATAACCTGGTGTTGTGTGATTTTAACTTTGTACCTGAAAATAAATCACTTAAAAGTAAGGCTAATGCTCTATTTTTAATATTGTCACCATTCGTAGCCATGCCTTCAGCTGCCTTTGCCCTAATCACTCGAAAGCCTTCCCACAGAGTCTCTAAGTCTTTTATTTCTTTAAGATGCTTCTTAAACACCTATATCTCTTTGGCCAGGTCTCTCTCCTAATGTTTCATGTCATCAGTGTTCATTTTCTTTTGATTCTCTGAAGTAGGGTTTGTGCTTGACTACATTTAAGATGTTATACCTATATCAGTTGTTATCAGAGAACTGGAAGCTTGCTTTCATTGCTCAGACTTTGAGCAGAGTTTGGGGTGTCATGTTGAGGTTTTACAGGACATTGGTGAGACCTCTTTTGGAATACTGTGTTCAATTCTGGTTGTCCTGTTATAGGAATTATACCATTAAACTGGAGAGGGTTCAGAACTAGAGGGCATAGATTAAGGGTGAGAGGGGAAAGATATAAAAGAGACCTAAGGGGCAACTTTTTTCGCACAGAGTGAGGTACGTGTATGGAATGAGCTGCCAGAGGAAGTGGTGGAGGCTGGTACAATTGCAACATTTAAAAGGCATCTGGATAGGCATATGAATAGGAAGGGTTTGGAGGGATATGGGCCGGGTCTGGCGGTGGGACTAGATTGGGTTGGGATATCTGGTCGGCATGGACGGTTGGACTAAAGGGTCTGTTTCCATCCTGTACATCTCTATGACTCTAAAAGATTTACCAGGATGTTGTCGGATATGGAGGGTTTGAGATGTAAAAATAGATTGGAAAACCTGGAACATTTTCCACTGGAGCGTAGGAAGTGACTTTTTGAGGTTTATAAAATCATGAGTGGCATTGGATAAGGTGAATGACAAAGCTCTTTTCCCTAAGATAGGAGAGTTCATAAGTCGAGGGCATATTTTTAAGGTGAGAGGAGAAAGATTTAAAAAGGACCTGAGGGGCAACTGTTTTACACAGAGTGATTTGTGTGTGAAATGAACTGCCAGGAAAAGTGGTGCAGTTACAATGTTTAAAAAACATTTGGATAAATTCATGAACAGGAAAGGTTTGGAAGGATATAGGTCAAGCACAGGCAGGTGGGACTAGTTTAGTTTGGAAAGATGGTCGGCGTGCATTATTTGGACCGCAGGGCCTGTTTCCGAGCTGTATGACTCTTACTCTGACTCTACGGTCGCTGATTACAATTAGCAGCAGGTAGAGAAAAATTCAGCAAATCAATTTTAGTAATTTTGACTCCACTGAGATCAACACACAGGCAAAGAAGAATCTATAAATGTGTGCTGCTTATAGTTCTCGCAATCTGCTTTATATCACCAACACCTGTCAGTGAGCTCTACAAATATCTGACAAAGAAACAAGCTGCACTGTTGTTGGTACTTACAGTAAGGAACCTTGCACTGGCCTTTTAAGGAGTGGCTTGCTCACCACAGTAGTGGAAACAAAGCTCTCTTTCAGGGATTTATTACCAGGGCGTTGTCTGTTACACTACGCTGCAAGAATTAGGAGCCCCTGGCTGCCTTTGTTAGAACTCGAGGCTCGGACAAAAATGAATCAAACTCACAGGAAATGCAGAGAGTGAAGACTAATTAGAAAGTGCATTGGCATTAGTAGATGTATGGAGATGTCTTCATCCACAGGGCAGAGATTTTTCTTTTTACTCCCATCCACATAAATGTCATACCAGAATTGATATGTTTTTTGCCCCCTCGATTTTTTTAAATTCCATATCATCCTGTAAAATAGGTAGTATAGCAATTTCCGACCACGCTCCTGTATATATGGAAACCAAGGCAAGGAACAATGGGATATCCCCTTGGCATTGGCGTATGGACCCCTTCCTAATGAAAGATAGTAAATTTGTAAAGTACTTCTCTCAAGAATTTAAAACTTTTTAGAAATTAATTTAAGTACGGCTAGCAACCAATCAATGATGTGGGAGACCATCAAAGCTTACGCGTGAGGTTTGATCATCTCCTACTCAGCGACCCAGAAAAAATTAAAGGGAGAACAACAGCGTCTGCTCGAAGCTCGCTTAAAAGCAGCTGAAACAGCATATGCTGATAGACCTTCTATTATCAAATTGCAAAGGATTACGGCCCTTAGGACAGCTCTAAACACTAAGCTTACCAAAACAGCTAAGAGGGAAATATTATTTGCAAAACAAAGGTCATATCAATTTGGCGACAAACCGGGTAAATACTTAGCATTTATTGCAGAGAAAAAAGGCCCCTCAAACTATTACGTCTATCAAGGAAAGTACGGGTATTTTGACTCATGATCATAAAAAGATTAATACAATCTTTAGAAAATTTTATTCTGATTTATATAAATCGCAGGATTGTGAAGACAGGACTAGGAGGATGCAATCAGTTTTTAAAAATTTGACCTTCCGGACCTAACTCCGGAACAGGTATCGGTCTTAAATGCTCCCCTAACTCCAAGAAATACCTGACGCAATCAGGCAACTTCAGAGCGGTAAGGCACCTGGCCCAGATGGCTTTCAAGCTGAATTCTATAAAGAATTTACAGAAATATTGGCTGGTCCACTTATGGACAAGTATAACTATGCATATAGTCAGGGCTGTCTCCCGCCTTCGCTGAAAGAGGCAAATATCTCTCTTATCCTTAAAAAAGGAAAGGATCCAGAAGATTGTACGTCACACAGACCAATATCCTTGCTAAATGTAGATTTTAAAATCCTTTCTAAAACGTTAGCATTGAGACTAGAAAGGGTACTGCCACATATCATAAAGGAGGATCAGACGGGGTTTATTAAGGGCCGTAGATCATCCAATAATATTAGAAGGGTTTTGAATATGATTCAAGCCTGCCATCAGGGAAAGATACCAGGAGTAGTAGTTTCATTAGACGCGGAAAAGGCATTTGACAGGGTTGAATGGTCATATTTGTTTTACACATTGGAAAGGTTTGGCGTTGGAAAGGTGTTTACCAAATGGGTCTCAGCATTATATAGTGATCCCAAAGCAGTTGTGGTTACCAATGGATTAGGTTCGGATAGCTTCAGTGTGGGTAGGGGCTGCCTTCAGGGATGTCCTCTCTCGCTATTATTATTTACGCTAATAATTGAACCACTAGCAGAAGCTATACAGGCTGATCCTAATATAACGGCCCCGAGGATTGGTACAGGTAAACATAAAATTACCCTTTATGCAGATGATGTTCTTCTATTCCTCAGTCATCCTCTGATGTCCGTACCTCGCTTAATCCAAGTTATTAATACATTTAGCGCATTCTCAGGTTATAAAATGAATTTCTCAAAATCGGAGGCTATGCCAATGGGTGGCCTTGCTATGATACCCCACTTAATGGACAGATCCCATTTTCCCTTTCGTTGGTCCCTGGAGGTATATTTAGGTATTTTTATTACCCCAGTATTTGGTCAGTTGTACAAAGCTAACTTTGTGCATTTACTGGAAAGGATAAGGCAGGATCTCCAGCAATGGGGAAACCTTCCAATTTCCTGGCTGGGTAGAATATCACTAATTAAAATGAATGTCCTGCCCCGTCTCCTATACCCTATGAGAATGCTTCCGGTGATGCTGCCGAGGCTGGCACTATGTAAATTATATGGCTGGTTGGGTTCCTTTATCTGGAATGATTGACGGCCCCTCATTAAGCTGAAGAAGCTACAGCTGCCACAGGCAAGGGGACGATTGGACTTCCCAGATTTTAGGAAATATCAGTTAAGTTCCCTATTAAGTTACATAGCTGATCGGGTCTTATCTGACCCACAATCAATCTGGCTGGATATAAAGGCTTCTCAAATAAAATGCCCACTTATTAACCTTTTATTTTCAGACAAGAGGAAAGTCATTACGGATCACTGTAAAAACCCTATAATACTAAACACAATTAAAGCTTGGAATATAATGCGGCAAAATGAGGGTAATTCACATAAAACATCCCCCTATGCGCCGATAGTGGGAGCATGGGGATTCCAACTGGGGTTTACAGATGCCACTTTTAAACTCTGAAGATCCAGGGGTATCTCATGTCTAGGGGACCTATTTAAAGATGGGGTCCTGATGTCTTTTGAACAGCTGCGTCAGAAATTCGGATTACCTAATGGAGATCTCTATCGATACTTCCAAATTCAAGATTATGTACAGAAGAAGACTACGTTATTAGATAGTCTTTATAAATCTGATAGAGAATGTAGAGTACTATGACCAATGGGAGTATCCTCCATCAGTACTATTTATCATTTACTACATAATGAAGTATCAGGAGATATGGACAATCTGCTTAAAACATGGGATCAGGAATTGGGACTAGAAATCTCTATAGAAACGTGGAATGACATTTGGGAAAATGCCAGAAGAATCACCATCTGTAACAGAGCTCAGGCTATCCAGCTGAAGATACTTCATAGGGCCCATATAGCACCGGATCGATTGGCAAAATTTAAGGCAGGAGCATCTCCAATGTATCCCAAATGTAAAATAGAGGTGGGCATTCTTGTACATTGCCTATGGACCTGTCATAAGATCCGTAGATACTGGACTAAAGTAGCAAGTACCCTGACAGAAATTTTAGGAACGGAAATTAAAGTGGACCTTGTATCTCTCCTTTTGGGCTTTTCGAACTTTCCCTCCCTGGACATGTACGGGAAGAGACTATTTTCTATTCTCTCTTTCTGTGCAAGGAAAAATATTTTGGTAAACTGGGTGGCTGAGGGCCCCCCTGGACTTTCAAATTGGCACAGACTAATTATGGAATGTATTCCCCTTGACTTCCTTACAAATATGGTGCACTGAAAGACCGAATTATTTTATAAAATATGGCAGTCCTTCTTGAATTATATGAATTCAGATATTTCGGCCATCCTAACAAGGGCTTTTATTTAATTGAGATTACGAACCTGGCTGGTCTGAGGCCCCTTGGAAGAGGAATCCCGCACGAATACGGGTTTTGTTACATTTGATGTTAACACATTCCGAGCATGTATCTCACTACCCAATTTCTATGTTATCCGTTGTTGTTTTTTTGTTTTTTTTTCTCTTTCTCTTATTTGAATAATGTAAGAGACTTAAATATACATTCTGGTTAGTTGTAGGTTAGATTAGTAGTTAGTTGAGTTTTGTTTTTTTTTCTCGGTATTTTTCTTTTGTTAAATTTTGGTTATTATATATTTAAGATTTAATTATATATCAATGTTTGTACTTGAGAGTTTTGTTTATTTTTGTAAACTTGTAAAAATGTTAAATTTCTAATAAAAATATCTATAAAAAAAAGAAAGTGCATTGGCAGTTCTGCAAATGATGCCCAATATCTGTACCTGCCAGTTAAAGCATGCGAGAATCATTCAAAATCAGGTGCCTCAGGAAGACAGAGTTTGATTTCTGAAAGTCCTTTCCAGACCTCAGAACATCCAATGAAGTAATCTTTTTTGAATTGTTGCTACTGTGGTATTGTCGGAAAGTTGCCAGCTAATTCCCACACAGCAAGATCTACTAATATTTATAGATCAATCGACATTGTACAAACAGATATTCTGGTCATTACCGCATTAGCTTGTGGGAGCTTGCTGTGCACAATTTGGTTGCTACATTTTCTACGTTACAATAGTGTCTATATTTCAAAAAGTCCTTCACTAGCTGTAAAATGCTTTTGGACGCATGGTGATTACGAATAATTAAAACCCTTCAATCTTCAGTTGATTGCAGGATAAACATGGTTTTGCATACATTGAAGGACTTCCCTGCTCTTTTCAATATAATGGTCATGGGATCTATGCACCAATTTGACAGTACCACATTCTCAGTACTGGCCCTCTGACAACACAGCATTCCCTCAGTAGACCAACATTGTAACATTCCTTCAGTACTGACCACCTTTCAGTGCAACACTCCCACAGTACTGACTCTCTGACAATGGAGTACTGACACTCAAACAGTGCCAGTACCCCTTTAGTACAGAATTTCTTTTAGGTTCTGTACCACTCCTTCAGTCCTGACCCTTAACCTTTGACAATGCACCGCTCCTTCAGTCCTGACCCTGACCCTCTGACAGTGCACCGCTCCTTCAGCCCTGACCCTGACCCTCTGACAGTGCACCGCTCCTTCAGCCTCGACCCTGACCCTCTGACAGTGCACCACTCCTTCAGTCCTGACCCTGACCCTCTGACAGTGCACCACTCCTTCAGTCCGGACCCTCTGACAGTGCACCGTTCCTTCAGTCCTGACCCTGACCCTCTGACAGTGCACCACTCCTTCAGTCCGGACCCTCTGACAGTGCACCGCTCCTTCAGTCCTGACCCTGACCCTCTGACAGTGCACCGCTCCTTCAGTCCTGACCCTGATCCTCTGCCAGTGCACCGCTCCTTCAGTCCGGACCCTCTGACAGTGCACTGCTCCTTCAGCCTTGACCCTGACCCTCAGACAGTGCACGGCTCCTTCAGTCCTGACCCTGACTCTCTGACAGTGCACCGCTCCTTCAGTCCTGACCCTGACCCTCAGACAGTGCACGGCTCCTTCAGTCCTGACCCTGACTCTCTGACAGTGCACCGCTCCTTCAGTCCTGATCCTGACTCTCTGACAGTGCACCGCTCCTTCAGCCCTGACCCTCTGACAGTGCACTGCTCCTTCAGCCTTGACCCTGACCCCCTGATAGTGCAGTACCCTGGCAGAACTGTCCTTCCATTGCCCTTGGTTTTGGCTGCTTGCTTCTTTACAATTTCCCACTCCAATTTACCTTACTTTCTATCCCTGTCAATAATACAGAGGTCAAGTCAGAGCCCCCCAGAGCAGCTGTTTCAGTTTTTTATCTGTAAATTTGTAAATCTCTATTCTTTCATCCAAGTCATTAGTAAACACAATGAAAAGCTGAGTGTCCAGAAGAGTTCACTGAGGAACATCAATGGTACTCCTTCCCCTCACCTCTAATCCCCATCTCCATATCATAAATTAATTTCCAATTCCACATATTTCTAATCTTACTAATCTCTCGTGCAAAAGTTTTTCTAATGCCTTCAGGCAGTCCATGTCAACAAGAGTTTTACCACCATAGACAACAAATATAGATGACACCTTTAGAACCTCCCTTCATACTTTATTACTCACTTCCATAAAAAAAAGCTTAATTGTTTAGGCACAAACTACTTTTCACAAATTCATGGTGATTGATTATACCTGTGTTCTGCCCTATCCCTGATGATGGATTCCTGTAATTTTTCACATTGATATAAACTCTAGTTACCTGGTTTCTCCGTTCTTCCTTTCTACTGCTTGGGAACTGGTGGAGCCTGGTCAGACCATGTGGAAGCCCTTATGGAAAGACAGTAATGTCTATCTTTTTAGCTTTATTTCTTATTTTCCTAACCTATACTATATATATCTGTAGTGTATTGTATTATATAGTGTAATTTGTTTTTTTATTTTCTCTATCTTCTGTACCTAAGATTCATACCGAGGTATTTTGTTCCTAAGGTGGTGTCATGTGTTGGCGACATTGTACACTTTTCACTGTACTCCTGTTCTTTTCTAACTTGAGTACATGTGACAATAAACGTAATTCTAATTCGAATCTAACTAAAAAATTACATTTGCAATTTTTCCAACCCTAAGGAACAATTCCCAAGTCCAGAGTGCTTTAGAACAGTAAGACTAAAGTATCTGAGAGTTCATTACCTGACTGTTATATCTGGCATGGAAACTACCAGCTCCTGAAACCTTATCTGTCTTCAGTCCCATTATTTTCTCCTTTGTCATTTATTAAACTTAATAAGTTCCATTATCATATTTTTAAGCTTGTAAATTTGTTTTCATGGGATGTGAACATTGCTGCCAACACCAGGACTTGTTGCCCATTCTGAATTGCCTTTGAACGGCGTGACTTGCTGAGCCATTTCAGAAGGTAATTAAGAGTTGCCTGCATTGCCCTGATGTCATGCAGAGGCCAGGCCAGGTTAGGAAGGCATAGTCCCTTCCTTACAGAATTTCAGTGAACCTGATGGATTTTTGTTACAATTGATGAAAGTTTCATGGTCACCCATCACTGAGGATACCTTTATATTTATTCATTAAATTTAAATTCCACCAGATGATTTAGTCAGATTTAAAATGATATTCCTAGAATATTAGTCTGAAATCCTACTCCAGAGACCACTACACCACTGTCTCCCCTTCCTTTTATTCACTTGTGGGACGTGGGTGTTGCAGCATTTATTTCCTGTTCCAAGACAAGTAATAGTTATTAATAGTACTCCTTTATACTATAAGCACTATATATAGATGGAGCAAAAATAAGTCACCTGGCCCTCCAAACAGCAAATTATAATATTCAAAATACTAATGTAGAATTAATTTATTTTACCGTGAAATACTGAATCGTAACTTCAAATCCAAAAACAGAAAATGCTGGAAAAGCTCAGTTGATATGGCAGCATCTGTGGAGAGAACTCATAGGTAACATTTCGACCTTCCCTTAATTTCTGTTTTTGTTTCTGATTTACAGCATCCGCGGTTCTTTTGGTTCATCTCAACTTCAAAAGGCTGTATAATGCACTTGAAAATTTCAAGTATCAAAATATCCATGATCCCAGACCTCATCAGATATCATTAAAGCTTATGTTTTGTAAATCTCTAAAGCTGATTTTACAAAATAGCACTTTATGTACTTTCATATTTTTCCCGAAAGTAAAAGGCTTGTGACTCAGTGTCTGCTCTGCATAGCAGGTAAAAGAGAATGACTCACTTCCATCTGCATGGCCTGTGTCTATTCTGAGTATTATGGGCCGAAAAAATGTTGCAGTGACTTGAAGTTTTTCTCAGATTTCTAAGGGTTTGTGCTGAACTATTTAGACAATATTTAACTTTTATCTATGTCATTGTGTTTTCTAAAGTGAAATTTATGGTTTTCAAACAACAGGTTCTGTTGCAAAACTGTTTAGTTTTGTTGCTGGAGAATTGGGTGTGGTGCAGACAGCTGTTACTTGGTGAATCATAAATTGAATTCAATATCTTCAGGGCTCCTTATACAACGGAGAGAGAGTGGAATGGTAAATAGTTCAGGAAATATTTAGTCTGGAAAATGTTTGCGTAGTTTTCCCGTTGAATGCCTGTTACCAGGAATGCCTGTTACGTCCATCACTATCCAAGTTCCCAGGAATATTTCTGGACTGGATAAGGTTGGAACATCTACTAATGGACGAATCCTTGGATGTTTCATCTTATTTTTATCATTCATGAAATATTGATATTGCTGGCTGGGCAGCATTTATTGGTAATCTCTAATTGCCCTTAACATTGTAATTAACTGCCTTCTTGAACTTTTACAGAATTTAGCATACAGGGATTACCCACAATACCTTATAGAGGGAGTTCCAGGATATTAGTGAGACTTGAAGGAATGGCCATATAGGGGTGGAATCATATTGAAGTGCTGGTCAGAGAAAGTGAGAGACCTGCTCTGCCACCTTACAAGGAGGCCCACTGAGCCACACAGCAATCAGGCAGGGCTACTGTTGGGCCAAGATGCCAGGAACAGTTGTCTTGCTCAGCAAACGTTGCCAGTCAGTGTGAGGTTAGTGGCTCCCAAGCTCAATGGCCAACCAGGGTAGGGTGTAGCTGATATAACCGCTGCTGGAGTCTCAGGATCACAACATGTAGGTGCGTATGTGTCTGTGTGTGCGTGTGCGCCTATATGAATGTACGTGTGTACGTGTGTGACTGTGTGAGTGCGCGTGTGGCTCTGACTCGCTTTGTGTGTGTGTGAGAGAGTGTGTGTGTTTGAGTGTCTGTGTGTGAGTGAGTGTGTGTTTGTGTGACTGTGTGTGACTGTGTGTGTCTGTGTGTGTGTGGTGAGGACTGTGAGAAGATGGGAAAGAATGGTCAGCAAGAAGAGCAAGGTGTTTGCTCTCATCAAGCTCCCACTTCTTGCTGCTCAGTCCCTCGATGACGCTTTGAGTGCTTTGATTGAAGGCCACTGCCCTGCCACTCTCACAAAGGGACAAAGTACCCACTGGTATGGCACCAGGTCCTTCAGTGGATGGGTTAAGCCCAGTGGTGGCTTGATAAAGCCTTTAAGTGGTCATTAACTAACTACTCAATTGGAGGTGAGGCAGGAGGGTTGGCCATAGGACTTCACACACACAACATGATTCTGGAGAATGTTGAAAGGCAGTGGGGTATGGAATCAAAACCATCCCTGCCCTTCCTGCTGCCAAGCTTACTTCACTTGGTATCAAAAGATTCTGACCACAGTCCAGGTCAGGAGGTTGTGTGGCTTGGAGGGGAACTTGCAGCTGGTTATGATCCTAACATCTGCTTCCCTGGTGGTAGAAGTTGAGAGTTTGGACAGTGAAGTTGAAGGAACCTCGCTGAGTTGATCATATCAGATGCTGATCAATGGACCTGAAAATATTGTATTTGTCATTTAAATCTCGGCTCTCCTGGATTTGAGATAGTAATCTGGCCGAAAGTGAGGTGTGTTTGGAAACTGAGGAATTGGTATGTGTGGAACTTCACAATGCATGTTGTCCCAAACTTAAACCATTATCAGCATCTCAAACCATTCTCAATAAAGGGCTTTCCATAGAACATTGACACAGTAGAACAGGAGGAGGCCATTCAGTACATCATCTTGGTGCTGTCTCCCATAACCCAAACATATCCTTCCATTAGATTCCTCTACTTCAATATTTCTCCCACTCTTTTTTTGATATTTCTTCATTTTTGCCTCCATAGCCAAATATAGTGAAGGATTCCCCCTTCCATTTCTCCAGGTGGAAATTCTCAGTTTCCATTCTCTAATTTCTTAGTTCATTAATGGATAATAATCTTTCAATGTTTACCTGCAGTAAGGCCCAGGTTACTCTCCCCTTTAATGGTAGCTCCCTCTCTCAGTCCAACTCTTACTCTCCCCTTTATTGACTGCCCTACTCCTGGGAACATCTCACTGCTGTGGCTTCCAGTCCTGGCTAAAAGGCTAGCGCTCACACCCACCCAATCTTCCCTCTCTACTCGAACACCAATCATCTGATTGCCAGTATCCCATTCCCTCTCTCTCCCAATCTCTCTCTTATGGAATGACAGTGGGTATGATAAAGCAATAGAGGAAGGCCATTTGGCCTTACATAATTGTGCTGGCCCATTGGTACAACAATCCAACTAATCCCACTCCCTGACAATGTCCCTGTAACTCTGTAAATGTTTCACTTTAAGTATTTATCCATTATGGTTTGAAAGGAGAGAGTAATGGGAGAAGGCTCAGAGCATTTCGTGCCAAAAAGAATCCAAGTTTATAACAAATATGTGCCGACTCTTTTGTGTTAGCAAGATCTAACATTGTAATGATTGTAACGAGGTCAACCAGGTGGACCTCATAGCAAGACCTGCACAGTGCCATTTGTATGACGGGCAAAAGTAGAGGCAAAAATCAGGAGCTGGACAGGAATCATCAAACCAGTCCAGGTTGCAGAATGGGCAGCACTGGTGGTACCGATAATGAAACTTGATGGGTTGGTTCATCTTTGTGGGGATTTTAAACGAACAGTAAACGGCTTTTCACAGCTGGATAAGTACCCTGTCCCTCGCATAGAGGATTTATACACAAAGCTGGCAGAGGGCTGTCCTTCACGAAGCTGTAATTGACTTTAGATAATGATTCCCAGAGTTATGCTACAATTAATAACCATAGGGTTTGTACCAAAATACAAGGCTGCTATTAGGTGTACCATCAGCCTGTGCAATTTTTCAGTGGATGATGGAGAACATTTTATAAGTTCTACCCCAGGTCAGCATTTATCTGCATATAGTTGTCAAGTCATAGAGTCAGGTAGGAGAAAGTGAGAGCAGAGTCAAAAAGTGTAGTGCTGGAAAAGCACAGCCAGTCAGGCAGCATCCAAGGCGCAGGAGAGTTGATGCTTCGAGCTCTTCCTAATGAAGGACTTATACTCGAAACGTCAATTCACCTGCTCCTCAGATACTGCCTGACCGGCTGTGCTTTTCCAGCACCACACAGTTTGAGTCATAGAATCATACAGACCCTTCAGTCCAACCAGTCCATGCCAAACATAATTCTAGATTAGAGTGGTGCTGGAAAAGCACAGTAGTTCGGCAGCATCCGAGGAGCAGGAAAATTGATGTTTCGGGCAAAAGCCCTTCATCAGGAATAGAGGCAGAGTGCGTGCAGGGTGGAGAGATAAATGAGAGGAGGGTGGGGGTGGGGAGAAAGTAGCAAAGAGTACAATGCGTGAATGGGGGTGGGGATGAAGGTGATAGGTCAGAGAGGAGGGTGAAGTGGATAGGTGGAAAGGAAGATAGGCAGGTAGGACAGGTCATGGGGACGGTGCTGAGCTGGAAAGTTGAAACTGGGGTGAGGTGGGGTAAGGGGAAAGGAGGAAACTGGTGAAGTCCACTTTGAATCCGTGCAGAGCGCTTTAGGGAACATCTCCGGGACACCCACACCAATTAACCCACCGCCCTGTGGCCCAACATTTCAACTCCCCCTCCCACTCTGCCGAGGACATGCAGGTCCTGGGCCTCCTTCACCACCATTCCCTCACCACCCGACACCTGGAGGAAGAATGCCTCATCTTCCACCTCGGAACACTTCAACCCCAGGGCATCAATGTGGACTTCACCAGTTTCCTCATTTCCCCTTCCCCCACCTCACCCTAATTCCTAACTGTCCCCATGACTTGTCCTACCTGCCTATCTTCCTTTCCACCTATCCACTCCACCCTCCTCTCTGACCTATCACCTTTATCCCCACCCCCATTCACCTATTGTACTCTATGCTACTTTCTCCCTACCCCCATCCTCCTCTTATTTATCTCTCCACCCTGCAGGCATTCTGCCTCTATTCCTGATGAAGGGCTTTTGCCCGAAACGTCGATTTTCCTGCTCCTCAGATACTGCGTGAACTGCTGTGCTTTTCCAGCATCACTTTAATCTAGAATCTGGTTTCCAGCATCTGCAGTCCTTGTTTTTACCATGCCAAACATAATCCCACTAAATTAGTCCCATCTGCCTGTGCTTGGCCCATATCCCTCCAAACATTTCTTCTTCATGTACTTATCCAAATGTCTTTTAAATGTTGTAACTGTACCCACATCCACCACTCCCTCTGGAAGTTATTCCACACATGAACCACTCTGAGTAAAAACGTTGCTTGTCATGTCCTTCTTAAATCTTTCTCTTCTCACCTCTCACTGCTCCCTAGTCTTGAAATTCCCCACTCTAGGGAAAAGACACTTGCCATTTATCTTATCCATGACCCCCTTAATTTTATAAACATCCAAAAGGTCACCTTCAACCTTCTACATGACATGCTAATAACAGGGAAGACCACTAAGGAGCACTTAGAGAACTTGGACAGAACCCTTAGATAGTCTTTCCAGGTGGTAGTACACCTTACAAGGGAAAATGTGTGTTCCAGGCACCGCAAGTGACCAATCTGGGCTACAGAGTCAAAACTACTGGGTTACACCAGTTGGAAAATAAAATCATGGGCAATCAAAGGTGCCCCAGCTCCAACATTTGACATGGAGCTTAGGTCTTTTCTTGGGCTGGTGAACTGCTTTGGAAAGTTTATTTAGATTAGATTACATTACAGTGTGGAACCAGGCCCTTCAGCCCAACAAGTCCACACCGACCTGCCGAAGCATAACCCACCCATACCTCGACATTTACCCCTTACCTAACACTACGGGCAATTTAGCATGGCCAATTCACCTGACCTGCACATCTTTGGACTGTGGGAGGAAACCGGAGCACCCGGAGGAAACCCATGCAGACACGGGGAGAACGTGCAAACTCCACACAGTCAGTCGCCTGAGGCGGGAATTGAACCCGGGTCTCTGGCGCTGTGAGGCAGCAATGCTAACCACTGTGCCACTGTGCCGCTCATAAGCTGGCCTCCATCCAACTCTTAAAATGGGTCAGCCTTGGAAATGGTCGTGTAGCCAAGCCATAGCTTTCAGGGAAGTGAATAAACAGCTATCATTCTCTAAGGTGTTGGCACACAATGATCCCAAGCGAGATCTGGTATTGATATGCAAACTCTCTCATAAGGCATTGGGGTTTTGTTAGCACATCGGTGGCCTAATGGAGAGAAACACCCAATAGTGTATGCATCCAGGATTTTGGCTATTGCAGAGTGTAAATATACTCAGATTGAGAGGGAAGGCAGTCATATTTCAGTCAGGATGTTCATGAATACCTTTATAGACATACATTTGTAATAATAATTGACCACAAATCTCTGCTAGGTTCACTTAAAGAGGACAAGGCAGTGCTGCTCATAGCTCCAGACTGAATTCAGCGGTGGGCCCTAATACTAAGTGCATATAATTACAAGTGGGAATACTGTCCTGGAGGCCAATGGCAAATGCGGATGCAGTGAGCCGCCTCTTGTTGGCAGATCCACAACCGGGAGTACTGTCATTGGACTCAGAGCGGGAGGGAAGTGATGATTGTAATGAGGTCAGCCAGATGGACTCATAGAATATGAGTTCCCTAATTGGGGCTGTTAATCTGCATCATCAGGGAGCCCTGGCTGACAGATACAAACAGGAGTGTCAGAGGTATGTTCACTCTGATAGTTGGATCTGAGGGAGCTGGAACAGTACAGATTTTCCACATGTAAATAAAGGGTGATTTGGTGTTGGAATACCGGCTGCTGTGGAGTTATTTCAACCATCAGCACTCAGCCTTCAGACAGGTTCAGCTGTCAGAGTTCCTCAATAACCGCCATCTTCAAAACAGCCTTATTGCCTTTATCCTAGAAGGTTAGAACTGTGCGTCCTCTCTCTGAAAGAGTTCTCAGTTTAGTTTCATCTTTGTCCTTGCAGACCTTCAAACACTTACTTTAAAAACTTAGTAAATTTGACTTCTCCGGGGATTCTGCTGAAACAATACATGCCTCAACAACTCTCTGTATAAAACCAATCATCTGAACCACACCTTCCTTCTATTAATTGGTAATAAACACAAAAACAATCTTCCACCCAGTTACTGACTCATCAACCTGTGAAAATAATGTCTTCAATATTTATCTTACTGATGGTGCTGTCATGCAGATCCTTCTTTATTCTAAAGAAAACTGCCTGCTTGTCTTGACATTGAATTTAATTAAAGCTTCTCATTCCTGGTATTGAAGTTGTAAAGTCCAATCCAAAATACTCAACCTCTCCTCATAAGACAGTCCATCTATGCGCATGATCAGCCCAGTATATCTTTCCTTAGATATTGGGCCTAAAACTGTTCCACTGTATTCCAGCTGTGGTCTGACTAGCGACTTTATAGATTTAGCAAAACCTCCCTATTCTTACACTCCAATTCCTTTAAATTCCATTTGCTTTCCCTACTGCCTGTTAAACCTGGATACTAGCTTTCTGGGATTGGTGGACAAAGGACTCCAAAATCCTTCTGTTCCGGAGCTTTCTGCAGTTTCCTCCATTTAAATTCAAAATTCTAAACGATGGACTGAGAGTAGTGTGGATCTTGCAGCTGCTCCTGAAATTCAGGTTTATTTCTAGATTTCTTACAATTATTACATTGTAGTAGTATAAGCCATAGAGAGTGGTTTATGTGTGGAATGTGTGCAAACTCTACACAGTCAGTCACCTGAGGCTGGAATTGAACCTGGGACCCTGGTGCTATGAGGCAGTAGTGCTAACCACTGAGCAACTGTGCCGCCCCTGGGGTACAAAGACAACTTTTAAAAGACATTTGGATGGAGACATGAATAGGAAAGGTTTGAAGGGATATGGGCCAGGAGCAGGCTGTTTGGCTTAGTTTAGTTTGGGATTATGTTCAGCATGGACTAGTTGGACTGAAGGACCTGTTTCAATGCTGTACAAGTCTAAATAACTGCCTTTTCAATGTCAGACTTCCATCTCGTAAGTTGATGATCTGTGTTGATGGTGGTTTGTGATGTCCCACCAATAAACATCCTGAATCAATATCACAAACAGATTACATGGTCATTATCCTGAAGGTGTGTGGAAAATGCTGGATAAATCCAAAATGGGCAAGGCATTCTCCCATGCCATGCTGGTCAGTGTGTCGCAGACTGGTGCCTTATCAGATGTTTTCTTGTCACCAATAGCATCAAGAAGGCTGTGTAATGGCTCCAGTTCTGCTTTCCTTCTGCTTATCCGCCATATTCTTGTACATAATTGAAAGGAAAGTATAGATTTAGAAATTAGGAACCAGCTATATATGGAAGGGTGACACATTGTCATAGGTATGAAAAGAGGTTGAGATGTTCTTAACACAAAACTGAGATTTGTTTAAAATCATAATAGGAAAAGGACCACTATAATATATATACAAAGAGGAAAGGCATTTAACCTCTTAGAGAAATGATTACTGTAAGCTGGCAGAGTGAAAACCTGTTCAAAATCACAAAGCTAACATGACTACTGTGATGTACATAGAGCAGAAAATCATCTAACTTTGTAAAGAAATAATTACTATTTGCAGATGGAGTGAAAAACTGTTTTAAAACACAAAGTGATCACTATGGAATGTGTAATGCGGAGGAATTGATTAGCCTTACAACGAACGCAATCTCTGTCGAATGCGTCAACGAGAGACATGTCTAGTTTTGCAAAGGATTACAAAGTACTATAACATGTGGACACCTAAGTGACTGTCATGACTGTATAAACATATAAAACAAACTATGATCAGGGAGACAGTCTCATCATAAACTGAATCCTTGTTTAACAAAAATGGTTGTCTTGTTCGGACATTTAATTATTTGTTTCTAATGTCACTTGAACGCTACAACACACTGAAAATCTCAACACATGGGTACGCATTCAGCTGAGGAAAGACAGAAACCTGTTCAGTCTGGAAAGGCTGCAGGCTCACAGGAAGGTCATAGAACATGAGCGGAAGAGTGAACTCCCATTTGCTGATGAGTGTTTTCTCAGAGAACACAGAGGAGTTCAGCTGTTGTTCACTCAGGATACTTCAGCCTTACAGTAAGTTTGTAATAGACAAAGATTCTGTACTGCTAGCCACAGGCACCAAGATCTCTTGGCTACTCTCAGCAATGGGGTAAAAACAATGACTGCAGATGCTGGAAACCAGATTCTGGATCAGTGGTGCTGGAAGAGCACAGCAATTCAGGCAGCATCCGAGGACAGGCAAAATCGACGTTTCGGGCAAAAGCCCTTGCAGCAATGCACACCCTCACCACATTCAGCTCAGACGTTCTGCTGGACTGAAATTACCCTCTCTGTGATGATGCCACCACTTTAAAAAGGCCATTTTGTCCTGGGTTTGTTTTTGAAGAGAAGTTGTAAAGGCAGATGTGCCAAAATGGCTATGGGAGATGGTCTAAGTCAATAAATTTAAGGTGCCTTTAGGTATTTTTTAAAACAGATGTAACAATGGAAGAGTAGGGGCCACTTCTCCCAGATCAGAGTTTCTAGTTTTATTTCAGCTGTAGCCGTGAAAAGTTGTTTGGGTCCCAGAAGGGTTGCAAGCTTCAGTAAGTGATGCCTAACTGCAGCTTGTTCTGACATCTCTCTTGATGTCTTTTCCTTCTGGATTGGGAAACTGCATGTAAACATTTGTATCTGAATTTACCTTTTTGCCAAGGGGTGTGTTTATGAGGTGTTACTATATTGGAACAGTTAATTAGTGATAAGTACTGTATCTATTATTCAGTTAAGTTTTCCATTAGTAAGTTATTCTAAATTCCTCTTTCCTTTGTTTATATTTTAACTATAGTGTTTAAATAAATTGCGTTTTGCTTAATGTCATGTGGTTTAACCAGTTGCATCACATCTGGAACACTCACTTCACATCGACCTCTAAAATAAGAAAATGTTAGAGTCGAGGCTACCTTCTTAAAATATTTTGAGGCGGTCTGGCCTGGTCCATTACATCTCCAACAAAACCATGTGGATGATGAAAATGTCAATTGTCTGGAAACAGCTAATTTAGTGTTTGGCAGATCATCTCCAAGCTCTGGAAAGAACATGGAGTTTGTCTCAGAGCAATTGTCAAACATCCCCTAGCTACTGGGTTCTCATATCACTGATCTTTCAGCATCATGTAAAATAACAAGATGCAACGGTTCAAGAAGGCAGCTCACCTTCTCAAGGGCAACTAGAATGGGCAATAAAAAATGCTGTCCAGCAGCAATGTCTGCATTCCACGAGTGAATTTTTAAATGTCCCAAACTCAGATTGGAAAACAATCTGAAAGTTACATTCAGAGATTGCAAGTTAGACCCCAATACACAGGGGGAAGAAACAATCTTGGAGATTTCAAACGGAGATGGACAAATCTTCTTAGACAAGACCTTCTTAACTCATGACCACAATCATCTAGAAAGTAAAGGTGAACAGGTAGACAGGGACACCACCACCTGAGAGTTCCCCTTCAAGCCACTCACCATCCCGACATGGTAAGAAATCATCATTCCTTCATTGTTGTTGGGTCAAAATTCTGGAACTCCCTCCCTAATAGCACTGTGATTAATCTACACATTGACTTCAGCAGTTCAAGAAATCAGCTCACCACAACCTTCTCAAGGACAACTAGGGATGGAGGATAAATGCTGGCACAGCCAGCATCTCTCTTATCCCATAAACAAATGAGAAAAATACTCTATGGTTAAGCAACTTCAACATTTGAGAAAAATAATGTTTGGTCTCTATGAGTCAAATGATCAGGTAGGTAGCTCATGTGTGAACATTACAGCTGCAGAAAGACACCAGCCACTAATAACATCCTCTCTCTCACTTTGCCAAAAAGGAACAAACTAAGAAAAAAATTGGAAGACAACTTGTTACAGCCAAATATGTTTTCCTTTCAGTAAAAAAAATGCGGCACAGTCGCTCAGTGGTTAGCACTGCTACCTCACAGCGCCAGGGTCCCAGGTTCAATTCTAGCCTCGGGTGACTGACTGTGTGGAGTTTGCACATTCTCCCCGTGTCTCCGTGGGTTTCCTCCGGGTGCTCCGGTTTCCTCCCACAGTCCAAAGATGTTCAGTTTAGGTGAATTAGCCATGCTAAATTGCCCATAGTGTTAGGTGGATTAGTCAAAGGGAAATGGGTCTGGGTGGGTTACTCTTCAGAGGGTCGGTGTGGACTTCTTGGGCTGAAGGGCCTGTTTCCACACTGTAGGGAATCTAATCTATCTAATCTACTTTCACTCATCATTTTTGCATAAGCTACTGCTGCTACCCAGTAACTGAGAGAATGAACAATTACTGTGTCGTTCAGCCTGTGTCTGCAGTAAAGAACTGACAGGATTTGGAAACAAGGAGATCAGAGATCAGAATGACATGCAAGAAGCAAAAGCTCAACTCACCCAATCCTGTGGACTGATGCTATTGAACTACATTCCCCTAATATTTTGTTCTCCACCCATTACATCTATGGTTTTTGTTTGTCTCTGTCTGTCTGTTTGTTCTAGTCCAGGTTATCGTCCAACAGGTTTATTTGAAATCACAAGCTTTCAGAGTGCTGCCCCTTTGTCAGTTGAATTGAAGAAGAGCATACAGACACAGAATTTAGAGGCAGAGAGATCAATGGGCAGAGATCAAAAGATCATATAAATGGTGTCAGAGGAGTGTCAATAGGCTGAATGATGATCAAAAGTCTGCAGATGATCCAAAGTGTCTGACGGTGTATGTAAAGGGTCAACTGCTGAATAGTAAGTGAAGAGATGACCTATAATCCAATTAATTAAGGTAGAGAGATAACCCTGTGTGAGAACCTCTCTGGCTATGTCAAAGGCATCTTGAAACCCATTGTACAGAGGATCTCCAGTTTCTGTCGTGACACTCCAGATTTCTTACAGAAACTCAGCACCTATGGACCAGTCAAAACAGGAACATTCCCTGTCACAATGGATGCTTCAGCACTGTATACCAGCATCCCCCACAACAACAGCATCACTGCAAAAGCCTCAGAATTCAACACCAACTGCCAATTTCCAGGCACCATGCAACAACTCATCCACTTCATCCTCAACCAAAACGTTGTCATTTTCGACAACCAGTTCTTCATCCAGACACATGGAACAGTCATGGGAACCAAACTTTCACCCCAATATGACAATGTCTTTCAAATTCGAGCAAGACTTCTTCGCTGCACAGGACCTCCAAACAATGCTATACGCCAGATATATCAATTACATTTTTTTCCTCTAGACTCATGACAAAGAATCACTGAAATGATGACACAATGATATCAACAAGTTTCTTCCCATGATCAGAATCAGTCTCATTCTTGGACACAAATATCTCCATTGAGAATGGACACCTCAGTACCTCACTCTACAGCAAGCCCATGAATAACCTCTCAATGCTGCGCTTCTCCAGCTTCCACTCCAAACATGTTAAAGAAGCCATCCCCTACAGATAAGCTCTGCTTATACACAGGATCTGCTTAGACAAGGAAGAATATGATGGACATAGAAAGATACTGAAATGCCCTCCTAAGAACGGGATATGATGCTCAACTGATCGATCACCAGATCTGACGTGACGCAGCGAAAATCTGCAACAACCTTCTCAGAAGACAGACACAGGACACGACTGATAGAGTACCCTTCATCATGCATTACTTCCCCGGAGCAGAGAAACTACTCCAGGGTCTTCATAGTCTTCAACATGTCATAGATATAGACAAACACCTTGCCAAGGTCTTCCCTATGCCTCCACTTCTCACCTTCAAATAACCGCCAAACCTTACACAGACCATTGTCCGCAGCAAACTATCCAGCCTTGAGGACAACATTGACCACAAGACCAGACAACTCTGCCATGGCAACCTCTGCAAGCCATGCCAGATCATCGACACGGACACTACCATCACACGTGGGAACACCACCCACCGCATACATGGCAGATACTCATGTGACTCAGCCAAAATTGTCTTCCTCATACACTGCAGGCAAAGATGCCCTGAGGCAAGGATATTGGCGAGACCATGCAGACACTATGGCAACAGATGAATGGACATCGCACAACAATCTCCAAACAGGAATATTCCCTCCCAGTAGGGGATCATTTCAGCCGTCAAGGACATTCAGCCTCTGATCTTCAGGTAAGTGCCTTCCAAGGCAGCCTTTGAGATCCACAACAACAACGCAGAATCACCCAGCAGAAACTGATAGCCATGTTCTATATCCATGAAGATAGTCTCAACTGTAATCTTGGGTTCAATACGCGCTAAATAGAATCCCACCACACTGTTCTGAATCTGTAAAATCTTTCTTACTGTCCTGTTTTGACACCATCACCTTGATAAATTGTTATGATCTCTTGACCTTAACTGGTTTGTACACTTTTGGATTAGACCCTTGACATGCGAGTCTTATACCGAGGAACCACAATTATTCGAAGGACACTGGTGGGGAGGATTTTAGTTGGTTAATCAAATGTCAGATAACACAGTTTAGCCAATCATCGGGACCTTGCGATCTTGTTCGGATAATCCAAAATTCGGATTATCAAACGCCGGATAATCGAGGTTCCTCTGTGCCTATCATGTTATTCCAGTCTTATGATTTGTCTCCAGCACCACCTTAATCTAAAATTTTTTGTAATTCTCTCTTTGCCTCAATTAATTGGAGTATGGTCATCCCTTCACTTACTATTCAGCCGTTGACACTTTACTCACACCATCTGTCATTTTTGATCACCTGCAGAGGTTATTATTCAGCCTATTGACATTTCACTCAAACCATTTATATGATCTTTGGATCTCACTGCTCATGGATCTCTTTGCCTCTAAATTCTGTGCCAGTATGCTTTCTTTCACCACCTGACAAAGGAGCAGTGCTCCAAAAGCTTATGATTTAAAATAAAACTGTTGCACTACAACCTGGTGTTGTGTGACTTCTGACCTTGTCGACCCTAGTCCAACATGAGCACCTCCACATCATGTCTGTCTGTTTATGTGTGAAGGGGTTTGAGAAGAGGTAGAGTTAAGTCAGAGAGTTACAAGTTGGTAACACATATTTTGTCTATCTGTGGTTAGAACTGATTTATTTGCACTGTTCAGTAATTTCTTGTTAAATACAGAAATCTGGCTGGTATGTTTCATTAACGTGAGTCATTAGGGAAGTAAATTGGGGATTCTGAGTAATTTGATGAAATCATTAACCTTTGTGATGGCCCCAGGAGCAGTGGAGCTCGAATATCAGTGCACTTTCCCAAGTAGATTTCAACAGTATAACATTCGCAATCAGATACACAAATCAACATTCAGTTTAACACCACATGTGAGATAACACTATGGTGAACAATTGGTCTCCTTGCTGTGAACACTTGCATTAAAATATAGTTTGTGGGAAGGTCATTACCTTTCATTTAGATGCTTTGCTTATGACTACACTTCAAACAAAGTTCATTGGCTGTAAAATGTATTGTGACATTTGGCTGTTGTGAAAGGTGGAGAAAATGAGGACTGCAGATCAGTGTCTAAGAGTGTAGTGCTTGAAAAGCACAGCCGGTCAGGCAGCATCTGAGGAGCAGGAGAATTGACATTTCGGGCATAAGTCCTTCATCAGGAATGAGGTTTGTAGTTCAAAGAGGTAGAGAGATAATGGGAGGGGGGGAGTGGGGGGGGGGGGGGGGGGGCGGGTGGTGGCTACAGGGAAGGTAGCTGGGAATGCGATAGGTAGATGAAGTTGAGGGTGAAGGTGATAGGCCAGAGAGCAGCTTGGAGCAGACAGGTGGGAAGGAAGACAGTTAAAGGAGGCAGTGCTGAGTTGGAAGGTTGGATCTGGGATAAGGTGGGGGGAAGGCAAAATAAGGAAACCGGTGAAACCCACATTGATCCCCTGTAGTTGGAGGGTCCCAAGGCGGAAGATGAGGTGCTCTTCCTCCAGGTGTTGGGTGGTTAAGGTTTGGCGATGGAGGAAGCCTAGGACCTACATGTCCTTGACGGAGGGGGAGGGGGAGTTAAAGTGTTCAGCCACGGGGTGGTGGGGTTGTTTGGTGCATGTGTCCCAGCGATGTTCTCTGAAACGTTCTGCAAGTTGGCAGCCTGGCTCCCTGATGTAGAGAAGACCACATCGGGAGCAATGGATACAGTACATGATGTGTGTGGAAGTACAGGTAAATCTCTGTCGAATGTGGAAGGCTCCTTTGGGGCCTTGGATGGAGGTGAGGACGGAGGTGTGGGCGCAGGTTTTGCACTTCTTGCGGTGGCAGGGGAAGGTTCCAGGAGGGGAGGGTGACTTGGTAGGATGCGTGGACCTAACAAGGGAGTCACAGAGAGAATGGTCTTTCCAGAATGTGAATAGGGGTGGGGAGGGAAATATATCCCTGGTGGTGGGGTCTGTTTGTAAGTGGCAGAAATGGCAGAGGATAATGCGGTTTATTTGAAGGTTGATGGTGTGGACGGTGAGGACCAGGGTGCTATGTAAATGAACATCTTTCTGGAGAATTCCAAAGATTCACAATGCTTTGAGGATAGAAAGTTCCCCTCACCTCAATCATAAATGGTGGACTCTTAATCTGAGACCGTGATCCCTATAAAATCTGCTAAGAATTTAAAATTTTCCTAAATGAGAGTTTCTGTGCCAATTCTAGTCAATCTCTCCTGATAGGATAGTGCTGTTCACTCAATAATCAAACTTGTGAACCATTGCTTGTTCCACACTAATGCAAGTATATCCCTCTATTGGTAAAAGGGGCCAAAACAGAGTGCTCCAGGTATGGCCTCACTAAGCTCCTATATAATTGCGGTACTGACTTACTTCTACAGCACTTGCCACAATCTCAGGATGTCTGACAGAGCTTTGAGATACTTGAGAAGGGGTAAAAAAAATCTAAATAAAATGTTCAGGATGAGAAAAGCGTTTAATAATGAAAGGCTATATACACCATTCAGTGAATCAGCACCAAGCGGCTCAGCAAAGGATTAGAATGAGAAGTGATAATGGAATACTTGGACGCACAGGTCTTAGATCTGAAATCCATTACTGCAGGGAATTACAGACGGTAAGCGAATTACAACACTGAGCAAAGAATCAAAAACAAGAAAGGACTTGCATTTCTATAGCACCTTTCATAACCTCAGGGCTTCTCAAAGCCATCCATAGACACTGAAATACTTGTGGAGTGTAGTCATTGTTGCAACATAAACCCCAAAAGGGCCAATTCCAGCTACAAAAATGGAGAATGCAGAATACATTCCCAACTTTCAGAAGGAAAGCAGACCAACAATTAAAAAAGATCAGTTTAAAAAGATGTGCAAAAGTTTTTGTCAAGGTCATTTCAGGGAGAGAAAGAAAAGGAGAAAGAGAGACAGCAAGGAAGAAATACAATCAGAGCCAGGGAGCAAGAGAGACAGAATAAAAGAGAGTGCAGTGGCGATGGATTAATTAGCTCATTTCTGCTATAATATTATTTGATCTTAGATCCAAGTAATTACTTGGTATTACAATCTCCACTGCATCCCCGGGGCAACACTGTGACCAATTACAATCAACTTGCTTGATTTGAATTCAATCAGTTCACTAGGACAGTTAACAGTTTCTGCTGCTTCTCTCTGCCAAACATTGTCCAAACAATCAGCACATTCCCCTCACGCTATATAAATTGTTACTTTCTTTCTACAGTTGTTTGATTAAGTAAGAATTTAACTAACTACAGTGATCAATCTTTATCAAGGAGTCAAATGGCCTTGAAATATGAATCTCTAGTGGTCTGGAGTCATAGAAACTAGGAGTAGGAGTAGGCCATATGGCCCTTCAAACCTTTAATATGATCATGGTTGATTCTCTATCTCAATGGCATATTCTTACTTTCTCTTCAAACCCACTTTAACATCTGAAAATTCCTCTGTCTCTTTCTTGACCCGGTCTCCACAGCCTTCCGTGGTAGTGAAATCCTCAGGTTGACCATCATCTTAGTGAAGAAACGTTTCCTAATTTCAGTCCTTAATGACCTATCCTATATCCTGAGACTGTATCCCCTGGTTCTAGGCTCCCCAACTGAGGGAATACATCCTCCCTACATCGAGTCTGTCCAGCCATGACACATTTCACATAGGGGTGAGAATGCTATCCACAAAACCAATGCTAGCCTTGCCAAGTCCTGACCATGTGGTAGCTTACAATGGTTTCAGTCTCAAAAATCGGAAATGAGCTAGAGTTTGTTTCAGGTACAAACTGCAGGTAAAGTTCCGGGTAAAAATTCCAGGTAAAATTTGATCTTGAACACCCATCTACAAATACAACCTTCATGATTGGTGAAGGGTTAACTTCTTGGAGCATGAATCCATGAGTCAGGGGAAAGTGCACCTTAACCGAGTGAGCACCACCTGTTGTTACCTTAACCAGAACCAGCTCCAGGCTGGAGCAAAAGAAAACCACATCACAAGGCATGTTGGAACAGCCCAGAGCTGCTACATTCCAGGCTGAGCCATCTCTGACACAGGTTAGTGCAGGTTGAGGAAGAGAGCCTACAATCCAAGAATACTGGCTGAGAAACCACACACCTCTTCCCATGGAGGTACTCTGGTAGAGAGGGGCTCAGCAGATGGTTGAATGTCAGTATTCCTGCAAATCTGAGGGGTAGAAAACTGTTAGTGACTGCTGTGCAGCAGGTCAGATGGACAGGAAGGAGAATGGGGGGAGCTGGGAGAGAAGAAGAGGGGGGGATTAAGGGAATCAGAGGTGAAGTGGGAGGGGAGGAGGTGGAGGTTTGAGGGACAGATGGAGGGGTGGTGTGCTGGAGAAGGCAATAGTGCAAGAAACACTCTGCTTCTGTTGTTTTGGTGAAACGCCTTTGATTTGGAAACAGGGTTACAAGGAGACTGTGATGGGATCACAGGGAAGCTTTTTTCACTCAGAGGTATCCTTCAAAGTGGAATTCACCTCAGGAAAAGCTGGAAACTGAGCTGTCCTGACTTATCACTGACATGAAGCCATAGAGGGCCAGGGTTTTAGGCATCAAAGCTGTCAGTAGGCCAGACTCAGTAAGGACAGCAGATTGCCCTATTTATAGGCCATGACCAAACCAGATAGGAGTTTAGGACAATCTGCTAGTTTCACAGTCACCATAACAGAGACTAACTTGTTATTTTTAGATTCCTTAATGAGTTTAATTTAAATTTTCCCAACAGCTGTGGTAGGATTTGGAAAAGAGCAGAGATAGGGAGAGCTGTAGGAGGTTACAGAGATGGGGAGGGTTGCAGGGATTGGAGGAGGTTGCAGAGATAGAGAGGATACTAGGGATTAGACAAAATTACTGAGATAGGGAGGAATATTGGGGCTGAAAGAAATTACAGAGATCGGAAGGGGTGTAGGCACTATACTTAAGGAAGGATATATTTGTATTTGAGGTTGTAGAATGAAGGTTCGCTCACTGGACCAGGGAATAAGTGGGTGTCCTATGATGTGATGTTGTGTAAATCGGTCAATATTTTCTAAGGTTTAGAAGAGTGGGAGGTGGCCAGATTGAAACATACAAAATTCTGAAGGGATTTGACGGGGTTAACACTGAGAAACTGTTTCTACTGATGAAGCAATGCAGAACATGGGACATAATCTCAGCGAGACAGACTGAGCATTTAAGACTGAAATGAAGAGAATTCTCTTTACTCAGAGGGTTGTAAATCTTTGGAATTTTCTATCCCAGAAGATGCTCATTGTTGAGTATATTTAAGGCTGATGGAGACAGATCATTGGTCTCACATGGAATCATGGGGATATGGAGAGTGAACAGGAAAATGGAGTTGAAGCCCAAGATCAACTATGTATTGAATGATGTAGCAGGTTCGATGGGCCAAATGGTCCAATCCTGCTCTTATTTCTTATGTTCTCGAAAGCTCTAAGGAACTTTCTGTACTTGGCCTTGCTGTGAGACTGGAAAGTTGTTTCTCATTTTGACAATTCAGCTTACTGGGAAATTGAGTCTGAAGGCCTGAAACGACAATAGGGTCAGAGGTGCTGGAATCGAACTACAGAGAATTGAGAACACATCCCTGTTCATTACACAAGACAACCTTTCATAAATTGACTCCATCTATACTTCCTACTACCTCAGCAAATCAGCCAACATAATCACAGACCCCTCCCACCCTGGTTATAATCTTTTCCAACCTCTTTCGTCAGCAGAAGATACTAAAGTTTAAACACTAAAACTGAATACTAGCCTAAACAAGAACAACTACTTTCCCACTTTTATCATGAATGGACCTCTCAAATCTTACATTGAGAGGTTGATTTCACTCTTTGTGCACCTTCTCTGCAGCTGCAATATTGTATTTTTCACTCTGTTCTATTACCCTAATGCATGTTGTATGGTATCATCTGCCTTTTCTGAATGCAAAACAAAACTGTTCACTATACTGAGGTACATGTGACAATAATAAATCAAATCAAATCAGCATTGGCCTTGGGTAGGTATTTAATGTATAATGAAAGCTATAGTCTCTTTGTCTCCTACGGCCAGATCATGGAGCCTTACATGATTAGTACTTATACTATCAATAAATAATTCCAATGCATAGACCTTGCTTTGTTCCATTTGGTTAAATAAACAAGTCAAACTGTCACATTAAGGTTAGACAAGCTTTTAAAAATCAAGAAATTTGATTTTAAAACAATGAGTAGGTTGATTTAACAAATATGTACCAATATAGACATGTGGTTTATAAAATAAGTGGCCGATTCAATAGGTCACATTCTATTACTACCCTTGAAAAAGCTTGACCAAACTTTTGAAAGTTGTCCAGGGCTGATCATGGCCCTGGATGATCCAGCACTATGTTGTCATTCCCAGCGATATAGGACTCTCTGGAAAAATGAATTGGGTGCAGTAAGTATGTCTAGTTCTATGCCATCCTGAACTCTCAACTGAACCAGGGTTGATCTCCTGACTTGACAGTAATGGCAGAGTGACGGATATGTCAAGCCATGAAATTGCAGCTTGGATTTGGATACATTTCCACTGCTGCTGATGGCCCAAAGTACCACATGGTTGTACCCTTGTCTTTAGTTGCTAGATCTGTTTGAAGTCTGTCCCACTTAGCACAGTGAGAGCGTCGCACAATACAACGGAGGGTGTCCTCAATGTGAAGAGGGGTCTTTGTCTTCACCAAACGCTGCAAGTTGTCACTCTTGCAAATACTGTCATGGTCAAATGTATCTCTGTAAGTCAGATTGTTAAGGAAGAGATCAAATATGTTTTACCCTCTTGTCAGTTCCTTCACCATCGGCCACAGGCTCAGTCTAACAGTTTTATCCTTTAGTACTGGAGCACCTCAGTCAGTAGTGCTGCTACTGAGTCACTCTTGGTGGTGGATATTGAGGTCACCCCAGGCAGAGCCATTGCCACTCTCAGTGCTTCGTTCAATTGATGTTCAACATGGAGGAGCATTGATTCATCAGTTGAGGTGGTCAGTACTTGGTAATCAGCAAGAAGATTGCTTGCTCATGTTTTACCTGATGACATGAAACTTCATGAGGTCAGGTGTGGAGTCAATGTTGTGGACTTCTATGGTAGCTCCTCTTGGACTGGATACTATTGACCCACCATCTCCGCCGGGTCTGTCCTGCCTGTGGGACAGGACGTAACCACGGCTGGTGATAGTAATGTCTGGGACATTGTTGTAAGGCATGATTCAGTAATCAAGATAAGGGGAGAAGATGAGGGTGGGGTACACACATCCCAAGATTAAACAACTCACTCAGCAGCAATGGGGTCAGTTTGTGGTCAGACATTGGTTTAAACTCTGGCTGCTTTCCCTCTGCAATAGGCTGGAGGTTAAAATCAGAGTGAGAGGAACAAAAGAGTAGAATGAAAGCATTAAAGAGGAGATAATGAGATAAATATCGAGAAGAAAGATTATATTCATGCTTTTCTAAAACCCAGTGATCATCACAAAAACTAAATCGGCTTCATATATCAAAGCACTAAACAGCAAGAGAAAACATGCTAACATTCAATCTGTCAGACACCTGCAGCATACCCTCAGGGTAAGTCACTGCAGCACCAGGTGAGAGCAAAGCAGTGAGCTGCCCTAACATCACACACTGAATGCACTCCACACAAAACATTCAGCATTTCCCTCAGGCACAGCATTCTGTGGAAGATCAATCAATATACCAGCATCAGCATCCCACAGCAGGGTGAGGCATGTGCTAAGTGCTTCACATTTCTCAAAGCTGTGCACACAACAGCAAATTTTATTTTAAAAATGTCAAATTCATTAATCACTGCTCACCTCGCTTTAGCACATAATCCTTTGGCAGAGTCAAAGAGTCAGTACTGAGGGAGTGCTGCACAGTCAGAGAGTGAGCATTGAGGGAACACAACAAAGAAGAAGGGCAGCGATAGGTGGGTCAAAAAAAACAAAAGAGAGCAAGTAGGATTAAAGGGTAATTCTAACGTTCTGGTTAGCAAATGTGACTAGGTGTGGCAGGGCCAGCCCTGGAGCCTCACTATTTACAGATGAGATTAACAACTGAAATGAAGGGACTGACTGTAACAATCTAATTTATGACACAAGTTCCTTTAGAAAGTGACAGGCACCTCAGGCATATCCCATCATGCTGTAAGATTATGACTGATCTGTGACCTATTTGGTCTTACCATGTTTTGGCTCTCTCACTCATAATGAAAGTCTATCAAACTCAGATAAAAACCTAAAAAACTACATGCTGAAATCAGAAACAAAAACAGAAGTTGCTGGAAAAGCTCAGCAAGTCTGGCAGCATTTGTGAAGAGAAACCTTTGTTAATGTTTCAGGTCTGGTGACCTCGGAACTGAGGAAGGGTCACAAGGCCTAAAACATTAACTTTGATTTCTCTTCACAAATGCTGCCAGAACTGCTGAGCTTTTCCAGCAATTTCTGTTTTTGTTTTTATTAATTTCAGATTTGAAATTATCAATTGATCTATGTCTAATTGCCATTTGAGGAAGAAGCTTCAAAACTGCTACCAAACTTTGTGTGTAAAAGGTTCCTAATTTTATGTGAAGATTCTGGCTCCAGTTTTAGATTTTTTTCTAGATTCCCAAACAGCTGAAATAGTTTCTCTCCATTTACTCTATCTACCCTCCATCCTATGTTGAAAATTTCAATCAAATCATTCTTTGGCCTTCGAAATTTCAAGGAACACACAGGAATGGGAGTAGGACATTCAGCCCATCAAACCTGTCCTGCCGTTCAACATGATCATGGCTGGTCAAACACTTGAATGCTTTTTACCCAGCCCATCCCCATAATGCTGCATGTAACTGGTAATCAGAGAATCTCCACCATAAACACACTCAAAGACTGAGCCTCCATAGCCTTCCATGGAAAAGAGTTGCAAACAGAGTCATAGAATCATTGAGATGTACACCATGGAAACAGACACTTCGGTCCAACCCGTCCATGCCGACTAGATATCCCAACCCAATCTAGTCCCATCTGCCAGCACCTGGCCCATATCCCTCCAAACCCTTCCTATTCATATACCCATCCAAAAGCCTTTTAAATGTTGCAATTGTACTAGCTTCCACCACTTCCTCTGGCAGCTCATTCCGTACACATACCACCCTCTGCTTGAAAAAATTGCCCCTTAGGTCTCTTTTATATCTTTCACCTCTCACCCCAAGCCTATGCCATCTAGTTCTGGACTCCCCCACTCCAGGAAAAGACTTGTCTATTTACCCTATCCATACCCCTCATAATTTTGTAAAACTCTATAAAGTCACCCCTCAGCCTCCGACACTCCAGGGAGAACAGCTCCAGCCTATTCTGCCTGTCCCTATAGCTCAAATCCTCCAACCCTGGCAATATCCTTGTAAAGCTGAAAATGTGTTGCTGGAGAAGCGCAGCAGGTCAGGCAGCATCCAGGGAACAGGAGAATCGACATTTCGGGCATAAGCCCTTCTTCAGGAATGAGGAAAGTTTGTCCTTGTAAATCTTTTCTGAACCCTTTCAAGTTTCTCAACATCCTTCCAATAGGAGGGAGACCAGAATTGCACGCAATATTCAGCAACACTCCCTAAGACCTTACCATTAAGCGCATAAGTCCTACTAAGATTCGTTTTCCCAAAATGCAGCACCTCACATTTATCTAAATTAAACTCCAACTGCCACTCCTCAGCCCATTGGCCATCTGGTCCAGATCCTGTTGTAATCTGAGGTAACTTTCTTCGCTATCCACTACACCTCCAATTTTGGTGTCATCTGCAAACTTACTAACTATACCTCTTATGCTCACATCCAAATCATTTATATAAGTGATGAAAAGTAGTGAACCCAGCACTGATCCTTGTGGCACACCACTGGTCACAGGCCTCCAGCACCACCCTCTGTCTTCTACCTTTGAGCCAGTTCTGTAACCAAATGGCTGTTTAGATCCAACCATCCAGCCAAATGGTTCTCCCTGTATTCCATGAGATCTAACCTTGCCAACCAGTCTCTCATGGGGAACCTTGTCAAATGCCTCACTAAAATCTATATAGATCACATCTACTGCTCTGCCCTTATGAATCGTCTTTGTTACTTCTTCAAAAAACTCAAGCAAGTTTGTGAGACATGATTTCCCATGCACAAAGCCATGCTGACTATTCCTAATCAGTCCTTGCCTTTCCAAATACATGTGCATCCTGTCCCTCAGGATTCCCTCCAACAACTTACCCACCAGCGATGTCAGGCTCACCAGTCTTTAATTCTCTAGCTAGTCCTTACCATCCTTCTTAAACAGTGGCACCACATTAGCCAACCTCCAATCTTCCGGCACCTCACCTGTGACTATCGATGATACAAATATCTCAGCAAAAGGCCCAGCAATCACTTTCCTAACTCCCCACAGAGCTCTGGGTACACCTGATCAGGTCCTGGGGATTTATCCACTTTTATGCGTTTCAAGACATCCAGCACTTCCTCCTCTGTAATATGGACATTTTTCAAGATGTCACCATCTATTTCCCTGTATCTTCCCATTCTGTATCTTCCATGTACTTCTCCACGGTAAACACTGGTGCAAAATACTCGTTTAGTATCTCACCCATCTCCTGCGGCTCCACACAAAGGCTGTCTTGTTGATCTTTAAGAGGCCCTATCTCTCCTTAGTTACCCTTTTGTCCTTAATGTATTTGTAAAAAATCCCTTTAGATTCTCCTTAACTCTATTTGCCAAAGCTTTCTCAAGTCCCCTTCTTGCCATCTTGATTCCCCTCTAAGTATACTCCTACTGCCTTTATACTCTTCTAAAGATTCACTTGATCTATCCTGTCTATACCTGACATATGCTTCCTTCTTTTTCTTAACCAAAACCTCAATTTCTTTAGTCATCCAGAATTCCCTACACCTACCAGCCTTTCCTTTCACCCTGACAGGAACATACTTCCTCCGGACTCTCGTTATTTCATTTTTGAAGAATTCCCATTTTCCAGCCATCCCTTTATCTGCAAACATTTGCCTCCAATCAGCTTTTGAAAGTTATTGCCTAATACTGTCAAAATTAGCCTTCCTCCAATTTCGAACCTCAACTTTTAGATCTGGTCTATCTTTTTCCACCTTTATTTTAAAACTGATAGAATTATAGTCCCTGGCCCCAAAGTGCTCCCCCACTGACACCTCAGTCACCTGCCCTGCCTTATTTTCCAAGAGTAGGCCAAGTTTTGCACCTTCTCTAGTGGGTACATCCACATACTGAATCAGAATTTTTTCTTGTACACGTAACAAATTCCTCTCCATCTAAACCCTTAACTCTATTTCAGTCCCAGAGTATGTTTAGAAAGTTGAAATTCTCTACCATAACTACCCTATTATTCTTACAGATAACTGAGATCTCCTTACAAATTTACTTCTCAATTTCCCTCTGACTATTAGGAGGTCTATGTTACAATCTCAATAAGGTGATCATCCCTTTCTTATTTCTCAGTTCCACCCAAATAATCTCCCTGGATGTATTTCCAGGAATATCCTCCCTCAGCACAGCTGTAATGCTATCCCTTATCAAAACGCCCCTACCCCTCCTTTCTTGCTTCCCTTTTTGTCCTTTCTGTAGCATTTGTATCCTGGAACATTAAGCTGTCAGTCCTGTCCATCCCTGAGCCATGTTTCTGGAATTGCTATGATATCCCAGTCCCATGTTCCTAACCATTCTCTGAGTTCATCTGCTTCCCCTGTTATGCCTCTTGCATTGACATAAATTCAGTTTATCAGTCCTACTTTGTTTTCTGCTTTGTCCCTGCCTGCCCTGTTTGACTTGCTTCTTTTCTCAACTGTACCAGTCTCAGGTTGATCTCTTTCCTCACTATCTCCCTGGGTCCCACGTCCTCAACCTTACGAGCTTATATCCTCCCGAGCAGTTCAAGCAAATCTCCCTGCCAGTATATTAGTCCCCTTCCAATTCAGGTGCAACCCGTCCTTCTTGTACAGGTCACTTCTACCCCAAAAGAGATTCCAATGATCCAAAAATGTGAATCCTCCTCCCATACACCAGCTCCTCAGCCATGCATTCATCTGCTCTATCCTCCTATTTCTACCCACAGTAGCTTGCAGCTTCAGATATGACTACTCTTGAGGACCTTCTTGTTAAATTCCTGCTGAGCTCTCTATACTCTCCCTTCAGAATCTCATCCTTTTCACTTCCTTTGTTGTTGGTTCCAATGTGTACAATGACCTGGTGTGCCCTCTCCCCCTTCAGAACATTCTGCAGCCTCTCTGAGGCATCCTTGTCCTGGCACCAGGGAGGCAACACACCATTCTAATTTTTTGCTGCACAGAAGCATCTGTCTGTGCCTCTGACTAGAGAGACCCCTAACACATCTCTTGGAATCGATCTCTTGGATAAGAGGTACAGTTAGTAAGTTTGCAGATGACACCAAAATTGGAGGTGTAGTGGACAGCAAGGAAGGTTACCTGATTCCAACAGGATTTTGATCAGATGGGCCAATGGGCTGAGAAGTGGCAGATGGAGTTTAATTCAGATAAATGCGAGGTGCTGCATTTTGGGAAAGCAAATCTTAGCAGGATTTATACACTTAATGGTAAGGTCCTAGGAAGTGTTGTTGAATAAAGAGACGTTGGAGTGCAGGTTCATAGCTCCTTGAAAGTGGAGTCGCAGGTAGATAGGATAGTGAAGAAGGCGTTTGGTATGCTTTCCTTTATTGGTCAGAGTATTGAGTACAGGAGTTGGGAGGTCATGTTGCGGCTGTACATGACATTGGTTAGGCCACTATTGCATTCAATTCTGGTCTCCTTCCTATCAGAAAGATATTGTGAAACTTGAAATGGTTCAGAAAAGATTTACAAGGATGTTTCCAGGATTGGAGGATTCGAGCTACAGGGAGAGACTGAACAGGCTGGGGCTGTTTTCCTTGGAGCGTCGGAGGCTGAGGGGTGACCTTATAGAGGTTTACAAAATTATGAGGGGCATGGATAGGATAAAGAGATAAAGTCTTTTCCCTGGGGTCGGGGAGTCCAGAACTAGAGGGCATAGGTTTAGGGTGAGAGGGGAAAAAATATAAAAGAGACATAAGGGGCAATGTTTTCACGCAGAGGGTGGTACGTGAATGGAATGAGCTGCCAGAGGATGTGGTGGAGGCTGGTACAATTGCAACATTTAAGAGGCATTTGGATGGGTATATGAATAGGAAGGGTTTGGAGCGATATGGGCAGGGTGCTGGCAGGTGGGACTAGATTGGGTTGGGATATCTGGTCGGCATGGACGATTTGGACCGAAGGGTCTTAGATTACTTACTTACAGTGTGGAAACAGGCCCTTCGGCCCAACAAGTCCACACCGACCCGCCGAAGCGCACCCACCCAGACCCATTCCCCTACATTTAGACAACCTAAGGTCTGGATCCCAACCTTGAGTGAGACTGGTTTACTTAGATTACTTACAATCATGGTCTGTTTCCATGCTGTACATCTCTATGACTCTATAACCCAACGTACCCTTCATTGTATTAGAGCCAGTCTCAATACCAGAAACTTTGCTGTTTGTGTTGGATTCTCACCTGTATCACCACCTACATTTTCCAAAACAACATACTTGTTTGAAATGGAGATAGCCAAGAGGACTCCTGCTCTACCTGCCTACCTCTCTTACCTTTCCTGAAGTTAACCCATCTACGTGAACGTATTGGCGACGTTTTTTCTGTTCTGATAACTGTCTTCCATCACACCCCCTTTGCTCTTGTAAATGCTCATTGCCTCTAACTGTCGTTCCAATCGATCCATTTCATCTGATAAGATCCGCAACCAATGGCATTTATTGCAGATATCACTCTACTAAGGGCCATTTTTGCTTCTTCCAATCTGCAGATGTTCACAACCCTCCGAATACAACCGTACTTTACGTAATGTTGCTTTTTTAGAGGAATCAAGGGATATGGAAATTGGTTGGGATAGTGAAGTTGAGAGCTGAAAATGTGTTGCTGGAACAGCGCAGCAGGTCAGGCAGCATCCAGGGAACAGGAGAATCGACGTTTCGGGCATAAGCCCTTCTTCAGGCTTCCCGAAACGTCGATTCTCCTGTTCCCTGGATGCTGCCTGACCTGCTGCGTTGTTCCAGCAACACATTTTCAGCTCTGATCTCCAGCATCTGCAGACCTCACTTTCTCCCCATAGTGAAGTTGAGGTCAAGGAATTATCAATAATCTTGTGGGATAGCAGAACAGGCAACAGGTTTTGCACCATTCTTTTGTTCCGTTTGCATAACCTTTGAAAGGTGTTATATTCATGCCCTATCAGTCGTTCAAATTGATATAAAAGATAACAAGGTGCATTTTGAAGAAGAACTGAACCATTCTCCACAATATCCTGCTGGTAATTTGCCACTTATCATCATCAGTAAAGTTCCTTATTCCTGGAAGCATTCCTGAGAATTTACATTGTCCTGCATGAAATCTTACGTACCATGCTGAGCGAAAATACTCCATTGTGTGTCTAATTTTAGACAAACTTTACAAATGTAACCCATGCCCTCACCTTGAGGTCATTAATGGAAACCAACATTAACAGAAGTGAATAACTAACAACATAATATTAGTGCTAGGATCTTGCTTTACTCAGGGCTTCCCACATAATAATTATAAAACGCATTCATAGAGATGTGTTCAATGGTGTCTAAGTTTAGAAAGGGGCGATGCAAATGCAGTTTCCAAAATCACCACAACAGCACATCTGCGCATGCGTACTTATCGCCACTGCCGACAACATCCACAATGCATGACAGGTCGCACGCGTGCGCAGTGAGTTTGGCGGTCGCGCAGGTGCAGAGAGCCGCTCGCCTATGGCGGGAGGTGAGTGTCCAAACGGCAAATCTCAAACCGTCATGAGCACCACTTCAGATTGACCCTCCGGCAGTGCGGCACTCCCTCAGTACTGACCCTCCGGCAGTGCGGCACTCCCTCAGTACTGACTCTCCGGCAGTGCGGCATTCCCTCAGTACTGATCCTCCAACAGTGCGGCACTCCCTCAGTACTGACCCTGTGACAGTGCAGCACTCCCTCGATACTGACCCTGTGACAGTGCGGCACTGCCACGATACCCTGTGACAGTGCAGCGCTTTCTAAGTACTGCCCCTGTGACAGTGCAGCACTCCATCAGTACTGCCCCTGTGACAGTGCAGCACTCCATCAGTACTGCCCCTGTGACAGTGCAGCGCTCCCCAAGTACTGAGGGTGGCACGGTGGCACAGTGGTTAGCACTGCTGCCTCAGTGCCAGAGACCCGGGTTCAATTCCTGACTCAGGCGACTGACTGTGTGGAGTTTGCACATTCTCCCCGTGTCAGCGTGGGTTTCCTCCGGGTGCTCCGGTTTCCTCCCACAGTCCAAAGATGTGCAGGTCAGGTGAATTGGCCATGCTAAATTGCCCGTAGTGTTAGGTAAAGGGGTAAATGTAGGGGTATGGGTGCGTTGCGCTTCGGCAGGTCGGTGTGGACTTGTTGGGCCGAAGGGACTGTTTCCACACTAAGTAATCTAATCTAATCTAATCTAAAGTACTGACCCTGTGACAGTACAGTGCTCCATCAGTACTGATCCTGTGAGAGTGCAGTGCTCCTTAAGTACTGACCCTGTGACAGTGCGGCACTTCCACGGAACTGACCCTCCGGCAGTGCGGCACTCCCACGGAACTGACCCTCCGGCAGTGCGGCACTCCCTCAGTACTGACCCTCCGGCAGTGCGGCACTCCCTCAGTACTGACCCTCCGGCAGTGCGGCACTCCCTCAGTACTGACCCTCCGGCAGTGCGGCACTCCCTCAGTACTGACCCACCGGCAGTGCGGCACTCCCTCAGTACTGACCCTCCGGCAGTGCGGCACTCCCTCAGTACTGACCCTCCGGCAGTGCGGCACTCCCTCAGTACTGACCCTCCGACAGTACAGCACTCCCTCAGTACTGACGCTCCGACAGTGCGGCACTCCCTCAGTACTGACCCTCCGACAGTGCGGCACTCCCTCAGTACTGACGCTCCGACAGTGCGGCACTCCCTCAGTACTGACGCTCCGACAGTGCGGCACTCCCTCAGTACTGACCCTCCGACAGTGCGGCACTCCCTCAGTACTGACCCTCCGACAGTGCGGCACTCCCTCAGTACTGACCCTCCGACAGTGCGGCACTCCCTCAGTACTGACCCTCCGGCAGTGCGGCGCTCCCTCAGTACTGACCCTCCGGCAGTGCGGTACTCCCTCAGTACTGACCTTGTGACAGTGCAGCGCTCCCCAAGTACTGAGGGTGGCATGGTGGCACAGTGGTTAGCACTGCTGCCTCACAGCGCCAGAGAGCCGGGTTCAATTCCCGTCTCAGGCGACTGACTGTGTGGAGTTTGCACATTCTCCCCGTGTCAGCGTCGGTTTTCTCCGGGTGCTCCGGTTTACTCCCAAAGTCCAAAGATGTGCAGGTCAGGTGCATTGGCCATGCTAAATTGCCCGTAGTGTTAGGTAAAGGGGTAAATGTAGGGGTATGGGTGCGTTGCGCTTCGGCAGGTCGGTGTGGACTTGTTGGGCCGAAGGGCCTGTTTCCACACTGTAAGTAATCTAATCTAATCTAATCGACAGTACTGACCCTGTGACAGTGCAGCACTCCCTCGATACTGACCCTGTGACAGTGCGGCACTGCCACGATACTGCCCCTGTGACAGTGCAGCGCTCCATCAGTACTGCCCCTGTGACAGTGCAGCACTCCATCAGTACTGCCCCTGTGACAGAGCAGCGCTCCATCAGTACTGCCCCTGTGACATTGCAGCGCTCCCTAATTGCTGACCCTGTGACAGTGCAGCGCTCACTAAGTATTGACCCTGCGACAGTGCGGCACTCCCTCGGAACTGACCCTGTGACAGTGCAGCGCTCCCTAAGTACTAACCCTGGGACAGTTCTGTGCTCCCTAATTGCTGACCCTGTGACAGTGCAGCGCTCCATCGGTACTGGCCCTGTGACAGTGCAGCGCTCCCTCAGTACTGATACTATGACAGTGCAGCGCTCCCTAAGTACTGACCCTGTGATAGTGCGGCACCCCCTCGGTACTGACCCTGTGACAGTGCAGCGCTCCCTAAGTACTAACCCTGGGACAGTTCTGTGCTCCCTAAGTACTGACCCTATGACAGTGCAGCGCTCCCTAAGTACTGACCCTGTGACAGTGCAGCGCTCCATCGGTACTGACCCTGTGACAGTGCGGCACTCCCTAAGTACTGATCCTGTGACAGTGCGGCACTCCATCAGTAATGGCCCTGTGACAGTGCAGCACTCCCTAAGTACTGACCCTGTGACAGTGCGGCACTCCCTCGGTACTGACCCTGTGACGGTGCAGCGCTCCCTCAGTACTGACCCTGTGACATTGGAGCGCTCCACAAGTACTGACCATGTGACAGTGCAGCACTCCCTTGGTACTGCCCCTTTGACTGTACAGCGCTCCTAAGTAATGACCCTGTGTCAGTGCAGTGCCCAATCACTACTGTCCCTGTGACAGTGTGGCGCTCGCTCGGTACTGTCGCTGTGACAGTGCAGCACTCCCTAAGTACTGACCCTATGACAGTGCAGCGCTCCATCAGTACTGCCCCTGTGACATTGCAGCGCTCCCTAATTGCTGACCCTGTGACAGTGCAGCGCTCACTAAGTATTGACCCTGCGACAGTGCGGCACTCCCTCGGAACTGACCCTGTGACAGTGCAGCGCTCCCTAAGTACTAACCCTGGGACAGTTCTGTGCTCCCTAATTGCTGACCCTGTGACAGTGCAGCGCTCCATCGGTACTGGCCCTGTGACAGTGCAGCGCTCCCTCAGTACTGATACTATGACAGTGCAGCGCTCCCTAAGTACTGACCCTGTGATAGTGCGGCACCCCCTCGGTACTGACCCTGTGACAGTGCAGCGCTCCCTAAGTACTAACCCTGGGACAGTTCTGTGCTCCCTAAGTACTGACCCTATGACAGTGCAGCGCTCCCTAAGTACTGACCCTGTGACAGTGCAGCGCTCCATCGGTACTGACCCTGTGACAGTGCGGCACTCCCTAAGTACTGATCCTGTGACAGTGCGGCACTCCATCAGTAATGGCCCTGTGACAGTGCAGCACTCCCTAAGTACTGACCCTGTGACAGTGCGGCACTCCCTCGGTACTGACCCTGTGACGGTGCAGCGCTCCCTCAGTACTGACCCTGTGACATTGGAGCGCTCCACAAGTACTGACCATGTGACAGTGCAGCACTCCCTTGGTACTGCCCCTTTGACTGTACAGCGCTCCTAAGTAATGACCCTGTGTCAGTGCAGTGCCCAATCACTACTGTCCCTGTGACAGTGTGGCGCTCGCTCGGTACTGTCGCTGTGACAGTGCAGCACTCCCTAAGTACTGACCCTATGACAGTGCAGCGCTCCATCAGTACTGACCCTGTGACAGTGCAGCGCTCCCTAAGTATTGACCCTGCGACAGTGTGGCACTCCCTCAGAACTGACCCTATGACAGTGCAGCGCTCCATCGGTACTGACCCTGTGACAGTGCGGCACTCCCTCAGTACTGATACTGTGACAGTGCAGCGCACCCTAAGTACTGACCCTGTGACAGTGCAGCAACCCCTCGGTACTGACCCTGTGACAGTGCAGCGCTTCTTAAGTACTGACCCTGTGACAGTGCAGCGCTCCCTAAGTACTGACCCTGTGACAGTGCAGCGCTCCATCGGTGCTGACCCTGTGACAGTGCGGCGCTCCATCAGTACTGGCCCTGTGACAGTGCAGCGCTCCCTCAGTACTGATACTATGACAGTGCAGCGCTCCCTACGTACTGACCCTGTGACAGTGCAGCAACCCCTCGGTACTGACCCTGTGACAGTGCAGCGCTCCTTAAGTACTGACCCTGTGACAGTGCAGCGCTCCCTAAGTACTGACCCTGTGACAGTGCAGCGCTCCATCGGTACTGACCCTGTGACAGTGCGGTACTCCCTAAGTACTGACCCTCCGGCAGTGCGGCACTCCCTCAGTACTGACCCTCCGACAGTACAGCACTCCCTCAGTACTGACCCTCCGGTAGTGCGGCACTCCCTCAGTACTGTCCCTCGGCAGTGCGGCACTCCCTCAGTACTGTCCCTCCGGCAGTGCGGCACTCCCTCAGTACTGTCCCTCCGGCAGTGCGGCACTCCCTCAGTACTGTCCCTCCGGCAGTGCGGCACTCCCTCAGTACTGTCCCTCCGGCAGTGCGGCACTCCCTCAGTACTGTCCCTCCGGCAGTGCGGCACTCCCTCAGTACTGTCCCTCCGGCAGTGCGGCACTCCCTCAGTACTGTCCCTCCGGCAGTGCGGCACTCCCTCAGTACTGTCCCTCTGGCAGTGCGGCACTCCCTCAGTACTGTCCCTCCGGCAGTGCGGCACTCCCTCAGTACTGTCCCTCCGGCGGTGCGGCACTCCCTCAGTACTGTCCCTCCGGCGGTGCGGCACTCCCTCAGTACTGTCCCTCCGGCGGTGCGGCACTCCCTCAGTACTGTCCCTCCGGCGGTGCGGCACTCCCTCAGTACTGTCCCTCCGGCGGTGCGGCACTCCCTCAGTACTGTCCCTCCGGCGGTGCGGCACTCCCTCAGTACTGTCCCTCCGGCGGTGCGGCACTCCCTCAGTACTGTCCCTCCGGCAGTGCGGCACTCCCTCAGGACTGTCCCTCCGGCAGTGCGGCACTCCCTCAGGACTGTCCCTCCGGCAGTGCGGCACTCCCTCAGTACTGTCCCTCCGGCAGCGCGGCACTGCCTCAGTACTGTCCCTCCGGCAGCGCGGCACTCCCTCAGTACTGTCCCTCCGGCAGCGCGGCACTCCCTCAGTACTGTCCCTCCGGCAGCGCGGCACTCCCTCAGTACTGACGCTCCGGCAGCGCGGCACTCCCTCAGTACTGACGCTCCGGCAGCGCGGCTCTCCCTCAGTACTGACGCTCCGGCAGCGCGGCACTCCCTCAGTACTGACGCTCCGACAGCGCGGCACTCGCTCAGTACTGACGCTCCGACAGCGCGGCACTCCCTCAGTACTGACGCTCCGACAGCGCGGCACTCCCTCAGTACTGACGCTCCGACAGCGCGGCACTCCCTCAGTACTGTCCCTCCGGCGGTGCGGCACTCCCTCAGTACTGTCCCTCCGGCGGTGCGGCACTCCCTCAGTACTGTCCCTCCGGCGGTGCGGCACTCCCTCAGTACTGTCCCTCCGGCGGTGCGGCACTCCCTCAGTACTGTCCCTCCGGCGGTGCGGCACTCCCTCAGTACTGTCCCTCCGGCAGTGCGGCACTCCCTCAGGACTGTCCCTCCGGCAGTGCGGCACTCCCTCAGGACTGTCCCTCCGGCAGTGCGGCACTCCCTCAGTACTGTCCCTCCGGCAGCGCGGCACTGCCTCAGTACTGTCCCTCCGGCAGCGCGGCACTCCCTCAGTACTGTCCCTCCGGCAGCGCGGCACTCCCTCAGTACTGTCCCTCCGGCAGCGCGGCACTCCCTCAGTACTGACGCTCCGGCAGCGCGGCACTCCCTCAGTACTGACGCTCCGGCAGCGCGGCTCTCCCTCAGTACTGACGCTCCGGCAGCGCGGCACTCCCTCAGTACTGACGCTCCGACAGCGCGGCACTCGCTCAGTACTGACGCTCCGACAGCGCGGCACTCCCTCAGTACTGACGCTCCGACAGCGCGGCACTCCCTCAGTACTGACGCTCCGACAGTGCGGCACTCCCTCAGTACTGACGCTCCGACAGTGCGGCACTCCCTCAGTACTGACCCTCCGACAGTGCGGCACTCCCTCAGTACTGACCCTCCGACAGTGCGGCACTCCCTCAGTACTGACCCTATGACAGTGCAGCGCTCCATCGATACTGACCCTGTGACAGTGCGGCACTCCCTCAGTACTGATACTGTGACAGTGCAGCGCACCCTAAGTACTGACCCTGTGACAGTGCAGCAACCCCTCGGTACTGACCCTGTGACAGTGCAGTGCTCCTTAAGTACTGACCCTGTGACAGTGCAGCGCTCCCTAAGTACTGACCCTGTGACAGTGCAGCGCTCCATCGGTGCTGACCCTGTGACAGTGCGGCACTCCCTAAGTACTGATCCTGTGACAGTGCGGCGCTCCATCAGTACTGGCCCTGTGACAGTGCAGCGCTCCCTCAGTACTGATACTATGACAGTGCAGCGCTCCCTACGTACTGACCCTGTGACAGTGCAGCAACCCCTCGGTACTGACCCTGTGACAGTGCAGCGTTCCTTAAGTACTGACCCTGTGACAGTGCAGCGCTCCCTAAGTACTGACCCTGTGACAGTGCAGCGCTCCATCGGTACTGACCCTGTGACAGTGCGGTACTCCCTAAGTACTGACCCTCCGGCAGTGCGGCACTCCCTCAGTACTGACCCTCCGACAGTACAGCACTCCCTCAGTACAGACCCTCCGGTAGTGCGGCACTCCCTCAGTACTGTCCCTCGGCAGTGCGGCACTCCCTCAGTACTGTCCCTCCGGCAGTGCGGCACTCCCTCAGTACTGTCCCTCCGGCAGTGCGGCACTCCCTCAGTACTGTCCCTCCGGCAGTGCGGCACTCCCTCAGTACTGTCCCTCCGGCAGTGCGGCACTCCCTCAGTACTGTCCCTCCGGCAGTGCGGCACTCCCTCAGTACTGTCCCTCCGGCAGTGCGGCACTCCCTCAGTACTGTCCCTCCGGCAGTGCGGCACTCCCTCAGTACTGTCCCTCCGGCGGTGCGGCACTCCCTCAGTACTGTCCCTCCGGCGGTGCGGCACTCCCTCAGTACTGTCCCTCCGGCGGTGCGGCACTCCCTCCGTACTGTCCCTCCGGCAGTGCGGCACTCCCTCAGTACTGTCCCTCCGGCGGTGCGGCACTCCCTCAGTACTGTCCCTCCGGCGGTGCGGCACTCCCTCAGTACTGTCCCTCCGGCGGTGCGGCACACTCCCTCAGTACTGTCCCTCCGGCGGTGCGGCACTCCCTCAGTACTGTCCCTCCGGCGGTGCGGCACTCCCTCAGTACTGTCCCTCCGGCGGTGCGGCACTCCCTCAGTACTGTCCCTCCGGCGGTGCGGCACTCCCTCAGGACTGTCCCTCCGGCAGTGCGGCACTCCCTCAGGACTGTCCCTCCGGCAGTGCGGCACTCCCTCAGTACTGTCCCTCCGGCAGCGCGGCACTGCCTCAGTACTGTCCCTCCGGCAGCGCGGCACTCCCTCAGTACTGTCCCTCCGGCAGCGCGGCACTCCCTCAGTACTGTCCCTCCGGCAGCGCGGCACTCCCTCAGTACTGACGCTCCGGCAGCGCGGCACTCCCTCAGTACTGACGCTCCGGCAGCGCGGCACTCCCTCAGTACTGACGCTCCGGCAGCGCGGCTCTCCCTCAGTACTGACGCTCCGGCAGCGCGGCACTCCCTCAGTACTGACGCTCCGACAGCGCGGCACTCGCTCAGTACTGACGCTCCGACAGCGCGGCACTCGCTCAGTACTGACGCTCCGACAGCGCGGCACTCGCTCAGTACTGACGCTCCGACAGCGCGGCACTCGCTCAGTACTGACGCTCCGACAGCGCGGCACTCCCTCAGTACTGACGCTCCGACAGCGCGGCACTCCCTCAGTACTGACGCTCCGACAGCGCGGCACTCCCTCAGTACTGACGCTCCGACAGCGCGGCACTCCCTCAGTACTGACGCTCCGACAGCGCGGCACTCCCTCAGTACTGACCCTCCGACAGCGCGGCACTCCCTCAGTACTGACCCTCCGACAGCGCGGCGCTCCCTCAGTACTGACCCTATGACAGTGCAGCGCTCCATCGGTACTGACCCTGTGACAGTGCGGCACTCCCTCAGTACTGATACTGTGACAGTGCAGCGCACCCTAAGTACTGACCCTGTGACAGTGCAGCAACCCCTCGGTACTGACCCTGTGACAGTGCAGCGCTCCTTAAGTACTGACCCTGTGACAGTGCAGCGCTCCCTAAGTACTGACCCTGTGACAGTGCAGCGCTCCATCGGTGCTGACCCTGTGACAGTGCGGCACTCCCTAAGTACTGATCCTGTGACAGTGCGGCGCTCCATCAGTACTGGCCCTGTGACAGTGCAGCGCACCCTCAGTACTGATACTATGACAGTGCAGCGCTCCCTACGTACTGACCCTGTGACAGTGCAGCAACCCCTCGGTACTGACCCTGTGACAGTGCAGCGCTCCTTAAGTACTGACCCTGTGACAGTGCAGCGCTCCCTAAGTACTGACCCTTTGACAGTGCAGCGCTCCATCGGTACTGACCCTGTGACAGTGCGGCACTCCCTAAGTACTGACCCTCCGGCAGTGCGGCACTCCCTCAGTACTGACCCTCCAACAGTACAGCACTCCCTCAGTACTGACCCTCCGGCAGTGCGGCACTCCCTCAGTACTGTCCCTCGGCAGTGCGGCACTCCCTCAGTACTGTCCCTCCGGCAGTGCGGCACTCCCTCAGTACTGTCCCTCCGGCAGTGCGGCACTCCCTCAGTACTGTCCCTCCGGCAGTGCGGCACTCCCTCAGGACTGTCCCTCCGGCAGTGCGGCACTCCCTCAGTACTGTCCCTCCGGCAGTGCGGCACTCCCTCAGTACTGTCCCTCCGGCAGTGCGGCACTCCCTCAGTACTGTCCCTCCGGCAGTGCGGCACTCCCTCAGTACTGTCCCTCCGGCAGTGCGGCACTCCCTCAGTACTGTCCCTCCGGCAGTGCGGCACTCCCTCAGTACTGTCCCTCCGGCGGTGCGGCACTCCCTCAGTACTGTCCCTCCGGCGGTGCGGCACTCCCTCAGTACTGTCCCTCCGGCGGTGCGGCACTCCCTCAGTACTGTCCCTCCGGCGGTGCGGCACTCCCTCAGTACTGTCCCTCCGGCGGTGCGGCACTCCCTCAGGACTGTCCCTCCGGCAGTGCGGCACTCCCTCAGTACTGTCCCTCCGGCAGCGCGGCACTCCCTCAGTACTGTCCCTCCGGCAGCGCGGCACTGCCTCAGTACTGTCCCTCCGGCAGCGCGGCACTCCCTCAGTACTGTCCCTCCGGCAGCGCGGCACTCCCTCAGTACTGTCCCTCCGGCAGCGCGGCACTCCCTCAGTACTGACGCTCCGGCAGCGCGGCACTCCCTCAGTACTGACGCTCCGGCAGCGCGCCACTCCCTCAGTACTGACGCTCCGGCAGCGCGGCTCTCCCTCAGTACTGACGCTCCGGCAGCGCGGCACTCCCTCAGTACTGACGCTCCGACAGCGCGGCACTCGCTCAGTACTGACGCTCCGACAGCGCGGCACTCGCTCAGTACTGACGCTCCGACAGTGCGGCACTCGCTCAGTACTGACGCTCCGACAGTGCGGCACTCGCTCAGTACTGACGCTCCGACAGTGCGGCACTCCCTCAGTACTGACGCTCCGACAGTGCGGCACTCCCTCAGTACTGACCCTCCGACAGTGCGGCACTCCCTCAGTACTGACCCTCCGACAGTGCGGCACTCCCTCAGTACTGACCCTCCGACAGTGCGGCACTCCCTCAGTACTGACCCTGTGACAGTGCAGCGCTTACTAAGTACTGACCCTGTGACAGTGCGACGCTCCCTAAGTACTGACCCTATGACAGTGCAGCACTCCCCAAGTACTGACCCTGTGACAGTGCAGCGCTTACTAAGTACTGACCCTGTGACAGTGCGACGCTCCCTAAGTACTGACCCTGTGACAGTGCAGCGCTCCATCGGACTGCCCCTGTGACAGTACAGCGCACCTAAGTACTGACCCTGTGTCAGTGCAGCGCCCAATCACTACTGTCCCTGTGACAGTGCGGCACTCCCTCGGTACTGACCCTGTGACAGTCCAGCGCTCCCTCAGTACTGACCCTGTGACAGTGCAGCGCTCCATCGGTACTGCCCCTGTGACAGTACAGCGCACCTAAGTACTGACCCTGTGTCAGTGCAGCGCCCAATCACTACTGTCCCTGTGACAGTGTGGCGCTCGCTCGGTACTGTCGCTGTGACAGTGCAGCGCTCCCTAAGTACTGACCCTATAACAGTGCAGCGCTCCATCAGTACTGACCCTGTGACAGTGCGGCACTCCTTCAGTACTGACTCTGTGACAGTGCGGCACTCCCACGGTACTGACCCTGTGACAGTGAGCGCTCCCTAAGTACTGACCCTGTGACAATGTGGCACTCCTTCGGTATTGACCCTGTGACAGTGGAGTGCTCCATCAGTACTGACCCTGTGACAGTGCAGCGCTCCCTAAGTACTGACCCTGTGACAATGCGGCACTGCTTCGGAATTGACCCTGTGACAGTGCAGCACTCCATCAGTATCGACCCTGTGACAGTGCGGCACTCCGTAAGTACTGACCCTGTGACAGTGAGCGCTCCATCAGTACTGATCCTGTGACAGTGCGGCACTCCCTCGGTCCTGACCCTGTGACAGTGCGGCACTCCCACGGTACTGGCCCTGTGACAGTGCAGCGCTCCTTCGGTACTGACCCTGTGACAGTGAGCGCTCCCTAAGTACTGACCCTGTGACAATGTGGCACGCCTTCGGTATTGACCCTGTGACAGTGCAGTGCTCCATCAGGACTGAGACTGTGACAGTGCAGCGCTCCCTAAGTACTGACCCTGTGACAATGCGGCACTCCTTCGGAATTGACCCTGTGACAGTGCAGCGCTCCATCAGTACCGACCCTGTGACAGTGCGGCACTCCGTAAGTACTGACCCTGTGAGAGTGCGGCGCTCCCTCAGTACTGGCCCTGTGACAGTGCAGCGCTCCCTAAGTACTGACCCTGTGTCAGTGCGGCACCCCGTCGGTACTGACTCTGTGACCGTGCAGCGCTTCCTAAGTACTGACCCTGTGACAGTGCAGCTCTCCCTAAGTACTGACCCTGTGACAGTGCAGCGCTCCATCAGTACTGACCCTGTGACAGTACAGCGCTCCATCAGTACTGACCCTGTGACAGTGCAGTGCTCCATCGGTACTGACCTTGTGATAGTGCAGCGCTCCATAAGTACTGACCCTGTGACTGTCCGGCACTCCCTCAGAACTGACCCTGTGACAGTGTAGCGCTACCTGTGGGCGGCACGGTGGCACAGTGGTTCGCACTGCTGCCTCACAGCGGCAGAGACCCGGGTTCAATTCCCGCCTCAGGCGACTGACTGTGTGGAGTTTGCACGTTCTCCCCGTGTCTGCGTGGGTTTCCTCCGGGTGCTCCGGTTTCCTCCCACATCACAAAGATGTGCAGGGTCAGGTGAATTGGCCATACTAAATTGCCCGTAGTGTTAGGTAAAGGGTAAATGTAGGGGTATGGGTGGGTTTCGCTTCGGCGGGTCGGTGTGGACTTGTTGGGCCGAAGGGCCTGTTTCTACACTGTAATCTAATCTAATCTAATCTAATCTAATCTAAGTAGTGACCCTGTGACAGTGCAGTGCTCCATCGGTACTGACCCTGTGACAGTGCGGCACTCCTTCAGCACTGGCCCTGTGACACTGCAGTGCTCCCTAAGTACTGACCCTGTGACAGTGCAGCGCTCCATCAGTACTGACCCTGTGACAGTGCAGCACCCCCTCGGTGCTGACCATGTGACAGGACAGCGCTCCCTTAGTACTGATCCTGTAACAGTGCGGCACTCCCTCGGTACTGACCCTGTGACAGTGCAGCGCTCCCTAAGTACTGACCCTGTGACAATGCGGCACTCCTTCGGTATTGACCCTGTGACAGTGCAGTGCTCCATGAGTACTGACCCTGTGACAGTGCGGCACTCCGTAAGTACTGACCCTGTGACAGTGTGGCACTCCCTCGGTACTGACCCTGTAACACTGTGGCACTCCCTCGGTACTGTCCCTGTGACAGTGCAGCGCTCCATCAGTACTGTCCCTGTGACAGTGCAGCGCTCCATCAGTACTGACCCTGTGACAGTGCGGTACACCCTCGGTGCTGACCATGTGACAGGACAGCGCTCCCTTAGTACTGATCCTGTAACAGTGCGGCACTCCCTCGGTACTGACCCTGTGGCAGTGCAGCGCTCCATCAGTACTGACCCTGTGACAGTGCAGCGCTCCCTCGGTACTGACCCTGTGACAGTGCGGCACTCCGTAAGTACTGACCCTGTGACAGTGCAGCGCTCCCTCAGTACTGACCTTGTGACAGTGCAGCGCTCCATCAGTACTGACCCTGTGACAGTGCAGCACTCCCTTGGTACTGCCTCTGTGACAGTGCAGCTCTTACTAAGCACTGACCCTGTGACAGTGCGACGCTCCCTCGGTACTGACCCTGTGACAGTGCAGCGCTCCCTCGGTACTGACCCTGTGACAGTGCAGCGCTCCCTCAGTACTGACCCTGTGACAGTGCAGCGCTCCCTCAGTACTGACCCTGTGACAGTGCAGCGCTCCATCAGTACTGACCCTGTGACAGTGCAGCACTCCCTACGTACTGACCCTGTGACAGTGCGGCACTCCCTCGGTACTGACCCTGTGACAGTGCAGCGCTCCCTCAGTACTGACCCTGTGACATTGGAGTGCTCCCTAAGTACTGACCATGTGACAGGACAGCGCTTACTAAGTACTGACCCTGTGACAGTGCGACGCTCCCTAAGTACTGACCCTATGACAGTGCAGCACTCCCTTGGTACTGCCTCTGTGACAGTGCAGCGCTTCCTTAGTACTGACCCTGTGACAGTGCAGCTCTCCCTAAGTACTGACCCTGTGACAGTGCAGCGCTCCATCAGTACTGACCCTGTGACAGTACAGCGCTCCATCAGTACTGACCTTGTGACAGTGCAGTGCTCCATCGGTACTGACCTTGTGATAGTGCAGCGCTCCATAAGTACTGACCCTGTGACAGTGTGGCGCTACCTAAGTAGTGACCCTGTGACAGTGCAGTGCTCCATCGGTACTGACCCTGTGACAGTGCGGCACTCCTTCAGCACTGGCCCTGTGACACTGCAGCGCTCCCTAAGTACTGACCCTGTGACAGTGCAGCGCTCCATCAGTACTGATCCTGTAACAGTGCGGCACTCCCTTGATGCTGACCCTGTGACAGTGCAGCGCTCCCTCGGTACTGACCCTGTGACAGCGTGGCACTCACTCGGTACTGACCCTGTGACTGTGCAGCGCCCCCTAAGTACTGATCCTGTAACAGTGCGGCACTCCCTTGGTACTGCCTCTGTGACAGTGCAGCGCTTACTAAGTACTGACCCTGTGACAGTGCAGCGCTCCATCAGTACTGACCCTGTGACAGTGCAGCACTCCCTACGTACTGACCCTGTGACAGTGCGGCACTCCCTCGGTACTGACCCTGTGACAGTGCAGCGCTCCCTCAGTACTGACCCTGTGACATTGGAGTGCTCCCTAAGTACTGACCATGTGACAGGACAGCGCTTACTAAGTACTGACCCTGTGACAGTGCGACGCTCCCTAAGTACTGACCCTATGACAGTGCAGCACTCCCTTGGTACTGCCTCTGTGACAGTGCAGCGCTTACTAAGTACTGACCCTGTGACAGTGCAGCTCTCCCTAAGTACTGACCCTGTGACAGTGCAGCGCTCCATCAGTACTGACCCTGTGACAGTACAGCGCTCCATCAGTACTGACCTTGTGACAGTGCAGTGCTCCATCGGTACTGACCTTGTGATAGTGCAGCGCTCCATAAGTACTGACCCTGTGACAGTGTGGCGCTACCTAAGTAGTGACCCTGTGACAGTGCAGTGCTCCATCGGTACTGACCCTGTGACAGTGCGGCACTCCTTCAGCACTGGCCCTGTGACACTGCAGCGCTCCCTAAGTACTGACCCTGTGACAGTGCAGCGCTCCATCAGTACTGATCCTGTAACAGTGCGGCACTCCCTTGATGCTGACCCTGTGACAGTGCAGCGCTCCCTCGGTACTGACCCTGTGACAGTGCGGCACTCCCTCGGGACTGACCCTGTGACAGTGCCGCACCCCGTCGATACTGACCCTGTGACAGTGTAGCGCTCCCTAAGTACTGACCCTGTGACAGTGCAGTGCTCCATCGGTACTGACCCTGTGACAGTGCGGCACTCCTTCAGCACTGGCCCTGTGACACTGCAGCGCTCCCTAAGTACTGACCCTGTGACAGTGCAGCGCTCCATCAGTACTGACCCTGTGACAGTGCAGCACCCCCTCGGTGCTGACCATGTGACAGGACAGCGCTCCCTTAGTACTGATCCTGTAACAGTGCGGCACTCCCTTGGTACTGCCTCTGTGACAGTGCAGCGCTTACTAAGTACTGACCCTGTGACAGTGCAGCGCTCCATCGGTACTGCCCCTGTGACAGTACAGCGCACCTAAGTACTGACCCTGTGTCAGTGCAGTGCCCAATCACTACTGTCCCTGTGACAGTGCGGCACTCCCTCGGTACTGACCCTGTGACAGTGCAGCGCTCCCTCAGTACTGACCCTGTGACATTGGAGCGCTCCCCAAGTACTGACCCTGTGACAGTGCAGCGCTCCCTAAGTACTGACCCGATTACAGTGCAGCACTCCCTTGGTACTGCCTCTGTGACAGTGCAGCGCTTACTAAGTACTGAACCTGTGACAGTGCAGCGCTCCATCGGTACTGCCCCTGTGACATTACAGCGCTCCTAAGTACTGACCCTGTGTCAGTGCAGCGCCCAATCACTACTGTCCCTGTGACAGTGTGGCACTCGCTCGGTACTGTCGCTGTGACAGTGCAGCGCTCCCTAAGTACTGACTGTATCACAGAGCAGCGCTCCATCAGTACTGACCCTGTGACAGTGCGGCACTCCCTCGGTACTGGCCCTGTGACAGTGCGGCACTCCCTCCGTACTGACCCTATGACAGTGCAGCGCTCCCTAAGTTCTGACCCTGTGACAACGCGGCACTCCTTCGGTATTGACCCTGTGACAGTGCAGCGCTCCATTAGTACCGACCCTGTGACAGTGCGGCACTCCGTAAGTACTGACCCTGTGACAGTGCGGCGCTCCCTCTGTACTGGCCCTGTGACAGTGCAGCGCTCCCTAAGTACTGACCCTGTGACAGTGCAGCACTCCCTCGATACTGACCCTGTGACAGTGCAGCGCTCCCTAAGTACTGACCCTGTGACAGTGCGGCACTCCCTCGGGACTGACCCTGTGATAGTGCAGCACCCCGTCGATACTGACCCTGTGACAGTGCAGCGCTCCCTAAGTACTGACCCTGTGACAGTGCGGCACTCCCTCGGGACTGACCCTGTGACAGTGCAGCACCCCGTCGATACTGACCCTGTGACAGTGTAGCGCTCCCTAAGTACTGACCCTGTGACAGTGCAGTGCTCCATCGGTACTGACCCTGTGACAGTGCGGCACTCCTTCAGCACTGGCCCTGTGACACTGCAGCGCTCCCTAAGTACTGACCCTGTGACAGTGCAGCGCTCCATCAGTACTGACCCTGTGACAGTGCAGCACCCCCTCGGTGCTGACCATGTGACAGGACAGCGCTCCCTTAGTACTGATCCTGTAACAGTGCGGCACTCCCTTGATACTGACCCTGTGACAGTGCAGCGCTCCCTCGGTACTGACCCTGTGACAGTGTGGCACTCACTCGGTACTGACCCTGTGACAGCGTGGCACTCACTCGGTACTGACCCTGTGACAGTGCAGCGCTCCCTAAGTACTGACCCTGTGACAGTGCAGCGCTCCCTAAGTACTGACCCTGTGACAGTGCAGCGCTCCCGAAGTACTGACCCTGTGACAGTGCAGAGCCCCATCGGTACTGACCTTGTGATAGTGCAGCGCTCCATAAGTACTGACCCTGTGACAGTCCGGCACTCCCTCGGTACTGACCCTGTGACAGTGCTGCACTCCCTCGGTACTGACCCTGTGACAGTGCAGCGCTCCCTAAGTACTGACCCTGTGACAATGCGGCACTCCTTCGGTATTGACCCTGTGACAGTGCAGCGCTCCATCAGTACCGACCCTGTGACAGTGCAGCGCTCCATCAGTACCGACCCTGTGACATTGCGGCACTCCGTAAGTACTGACCCTGTGACAGTGCGGCGCTCCCTAAGTACTGGCCCTGTGACAGTGCATCGCTTCCAAAGTACTGATCCTGTAACAGTGCGGCACTCCTTCGGTATTGACCCTGTGGCAGTGCAGCGCCCAATCACTACTGTCCCTGTGACAGTGTGGCGCTCGCTCGGTACTGTCGCTGTGACAGTGCAGCGCTCCCTAAGTACTGACCCTATGACAGTGCAGCGCTCCATCAGTACTGACCCTGTGACAGTGCGGCACTCCCTCGGTCCTGACCCTGTGACAGTGCGGCACTCCCACGGTACTGGCCCTGTGACAGTGCAGCGCTCCTTCGGTACTGACCCTGTGACAGTGAGCGCTCCCTAAGTACTGACCCTGTGACAATGTGGCACGCCTTCGGTATTGACCCTGTGACAGTGCAGTGCTCCATCAGGACTGAGACTGTGACAGTGCAGCGCTCCCTAAGTACTGACCCTGTGACAATGCGGCACTCCTTCGGAATTGACCCTGTGACAGTGCAGCGCTCCATCAGTACCGACCCTGTGACAGTGCGGCACATCCGTAAGTACTGACCCTGTGAGAGTGCGGCGCTCCCTCAGTACTGGCCCTGTGACAGTGCAGCGCTCCCTAAGTACTGACCCTGTGTCAGTGCGGCACCCCGTCGGTACTGACTCTGTGACCGTGCAGCGCTTCCTAAGTACTGACCCTGTGACAGTGCAGCTCTCCCTAAGTACTGACCCTGTGACAGTGCAGCGCTCCATCAGTACTGACCCTGTGACAGTACAGCGCTCCATCAGTACTGACCCTGTGACAGTGCAGTGCTCCATCGGTACTGACCTTGTGATAGTGCAGCGCTCCATAAGTACTGACCCTGTGACTGTCCGGCACTCCCTCAGAACTGACCCTGTGACAGTGTAGCGCTACCTGTGGGCGGCACGGTGGCACAGTGGTTCGCACTGCTGCCTCACAGCGGCAGAGACCCGGGTTCAATTCCCGCCTCAGGCGACTGACTGTGTGGAGTTTGCACGTTCTCCCCGTGTCTGCGTGGGTTTCCTCCGGGTGCTCCGGTTTCCTCCCACATCACAAAGATGTGCAGGGTCAGGTGAATTGGCCATACTAAATTGCCCGTAGTGTTAGGTAAAGGGTAAATGTAGGGGTATGGGTGGGTTTCGCTTCGGCGGGTCGGTGTGGACTTGTTGGGCCGAAGGGCCTGTTTCTACACTGTAATCTAATCTAATCTAATCTAATCTAATCTAAGTAGTGACCCTGTGACAGTGCAGTGCTCCATCGGTACTGACCCTGTGACAGTGTGGCACTCCTTCAGCACTGGCCCTGTGACACTGCAGTGCTCCCTAAGTACTGACCCTGTGACAGTGCAGCGCTCCATCAGTACTGACCCTGTGACAGTGCAGCACCCCCTCGGTGCTGACCATGTGACAGGACAGCGCTCCCTTAGTACTGATCCTGTAACAGTGCGGCACTCCCTCGGTACTGACCCTGTGACAGTGCAGCGCTCCCTAAGTACTGACCCTGTGACAATGCGGCACTCCTTCGGTATTGACCCTGTGACAGTGCAGTGCTCCATGAGTACTGACCCTGTGACAGTGCGGCACTCCGTAAGTACTGACCCTGTGACAGTGTGGCACTCCCTCGGTACTGACCCTGTAACACTGTGGCACTCCCTCGGTACTGTCCCTGTGACAGTGCAGCGCTCCATCAGTACTGTCCCTGTGACAGTGCAGCGCTCCATCAGTACTGACCCTGTGACAGTGCGGTACACCCTCGGTGCTGACCATGTGACAGGACAGCGCTCCCTTAGTACTGATCCTGTAACAGTGCGGCACTCCCTCGGTACTGACCCTGTGGCAGTGCAGCGCTCCATCAGTAATGACCCTGTGACAGTGCAGCGCTCCCTCGGTACTGACCCTGTGACAGTGCGGCACTCCGTAAGTACTGACCCTGTGACAGTGCAGCGCTCCCTCAGTACTGACCTTGTGACAGTGCAGCGCTCCATCAGTACTGACCCTGTGACAGTGCAGCACTCCCTTGGTACTGCCTCTGTGACAGTGCAGCTCTTACTAAGCACTGACCCTGTGACAGTGCGACGCTCCCTCGGTACTGACCCTGTGACAGTGCAGCGCTCCCTCAGTACTGACCCTGTGACAGTGCAGCGCTCCATCAGTACTGACCCTGTGACAGTGCAGCACTCCCTACGTACTGACCCTGTGACAGTGCGGCACTCCCTCGGTACTGACCCTGTGACAGTGCAGCGCTCCCTCAGTACTGACCCTGTGACATTGGAGTGCTCCCTAAGTACTGACCATGTGACAGGACAGCGCTTACTAAGTACTGACCCTGTGACAGTGCGACGCTCCCTAAGTACTGACCCTATGACAGTGCAGCACTCCCTTGGTACTGCCTCTGTGACAGTGCAGCGCTTACTAAGTACTGACCCTGTGACAGTGCAGCTCTCCCTAAGTACTGACCCTGTGACAGTGCAGCGCTCCATCAGTACTGACCCTGTGACAGTACAGCGCTCCATCAGTACTGACCTTGTGACAGTGCAGTGCTCCATCGGTACTGACCTTGTGATAGTGCAGCGCTCCATAAGTACTGACCCTGTGACAGTGTGGCGCTACCTAAGTAGTGACCCTGTGACAGTGCAGTGCTCCATCGGTACTGACCCTGTGACAGTGCGGCACTCCTTCAGCACTGGCCCTGTGACACTGCAGCGCTCCCTAAGTACTGACCCTGTGACAGTGCAGCGCTCCATCAGTACTGATCCTGTAACAGTGCGGCACTCCCTTGATGCTGACCCTGTGACAGTGCAGCGCTCCCTCGGTACTGACCCTGTGACAGTGCGGCACTCCCTCGGGACTGACCCTGTGACAGTGCCGCACCCCGTCGATACTGACCCTGTGACAGTGTAGCGCTCCCTAAGTACTGACCCTGTGACAGTGCAGTGCTCCATCGGTACTGACCCTGTGACAGTGCGGCACTCCTTCAGCACTGGCCCTGTGACACTGCAGCGCTCCCTAAGTACTGACCCTGTGACAGTGCAGCGCTCCATCAGTACTGACCCTGTGACAGTGCAGCACCCCCTCGGTGCTGACCATGTGACAGGACAGCGCTCCCTTAGTACTGATCCTGTAACAGTGCGGCACTCCCTTGGTACTGCCTCTGTGACAGTGCAGCGCTTACTAAGTACTGACCCTGTGACAGTGCAGCGCTCCATCGGTACTGCCCCTGTGACAGTACAGCGCACCTAAGTACTGACCCTGTGTCAGTGCAGTGCCCAATCACTACTGTCCCTGTGACAGTGCGGCACTCCCTCGGTACTGACCCTGTGACAGTGCAGCGCTCCCTCAGTACTGACCCTGTGACATTGGAGCGCTCCCCAAGTACTGACCCTGTGACAGTGCAGCGCTCCCTAAGTACTGACCCGATTACAGTGCAGCACTCCCTTGGTACTGCCTCTGTGACAGTGCAGCGCTTACTAAGTACTGAACCTGTGACAGTGCAGCGCTCCATCGGTACTGCCCCTGTGACATTACAGCGCTCCTAAGTACTGACCCTGTGTCAGTGCAGCGCCCAATCACTACTGTCCCTGTGACAGTGTGGCACTCGCTCGGTACTGTCGCTGTGACAGTGCAGCGCTCCCTAAGTACTGACTGTATCACAGAGCAGCGCTCCATCAGTACTGACCCTGTGACAGTGCGGCACTCCCTCGGTACTGGCCCTGTGACAGTGCGGCACTCCCTCCGTACTGACCCTATGACAGTGCAGCGCTCCCTAAGTACTGACCCTGTGACAACGCGGCACTCCTTCGGTATTGACCCTGTGACAGTGCAGCGCTCCATTAGTACCGACCCTGTGACAGTGCGGCACTCCGTAAGTACTGACCCTGTGACAGTGCGGCGCTCCCTCTGTACTGGCCCTGTGACAGTGCAGCGCTCCCTAAGTACTGACCCTGTGACAGTGCAGCACTCCCTCGATACTGACCCTGTGACAGTGCAGCGCTCCCTAAGTACTGACCCTGTGACAGTGCGGCACTCCCTCGGGACTGACCCTGTGATAGTGCAGCACCCCGTCGATACTGACCCTGTGACAGTGCAGCGCTCCCTAAGTACTGACCCTGTGACAGTGCGGCACTCCCTCGGGACTGACCCTGTGACAGTGCAGCACCCCGTCGATACTGACCCTGTGACAGTGTAGCGCTCCCTAAGTACTGACCCTGTGACAGTGCAGTGCTCCATCGGTACTGACCCTGTGACAGTGCGGCACTCCTTCAGCACTGGCCCTGTGACACTGCAGCGCTCCCTAAGTACTGACCCTGTGACAGTGCAGCGCTCCATCAGTACTGACCCTGTGACAGTGCAGCACCCCCTCGGTGCTGACCATGTGACAGGACAGCGCTCCCTTAGTACTGATCCTGTAACAGTGCGGCACTCCCTTGATACTGACCCTGTGACAGTGCAGCGCTCCCTCGGTACTGACCCTGTGACAGTGTGGCACTCACTCGGTACTGACCCTGTGACAGCGTGGCACTCACTCGGTACTGACCCTGTGACAGTGCAGCGCTCCCTAAGTACTGACCCTGTGACAGTGCAGCGCTCCCTAAGTACTGACCCTGTGACAGTGCAGCGCTCCCTAAGTACTGACCCTGTGACACTGCAGCGCTCCCTAAGTACTGACCTTGTGATAGTGCAGCGCTCCATAAGTACTGACCCTGTGACAGTGTAGCGCTCCCTAAGTACTGACCCTGTGACAGTGCAGCGCTCCATTAGTACCGACCCTGTGACAGTGCGGCACTCCGTAAGTACTGACCCTGTGACAGTGCGGCGCTCCCTCTGTACTGGCCCTGTGACAGTGCAGCGCTCCCTAAGTACTGACCCTGTGACAGTGCAGCACTCCCTCGATACTGACCCTGTGACAGTGCAGCGCTCCCTAAGTACTGACCCTGTGACAGTGCGGCACTCCCTCGGGACTGACCCTGTGACAGTGCAGCACCCCGTCGATACTGACCCTGTGACAGTGTAGCGCTCCCTAAGTACTGACCCTGTGACAGTGCAGTGCTCCATCGGTACTGACCCTGTGACAGTGCGGCACTCCTTCAGCACTGGCCCTGTGACACTGCAGCGCTCCCTAAGTACTGACCCTGTGACAGTGCAGCGCTCCATCAGTACTGACCCTGTGACAGTGCAGCACCCCCTCGGTGCTGACCATGTGACAGGACAGCGCTCCCTTAGTACTGATCCTGTAACAGTGCGGCACTCCCTTGATACTGACCCTGTGACAGTGCAGCGCTCCCTCGGTACTGACCCTGTGACAGTGTGGCACTCACTCGGTACTGACCCTGTGACAGCGTGGCACTCACTCGGTACTGACCCTGTGACAGTGCAGCGCTCCCTAAGTACTGACCCTGTGACAGTGCAGCGCTCCCTAAGTACTGACCCTGTGACAGTGCAGCGCTCCCGAAGTACTGACCCTGTGACAGTGCAGAGCCCCATCGGTACTGACCTTGTGATAGTGCAGCGCTCCATAAGTACTGACCCTGTGACAGTCCGGCACTCCCTCGGTACTGACCCTGTGACAGTGCTGCACTCCCTCGGTACTGACCCTGTGACAGTGCAGCGCTCCCTAAGTACTGACCCTGTGACAATGCGGCACTCCTTCGGTATTGACCCTGTGACAGTGCAGCGCTCCATCAGTACCGACCCTGTGACATTGCGGCACTCCGTAAGTACTGACCCTGTGACAGTGCGGCGCTCCCTAAGTACTGGCCCTGTGACAGTGCATCGCTTCCAAAGTACTGATCCTGTAACAGTGCGGCACTCCTTCGGTATTGACCCTGTGGCAGTGCAGCGCCCAATCACTACTGTCCCTGTGACAGTGTGGCGCTCGCTCGGTACTGTCGCTGTGACAGTGCAGCGCTCCCTAAGTACTGACCCTATGACAGTGCAGCGCTCCATCAGTACTGACCCTGTGACAGTGCGGCACTCCCTCGGTCCTGACCCTGTGACAGTGCGGCACTCCCACGGTACTGACCCTGTGACAGTGCTGCACTCCCTCGGTACTGACCCTGTGACAGTGCAGCGCTCCCTAAGTACTGACCCTGTGACAATGCGGCGCTCCCTAAGTACTGGCCCTGTGACAGTGCATCGCTTCCAAAGTACTGATCCTGTAACAGTGCGGCACTCCTTCGGTATTGACCCTGTGGCAGTGCAGCGCCCAATCACTACTGTCCCTGTGACAGTGTGGCGCTCGCTCGGTACTGTCGCTGTGACAGTGCAGCGCTCCCTAAGTACTGACCCTATAACAGTGCAGCGCTCCATCAGTACTGACCCTGTGACAGTGCGGCACTCCTTCAGTACTGACTCTGTGACAGTGCGGCACTCCCACGGTACTGACCCTGTGACAGTGAGCGCTCCCTAAGTACTGACCCTGTGACAATGTGGCACTCCTTCGGTATTGACCCTGTGACAGTGGAGTGCTCCATCAGTACTGACCCTGTGACAGTGCAGCGCTCCCTAAGTACTGACCCTGTGACAATGCGGCACTCCTTCGGAATTGACCCTGTGACAGTGCAGCACTCCATCAGTATCGACCCTGTGACAGTGCGGCACTCCGTAAGTACTGACCCTGTGACAGTGAGCGCTCCATCAGTACTGATCCTGTGACAGTGCAGCACTCCCTCGGTCCTGACCCTGTGACAGTGCGGCACTCCCACGGTACTGGCCCTGTGACAGTGCAGCGCTCCTTCGGTACTGACCCTGTGACAGTGAGCGCTCCCTAAGTACTGACCCTGTGACAATGTGGCACGCCTTCGGTATTGACCCTGTGACAGTGCAGTGCTCCATCAGGACTGAGACTGTGACAGTGCAGCGCTCCCTAAGTACTGACCCTGTGACAATGCGGCACTCCTTCGGAATTGACCCTGTGACAGTGCAGCGCTCCATCAGTACCGACCCTGTGACAGTGCGGCACTCCGTAAGTACTGACCCTGTGAGAGTGCGGCGCTCCCTCAGTACTGGCCCTGTGACAGTGCAGCGCTCCCTAAGTACTGACCCTGTGTCAGTGCGGCACCCCGTCGGTACTGACTCTGTGACCGTGCAGCGCTTCCTAAGTACTGACCCTGTGACAGTGCAGCTCTCCCTAAGTACTGACCCTGTGACAGTGCAGCGCTCCATCAGTACTGACCCTGTGACAGTACAGCGCTCCATCAGTACTGACCCTGTGACAGTGCAGTGCTCCATCGGTACTGACCTTGTGATAGTGCAGCGCTCCATAAGTACTGACCCTGTGACTGTCCGGCACTCCCTCAGAACTGACCCTGTGACAGTGTAGCGCTACCTGTGGGCGGCACGGTGGCACAGTGGTTCGCACTGCTGCCTCACAGCGGCAGAGACCCGGGTTCAATTCCCGCCTCAGGCGACTGACTGTGTGGAGTTTGCACGTTCTCCCCGTGTGTTTTAAAAAATTCTCAAGGTCAGGTTCGTAGGAGAGTAGTCTGACACAGAACAAACGACCAAGAGGCGAGACTGCTAGAATATGGGCATTTTATTCCCCGCAGTGTCGCACAACGGGTCTGGTTTATGCTCACTCTACATGTTACAAAAACTGGGAGCCGTCAGTTCTTGTAGAGCGGTTGCCAACAACCCACGCTCGGCGGTTAAACGTAACCCCGGAGCAGACTCACCGAACTGGAGACTTCTCCAGCTTTTTATTCTTTTCCAGATATAAACATTCATGTGAACAGCAGAGCAAGGCTAAAAAACACATTCCATTCTGGTTACATACAGATAAGAAGATTCACACGGGACTAAGCAACACCTCCATTCTGGTTAGATTCACACATGTATTGGGACATAATTTTTAACCGTTTCACCACATTCCACTGCTTGGAATTTTACACCACATTCCACTGCTTGGCCCAATACATGTGTTACATTATGCTTAATTCAGTTCAATTCGTTTCAGTTAATTTCAGTTCAGTCAATTCAGTGTAATTCAATTCAGTTCCGTCCATTTCAATTCAATTTAGCTCAGTTCCATTTTGTTCCGTTCAATTTGATTCACTTCAGTTCCACTCAGTTCAGTTCAGTTCAATCCCATTCAATTCTGTTAACTCCGCTTCAGCCTTTTGGACATGCCCACATCCTCCGCTGTACCCCAGGCAAGGGGTTCTTCGGCAGGACTGGGATCCTTTCTCAAACAAACTGCCACGTACATGCCCACATCCATGCCATCCCGGGACGGTCGGGACCTCCACAGTTTGTTCTTCTGGTTTCTTAGTCGTTTTCCAAAACATTGTTCTGTATCAAAATCTCTCCTCAATTGCGATTGATCCTGCCGACTACGCCAAATGTTTTAAAAAATTCTCAAGGTCAGGTTCGTAGGAGAGTAGTCTGACACAGAACAAACGACCAAGAGGCGAGACTGCTAGAATATGGGCATTTTATTCCCCGCAGTGTCGCACAACGGGTCTGGTTTATGCTCACTCTACATGTTACAAAAACTGGGAGCCGTCAGTTCTTGTAGAGCGGTTGCCAACAACCCACGCTCGGCGGTTAAACGTAACCCCGGAGCAGACTCACCGAACTGGAGACTTCTCCAGCTTTTTATTCTTTTCCAGATATAAACATTCATGTGAACAGCAGAGCAAGGCTAAAAAACACATTCCATTCTGGTTACATACAGATAAGAAGATTCACACGGGACTAAGCAACACCTCCATTCTGGTTAGATTCACACATGTATTGGGACATAATTTTTAACCGTTTCACCACATTCCACTGCTTGGAATTTTACACCACACCGTGTCTGCGTGGGTTTCCTCCGGGTGCTCCGGTTTCCTCCCACATCAAAAAGATGTGCAGGGTCAGGTGAATTGGCCATACTAAATTGCCCGTAGTGTTAGGTAAAGGGTAAATGTAGGGGTATGGGTGGGTTTCGCTTCGGCGGGTCGGTGTGGACTTGTTGGGCCGAAGGGCCTGTTTCTACACTGTAATCTAATCTAATCTAATCTAATCTAATCTAAGTAGTGACCCTGTGACAGTGCAGTGCTCCATCGGTACTGACCCTGTGACAGTGCGGCACTCCTTCAGCACTGGCCCTGTGACACTGCAGTGCTCCCTAAGTACTGACCCTGTGACAGTGCAGCGCTCCATCAGTACTGACCCTGTGACAGTGCAGCACCCCCTCGGTGCTGACCATGTGACAGGACAGCGCTCCCTTAGTACTGATCCTGTAACAGTGCGGCACTCCCTCGGTACTGACCCTGTGACAGTGCAGCGCTCCCTAAGTACTGACCCTGTGACAATGCGGCACTCCTTCGGTATTGACCCTGTGACAGTGCAGTGCTCCATGAGTACTGACCCTGTGACAGTGCGGCACTCCGTAAGTACTGACCCTGTGACAGTGTGGCACTCCCTCGGTACTGACCCTGTAACACTGTGGCACTCCCTCGGTACTGTCCCTGTGACAGTGCAGCGCTCCATCAGTACTGTCCCTGTGACAGTGCAGCGCTCCATCAGTACTGACCCTGTGACAGTGCGGTACACCCTCGGTGCTGACCATGTGACAGGACAGCGCTCCCTTAGTACTGATCCTGTAACAGTGCGGCACTCCCTCGGTACTGACCCTGTGGCAGTGCAGCGCTCCATCAGTACTGACCCTGTGACAGTGCAGCGCTCCCTCGGTACTGACCCTGTGACAGTGCGGCACTCCGTAAGTACTGACCCTGTGACAGTGCAGCGCTCCCTCAGTACTGACCCTGTGACAGTGCAGCGCTCCCTCGGTACTGACCCTGTGACAGTGCAGCGCTCCCTCAGTACTGACCCTGTGACAGTGCAGCGCTCCCTCAGTACTGACCCTGTGACAGTGCAGCGCTCCATCAGTACTGACCCTGTGACAGTGCAGCACTCCCTACGTACTGACCCTGTGACAGTGCGGCACTCCCTCGGTACTGACCCTGTGACAGTGCAGCTCTCCCTCAGTACTGACCCTGTGACATTGGAGTGCTCCCTAAGTACTGACCATGTGACAGGACAGCGCTTACTAAGTACTGACCCTGTGACAGTGCGACGCTCCCTAAGTACTGACCCTATGACAGTGCAGCACTCCCTTGGTACTGCCTCTGTGACAGTGCAGCGCTTACTAAGTACTGACCCTGTGACAGTGCAGCGCTCCATCAGTACTGACCCTGTGACAGTACAGCGCTCCATCAGTACTGACCTTGTGACAGTGCAGTGCTCCATCGGTACTGACCTTGTGATAGTGCAGCGCTCCATAAGTACTGACCCTGTGACAGTGTGGCGCTACCTAAGTAGTGACCCTGTGACAGTGCAGTGCTCCATCGGTACTGACCCTGTGACAGTGCGGCACTCCTTCAGCACTGGCCCTGTGACACTGCAGCGCTCCCTAAGTACTGACCCTGTGACAGTGCAGCGCTCCATCAGTACTGATCCTGTAACAGTGCGGCACTCCCTTGATGCTGACCCTGTGACAGTGCAGCGCTCCCTCGGTACTGACCCTGTGACAGCGTGGCACTCACTCGGTACTGACCCTGTGACTGTGCAGCGCCCCCTAAGTACTGATCCTGTAACAGTGCGGCACTCCCTTGGTACTGCCTCTGTGACAGTGCAGCGCTTACTAAGTACTGACCCTGTGACAGTGCAGCGCTCCATCGGTACTGCCCCTGTGACAGTACAGCGCACCTAAGTACTGACCCTGTGTCAGTGCAGTGCCCAATCACTACTGTCCCTGTGACAGTGCGGCACTCCCTCGGTACTGACCCTGTGACAGTGCAGCGCTCCCTCAGTACTGACCCTGTGACATTGGAGCGCTCCCCAAGTACTGACCCTGTGACAGTGCAGCGCTCCCTAAGTACTGACCCGATTACAGTGCAGCACTCCCTTGGTACTGCCTCTGTGACAGTGCAGCGCTTACTAAGTACTGAACCTGTGACAGTGCAGCGCTCCATCGGTACTGCCCCTGTGACATTACAGCGCTCCTAAGTACTGACCCTGTGTCAGTGCAGCGCCCAATCACTACTGTCCCTGTGACAGTGTGGCACTCGCTCGGTACTGGCCCTGTGACAGTGCGGCACTCCCTCCGTACTGACCCTATGACAGTGCAGCGCTCCCTAAGTACTGACCCTGTGACAACGCGGCACTCCTTCGGTATTGACCCTGTGACAGTGCAGCGCTCCATTAGTACCGACCCTGTGACAGTGCGGCACTCCGTAAGTACTGACCCTGTGACAGTGCGGCGCTCCCTCTGTACTGGCCCTGTGACAGTGCAGCGCTCCCTAAGTACTGACCCTGTGACAGTGCAGCACTCCCTCGATACTGACCCTGTGACAGTGCAGCGCTCCCTAAGTACTGACCCTGTGACAGTGCGGCACTCCCTCGGGACTGACCCTGTGACAGTGCAGCACCCCGTCGATACTGACCCTGTGACAGTGTAGCGCTCCCTAAGTACTGACCCTGTGACAGTGCAGTGCTCCATCGGTACTGACCCTGTGACAGTGCGGCACTCCTTCAGCACTGGCCCTGTGACACTGCAGCGCTCCCTAAGTACTGACCCTGTGACAGTGCAGCGCTCCATCAGTACTGACCCTGTGACAGTGCAGCACCCCCTCGGTGCTGACCATGTGACAGGACAGCGCTCCCTTAGTACTGATCCTGTAACAGTGCGGCACTCCCTTGATACTGACCCTGTGACAGTGCAGCGCTCCCTCGGTACTGACCCTGTGACAGTGTGGCACTCACTCGGTACTGACCCTGTGACAGCGTGGCACTCACTCGGTACTGACCCTGTGACAGTGCAGCGCTCCCTAAGTACTGACCCTGTGACAGTGCAGCGCTCCCGAAGTACTGACCCTGTGACAGTGCAGAGCCCCATCGGTACTGACCTTGTGATAGTGCAGCGCTCCATAAGTACTGACCCTGTGACAGTCCGGCACTCCCTCGGTACTGACCCTGTGACAGTGCTGCACTCCCTCGGTACTGACCCTGTGACAGTGCAGCGCTCCCTAAGTACTGACCCTGTGACAATGCGGCACTCCTTCGGTATTGACCCTGTGACAGTGCAGCGCTCCATCAGTACCGACCCTGTGACATTGCGGCGCTCCCTAAGTACTGGCCCTGTGACAGTGCATCGCTTCCAAAGTACTGATCCTGTAACAGTGCGGCACTCCTTCGGTATTGACCCTGTGGCAGTGCAGCGCCCAATCACTACTGTCCCTGTGACAGTGTGGCGCTCGCTCGGTATTGTCGCTGTGACAGTGCAGCGCTCCCTAAGTACTGACCCTATGACAGTGCAGCGCTCCATCAGTACTGACCCTGTGACAGTGCGGCACTCCCTCGGTCCTGACCCTGTGACAGTGCGGCACTCCCACGGTACTGGCCCTGTGACAGTGCAGCGCTCCTTCGGTACTGACCCTGTGACAGTGAGCGCTCCCTAAGTACTGACCCTGTGACAATGTGGCACTCCTTTGGTATTGACCCTGTGACAGTGCAGTGCTCCATCAGGACTGAGACTGTGACAGTGCAGCGCTCCCTAAGTACTGACCCTGTGACAATGCGGCGCTCCCTCAGTACTGGCCCTGTGACAGTGCAGCGCTCCCTAAGTACTGACCCTGTGTCAGTGCGGTACCCCGTCGGTACTGACTCTGTGACCGTGCAGCGCTTCCTAAGTACTGACCCTGTGACAGTGCAGCGCTCCATCAGTACTGACCCTGTGACAGTACAGCGCTCCATCAGTACTGACCTTGTGACAGTGCAGTGCTCCATCGGTACTGACCTTGTGATAGTGCAGCGCTCCATAAGTACTGACCCTGTGACTGTCCGGCACTCCCTAAGAACTGACCCTGTGACAGTGTGGCGCTACCTAAGTAGTGACCCTGTGACAGTGCAGTGCTCCATCGGTACTGACCCTGTGACAGTGCGGCACTCCTTCAGCACTGGCCCTGTGACACTGCAGCGCTCCCTAAGTACTGACCCTGTGACAGTGCAGCGCTCCCTCGGTACTGACCCTGTGACAGCGTGGCACTCACTCGGTACTGACCCTGTGACAGCGTGGCACTCACTCGGTACTGACCCTGTAACACTGTGGCACTCTCTCGGTACTGTCCCTGTGACAGTGCAGCGCTCCATCAGTACTGTCCCTGTGACAGTGCAGCGCTCCATCAGTACTGACCCTGTGACAGTGCGGCACACCCTCGGTGCTGACCATGTGACAGGACAGCGCTCCCTTAGTACTGATCCTGTAACAGTGCGGCACTCCCTCGGTACTGACCCTGTGGCAGTGCAGCGCTCCATCAGTACTGACCCTGTGACAGTGCAGCGCTCCCTCGGTACTGACCCTGTGACAGTGCGGCGCTCCCTCGGTACTGACCCTGTGACAGTGCAGCGCTCCCTCAGTACTGACCTTGTGACAGTGCAGCGCTCCATCAGTACTGACCCTGTGACAGTGCAGCACTCCCTTGGTACTGCCTCTGTGACAGTGCAGCGCTTACTAAGCACTGACCCTGTGACAGTGCGACGCTCCCTAAGTACTGACCCTGTGACAGTGCAGCGCTCCATCGGTACTGCCCCTGTGACAGTACAGCGCTCCCTCAGTACTGACCCTGTGACATTGGAGCGCTCCCCAAGTACTGACCCTGTGACAGTGCAGCGCTCCCTCAGTACTGACCCGATTACAGTGCAGCACTCCCTTGGTACTGCCTCTGTGACAGTGCAGCGCTTACTAAGTACTGAACCTGTGACAGTGCAGCGCTCCATCGGTACTGCCCCTGTGACATTACAGCGCTCCTAAGTACTGACCCTGTGTCAGTGCAGCGCCCAATCACTACTGTCCCTGTGACAGTGTGGCACTCGCTCGGTACTGTCGCTGTGACAGTGCAGCGCTCCCTAAGTACTGGCTGTATCACAGAGCAGCGCTCCATCAGTACTGACCCTGTGACAGTGCGGCACTCCCTCGGTACTGGCCCTGTGACAGTGCGGCACTCCCTCCGTACTGACCCTATGACAGTGCAGCGCTCCCTAAGTACTGACCCTGTGACAACGCGGCACTCCTTCGGTATTGACCCTGTGACAGTGCAGCGCTCCATTAGTACCGACCCTGTGACAGTGCGGCACTCCGTAAGTACTGACCCTGTGACAGTGCGGCGCTCCCTCTGTACTGGCCCTGTGACAGTGCAGCGCTCCCTAAGTACTGACCCTGTGACAGTGCAGCACTCCCTCGATACTGACCCTGTGACAGTGCAGCGCTCCCTAAGTACTGACCCTGTGACAGTGCGGCACTCCCTCGGGACTGACCCTGTGACAGTGCAGCACCCCGTCGATACTGACCCTGTGACAGTGCAGCGCTCCCTAAGTACTGAACCTGTGACAGTGCGGCACTGCCTCGGGACTGACCCTGTGACAGTGCAGCACCCCGTCGATACTGACCCTGTGACAGTGTAGCGCTCCCTAAGTACTGACCCTGTGACAGTGCAGTGCTCCATCGGTACTGACCCTGTGACAGTGCGGCACTCCTTCAGCACTGGCCCTGTGTCACTGCAGCGCTCCCTAAGTACTGACCCTGTGACAGTGCAGCGCTCCATCAGTACTGACCCTGTGACAGTGCAGCACCCCCTCGGTGCTGACCATGTGACAGGACAGCGCTCCCTTAGTACTGATCCTGTAACAGTGTGGCACTCCCTTGATACTGACCCTGTGACAGTGCAGCGCTCCCTCGGTACTGACCCTGTGACAGTGTGGCACTCACTCGGTACTGACCCTGTGACAGCGTGGCACTCACTCGGTACTGACCCTGTGACAGTGCAGCGCTCCCTAAGTACTGACCCTGTGACAGTGCAGCGCTCCCTAAGTACTGACCCTGTGACAGTGCAGCGCTCCCTAAGTACTGACCCTGTGACAGTGCAGTGCTCCCTAAGTACTGACCCTGTGACAGTGCAGCGCTCCCGAAGTACTGACACTGTGACAGTGCAGAGCCCCATCGGTACTGACCTTGTGATAGTGCAGCGCTCCATAAGTACTGACCCTGTGACAGTCCGGCACTCCCTCGGTACTGACCCTGTGACAGTGCTGCACTCCCTCAGTACTGACCCTGTGACAGTGCAGCGCTCCCTAAGTACTGACCCTGTGACAATGCGGCACTCCTTCGGTATTGACCCTGTGACAGTGCAGCGCTCCATCAGTACCGACCCTGTGACATTGCGGCACTCCCTAAGTACTGACCCTGTGACAGTGCGGCGCTCCCTAAGTACTGGCCCTGTGACAGTGCATCGCTTCCTAAGTACTGACCCTGTGACAGTGCAGCACTCCCTCGATACTGACCCTGTGACAGTGCAGCGTTCCCTAAGTACTGACCCTGTGACAGTGCGGCACTCCCTCGGGACTGACCCTGTGACAGTGCAGCGCTCCATAAGTACTGACCCTGTGAAAGTGCAGCACCCCGTCGATACTGACCCTGTGACAGTGCAGCGCTTCCTAAGTACTGACCCTGTGACAGTGCAGCGCTCCCTAAGTACTGACCCTGTGACAGTGCAGTGCTCCATCGGTACTGACCCTGTGACAGTGCGGCACTCCTTCAGCACTGGCCCTGTGACACTGCAGCGCTCCCTAAGTACTGACCCTGTGACAGTGCAGCGCTCCATAAGTACTGACCCTGTGAAAGTGCAGCACCCCGTCGATACTGACCCTGTGACAGTGCAGCGCTTCCTAAGTACTGACCCTGTGACAGTGCAGCGCTCCCTAAGTACTGACCCTGTGACAATGCAGTGCTCCATCGGTACTGACCCTGTGACAGTGCGGCACTCCTTCAGCACTGGCCCTGTGACACTGCAGCGCTCCCTAAGTACTGACCCTGTGACAGTGCGGCACTCCCTCGGGACTGACCCTGTGACAGTGCAGCACCCCCTCGGTGCTGACCATGTGACAGGACAGCGATCCCTTAGTACTGATCCTGTAACAGTGCGGCACTCCCTTGATACTGACCCTGTGACAGTGCAGCGCTCCCTCGGTACTGACCCTGTGACAGTGTGGCACTCACTCGGTACTGACCCTGTGACAGCGTGGCACTCACTCGGTACTGACCCTGTGACAGTGCAGCGCTCCCTAAGTACTGACCCTGTGACAGTGTGGCACTCACTCGGTACTGACCCTGTGACAGCGTGGCACTCACTCGGTACTGACCCTGTGACAGTGCAGCGCTCCCTAAGTACTGACCCTGTGACAGTGCAGCGCTCCCTAAGTACTGACCCTGTGACAGTGCAGCGCTCCCAAAGTACTGACCCTGTGACAGTGCAGCACTCCCTCGATACTGACCCTGTGACAGTGCAGCGCTCCCTAAGTACTGACCCTGTGACAGTGCGGCACTCCCTCGGGACTGACCCTGTGACAGTGCAGCGCTCCCTCGGTACTGACCCTGTGACAGTGTGGCACTCACTCGGTGCTGACCCTGTGACAGCGTGGCACTCACTCGGTACTGACCCTGTGACAGTGCAGCGCTCCCTAAGTACTGACCCTGTGACAGTGCAGCGCTCCCGAAGTACTGACCCTGTGACAGTGCAGCGCTCCATAAGTACTGACCCTGTGACAGTCCGGTACTCCCTCGGTACTGACCCTGTGACAGTGCAGCGCTCCCTAAGTACTGACCCTGTGACAATGCGGCACTCCTTCGGTATTGACCCTGTGACAGTGCAGCGCTCATCAGTACCGACCCTGTGACATTGCGGCACTCCGTAAGTACTGACCCTGTGACAGTGCAGCGCTCCCTCAGTACTGACCCTGTGACATTGGAGCGCTCCCCAAGTACTGACCCTGTGACAGTGCAGCGCTCCCTCAGTACTGACCCTGTGACATTGGAGCGCTCCCAAGTACTGACCCTGTGTCAGTGCAGCGCTCCCTAAGTACTGACCCGATGACAGTGCAGCACTCCCTTGGTACTGCCTCTGTGACAGTGCAGCGCTTACTAAGTACTGACCCTGTGACAGTGCAGCGCTCCATCGGTACTGCGCCTGTGACAGTACAGCGCTCCTAAGTACTGACCCTGTGTCAGTGCAGCGCCCAATCACTACTGTCCCTGTGACAGTGTGGCACTCGCTCGGTACTGTCGCTGTGACAGTGCAGCGCTCCCTAAGTACTGACCCTATCACAGAGCAGCGCTCCATCAGTACTGGCCCTGTGACAGTGCGGCACTCCCTCGGTACTGGCCCTGTGACAGTGCGGCACTCCCTCGGTACTGACCCTATAACAGTGCAGCGCTCCCTAAGTACTGACCCTGTGACAATGCGGCACTCCTTCGGTATTGACCCTGTGACAGTGCAGCGCTCCATCAGTACCGACCCTGTGACAGTGCGGCACTCCGTAAGTACTGACCCTGTGACAGTGCGGCGCTCCCTCAGTACTGGCCCTGTGACAGTGCAGCGCTCCCTAAGTACTGACCCTGTGACAGTGCAGCACCCCGTCGATACTGACCCTGTGACAGTGCAGCGCTTCCTAAGTACTGACCCTGTGACAATGCGGCACTCCTTCGGTATTGAGCCTGTGACAGTGCAGCGCTCCATCAGTACTGACCCTGTGAAAGTGCGGCGCTCCTTCAGTACTGGCCCTGTGACAGTGCAGCGCTCCCTAAGTACTGGCCCTGTGACAGTGCAGCACCCCGTCGATACTGACCCTGTGACAGTGCAGCGCTTCCTAAGTACTGACCCTGTGACAGTGCAGCACTCCCTAAGTACTGACCCTGTGACAGTGCAGTGCTCCATCGGTACTGACCTTGTGATAGTGCAGCGCTCCATAAGTTCTGACCCTGTGACTGTCCGGCACTCCCTAAGAACTGACCCTGTGACAGGGTGGCACTCCCTTAGTACTGACCCTGTGACAGTGCAGCGCTCCCTCAGTTCTGACCTTGTGACAGTGCAGCGCTCCATCAGTACTGACCCTGTGACAGTGCAGCACTCCCTTGGTACTGACCCTGTGACAGTGCAGCACCCACTTGGTACTGCCCCTGTGACAGTGCAGCGCTTACTAAGTACTGACCCTGTGACAGTGCGACGCTCCCTCGGTACTGACCCTGTGACAGTGCAGCGCTCCCTCAGTACTGACCCTGTGACAGTGCAGCGCTCCATCAGTACTGACCATGTGTCAGGACAGCGCTCCCTCAGTACTGACCCTGTGACATTGGAGCGCTCCCAAGTACTGACCCTGTGTCAGTGCAGCGCTCCCTAAGTACTGACCCGATGACAGTGCAGCACTCCCTTGGTACTGCCTCTGTGACAGTGCAGCGCTTACTAAGTACTGACCCTGTGACAGTGCAGCGCTCCATCGGTACTGCCCCTGTGACAGTACAGCGCTCCTAAGTACTGACCCTGTGACAGTGCAGCGCTTCCTAAGTACTGACCCTGTGACAGTGCAGCACTCCCTAAGTACTGACCCTGTGACAGTGCAGTGCTCCATCGGTACTGACCTTGTGATAGTGCAGCGCTCCATAAGTACTGACCCTGTGACTGTCCGGCACTCCCTAAGAACTGACCCTGTGACAGGGTGGCGCTCCCTCGGTACTGACCCTGTGACAGTGCAGCGCTCCCTTGGTACTGACCCTGTGACAGTGCAGCGCTCCCTCAGTACTGACCCTGTGACAGTGCAGCGCTCCATCAGTACTGACCCTGTGACATTGCAGCACTCCCCAAGTACTGACCCTGTGACAGTGCGACGCTCCCTCAGTACTGACCCTATGACAGTGCAGCACTCCCTTGGTAGTGCCTCTGTGACAGTGCAACGCCCAATCACTACTGTCCCTGTGACAGTGTGGCGCTCGCTCGGTACTGTCGCTGTGACAGTGCAGCGCTTCCTAATTACTGACCCTATGACAGTGCAGCGCTCCATCAGTACTGACCCTGTGACAGTGCAGTGCTCCATCGGTACTGACCTTGTGATAGAGCAGCGCTCCATAAGTACTGACCCTGTGACTGTCCGGCACTACCTAAGAACTGACCCTGTGACATTGTAGCGCTCCATCAGTACTGACCCTGTGACAGTGCAGTGCTCCATCGGTACTGACCCTGTGACAGTATGGCACTCCATCGGTTCTGACCCTGTGACAGTGCAAAGCTCCCTAAGTACTGGCCCTGTGACAGTGCAGCGCTCCCTCGGTACAGACCCTGTGACAGTGCAGGGCTCCATCAGTACTGACCCTGTGACAGTGCAGTGCTCCATCAATACTGACCCTGTGACACTGCGGCACTCCCTCGGTACTGACCCTGTGACAGTGTGGCACTCCCTCGGTACTGACCCTGTAACACTGTGGCACTCCCTCGGTACTGTCCCTGTGACAGTGCAGCGCTCCATCAGTACTGTCCCTGTGACAGTGCAGCGCTCCATCAGTACTGACCCTGAGACAGTGCAGCGCTCCCTCGGTACTAACCCTGTGGCAGTGCAGCGCTCCATCAGTACTGACCCTGTGACAGTGCAGCGCTCCATCAGTACTGACCCTGTGACAGTGCAGCGCTCCATCAGTACTGACCCTGTGACAGTGCAGCGCTCCATCAGTACTGACCCTGTGACAGTGCAGCGCTCCATCAGTACTGACCCTGTGACAGTGCAGCGCTCCATCAGTACTGACCCTGTGACAGTGCAGCGCTCCCTCAGTACTGACCCTGTGACATTGGAGCGCTCCTCAAGTACTGACCCTGTGACAGTGCAGCGCTCCCTAAGTACTGACCATGTGACAGGACAGAGCTTACTAAGTACTGACCCTATGACAGTGCGACGCTCCCTAAGTACTGACCCTATGACAGTGCAGCACTCCCTTGGTACTGCCTCTGTGACAGTGCAGCGCTTACTAAGTACTGACCCTGTGACAGTGCGACGCTCCCTAAGTACTGACCCTGTGACAGTGCGGCGCTCCCTATGTACTGCCCCTGTGACAGTACAGCCCTCCTAAGTACTGACCCTGTGTCAGTGCAGTGCCCAATTACTACTGTCCCTGTGACAGTGCGGCACTCCCTCGGTACTGACCCTGTGACAGTGCAGCGCTCCCTCAGTACTGACCCTGTGACATTGGAGCGCTCCCCAAGTACTGACCCTGTGACAGTGCAGCGCTCCCTAAGTACTGACCCGATGACAGTGCAGCACTCCCTTGGTACTGCCTCTGTGACAGTGCAGCGCTTACTAAGTACTGACCCTGTGACAGTGCAGCGCTCCATCTGTACTGCCCCTGTGACAGTACAGCGCTCCTAAGTACTGACCCTGTGTCAGTGCAGCGCCCAATCACTACTGTCCCTGTGACAGTGTGGCACTCGCTCGGTACTGTCGGTGTGACAGTGCAGCGCTCCCTAAGTACTGACCCTATCACAGAGCAGCGCTCCATCAGAACTGACCCTGTGACAGTGCGGCACTCCCTCGGTACTGGCCCTGTGACAGTGCGGCACTCCCTCGGTACTGACCCTATGACAGTGCAGCGCTCCCTAAGTACTGACCCTGTGACAATGCGGCACTCATTCGGTATTGACCCTGTGACAGTGCAGCGCTCCATCAGTACCGACCCTGTGACAGTGCAGTGCTCCATCAATACTGACCCTGTGACAGTGCGGCACTCCCTCGGTGCTGACCATGTGACAGGACAGCGCTCCCTCGGTACTAACCCTGTGGCAATGCAGCGCTCCATCAGTACTGACCCTGTGACAGTGCAGCGCTCCATCAGTACTGACCCTGTGACAGTGCAGCGCTCCATCAGTACTGACCCTGTGACAGTGCGGCACTGCCTCGGTACAGACCCTGTGACAGTGCAGCGCTCCCTCAGTACTGACCCTGTGACAGTGCAGCACTCCCTAATTATTGATCATGTGACAGGACAGAGCTTACTAAGTACTGACCCTGTGACAGTGCGACGCTCCCTAAGTACTGACCCTATGACAGTGCAGCACTCCCTTGGTACTGCCTCTGTGACAGTGCAGCGCTTACTAAGTACTGACCCTGTGACAGTGCGACGCTCCCTAAGTACTGACCCTGTGACAGTGCAGCGCTCCCTATGTACTGCCCCTGTGACAGTACAGCGCTCCTAAGTACTGACCCTGTGTCAGTGCAGCGCCCAATCACTACTGTCCCTGTGACAGTGTGGCGCTTGCTCGGTACTGACCCTATGACAGTGCAGCGCTCCATCAGTACTGACCCTGTGACAGTGCAGCGCTCCATCAGTACTGACCCTGTGACAGTGCAGCGCTCCATCAGTACTGACCCTGTGACAGTGCAGCGCTCCATCAGTACCGACCCTGTGACAGTGCGGCACTCCGTAAGTACTGACCCTGTGACAGTGCGGCGCTCCCTCAGTACTGGCCCTGTGACAGTGCAGCGCTCCCTAAGTACTGACCCTGTGACAGTGCAGCACTCCCTAGATACTGACCCTGTGACAGTGCAGCGCTCCCTAAGTACTGACCCTGTGACAGTGCGGCACTCCCTCGGGACTGACCCTGTGACAGTGCAGCACCCCGTCGATACTGACCCTGTGACAGTGCAGCGCTCCATCAGTACTGACCCTGTGACAGTGCAGCGCTCCCTAGGTACTGACCCTGTGACAGTACAGCACCCCGTCGATACTGACCTTGTGACAGTGCAGCACTCCATCAGTACTGACCCTCTGACAGTGCGGCACTCCCTCGGTACTGACCCTGTGACAGTGCAGCGCTCCCTAAGTACTGACCCTGTGACAATGCGGCACTCCTTCGGTATTGACCCTGTGACAGTGCAGCGCTCCATCAGTACCGACCCTGTGACATTGCGGCACTCCGTAAGTACTGATCCTGTGACAGTGCGGCGCTCCCTCTGTACTGGCCCTGTGACAGTGCAGCGCTCCCTAAGTACTGACCCTGTGACAGTGCAGCACTCCCTCGATACTGACCCTGTGACAGTGCAGCGCTCCCTAAGTACTGACCCTGTGACAGTGCGGTACTCCCTCGGGACTGACCCTGTGACAGTGCAGCGCTCCATAAGTACTGACCCTGTGACAGTGCAGCACCCCGTCGATACTGACCCTGTGACAGTGCAGCGCTTCCTAAGTACTGACCCTGTGACAGTGCAACGCTCCCTAAGTACTGACCCTGTGACAGTGCAGTGCTCCATCAATACTGACCTTGTGATAGTGCAGCGCTCCATAAGTGCTGAACCTGTGACTGTCCGGCACTACCTAAGAACTGACCCTGTGACAGGGTGGCGCTCCCTTAGTACTGACCCTGTGACAGGGCAGCGGTCCCTCGGTTCTGACCCTGTGACAGTCCGGCACTCCCTCGGTACTGACCCTGTGACAGTGCAGCGCTCCATCAGTACTGACCCTGTGACAGTGCAGTGCTCCATCAATACTGACCCTGTGACACTGCGGCACTCCCTCGGTACTGACCCTGTGACAGTGTGGCACTCCCTCGGTACTGACCCTGTAACACTGTGGCACTCCCTCGGTACTGTCCCTGTGACAGTGCAGCGCTCCATCAGTACTGTCCCTGTGACAGTGCGGCACTCCCTCGGTGCTGACCATGTGACAGGACAGCGCTCCTTGGGTATTGACCCTGTGACAGTGCAGCGCTCCATCAGTACTGACCCTGTGACAGTGCGGCACTCCCTCGGTACAGACCCTGTGACAGTGCAGCGCTCCCTCAGTACTGACCCTGTGACATTGGAGCGCTCCTCAAGTACTGACCCTGTGACAGTGCAGCACTCCCTAAGTACTGACCATGTCACAGGACAGAGCTTACTAAGTACTGACCCTGTGACAGTGCAGCGCTCCCTAAGTACTGACTCTGTGACAGTGCAGTGCTCCATCAGTACTGACCGTGTGACAGTGCAGTGCTCCATCGGTACTGACCTTGTGATAGTGCAGCGCTCCATAAGTACTGACCCTGTGACTGTCCGGCACTCCCTAAGAACTGACCCTGTGACAGGGCAGTGGTCCCTCGGTTCTGACCCTGTGACAGTGCGGCACTCCCTCGGTACTGCCCCTGTGACAGTGCAGCGCTCCCTCAGTACTGACCCTGTGACAGTCCGGCACTCCCTCGGTACTGACCCTGTGACAGTGCGGCACTCCTTCGGTATTGACCCTGTGACAGTGCAGCGCTCCATCAGTACCGGCCCTGTGACAGTGCGGCACTCCGTAAGTACTGGCCCTGTGACAGTGCGGCGCTCCCTCAGTACTGGCCCTGTGACAGTGCTGCACTTTCTCAGTACTGACCCTGTGACAGTGCAGCACCCCCTCGATACTGACCCTGTGACAGTGCAGCGCTCCCTAAGTACTGACCCTGTGACAGTGCGGCACTCCCTTGATACTGACCCTGTGACAGTGCAGCGCTCCCTCGGTACTGACCCTGTGACAGTGTGGCACTCACTCGGTACTGACCCTGTGACAGTGCAGCGCTCCCTAAGTACTGACCCTGTGACAGTGCAGCGCTCCATCAGTACTGACCCTGTGACAGTGCAGTGCTCCATCAGTACTGACCCTGTGACAGTGAAGTGCTCCATCGGTACTGACCTTGTGATAGTGCAGCGCTCCATAAGTACTGACCCTGTGACAGTCCGGCACTTCCTCGGTACTGACCCTGTGACAGTGCAGCGCTCCCTAAGTACTGACCCTGTGACAGTGCAGCGCTCCATCAGTACTGACCCTGTGACAGTGCAGTGCTCCATCAGTACTGACCCTGTGACAGTGCAGTGCTCCATCAGTACTGACCCTGTGACAGTGCAGCGCTCCCTAAGTACTGACCATGTGACAGGACAGAGCTTACTAAGTACTGACCCTGTGACAGTGCGACGCTCCCTAAGTACTGACCCTATGACAGTGCAGCACTCCCTTGGTACTGCCTCTGTGACAGTGCGACGCTCCCTAAGTACGGACCCTGTGACAGTGCAGCGCTCCATCGGTACTGCCCCTGTGACAGTACAGCGCTCCTAAGTACTGACCCTGTGTCAGTGCAGCACCCAATCACTACTGTCCCTGTGACAGTGTGGCGCTTGCTCGGTACTGTCGCTGTGACAGTGCAGCGCTCCCTATGTACTGACCCTATGACAGTGCAGCGCTCCATCAGTACTGAACCTGTGACAGTGCAGCGCTCATCAGTACCGACCCTGTGACAATGCGGCACTCCGTAATTACTGACCCTGTGACAGTGCGGCGCTCCCTCAGTACTGGCCCTGTGACAGTGCAGCGCGCCCTAAGTACTGACCCTGTGACAGTGCAGCGCTCCCTAAGTACTGACCCTGTGACAGTGCAGCGCTCCCTCAGTACTGACCCTGTGACAGTGCAGCGCTCCCTAAGTACTGACCCTGTGACAGTGCGGCGCTCCCTAAGTACTGACCCTGTGACAGTGCAGCACCCCGTCGATACTGACCCTGTGACACTGCAGCGCTCCATCAGTACTGACCCTCTGACAGTGCGGCACTCCCTCGGTACTGGCCCTGTGACAGTGCGGCACTCCCTCGGTATTGACCCTGTGACAGTGCAGCGCTCCATCAGTACCGACCCTGTGACATTGCGGCACTCCGTAAGTACTGACCCTGTGACAGTGCGGCGCTCCCTCAGTACTGGCCCTGTGACAGTGCAGCGCTTCCTAAGTACTGACCCTGTGACAGTGCAGCACTCCCTCGATACTGACCCTGTGACAGTGCAGCACCCCGTCGATACTGACCCTGTGACAGTGCAGCGCTTCCTAAGTACTGACCCTGTGACAGTGCAACGCTCCCTAAGTACTGACCCTGTGACAGTGCAGTGCTCCATCGGTACTGACCTTGTGATAGTGCAGCGCTCCATAAGTACTGACCCTGTGACTGTCCGGCACTCCCTAAGAACTGACCCTGTGACAGGGTGGCGCTCCCTAAGTACTGACCCTGTGACAGGGCAGCGGTCCCTCGGTTCTGACCCTGTGACAGTGCCGCACTCCCTCGGTACTGCCCCTGTGACAGTCCGGCACTCCCTCGGTACTGTCCCTGTGACAGTGCAGCGCTCCATCAGTACCTACCCTGTGACATTGCGGCACTCCGTAAGTACTGACTCTGTGACAGTGCGGCGCTCCCTCAGTAATGGCCCTGTGACAGTGCAGCGCTCCCTAAGTACTGACCCTGTGACAGTGCAGCACTCCCTCGATACTGACCCTGTGACAGTGCAGCGCTCCCTAAGTACTGACCCTGTGACAGTGCGGCACTCCCTCGGGACTGACCCTGTGACAGTGCAGCGCTCCCGAAGTACTGACCCTGTGACAGTGCGGCACCCCGTCGATACTGACCCTGTGACAGTGCAGCGCTTCCTAAGTACTGACCCTGTGACAGTGCAGTGCTCCATCAGTACTGACCCTGTGACAGTGCAGTGCTCTATCGGTACTGACCTTGTGATAGTGTAGCGCTCCATAAGTACTGACCCTGTGACTGTCCTGCACTCCCTAAGAACTGACCCTGTGACAGGGTGGCGCTCCCTAAGTACTGACCCTGTGACAGTGCAACGCTCCCTAAGTACTGACCCTGTGACAGTGCAGTGCTCCATCGGTACTGACCTTGTGATAGTGCAGCGCTCCATAAGTACTGACCCTGTGACTGTCCGGCACTCCCTAAGAACTGACCCTGTGACAGGGTGGCGCTCCCTAAGTACTGACCCTGTGACAGGGCAGCGGTCCCTCGGTTCTGACCCTGTGACAGTGCCGCACTCCCTCGGTACTGCCCCTGTGACAGTCCGGCACTCCCTCGGTACTGTCCCTGTGACAGTGCAGCGCTCCATCAGTACCTACCCTGTGACATTGCGGCACTCCGTAAGTACTGACTCTGTGACAGTGCGGCGCTCCCTCAGTAATGGCCCTGTGACAGTGCAGCGCTCCCTAAGTACTGACCCTGTGACAGTGCAGCACTCCCTCGATACTGACCCTGTGACAGTGCAGCGCTCCCTAAGTACTGACCCTGTGACAGTGCGGCACTCCCTCGGGACTGACCCTGTGACAGTGCAGCGCTCCCGAAGTACTGACCCTGTGACAGTGCGGCACCCCGTCGATACTGACCCTGTGACAGTGCAGCGCTTCCTAAGTACTGACCCTGTGACAGTGCAGTGCTCCATCAGTACTGACCCTGTGACAGTGCAGTGCTCTATCGGTACTGACCTTGTGATAGTGTAGCGCTCCATAAGTACTGACCCTGTGACTGTCCTGCACTCCCTAAGAACTGACCCTGTGACAGGGTGGCGCTCCCTAAGTACTGACCCTGTGACAGGGCAGCGGTCCCTCGGTTCTGACCCTGTGACAGTGCGGCACTCCTTCAGCACTGGCCCTGTGACACTGCAGCGCTCCCTCAGTACTGACCCTGTGACAGTGCAGCGCTCCCTCAGTACTGACCCTGTGACAGTCCGGCACTCCCTCGGTACTGACCCTGTGACAGTGCGGCACTCCTTCGGTATTGACCCTGTGACAGTGCAGCGCTCCATCAGTACTGGCCCTGTGACAGTGCGGCACTCCGTAAGTACTGGCCCTGTGACAGTGCGGCGCTCCTTCATTACTGGCCCTGTGACAGTGCGGCGCTCCTTCATTACTGGCCCTGTGACAGTGCTGCGCTCTCTCAGTACTGACCCTGTGACAGTGCGGCACTCCCTTGATACTGACCCTGTGACAGTGCAGCGCTCCCTCGGTACTGACCCTGTGACAGTGTGGCACTCACTCGGTACTGACCCTGTGACAGTGCAGCGCTCCCTAAGTACTGACCCTGTGACAGTGCAGCGCTCCATCAGTACTGACCCTGTGACAGTGCAGTGCTCCATCAGTACTGACCCTGTGACAGTGCAGTGCTCCATCAGTACTGACCCTGTGACAGTGAAGTGCTCCATCGGTACTGACCTTGTGATAGTGCAGCGCTCCATAAGTACTGACCCTGTGACAGTGCGGCACTCCCTCGGTTCTGACCCTGTGACAGTGCAGCGCTCCCTAAGTACTGGCCCTGTGACAGTGCAGTGCTCCATCAGTACTGACCCTGTGACAGTGCAGTGCTCCATCAGTACTGACCCTGTGACAGTGAAGTGCTCCATCGGTACTGACCTTGTGATAGTGCAGCGCTCCATAAGTACTGACCCTGTGACAGTCCGGCACTCCCTCGGTACTGACCCTGTGACAGTGCGGCACTCCCTCGGTTCTGACCCTGTGACAGTGCAGCGCTCCCTAAGTACTGGCCCTGTGATTGTGCAGCGCTCCCTCGGTACTGACCCTGTGACTGTGCAGCGCTCCCTCGGTACTGACCCTGTAACTGTGCAGCGCTCCCTCGGTACTGACCCTGTGACAGTGCAGTGCTCCATCAATACTGACCCTGTGACAGTGCGGCACTCCCTCGGTACTGACCCTGTGACAGTGCAGCGCTCCCTAAGTACTGCCCTATGACAGTGCAGCGCTCCATAAGTGCTGACCCTGTGACAGTCCGGCACTCCCTCAGTACTGACCCTATGACAGTTCAGCGCTCCATCGGTACTGACCCTGTGACAGTACGCCGCTCCCTCGGTTCTGACCCTGTGACAGTGCAGAGCTCCCTAAGTACTGGCCCTGTGACAGTGCAGCACTCCCTCGGTACTGACCCTGTGACAGTGCAGCGCTCCATCAGTACTGACCCTGTGACAGTGCAGTGCTCCATCAATACTGACCCTGTAACACTGTGGCACTCCCTCGGTACTGTCCCTGTGACAGTGCAGCGCTCCATCAGTACTGTCCCTGTGACAGTGCAGCGCTCCATCAGTACTGACCCTGTGACAGTGCGGCACTCCCTCGGTGCTGACCATTTGACAGGACATCGCTCCCTTAGTACTGATCCTGTAACAGTGCGGCACTCCCTCGGTACTGACCCTGTGGCAGTGCAGCGCTCCCTCGGTACTGACCCTGTGACAGTGCAGCGCTCCCTCGGTACTGACCCTGTGACAGTGCAGCGCTCCCTCAGTACTGACCCTATGACAGTACGGCGCTCCCTCAGTACTGACCCTGTGACAGTGCGGCGCTCCCTAAGTACTGACCCTGTGACAGTGCGGCGCTCCCTAAGTACTGACCCTGTGACAGTGCGGCACTCCCTAAGTACTGACCCAGTGACAGTGCAGCGCTCCCTAAGTACTCACCCTGTGACAGGGCAGCGCTCCCTCAGTACTGACCCTGTGACAGGGCAGCGCTCCCTCAGTACTGACCCTGTGACAGGGCAGCGCTCCCTCAGTACTGACCCTGTGACAGGGCAGCGCTCCCTCAGTACTGACCGTGTGACAGGGCAGCGCTCCATCGGTACTGACCCTGTGACAGTGCAGCACTCCCTCTGTGCTGACCCTGTGACAGTGCAGCGCTCCCTCAGTACTGAACCTGTGACAGTGCAGCGCTCCCTGTGACAGTGCAGCGCTCCATCGGTACTGACCCTGTGACAGTGCAGCACTCCCTCAGTACTGACCCTGTGACAGTGCAGCGCTCCCTAAGTACTGACCCTGTGACAGTGCAGCGCTCCCTAAGTACTGACCCTGTGACAGTGCAGCACTCCCTAAGTACTGACCCTGTGACCGTGCGGCGCTCCCTAAGTACTGAAACTGTGACAGTGCGGCGCTCCCGCTGTACTGACCCTGTGACAGTGCAGCGCTCCCTCAGTACTGACCCTGTGACAGTGCAGCGCTCCCTAAGTACTGACCCTGTGACAGGGTAGCGTTCCATCGGTACTGACCCTGTGACAGTACAGAGCACCTAAGTACTGACCCTGTGACAGTGCAGCGTTCCATCAGTACTGACCTTGTGACACTGCAGCACTCCCTAAGTACTGACCTTGTGACAGTGCGGCACTCTCTCGGTGCTGACCCTGTGACAGTGCAGCGCTCCCTCAGTACTGACCCTGTGACAGTGCAGCACTCCCTAAGTACTGACCATGTGACAGGACAGCGCTTACTAAGTACTGACCCTGTGACAGTGCGACGCTCCCTCAGTACTGACCCTGTGACAGTGCAGCACTCCCTTGGTACCGCCTCTGTGACAATGCAGCGCTCCCTAAGTACTGACCCTGTGACCGTGCGGCACTCCCTTGGTGGTGACCCTGTGACAGGGCAGTGCTCCCTAAGTACTGACCCTGTGACAGTGCAGCGCTCCCTAAGTACTGACCCTGTGACATTGGAGCGCTCCCCAAATACTGACCCTGTGACAGTGAAAGCACTCCCTAAGTACTGCCCCTGTGACAGTGCAGCGCTTACTAAGTACTGACCCTGTGACAGTGCGACACTGCCTATGTACTGCCCCTGTGACAGTGCAGCACTCCCTTGGTACTGCCCCTGTGACAGTGCAGCGCTCCCTCAGTACTGACCCTGTGACAGTGCAGTGCTCCCTAAGTACTGACCCTGTGACAGTGCAGTGCTCCCTAAGTACTGACCCTGTGACAGTGCAGTGCTCCCTAAGTACTGACCCTGTGACAGTGCAGTGCTCCCTAAGTACTGACCCTGTGACTGTGCGGCACTCCCTCATGAATGCCCCTCTGACTGCGGTGCTCCTTCAGGACTGACTTGACTGTGCGGCGCTCCCTCAGGTCTGACCCTCTGACTGTGCGGCGCTCCCTCAGGTCTGACCCTCTGACTGTGCGGCGCTCCCTCAGGTCTGACCCTCTGACTGTGCGGCGCTCCCTCAGGTCTGACCCTCTGACTGTGCGGCGCTCCCTCAGGTCTGACCCTCTGACTGTGCGGCGCTCCCTCAGGTCTGACCCTCTGACTGTGCGGCGCTCCCTCAGGTCTGACCCTCTGACTGTGCGGCGCTCCCTCAGGTCTGACCCTCTGACTGCGCGGCAACTCATCAATAGTGACCCCCGACAGTGCAATGCTCCCTCACACCAACCCTCCGACTGTGCAGCTGGAGATGGACAACAAATGCTGGTCTTGCAAATGATAGTAGCAGAGAAATGCCAATTGTAAAACCAAGTTTTTAAAGTTGAGATGGTCACAGCAGATATTGTGAGGGAACTTTATTCTCAGCTGCAGTGCTGTACCTGGTATAGGAAGCATTGGTGTTGACATTGGGGTCTAAAATGCTTTAGATTCCAGTTCCCAGCAATAACAACCCTTGTCATCAAAGAGCAGAAAGATTCAGAGAAAACACTGGGTGTGAAAAGGCTTCTAAATTTTTGTTTTACAAATGAAGTTTCATTTATCTATTTTGCATTGTTAGATGGTGAAGGAACCAAGTCCAAAAATAAAGTGTGAGAACTTCAGTTCCCCTTGTCGCTCTTTGACAGCAGGCTAATTGGGATCAGGTGTTCAAACCTCAACTATCAGCAACATGGCAGCAAAAACAGTGAGTGCTGAACATAGAATAAATATTTGTAGTAGCTATTTGAAAGGGTCTTGACCTTTGAGAGTCTGTTATGTAGCATCGGGGGTTCAACTTCAGTGTCACAACCACTTTGTGCAGATTACACTGCAGCATGCTACAGTTGAAGTATCAGGACTCTGGGTTTCCCCTAACATTCCCCTATTAGAGAAAGTTTGAAATGCACAGACATAGAAAATAGGTGCAGGAGTAGGCCATTTGGCCCATCGAGCCTGCACCACCATTCAATACATCGTAGCGGATCATGCAATTTCAGTCGCTGATTCCCACTCTCTCTCCATGGCCCTTGTGGCTAAAGGGATCAAGGAATATGTCCAGCTCCCTCTTTAATATATCTAACAAACTGGCTCCAAAAGCGTTCTGTGGTAGAGAATGCTACAGGTTCACAACTGAGTGAAGAAATTCTTACTCATCTCAGACCCTAATACTCACCCTTTATTCTTTCACTGTGACCCCTAGTTCTGGACTTCCCCAACATTAGGAACACTCTTCCTGCATCTAACCTTTCCAGTCCAATCAGATTTTTATGTTTCTATGAGATCTCACAAACCCCAATTCTCGTTCTTCTAAATTCCAGTGAATACAAGCCCAGTTGATCAGTCTGGTGAACCTTCACTGGATTCCCTCAATAGCAAGAATGTCTTTCCTCAGACTAGGAGACTAAAACTGCACGCAGTACACAAGGAGTGGCCTCACCCAAGGCCTTGTATAATTGCAGCAAGAGCATGCCGAGATCCTTCCATTTTATCTTCTTCCTTATGCTCGTGTGTTAGTGCCTTACGATTAATGTAGATGTACAAATTAAGAATAGAAGTATGCCATTTGACCCTTCAAGCCTGCTCCTCCATTGCAGTGCTCCCTTAATTAACCCAACACCACACTGCCCCCCCCCCCCCCTCCCCCTCCCCCACACACTTGGCACATAAGGCTGGATTTTGAGCTTCAGCCTGTAGACCACGACATAAATCTGTGAGCTTCTTACTTGATGTGTGAATGTTCTTAACAGAGCTGTGACTGACTGAAGTATAGTTTAGGGTATTCATTCTGTTTTGTACCAATTTCTATAGAATTAAACAGATTATAACCCAAACTGCCAAATCTCGTTAATTTTGTTGTTTCACTCTGACAGCCTTTGAGTGCCAGTCTTCGAGAACGGCTGAAGAAATCACGGCGTCCTTTTAACTTTCCATTTGTTGTGCCAAAGCGATTAAAAATTGACAGCCAGAGTGAAGGTGGTGGAAATGCAGACCCTGGCACTGAGGCTGGTGGCAGCCAGATTCCTGATACTTGTGCTCAGAATGGTGTTATCACAGAAACAGAAAGTCTTTGCAATAAGATGATGGATAAGCAGCCAGATACAAGTGCAGTGGATCGGGAGGAAGCTTGTCTGAGAGTCCAGCATGCAGCTGAACAGAACATCCAGACTTCTGCTAAGTCCCCTAATCTAATCCCTGAAAAGCAGCAACTTCTTGAGGAGAAAGAACGATTACAGAGAGAAGTGAGAGAGAAAGAGGAACTTCTCCGTCGTTTGAAAATGGTTCAGATGTACAGAACAAAGGTAAATAGCTGATACCACTTAATAGCAATTCTGGATCTCAATCCATATAATTCTGACCCCTCAGCTCCAGAATGAAGACCAATAATTGCAGTGATGCACTGCTGGGTCTGGGCTTCACTGATGTTTGGTATTGGTGCTTGTGTCCCTACCACGTTGAATTCCTGGGATATTATGGGAGAATCATGTTCACCAAGCCACTGCTAATTACCCCCATGTATTTTACAGTATATGAGATGGTGAAATGTCTTGAGTCAGATTCTATTTCTTTCCTTCCTCTGTCCCTGGTTTCATTTTACAGTTTTTGGTTTACCAGCTGACCTTCATGTGTTTTCCTGACACTTCCTTTGACTTCCATGCTAGAAGCTGTTAGTCTTAGTTCCCTAAGACTTTGTATTTAAGAATCTGTATCTAGGGACTTTGGTACCTAAGATCATGCCGTAAGTGGCAAGTTGTAAACTTTTCAGTGTACTCGTGAGTTCATATGACAATAAAGTTAATTCAATTTGTTAATTCACTCATGAGATGTGGATATCGCTGATTGGGTAGAATTTTTATTGCCTGTGTCCAGTTGTCCTTCTCAAACCACTGCAGTCCATGCACAACCCATAGACCCACAATGTTGTTAGGAAGGGAATTCCAAGATTTTGACCCAATGATACTGAAGGAATGTTAGTATAGTTCCAAGCAAGAATTTTGGGTAACTTGGAGGGGAATTTACAAGTGGTTGTGTTCTCATGCATTCGCTGTGTGTGTGTGTGTGTGTGTGTGTGTGTGTGTGTGTGTGTGTGTGTGTGTGTGTGTGTGTGTGTGTGGTGGGGGGAGGGTGCGCGGAGGAGGGATGACAATTTTAAAACAAATTTACACAAACTTAAAACATTCATAAGTTCTCTCTCAGGTTGGAGTATTTACCTGTTAGATTCTATCCATGAATTAATTAAATCAATCACCAACAATTCCCTTTTTTCAAAATTCTAGAATAACCTGGCAGAACTGGGATCTCTGATACAGAAATGGAGGAAGAGCAGCCAGACCTTGTTGTATGAACTTCAAATTGCCCTTTGCAGTGATTCAAAACCAACTTTAACCCAGCTGATAGACAGTCTGGCAATTGAGGATAGACTCCTGCATTACAGCAGACTTGAGGAAGATTTCACAGATGGATGAGATGATCACTCCTATGCTGAAAATCAGCAGCCTTATTCACAAGGCATTAGCCAGCACTTTGCAGTAAGTTTTTGAGAAGACATTGTTTTGTTGTAAAGACTTTGCTCTGCCGGATTACATGGTGCCTTTAAACTCCTGAAGTTGTTGTTTACTCTGTTTCCTTTACTGAGGAAGGATACAACACCATGGGCTTATCCATTCCGTCTCCAGCCATCATTAATGCTGCTGTAATTTGTCATTAAACAGTGAAGATGGAGTTTTGCTTGTTCTTTTCTGTCACCTTGTTCTCTGGACTAATTCTCTTATCCTGTCAAGGATGGAACAATAAACAGCCAAAAACTTCTGCGTGCACTTTGTGAAGAGGAGGAATATAGGCAAAATAATAGATTTTTAATCTATTCTAATTCAGAAGCAAAATACTACAGATTCTGCAAACCTGAAATAAGAACAAGTACTGGAAATATATATTGGGTTGAGAACTGTGTGGAGAGGGAAATAGAGTTAGTGTTTTGGTGTGGTTTTTATAAGGGTGGAGTAAACAAGTGGAATAAATCAGGTGACACTTCTATGCCAATATTCATATACAGTTGCACACTGAGAAAAACATTTATTTTTAATGAATACAAATTTTAAATTAATCCAGCCAAACGATTGTGTTTTCTATATTAAAGTCTCATTTGGAAAATTACATATTTAATTCTTTGCTATTTATCTTATTCAAAACCAATGCCTTTAAGCGTAGGAGTATTGCTCTGTTTCAGCCAGGATCGGAAAGCTCTTCATACGTTGTCTTTCCAACTCACTTCTCAGAATAGCAATATCTTCGGCCTGGGATCGATTCAGTTCCATCAGACGGTTGTGCTGCATTAAGTCCCTGAAACGATTGCGAGTATCTTGTTCGGATTCAACTGGCGCTAATGGATAAAGAAAAATTAGCATCTCCCTTGGAGTTTTGGGGTTCAGTTTGGGTTATTTGGGAATTGCAAATAGCTTGCATTCTAGTTCAGCGGGTAGTAGGGAAGACAGATAGAATGTTGACTTTTATCTCAAAGGAAGTAAGAATATACCAAGTAGGAAGGTTTTGCTAAAACTGTACAAGACACTAATCTGACTACAGCTGGAATACAATGAACAGTTTTGGACTCCTTACCTAAGGAAAGCTGTACTGGCATTGGAAGTAATCCAGAGAAGGGCTTCTAGGCATTGGTATGGAGGAATAGTTTATGAGGAAAGATTGAGTCGGTTGGGCCTGTACTCATTGGAATTTAGAGGGGGGGCTTGACAAGGTAGGTGTGAAAAGATTGTTTCATCTCTAAGATAGTCTAGGAATAGTGGGTATAATCTCAGATTGAGGGGTCAAACATTTAAGGCAATGAGGAATTTCTTCTCTGAGAGTAGTGGATCTGTGAATTCATTAGTGGGAGATTGTTGAGGTAACATCATTAAGTATATTCAAGCCTGAGCTGGACTTATTTTTAATTAGTAGGGGATTCAAAGGTTATGGAGAAAAGGCAGGAAATTAGAGTCATGGATTATCAGATAAGACAGGGTCTCATTGAATAGCAGAGCTGAATGGTCTCCTTCTGCTACACCTTAATGGTGATACGTTTATTGTGACTCACTATCCTTGGTTGAAAGGAAAGGGACTGCTAATCCAGTTGAACCACTTCAGGAAATGCCAACTAGAAGTTGACAGAGAATGGCTATCACTACTTTTCTTCCAACCTTTATTCCTTTCTTTTTGTGATTTACTTAGGGCAGGGTAGAGATAGTAACTTGGCATGGAATAGCCCCTCACTCTGAAAGTGGAGACAAGTAACTGTGTGGTGATGACTCCGTTTAATATTACCATTGAGATGCTGACAATCAAACATTGATTGGTAAATGCCACATTCCTATTGTTGAATCATCATCAACCTGGGACTGTCTGATTGGAAGAGAACAACCTAATCAGTTAAATTGATCTTGTTAATTACCATGCATTTCTTTCTGACATCTATATTATATAAACATTGTCTGTTTCCATTGCATATCTGTGGTGCAGACTTTTGAATTTATACATGTTCAAGCTTCACTCCAGTACTTCTGTGTGTAACATTGATTGACTTTCTTTTGAGTAGTACTGTGTTTAATTGCTCATCGCTGCTACTGTGCAGATATCATAGAAATCTACAGCACAGAAATATGCCCTTCTGCCCTTTGAGTCTATGCCAGTCAAAAACAACGACCTAATTATACAAACATTTTTCAGCACTTTGCCAAGAGCCTTATATGCCTTGGCATTGCAAGTGTACATCTAAATACTTCTTAAATTTAATGAGTTTCTGGTGTAGACTCCTTGCAGTTTTGTTTCAGCTAAGCTTTAACCCATTGAACATCCAACAAAAAAGTAGAGTTCTCTGGTAGCCTTACCAACATTCCTTTCAAGTCAATGACTAAATTACCTAATACTAGATCTACAGCGGAGAATCTTTGGCTCTTCCTACCTTGTTCCCATAGGTCTCTATTATCTTTCATACACTAACCTATTTGATGGATCTTGCAAAATAAGCTGGCATATTTGCAGTTTTACTTGCTGCAATATGATGCATTTTCAGATGCTTCTGAAAGACATAGCATGGCATTTATAACATACTACTTTTGGTTTGTCCCAGAATGATACAACACAGAAGGTGTGACAGAAGAGGGAGGGGAAGCATTCAATTCTTCATACCTGTGCTGCTTCTTTGAGCTATCCAATTTGACCCACTGCTTAGTTCTTGCCCTATAGCCCTGCAAATTTTCTTTTTTAAGTGTCCAAATCCTCTGGAACAACATACTCCTTGCCACCTGCGTGTACAGTGTTTGCCTAATATAGCACAAATACAGCAGATTATGACTGAGTTGTCTCAAAAACCCACTGGTTCTACCAAATAAAGAACAAAGCACAGGAACAGGTCATTCGGCCCTCCAAGCCTGTGCCGATCCATATCCTCTATCTAAATCTGCCACCCATTTTCTAAGGATCTGTATCCATTTGCTCCCTGCCCATTCATGTATCTGTCTAGATACATTTTAAATGTATTCGTACACTTACCACCTGCGCTGGCAATGCATTCCAGACACCCACCACACTCTGTATGAAGAACTTTCCACGTATATCTCCCCTAAACTTTTCCCCCTCACTTTGAATTTATGACTTCTAGATATTGAGTCTTCCACTCCGGGAAAATGTTTCTTGTTATCCACCCTGCCTATATGTCTCATGATTTTTAGGCCTCAATCAGGTGCCCCCTCAATCTCCTCCTTTCCAATGAAAATAATCCTAATCTACTCAACCTCTCCTCATAGCTAGCACCCTCTATACTAGGCAACATCCTGGTGAACCTCCTCTGCACCCTGTCCAATGCATCGACATCCTTTTGGTAATGTGGCGACCAGAACTGTATGCAGTATTCCAAATGTGGCCGAACCAAAGTCCTATACAACTGTAACATGACCTGCCAACTCTTGTACTGAAAATGTATTGCTGGAAAAGCGCAGCAGGTCAGGCAGCATCCAAGGAACAGGAGAATCGACGTTTCGGGCATAAGCCCTTCTTCAGGAATGAGGAAAGTGTGTCCAGCAGGCTAAGATAAAAGGTAGGGAGGAGGGACTTGGGGGAGGGGCTTTGGAAATGCGATAGGTGGAAGGAGGTCAAGGTGAGGGTGATAGGCCGGAGTGGGGTGGGGGCGGAGAGGTCAGGAAGAAGATTGCAGGTTAGGAAGGCGGTGCTGAGTTCGAGGGATTTGACTGAGACAAGGTGGGGGGAGGGGAAATGAGGAAACTGGAGAAATCTGAGTTCATCCCTTGTGGTTGGAGGGTTCCTAGGCGGAAGATGAGGTGCTCTTCCTCCAACCGCCGTATTACTATGGTCTGGCGATGGAGGAGTCCAAGGACCTGCATGTCCTTGGTAGAGTGGGAGGGGGAGATGAAGTGTTGAGCCACGGGGTGGTTGGGTTGGTTGGTCCGGGTGTCCCAGAGGTGTTCTCTGAAACGTTCCGCAAGTAGGCGGCCTGTCTCCCCAATATAGAGGAGGCCACATGGGGTGCAGCGGATGCAATAGATGATGTGTGTGGAGGTGCAGGTGAATTTGTGGCGGATATGGAAGTATCCCTTGGGGCCTTGGAGGGAAGTAAGGGGGGAGGTGTGGGCACAAGTTTTGCATTTCTTGCGGTTGCAGGGGAAGGTGCCGGGAGTGGAGGTTGAGTTGGTGGGGGATGTGGACCTGACGAGGGAGTCACGGAGGGAGTGGTCTTTTCGGAACGTTGATACGGGAGGGGAGGGAAATATATCCCTGGTGGTGGGGTCCGTTTGGAGGTGGCGGAAATGATGGCGGATGACACGCTGTACATGGAGGTTGGTGGGGTGGTAGGTGAGGACCAGTGGGGTTCTGTCCTGGTGGCGGTTGGAGGGGCGGTCTCAAGGGCGGAGGAGCGGGAACTGGAAGAGATGCGGTGGAGGGCATGGTCGACCACGTCTGGGGGGAAATTGTGGTCCTTGAAGAAGGAGGCTATCTGGGTTGTATGGATTTGGAATTGGTCCTCCTGGGAGCAGATGCGGCGGAGACGAAGGAATTGGGAATATGGGATGGCGTTTTTACAGGGGGCAGGGTGGGAGGAGGTGTAGTCTAGGTAGTCCACTCCCGGCACCTTCCCCTGCAACCGCAAGAAATGCAAAACGTGCACCCACACCTCCCCCCTTACTTCCCTCCAAGGCCCCAAGGGATACTTCCATATCCGCCACAAATTCACCTGCACCTCCACACACATCATCTATTGCATCCGCTGCACCCGATGTGGCCTCCTCTATATTGGGGAGACAGGCCGCCTACTTGCGGAACGTTTCAGAGAACACCTCTGGGACACCCGGACCAACCAACCCAACCACCCTGTGGCTCAACACTTCAACTCCCCCTCCCACTCCACCAAGGACATGCAGGTCCTTGGACTCCTCCATCGCCAGACCATAGCAACACGACGGTTGGAGGAAGAGCACTTCATCTTCCGCCTAGGAACCCTCCAACCACAAGGGATGAACTCAGATTTCTCCAGTTTCCTCATTTCCCCTCCCCCCACCTTATCTCAGTCAAATCCCTCGAACTCAGCACCGCCTTCCTAACCTGCAATCTTCTTCCTGACCTCTCCGCCCCCACCCCACTCTGGCCTATCACCCTCACCTTGACCTCCTTCCACCTATCGCATTTCCAACGCCCCTCCCCCAAGTCCCTCCTCCCTACCTTTTATCTTAGCCTGCTGGACACACTTTCCTCATTCCTGAAGAAGGGCTTATGCCCGAAACGTCGATTCTCCTGTTCCTTGGATGCTGCCTGACCTGCTGCGCTTTTCCAGCAAAACATTTTCAGCTCTGATCTCCAGCATCTGCAGTCCTCACTTTCTCCTCGAAGATGCCAACTCTTGTACTCAATGACTGCAGATGCTGGAAACCAGACTGCTGGTTTCCAGCATCTGCAGTCATTGTTTATACCTCGTTGATTTTAACCCTACTGCGAATCCTCTTGCAAGGATGCCTGCCTTGAAGAAGTTTTCCTCCTCTCTCTACAAGAATCTCAGGGAGTCCCTCTCCCACTGCAACTCCCAGGTCATTTCCCCTGCCCTGAAGCTCTTCAACCATGTCCTGAAACAAACGCGCTACCACAGCCACATTTGCTTCCTCAGTGCCTGCCTCCGTAACCAACTCATCCCACAAGGACTCCGGACCACCTTTAAACCAGCAGAGTTCGGACCCGAACAGGACAAACAGTACAGACTACAGATTCAAAAACACCAGCAACAGTTCTCCTTCAAGATCCTCCGCTCCACGCTTGCAGCAATGCGCCGGCAGCTAACCTCTCTACAGTCAGCCCTGCCTCAGCTGAGGGCCACACTCTCTCAGAATTGCAAAGGACCCACTCTGTACTACATCCTCAGGAGAATCCATAATCTCAACAAACAGTATTTCAATTCCATCTCAAACATCAAAAACTGTAAGTACAACAAACTTTTATCCACCCACCTCCATAACCAGCGCACCTCAAACATTCCAGAAGATTCCCCTGGCCTCGGAAATGCCATTAGCCATGAGGCTGATGCAGCTGCCACCCCCACGCTGATTGATGATGTCACTTCCGCCCCCATCATGGCCACTCCCACAGCCACTTCCGGCCCTCACATCATTGCCGATGCCACATGCTCAGTGACTTCCGCCACCTCTACTGCCGTGTCTGCCACCACTTTCGCCCCCACCAGCGCCACTCACCTGCATTCTGCTGACACGCCCCCCACAGACCCCACTGTCACTATCCCCACCCCCCCAGAACCCCGAGGGGAGCACTACCTCTGCTCATGCTTCCACCCCCATTCCCTCCACCATCACACCCACTCCAGGTACTGGCTCCGACTCCACACCCACACCAGATCTCAGCTCCCAGCCCTGCCGGGTTTTCACCATCCCCCCGGACCTCCCACTCAGAGGACGAACGATCAGTCCTCAGCAAAGGACTCACCTTCATCCCCCTCCGTCCACGCATCAATGAATTTAATACACGCCGTGACATCGAACACTTCTTCCGTCGCCTCCGCCTCCGAGCTTACTTTCACAATCAGGACCCCCGCCCACCTTCCGAGGACCCCTTCGCCCACCTCCAACACACTGCGTCCACCTGGACACCCCGCGCTGGCCTATTACCTGCCCTCAACCTCTTCATTTCCAACTGCCGCCGGGACATTAATCGCCTCAACCTGTCTACCCCCTCCCCCACTCCAACCTCTCACCCTCACAATGCGCAGCCCTCCAATCCCTCTGCTCTAATCCCAACCTCGCCATCAAGCCAGCGGATAAAGTGGGCGCAGTGGTAGTCTGGCGCACTGACCTCTACACCGCTGAAGCCAAACGCCAACTCGAGGACACCTCTTCCTACTGCCCACTCGACCATGACCCCACCCCCCATCACCAAACCATCATCTCCCAGACCATACAGAACCTCATCACCTCAGGAGATCTCCCACCCACAGCTTCCAACCTCATAGTCCGGGAACCCCGCACTGCCCGGTTCTACCTCCTTCCCAAGATCCACAAGCCTGACCACCCTGGCCAACCCATTGTCTCAGCATGCTCCTGCCCCACTGAACTCATCTCTATCTACCTCGACACTGTCCTAATCCCCCTAGTCCAGGAACTCCCCACATACGTTCGAGACACCACCCACACGCTCCACCTCCTCCAAGACTTCCATTTCCCCGGCCCCCAACGCCTCATATTCACCATGGATATCCAATCCCTCTACACCTCCATCTGCCATGACCAGGGCCTCCAAGCCCTCCGTTTTTTCCTCTCCAGGCGTCCCCAACAGTACCCTTCCACCGACACTCTCATTCGTTTGGCCGAACTGGTCCTCACCCTTAACAATTTCTTCTTTGAATCCTCCCACTTCCTCCAGACCAAAGGGGTAGCCATGGATACACGTATGGGCCCCAGCTATGCCTGTCTCTTTGTTGGCTATGTAGAACAGTTGATCTTCCGTAATTACACCGGCACCACTCCCCACCTCTTCCTCCGCTACATTGATGACTGCATTGACGCCACCTCATGCTCCCACGAGGAGGTTGAGCAATTCATCAACTTCACCAACACATTCCACCCTGACCTTAAATTTACCTGGACCATCTCTGACACCTCCCTCCCCTTCCTGGACCTCTCCATCTCCATTAGTGACGACCGACTTGACACTGACATTTTTTACAAACCCACCGACTCCCACAGCTACCTGGATTACACCTCTTCCCACCCTATCTCTTGCAAAAATGCCATCCCGTATTCCCAATTCCTCCACCTCCGCCGTATCTGCTCCCAGGAGGACCAGTTCCACCACAGAACACACCAGATGGCCTCCTTCTTTAGAGACCGCAATTTCCCTTCCCACGTGGTTAAAGATGTCCTCCAACGCATCTCGTCCACATCCTGCACCTCCGCCCTCAGACCCCACCCCTCCAACCGTAACAAGGACAGTACGCCCCTGGTGCTCACCTTCCACCCTACAAACCTCCGCATAAACCAAATCATCCGCCGACATTTCCGCCACCTCCAAAAAGACCCCACCATCAGGGATATATTTCCCTCCCCACCCCTTTCCGCCTTCCGCAAAGACCGTTCCCTCCGTGACTACCTGGTCAGGTCCACACCCCCCTACGACCCACCCTCCCATCCTGGCACTTTCCCCTGCCACCGCAGGAACTGTAAAACCTGTGCCCACACCTCCTCCCTCACCTCTATTCAAGGCCCTAAAGGAGCCTTCCATATCCATCAACATTTTACCTGCACATCCACTAATATCATTTATTGTATCCGTTGCTCCCGATGCGGTCTCCCCTACATTGGGGAGACTGGGCGCCTCCTAGCAGAGCGCTTTAGGGAACATCTCCGGGACACCCGCACCAATCAACCAAACCGCCCCGTGGCCCAACATTTCAACTCCCCCTCCCACTCTGCCAAGGACATGGAGGTCCTGGGCCTCCTTCACCGCCGCTCCCTCACCGCCAGACGCCTGGAGGAAGAACGCCTTATCTTCCGCCTCGGAACCCCAGGGCATCAATGTGGACTTCAACAGCTTCCTCATTTCCCCTTCCCCCACCTCATCCTAGTTTCAAACTTCCAGTCCCCTTGACTTGTCTGGACTTGTCCGACCTGCCTAGCTCCTTTTCCACCTGTCCACTCCACCCTCTCCTCCCTGACCTATCACCTTCATCTCCTCCCCCACTCACCCATTGTACTCTATGCTACTCTCTCCCCACCCCCACCCTCCCCTAGCTTATCTCTCCATGCTTCAGGCTCTCTGCCTTTATTCCTGATGAAAGTCTTTTGCCCGAAACGTCGATTTTGCTGAAGCTCCTCGGATGCTGCCTGAATTGCTGTGCTCTTCCAGCACCATTGATCCAGAATCTTGTACTCAATACCCTGTCCAATGAAGGAAAGCATGCCGTATGCTTTCTTGACTCCTCTACTGACCTGCGTTGCCACCTTCAGAGGACAATGGCCCTGAACACCCAGATCTCTCTGTACATTAATTTTCCCCAGGACTTTTCCATTTAGTGTACAGATCGCTCTGGAATTGCATCTTCCAAAATGCATCACCTCGCATATGTCCGGATTGAATCCATCTGCCGTTTCTCTGCCCAACTCTCCAATCTATCTATATTCTGCTGTATTCTCTGACAGTCCACTTCACTATCTGCTACTGCACCAATCTTAGTGCCATCTGCAAACTTGCTAATAACCTTTCCCCAAATCATTTATGTATATCACAAACAACAGTGGTCCCAGCACAGATCCCGTGTGGACACACTGGTCACACATCTTCATTTTGAGAAGCTCCCTTCCATTACTATTCTGTCTCTACTGTTGCCCAACCAGTTCACTATCCATTTAGCTAGGACACCTTATACCCCATGCGACTTCACCTTCTTCATCAGCCTACTAAAGCCCATGTATATGACCAATTCAACAAAATGTTACTTGAACTCACTGATCATCTCCTGGATATTTTGCCTCTCGCTGACAGAAATATGTTGTTCTTTCAACTGCCGATCCATCACTTTCACCTCCCGTTTCAGCTGTGCAATCTGCTTCTCCAGCTCTTTAATGGCCTCCTGTTTCTTTTTGAGAACCTTGCTATGGAACTAAACACAAAGCAATTCATAAAGTTAGACAGTTATCAATTTCTCCTTGATAATTTTGCTAAAATGATGGTTGAGCATATTTATTCATTGGGAAAACATGGAATAATCATCTTGACAGCCATGTGGCCCCTTGATTTGTAAGTCGGTGTTTTTGTTCTGTTTGAGATTCCTCTTGCTCTGCTTTCATTCACTATTCATTATAATTTATTTCCATCTCCCTCACACCTACCGTGCTTTCTCTTAAATGTGTCTCTTCTAATCACTTCCACATTCTCACCACTCCCTGGTGAGGACTTCTCTGAATTCCCTAATAAAAATAGAAATTGCTGGAGAAACTCATCAGTTTGAGTTTTTTTTTTCAGATTTCCAGCACCTTCAGTACTTTGTTTTATCTCTCTGAATTCCTTGTTGGGTTTATGATTGTTTTACTTTTGGACCTTAGTTTTGGATTCAACCACAAGTAGAAACACCTTTTGGTACATAAAACCTTTGTGACCTTTAAAGAGTTCATCAGGTCAATCTGATTTCTCTTGCAAGATATGACCTCTTTAGTATCAGATTTAGGTGAATGTGCTTCATTCAATGACAATGAAAATTGAGCTGTTGAGGATCCAGGGAGACTCCTCCATTTATGGGCTTTGTTTTTGTACCTCCATTGCTTCTTCTAATTGAATAGCACCATTTGAAGTTATTCTCTTAACCACCCAACAGAGGGAACTTTGAGGGTTTAGAAATTAGTGCCCCACCATCCCTGAGACAGCATATAGCAGATTTAATCAGGTATCAATTACCTTCTCCTGACCTTGAACTGAGCGTTCCATTCCCATAATGTTTGCATTGATTTGAGAATCATAATTCGCCTCCCTTAGATACTAGGAAAGAAAAATACAGTGTTAGTCTTGAAAAGGGAAAAACATTCATTGTCATCACTGATACCTGTTTTTTTTGTTGCAAGAGAATGGATGTGCTATTCCTCTTTTAGACACAGAACTTAGTTTCTCCCTTGCTTCCTTGGTCTTTCCCATTAAAAGCAATGCTGAGGAGGGCCTCACATCTGTAAAGTAAGACTAGACTGCCACTGCTCAAGAATTTCGGCAGCTCCAGTAGAATTTGCCTGACAGGTCAGACCAAATTCAGATACCTGGGGGTCACCCTGTCAGGAGAACCTTTTCCTTTTCCCCTGAGTTCCCTGTCAAGAGAGCTTCCCTATTCCCCTTGGATTTTCATCAAGAGATTTTCCCCATTCCCAGAGTTTCTCTATATCTTAGGCAGGTCAGTTTCATTGGGATGGTGTTAGCCCTTACCATCTGTGCTTGTTTGCTGATCTTAAATTTCAGGATGTCTCGGATCTTGTTGTGCAAGTCATCCATTTGCATCAACATCTTCTGGCATTCCCACTCCACCTGAACAATTTTCTTCCTGAAGTCTTTGCATTCCACCATACTGGCCACCTTCTTTTCTCCTAATAACTGGATATCAATGAATAAACAATGGTCATACAGCAATTCTAACACTGACATTCAGCCAGATTACAAAGTGTAAATGAGGATGCCCCTAATCAATCTCAAAACATCTCTCCCTCCCAACACAGCCCACTTTCCAACTTTATTGCCCCATTCTTACTGGAGACATTCTAGTTAAAATCCCCATTAAATCAGATCCATCCTCTGAGATATCTCTTCTTTTTCCCTTTCATTGAAATTCATGCTTTTTAAAATGCCACTTAGATTGCTTTTTTTCTTTCTCTTCTAACTCAAAGTTTTATTAGTTTTCTAACTGAGTCCCTTAGCTAATTCTAAGTTGACATCTCAATTTTCCCTCCTAATTTCCTAAGTCCTGAATAATCATTTGAAGCATTCTCATCCTTCCAAGACCCAGTTATTATTTCTACGTTCAATTTATCTGCTCACTCTCAGTTTAGCCTTGGACAAAGCTTTCAAATAATCTTCTTTCTAGTTTCTTTTCTGTGAACCACAGGAACTTTGAGTCCACTGGCAGGAATATTTCATAATTATGGTCTAAATTACTTCAGTTCGAACAACCTGAGGATTTCTGAAGATTCCAAACTTTCTTGGCTTAGAAGCTTCATAGACAAGAAAGCATTTCTGCTGTGGTGACTGGAGCCCCTTGAGCTGAACTAAACATTGTCGTCCTTCTACTCAGAGAAAAACTGTTCTCTTCTGAATTGAACTTTGGGTTCATCTGAACTAAAATTTGGAGCCTTCTATTCTGAATTAATAACTAAATGAGTTATCTTGATGTGTTTATTTGACTTGTTATAAACACAGCAGTATGAACATTGAATCTACTAACACCACAGACAGCTGCAAGGCAGTTGGCTGAAGATACTTGCATTCTTAGAAATGTATTTAAGATCACTGTCCAAATGACTAGACTTATTAAAAAATTCTTAACACAACTAAACAAAACCCATCTGCTCTATTTATGACTTACAACATAAAGTCCAAATTCAAAAATAATGATAATATGTATTTGAGTTTCCAGTAAACCGTAGCAAGGTGCTTATTCTGGTGACGAGTCTGGCCTCAAATTCATGGTTTATGTCTCACAGAACATGGGACACATCTTTCTAAACTTGCAGAGAAAAAGTGAAATGAGTCAGTCTGGCTCCTTACCTGAATGGTGCTGTTCAGATCCTCCACGACGCCTTTATGTAGGAAAATGGAATTGGAATAGTCAGGAATGAAGTCACTGCTCGTCACCTCCACTTGGCCTTGTTTCAACACAAGTTGCACCATCAGATTCAGCTGAAATTGTGACTTGATTTCACGGAGACTGCTTACAGTGAGGGGTAGAAAGAGCACAACTTTAAACTCTGGCCACATCATAGGCCATTCAAAAGGTTACTTACTTCTAGGAACTTTCCCCACAATTAAAATAAAAGGACCTCATTTCTATAGCACCTTCCCCAACCTCAGCACATCCCAAAGTGCTTTACAATCAATTATGCATTTTTCTGAAGTTTGGATACAGTTGTATTATAGGAAACAGAACAACCAATGTTCACATAGCAAACTCCCACAGACACAACATGATAATTATCCAGTTTATCTGTTTCAGTGCTTTCCTGGGGGTTAACTATTAGTTCCTTAACATCAGGAAGAACATCTTTGATCTCCAAATAATGGCCGTAGGATCTTATACACCCGTCAACGAGCGGAGATTCCTCAGGTGTGTCAATACATGTTATAGGTTTAAATATACAGACTGCAGCTTGAACCCAAAGTCTCTTGATTGAGGTGCCAATATAAGGGTGGCCAGTGATGTTTTTTCCCTTTTTCAGAAATTCCCTGACTGCCAAACACTTAAAGTAAAGTGGGACTGACTTGTTGAGTTCCTGGATCAAATTGTTGATTTGTTGCCCATTATTTTCATCCTCCTCCATCCTCCTTTGAAGAAACATCTGCATCTCTGCCAGAGTCACAGCCTTGAACCTCACCTGAGAAAGAAGCAGACACGTGAACCTCAGGCTTTAATAGAAAAATCTAAAACCAAGAATCTCAGTTGCCACTGCCTTTGGTGCAGGAGCAAGTGCCTTTTATCCACCAGTGTAGGTAGGGCTCTGACCTTGGCAGTTGCCTATCACACAAAAATCACAGCACTTCCAGTTCACAGTCCTGATTAGATAACATTACAAGCTGACAATCAGACTTTCCTTCAAAGGGAAAGGATGGCAATCACATTTTGGACAATCTGAGATAGCAGGAGGCTTTGCAAGGAAGAAGAAAATAGAGACCATTCAGCCCCTCAAAGCCTGTTTCACTGTTCAGTTAGATCTTGGCAGATCTGTATCTCAACTCCATTAACTTGCTTTGGTTCTATAACTCTTCATGGCCTTATCCAACAAGAATCTCAGCCCATGAACTTAATGAGGTAAATTGTGAGGTTATCCATTTTGGTAGAAGGAACAGTTGTGCAGAGAATTTCGTTAATGGTAAGAGATTAGAAAGTACAGATGCACAAAGCGTGTTCTTACTGATAAATCACTGAAGGCTGAAATGCAGCTAGCTATCAAGAAAGCTAATGGAATGTTAGCCTTTATTGCGAGATGATTGAGCACAGGATTAGCTACACTATGCTTCAATTGTATAGGAGCCTGGTTGAACTGTACCTGGGGTACTGCATACAGTTTTGGTCTCCTTGCCTTACCTTAGATATTATTGCTATTGGTGGGAGTGCAATGACTGTTCATAAGATTTGCTCCCAAGATAGTAGAACTATCCTATGGAAAAGGATTGAAGAAACTGGGCCTTTATTCTTTAGAGTTTCTAAGAATGAGGGAGATGTCAATGAAAGTTGCAAAATATTCAAAGGGATAGCGAGTTTCACCTGGTTGGGTAATGTTGGACCAGGGGATACAATTTCAATGTATTGTTATGGACCAGACCAGAACCCCTCAAAGCATTTCAAAAAAGCAGCTCAGACCCTAACTTTGCTAGTTGTTTTAAGCAGGTGTAACACAGATATTCCAGGAGGGATGCAGTTGGTCAAACATTTAGTTTAAACAAAACTATTTATTTACAAGAGTACCGAATGAAACACAAACAAGAGAGAATAGAATACAGAATAAAGTAACCTATCCAAAAACCTGACAGATCAACCCAACTTAATGATACTGTTCCAAATACTTGCAACAATCCCCATAAACACCCCTTGACACAAAAGGTAAAATCAGGAAAGGTCTTACAGGAAAGGTGTCAGAGAGAGAGAGAGGAGGATCAGCCTGGACCTTTTTTTTTGGGTCCGGCAGCGTTTACAACTGCCTGACTGCTTTCACTGAATTTCCAGACCAAACCAAACCAGAGAAAAGCTGAGCTGGGAAAACTGGCCACTCTCTTTTCATTGTACATGTGTTTTTTCTTTAAACTTGAAAGCCCTTTTCATGAGGAAGTATCTGTTAGCTACAATCAAATTGGCCCTGAAACCCACCCAAGCCCAGACCTTTCAGAACCTGTGTCTCTACGACTTCTCTGGGGTAAAAAAAGCCAACCTTGTTAAAGGAGCATCATCATCACAAGGGGGAAGCCATTTAGGAGTGAAATTGGGAGAATTTTACACAAGCTGAAAGATCGGTCTTTGAGTTTGTTAACAGTCGTGATTAACAGATTAGTGAATATCAATGATGTGAAGAGACATGGGGATAGTGTGGGGAAACAGGCATTGAAACGGATGATCAGCTATGATTGTATTAAATGGAGGAGCTGCTCAATGGACTGAATGGTCTACTCCTGCTCCTATGTTCTCATGTCATCATTCTCATAAGACCACCCTCTTTTCCAGATTTGCACTTCCTTCTGTGTGAAAGAAGTACTTCCTGACTTTAATCTTAACATTCTTGCCTCTTGTTCCACATCAGAGGAAATAATTTTCATCTATCTACTTGAATCCTTTTATCTTCTTAAGCACCTCAATTAGGTTACCTCTTAAACTTTTACTTTTCTCTCATTTATGGCCAGATTGCTGAGGAAAACTCAAAACTCTATTAAACTCAAGGGAATGAAAGCTTTGTCTGTGGAACTGCAGTTGATAATTTAACTTGTTTCAACCCAGCATCATGTTGGAGAATTTGCAGTGTATTTGCATTTGATAAATTACTCTGAACTTACCCAGTTTTATTCTCTTAGAGGATTGGAACTGGGCTGAATTACCTGCTTGCCATGTAGACACATTCAGTGAGGTATCAGGTGAGCTAGCTGACTTGCCTACCTGTGGACCTCCCACTAGGAGTTCAGTCAGCTCAAGTATTTGGCACCACTTAAATCACAAATTGAACACACCTATCGTGAGCAGAACTAAGTAAGCCCAGACAGAGGAACCTCTCTTTCACCTGATTTTCACTCTCTATTTTTTTTCTCCTACTTTCACAGAACCGATTCCACACAGCTGGGTCCAGGTTCTCGGGTTTGAAATCAAGTGAATCTAAATCCAACATGGCAGCCAGGAAACTGGCATGACTGTCATCGACTGACTGCGATTGGTCCTCAAAAGGGTTGGCTGTTGCCACTTGGATCCTTTGCAATTGTACCCTAAACAGAATGAGAAAATATACTTTAGAAACTGGGTTAACAGATAGAAACCATAGGCCCCAGACACACCCTTGCAGGGAGCAGCATCAAAGCCAATTGGATTACTCCCAAACAGATCATACCCTCATTCAATGAGTTATCTGAAAATTGAGACTTCACAAACCACAACACAACATGTCAATGTATAGTCAGGGCAGATAAAAGTGAGCTGTCCTGGTCTGTTGGCAGTTTGTGTAGCACTCACTGGGCAGTGTTGTGCTGTATGTGTGGAGTCACTCACTGGGCAGTGTTGTGCTGTATGTGTGGAGTCACTCACTGGGCAGTGTTGTGCTGTGTGTGGGGTCACTCACTGGGCAGTGTTGTGCTGTGTGTGTAGAGTCCCTCACTGGGCAGTGTTATGCTATGTGTGTAGAGTCACTCACTGGGCAGTGTTATGCTGTGTGTGTGGGGTCACTCACTGGGCAGTGTTGTGCTGTGTGTGTAGAATCACTCACTGGGCAGTGTTGTTCTGTGTGTGTAGAGTCACTCACTGGGCAGTGTTGTGCTGTATGTGTGGAGTCACTCACTGGGCAGTGTTGTGCTGTATGTGTGGAGTCACTCACTGGGCAGTGTTGTGCTGTGTGTGGGGTCACTCACTGGGCAGTGTTGTGCTGTGTGTGTAGAGTCCCTCACTGGGCAGTGTTATGCTATGTGTGTAGAGTCACTCACTGGGCAGTGTTGTGCTGTATGTGTGGAGTCACTCACTGGGCAGTGTTATGCTGTGTGTTTGGGGTCACTCACTGGGCAGTGTTGTGCTGTGTGTGTGGGGTCACTCACTGGGCAGTGTTATGCTGTGTGTGTGGGGTCACTCACTGGGCAGTGTTGTGCTGTATGTGTAGAGTCACTCACTGGGCAGTGTTGTGCTGTGTGTGTAGAGTCACTCACTGGGCAGTGTTATGCTGTGTGTAGAGTCACTCACTGGGTAGTGTTGTGCTGTATGTGTAGAGTCACTCACTGGGCAGTGTTGTGCTGTGTGTAGAGTCACTCACTGGGCAGTGTTGTTCTGTGTGTGTAGAGTCACTCACTGGGCAGTGTTATGCTGTGTGTGTGGGGTCACTCACTGTGCAGTGTTGTGCTGTGTGTGGGGTCACTCACTGGGCAGTGTTGTGCTGTGTGTGTAGAGTCACTCACTGGACAGTGTTGTGCTGTATGTGTGGAGTCACTCACTGGGCAGTGTTGTGCTGTATGTGTGGAGTCACTCACTGGGCAGTGTTGTGCTGTGTGTGGGGTCACTCACTGGGCAGTGTTATGCTGTGTGTGTGGGGTCACTCACTGGGCAGTGTTGTGCTGTGTGTGTAGAGTCACTCACTGGGCAGTGTTGTGCTGTGTATGTGAGGTCACTCACTGGGCAGTGTTGTGCTGTATGTTTGGGGTCACTCTCTGGGCAGTGTTGTGCTGTATGTGGAGTCACTCTCTGGGCAGTGTTGTGCTGTGTGTGTGGGGTCGCTCACTGGGCAGTGTTGTGCTGTGTGTGTGGGTTCACTCACTGGGCAGTGTTATGCTGTGTGTGTAGAGTCACTCACGGTGCAGTGTTGTGCTGTCTGTGGAGTCACTCACTGGGCAGTGTTGTGCTGTGTGTTTGGGATCACTCACTGGGCAGTGTTGTGCTGTATGTCGAGTCACTCTCTGGGCAGTGTTGTGCTGTGTGTGTGGGGTCGCTCACTGGGCAGTGTTGTGCTGTGTGTGTAGAGTCATTCACTGGGCAGTGTTGTGCTTTATGTTTGGGGTCACTCTGGGCAGTGTTGTGCTGTGTGTGTGGAGTCACTCACTGGGCAGTGTTGTGCTGTATGTGTGGAGTCACTCACTGGGCAGTGTTGTGCTGTGTGTGTAGAGTCACTCACTGGGCAGTGTTATGCTATGTGTGTAGAGTCACTCACTGGGCAGTGTTGTGCTGTGTGTGTAGAGTCACTCACTGGGCAGTGTTATGCTGTGTGTGTAGAGTCACTCACTGGGCAGTGTTGTGCTGAGTTGTGCGGAGTCACTCACTGGGCAGTGTTATGCTGTGTGTTTGGGGTCACTCTCTGGGCAGTGTTGTGCTGTGTGTGTGGGGTCACTCACTGGGCAGTGTTGTGCTGTATGTTTGGGGTCACTCTCTGGGCAGTGTTGTGCTGTGTGTGGGGTCACTCACTGGGCAGTGTTGTGCTGTATGTTTGGGGTCACTCTCTGGGCAGTGTTGTGCTGTATGTGTGGAGTCACTCACTGGGCAGTGTTGTGCTGTGTGTGTAGAGTCACTCACTGGGCAGTGTTGTGCTGTGTGTGTAGAGTCACTCACTGGGCAGTGTTATGCTGTGTGTGTAGAGTCACTCACTGGGCAGTGTTGTGCTGAGTTGTGCGGAGTCACTCACTGGGCAGTGTTATGCTGTGTGTTTGGGGTCACTCTCTGGGCAGTGTTGTGCTGTGTGTGTGGGGTCACTCACTGGGCAGTGTTGTGCTGTGTATGTGGAGTCACTCACTGGGCAGTGTTGTGCTGTACGTGTGGAGTCACTCACTGGGCAGTGTTGTGCTGTATATGGAGTCACTCACTTGGGTCTGCGTTTGTATAATTTATAAAGTTGGTCAACCATTGTAGCAGAGACATCAGAGAACTCCTTCCTGAATCCACGATCTAGGAGCTGAGGTGAAACAAGAATAGATTCTGTATTAGAAAGAAAGTTAAAGCAGACAAGGATGGGTGCTCCCTGACCCACAGGTAGAATCCCAAAGCTCACAGGGCAATTGATCCTGAATGCCACAGCTATTGTGAACTAGAACCGAGTTGCATAATATAGGAGTCACAGAGCCCCTGATCAGGACACCGGGTTCCCTGTACTTCCCTGCTCATCAGTTAGTACAGCCACAAGTAGCTTTGTGACTGGTAAACACAGTTGCAATTGAACAAGATCTCATGGTCCTTGCTTCCCAAAATTGTGTGATCCCTAAGGCCAATTTTGAACAAACCTTACCTCAACCCTAGTCACAAATTTGTTCACTCTTTAAACACATGTCCATCCACTAATCCCAGTATTGTGTACATCCAAATCTGTGTTGTCCATTCTCTAATTACAATATTGTTCATGCTATAAACCCAGTGTTGTCCACGTCATGTACCCAGTGTTGTCCACTCCCTGTACCAAGTGTTGTTCATTCTCTAAACCCAGAGTTATTCATTCCCTGACCCCAGTGTTGTCCACTCCCTGTACCCAGTGTTGTCCACTCCCTGTACCCAGTGTTGTCCACTCCTTGTACCCAGTGTTGTCCACTCCCTAAACCCAGTGTTGTCCACTCCCTAAACCCAGTGTTGTCCACTCCCTGTACCCAGTGTTGTCCACTCCTTGTACCCAGTGTTGTCCACTCCCTAAACCCAGTGTTGTCCACTCCCTAAATCCAGTGTTGTTCACTCCCTAAATCCAGTATTGTCCACTCCCTGTACCCAGTGTTGTCCACTCCATAAACCCAGTGTTGTTCACTCCCTGTACCCAGTGTTGTCCACTCCCTGTACCCAGTGTTGTTCACTCCCTGGACCCAGTGTTGTCCACTCCCTAAACCCAGTATTGTCCACTCCCTGTACCCAGTGTTATCCACTCCCTGTACCCAGTGTTGTCCACCCCCTGTACCCAGTGTTGTTCACTCCCTGTACCCATTGTTGTTCACTCCCTGTACCCAGTTTTGATCATTCCCTGGACCCAGTGTTGTCCATTCCCTAAACCCAGTGTTGTCCACTCCCTAAACCCAGTGTTGTCCACTCCCTAAACCCAGTGTTGTTCACTCCCTGTACTCAGTGTTGTCCATTCCCTGGACCCAGTGTTGTTCACTCCCTGTACCCAGTGTTGTCCACTACCTGTACCTAGTGTTGTCCACTCCCTGTACCCAGTGTTGTCCACTCCCTGTACCCAGTGTTGTACACTCCCTGTTCCCAGTGTTGTTCACTCCCTGTACCGTGTTGTCCACTCCCTAAATACAGTGTTGTCCACTCCCTGTACCCAGTGTTGTCCACTCCCTGTACCCAGTGTTGTTCACTCCCTGTACCCAGTGTGGTTCACTCCCTGTACCCAGTGTTGTTCACTCCCTGTACCCAGTGTGGTTCACTCCCTGTACCCAGTGTTGTCCATTCTCTGGACCCAGTGTTGTTCACTCGCTATATCCAGTGTTGTCCATTCCCTGTACCCAGTGTTGTCCACTATCTGTACCCAGTGTTGTTCACTCTCTGTACCGAGTGTTGTTCACTCCCTGTACCCAGCATTGTCCATTCCCTGGACCCAGTGTTGTTCACTCCCTGTACCGTGTTGTCCACTCCATAAACCCAGTGTTGTCCACTCCCTAAACCCAGTGTGGTTCACTCCCTGTACCCAGTGTTGTCCATTCCCTGGACCCAGTGTTGTCCATTCCCTGGACCGAGTGTTGTTCACTCCCTGTACACAGTGTTGTCCACTCCCTAAACCCAGTGTTGTCCACTCCCTGTACCCAGTGTTGTCCATTCCCTGGACCCTGTGTTGTTCACTCCCTGTACCCAGTGTTGTCCACTCAATAAACCCAGTGTTGTTCACTCCCTGTACCCAGTGTTGTCCACTCCCTGTACCCAGTGTTGTCCACTCCTTGTACCCAGTGTTGTCCACTACCTGTACCTAGTGTTCACTCCCTGTACCCAGTGTTGTCCACTCCCTAAACCCAGTGTTGTTCACTCCCTGGACCCAGTGTTGTCCATTCCCTGTACCCAGTGTTCACTCCCTGTAGTGTTGTTCACTCCCTGTACCCAGTGTTCACTCCCTGTACCGTATTGTTCACTCCCTGTGCCCAGTGTTGTCCACTCCCTGTACCCAGTGTTGTCCATTCCCTGGACCCAGTGTTGTTCACACCCTTTACCCAGTGTTGTCCACTACCTGTACCGAGTGTTGTTCACTCCCTGTACCCAGTGTTGTTCACTCCCTGTACCCAGTGTTGTTCGCTCCCTGTACCCAGTGTTGTCCTCTCCCCGTACCCAGTGTTGTTCACTCCCTGTACCCAGTGTTGTTCACTCCCTGTACCCAGTGTTGTTCGCTCCCTGTACCCAGTGTTGTCCACTCCCCGTACCCAGTGTTGTTCACTCCCTGTACCCAGTGTTGTCCACTCCCTGTACCCAGTGTTGTCCACTCCCTCAACCCAGTGTTGTTCACTCCCTGTACCCAGTGTTGTCCACTCCCTGTACCCAGTGTTGTCCACTCCCTGTACCCAGTGTTGTTCACTCCCTGGTCCCAGTGTTGTCCACTCCCTAAGCCCAGTATTGTCCACTCCCTGTACCCAGTGTTATCTACTCCCTGTACCCAGTGTTGTCCACTCGCTGTACCCAGTGTTGTTCATTTTCTGGACCAAGTGTTGTCCATTCCCTGGACCCAGTGTTGTCCATTCCCTAAACCCAGTGTTGTCCACTCCCTAAACCAGTGTGGTTCAGCCCCTGTACCCAGTGTTGTCCACTACCTGTATTCAGTGTTGTTCACTCCCTGTACCGAGTGTTGTTCACTCCCTGTACCCAGCGTTGTCCATTCCCTGGACCCAGTGTTGTTCACTCCCTGTACCCAGTGTTGTTCACTCCCTGTACCCAGTGTTGTCCACTCCCTGTACCCAGTGTTGTTCACACCCTGGACCCAGTGTTGTCCACTCCCAAAACCCAGTATTGTCCACTCCCTGTACCCAGTGTTATCCATTCCCTGTACCCAGTGTTGTTCACTCCCTGTACCCAGTGTTGTTCATTTCCTGGACCCAGTGTTGTCCATTCCCTGGACCCAGTGTTGTCCATTCCCTAAACCCAGTGTTGTACACTCCCTGTACCCAGTGTTGTCCACTACCTGTACCGAGTGTTGTCCACTCCCTGTACCCAGTGTTGTCCACTCGCTGTACCCAGTGTTGTTCACTCCCTGTACCCATTGTTGTTCACTCCCTGTACCCAGTGTTGTCCACTACCTGTACCCAGTGTTGTCCACTCGCTGTACCCAGTGTTGTCCACTCGCTGTACCCAGTGTTGTTCACTCCCTGTACCCATTGTTGTTCACTCCCTGTACCCAGTGTTGTTCACTCCCTGTACCCATTGTTGTTCACTCCCTGTACCCAGTGTTGTTCATTTTCTGGACCAAGTGTTGTCCATTCCCTGGACCCAGTGTTGTCCATTCCCTAAACCCAGTGTTGTCCACTCCCTAAACCAGTGTGGTTCAGCCCCTGTACCCAGTGTTGTCCACTACCTGTATTAAGTGTTGTTCACTCCCTGTACCGAGTGTTGTTCACTCCCTGTACCCAGCGTTGTCCATTCCCTGGACCCAGTGTTGTTCACTCCCTGTACCCAGTGTTGTTCACTCCCTGTACCCAGTGTTGTCCACTCCCTGTACCCAGTGTTGTTCACACCCTGGACCCAGTGTTGTCCACTCCCAAAACCCAGTATTGTCCACTCCCTGTACCCAGTGTTATCCACTCCCTGTACCCAGTGTTGTTCACTCCCTGTACCCAGTGTTGTTCATTTCCTGGACCCAGTGTTGTCCATTCCCTGGACCCAGTGTTGTCCATTCCCTAAACCCAGTGTTGTACACTCCCTGTACCCAGTGTTGTCCACTACCTGTACCGAGTGTTGTCCACTCCCTGTACCCAGTGTTGTCCACTCGCTGTACCCAGTGTTGTTCACTCCCTGTACCCATTGTTGTTCACTCCCTGTACCCAGTGTTGTCCACTACCTGTACCCAGTGTTGTCCACTCGCTGTACCCAGTGTTGTCCACTCGCTGTACCCAGTGTTGTTCACTCCCTGTACCCATTGTTGTTCACGCCCTGTACCCAGTGTTGTTCACTCCCTGTACCCATTGTTGTTCACTCCCTGTACCCAGTGTTGTTCATTTTCTGGACCAAGTGTTGTCCATTCCCTGGACCCAGTGTTGTCCATTCCCTAAACCCAGTGTTGTCCACTCCCTAAACCAGTGTGGTTCAGCCCCTGTACCCAGTGTTGTCCACTACCTGTATTCAGTGTTGTTCACTCCCTGTACCGAGTGTTGTTCACTCCCTGTACCCAGCGTTGTCCATTCCCTGGACCCAGTGTTGTTCACTCCCTGTACCCAGTGTTGTTCACTCCCTGTACCCAGTGTTGTCCACTCCCTGTACCCAGTGTTGTCCACTCCCTAAACCCAGTGTTGTCCACTCCCTAAATCCAGTGTTGTTCACTCCCTAAATCCAGTATTGTCCACTCCCTGTACCCAGTGTTGTCCACTCCATAAACCCAGTGTTGTTCACTCCCTGTACCCAGTGTTGTCCACTCCCTGTACCCAGTGTTGTTCACTCCCTGGACCCAGTGTTGTCCACTCCCTAAACCCAGTATTGTCCACTCCCTGTACCCAGTGTTATCCACCCCCTGTACCCAGTGTTGTTCACTCCCTGTACCCATTGTTGTTCACTCCCTGTACCCAGTTTTGATCATTCCCTGGACCCAGTGTTGTCCATTCCCTAAACCCAGTGTTGTCCACTCCCTAAACCCAGTGTTGTCCACTCCCTAAACCCAGTGTTGTTCACTCCCTGTACCCAGTGTTGTCCACTCCCTGTACCCAGTGTTGTTCACTCCCTGTATTCAGTGTTGTCCATTCCCTGGACCCAGTGTTGTTCACTCCCTGTACCCAGTGTTGTCCACTACCTGTACCTAGTGTTGTCCACTCCCTGTACTCAGTGTTGTCCACTCCCTGTACCCAGTGTTGTACACTCCCTGTTCCCAGTGTTGTTCACTCCCTGTACCGTGTTGTCCAGAGCCTAAACACAGTGTTGTCCACTCCCTGTACCCAGTGTTGTCCACTCCCTGTACCCAGTGTTGTTCACTCCCTGTACCCAGTGTGGTTCACTCCCTGTACCCAGTGTTGTCCATTCTCTGGACCCAGTGTTGTTCACTCCCTGTACCCAGTGTTGTCCACTATCTGTACCCAGTGTTGTTCACTCCCTGTACCGAGTGTTGTTCACTCCCTGTACCCAGCATTGTCCATTCCCTGGACCCAGTGTTGTTCACTCCCTGTACCGTGTTGTCCACTCCATAAACCCAGTGTTGTCCACTCCCTAAACCCAGTGTTGTCCACTCCCTAAACCCAGTGTGGTTCACTCCCTGTACCCAGTGTTGTCCATTCCCTGGACCCAGTGTTGTCCATTCCCTGGACCGAGTGTTGTTCACTCCCTGTACACAGTGTTGTCCACTCCCTAAACCCAGTGTTGTCCACTCCCTGTACCCAGTGTGGTCCATTCCCTGGACCCTGTGTTGTTCACTCCCTGTACCCAGTGTTGTCCACTCAATAAACCCAGTGTTGTTCACTCCCTGTACCCAGTGTTGTCCACTCCCTGTACCCAGTGTTGTCCACTCCTTGTACCCAGTGTTGTCCACTACCTGTACCCAGTGTTCACTCCCTGTACCCAGTGTTGTCCACTCCCTAAACCCAGTGTGGTTCACTCCCTGTACCCAGTGTTGTCCATTCCCTGGACCCAGTGTTGTTCACTCCCTGGACCCAGTGTTGTCCATTCCCTGTACCCAGTGTTCACTCCCTGTAGTGTTGTTCACTCCCTGTACCCAGTGTTCACTCCCTGTACCGTGTTGTTCACTCCCTGTGCCCAGTGTTGTCCACTCCCTGTACCCAGTGTTGTCCATTCCCTGGACCCAGTGTTGTTCACACCCTTTACCCAGTGTTGTCCACTACCTCTACCGAGTGTTGTTCACTCCCTGTACCCAGTGTTGTTCACTCCCTGTACCCAGTGTTGTTCGCTCCCTGTACCCAGTGTTGTCCTCTCCCCGTACCCAGTGTTGTTCACTCCCTGTACCCAGTGTTGTTCACTCCCTGTACCCAGTGTTGTCCACTCCCTGTACCCAGTGTTGTTCACTCCCTGGTCCCAGTGTTGTCCACTCCCTAAGCCCAGTATTGTCCACTCCCTGTACCCAGTGTTATCTACTCCCTGTACCCAGTGTTGTCCACTCGCTGTACCCAGTGTTGTTCACTCCCTGTACCCATTGTTGTTCACTCCATGTACCCAGTGTTGTTCACTCCCTGTACCCAGTGTTGTTCGCTCCCTGTACCCAGTGTTGTCCACTCACCGTACCCAGTGTTGTTCACTCCCTGTACCTAGTGTTGTTCACTCCCTGTACCCAGTGTTGTCCACTCCCTGTACCCAGTGTTGTTCACTCCCTGGTCTCAGTGTTGTCCACTCCCTAAGCCCAGTATTGTCCACTCGCTGTACCCAGTATTGTCCACTCCCTGTAACCAGTGTTATCTACTCCCTGTACCCAGTGTTGTTCACTCCCTGTACCCAGTGTTGTTCACTCCCTGTACCCATTGTTGTTCACTCCCTGTACCCAGTGTTGTTCATTTTCTGGACCAAGTGTTGTCCATTCCCTGGACCCAGTGTTGTCCATTCCCTAAACCCAGTGTTGTCCACTCCCTAAACCAGTGTGGTTCAGCCCCTGTACCCAGTGTTGTCCACTACCTGTATTCAGTGTTGTTCACTCCCTGTACCGAGTGTTGTTCACTCCCTGTACCCAGCGTTGTCCACTCCCTGTACCCATTGTTGTTCACTCCCTGTACCCAGTGTTGTTCATTTTCTGGACCAAGTGTTGTCCATTCCCTGGACCCAGTGTTGTTCACACCCTTTACCCAGTGTTGTCCACTACCTCTACCGAGTGTTGTTCACTCCCTGTACCCAGTGTTGTTCACTCCCTGTACCCAGTGTTGTTCGCTCCCTGTACCCAGTGTTGTCCTCTCCCCGTACCCAGTGTTGTTCACTCCCTGTACCCAGTGTTGTTCACTCCCTGTACCCAGTGTTGTCCACTCCCTGTACCCAGTGTTGTTCACTCCCTGGTCCCAGTGTTGTCCACTCCCTAAGCCCAGTATTGTCCACTCCCTGTACCCAGTGTTATCTACTCCCTGTACCCAGTGTTGTCCACTCGCTGTACCCAGTGTTGTTCACTCCCTGTACCCATTGTTGTTCACTCCATGTACCCAGTGTTGTTCACTCCCTGTACCCAGTGTTGTTCGCTCCCTGTACCCAGTGTTGTCCACTCACCGTACCCAGTGTTGTTCACTTCCTGTACCTAGTGTTGTTCACTCCCTGTACCCAGTGTTGTCCACTCCCTGTACCCAGTGTTGTTCCCTCCCTGGTCTCAGTGTTGTCCACTCCCTAAGCCCAGTATTGTCCACTCGCTGTACCCAGTATTGTCCACTCCCTGTAACCAGTGTTATCTACTCCCTGTACCCAGTGTTGTTCACTCCCTGTACCCAGTGTTGTTCACTCCCTGTACCCATTGTTGTTCACTCCCTGTACCCAGTGTTGTTCATTTTCTGGACCAAGTGTTGTCCATTCCCTGGACCCAGTGTTGTCCATTCCCTAAACCCAGTGTTGTCCACTCCCTAAACCAGTGTGGTTCAGCCCCTGTACCCAGTGTTGTCCACTACCTGTATTCAGTGTTGTTCACTCCCTGTACCGAGTGTTGTTCACTCCCTGTACCCAGCGTTGTCCACTCCCTGTACCCATTGTTGTTCACTCCCTGTACCCAGTGTTGTTCATTTTCTGGACCAAGTGTTGTCCATTCCCTGGACCCAGTGTTGTCCATTCCCTAAACCCAGTGTTGTCCACTCCCTAAACCAGTGTGGTTCAGCCCCTGTACCCAGTGTTGTCCACTACCTGTATTCAGTGTTGTTCACTCCCTGTACCGAGTGTTGTTCACTCCCTGTACCCAGCGTTGTCCATTCCCTGGACCCAGTGTTGTTCACTCCCTGCACCCAGTGTTGTCCACTCCCTGTACCCAGTGTTGTTCACACCCTGGACCCAGTGTTGTCCACTCCCTAAACCCAGTATTGTCCACTCCCTGTACCCAGTGTTATCCACTCCCTGTACCCAGTGTTGTTCACTCCCTGTACCCATTGTTGTTCACTCCCTGCACCCAGTGTTGTCCACTCCCTGTACCCAGTGTTGTTCACACCCTGGACCCAGTGTTGTCCACTCCCTAAACCCAGTATTGTCCACTCCCTGTACCCAGTGTTATCCACTCCCTGGACCCAGTGTTGTCCATTCCCTGGACCCAGTGTTGTCCATTCCCTAAACCCAGTGTTGTACACTCCCCGTACCCAGTGTTGTCCACTACCTGTACCGAGTGTTGTCCACTCCCTGTACCCAGTGTTGTCCACTCCCTGTACCGTGTTGTCCACTCCCTAAACCCAGTGTTGTCCACTCCCTGGACCCAGTGTTGTTCACTCCCTGTACCGTGTTGTCCACTCCCTAAACCCAGTGTTGTCCACTCACTAAACCCAGTATTGTCCACTCCCTGTACCCAGTGTTATCCACTCCCTGTACCCAGTGTTGTCCACTCCCTGGACCCAGTGTTGTCCACTCCCTAAACCCAGTATTGTCCACTCCCTGTACCCAGTGTTATCCACTCCCTGTACCCAGTGTTGTCCACTCCCTGTACCCAGTGTTGTTCACTCCCTAAACCCAGTGTTGTTCACTCCCTGTACCCAGTGTTATTCATTCCATGGACCCAGTGTTGTCCATTCCCTGGACCCACTGTTGTTCACTCCCTGTACCCAGTGTTGTCCACTACCTGTACCGAGTCTTGTCCACTCCCTGTACCCAGTGTTGTTCACTCCCTGTACCGTGTTGTCCACTCCCTAAACCCAGTGTTGTCCACTCCCTGGACCCAGTGTTGTTCACTCCCTGTACCGTGTTGTCCACTCCTTAAACCCAGTGATGTCCACTCCCTAAACCCAGTGTTGTTCACGCCCTGTACCCAGTGTTGTTCACTCCCCGTACCCAGAGTTGTTCACTCCCTGTACCCAGTGTTGTCCACTACCTGTACCGAGTGTTGTCCACTACCTGTAACCAGTGTTGTCCACTACCTGTACCGAGTGTTGTTCACTCCCTGTACCCAGTGTTGTTCACTCCCTGTTCCCAGTGTTGTCCATTCCCTGGACCCAGGGTTGTTCACTCCCTGTACCCAGTGTTGTCCACTACCTGTACCGAGTGTTGTCCACTCCCTGTACCCAGTATTGTCCACTCCCTAAACCCAGTGTTGTTCATTCCCTGTACCCAGTGTAGTTCACTCCCTGTACCCAGTGTTCACACCCTGTACCCAGTGTTGACCACTCTCTGTACGCAGTGTTCACTCCCTGTACCCAGTGTTGTTCATTCCCTGTACCCAGTGTTCACTCCCTGTACCCAGTGTTGTCCACTCCCAGTACCCAGTGTTGTTCACTCCCTGTACCCATTATTGTCCACTCCCTATACCCAGTGTTATCCACTCCCTGTACCCAGTGTTGTTCATTCCCTGTACCCATTGTTGTTCACTCCCTGTACCCAGTGTTGTTCATTCCCTGGACCCAGTGTTGTCCATTCCCTAAACCCAGTGTTGTCCACTCCCTAAACCCAGTGTTGTCCACTCCCTAAACCCAGTGTTGTTCACTCCTTGAACGCAGTGTTGTACACTCCCTGTACCCAGTGTTGTCCATTCCCTGGACCCAGTGTTGTTCACTCCCTGTACCCAGTGTTGTCCACTACCTGTACCGAGTGTTGTCCACTCCCTGTACCCAGTGTTGTTCACTCCCTGTACCCAGTGTTGTCCACTCCCTGTTCCCAGTGTTGTTCACTCCCTGTACCGTGTTGTCCACTCCCTAAACACAGTTTTGTCCACTCCCTGTACCCAGTGTTGTTCACTCCCTGTACCGTGTTGTCCACTCCATAAACCCAGTGTTGTCCACTCCCTAAACCCAGTGTTGTCCACTCCCTAAACCAAGTGTGGTTCACTCCCTGTACCCAGTGTTGTCCATTCCCTGGTACCAGTGTTGTTCACTCCCTGTACCCAGTGTTGTCCACTACCTGTACCCAGTGTTGTTCACTTCCTGTACCGAGTGTTGTTTACTCCCTGTACCCAGCGTTGTCCATTCCCTGGACTCAGTGTTGTTCACTCCCTGTACCGTGTTGTCCACTCCCTAAACCCAGTGTTGTGCACTCCCTAAACCCAGTGTTGTCCACTCCCTAAACCCAGTGTGGTTCACTCCCTGTACCCAGTGTTGTCCATTCCCTGGACCCAGTGTTGTTCACTCCCTGTACCCAGCGTTGTCCATTCCCTGGACCCAGTGTTGTTCATCCCTGTACCCAGTGTTGTCCACTCCCTGTACCCAGTGTTGTTCACTCCCTGGACCCAGTGTTGTCCACTCCCTAAACCCAGTATTGTCCCCTGCCTGTACCCAGTGTTATCCACTCCCTGTACCCAGTGTTGTCCACTCCCTGTGCCCAGTGTTGTTCACTCCCTGTACCCAGTGTTGTCCACTACCTGGACCCAGTGTTGTTCACTCCCTGTACCGTGTTCTTCACTCCCTGTACCCAGTGTTGTCCACTCCCTAAACCCAGTGTTGTCCACTCCCTAAACCCAGTGTTGTCCACTCCCTGTACCCAGTGTTGTTCCCTCCCTGTACCCAGTGTTGTTCACTCCCTGTACCAGTGTTGTTCACTCGCTGTACCCAGTGTAGTCCATTCCCTGGACCCACTGTTGTTCACTCCCTGTACCCAGTGTTGTCCACTACTGTACCGAGTGTTGTCCACTCCCTATATCCAGTGTTGTCCACTCCTTGTACCGTGTTGTCCACTCCCTAAACCCAGTGTTGTCCACTCCCTGGACCCAGTGTTGTTCACTCCCTGTACCGTGTTGTCCACTCCCTAAACCCAGTGTTGTCCACTCCCTAAACCCAGTGTTGTTCACTCCCTGTACCCAGTGTTGTTCACTCCCTGTACCCAGTGTTGTCCATTCCCTGGACCCACTGTTGTTCACCCCCTGTACCCAGTGTTGTCCACGTCATGTACCGAGTGTTGTCCACTCCCTGTACCCAGTGTTGTTCACTCCCTGTACCGTGTTGTCCACTCCCTAAACCCAGTGTTGTCCACTCCCTAATAACAGTGTTGTTCAATCCCTGTACCCAGTGTTGTCCATTCCCTGGACCCACTGTTGTTCACCCCCAGTACCCAGTGTTGCCAAGTCATGTACCGAGTGTTGTCCACTCCCTGTACCCAGTGTTGTTCACTCCCTGTACCGTGTTGTCCACTCCCTAAACCCAGTGTTGTCCACTCCCTAATAACAGTGTTGTTCAATCCCTGTACCCAGTGTTGTTCACTCCCTGTACCCAGTGTTGTTCACTCCCTGTACCCAGTGTTGTCCACTCCCTGTACCCAGTGTTGTTCGCTCCCTGTACCCAGTGTTGTCCACTCACCGTACCCAGTGTTGTTCACTCCCTGTACCCAGTGTTGTCCACTCCCTGTACCCAGTGTTGTTCACTCCCTGGTCTCAGTGTTGTCCACTCCCTAAGCCCAGTATTGTCCACTCGCTGTACCCAGTGTTGTTCACTCCCTGTACCCATTGTTGTTCACTCCCTGTATCCAGTGTTGTTCACTCCCTGTACCCATTGTTGTTCACTCCCTGTACCCAGTGTTGTTCATTTTCTGGACCAAGTGTTGTCCATTCCCTGGACCCAGTGTTGTCCATTCCCTAAACCCAGTGTTGTCCACTCCCTAAACCAGTGTGGTTCAGCCCCTGTACCCAGTGTTGTCCACTACCTGTATTCAGTGTTGTTCACTCCTGTACCGAGTGTTGTTCACTCCCTGTACCCAGCGTTGTCCATTCCCTGGACCCAGTGTTGTTCACTCCCTGTACCCAGTGTTGTTCACTCCCTGTACCCAGTGTTGTCCACTCCCTGTACCCAGTGTTGTTCACACCCTGGACCCAGTGTTGTCCACTCCCTAAACACAGTATTGTCCACTCCCTGTACCCAGTGTTATCCACTCCCTGTACCCGGTGTTGTCCACTCCCTGTACCCAGTGTTGTTCACTCCCTGTACCCATTGTTGTTCACTCCCTGTACCCAGCATTGTCCATTCCCTGGACCCAGTGTGGTTCACTCCCTGTACCCAGTGTTGTCCATTCCCTGGACCCAGTGTTGTCCATTCCCTGGACCGAGTGTTGTTCACTCCCTGTACACAGTGTTGTCCACTCCCTAAACCCAGTGTTGTCCACTCCCTGTACCCAGTGTTGTCCATTCCCTGGACCCTGTGTTGTTCACTCCCTGTACCCAGTGTTGTCCACTCAATAAACCCAGTGTTGTTCACTCCCTGTACCCAGTGTTGTCCACTCCCTGTACCCAGTGTTGTCCACTCCTTGTACCCAGTGTTGTCCACTACCTGTACCCAGTGTTCACTCCCTGTACCCAGTGTTGTCCACTCCCTAAACCCAGTGTTGTTCACTCCCTGGACCCAGTGTTGTTCACTCCCTGTACCCAGTGTTCACTCCCTGTACCGTGTTGTTCACTCCCTGTGCCCAGTGTTGTCCAAGCCCTGTACCCAGTGTTGTCCACTCCCTGTACCCAGTGTTGTCCATTCCCTGGACCCAGTGTTGTTCACACCCTTTACCCAGTGTTGTCCACTACCTGTACCGAGTGTTGTTCACTCCCTGTACCAAGTGTTGTTCACTCCCTGTACCCAGTGTTGTTCGCTCCCTGTACCCAGTGTTGTCCACTCACCGTACCCAGTGTTGTTCACTCCCTGTACCCAGTGTTGTTCACTCCCTGTACCCAGTGTTGTCCACTCCCTGTACCCAGTGTTGTTCACTCCCTGGTCTCAGTGTTGTCCACTCCCTAAGCCCAGTATTGTCCACTCGCTGTACCCAGTATTGTCCACTCCCTGCACCCAGTGTTATCTACTCCCTGTACCCAGTGTTGTTCACTCCCTGTACCCAGTGTTGTTCACTCCCTGTACCCAGTGTTGTTCATTTTCTGGACCAAGTGTTGTCCATTCCCTGGACCCAGTGTTGTCCATTCCCTAAACCCAGTGTTGTCCACTCCCTAAACCAGTGTGGTTCAGCCCCTGTGCCCAGTGTTGTCCACTACCTGTATTCAGTGTTGTTCACTCCCTGTACCGAGTGTTGTTCACTCCCTGTACCCAGCGTTGTCCATTCCCTGGACCCAGTGTTGTTCACTCCCTGTACCCAGTGTTGTTCACTCCCTGTACCCAGTGTTGTCCACTCCCTGTACCCAGTGTTGTTCACACCCTGGACCCAGTGTTGTCCACTCCCTAAACCCAGTATTGTCCACTCCCTGTACCCAGTGTTATCCACTCCCTGTACCCAGTGTTGTTCACTCCCTGTACCCATTGTTGTTCACTCCCTGTACCCAGTGTTGTTCATTCCCTGGACCCAGTGTTGTCCATTCCCTAAACCCAGTGTTGTACACTCCCTGTACCCAGTGTTGTCCACTACCTGTACCGAGTGTTGTCCACTCCCTGTACCCAGTGTTGTCCACTCCCTGTACCGTGTTGTCCACTCCCTAAACCCAGTGTTGTCCACTCCCTGGACCCAGTGTTGTTCACTCCCTGTACCGTGTTGTCCACTCCCTAAACCCAGTGTTGTCCACTCCCTAAACCCAGTATTGTCCACTCCCTGTACCCAGTGTTATCCACTCCCTGTACCCAGTGTTGTCCACTCCCTGGACCCAGTGTTGTCCACTCCCTAAACCCAGTATTGTCCACTCCCTGTACCCAGTGTTATCCACTCCCTGTACCCAGTGTTGTCCACTCCCTGTACCCAGTGTTGTTCACTCCCTGTACCCAGTGTTGTTCACTCCCTGTACCCAGTGTTATTCATTCCATGGACCCAGTGTTGTCCATTCCCTGGACCCACTGTTGTTCACTCCCTGTACCCAGTGTTGTCCACTACCTGTACCGAGTCTTGTCCACTCCCTGTACCCAGTGTTGTTCACTCCCTGTACCGTGTTGTCCACTCCCTAAACCCAGTGTTGTCCACTCCCTGGACCCAGTGTTGTTCACTCCCTGTACCGTGTTGTCCACTCCTTAAACCCAGTGATGTCCACTCCCTAAACCCAGTGTTGTTCACGCCCTATACCCAGTGTTGTTCACTCCCCGTACCCAGAGTTGTTCACTCCCTGTACCCAGTGTTGTCCACTACCTGTACCGAGTGTTGTCCACTCCCTGTACCCAGTATTGTCCACTCCCTAAACCCAGTGTTGTTCATTCCCTGTACCCAGTGTTGTTCACTCCCTGTTCCCAGTGTTGTCCATTCCCTGGACCCAGGGTTGTTCACTCCCTGTACCCAGTGTTGTCCACTACCTGTACCGAGTGTTGTCCACTCCCTGTACCCAGTATTGTCCACTCCCTAAACCCAGTGTTGTTCATTCCCTGTACCCAGTGTAGTTCACTCCCTGTACCCAGTGTTCACACCCTGTACCCAGTGTTGACCACTCTCTGTACGCAGTGTTCACTCCCTGTACCCAGTGTTGTCCACTCCCTGTACCCAGTGTTATCCACTCCCTGTACCCAGTGTTGTTCATTCCCTGTACCCATTGTTGTTCACTCCCTGTACCCAGTGTTGTTCATTCCCTGGACCCAGTGTTGTCCATTCCCTAAACCCAGTGTTGTCCACTCCCTAAACCCAGTGTTGTCCACTCCCTAAACCCAGTGTTGTCCACTCCCTAAACCCAGTGTTGTTCACTCCTTGTACGCAGTGTTGTCCACTCCCTGTACCCAGTGTTGTCCATTCCCTGGACCCAGTGTTGTTCACTCCCTGTACCCAGTGTTGTCCACTACCTGTACCGAGTGTTGTCCACTCCCTGTACCCAGTGTTGTTCACTCCCTGTACCCAGTGTTGTCCACTCCCTGTTCCCAGTGTTGTTCACTCCCTGTACCGTGTTGTCCACTCCCTAAACACAGTGTTGTCCACTCCCTGTACCCAGTGTTGTTCACTCCCTGTACCGTGTTGTCCACTCCATAAACCCAGTGTTGTCCACTCCCTAAACCCAGTGTTGTCCACTCCCTAAACCAAGTGTGGTTCACTCCCTGTACCCAGTGTTGTCCATTCCCTGGAACCAGTGTTGTTCACTCCCTGTACCCAGTGTTGTCCACTACCTGTACCCAGTGTTGTTCACTCCCTGTACCGAGTGTTGTTTACTCCCTGTACCCAGTGTTGTCCATTCCCTGGACTCAGTGTTGTTCACTCCCTGTACCGTGTTGTCCACTCCCTAAACCCAGTGTTCTACACTCCCTAAACCCAGTGTTGTCCACTCCCTAAACCCAGTGTGGTTCACTCCCTGTACCCAGTGTTGTCCATTCCCTGGACCCAGTGTTGTTCACTCCCTGTACCCAGCGTTGTCCATTCCCTGGACCCAGTGTTGTTCATCCCTGTACCCAGTGTTGTCCACTCCCTGTACCCAGTGTTGTTCACTCCCTGGACCCAGTGTTGTCCACTCCCTAAACCCAGTATTGTCCCCTGCCTGTACCCAGTGTTATCCACTCCCTGTACCCAGTGTTGTCCACTCCCTGTGCCCAGTGTTGTTCACTCCCTGTACCCAGTGTTGTCCACTACCTGGACCCAGTGTTGTTCACTCCCTGTACCGTGTTCTTCACTCCCTGTACCCAGTGTTGTCCACTCCCTAAACCCAGTGTTGTCCACTCCCTAAACCCAGTGTTGTCCACTCCCTGTACCCAGTGTTGTTCCCTCCCTGTACCCAGTGTTGTTCACTCCCTGTACCAGTGTTGTTCACTCGCTGTACCCAGTGTAGTCCATTCCCTGGACCCACTGTTGTTCACTCCCTGTACCCAGTGTTGTCCACTACTGTACCGAGTGTTGTCCACTCCCTATATCCAGTGTTGTCCACTCCTTGTACCGTGTTGTCCACTCCCTAAACCCAGTGTTGTCCACTCCCTGGACCCAGTGTTGTTCACTCCCTGTACCGTGTTGTCCACTCCCTAAACCCAGTGTTGTCCACTCCCTAAACCCAGTGTTGTTCACTCCCTGTACCCAGTGTTGTTCACTCCCTGTACCCAGTGTTGTTCACTCCCTGTACCCAGTGTTGTCCATTCCCTGGACCCACTTTTGTTCACCCCCTGTACCCAGTGTTGTCCACGTCATGTACCGAGTGTTGTCCACTCCCTGTACCCAGTGTTGTTCACTCCCTGTACCGTGTTGTCCACTCCCTAAACCCAGTGTTGTCCACTCCCTAATAACAGTGTTGTTCAATCCCTGTACCCAGTGTTGTCCATTCCCTGGACCCACTGTTGTTCACCCCCAGTACCCAGTGTTGTCCACGTCATGTACCGAGTGTTGTCCACTCCCTGTACCCAGTGTTGTTCACTCCCTGTACCGTGTTGTCCACTCCCTAAACCCAGTGTTGTCCACTCCCTAATAACAGTGTTGTTCAATCCCTGTACCCAGTGTTGTTCACTCCCTGTACCCAGTGTTGTTCACTCCCTGTACCCAGTGTTGTTCACTCCCTGTACCCAGTGTTGTCCACTCCCTGTACCCAGTGTTGTTCGCTCCCTGTACCCAGTGTTGTTCGCTCCCTGTACCCAGTGTTGTCCACTCACCGTACCCAGTATTGTTCACTCCCTGTACCCAGTGTTGTCCACTACCTGTACCGACTGTTGTCCTCTACCTGTACCCAGTGTTGTCCACTACCTGTACCGAGTGTTGTTCACTCCCTGTACCCAGTGTTGTCCACTACCTGTACCGACTGTTGTCCTCTACCTGTACCCAGTGTTGTCCACTACCTGTACCGAGTGTTGTTCACTCCCTGTACCCAGTGTTGTTCACTCCCTGTTCCCAGTGTTGTCCATTCCCTGGACCCAGGGTTGTTCACTCCCTGTACCCAGTGTTGTCCACTACCTGTACCGAGTGTTGTCCACTCCCTGTACCCAGTGTTGTCCACTCCCTAAACCCAGTGTTGTTGATTCCCTGTACCCAGTGTTGTTCACTCCCTGTACCCAGTGTTCACTCCCTGTACCCATTGTTGTTCACTCCCTGTGGCCAGTGTTGTCCATTCCCTATACTCAGTGTTGTCCACTCCCTAAACCCAGTGTTGTCCACTTCCTAAACCCAGTGTTGTTCACTCCCTGTACCCAGTGTTGTTCACTCCCTGTACCCAGTGTTGTTCACTCGCTGTACCCACTGTTGTCCATTCCCTGTACCCATTGTTGTTCACTCCCTGTTCCCAGTGTTGTCCATTCCCTGGACCCAGGGTTGTTCACTCCCTGTACCCAGTGTTGTCCACTACCTGTACCGAGTGTTGTCCACTCCCTGTACCTAGTGTTGTCCACTCCCTAAACCCAGTGTTGTTGATTCCCTGTACCCAGTGTTGTTCACTCCCTGTACCCAGTGTTCACTCCCTGTACCCAGTGTTGTCCACTCCCTGTACCCAGTGTTCACTCCCTGCACCGTGTTGTTCACTCCCTGTACCCAGTGTTCACTCCCTGTACCATGTTGTTCACTCCCTGTACCCAGTGTTCACTCCCTGTAGCCATTGTTGTTCACTCCCTGTGGCCAGTGTTGTCCATTCCCTATACTCAGTGTTGTCCACTCCCTGTACCCAGTGTTGTTCGCTCCCTGTACCCAGTGTTGTTCGCTCCCTGTACCCAGTGTTGTCCACTCACCGTACCCAGTATTGTTCACTCCCTGTACCCAGTGTTGTTCACTCCCTAAACCCAGTGTTCACTCCCTGTACCGTGTTGTCCACTCCCTAAACCCAGTGTTGTCCACTCCCTAATAACAGTGTTGTTCAATCCCTGTACCCAGTGTTGTTCACTCCCTGTACCCAGTGTTGTTCACTCCCCGTACCCAGTGTTGTTCACTCCCTGTACCCAGTGTTGTCCATTCCCTGGACCCAGTGTTGTTCACTCCCTGTACCCAGTGTTGTCCACTCCCTAAACCCAGTGTTCACTCCCTGTACCGTGTTGTTCACTCCCTGTACCCAGTGTTGTCCATTCCCTGGACCCAGTGTTGTTCACTCCCTGTACCCAGTGTTGTCCACTACATGTACCCAGTGTTGTCCACTACCTGTACCGAGTGTTGTTCACTCCCTGTACCCAGTGTTGTTCACTCCCTGTTCCCAGTGTTGTCCATTCCCTGGACCCAGGGTTGTTCACTCCCTGTACCCAGTGTTGTCCACTACCTGTACCGAGTGTTGTCCACTCCCTGTACCCAGTGTTGTCCACTCCCTAAACCCAGTGTTGTTGATTCCCTGTACCCAGCGTTGTTTACTCCCTGTACCCAGTGTTCACTCCCTGTACCCAGTGTTGTCCACTCCCTGTACCCAGTGTTCACTCCCTGCACCGTGTTGTTCACTCCCTGTACCCAGTGTTGTCCACTCCCTGTACCCAGTGTTGTCCATTCCCTGTACCCAGTGTTGTTCACTCCCTGTACCCAGTGTTGTCCACTCCCTAAACCCAGTGTTGTTCATTCCCTGTACCCAGTGTTGTCCACTCCCAGTACCCGTGTTGTTCACTCCCTGTACCCAGTGTTGTCCACTCCCTGTACCCAGTGTTGTCCACTCCCTGTACCCAGTGTTGTTCTCTCCCTGGACCCAGTGTTGACCACTCCCTAAACCCAGTGTTGTCCACTCCCTGTACCCAGTGTTGTCCACTCCCTGTACCCAGTGTTGTCCATTCCCTGGACCCAGTGTTGTTCACTCCCTGTACCCAGTGTTGTCCACTCTCTAAACCCAATGTTGTTCACTCCCTGTACCCAGTGTTGTTCATTCCCTGGACCCAGTGTTGTCCACTCCCTGTACCCAGTGTTGTCCACTCCCTGTACCCAGTGTTCACTCCCTGTACCGTGTTGTTCACTCCTTGTACCCAGTGTTGTTCACTCCCTGTACCCAGTGTTGTTCACTCCCTGTACCCATTGTTGTTCACTCCCTGTACCCAGTGTTGTCCACTACCTGTAGCCAGTGTTGTTCAATCCCTCTATCGTGTTGTCCACTCCCTAAACCCAGTGTTGTCCATTCCCTGGACCCAGTGTTGTTCATTCCCTGTACCGTATTGTCCACTCCCTAAACCCAGTGTTGTCCACTCCCTAAACCCAGTGTTGTTCTCTCCCTGTACCCAGTGTTGTTCTCTCCCCGTACCCAGTGTTGTTCACTCCCCGTACCCAGTGTTGTCCATTCCCTGGACCCACTGTTGTTCACTCCCTGTACCCAGTGTTGTCCACTACCTGTACCAAGTGTTGTCCACTACCTGTACCCAGTGTTGTCCACTACCTGTACCGAGTGTTGTTCACTCCCTGTACCCAGTGTTGTTCACTCTCAGTACCCAGTGTTGTTCGCTCCCTGTACCCAGTGTTGTCCACTCCCCGTACCCAGTGTTGTTCACTCCCTGTACCCAGTGTTGTCCACTCCCTTACCCAGTGTTGTTCACTCCCTGTACCCAGTGTAGTTCACTCCCGGTACCCAGTGTTGTTCGCACCCTGTACCCAGTGTTGTTCACTCCCTGTACCGTGTTCTTCACTCCCTGTACCCAGTGTTGTCCACTCCTTAAACCCAGTGTTGTCCACTCCCTAAACCCAGTGTTGTCCACTCCCTGTACCCAGTGTTGTTCACTCCCTGTACCCAGTGTTGTTCACTCGCTGTACCCACTGTTGTCCATTCCCTGGACCCACTGTTGTTCACTCCCTGTACCCAGTGTTGTCTACTACTTTACCGAGTGTTGTCCACTCCCTATATCCAGTGTTGTCCACTCCCTGCACCGTGTTGTCCACTCCCTAAATCCAGTGTTGTCCACTCCCTGGACCCAGTGTTGTTCACTCCCTGTACCGTGTTGTCCACTCCTTAAACCCAGTGTTGTTCACTCTCTAAACCCAGTGTTGTCCACTCCCTGGACCCAGTGTTGTTCACTCCCTGTACCGTGTTGTCCACTCCTTAAACCCAGTGTTGTCCACTCCCTGGACCCAGTGTTGTTCACCTCCTGTACCGTGTTGTCCACTCCTTAAGCCCAGTGTTATCCACTCCCTAAACCCAGTGTTGTTCACTCCCTGTACCCAGTGTTGTTCACTCCCTGTACCCAGTGTTGTTCACTCCCTGTACCCAGTGTTGTCCATTCCCTGGACCCACTGTTGTTCACTCCTTGTACCCAGTGTTGTCCACGTCATGTACCGAGAGTTGTCCACTCCCTGTACCCAGTGTTGTTCACTCCCTGTACCGTGTTGTCCACTCCCTAAACCCAGTGTTGTCCAATCCCTGGACCCAGTGTTGTTCACAACCTGTACCGTGTTGTCCACTCCCTAAACCCAGTGTTGTCCACTCCCTAAACCCAGTGTTGTTCACTACCTGTACCCAGTGTTGTTCACTCCCTGAACCCAGTGTTGTTCACTCCCCGTACCCAGTGTTGTTCACTCCCTGTACCCAGTGTTGTCCATTCCCTGGACCCAGTGTTGTTCACTCCCTGTACCCAGTGTTGTCCACTCCCTAAACCCAGTGTTCACTCCCTGTATTGTGTTGTTCACTCCCTGTACCCAGTGTTGTCCATTCCCTGGACCCAGTGTTGTTCACTCCCTGTACCCAGTGTTGTCCACTACCTGTACCGACTGTTGTCCTCTACCTGTACCCAGTGTTGTCCACTACCTGTACCGAGTGTTGTTCACTCCCTGTACCCAGTGTTGTTCACTCCCTGTTCCCAGTGTTGTCCATTCCCTGGACCCAGGGTTGTTCACTCCCTGTACCCAGTGTTGTCCACTACCTGTACCGAGTGTTGTCCACTCCCTGTACCCAGTGTTGTCCACTCCCTAAACCCAGTGTTGTTGATTCCCTGTACCCAGTGTTGTTCACTCCCTGTACCCAGTGTTCACTCCCTGTACCCATTGTTGTTCACTCCCTGTGGCCAGTGTTGTCCATTCCCTATACTCAGTGTTGTCCACTCCCTAAACCCAGTGTTGTCCACTTCCTAAACCCAGTGTTGTTCACTCCCTGTACCCAGTGTTGTTCACTCCCTGTACCCAGTGTTGTTCACTCGCTGTACCCACTGTTGTCCATTCCCTGTACCCATTGTTGTTCACTCCCTGTTCCCAGTGTTGTCCATTCCCTGGACCCAGGGTTGTTCACTCCCTGTACCCAGTGTTGTCCACTACCTGTACCGAGTGTTGTCCACTCCCTGTACCCAGTGTTGTCCACTCCCTAAACCCAGTGTTGTTGATTCCCTGTACCCAGTGTTGTTCACTCCCTGTACCCAGTGTTCACTCCCTGTACCCAGTGTTGTCCACTCCCTGTACCCAGTGTTCACTCCCTGCACCGTGTTGTTCACTCCCTGTACCCAGTGTTCACTCCCTGTACCATGTTGTTCACTCCCTGTACCCAGTGTTCACTCCCTGTAGCCATTGTTGTTCACTCCCTGTGGCCAGTGTTGTCCATTCCCTATACTCAGTGTTGTCCACTCCCTAAACCCAGTGTTGTCCACTTCCTAAACCCAGTGTTGTTCACTCCCTGTACCCAGTGTTGTTCACTCCCTGTACCCAGTGTTGTTCACTCGCTGTACCCACTGTTGTCCATTCCCTGGACCCACTGTTGTTCACTCCCTGTTCCCAGTGTTGTCCATTCCCTGGACCCAGGGTTGTTCACTCCCTGTACCCAGTGTTGTCCACTACCTGTACCGAGTGTTGTCCGCTCCCTGTACCCAGTGTTGTCCACTCCCTAAACCCAGTGTTGTTGATTCCCTGTACCCAGTGTTGTTCACTCCCTGTACCCAGTGTTCACTCCCTGTACCCAGTGTTGTCCACTCTCTGTACCCAGTGTTCACTCCCTGCACCGTGTTGTTCACTCCCTGTACCCAGTGTTGTCCACTCCCTGTACCCAGTGTTGTCCACTCCCTGTACCCAGTGTTGTCCATTCCCTAGACCCAGTGTTGTTCACTCCCTGTACCCAGTGTTGTCCACTCCCTAAACCCAGTGTTGTCCACTCCCTGTACCCAGTGTTGTTCACTCCCTGGACCCAGTGTTCATTCCCTGTACCGTGTTGTTCACTCCCTGTACCCAGTGTTGTCCATTCCCTGTACCCAGTGTTGTTCACTCCCTGTACCCAGTGTTGTCCACTCCCTGTACCCAGTGTTGTCCATTCCCTAGACCCAGTGTTGTTCACTCCCTGTACCCAGTGTTCACTCCCTGTACCCAGTGTTGTCCACTCCCTGTACCCAGTGTTCACTCCCTGCACCGTGTTGTTCACTCCCTGTACCCAGTGTTCACTCCCTGTACCATGTTGTTCACACCCTGTACCCAGTGTTGTCCACTCCCTGTACCCAGTGTTGTCCATTCCCTAGACCCAGTGTTGTTCACTCCCTGTACCCAGTGTTGTCTACTCCCTAAACCCAGTGTTGTTCATTCCCTGTACCCAGTGTTGTCCACCCCCTGTACCCAGTGTTGTTCACTCCCTGGACCCAGTGTTGACCACTCCCTAAACCCAGTGTTGTCCACTCCCTGTACCCAGTGTTGTCCACTCCCTGTACCCAGTGTTGTCCATTCCCTGGACCCAGTGTTGTTCACTCCCTGTACCCAGTGTTGTCCACTCCCTGAACCCAATGTTGTTCACTCCCTGGACCCAGTGTTTTTCATTCCCTGGACCCAGTGTTGTCCACTCCCTGTACCCAGTGTTGTCCACTCCCTGTACCCAGTGTTCACTCCCTGTACCGTGTTGTTCACTCCCTGTACCCAGTGTTGTCCACTCCCTAAACCCAGTGTTGTTCACTCCCTGTACCCAGTGTTGTCCACTCCCTGTACCCAGTGTTGTCCACTCCTTGTACCCAGTGTTGTCCACTCCCTGTACCCAGTGTTCACTCCCTGTACTGTGTTGTTTGCTCCCTGTACCCAGTGTTGTTCACTTCCTGGACCCAGTGTTGTCCACTCCCTGTACCCAGTGTTCACTCCCTGTACCGTGTTGTTCACTCCTTGTACCCAGTGTTGTCCACTCCCTGTACCCAGTGTTGTCCATTCCCTGTACCCAGTGTTGTCCACTCCCTGTATCCAGTGTTGTCCACTCCCTGCACCCAGTGTTGTTCACTCCCTGTACCCAGTGTTGTTCACTCCCTGTACCCAGTGTTGTTCACTCCCTGGACCCAGTGTTCATTCCCTGTACCGTGTTGTTTACTCCCTGTACCCAGTGTTCACTCCCTGTACCGTGTTGTTCACTCCCTGTACCTTGTTGATCACTCCCTGTACCCAGTGTTGTCCATTCCCTGTACCCAGTGTTGTCCGCTACCTGTACCGAGTGTTGTCCACTCCCTGTACCCAGTGTTGTCCACTCCCTAAACCCAGTGTTGTCCACTCCATAAACCCAGTGTTGTCCACTCCCTTAACCAGTGTTCACTCCCTGTACCGTGTTGTTCACTCCCTGTACCCAGTGTTGTCCACTTCCTAAACCCAGTGCTGTCCACTCCCTGTACCCAGTGTTGTTCACTCCCTGAACCCAATGTTGTTCACTCCCTGGACCCAGTGTTGTTCATTCCCTGGACCCAGTGTTGTCCACTCCCTGTACCCAGTGTTGTTCACTCCCTGTACCCAGTGTTGTCCACTACCTGTACCGAGTGTTGTTCACTCCCTGGACCCACTGTTGTTCACTCCCTGTACCCAGTGTTGTCCACGTCATGTACCGAGTGTTGTCCACTCCCTGTACCCAGTGTTGTTCACTCCCTGTACCGTGTTGTCCACTCCCTAAACCCAGTGTTGTCCACTCCCTGGACCCAGTGTTGTTCACAACCTGTACCGTGTTGTCCACTCCCTAAACCCAGTGTTGTCCACTCCCTAAACCCAGTTTTGTTCACTACCTGTACCCAGTGTTGTTCACTCCCTGTACCCAGTGTTGTTCACTCCCCGTACCCAGTGTTGTTCACTCCCTGTACCCAGTGTTGTCCATTCCCTGGACCCAGTGTTGTTCACTCCCTGTACCCAGTGTTGTCCACTCCCTAAACCCAGTGTTCACTCCCTGTATCGTGTTGTTCACTCCCTGTACCCAGTGTTGTCCATTCCCTGGACCCAGTGTTGTCCACTCCCTGTACCCAGTGTTGTCCACTACCTGTACCGAGTGTTGTCCACTACCTGTACCCACTGTTATCCACTACCTGTACCGAGTGTTGTTCACTCCCTGTACCCAGTGTTGTTCACTCCCTGTTCCCAGTGTTGTCCATTCCCTGGACCCAGGGTTGTTCACTCCCTGTACCCAGTGTTGTCCACTACCTGTACCGAGTGTTGTCCACTCCCTGGACCCAGTGTTGTCCACTCCCTAAACCCAGTGTTGTTGATTCCCTGTACCCAGTGTTGTCCACTCCCTGTACCCAGTGTTCACTCCCTGTACCCAGTGTTGTCCACTCCCTGTACCCAGTGTTGTTCCCTCCCTGTACCCATTGTTGTTCACTCCCTGTGCCCAGTGTTGTTCATTCCATGGACCCAGAGTTGTCCATTCCCTATACTAAGTGTTATCCACTCCCTGTACCCAGTGTTGTCCATTCCCTGGACCCAGTGTTGTTCACTCCCTGTACCCAGTGTTGTCCACTCCCTAAACCCAATGTTGTTCACTCCCTGTACCCAGTGTTGTCCACTCCCAGTACCCAGTGTTGTTCACTCCCTGTACCCAGTGTTGTCCACTCCCTGTACCCAGTGTTGTCCACTCCCTGTACCCAGTGTTGTTCACTCCCTGGACCCAGTGTTGACCACTCCCTAAACCCAGTGTTGTCCACTCCCTGTACCCAGTGTTGTCCACTCCCTGGACCCAGTGTTGTTCACTCCCTGTACCCAGTGTTGTTCATTCCCTGGACCCAGTGTTGTCCACTCCCTGTACCCAGTGTTGTCCACTCCTTGTACCCAGTGTTGTCCACTCCCTGTACCCAGTGTTCACTCCCTGTACTGTGTTGTTTGCTCCCTGTACCCAGTGTTGTTCACTTCCTGGACCCAGTGTTGTCCACTCCCTGTACCCAGTGTTCACTCCCTGTACCGTGTTGTTCACTCCTTGTACCCAGTGTTGTCCACTCCCTGTACCCAGTGTTGTCCATTCCCTGTACCCAGTGTTGTCCACTCCCTGTATCCAGTGTTGTCCACTCCCTGCACCCAGTGTTGTTCACTCCCTGTACCCAGTGTTGTTCACTCCCTGTACCCAGTGTTGTTCACTCCCTGGACCCAGTGTTCATTCCCTGTACCGTGTTGTTTACTCCCTGTACCCAGTGTTCACTCCCTGTACCGTGTTGTTCACTCCCTGTACCTTGTTGATCACTCCCTGTACCCAGTGTTGTCCATTCCCTGTACCCAGTGTTGTCCGCTACCTGTACCGAGTGTTGTCCACTCCCTGTACCCAGTGTTGTCCACTCCCTAAACCCAGTGTTGTCCACTCCATAAACCCAGTGTTGTCCACTCCCTTAACCAGTGTTCACTCCCTGTACCGTGTTGTTCACTCCCTGTACCCAGTGTTGTCCACTTCCTAAACCCAGTGCTGTCCACTCCCTGTACCCAGTGTTGTTCACTCCCTGAACCCAATGTTGTTCACTCCCTGGACCCAGTGTTGTTCATTCCCTGGACCCAGTGTTGTCCACTCCCTGTACCCAGTGTTGTTCACTCCCTGTACCCAGTGTTGTCCACTACCTGTACCGAGTGTTGTTCACTCCCTGGACCCACTGTTGTTCACTCCCTGTACCCAGTGTTGTCCACGTCATGTACCGAGTGTTGTCCACTCCCTGTACCCAGTGTTGTTCACTCCCTGTACCGTGTTGTCCACTCCCTAAACCCAGTGTTGTCCACTCCCTGGACCCAGTGTTGTTCACAACCTGTACCGTGTTGTCCACTCCCTAAACCCAGTGTTGTCCACTCCCTAAACCCAGTGTTGTTCACTACCTGTACCCAGTGTTGTTCACTCCCCGTACCCAGTGTTGTTCACTCCCTGTACCCAGTGTTGTCCATTCCCTGGACCCAGTGTTGTTCACTCCCTGTACCCAGTGTTGTCCACTCCCTAAACCCAGTGTTCACTCCCTGTATCGTGTTGTTCACTCCCTGTACCCAGTGTTGTCCATTCCCTGGACCCAGTGTTGTCCACTCCCTGTACCCAGTGTTGTCCACTACCTGTACCGAGTGTTGTCCACTACCTGTACCCACTGTTATCCACTACCTGTACCGAGTGTTGTTCACTCCCTGTACCCAGTGTTGTTCACTCCCTGTTCCCAGTGTTGTCCATTCCCTGGACCCAGGGTTGTTCACTCCCTGTACCCAGTGTTGTCCACTACCTGTACCGAGTGTTGTCCACTCCCTGGACCCAGTGTTGTCCACTCCCTAAACCCAGTGTTGTTGATTCCCTGTACCCAGTGTTGTCCACTCCCTGTACCCAGTGTTCACTCCCTGTACCCAGTGTTGTCCACTCCCTGTACCCAGTGTTGTTCCCTCCCTGTACCCATTGTTGTTCACTCCCTGTGCCCAGTGTTGTTCATTCCATGGACCCAGAGTTGTCCATTCCCTATACTAAGTGTTATCCACTCCCTGTACCCAGTGTTGTCCATTCCCTGGACCCAGTGTTGTTCACTCCCTGTACCCAGTGTTGTCCACTCCCTAAACCCAATGTTGTTCACTCCCTGTACCCAGTGTTGTCCACTCCCAGTACCCAGTGTTGTTCACTCCCTGTACCCAGTGTTGTCCACTCCCTGTACCCAGTGTTGTCCACTCCCTGTACCCAGTGTTGTTCACTCCCTGGACCCAGTGTTGACCACTCCCTAAACCCAGTGTTGTCCACTCCCTGTACCCAGTGTTGTCCACTCCCTGTACCCAGTGTTGTCCATTCCCTGGACCCAGTGTTGTTCACTCCCTGTACCCAGTGTTGTTCATCCCCTGGACCCAGTGTTGTCCACTCCCTGTACCCAGTGTTGTCCATTACCTGTACCCAGTGTTGTCCACTCCCTGTACCCAGTGTTCACTCCCTGTACCGTGTTGTTCACTCCCTGTACCCAGTGTTGTCCACTCCCTAAACCCAGTGTTGTTCACTCCCTGTACCCAGTGTTGTCCACTCCCTGTACCCAGTGTTGTCCACTCCTTGTACCCAGTGTTGTCCACTCCCTGTACCCAGTGTTGTTCACTCCCTGTACTGTGTTGTTCGCTCCCTGTACCCAGTGTTGTTCACTTCCTGGACCCAGTGTTGTCCACTCCCTGTACCCAGTGTTCACTCCCTGTACCGTGTTGTTCACTCCTTGTACCCAGTGTTGTCCACTCCCTGTACCCAGTGTTGTCCATTCCCTGTACCCAGTGTTGTCCACTCCCTGTATCCAGTGTTGTCCACTCCCTGCACCCAGTGTTGTCCACTCCCTGTACCCAGTGTTGTTCACTCCCTGGACCCAGTGTTCATTCCCTGTACCGTGTTGTTCACTCCCTGTACCCAGTGTTGTCCATTCCCTGTACCCAGTGTTGTCCACTACCTGTACCGAGTGTTGTCCACTCCCTGTACCCAGTGTTGTCCACTCCCTAAACCCAGTGTTGTCCACTCCCTAAACCCAGTGTTGTCCACTCCCTTAACCAGTGTTCACTCCCTGTACCATGTTGTTCACTCCCTGTACCCAGTGTTGTCCACTTCCTAAACCCAGTGTTGTTCACTCCCTAAACCCAATGTTGTCCATTCCCTGGACCCAGTTTTGTTCACTCCCTGTACCCAGTGTTGTCGACTACCTGTACCAAGTGTTGTCCACTCCCTGTACCCAGTGTTGTCCACTCCCTAAACCCAATGTTGTTCAATCCCTGTACCCAGTGTTGTTCACTCCCTGGACCCAGTGTTGACCACTCCCTGGACCCAGTGTTGACCACTCCCTAAACCCAGTGTTGTCCACTCCCTGTACCCAGTGTTGTCCATTCCCTGGACCCAGTGTTGTTCACTCCCTGTACCCAGTGTTGTCCACTCCCTAAACCCAATGTTGTTCACTCCCTGTACCCAGTGTTGTTCATTCCCTGGACCCAGTGTTGTCCACTCCCTGTACCCAGTGTTGTCCACTACCTGTACCCAGTGTTGTTCACTCCTTGTACCCATTGTTGTCCACTCCCTGTATCCAATGTTCACTCCCTGTACCGTGTTGTTCACTCCCTGTACCCAGTGTTGTCCACTCCCTAAACCCAGTGTCGTTCACTCCCTGTACCCAGTGTTGTCCACTCCCTGTACCCAGTGTTGTCCACTCCCTGTACCCAGTGTTGTCCACTCCTTGTACCCAGTGTTGTCCACTCCCTGTACCCAGTGTTCAATCCCTGTACCGTGTTGTTCGCTCCCTGTACCCAGTGTTGTTCACTTCCTGGACCCAGTGTTGTCCACTCCCTGTACCCAGTGTTCACTCCCTGTACCGTGTTGTTCACTCCTTGTACCCAGTGTTGTCCACTCCCTGTACCCAGTGTTGTCCATTCCCTGTACCCAGTGTTGTCCACTCCCTGTACCCAGTGTTGTCCACTCCCTGTACCCAGTGTTGTCCACTCCCTGTACCCAGTGTTGTTCACTCCCTGTACCCAGTGTTGTTCACTCCGTGTACCCATTGTTCACTCCCTGTACCGTGTTGTTTACTCCCTGTACCCAGCATTCACTCCATGTACCGTGTTGTTCACTCCCTGTACCGTGTTGTTCACTCCCTGTACCCAGTGTTGTCCATTCCCTGTACCCAGTGTTGTCCACTACCTGTACCGAGTGTTGTCCATTCCCTGTACCCAGTGTTGTCCACTCCCTGTACCCAGTGTTGTCCACTTCCTAAACCCAGTGTTGTTCACTCCCTAAACCCAATGTTGTCCATTCCCTGGACCCAGTGTTGTTCACTCCCTGTACCCAGTGTTGTCCACTACCTGTACCGAGTGTTGTCCACTCCCTGTACCTAGTGTTGTCCACTACCTGTACCCAGTGTTGTTCACTCCCTGTACCCAGTGTTGTCCATTCCCTGTACCCAGTGTTGTCCACTCCCTGTACCCAGTGTTGTTCACTCCCTGTACCCAGTGTTGTTCACTTCCTGTACCCAGTGTTCACTCCCTGTACCCAGTGTTGTCCACTCCCTAAACCCAGTGTTGTTCACTCCCTGTACCGTGTTGTTCACTCCCTGTACCCAGTGTTCACTCCCTGTACCGTGTTGTTCACTCCCTGTACCCAGTGTTGTCCACTCCCTGTACCCAGTGTTCACTCCCTGTACCGTGTTGTTCACTCCCTGTACCCAGTGTTGTCCACTCCATAAACCCAGTGTTGTCCACTCCCTGTACCCAGTGTTCACTCCCTGTACCGTGTTGTTCACTCCCTGTACCCAGTGTTGTCCACTCCCTAAACCCAGTGTTGTTCACTCCCTGTACCCAGTGTTGTCCACTCTCTGTACCCAGTGTTGTCCACTCCCTAAACCCAGTGTTGTTCATTCCTTGTACCCAGAGTTGTCCACTCCATGTACCCAGTGTTGTCCACTCACTGTATCCAGAGTTGTTGACTCCCTAAACCCAGTGTTGCCTGCTCCCTGCATCAAAGTTGACCACTCCCTAAACACCAGCACCTCCACATCATGACTCCCTAAACCTCACATTGTTTTCTCTCCTCTCTGTGTTCTGCAATCCCTGCTCCTAGTACCTGACATGCTCTAATCCCAATGAAACAAGAAATGTTAATTATTTTACTCTGTCCTCAGCCACCAGATCATCGTAGCTTTCTCGGAATCGGTCCACCATCACTTTCATGCTCTGTGTCATCTGAGACTTTACTGCCTGTCATGTTGAAAGAACAGGGTCAATACTGGAAAGATCATGCAAACACTACAACGAATTCACCTACATAACACCAATAACTTGTCCTCTTTGAACCAATATTGTAATGTGATAAAAGTGACAGTTCAGTTAAATGATAATAAACCCATCAATCCAGTGATCACACAATGGTACGGGTTCTCTTATGTGGAAAGGTTGGTCAGGCTGGGCCTGTATCCATTGAATTTAGAAGAATCAGAGCAGGTCTAACTAAAATCGTGAGGAGATTGGACAAGGTGAATGCTGAAATAACATTTCCCTTCTGGGAGAGACTAGAACTAGGGTTTAAACTAAAACAGCTGATAAAGAAAGGCATCCCCTATTTAAGACGGAGATGCAGACAAATTAGAGAATAGTCAGTTTTTATAACTCTCTGCCCCAGAGAGGGGTAGAGACCAGGTCTCTGAATCTTTTTATGACAGAGACTTCTTGACTAATAAGTGAGCCAAGGGCGATCAGGGATAGCTGGGAATGTTGATTTGAAGTTACAATCAGATCAATGTTGTTGAACGGTGGAGCAGGTTTGAAGGGCCAAGTGCCTGCTAGGTTCTGATGTATAGGACGGGAGTTGGTCCAGGGGTACAGGGTACAGGGGTAAGGTTCTAAACCATAGGTGGCAGGTGTTTATGACCATAACATGGGAGGGTGAGGTGAAGAGGGGCTATAAGATAACATTATTTCTAAGGTTCCACCATATTCATAACAATACTCTTTTAAAAATCTATAATCTTAAAAGTCGTTAATAAAACAGATATGATTCTAAACATTTAGCAAGTCAAGCTCCCCATACTCCCTGTTGACAGAAAATTCAGTGAACACTGTCATCCAGTTTCCTAGCTCAGGGTGACAAAACATTGTTGAAACTTTATTGCTGGAACAGCACAGCAGGTCAGGCAGCATCCAGGGAACAGGAGATTCGACGTTTCGGGCACAGGCCCTTCTTCAGGAATGAGCAGAGAGTGTTCAGCAGGAGAAGATAAAAGGTAGGGAGGAGGGACTTGGAGGAGGGGCGTTGGAAATGTGATAGGTGGAAAGAGGTCAAGGTGAGGGTGATAGGTCGGAGTAGGATGGAGGCGGAGAGGTCAAGAAGAAGACTGCAGGTCAGAAAGGCGGTGCCGGGCTGGAGGGATTCGGCTGAGACAAGGTGGGGGGAGGGGGGATGAAGAAACTGGTGAAGTCCAAGTTCATCCCCTGTGGTTGGAGGGTTCCCAGTCGGAAGATAAGACGCTCCTCCTCTGACCGTCGCGTTGTTGTGGTTTGGCGGTGGATGAGTCCAATGACCTGCATATCCTCGGTGGAGTGGGAGGGGGAGTTGAAATGCTGTGCTACAGGGTGGTTGGGTTGGTTCGTCCGGGTGGCCCAGAGGTGCTCTCTGAATCGCTCCGCAAGTAGGTGGCCTGTCTCCCCAATATAGAGGAGGCCACACCGGCTGCAGCGGATGCAGTAGATGATGTGGGTGGAGGTGCAGGTGAATCTGTGGCGGATATGGAAGTTTCCTTTGGGGCCTTGGAGAGAAGTGAGGGGGGAGGTGTGGGCGCAAGTGTTGCACCTCCTGCGGTTGCAAGGGAAGGTGCCGGGAGTGGAGGTTGGGTCGGTGGGGGGTGTGGATCTGACAAGGGAGTCGCGGAGGGAGTGGTCTCTACGGAAAGCTGATAGGGGAGGGGAGGGAAATATATCCTTGGTGCTGGGGTCTGTTTGGAGGTGGCGGAAGTGACGGCGGATGATGCGCTGTACATGGAGATTGGTGGGGTGGTAGGTGAGGACCAGTGGGGTTCTGTCCTGGTGGCGGTTGGAGGGGCGGGGCTCAAGGGCGGAGGAGCGGGAAGTGGAGGAGATGCGGTGGAGGGCACCGTCGACCACGTCGGGGGGGAAATTGCGGTCCTTGAAGAAGGAGGCCATCTGTGTTGTACGTATTTTGAACTGGTCCTCCTGGGAGCAGATGCGGCGGAGACGAAGGAATTGGGAGAATGGGATGGCGTTTTTACAGGGGGCAGGATGGGAGGAGGTGTAGTCCAGGTAGCTGTGGGAGTCGGTTGGTTTGTAGTAGATGTCCGTGTTGATTCGGCCGCCTGAGATAGAAACAGAAAGGTCTGGGAAGGGGAGGGAGGAGTCCGAGACTGTCCAGGTGAATTTGAGGTCAGGGTGGAAGGTGTTAGTGTAGTGGATGAACTGTTCAACCTCCTCGTGGGAGCACGAGGTAGCGCCGATACAATCATCAATGTAGCGAAGGAAAAGATGGGGGTGGGGCCAGTGTAGTTGCGGAAGATGGATTGTTCCACATACCCTACGAAGAGGCAGGCATAGCTGGGGCCCATGCGGGTGCCCATGGCTACTCCTTTTGTTTGGAGAAAGTGGGAGGACACCCTCCTTCGACTGACCGAACTGGTCCTCACCCTGAACAACTTTTCTTTCCAATCCTCCCACTTTCTCCAAACAGTACCCTTCCACCGACACCCTCCTTCGACTGACCGAACTGGTCCTCACCCTGAACAACTTTTCTTTCCAATCCTCCCACTTTCTCCAAAACCTCCATCCCCCATCACGAAGGACTCAAAGCACTCTGCTTCTTCCTTTCCCGCCGTACCACCCAGTACCCTTCCACCGACACCCTCCTTCGACTGACCGAACTGGTCCTCACCCTGAACAACTTTTCTTTCCAATCCTCCCACTTTCTCCAAAACCTCCATCCCCCATCACGAAGGACTCAAAGCACTCCGCTTCTTCCTTTCCCGCCGTACCACCCAGTACCTTTCCACCGACACCCTCCTTCGACTGACCGAACTGGTCCTCACCCTGAACAACTTTTCTTTCCAATCCTCCCACTTTCTCCAAACAAAAGGAGTAGCCATGGGCACCCGCATGGGCCCCAGCTATGCCTGCCTCTTCGTAGGGTATGTGGAACAATCCATCTTCCGCAACTACACTGGCCCCACCCCCCATCTTTTCCTTCGCTACATTGATGACTGTATCGGCGCTACCTCGTGCTCCCATGAGGAGGTTGAACAGTTCATCCACTACACTAACACCTTCCACCCTGACCTCAAATTCACCTGGACAGTCTCGGACTCCTCCCTCCCCTTCCTAGACCTTTCTGTTTCTATCTCAGGTGACCGAATCAACACGGACATCTACTACAAACCAACCGACTCCCACAGCTACCTGGACTACACCTCCTCCCATCCTGCCCCCTGTAAAAACGCCATCCCATTCTCCCAATTCCTTCGTCTCCGCCGCATCTGCTCCCAGGAGGACCAGTTCAAAATACGTACAACACAGATGGCCTCCTTCTTCAAGGACCGCAATTTCCCCCCCGACGTGGTCGACGGTGCCCTCCACCGCATCTCCTCCACTTCCCGCTCCTCCGCCCTTGAGCCCCGCCCCTCCAACCGCCACCAGGACAGAACCCCACTGGTCCTCACCTACCACCCCACCAATCTCCATGTACAGCGCATCATCCGCCGTCACTTCCGCCACCTCCAAACAGACCCCAGCACCAAGGATATATTTCCCTCCCCTCCCCTATCAGCTTTCCGTAGAGACCACTCCCTCCGCGACTCCCTTGTCAGATCCACACCCCCCACCGACCCAACCTCCACTCCCGGCACCTTCCCTTGCAACCGCAGGAGGTGCAACACTTGCGCCCACACCTCCCCCCTCACTTCTCTCCAAGGCCCCAAAGGAAACTTCCATATCCGCCACAGATTCACCTGCACCTCCACCCACATCATCTACTGCATCCGCTGCAGCCGGTGTGGCCTCCTCTATATTGGGGAGACAGGCCACCTACTTGCGGAGCGATTCAGAGAGCACCTCTGGGCCACCCGGACGAACCAACCCAACCACCCTGTAGCACAGCATTTCAACTCCCCCTCCCACTCCACCGAGGATATGCAGGTCATTGGACTCATCCACCGCCAAACCACAACAACGCGACGGTCGGAGGAGGAGCGTCTTATCTTCCGACTGGGAACCCTCCAACCACAGGGGATGAACTTGGACTTCACCAGTTTCTTCATCCCCCCTCCCCCCACCTTGTCTCAGCCGAATCCCTCCAGCCCGGCACCGCCTTCCTGACCTGCAGTCTTCTTCTTGACCTCTCCGCCTCCATCCTACTCCGACCTATCACCCTCACCTTGACCTCTTTCCACCTATCACATTTCCAACGCCCCTCCTCCAAGTCCTTCCTCCCTACCTTTTATCTTCTCCTGCTGAACACTCTCTGCTCATTCCTGAAGAAGGGCCTGTGCCCGAAACGTCGATTCTCCTGTTCCCTGGATGCTGCCTGACCTGCTGTGCTGTTCCAGCAATAAAGTTTCAACTTTGATCTCCAGCATCTGCAGACCTCACTTTCTCCTCCGTGACAAAACATTGCCCCTTTTATCCCAATCTACTGTCACCTTGTGATCAACTATAGAATTGCAGCTGTGCAGTTTCAAACTACAGTACAATTGTAGTCCTAGAATTAAACAGTAACGGACAGAGAGGTCAATGACGAAAATTAAGAGTCAGTTCTCTACAAAATGGACAGTTATTCTTTGTCAATAATATGCATTTAGGATCTACTTCTGTTCATATTTTGTACCATGAAATCCTTCTGCTCCTCAAGTATGTAATTGATTTGAGCATTCCTGTTTTGTATTTCTTCCTCTATCCTCAATGAGAAGACCAGATTGCAAATCTTCAGTTCCTCCTGTGGGTAAAATACCAGTCATTACTACCCCATGACAATCATATTGTATTATGCTTCTGCAATTACCAGAATGTTTCTTAACACTTCAACCAGCAACAGTTTAACTCAGTGGCACTGTCACCTCTATTCTGAAGGTTAAAGGTACAAGCTGCAGTCCAGGACATCACCATGTGAAGAAATGCTTTCCCCTGCACATTCTTGGAACCAGAACAGTGTCCAACAGTCAGTTCATGAAGGAAAACAGCAAAAATTAATCCTTTTGAATTCAGTTTTGGATTAACTCTTGAGTGAGACATTACAATTACCAATATTGTATAACCAAAATCCATGGTGCCCTGCCAGCAGATCTTCATGCGCTCAAACACTCAGTCTGTGCTCTCCACCCTTATATTCATAACTGTAATTCATACAATTAACATAGAGCTTCCTCTGACTGATCAAACACATTCACGACAGGTACAGATTAGATACAGAATAAAATTCCCTCTACCCTTTTAAACTGAAAGTAACTTTTTCAACACTGGCCCCATCCAATACTCCTAGGACAGGGACAGCATGGGGTTAGATACACAGTAAAACTCAGTCTGCAGTGTTGCCATCAAACACTAAAGAAAGGGTACAGCATGAGATGAAAAACTGAGTAAAGTTCCCACTACACTGGCCATTTTCCAAGGTCATGTTCTTCATGGGGTTAGACATTCATTAAATTACTCTCTGCACTGTCCCCATCAAACACTCGTAGGACAGGGAGCAGCACTAGCTTAGATACAGAGTAAAACACACTCTACTCTTTTAAACTGAAAGGGAAGTACTCTCTACACTGTCCCCATAAAATACTCCTAGAATAGAGAGAGCACTGGGTTAGATTTAGAGTATTTCTCCCTCTATTCTTTTGAAATGAAGGTAAACTGAAAGTAAAGCTCCCCTGATACTGTCCCCATCAAACACTTCCAGGACAGGGATAGCATGGTGTTAGATAAAGCTCCCTCTACACTTTTAACCTGAAAGTAAAATCCTCTCAACCTTATTCCCATCAAACACTCGCAGGACAGATGCAGAATAGGGTTAGATACAGAATAAACATTCTCTGTACTGTCCACATCAAACACTCCCAGGACATGTACATCACAGGTTAGACACAGAGTAAAGCTCTCTTTACTTTATTAACATAGAAAGTAAAGCTCCTTCCACATGGTTCCCAGCAAACACTCCCACGAAGGGAACAGGACAGGGTTAGGTACATGGTAAAGCTACCCCTACTCTTTTAAACTAAAAGTAAGGCTCTCTTGACCCTGCCTCCATTAAACACTACCAGGACAGGAATGGCATAGTGTTAGATGCAGAGTAAAGCACTCTGTACTCTTAAACTGAAAGGGAAATTACCTCTACACTGTCCCCATTAAACACTCCCAGGTCAGGTACAGTACAGGGTTAAATACAGAGTAAAGCATCTTCTACTCTTTTAAATGGAGAATAAACGTCCACCATGTGGTTACCGTCAAACACTCTGAGGATAGGCATGGGGTTAAATACAGAGCAAAGATCCCTCTACTCTTTAAAACTGAACAGAAAATTGACTTTAGACTGTCTCCATTAAACATTCCCAGGACAGATACAGCATGGGTTAAAAACAAAGGGAAGTTCTCTCTACACAGTCTCCATCAAACAATCCCAGGAGAAGTACTGTATGGGATTAGATGAAGATTAAAGATGATTATATTGTCCTATTGCTAGTTTGGTTGAAGCTGTCATTGGGCAGAGAGTGGTTTGATATGAAGTGTGGAGCTGATGTTGAATGGTCCTGGGTTAGGCTGACTTAGTGATGGCAGAGAATGAGAGATTTGTGAGGACTTACCTGGTAGATGATCATTTCAGTTCTCACTTTTTTTTCAAACAGTTTGTTCATAATGTCATCAAAATTGCTTCTGCTTTCAGCAACTGAACTCTGCAATTTCTTCAGCTCGGACTCCAGTGTCTGTGAAACATGAGAAATCAGTTCACCCATAGCTTGAAAGAACATGTCAACTACAACCATATAAACAATTCATACAGAAACACTCACACATATATGTACATCCATACATATACACACACATTGATATTTGTGATGGGTGAATGGTGCTTGGTGTGAGGTAGGACCATAATGACTGGTTAGGGATTAAGATTGTTCTTCATGCAATCCAACCTCATGACCATCTCCCATAACACCTCCACAGTTTTTGATTTGTCACAGCCCTTCTCTTGACAGTTGCTACTGGATGATCAGAAACTCAAGAATAACTAAGTCATTGCATTCAATACTTGCCACAACTCTGGTCTCTAGCTACTAACTCCATCTGTCTCCTGGTAGTTATCAGAGACGGATCCATTTGTGGTGATTTAATTGAATTTTTCTTTATCTTTTCATGTGGCTGTCAATGGCAGGCCAGCAGCTGTTTCCCATTCCAAACTAACCGAGAACTGAGTGGCTTACTTGGGTATTTCAGAGGGCTGAGGGACTGGAGTCACATGTAGCCCAAGTAAGGATAGCAGGTAAAAGGGTTGCAACAATCAGTGACAATTTCACTATTACTGAGACTATTTTCAATTACAGAATTTTTATTAACTGACTTTAAATTTCACCAGTTGTTGTATTGGGGTTTGATAATGTCCCCAGACCAGTAGCCTAGGTCACCAGATTTATGATCCAGGGACATTACCACAACACCACTGTTGCCTCCATACAATCACTCCATCACCAAGAGTAGCGCCTCCCACTTCTGTACAATTACTTGTGTGTGACGGTCTCAGCCCTTCTGCTACTGAAACTCTCTTCCATGCCTTTATTACCTTTAAACAAGACTATTTCATGGGCTAAGTAAAACCAGGAAAGCTGGGATGCTGTAAGTCTGAAATAAAAACAGAAATTGCTGGAAAAGCTCAGCAGGTCTAGCAGCATCTGTGGAGAGAAATCAGAGTTAACATTTTGGGTCCAGTGACCCTCCCTCAGAACCCTTCTGAGGACAGATCCAAAATATTAACTCTGATTTGTCTCCACAGATGTGGACAGACCTTCTGAGTTTTTCCAGCAATTTCTGTCTTTATTTCATGGTCGACATGTATTTGAGTAAATCTAAATAGTTATTACTGCTGTCCTACCTCACACCAAGCACCATTCACCCATCACAAATATCAACCCTGAATAAAACAAAGTTGCTATTTTAAAATAATTATCAGCTGGCTTTTAAATCTCCTCATGGCTTTCCCCTGCCCTGCTTCTGTAATCACCTTAAGAAAATTGAGCATTTCAAGATCTCAGTGTACCTCTAATTCCAACTTTGTCAGCATTCCTGGATGTTAATCGCTTCATCACTGTGCTTTCAGCAAGCTGCGTCCAAAGGTCTGGAATTCCTTCCTAAATCTCTCCAGTTCTATTTCCTCCTCCTTAAAATTCTCCATAAGACCAACCCCTTTTTGACCAAGATATTGGTCACCTGTCCTAATATATCTTTATGTGGATCCTGTCTAAATTCTGTTTGTCAGTGCTCCATTGAAACTTCTTGAGCTATTTTATTGCATTATAGGTGCTATGCGAACGCTCAATATGCAGAAATGCTGTACATCACAACTCTCACAGGAGAGGGAGTTTTAACACAGATGACAAATCCCTGGGCCTAAACAAGGGTCTGCTGTTCTACTCCATCAGCATCCTGTGTTCATTTACCTTCCGATATTTGTCCTTCTCCTCATTTAATTCCTGCTCTTTGATGGCATATTCTTTAGCTTGTTTGATCTGCTCCTCAGTCCATTCAAATTCAGGTTTGTCCATGAAATACGGTACAGGAATTTCCTGAAAGGAACCGGTAAAAAAAGCAGAGGTAGGACATTAAAAACTGGTGGCAGAGAATCCCTTTGGCCTGATTCTATCTGTTTGAGATAAAGTGTGGAATCACAGGAAAGCAGGTAGCTAGCTGCCTGGTGGGCATTTTTCTGCATCTCTCTTGATTGGCTAAGTGGTTTAACTCAGATAGATGTTATTGCAGCTGAAACAGTGCAGTTAGGAAATTCACATTTAAAATATTTAATATATAAATATACTAATTAAACATAATAGAGGTAGTGCTGCAGCTGTAGTAAGTGGGGGCTGGTGAACTCTGATGCAATCCACGGTGACCACATCTGAAGCAAGTGTTGCCTGCTTGAGGAAATGCAGCTCAGAGTTGATGAGTCGGAGTCTGAGCTGCAGACACTGCAAGGGAGGGGAAGAGTTACATTGCCAATGTGCTTCAGGAGACAGTCATACCCTGAGGCTAGATTAATTACATCAAATTTGGTTCATGGTCAGGGGCAGGTGGATGTGACTGACTGAGGCAGATTTTGGAAGCCTGGAAACAAGAAGCATCTCTCACCATCTCTCTCTCTGAGTGAAAAAGAAAAAACTTGACGTCTCTGAAAAGAAAGTATTCTAATACAATAAAATATCTGTGCCCACCCAATCAGCTATTAAATCAAAGATTGCCAATTGTTCTGTGTCACTAAAAAGTCTAAAGAACTGATCTGACTCTCAAACTTCAAAATTTGTTTTTCCCTTTCCATATTTTTCCACCCACAACATTTCTGTTACAGAATTGGTTTTTGTCTGTCATATCTGTGAATGAATGTGTGTGTATTTTGGAGTTTTAAACAGTACAGTTTAATTGCATTGTAGTAAGGAATAAGCTATTTTTATTTGCCATGTTATAAACAATACATTTGTTTACAGTAAATGAGTTATTTTCCTGTTATTGACAAAACCTGGTGTGAATTGCAGTCAGTCAGGCAGACTGGTCATTTTGGTGGTCTGATTCGGATTTTATATATTTTGGAGTAGCTTGTGAAACAGTGGAGAGCAATTATCACATTCTTCACAGGTAGGTCATAGCACTGGCACAACTCTTTCACTCTCCCCTTTTGGTAAGTTGCACCAGAGTAGCTTAAGCACTGTTCTAAGTCTGGTCTCTGTGCTGGGGCCATGCACATAATTGGGTGGCATGGTGGCTCAGTGGTTAGCACTGTTGCCTCACAGCACCAGGGACCTGGTTCGATTTCAGCCCCAGGTGACTGTGTGGGGTTTGCATATTCTCCCTGTGTCTGTGTGATTTCCTCCAGGTGCTCTGGTTTCCTCCCGCAGTCCAAAGATATGGAGGTTAGGTGAATTGGCCATGCTAAATTGCCCATAGTGTTCAGGGATGAATTGGTTAGGTGCATTCGTCAGGGGTGAATGTAGAGCAATAAAATAAGGAAATGGGTCTGGGTGGGTTACTCTTCAGAGGATTGTTGTGGACTTGGTGGGCCAAATGGCCTGTTACCACACTGTACGGATTCTATGTTTCTAATTGGTGCCAGCTGCTGACACACATTAAGCATAGTGAGTACTGTCTCCGGTTTTAGAATGGGAGCTGTGATTGCTGGAACAGGTGAAGAGGATCCAGTGCCAATTGTTTACGAGGAACATAACTGAAACCACAGTTACTTTCCCTAATCCAGCGTTATCACCTGAATGACATGTTTTGGATCCACCATCTGAAAGTAAATTCTGAGTATCCACTCTGTATCCAGGAAATGCATTACTATCAGGAGGCTGCTGACTATCTCACCATTTTCAGAATGTCTGATTTCTTGGTTTCCAGGACACCTCCCATCATGTCTTTCAGTGCACGCTCCCTCCAGTTGTCAGCCTGGGAAACAGAGTAAGGAAACATCATTGATATAGACTCACACTAAAACTGTGTGAGGAAAGATTTATGAGTGAACTGCACTCAGTACACAGGAAGGAATCATGACCTAGGGGTGGCTGAGACATTTTAGCTTATATCCTGGTTACAGTCTTGAGGTTTATCAAGGTTTAGCTCACATGGGATTACTAACTGGCACAGGCAGAGAGGCAGACAGAAGATGCTGCAAATGCATCCTCAAGCTTGGAAAGAAGTGTTAACATTTCAGTTGGGACTCTTCAGCAGGATTCAATCTCATTATAAATTCATAGACTTATTTATGTTTACAGCACATTAGAGGCTTATTGTATCTATGGCAATCAACAAAGATCTGACTACACTAACGCCATTTTCTAGCTCTTGGCCCACAGCCCTGGAGATTATGGCAACACAAGTGAATATCTAAATATTTCAAGAATTTCTGAGTCAATCACCTTTTCAATCACTGAGTTCCACTCTGAGTTAAAAAAAAACTTTCTTCTCTTAGTCTTCTACCTGTTAGTTTAAATAGAGCCAAAGAATTATACAGCACGGAAACAGACCCTTCAGTCCAACCAGTCCATGCCGAACATAATCCCAAACTAAACTAGTCCCGCCTCCCTGCTCCTGGTCCATATCCCTCCAGATATTTTCTATTCATGCACTTATCCTAAATGTTGTAATTGTACGCACATCCACTGCTTCCCCATGAAGTCCACTCCATACACGAACCAGCCTCCGTTAAAAAAATTGCCTCTTGCCTTTTTTAAATCTCTCACCTCTCACCTAAAAATGTGTCCCCAGTCTTGAAATCCCCCATCCTAGGGAAAAGACAACTACCATTAACTCAGTTTATAAAATAATGAGGTGTATAGACAATCAGGTCACCTCTCGACCTCCTAAGCTCCAGTGAAAAAAGTCCCAGTCTATGCATTCTGGTTATTAACCCCCCTACTAATGGAAAAATGTGCCTCCCTATGCGCTCCATCTATGCCTGTTAAAATCTTATACACTTCTATTAAGTCCCGTCTGAACCTTTCCTGGTCGAAGTAAAGTAGGCTCTGTCAATCCAGGTTTTCCTCTCAGCTCAGATCCTCCAGCTCAAGTAGCATACTGGTAAATCTCCATTCCATCTTCTCTAGTGAAACCATATCTATCCCTTCTTAGACATTCCTGCACTATCAGCAATCTGTGCCCTGTGTTTCACTTTTATCTAAAGACCACATTAACAGCACATGTTAATCACTAATGCTCTACTCCATTAAAATATAGCTGTTGCAGAGTCACGTGCCACACATTGGAATTGTTATACTATACACCCACACAGAAGTTTCTCTGGTAATGAATAGCCTGTTCTTGTGTCTTGGTGACAGCACCTGTATAGGCCATGTGTATCTCAGTATCAGCTCCTGTATGGCTCAGGTGTATCTCAGCATAAGTTCCTATACAGACTGGTTTTGTGTTTTACTGTCAGCTCCTGTATGGCCTGTGTGTATCTCAGTGTCAGCTCCTGTATGGCCCATGTGTGTCTCAGTGTCATCTCCTATATGGCCCATGTGTTTCTCAGCATAAGCTCCTATACAGCCTGTTTTATGTTTCAGTGTCAGCTCCTGTATGACCCATGCGTATCTCAGTGTAAATTCGTACATGGTCCGTGTATGACTCAGTGGAGGAGAAATTGAAGACTGCAGATGCTGGAGATCACACTCGAAGAGTGTGGTGCTGGAAAAGCACAGCCGAATGTAGGGCATATGCCTGAAACGTCAATTCTCCTGCTCCTTGGATGCTGCCTGACTGCCTATGTTTTTCCAGCACCACACTCTTTGACTCGTATATGTCTCATTGTCAGCTGTACAGCTCATGTCTGTCTCATTCTCAACCTCTGTGCCTTACAATACACAATAACTGAAAGGAAAAGTATGGCTTTACAATAGGTAGTAATCTGTGCTGGGTCTTGGCTGACTATGATGGATTCTCAGTTTAGGACATTGCAGCAGTGAAGCTCGCTAGTAGGAGCCTGCCTGTTCAAACAATAACCCAAACCCCCTCATCACCCCACCCACATTAAACTCACACCCATAATGAGTTATTAGGTACCTTAGCAGCTAGTAGCCGCAGCTGTTCAGCCTTATACTCTTCCTCCAGTTTACGTTTTTGCTCTGGGGTGAGGTAGCGCTCTGCTGTAATCTAAAGGCAAAGAGACAAACTCATTGGGTGTTGATTGGAACTCATCAGATTCATTTGAAACCTGCACTGGTAAACAATAATACAGCAGCTTTGGCAGTGACATTTCAAAATTCAAACAGGCCCAAGAACAATAAGTATGCAACAGCATTGCAGAATCATATTCAGCATCAGGCAGCTGCTACAATCTACTGTACATACAAGATTGATGCCAGCTATTGCAACAACTACACCAGGTCGAGACCATAGCAGACCATGGCACCAGATCTGTGAAACTGTCAAGACCAACATCCACACTGTCCATAAACCACCCTGCCCCCCCCAAAACTCCTGCACCTTCAACATGGAGAGTAGTGTTTGATCAGAAACCGAGGAACTGGGAGAAGCCCCATGTGATCCCTCAAACCTATTTGGCCAGTACATAGATTATTGCTGATCTGTATCATAACATATCTATGTATCCTTGTTCAAACTGCCTTAATCCCCTTAATTGATAAAAACTGATCAATCTCTGTTTTCACATCTTTCTCTGAGTCTAGGTTCACCAGGTATTTGGGGGACAAACTTACAGGTTTCCACTCCGCTCTGTATGAGGAAATGCTTCCTGACATGACCCTGAACGATCTCGCTTGAATTGTAAGGTTCTGCCCTGCGTTCTGGGCTCTTCACCTCCCCACCCCCACCACCACCAGCAGCCCTCCATACACAGCCCCACCTCCAAGCAGCAGAGGAAACAGCTTCTCTGTGTCTATCTGTTCAGGGGTGCTTGTGATCAAAAACATGATTTCAAATTAAGGTTCAAGTGGATGGAGAAATGGAAATCCAGTTAAGGTTGGGGCTTCTTAAAAATAAAGTCTGAGAGATGGCAGGTTTTCCACATGGAAGGGCTTGTAGTGGAAGGATTGACTTTGATTTCAGTGTACTGTCTGAATTAACAGAACCAGCACTAGGTCCCCCTGCCTGGTAACTGCCCTGATTGGTGGGCACAGTACCAATGTGAGAAAGCACAGAGAGAACAATGTTTTTGAAAACATGATGAAAAGTCAGGATGAGGTGTGGCCCTCCTACAGTCCAGGTATTACCTCAGAATCCTGGACTTCAAACTCTCGCTCAGGTAACTCCTTGTTGCTCATTGTGGGCAGCCAGACCTCCTCATCCATGTCTAGTTGCTGCATGATTTCCAAGATCCGCATGGTTCGGTCTTTCACTCGAGCCATCTCCACCTCTTTTTGTTTGTAGGTTGCATCAAATTCCTTGTTGAAAGCAGTTTTTATGTTGTAAATTACGTCCTTAAGATGAGGAGAGTAATAGTAAAAAGTCAAGTTTTATGTACATAACAAGAGTTGAATGGTGATAGTCGGTTTAATGCTGTATACACTCACAATGGATAGATGGAGCAAAGATGGAGATGTTGGGGCCGGGCTACTAACCTGGCTTGTTTTGGACCCAGCAAATCAATACCACAGTCCAGAGGAAAGGCTGCAATGAATGAGGGTCAGTATTGAGTGAGTGCTGCCCTGTTGCAGGATCAGTACTGAAGGAGCACTGTCCTGTCGCAGGTTCAGTACTGAGGGAGTGCTGCAATGTTAGAGAGTCAGTACTGAGGGGGTACCTCACTGACACAGGTGGTATTCTCCTTTCAATGAGAACTTATTTGAATGTTAGATTCTTGATATTTCTTTATTTTCATATTTGAGACACATCACTCCATGTGCCAAAATGCATATTTGTTTTTCCAGAAGTTCATACAAATTTGTGGCATGTCAGGGATTGAGTGGAGAATCATTTCAGTTCCTGATTTGATTGAATGATCTCACCTGAATCTCACGGATATCAGAAATGACAGAGTGAAGCACAGAGACATTGTGATTATCAATAGCCAGAGACTTTTCCCCAGGGCAGGATTGACTGATACGAGAAGTCCTAATTTGAAGATATTAGGAGGAGACGTCAGAGGTAGGTTCTTTATGCAGAGAGTTGTGAGTCATTGGGGACATTTAAGCAACTGCTGGACATGCACATGGATAGCAGTGAGTTGAGGGGTGTTTAGGTTAAGTTACTATATTTTATATTAGGATTAAATCTCGGCACAACATCGTGGGCCAAAGGGCCTGTTCCGTGCTGTACTTTTCTATGTTCTATGTTCTATTGCTGATGACATTTGTTCTGTTTTGTCCACCTTCAATGCTGTGGAAGATGATTCTGAAGTTACTGCTGTTATTGTGAAGGGTGAGGGCTAGAGTATGTTGGAAGAGGCCTGGCACAAAGCAGACAACTGCAAATGTTGATTCTGCATCTGCACTGAAACCACAGCTGCTCATTGAATGCTATTTCCCTGCTTTATCATAATTTCTACTGCTCACTTGATCCTCCTAGGTGATGCTGAACAATTGTCAGAACCATAATGTGAAGGTAACTTGCGTCACAGGTTGAACAGATAAAAGGCTGAAAAAGATTCCCATATTTTGTTGTTTGAAGATTCAAAAAAATATAACCTTTGCTATAATATAAACCTTTGCTTTCTTCTTTGAGAGTTACATTCTTCCTTTTGTTGGCCACTATGCCTCAAGTTAGTTTTACAACAGAAATAGGGTTGCCATGGGAGGGGAGTGAGGAAAGGGTTGAACTTATTTAATAGCTTCTTATATGATATTGACCCGTTAATTTCCTTTACATCATGCACTAAGTACTTGAGGCACCATGGAAATACTTCAGTGACTTTCTCTCTTGCAGTGCCCAGTTCCCTCACTCAGAGAGAGTGATTGGTAACTCTATTAACAAGCCTGTAATATTTATGTTACAACAAGTGTTATAGTAGGAACACAGGTGGAGTACAGAGTCCATACATTGCAGAAGATTGCAATGTTGTTGACACTGATTATGCAGATATCTTATACGACTGTTTAAGAAATTATTTCTACACTTGATGGGTTTCACCCTCTGCTCAAGCGTGGAAGGAGCTTCCACAAGAATATATTTATGATAGGAACAGTAGAAGGCAGATCAAAGGTCATTTGGTCCATCAAGCTGATGCCTTCAAAGATTATATGCAATCTCATCTTGCCTCCCTTCCTATTACTACTTAGAAAATGAATCATAGAGTCATAGAGATGTACAGCACAGAAACAGATCCTTCAGTCCAACCCGTCCATGCTGAATGGATATCAATGTAATGACCCATGTATTGGGTAAAAAACCTGGCATTCCTTTTGTGGTATGTTCCTTTAGGACCAAAGTGAGCTGAAGAGGGCTAATTCATTTCCAGATTGTTCCAAGGAATTTCCATATGATCTGAGGTTGCCAACCTGAGGTTGAACAGCTAGAAGCAAAAGGGTAAATAGAAAATGAATTGCAGTTGGTCAGGCTGTGTGCTTCTGTGGTTTGTTCAGAATACACAAAAACAATTGTGTAAAGAGGAAATAAGCAAGATTCTCTATGAATGAAGCAGTTTTTCTGTTTGACAGTCTTCCAACAGATCCTGGTGTTGAGGTCTGTCTATGAGAATAGAACAGAGACTGGGTTACTGTATATGTTATCAGATTGGAGTAAGCTGAAAGTTGAAGACAGGAAGGGCAAGGGACTGAGGATTGAACATGACACTGCTGCTGTCGAAGTGGTGTCAGCACCCTCCAGTCCATTTCATGAAGTTGCAGAGGAGTCTACAGAGATTCTGTGCCAATGGGATTGTCATGTCCCGGGTGAGAGACAATTTACAGACATGCATCTTGTTGATATTAGCCATTTTTAGGGACTTTGGATGATATGTGACTGCTGCTGAATGCAACTTCATTTTTTTTGGTGGCATTGCAATGGGAGGAGCGACAACGAGGACCAGGGGCCTGATGGGAAGTTTCAGTAGTCTCATTGGGAATTTAGAATAGTGAGAATGGAGGTTAGGGCAGTTGAATGTTCCTCCTGCAGAATGTGGGAGGTAAGGGTCATCACTTGTGTCCCTGCTGACTGCATCTATGGGAAGTGCACAGTGTTAAGGTACTGGAACTTCGGGTCATTCAGGAGGCAGTGGGGGTTATTGAGAGGAGTTACAGGGAGGTAGTTACACCTCAGGTACAAGAAGAAGGTAAATGAGGGTTACTGTCAGGGGACGGAAAGGGAACCCGCAGGTAGTGCAGAGAATCCCTGTGGTCGTTCCCCTCAACAACAAGTATTCCACTTGTGTTGGGGTTGGGGGGGCGGGGGGTTTGTTGCACATGTCACATCTAGTAAGGAATAGGGAGAGAGAGGAGTTGAACACGTGGCTACAAGGATGGTGCAGGAGGGAGGGTTTAGGATTCCTGGTTAATTGGGGCTCTTTGGTGATAGTGACCACAATTCGGTTATGTTTACTTTAGCGATGAAAAGGGATAGGTATATACCGCAGGGCAAGAGTGAGAGCTGTGGGAAAGGCAATTATGATGCAATTAAGCAAGATTTAGGATGCATAGGATGGGGAAAGAAACTGCAGGGGATGGACACAATTGAAATGTGGAGCTTATTCAAGGAACAGCTACTGTGTGTCCTTGATTAGTATGTACCTCTCAGGCAGGGTGGAAGTTGTTGAGCGAGGGAGCTGTGGTTTACTAAAGAAGTTGAAGCTCTTGTCAAGAGGAAAAGAAAAGCTTAAATTAGGATGAGACATGAAGGCTCAGTTAAGGTGCTTGAGAATTACAAGTTAGCCAGGAAAGACCTAAAGAGAGAGCTAAGAAGAGCCAGGAGGGGACATAAGAAGTCATTGGATCAAGGAAAAGCGTAAGGCTTTCTATCGGTATATCAGGAATAAAAGAATGACTAGAGAAAGATTAGGGCCAATCAAGGATAGTAGTGGGAAGTTGTGCGTGGAATAAGAGATAGGGGAAGCGCTAAATAAATATTTTTCATCAGTATTCACACTGGGAAAAGATGATGTTGTAGAGCAGAATACTGAGATACAGGCCACTAGAATAGATGGGATTGAGGTGCACAAGGAGCAATTCTGTAAAGTGTGAAAATAGTTTAAGTCCCCTGGACCGGATGAGATTTATCCTCGGATTTTCTGGGAGGCAGGGAGAAGATTGCACAGCCTTTGATCTTTATGTCATCATTGTCTACAGGAATAATGCCAGAAGACTGGAAGATAGCAAATGTTGTTCCATTGTTCAAGAAGGGGAGTAGAGACAACCCTGGTAATTATAGACCATTGAGCCTTATTTCGGTTGTGGGTAAAGTGTTGGAAAAGGCTATTAGAGATAGGATTTATAATCATCTAGTGAGGAATAAGTTGATTAGAGATAGTCAACACGGTTTTGTGAAGGGTAGGTCGTGTCTCACAAATCTTACTGAGTTCTTTGAAAAGGTGACCAAACAGGTGAATGAGGGTAAAGCGGTTGATATGGTGTATATGGATTTCAGTAAAGCATTTGATAAGGTTCCCCACGGTTGGCTATTGCACAAAATATGGAGGCATGGGATTGAGGGTGATTTAGCGATTTGGATCAGAAATTGTCTAGCTGAAAGAAGACAGAGGGTGGTGGTTGATGGGAAATGTTTATTCTGGAGCTCAGTTCCTAGTGGTTTACCACAAGGATCTGTTTTGGGACCACTGCTATTTGTCATTTTTTATAAATGACCTAGATGAGGGCATGGAAGGATTGGTTAGTAAATTTGCCGATGACACTAAGGTCGGTAGAGTTGCAGATAGTGACGAAGGATGTTGTGGGTTACAGAGGGACATAGATAAGCTGCAGAGCTGGGCTGAGAGGTGGCAAATGGAGTTTAATGCAGAAAAGTGTGAGGTGATTCACTTTGGAAGGAGCAACAGGAATAAAGAGTACTGGGCTAATAGTAAGATTCTTGGTAGTGCAGATGAACAGAGAGATCTCGGTGTCCACATACATAGATCCCTGAAAGTTGACACCCAGGTTGATAGGATTGTTAAGAAGGCATATGGTGTGTCAGATTTTATTAGTAGAGGGATTGAGTTTCGGAGCCATGAGGTCATGCTGCAGCTTTACTAAACTTTAGTGTGGCTGCACTTGGAGTATTGCATACAGTTCTGGTCACCACGTTATAGGACAGATGTGGACGTTTGGAAAGGGTTCAGAGGAGATTTATAGGATGTTGCCTGGTATGCAGGGAAGGTCTTACAAGGAAAGGCTGAGGGACTTGAGGCTGTTTATGTTAGAGAGAAGAAGGCTGAGAGGTGACTTAATTGAGACATATAAGATCATCAGAGGGTTAGAGAGGGTGGACAGTGAGAGTCTTTTTCCTCAGATGGTGATGGCTAGCACGAGAGGACATGGCTTTAAATTGAGGGGTGATAGACATAGGACAGATGTCAGAGATAGTTTCCCTACTCAGCGAGAAGTAGGGGCATGGAATGACCTGCCTGCAACAGTAGCAAACTCACCAACTCTACAGGCATTTAAATAGTCATTGGAAAGACATATGGATGAAAATGGAATAGTGTAGGTTCGATGGGCTATGTGATAAAGGAAAAACAATACTGCAGTAAGATTTTTCTGTTTAAATGTATTGAATACGGTTTGCTCACCTGTAACAGGATGATCTGATTAATCTTCTCATCCTTTGTATGCAGCTCTAACTGTTTGTGCAAGTAAGGATTTACCACACCGTATTCGCTGGTCAGGCTGCCTTTCAATGCTGTACTCTCTTCCTCTTTTGACTCTTCATCCTCAGCCTCCTCATCCTCCTTCTCTTCTTTCTTAGGTGGTGTCTCAACAATATCTTTTCGAACCTGTTAGGACAGCAAGGATGAAACCTATTCTCGCTACATCAAGCCTCAGTGCATTTGTTCCTATTAAGTATTGACTCTTTAAAGTTCAACCTATATTTTCCTGACCTCTTTTTATAATTCGTGACTGGCTGTGAAGTGGAAATATGACACATTAACAGGAATTATGTACTAATGCCATACTAGGCACTGTCACAAATTAATGGTTTTAGCATCCTTTCATATTTAGTAAGTCCCACAGGGTGAAATATAGATTTCACTCTCACCTCTGCCTCTATAATAGGACATAACCCAAATGCATAAACCTACACTCAGTCATTTGGTGACCCAGTGAGTTGGCACATCTACCTGCAGTATCACCATGATACCAGCGTATCTTTATTTGCTGGGAATTCTGTGGCAAATAAATCATAGTTCCTCAAAGCCTGTCCACAATCCACAAGGCACATGTCAGGAGTGTGATGGGACACTCTCCACCTGCCTGGAAAGTTTGGCTCTAACAACTCTTCAAAAACTTTGATACCATTCAGGATAAAGCAGCCCACTTGATTGGCACTCCAGCTGCCATCTTCAAAAATCAGTCACTTCACCACTGATGCACAGTGGCAGCGATGTATACTATCTACAACGTGCAACACACCCAGCCTCCTTCCAAACTCATGATTGCAACCATCTAGAAGGCCAAAGGCAGCCTATACTTGGAACACCAGTTTTTCTCAAGTTTTGTAAGTTTTTCTCAAAGACATCATCTTGTCTTGGAAATATATTGCTGTTCCTTCAGTGTTGCTGGGTCAAGTTCTTGGAACTCCCTCCCAAAGAACATTGTGGCTCTATCTACACCCAAGGACTGCAGCAAATAAGAAGGCAGAATACTCCAGGGAAATTATCGATGGAGAATTGATGCAAATGCCCGTATCCCATTAAGGAATGAAAAGGTTATAAAGAATCGAGTCTTCACATTTAAAAGTAACACTTCTGTTCTTAACTCATCCTTCACATGGTTACATTCTGAGGCACAGATTAAATGTTGGGGTTTATCTCTCAACATTTTGTAAGCATTAAATCTCTGAGGTTGAGGACCACTAGGTGAAGTGTTTGGTAATATAAAAAATCATGTTATAACTCTCTGAATGCACTGAGATATATTACTTCAAGTAAACTCAACACTCAGCTAAATGTCATGGTGGTATAGATGTATTCAGGAAGAGTACCTTCAGGTCAATCAATTCAATTGTTCTCTGCTGCATGACCTTCTTAAGAAGCTGCAGCTCACCACTGCTGCGCTCCCTCATTGGGTAATTAGTCACTGCCAATCCTGAAGAAAAAGCCTGAAAGGTATACAAGGAAAAAAAACGAGATGAAACAAAAGGATCTTTCACTCATCCATCAACTCTCCCTTTGAAACCTTTCACTCTATTATCTTAACACTCCCTCCCTGATTCTATAGTTTTTAGAGGATTAACTTTTATGCAGTTTCTAATCATTACCTCCAGAGTTCGCCCTTTCACAGACATGTTGTCCCAGCATTCTCTCTTAATCACTTCACGTAGGTATTGGCTGGCTAGGTTTTCCATCTCAATCGTCTCACGAACCTGTTGAATTAAATTTTATTCAGTAAGCAGCCCCCCAAAAAAATTGATTAACACAGAGAATAGATGATGTACAAATTATACTGGTTCAATACAACTCTTCGTCGGAACTCTAAGTTCAAATAATTCAATTTTTTGTTTTCTGTAAAATAGAACATAACTTTTTAGTAGGTGAAAATAATTTCTCTCATGCTGCGAATGAATGCTCAGTTCCTATGCATAAAATGCCCTCTGCGCAAAGTGATTTATAAGATAAAGTGAGGAGATAGGAATGATTAAAATCAAAAACTTGATGACACGGTCAGTCTTTGCAAAGAGCATTAATTGGGGTGGAATTTGCTGCGATAATAACCTACAGCTATATAGGAAGCCTATCTGGTTTCAATGAGCAATGTATCAAACTGAGTGATGTTATCATCAAATATTATCTGCAGGAATGCTTGAGACCTAACAGAATGAGGGAACATATGATAGATACATTAATTGAGAGCTAATTGGGTTTGAATTGATTGTGTAGTTATGGGAAGCTAAGAATCAGTAGGAATGAGTTCTTGTGGCACACTGGTAGTGACCCTTCCTCTGATCCAGGAAATCCAGTTTCAACTCCCTGCTCCTAAGATGTGTAATAACATCTTTGAACACGGTGATTAGAAAATAATTTTAAATTGTAGTCAGTAGGGTCATATAATTTGATTAATTGAAAACATGGGTGATTTAGTGGGGGTGGATAACTGGTGAAAAATACCAATGATGTACTGGTAGGATAAAAAGCCATTTGGTTGTGTGTGATAACATTTCTAGATAAAAAGAGAAAAAGCTAAAGTAATCAGTCAGGTTTAGGACTCAGTGGTAGTTTCCCTACCTCTGAGTTAGGAGTCAAGATTCAAATCTCACCTGCTCCAGAGATGTGTACTAACATCCCTGAACAAGTTCATTAGAAAATATTGTAATCAGTAGCATTGATTTTTATGGTTAAGTGAAAGCCCTCACATAAGTATATGGACTTGAATTTTCTTTAGTTACCTTTGTAACATAAGAAATGGCCATAATCTGTATGAAGTGAAGTTATTAATTTCAAAAACAATGTTAAATCAAGAAATGAATGCTGACAAGGTGTTTTTTCTACATCCATGCAGTGCTACTACAGCAATATTCTGTATGTTAAAATCTCAGTGTACCTTGGCCACTTTTTCCTCTCCCTCTGAGTGCAGCCTCTTCTGTTCCTTCAGATCAAGGTTAAACTCGTGGTGCTCTAATCGCTCAATCTCAGGCACATTCTCATTTTCAAGCATCATCCGCTTTATCTAAGGAAAATTCAATGATACTTTAAGTGTTTTAAAGTAAGATTTAAAAATGAGTGCTTAGTGATGAGAGCCGATCCTGTATTCAGCTGCAACCTGGCTGCTTCAAGAGTACTGTTGTTAGACAGCTATGGTATATGCAGTGATCAAAGCCAGGAAGTTGTTGGTTTTCACGGGTTTGCTGAGGAATTGAAGGCAAAGACTTTGAAATGACAACCAAAAATCTGAAATAGTTGCATTGAAGTGCATATAGGTAATTGAAGCCCAGATATCTGAATGACAAATGGCAATGTGATAGTCTACTGCTGGTCAAATTCTTGCAATACTCAATGAAATTTAATCACTTTGAAGCTTTTTCTTGTACATATATAGGTGAAGGAGAAGGCCATACACCCATTAAACCTGCTCTACCAATCCAATAACAGCATTCACAGCAATTTTGACTGAGAGGTGATGGCGTAGAGGTGTTATTACTGGACTATTCATGTTTTGGGGATGCAGGCTCGAATCCAGCCATAGCAGATAGTGGAATTTGAATTCAATAAAAATCTGGAATTTGGAGTGATGACCATGAATCTATTGTCAATTGTCAGAAAAACCCACTTCGTTCACTAATATCCTTCAGGGAATGAAGCTACCATCCTTTCCTAGTCTGGCCTACATGTGATACCAGATCCACCACAATGTGGTTGACTCTTAACTGCCCTCTGGGCAATTAGGAATGGGCAATAAATGCTGACATAGCCAGCGATGCCCTGATCCCATGTATGAGTAAAGTAAAAACGTCTGTAATCCCTTGGTGTTCAAAAATCCATTGATCTCAGCTTTGAATATATTCAGCAATAGAGGACCCACAGCCCTGAGGCAGAGAATTCCAAAATTCCATAACTGTCTGAGTGGAGATGTTTGGGTAGATTTTGCTCTGACTTGCTTTGAGGATGCATTTATATCTCAGCCTACATTGTTGGAAACTGGGCCCCCTTTTAAAACAGAACTTCCTTAGAATTTCCTGTGTAGCAAGAGCTCTCGTGTAACTGCTGTTACAGAGTTACTTGCTTTCCCTAATCTAAACAATTTCTAATATGCAAGGATACATGGAAGGTGTGATAAAAGGTCATATGGATTATGATGCCATGATGTTATGCAGACATCAAAAAACAATATGGCATATATGTGCCCTATATTCAAGGCAGTGTTTAGTAAAATAAAAGTTTTGTTCACAAAATTAAGCTTCAGATGAAAGTAGGCAAAAGGGCAACTATTATTCTGAAGTCGTGAGTAGTTGTCCTGTGTCCATTGGCTAGAAGGATTTAAATGGGTTTTGGACACAATATAAACTACCAGCCCCTAGAAAAAGAGTCTAGCAACAAATGTTACAGGGCAGTCCTTGTCAATGTTAATGTTTGCCAGACCGCTCTCTCCTCCAGATGAAAGATGGTCCTAAGGAGGAAGAAGACTGAGGGAACAGATTCCTAAAGGTTTGACTAATGAGCAGGATGCTACCTTCACAATCATAATGAAATTGACACATTGTGCCAAGTGCCTGTTCATCACTGGATATCAGTGAAACATTCTCAATTGTCAAGGGATGTATATATTTTATTGTTGAATTATTGTATCATATTTAAACTGCTGGTCCATAATAAACTTAATAAACTATCTAAAAATTCTTATGGATAGACAACTGCTTATATTAGCTAACTGTGGTTCCAAACTCCCAAAGTCTAACAAATTTAGCTCCACTGCACAACTTTGTGAATGCGAAATACAAGGAACGAAATACTCGCTCTTGTGTCACAGCATTCAACTTATTTGCAGGTTACTCACTGTTGCACGAAGCTTTCTGATTCCTTGTTTCAGCTTAGCTTTGGCTTCTGCATGCTTGCGATTGTCCTTCTCTACTGCCTGGAAAAAAAAACAGATTTAACAATCTCATTCTCATCCATTTCTAACCAGCCTCCAGGAACATACACCAATTGCTCACAGTATCCCAGGATGCTCAGCACCCAAAGCTTGTGCAATAAAATTTGCTGTCGTTATGCCTCCTCGGTATGGTAGTTTGCCACTGGTTATAGTAAACCAGAGACCTGGGTAGATAATCCAGGAAATGCAAGTTCACATCCATCAGGGCTTTGTGTCATTTTTAAAGAAATTCTCACAATGAAATGTGGGTCTCATGATTGCCTTAAAAATGCAACTGATTCATCAGTCATTTAGGGAAGGCAACCTACTGTCCTTCGAGGAGAAAGTGAGCACTGCAGATGCTGGAGATCAGAGCTGAAAATGTGTTGCTGGAAAAGCGCAGCAGGTCAGGCAGCATCCAAGGAGCAGGAGAATCGACGTTTCGGGCATGAGCCCATCTTCAGGAATGAGGAGAGTGTGCCAAGCAGGCTAAGATAAAAGGTAGGGAGGAGGGACTTGGGGGAGGGGCGTTGGAAATGCGATAGGTGGAAGGAGGTCAAGGTGAGGTGATAGGCCGGAGTGGGGGTGGGGGCGGAGAGGTCAGGAAGAAGATTGCAGGTTAGGAAGACGGTGCTGAGTTCGAGCGATTTGACTGAGACAAGGTGGGGGGAGGGGAAATGAGGAAACTGGAGAAATCTGAGTTCATCCCTTGTGGTTGGAGGGTTCCTAGACGGAAGATGAGGCGTTCTTCCTCCAACCGTCATGTTGCTATGGTCTGGCGATGGAGGAGTCCAAGGACCTGCATGTGGTTGGGTTGGTTAGTCTGGGTGTCCCAGAGGTGTTCTCTGAAACGTTCCGCAAGTAGGCGGCCTGTGTCCCCAATATAGAGGAGGCCACATCGGGAGCAGCGGATGCAATAAATGATGTGTGTGGAGGTGCAGGTGAATTTGTGGTGGATATGGAAGGATCCCTTGGGGCCTTGGAGAGAAGTAAGGGGGGAGGTGTGGGTGCAAGTTTTGCATTTCTTGCGGTTGCAGGGGAAGGTGCCGGGAGTGGAGGTTGGGTTGGTGGGGGGTGTGGACCTGACGAGGGAATCACGGAGGGAGTGGTCTTTTTGGAACGCTGATAGTCCAAGAACTCCCCATCCACGTTTGGGACACCACCCACGCCCTCCACCTCCTCCATGATTTTCGCTTCCCCGGTCCCCAACGCCTTATCTTCACCATGGACATCCAGTCCCTGTACACCTCCATCCCCCATCACGAAGGACTCAAAGCCCTCCGCTTCTTCCTTTCCCGCCGTACCAACCAGTACCCTTCCACTGACACCCTCCTTCGACTGACTGAATTGGTCCTCACCCTGAACAACTTCTCTTTCCAATCCTCCCACTTCCTCCAAATCACATGGGCCCCAGATATGCCTGCCTTTTCGTAGGTTATGTGGAACAGTCCATCTTCCACAGCTACACTGGTACCACCCACCACCTTTTCCTCCGCTACATCGATGACTGTATCGGCGCTGCCTCGTGCTCCCACGAGGAGGTTGAACAGTTCATCCACTTTACCAACACCTTCCACCCCGACCTCAAATTCACCTGGACCATCTTAGACTCCTCCATACACTTCCTAGACCTTTCCATTTCTATCTTGGGCGACCGAATCAACACGGACATTTACTATAAACCGACCAACTCCCACACTTACCTAGACTACACCTCCTCCCACCCTGCCCCCTGTAAAAACGCCATCCCATATTCCCAATTCCTTCGTATCTGCCGCATCTGCTCCCAGGAGGACCAGTTCCAATACCGTACAACCCAGATGGCCTCCTTCTTCAAAGACCGCAATTTCCCCCCAGACATGATCGACGATGCCCTCCACCGCATCTCCTCCACTTCCTGCTCCTCCGCCCTTGAGCCCCGCCATCAGGACAGAACCCCACTGGTCCTCACCTACCACCCCACCAACCTCCATATACAGCGTATCATCCGCCGTCATTTCTGCCACCTCCAAACGGACCCCACCACCAGGGATATATTTCGTAGGTTATGTGGAACAGTCCATCTTCCACAGCTACACTGGTACCACCCACCACCTTTTCCTCCACTACATCGATGACTGTATCGGCGCTGCCTCGTGCTCCCACGAGGAGGTTGAACAGTTCATCCACTTTACCAACACCTTCCACCCCGACCTCAAATTCACCTGGACCATCTTAGACTCCTCCATACACTTCCTAGACCTTTCCATTTCTATCTTGGGCGACCGAATCAACACGGACATTTACTATAAACCGACCAACTCCCACACTTACCTAGACTACACCTCCTCCCACCCTGCCCCCTGTAAAAACGCCATCCCATATTCCCAATTCCTTCGTATCCGCCGCATCTGCTCCCAGGAGGACCAGTTCCAATACCGTACAACGCAGATGGCCTCCTTCTTCAAAGACCGCAATTTCCCCCCAGACATGATCGATGATGCCCTCCACCGCATCTCCTCCACTTCCTGCTCCTCCGCCCTTGAGCCCCGCCACCAGGACAGAACCCCACTGGTCCTCACCTACCACCCCACCAACCTCCATATACAGCGTATCATCTGCCGTCATTTCTGCCACCTCCAAACGGACCCCACCACCAGGGATATATTTCCCTCCCCTCCCCTATCAGCATTCCGAAAAGACCACTCCCTCCGTGACTCCCTCGTCAGGTCCACACCCCCCACCAACCCAACCTCCACTCCCGGCACCTTCCCCTGCAACCGCAAGAAATGCAAAACTTGCGCCCACACCTCCCCCCTTACTTCCCTCCAAGGTCCCAAGGGATCCTTCCATATCCGCCACAAATTCACCTGCACCTCCACACACATCATTTATTGCATCCACTGCACCCGATGTGGCCTCCTCTATATTGGGGAGACAGGCCGCCTACTTGCGGAACGTTTCAGAGAACACCTCTGGGACACCCAGACCAACCAAACCAACCACACCGTGGCTCAACACTTCAACTCCCCCTCCCACTCCATTACAGACATGCAGGTCCTTGGACTCCTCCATCGCCAGACCATAGCAACACGACGGTTGGAGGAAGAACGCCTCATCTTCCGTCTAGGAACCCTCCAACCACAAGGGATGAACTCAGATTTCTCCAGTTTCCTCATTTCCCCTCCCCCCACCTTGTCTCAGTCAAATCCCTCAAAATCAGCACCGCCTTCCTAACCTGCAATCTTCTTCCTGACCTCTCCGCCCCCACCCCCACTCCGGCCTATCACCCTCACCTTGACCTCCTTCCACCTATCGCAATTCCAATGCCCCTCCCCCAAGTCCCTCCTCCCTACCTTTTATCTTAGCCTGCTTGGCACACTCTCCTCATTCCTGAAGAAGGGCTCATGCCCGAAACGTCGATTCTCCTGCTCCTTGGATGCTGCCTGACCTGCTGCGCTTTTCCAGCAACACATTTTCAACCTACTGTCCTTACCTGGTCTGGTCCGGACTCTATTGCAAACCAAAATAAAACTAAGAAAATAAAATTAACCCATAACAACTACCTAAAAGAGCACAGTTAAATAAATATAAATTGTGAATAGAATCTCAGTAAATTTAGATTAAAATTTTACTTTGATTGGGTTGGGATATCTGGTCGGCATGGATGGGTTGGACCAAAGGGTCTGCTTCCATGCTGTACATCTCTATGACTCTATGACTCTCTGGAGGTGAAGTGCTTCAGCCCTTGTCATTTCCATTGATTTCAGAAGGCCTCAGGTGTTACAGTGAACACTGCATGGTGTCGCTCCAGGGCCACCTGAGTACAGGCATGACCATGGAAGAGAGGTAGGCAGTCAAGCCTGATTCCTGAAGAAGGGCTTATGCCCGAAACGTCGATTCTCCTGCTCCTTTGATGCTGCCTGACCTGCTGCGCTTTTCCAGCAACACATTTTTCAGTCAAGCCTAATAACCTGTTCCTGTCCTGTAACCTCGATCTGTTCATGCTTAGCTTGGGTAGGCTCAGAAGCAGACCCAGAAGAAGATCCTGTGATTTACCCACCTCCATGCTGGGCAGTCAAAGATTAGGAGCATTAAGCTGAAGTGCAGCTAAAAATTAACAAACAGATCCTTCAGACAGCAGCTAGTGTATGAACTTCCTATTGTGCAAGACTGGTACATTTAATACCATCTATACTAAATTTTCACTGGAAGAAAGGAGGACTCCCATGTAGAAAGTCTCCCACTGGAGGTCCCTGCCAATTCCAAAGAGAAGAATGGAATACCGCAGCATGTCCAGACTGAATGAGAGAGAAGTGGAGAGTGTGTAGCAGCAGCCTGTACAGAAAATCCCTCAATGCAAAATGGAACAGTATGGATGGTCTTTCAATTAAACAATTCAAATTCTGGGGCAGGAATTCCAGCTAACCAGGAGTCAGTTTCGATGGGAATTCACTACACACTTGCATTGCCTTGACACCCTGTGTGCTGTCATAAAAAGCACAACAGTTTTAAGATTCTGGATGGCTTTGCTTGTATTGATGGAGGTGCAGATTCCTAATGGCAGCCACGAGGTTAGACAGGAAAGAGGTTCTGAGTTCCAGACCCCTAGCAATGTGACTCTCAGCAGCCTTTTGAAACTGCCCAGTGAGGTAACTATTGTAACAAACTCAGGGTAAATACGTTTAGATAATTAATGCACTGATGTCCAAATCCAAGGAAAAAATGCAAAAGTTAACTCCAATTATTGTTTGAAGGTGCTTTTCCATTTTTTTGTAACCTTTGTTCCTTCTGTTTTGTGAAAATAAACAATATTGAGGTATCATAATTTCTTTTTTTTTGGAGTGTGGATTGAAACTGGAAAAATACTGCTTTGGACAAAGAAAGCTGAAAAGAGAATGTTTGCAGTTTTAAATGTTATGTTTGCTGGAGCACAATCTGTGTGGTAGACTGGATGAAGCAGAAGGGGCTCTGAGCTAAAGAGAAACTGCTTGACAATAGCGTTTTCTTTATTGGCTCCTGACCAGGTGACTAAGTTTTGAGTATGTAAACAGTGCAGCAAGAAACTCCTTGACTGCAAAGAGTAACCATCAAAACCTTTTCTCTCTATCCCTCTCCCCACTATGTAGAGGTAACAGAAAGTGTTCTCTATAAACCACTTACTCTGCAAATTGAAGGAGGAAAAAGACATTCAAAAGTATTGAAAGAACTAATTCTCAAACAGTGAATGAAAGGCAGCATCAGTTTGCAAGCAGCCTTGTATTGTAAAAGAGAACTGGAAGCGATGGGAAGGGAATGACCCAAGGTGTCCTGAATCCAGAATGGTGCAATTGGTTTGTGTGCCCTTTCTCTACTTTCTTTCTCCACTTTTGGATGGGGAGACAATGGCCTAATGGTATTATCGCTGGACTCCTAATCCAGGGACCCAGATAATATTCTGGGGTCCGGGTTTGAATCCCACCACGGCAGATGGTGGAATTTGAATTCAATAAAAAGAAAATCTAGAATTAAGAATCTAATGATGACCATGAATCCACTATCGATTATCGGAAAAACCCATCTGGATCACTAATGTCCTTCAGGGAAGGAAGCTGCCATCCTTACTGGCCCACATGTGACTCCAGACCCACAACAATGTGGTTGACTCTTAACTGCCCTCTGGGCAATTAGGAATGGGCAATAAATGCAGCCTAGCCAGTGATGCTCTCATCCCACCAATGAATAAAAAATCTTTCTTGTCAATCTGTGTATACCTCTGTGAGCGACAGGGATAACTTAGAATGAGTAGAGTTTAAGTAGTACAGTTATAAGTTAAAAATCACACTACACCAGGTTATAGTCCAATAGGTTTATTTGGAAGTACAAGCCTTTGGAGTGCTGCTCCTTCATCAGGTAGCTAGTGGGGCAGGATCATAGGACGCAGAATTTATAGCAAAAGATCATAGTGTCATACAACTGATGTGATATATTGAACAAACCTAGATTGCTGTTAAGTCTTTCACCTTTTAGAAGGGGTTGCAGGTTTCGATTCATTAATATGTAAATCCCAGAACGTTTTTCAAGTCACATTCCTGAGATAACTTAAGGTTTTACAAAAAAAAAGGTGACATCTCAGCTCAGACAATGCATTAAAGATGTGAGGTTAGAGTCTGTATATATTCCAATCTTGAGTCAGACTGGTTGTACTTCCAAAGTAAGAATTTATAAAATGTCACATGATCATAAAAACTATCGAGTGCCTACAGATGTGTGCTTTTTAAACAAAGTAGAATGTATCTGCAAATACAATTCCACAAATGCAAATTCACCCCATAGACTTATAAGTGTGTGCACATGTGTGTGAGGGAGTGAGAGAGAAAGAAAGAGTGAGAGAGAGAGAGAGAGAGAGAGAGCGCGAATGAGTGTGTGTGTGCCTGTGCGCATGCAGTGCATTCTTGATAGAGTGTGGGCATGAGTGTGATGGTGTATATCCCTATGTGTATTCCAAAGTCTACCTTGGAGGAGGGTCACCCAAAGATCTGAGGCTGAAATGTCCCTGACCACTAAAGTGTTCCCCAACTGGGAGGGAATGTGGGGACACCACCCACCACGTGCACAATAGATACTCATGTGACTCAGCCAAGGTTGTCTATCTGATATGCTGCAGGCAATGATGCACTGAGGCATGGTACATTGGTGAGACCAAGTAGATGCTATGACAATGGATAAATGGACACCATGCAACAATTGCCAGACAGGGATGTTCCCTTCCAGTTGGGGAACACTTCTGTGGTCAGGGACATTTGAACTCAGATTTTCAGGTGACCATTCTCCAAGATAGACTTCAGGAATCGCAACAACGCAGAGTGGCCAAGCAGAGGTTGATAGCCAAATTCGGTAACCATGACGAGGGTCTCAACCTTGGGTTCATGTCACAATCCAGGTGACCCCACTGCACTTATATACACACACACACTAAAGCACATACATACGCACACTCTTACATACCCACATACTAATGCAGACCCTCTCTCATATACACACACATTCTCAGACACACACACAATTTCTCTCTCTCTCTCTCTTTCCCTCTCCCCCCGCATACGCACACACATAAGCACTTCATCAGGCTTATGCCCGAAACGTTGATTCTCCTGCTCCTCGGATGCTGCCTGACCTGCTGTGCTTTTCCAGCAACACACTCTAGACTCTGATAAAGCTCCAGCATCTGCAGTCCTCACTTTCTGCTAGTAAGCAGTGACAGATTCAAGACAGTGTCAGTTGATGGCTCACCAAATCTCAGTTCAGGTCTACAAAGGCAAGTTGCCTGGATGGAAAGGGTTCAATGATAGCCAATATATCAAGGAACGAGTGGGGATCCATCTTGGGATCTTCCTGTTCCAACTATCTTGGCTCCCCACTAAGCAACTAGATGCAGTGCCAATTCTGAAGAAGATTCATATTGGACTCAAAATCTTAACTGCTTTTCTCTTTCCACAGATGATGTCAGTCTCCTGGGATTCTCCCATATTTTCTGTATTTATTTCACATTTCCAGCATCCACAGTGTCCTCCTTTCAATCAGATAAAAAGCTTATTATTTTGTCTCAGGATTGTTTTTCTCAACACATCCAGATTTTGATTTTTTTACATTCAGACCCTGCAACTAAGGAACCACCAAACAGGCAGATCCTCAGTGTACACCACCCTTTGTACATGTGTTTGAAGTCTACAGTCCATTCATCCCAAGTTAGCATCTTCCAGTAATCCTCTGCCTGTCTTTCTACATTAAAACAAAGACACAACAGCACCAGACCCAGCCTAGTATAAACCCGCTCAGATGCACCACTTTCTGGACCTCCCTGAATTGTACGCAGTTCTTTGTTGCTTCCTTTCTAGTGAAGGTTCTAAAGTTTTTCTAAGTGTCAGATTAGTTCAGATAACGAAGGCTTATTTGATCTCCTTCTTCATCCAAACAGAGAGGTACAAGCTTTTTTTTAACTTCTCACCCAAGGACTTACCTCTGCCATCTTTGTTTCCAGCCAGGTTGATTCTGGGAATCTGCTGTCATCCACCCGTTGGTAGCTCTTGGAGCTGCTGGTACTTGCGATGCTAAAGGAGCTGGCAGAGAGTGTCGAAGTTCCACGTGAGAGATGGGAAACATTCTCTGCAACATCCTAAAGACCCAATTATAGGAAAAAAATTTTAGAAGCTGTTGCACTGAAAGAAGACAGACAGTTCAAACCAGTATTTATATACAGTACTCTCTATCATGTTCTTACTTACGTACAGTGTGGAAACAGGCCCTTCAGCCCAACAAGTCCACACCGACCCTCCGAAGAGTAACCCACCCAGACCTATTCCCCTACATTTACCCCTTCACCTAACACTACATGCAATTTAGCATGCACATTTTTTTTGGACTGTGGGAGGAAACCGGGGCACCCGGAGGAAATCCATGCAGACACGGGGAGAATGTGCAAACTCCACACAGACAGTTGCCTGAGACAGGAATTGAACCCGGGTCTCTGGCCTGTGAGGCAATAATGCTAACCACCACCATGCCGCCCGTAACCAACATCAGTAGGAAAAGGAAATAGATTAGCAAGTGAGTTATCTTGTTGCTACATTTGGGAGCTTGCTATATGTGAAAATTGGCTGCCAGGCTCCCTATCTTATATCTTTAAAATACTTGGAGATAGTGAGGAGTGCAGATTCTGGAGTTGATGATGTGTGGAGTTGGACAAAGTACAGCAGGTCAGGCAGCATTGGAGGAACAGGAGGGTCGATGTTTCAGTACAGATGAAGGATCGCAACCTGAAATATCAACTCTCCTGCTCTTCTGATGCTGCTTGACCTGCTGTGTTTTTTCCAGCTCCACACTTACTGACTCCACACTTTAAAGTACTCCAACTCAATCTGTAAAAGATGTTACATAAATGCAGACTTCTTTTTTTGACATTTAAAAAAACTTTCCAGCCAGCGAGCTGCTTATTTGTACTCACACTTTTGTTCTATACTTTAATCAATGTAAGTAGTCATTTGGTAGTTCAGAACTTGAGCATTACAGAAAAAAGTACATTTTGTCAGAGCTTTCCATTTTGCATTAACCAGACCAATTCACAAGAATTACTAAACAAAAGGTAAACAATATTTTAAGCTGAATGGTTGGTTGGTTGGTTAAGTGGACTCTTAACTAACATGCCCAAGAGGATCCTGCAAACAGAAAATGAATGAATGAGTAATTAAAATTATTTTGTATGCTAGTGTTAGTTGCCAAATTGCTAATCTAGGCAACACTTTTGTCTCTCCAAATAGTGCCATGGGAACTCCAGCGTTCAATATTTCAGGCAGTTCACATTTGCTCCAGACTGGAAACTGAGCTCATAGCCTGATCAGTCCTTGGAAAGTCAAGTGGAGTAACTTGGTGTACTCTGTGACAGGGAACAGGAACAGGATTCTATTTTATGCTTGAAAATAACTTCAATGAATGGAAATCAGATGTTCAGCAAAAAACGCTAAGTTCACACTATCAGTGAAGACCATATCAACCCAGGGTAATGATTTAGATGTGGATCCTTCATCAAAATCTGTTCCCCATCCAAACCAGCGGCTGCTTTTACTTTCTGGGCATGTTTTTCATACTTCAATTTCCAACACAAGTGGGTTTTTAAAAAACCTCAATCCATTGTTTAATATGACTGTCCTCTGAATGCTTCCATTGTCTCATACCTCCCGAGCTCTGTGCCATCCTTCAACCCACAACCCTCTAAGATCTCTGGTTTCGGTTTGTCATGTATTCCTCTGGTTTCGGTTTGTCATGCATTCCTAACTTTTAACACTCTCTTGGTGGCTGTGCCTTCACTCATTTGGATTGTAAACTCTGCAATTTAGTCAAAACATCTCCATCCTTTTCTCTCTTTCTTTATGATGTTCTTTCAATCTCTTTGATCAACACCTAACTTAATATTTACTTAAGTGGCACAGAGTCAAATCCAGTTTGATTTATGCTCCAGGAAAGCGCATTGAGAAATTATGTTATGTTAAAGATGCTGTGTAAATTTAATGCATTGTTTATGTTAATAACAGTTTCTGTCAGTGCTGAATAGTAAGGCTATAATGCAGATCGCAGTGTCTCAATGTAAATGATGGGCATCACAATGATAGTAACAACAGTGCTGACTGTGTCTTGTTAAACTCTACACAATTCCTCACCAACTTGTCCTTTGTGACCTCTCTTTGCTGCTCCAACACTGCCAGGGCTTTGTCCTCAGCCACACAGCTCTGATCCAGCATTGAAATCATTGAGCGATTGTAATCCAGCACTACTTTATTCCGTTCTGACCCTGCTGGGTCAACCCTAAATTACCAATGAAGAAGAGGGAGAAAGGAACATCAGACTGAGAGATTGTATTTATCACTCCTCCAAGCCCCCAGCACAGTTCTGCAGAGATCCACACTCCCCCAAACAACCCCACTACCCCAACACACCCCACACTGCCTCCAACATCTCTGTCCTCAATCCTCCTCCACAACCCATCACCATCCCTCTGAATCTCTGTCCCATTTTCCCTGAAAATCCTATATGCTTCTCTCTCCAAATCCCTCCACCTGATCTCACAACCCACACCCCCATGATGTACTCAACAACTTTCCCCCACACTGCTCCCACCAAACTCAGAAGCCTGCCCAGGTTCAGACTGATGCCCAGTCAAGAAATCATTAATTTAATTGAAGGAAAGGGTAAAAACGGTTTTCTGTAACTGGAGACTCCAGGGTAAGGCAGATTTACAATCAGTGAGAGTGCATTGAGTTGTGATATCACATGAAGAGGAGTAGAAATCTGAAGCTGTTATATCTGAGGATCGATAGAAAATTTCAAAACTGAGAATGGCATGGATATTGAGGATTTTTCAATCAAATCAAATTTACTGAAATGTAAACTTAAAAATGTGTTGCTGGAACAGCGCAGCAGGTCAGGCAGCATCAAAGGAACAGGAGAATCGACATTTTGGGCATAAGCCCTTCTTCAGGAAAACAGCCCTTTGATGCTGCCTGACCTGCTGCGCTTTTCCAGCAACACATTTTTAAGCTCTGATCTCCAGTATCTGCAGTCCTCACTTTCTCCTAGTTGAAATGTAAACTGTCAAGAAGATGCAAAGAGAACAAAAGTTTAAATGTAAAGGCCTGGACATGGCAGATTAAATATAATGGAAGGAGGTGTGCAGTAATGCACTTGGTATTTTTCTGTTTTTCTTTCCAATCTCTTCAAATAGCAAGTTTGAAAAATGTTGGCATTTCGAGGGATCTGGTGTCCTTGTCACAAAAACAAACACAGAAACGTTCATGGAATGCAAGTAAGTCTTCATGACTATGCCAGCCAAGAAACAGCACTCCAGTTAATGCCAGCCTCCAGTACGAGCTTCATTTTTGATTACTTACAGTGTGGAAACAGGCCCAACAAGTCCACACCGACTCTCTGAAGACCCACCCAGACCCATCCCCCTACATTTACCCAACACTACGGGCAATTTAGCATGGCCAATTCACCTATCCTGCACATTTTTGGACTGTGAGAGGAAACCAGAGCACCCGGAGAAAACCCACGCAGACACAGAGAGAATGTGCAAACTCCACACAGACAGTTGCCTGACGCGGGAATTGAACTCAAGTCTCTGGCACTGTGAAGCTTTAGTGCTAACCACTGTGCCACCGTGCCACCAGTATACATGTCTATTGTCTACCACCTCAAGACTTTTTCTTAAATTGTTCAGGGTTTCTTTCTCTACTTAACTTCTTTCTAATTTTTAAACCAATCTGGGAGGAAGAGGTGAGGAAATACTGAGTAGATTAGACATATATTCCCTAGACTTCGAAGAAATGAGAGTTGACTAAGTGAAACATGCCAAATTTTCAAGGGTTTTGATGATGAAGATGCTGAGAGGCTGTTTCTTCTGACTGTGGAGTTCGGAATTTTCATGGAAACAGCAGGACTCCATGCCTTAGGCAAATGGTGTCAGAGCTCTGTGTTTGAGAGTCCCGCCCTGTATTGATAGCCACCATTTTCAGCAGGATTGGAATGGGGGTGCATTTAACAATCCTGTTTATTTGTGACTCACTTATAGAGTGATAGAGTCATACAGCATGGAAACAGGTGGTTCTGATTTCTTTCCACAGATGCCGCCAGTTTTTTGTCTGGTATAGTAGAATGTCTAATGTATAATTATGAATTCAAATGATTGTATTTATAATGGGTTAACTGCTTTAAAGGATTTAAAAGTATTGAATGGGTTTTTATCAATGAAAATATTTTAATATTTTAAATATGAAAAATATAAAAAGTTTCACTAATAAATACTGAGAACTTTATTGTATTTCATCTAAACTTGGCTCCTGAGGTCTACACCTGGTGTATACTAATTGAATTGACCAATAGATGTAATAGCAAAGTGTGGTGCATGGAAGGGAATGGGTTGGCATGACATGAGTTGGAATAGGGGCCATAAAGGACCGTGGGAATTAGGGGAGCATAGGTTGGCATGAAGGATATTAGGGGCCGTGATGTAGGGAGTGTGGGGTATCTGTGAGAGTGAAAGGGTGTGAGGGTGAGGGCTGGAGGTCCTTACTGTTTTTAATATAACTGGAGAAAAGTCCCATATTTCGGAGTTAGGCATTTTTACCAGTCTACTCAACAATACCTGTGGCTGTCTCCTCGCTGTTTGCAGAAGTGGCAAGTGGAACTTCTATTAACCCCCACTCACTGAAGCGAAAATCCAAACATTCAGAGAAATTTCTCCTGATCGGGTTTGGAGAGTCAGGAATTTACTCAGGTCCAACACAAAGTTTGACCCAATATCTCAAAATACGGACTGAGTTGAGGAGAAATTTCTTCCCTCAAAAGATTGCAAATCTTTGGAATTTTCTAACCAGAGCCTATAGATGTTCAGTAACTGAGTGTATTCAAGACTGATTTTAATACATTTCTGAATTAAGAAATTAATGGATACGAGGAAATGCAAACAGACAGAGCTGAGGTAAAAGACACTCAATGATCTTATTGAATCTGGTCTTTGCTAGTGTTTCTTCTCTGCATGGACCTACTTCAACCTACCTCACCTCACTATAAGACCCTATACAGGTTGTTCTGCTATAACGCGACAGTTGCGTTCCTCTGCAAATTCACGCTATAGAAAACTGCGCTGAGGCAAACCACTATAGAAAATCGCACGGTAGAAGATCACTAATAGAAGATCACTATACCTATTCAGTAGAAAGTTCATGTTATCCAAACAACATCCACAATTCATCAACTGTGTTAGAGCCAATTTGCTATATAAAGAACTTACCTCGATGCCAACGGTCTTTTCGCAGCAGAGAGCAGCGGGAGCAGGGCGGAAGTTCAGGCGGAGCGCAAAGCCGGTTGGGAAGGTAAGTGATTGCTATTAGAGTGAATGTGTTCTAAACCCCAGGTCCTACAAAGTAGGGTCTCCCTCCATCCCCCCTCCTCTAACCTAAATTAAGAGTCCACAGACTTGCCACAAAAAGAGGGTCTAAGGAAGTTTGGATCGAAGAGTGAGGCTTCAGCTCAGGAGTCTTTGACAAGGATGTTGAGTGAAGTGATTACGCCACAGTTGAAGAGGGTGAAGACATGACTGCCCAGCTGGTTCAGTGCCCTACGTGCTTGATGTGGGACGTCAATGACTCTGGTGTGTCTGGCTCGTATATGTGTGGAAAATGTGTGCACATTCAGCTATTGACCGAGCATATTGCAGCGCTGATGAAAGAACTCGAGGACCTTAGGCTCATCCGAGAGAACGAGATCTTTCTGGACAAGACCTTCAGCGAGGTTATTACACCAATCATGCTAGAAGAGAGCAGAAGAGAGCAGACGATGAGGAAGGCAGAGAGGAGACAGGTGCAAGAGACCCCGGGAGAAGTACCTATCAGGAACAAGTTGAAGCTTTTGGAAACAGTAGAGACTGATGACACTGCCAGTTCGCAAGGCGGCCAGGTCTGTCAATCAAAAGTTGGCGCAGAAGCAGATCGGAAGAGTCGGACATCGCACAGAGCCGTGGTAATAGGGGACTCCATCGTGAGAGGAACTGACCGGGGTTTTTATGGCAGCAGACGGGATTTAAGGATGGTGTGTTGCCTTCCTGGTGCCAGGGTGAAAGACATCGCAGACAGAGTGCAGGAAATCCTCAAGGACGAGGGTGAAGAGCCAGACGTGGTGGTACATGTCGGCACAAATGATGTTGGGAAGAAGAGGAGGAACATACTACAGCGGGACTTCGGAGAACTAGGAAGAAGGCTGAAAAGCAGGATGTCCAAGGTGGTTATCTCCGGTTTGCTTCCAGTTCCTCGGGCTGGTGTGGCCAGAAACAGGGAGATAATGGATTTGAACGTATGGCTGGGGAACTGGTGCAGGAAGCAAGGATTTAAGTTCTTGGATCACTGGGGTATATTTTGTGGTACGCATAAATTCTACAAGAGAGACGGTTTGCACCTTAATAGGTTAGGGACCAGCATTCTGACAGGCAGGTTTTCTACTGCAACACCACTACATTTAAACTAAGTAGCGGGGGGGAGGGGTCAAACTGGATGTTTAAAAAGGAAATTGAAGGGAAAGTTAGAACAAGAGCAGTGGTTAGCAATGCTGCCTCACAGCGCCAGACGACCCAGGTTCAATTCCCACCTTGAGCGACTGTCTGTGTGGAGTTTGCACATTCTCCCCGTGTCTGCGTGGGTTTCCTCTGGGTGCTCCGGTTTCCTCCCACAGTCCAAAGGATGTGCAGGTTAGGTGAATTGGCCATGCTAAGTTGCCCCTAGTGTTAGGTGTAGGGGAATGGGTCTGGGTGGGTTGCTCTTAGGAGGGTCGGTGAAGACTTGTTGGGCCTAAGACTTGTTTCCACACTGTAAGTAATCTAAGAAGTCAAGAAAGACAACTGTATCAATGAGGCAGAAAACTCGGAAAGGGATCATGCTGTAAAGTTGAGTGAAATGGGGTTGATGGGAAGGGTGAGAGCAGTAACAAATTAAAAATACTATACATGAATGCACGAAGCATTAGACATAAGATGGATGAGCTTGAGGCTCTTTTGGAAATTGGCAGATACGATATTGTGGGGATAACTGAGACGTGGCTTCAAGTGGACAGGGCCTGGGAAATGAATATTCAAGGCTACAAGGGCTATCGGGCAGAGGGGGTGGGGTGGCCTTGTTGGTAAGGGAGGATATTCAATCCCTTGCGCGGGGGGACCTAGAGTTAGGGGATGTAGAGTCAGTGTGGATAGAGCTGCGAAATACTAAGGGTAAAAAGACCCTCTTGGGAGTCATCTACAGGCCCCCAAATAGTAGTCTGGATGTCGGATGTAAGTTGAATCAGGAACTGAAATTGGCCTGTCGCAGAGATGTTACTACAGTTGTTATGGGGGATTTTAACATGCAGGTAGACTGGGAGAATCAGCATGGTATTGGACCTCAAGAAAGAGACTTTGTGGAGTGCCTCAGAGATGGATTCTTAGAACAGCTGGTGCTGGAGCCGACCAGGGAGAAGGCAATTCTGGATCTGGTATTGTGTAACGAACCAGAATTGGTCAGAGACCTCGAAGTGAAGGAGTCATTGGGAAATAGTGACCATAATACATTAAGCTTCAATCTGCAATTTGAGAGGGAGAGGGTACAGTCGAAAGTGACAGTACTTCTGTTGAATAAAGGGAACTATGGAGCTATGAGGGAGGAGCTGGCCAAAGTTCAATGGTGCAATACCTTAGCAGGGATGACTGTGGAGGAACAATGGCGGATATTTCTGTGTATAATGCAGAAGTTGCAGGATCAGTTCATTCCTAAAAGGAAGAAAGATCCCAGGAGGAGGCATGGGCGGCCGTGGCTGACGAGGGAAGTTAAGAAACATATAAAGTTAAAAGAGAAAAAGTATAACATAGCAAAGATAAGTGGGAAAACTGAGGACTGGGAAGCTTTTAAAGAGCAATAGAGGATTACTAAGAAGGAAATACGCAGAGGAAAAATGAGGTACGAAGGTAAACTGGCCAATAATATAAAGGAGGATAGTAAAAGCTTTTTTAAGTATGTGCAAGGCAAAAAATGGTTAGGACTAAAATTGGGCCCTTGAAGACAGAAACAGGGGAATATATTATGGGGAACAAAGAAATGGCAGAAGAATTAAATGGGTACTTCAGATCTGTGTTCACTGGGGAAGACACAAGCAATCTCCCTGAGGTAACAGTGGCTGAAGGACCTGAACTTAAGGGAATTTATATTTGCCAGGATTTGGTGTTGGAGAGACTGTTAGGTCTGAAGGTTGATAAGTCTCCGGGGCCTGATGGTCTACATCCCAGGGTACTGAAGGAGGTGGCTCGGGAAATCGTGGATGCATTGGTGATTATTTTCCAGAGTTCGATAGATTCGGGGTCGGTTCCTGAGGATTGGAGGGTAGCTAATGTTATACCACTTTTTAAGAAAGGTGGAAGAGAGAAAGCAGGAAAATTATAGACCAGTTAGTCTGACCTCAGTGGTGGGAAAGATGCTGGAGTCTATTATAAAGGCTGAAATTAAGGCACATCTGGATAGTAGTAACAGGATAGGACAGAGTCAGCGTGGATTTATGAAGGGGAAGTCATGCTTGACTAATCTTCTTGAATTTTTTGAGGATGTAACTCTGAAGATGGATGAGGGAGATCCAGTAGATGTAGTGTACCTGGACTTTCAGAAAGCTTTTGATAAAGTCCCACACAGGAGGTTAGTGAGTAAAATTAGGGCGCATGGTATTGGGGGCAAAGTACGAGATTGGATTGAAAATTGGTTGGCTGATAGGAAACAAAGGGTAGTGATAAACGGCTCCATTTCGGAATGGCAGGCAGTGGCCAGTGGGGTACCGCAGGGATCCGTGCTGGGACCGCAGCTTTTTACAATATATGTTAATGATATAGAAGATGGTATCAGCAATAACATTAGCAAATTTGCTGATGATACAAAGCTGGGTGGCAGGTGAAATGTGATGAGGATGTTAGGAGATTACAGGGTGACCTGGATAAGTTAGGTGAGTGGGCAGATGCATGGCAGATGCAGTTTAATGTGGATAAATGTATGGTTATCCACTTTGGTGGCAAGAACAGGAAGGCAGATTACTACCTCAATGGAATCAATTTAGGTAAAGGGGCAGTACAGAGAGATCTGGGTGTTCTTGTACACCAGTCAATGAAGGCAAGCATGCAGGTACAGCAGGTAGTGAAGAAGGCTAATAGCATGCTGGCCTTCATAACAAGAGGAATTGAGTATAGAAGCAAAGAGGTGCTTCTGCAGCTGTACAGGGCCCTGGTGAGACCACACCCGTAGTACTGTGTGCAGTTCTGGTCTCCAAATTTGAGGAAAGACATTCTGGCTATTGAGGGAGTGCAGCATAGGTTCACGAGGTCAATTCCTGGTATGGCGGAATTACCTTACGCTGAAAGACTGAGGCGACTGGGCTTGTATATCCTTGAGTTTAGAAGACTGAGAGGGGATCTGATTGAGACATATAAGACTATTAAAGGATTGGACACTCTGGCAGCAGGAAATATGTTTCCGCTGATGGGTGAGTGCCGAACCAGAGGACACAGCTTAAAAATACGGAGTAGACCATTTAGGACAGAGATGAGGAGAAACTTCTTCACCCAGAGAGTGGTGGCTGTGTGGAATGCTCTGCCCCAGTCTCTGGATTCATTTAAGAAAGAGTTGGATAGAGCTCTCAAAGATAGTGGAATCAAGGGTTATGGAGATAAGGGAGGAAGAGGACACTGATTAGGAATGATCAGCCATGATCATATTGAATGGCGGTGCAGGCTCGAAGGGCTGAATGGGCTACTCCTGCACCTATTGTCTATTGTCTATTTTCTATTGTCAATTCATGCTGATGAAATGCGGATTATAGCAGAACAACCGATAGTTTGGTTATTTTCTCGCTCATATACTTAGCTAGTTTTCTCTTAAATTCACAGAAATTCAAACTGATAGAGAAGCTCAGCCAGTCTAATACCACCAGTGCAGAGTAAACAGAGTTAATGTTTTGAGTCCAGAGTTTCTCCAGTAATTCGAGTTTCCTTGAATTTATGAGAAAACTAGTTAAGTATATGAAGGTAAGATCTGAAACACACAAAAACAGAAATTGCTGGAAAAACTCTGGACTCAAAAACTCTGTTTTCTCTGCACAGGTGGTACCAGACCGGCTGAGTTTCTCCAGCAATTTCTGTTTTTGTGTTTCAGATTTCCAGCATCCGCAGTTCTTTGTTTTATTTTATCCTCCTTAATTTCATTTGTGAATCAAAAATCAATTGTGTATATGACAGTGTGAAACCTTATGATCGAATTGAATAGTGGATCAAACTCAAGGCACTGAATGGTATCCTGCAGTTTTTTTTGTGTGATGCTTACCTTTCTGTGTTACATACTATGGTACCATCGTGGACACCAGTGGTAAGAACAGTTCGACAGTCCAATGACAAGGTGACTGATTTGACTCCTCCTAGCCGATATGAGTGACATGGAGTCTCAAGGTGCGTTCCCTGCTGATTGGAAACAGTCAGAATTTTAGCTGCCATTGATTTAGCTCCACTACCACGGGACAGGTTCCAAGAAAGGCAATATTTTGATTTAAATGCAAACAAACAGATCCTCTGAAATTATCCATCAAAACTGTTTTTGGTTTTGAATACCTTCATTATATCTTGCCCTATCATTACCAGTTTTAACAGTTTCTCCACTGAACTGAAGCCTCTATTTCCTGACACCATTCTGTTAAATCTCCACTGCATGCTCTCTCAAGTGCAGTCCTCAAATTAAGCTCAGTATTCTAGCTGAGGACTAAATTATGTTTTTTAATGATTTAATACAGCCTCTTTTTTTTTCACTCTTTTCCTAAAATAAACATACCCAGGATGCCATATGAATTTTTAAAAGCCTTTTCAATTTAACACTTTTTGTGCACATAAAACCCAATTCTTTCTGCTGGCATAAACACACCTGTTCTCAGGTCTGCCTAATCTTGGATTCATGTTAACTCAATGGACCAAACATTGATTCCAACACTACAATTATCCTAACAAAGTATAGAAGGAGATCAAATAGACAGAGGAGAGGGTAGATTAAACAATTAATCAAAAATTCATAATAGATATTACTATGATTGTATTCTTGCTGAATTTGTTCCTGCAAGTCCTCCATATACAGACAATGTCTGGATGATGGGATAGGTATTATAATTCCAAAGGCACTCCCTCAAGCAGGTACTTACCAGGTTGTTGGCATCTCTTAACTGAATGTATCCATCCCTGGCCACAGATACCAAGTACTGTTGATTTGCAGAGAGATAGAGGAATCCTGGTCCTAGCTGGTGACCTTCAACTTTAGCCTGAGTGATCAGGCTAAATGAATCATTTGACGAACCCTAGTGGGAGAAAGTGAAAGAGAGAAATATATGGAGTTTTGAAAGAGTGAGGGGCAGAAACAGATCATTGGCTAGCTTTGCGCAGGGAGTAGAACGTATTAGTCAAGAGCAGAGCAGGGAGTCATGTGATGAAGAGAAAGACATGTTAAAAATGCACTTATTTTTATTATGATAATGGGTCTTGGCAATTGAGTGTTGTATTTATTTCCCAGCTATATGTAATGAGAATGCACAAAATGTGATGAATATGATTGGCGAGTGACAAACGGAAGAAGTGCCACCTGGCAATATGATGTAGTAACAATAACAGTGACATGGCATTATAAATGGTGAGTACTAAGCATTTAATATACAAGAATACAAAGTGTTCAGAAAAGATAGAAAAGGAGAAAACGGAGGTGGGTCACACTATTGATTTGGAAAATATTGTGCTGTTAGAAAGTGAAGGTGTGTTTGAGAGATCAATGGCAGCACCCATTTGTTTGGAGCTGAGAATCAAAAAGAGGATGATTGCAAACAGAAGTGGTGGGTGGGAATGAGATAATGGAGCAAACCTTCAGAGAATCACAGAAATGTGGTCACATTGGGGACTTTAATCATGCAAGTATTGATTGGGTTAAAAGAGTAAGAAGAAAGAGGAATTTCTGAATTCTATTCAGCAGAATTTCCTTAATCATTATGTTTTTAGCCCAAATAGAGATCAGCACTGGGGATCTAGTGAATGACTAGACCCAGTGGTTTGGGGAAAGCAATAGGATAAGAATAATCATTGTATTAAATTAATTATGGAGCATCTAAAGTAGAACTCAAATTAAAATGAGTTAGAGTCAAAGGTTGAGAGGGAATCTTAGCTAGGTAAAATGTAATCAAAGGCATAATAACAGAAATGCAAGAATATCTATAAAAATAATAAGACAATTTGTATCAAATCAACAAATTTTTTTAGGTAAAGTTTAGGTACATTCCACCAAGGTCAAAAGATAGGGAGCCAAAAGCTGAGATTCTAGGATAATGTGGAAAATAAAGAGTGTGATTAAACAAAAAGAAATTGCACAAGGTACACAAGGTAAATATTTCAAGTAAGAGGCAGATACAATAATTTGAGGGAAGTGAAGAGGAAAATACAATTAGCAGAGAGGGTAGACAAAAGTGGAATGGCAGTCAAAATAAAAGGGAACCCGAAAGCATGGAAGTGTTAATCCACATAGTAAGAGACTGAGTGAAGTATGTTAAGGAGAGCCAGCATACAGTTTTAAACACCAAACTGTGTTTGAATAATCATTTTTTTTTTAGGATAACAAAGAAGTATGATGAAGGAACATGGTAGATGTTGTCTGGATGCATTTTAAGAAAGTGGTTCACAAAATACCACATAACCGTCAGTTAACAAAATTGGGGCTTATGGTATGAGAAAATTAGTGTCAGCTTGGATTAAAATTGGTTTTAAGGACAGAGACAGCAAGCTATGGTAAATAGTTGTTTTTATGACTGGAGCATAGTAGACAATGGTATCCCTCAGGCCCAAAGTGCTAGGACCACCTTATTTTGCTTATATGTAAATGATTTGGATCTTGAAATATAGAGTTAATTTTAAAAATTTGCCCTTCATACCAAAGTTGGAGAAGTGGCAAACAGTCAGGTTGCTACAAGTGGCAGATGTGTGAGATGGTGCATTCAGAAGGATAGGGTGGGGTAATTTTGACTTAATGGTCCAATTCTACAGACTGTGCAGTAGTAGAAGGACCTGGGGGTTTGTGCACATGGATCCTAGGTGGCAGCAAGATATATTAGGAGCGTGATATGAGAGCTTGGACTTCATAAATAGAGATATTGACAACAAAAACAGAGAAGTTATGCTGGATAGTTACAAAGCTTTGGTTGGGTCACAAAGAAAATATACAAGATGTTGTAAAATATTATGACAGTTTTAGATTAGGTAGAGCCACTAGGATAGAGCAGGAGATTGATTGGGACTGACTGAATTGATAATCTGCATGGACTTGATAGGCCAAATGGACTTCTTTCTGTGTCATAATTAATTTATGACTCTATGAGAGAAACAGAAAAATACACAAAAAGACACAGAAAGAGAAAGGCAAAAGCAGAGAGAGGGTGGGGAGAGGTAGAGTCTATTCATGCTGTAATTTTCCAGATAGCTTCTGGTTCCTACAATTAGCAGGAGAGCGTCTAGATATCTGGAGAAAGCTTCCTGATGGCAGGCAATGGATTTTAGGAGGTGGGGAGGTCAGGTGGTCCCATATCTGAGGCCTTTTTTATATGCTTGCCTCAGTGGAGTGATAGCCATGGATAACCTTTAGAGGGATTAATTAAAGATGTAAAAAAATTCCCAGAGAGAGGCTGTTGCCCCCTTTGTTAGCTAGCTTTGCAGTCGGCACCCTTTACAAGCTGGAAGGTCTCTGATCAGCTTTCCAGCTTAAACAGCCTACCTGCCATCTTTAATTGGTCTGTCAGCCAATTAAGAGGCACACATATGAAAAGAGGCTGCAGGTGTAAGGACAGGCGCTGGTGACAGGTTTGAGGGGGTTCGTTTTCTGCTCTTGGGAGAATGGAATATTCAGTTTCATGACATGGAAAGAGAGAGAATATTGATCATTGGAAATATTGAGAAATCTTACTGACAGGAGAAGTGAGAGCGTAGAGACAGAGAGAGAGTCCAGAGTGTGAAGAGCGCAAAGAAAGGGGGTGAGAGTAAGTGAGTGTGTGTGTGTGAGAGAGAGAGAAAGTTCAAAGAGAGGTTGTGATAATCTCTACAACACCAATGGGGAATCAATAATTAATCTCCTTGTGGAGCTCATTGAGCATGAGTTCCCTTGGTAACAGCCAATGGCCTGTCCAACTGAAACTCATCAAATAAATCCTTTATTAAGTCAATCCTGAGTCACTTGTGGCATAGCGTTAGTGTGCCTACCTCTGAGCCATGAGGCCCATGTTCAAGACCCACCTGCTCCAGAAGTGTGTATTAATATCTCTGAGCAGGTTGATTGGAAAATACCTAATAAAACATCCAGAATTGGGTCCATAGATCTATCTGTCCCAGGCTGGACTAGCCCATGTATACCATGTCTTATGACTCTATTTTGGTGTTCCACAATAAATTATGCTCTTTACCAGTTAGGCTTCCTGAGTTATTACAGAGGGTGAGAGCAGAGAGAGGGAGCAAGAGAGGTAAAGTGAGAGAGAAAGATGGTGAAAGCAGAGAGAATGAGTATACATTTCATAAGTACCCTAGAGATCTTGTATTTATAGATGGTCCTTGTCAAAGTGCAGTACCCATAGACGTGAAGGTCGGTGTTCAGGATTACAGAGGTCAAAGGCAACTCGGCTTGACAAGTTTGTTTCCGAATAGCAACATCATTCATCATTCCACGGTGATCAACAGATGTAGAAGATGCTGGGAAATAAATTAATATGTGCAGCACATTCAGCACAAGTTGTGAAACGTTGCATATTCCAAACACAAATATATTTTAAACACCAGGTATAAGCCAATTATTGAATTTGTAAAGGATATTTAACTGGGCATTTGGTGAACATCAACAACATTACTTGCATTTATATAACACCTTTAAGATAATAAAAATGTCCCACAATACTTCACAAGAGTGGAATCAAATAAAATCTGACACCACATCATGAAGGCAATATTAAATCAGGTAACCAAAAGCTTATGTCTAAGATGCTCCTTAAGACCCCTGAAAGGAGGCGAAAGACATAGAGAGGTGGAGGGGTTTAAGGAGGAGATTCCAGGGTTTATGGAAAATATTTTGATTTTGATTTTATTTTGCACTGTAAGAATTTAAGATAGTTTTTTTTGAGAGCGAAATTTCTCAAGAAACCGTTAGTGATTGGTGCATTTTGAAGGTGCAGTGTTGGAATGGTTTAGGCTGAATGAATGAGAATAGGTTGTTTGTGTTAACTAACTGCAATTGAGGACGCTTAGGAATTGATAGATTGGTAATGGATAATTGCAAGTTGTAAAGTTAGGGATTGCTTAAACTATTGACAAAGCACTACCGGACTTGAAGGGTATGAGGAAGTGATTTATGAGAGCAACGATAATACATTGGTTGGACTAAAATATATTGTAGGATGGATAAAGGGACTGCAGTTGAGATACTGAGTAAGAAATTTCCAGTGGCAAGAAATGATATTGTACAAATTTCTGAGAATGGGAAAAAAGAACGAAGGATTTATTGACTAAATGGCCGAAAGAAGGTATCTTGGATATACATATGTGCAATGAGATGGAAGGGCTAATTAAGAACTATACGCCGAAAGATAAATCTAAAAATAGAAACCAAAAGAGGGATTAGGAGTTGAAAGGACTGAAACTTTTCAGGAAAGAGGTTGAGGAACTAAAAGTAGCTTGTCAGACACCTGTGGTGACTAGGAAAGCTGCAAAAGAACAAGCTGAGTAGTTACAGGAGACAGAAAAGCAGGAATCAGCCCCCACCCCCTCTATACCCAGATGTGGAGGAGTTGAATAGACCTCCTCCCTACTTGAATGAAGAGGCATTGAAGCAGTGTCCAGTAATAAAGGGAATAGTAGAAATAAAGGGACAATTAGAATGGGATGGAAGTATGGAAGACAAAAATGAACTGAGGGAAAGAAGAGAAAGAAAGAAAAGGGACAGGCAGAAGGAGCTATACAACAAAAGCAGGAAAAGCTGAAACATGAGATTAATGTGCTGTGTGGGCTAAGGGAACAAAAAGCAATTGAGGAATACTCATTGCAATACGAAAAAAGGACTGAAGAGAAAAGCAGTGAAAGTGATGCAGAGCAAGCAGAAAGGGATGATGCGAGACAAGGAGAGAAAAAGGCCCCAGTACCTAAAGAATGGGAGGAATTAGAAATAGCATCAAACTCAGAGCCTGAGGAGGATTTATTGAGAAGTAGTGTCGGTAAAGGGAGAAAGGGTCAACAGGGAAGGATGCTACCGCTCCTTATTAAAGAAGGGAGAAACTCACAATACATTCCTTGGGGAACTCAGGATCTGGAAGGGCTGAAGAATGCGCTGCTCAGTTTACATGAGGGAGCGGGAAAGTGGATCAGGGCTTTTGAAGATGAAACCACAGGGCGATTGCTGACTATAGGAGACGTGAAGGCACTGCTGGTGAGGTTGGTAGGGCTCCCGAAGTTAAAGGAAATAATGGTCCAAGCCCATTTGAAAAATGCAGCAGACAATCCAATGATTGACAGGGTCGGGTTTGATCGAGTGAGACAGAATGTATGGCAGGCCTTAAGAGACTGTTATCCACCCAAAATGGACCCCCAGGCTCTTAGAGGGGATCCACTGGGAGAAAGTGAAAACCTGGCTGCCTACTTGGAGAAACAGTTAAAGAAGTGGAGGCTGGAAACAGAGCAAGACATAGAGACTAATCAGTTGCTGACCACAGTGTTCCGAAATTCCATCATTGAGGCAATGCCCTCCCAAGTCAGGTCAAGACTGGAGGAGGTGGTGGGTCTGACATCATCAATGAGCCACCAGGAATTTAGAGATCAGGTAGCTCATGCAGTTGAAAGGTTTCGAAAAGACAAAGAGAAACTATCTGAACAGCAGGAAGTGGTATAAAGGAAGCTGGTGCAAATGCAGTTCAAAGAGCTTAAAAAGAAAGAAAAAGAGAAGGCTAAAAAGGTGTTGCCAGTAAGAACCAAGTAATCAACTCTGGCGTAAACTGAGTGCCAGTGCAAGGGGGGTCCAATCAGGTAGTCAGCTTTCCTGCAGGTGATGTATCCAGGGCAGGACAGATTTAAACAACAGCCTAAACAGAACTGGAGTCCCCAAGGACAGGGACGTAGGAATGGGGGATTAAGGTACATGATAAATAATCAGGCTCAAAGGGGACCAGAAATGATGTCCTGGGAATGCCATCAACCAGACCACTTTTGGAGGAGTTACCCTTATTGGACTGGGCCCTCTCTTCCCTACAGCGGGCCTAGATGGCGGGAATCCCTAGTGGCCACTTCCCAGACACCTACAGGCCCAGCAGGACCTGTTAACCTGTATGGGATGTGTTAGGGATGCCCTGAGAACCTGGGTGGGTAGGGGCAGTACCCTGTAGTAACATGGGAGGCTGATCAAGAACCAGTAATACAAGTTAATATAGAAGGGCAGCAGACACTGGTGATGATAGATACTGGAGCTACATACACTTGTGTACAGCCGCGGCATGGCTCTCACCTTCCCATGTCAATTATATTTGTTAAAACTGTAGGGTTCTCAGGGAAATCACAGTTAACTCGATTTATAGCTCCAGTAAGATTAGAAATGGAAGGTAGGGAGATAGTTCTGCCAATATTAGTGTCTAAAGAGACGCCAATTAACTTGTTAGGTAGGGATGCTTTACTACAGTCAGATGTAAGATTGGAGTGCACACAGCAGGGCTTTGTCGTAGAAAAGGCCAATACGTAACTGGTGATGCAAGAAGTTAAAGGTGTTAACATTTATTGGATGGGGATATAGCAAGTGATATTCAAGACATTTGGGGGTTGTGGGAAGCAGAAGTGTTGACGATGTTGACTAAAGCAAGATCACCTAAGTCTGAGCTGCACTGTACAGTGATATTTGTTGAGTCTCAGGATGAGGTGTTAGAGAGGAAGTGGCAGCAGGAAATCACTGCTCCACAACATTTGAGAAGTGAAGCAATAGTATTAAGGGAGAGGCAGTGATCCTGCAAATAGAGAGAAATGCATTCCTGGAAAAGTGGTATAGTGTATCAAGCGCCGCACCACATGTAACCTTACTGGTAAATAAGGGATATCAATCTAAAGACTTAGGACCTATGGCCAGGCATGTAGAAACAGTAAGGGAATGGCATATGCTCACGACAGAGATTTGGGAATCCGGGGATGGCAGCTATATTAAAATCCTAGCATGCTGCAACTTGACAGAGAATCCGAAGGAAGTCAAGGTAACACCCCAGCGGAGCATGCCAGTGTCAGTGGAGGAAGATGATCAATATGGTAATGAGCAATTAGATGCATTACCAGCCACTTTGTGGTCACAGCATGATACAGATCTGGGGAGAGTGAATCAGCTAGTCCAGTGGAAATAAGGTTGGGACAGTAGTGAAATTTCTGATGAATGAAGTTATCCTAAGGTTTGGTATACCATTGGAAATTGAAAGTAGTTAAGTTGGTGCTGCAGTCTTTGAGAATCAAACAGAGGTTTGGTGTGTGTATCATCCCCAGTCACAGGGTATGGTGAAAAGGATTAATGGGAATTGAAAGCCAAATTAAACAAGATCTGTGCAAGCACCAACCTTAATTGGGTTGATGCGCTGCCACTGGCGCTAATGAGTTATCACATGCAGACTAATTGCATGACCAATCTAACACCACATGAGATGCTCACAGGTAGACCTATGCCAGTGCCTAGGTGAAGAGACTAACTATGATACTTGAGACTATCCACCTGCAGGAAACATAAAGGGAACCACCACCTGTCAACGAGGAAGGACCTATTAAACCCAGGGATTGGGTATACATGCGGGTTTTTTGAAAACACTGGAATGAGCCGAGGAGAGAGGGACCTTTCGTAGTGACTAAGGCATCACCTACCGCCATCCAAATGGAAGGACGACATGTATGGTACCACCTTAATCATTGTACTAAAGCTCACCCACCAGCACAAACTAACTCTAACACTGAGGTAAGTGGAGCTGAGGCCGAGGAACTTGGACATGGGCAGGGCACACAGGAGGCTAGTACCCGTCAGCAGGGTTCCGAACAAGGTAGAGGTGAAGTTCTTGGGGATACTGATCATTCCAGAAATGATCATGATGGAGATGTGGAGCATAATTCTCCTGCAGCGGGGATGGGGAAAACATGGGGGATGCCCAAGAGACCCCCTTCTCTGATGCCAGGCCTGCATACTCAGACTTGGAGACCATTAATTTGGCAGACATGGACTGGTAATGCCAGGGTCACTCAGGCTGTGAGGCAAAGATGTATTAGAAGTGCAGACCTCTCTGCCCTAACATGGGTACACGCCCGTGACAATCACTGATATCAAAGGGCAAACTATACGGCCATAATGATGGCTAGACAGGATTGTTTCTTGTATACAAAGGCAACCCCTCATACTATGTTGTCCCTATGCCTTATAACTCGACCACCTGAACTCAATGGCGTTTGCCGCATTCTAGCCAATCTCTCAACCCAGATGATTCATCAACTTACAGGCAATCCCATTGCCCGTTTTGGTGCCTCCTACTTCAGGCCTCTATGTTCTATCAGCAGGATGATGTGGGCAGGCAGCAACTCCAAAGGTGGTGTGGCTATAGTATCCCGTGGTCCACCAGTAAGCCTAATTACACGTTCCCTATGGCTGCTTTCAGGATACAGGAAGGGTTGAATTTTGAATGCTTTAAGCGAAATGGCTCCACATCAGTAGGCTATTTTAAGGGTCTTTGCAGGAATACGATGGAACGCGAGGTGGACACCACATTTGGGGCTGTTTTAAATTCTCAACACGTCCCACTGGCAGATACTTGGTGGCTGTGTGGGACTGATTGCTGATTGGAGTGGCAGCTCTGCCCGTGTAATGCTCCTACACAATGTAGTTATATCACCACACACACAGCTTGATGCTATGTCACAGTCAGCTTTGCGCCGAACTAAGCGACGGTATGTCCCTGATCCGACAATTCGGATTGATAGCATAGGACAGCCAAGAGGTATTCCTAATGAGTTTAAGGCCCGCAATGAGATTGCCACGGGCTGGGAAGCTCTCATCCCCAGTGATAGGGGTTAGCAAGAATGCTGAATGGATTAATTACATTTATGAAGGAGGAGAAAGTGAGGACTGCAGATGCTGGAGATCAGAGCTGAAAAATGTGTTGCTGGAAAAGCGCAGCAGGTCAGGCAGCATCCAAGGAGCAGGAGAATCAACATTTCGGCCATAATCTCTTCTTCAGGAATCAAAGAAGGGCTTATGCCCAAAATGTTGATTCTCCTGCTCCTTGGATGCTGCCTGACCTGCTGCGCTTAATTACATTTATTACAACCATTTATCAATTATACTGACAATGCCCTTATGGCCTTTGGAGAACGATTGGATGCTACTACCAAAATGACATGACAAAACAGACAGGTCTTAGATTGGATACTGGCAGATAAAGACAGGGTTTATGTGATGTTTGGGGAGCATTGCTGTACCTTTTACCTAACAACACTAGCCCTAGGGGATCTTTTACTAAAGTAATGGAAAACTAAAGAATCTAAGATGGGAGCTAATAAACAATGTGGGGTTTGGTCATCAGGCTTTTGATTGGCTGAATAATATATTTGGGTCTTGGGGAGCATGGTTTGTTAAGATTAGTCTTATTGTAGGTGCAGTTTTGCTTGTTGTCACCTTCGTCTTTTGTTGTGCTTTACCTTTTATTAAATCCTTTTTAGTTTGCGACACTACTCGGCAACTTGTGGTCATTTCAACTACCCCAGGAAGTACTTACTCCTCTGATGGAACCCCACTGGTCTACTATTATGATCTGACAACTGCCACATGCAAGGAATATGTCCACGTGGGGAAGTCAATGATAGTTCTGAAGAAAGCGCGTGTCTGAGATTGTGAGGGATCTTGGGTCTTCTGTCCTGTTCTAGTTATTGGAAGACAGGTTATTGGCCCAAAGGACCCCAGGAATGGACGAATAACCCTTTAAGTTTCAGACTCCCAAAATTATTTAGTCCGTGTTGGGACCTACATTGTTTGTATTGGGCACAAGAGGGGCTGAGCTTATTGTCTTCTTTCTCTAGGTGAGACCAGTCGGTCCCAAAGGGGGGATTATGGAAAATAAAGAACATGAAAGCATGGGAAGGATTAAAGCATGAAGACCACTGGCAATCTGTGGTCTGTGGAAGGCAGGATGAGATAAGAATAGTAGAATGCTCTTACACCAATTATCAGAGTAAGGTTAACGCTGAAAGGTCACTGTGGCGAGATGAGATAACACAAGTAGTAAAGCAAGTTTCTCTGTTAAGTGTTATTATGACAGGATTGGGACCATAAATATTTGGGACATGACATTAAAATATGTAATTAATAGTTAGTAGAGTCAGCTTGAGACAGGAGACTATTGTAATAGATGGAATAGCTAAATATCTATCATGACAGGTTAGTCTGGAATGGAAGATCACTGTAGCAGAGTTAGCAATAAATATCTAACCGTGACATTAGAATAACATTAAGTAGAATGTACAACTAAAGAGATAATGGGAACTAACATCATTGGTTTATTGCGTAGCTAGAGTGAGGTACTTTGATTAATATAGTTGGACATGCTAATAAGCTAACAGAAACATGACAAAAAAGGATATAAAAATCCACGGACTCTGAGGTTGGGGGGCATTCGAGAATCTGCTTTCTCAGTGTCACGGTTTTTTGTTTGCAAATAAAAGACCTACTTCTTGAAGAACTCTCTGCGTCTCCTGGTGATTCTCTATATTTTCTCCACAACAGGTGCAGGGCAGATAAACATATTTTTTGCTCTTCATTTTCTATTCATTTCTAAACTGAATTGATGCCATGGGCAACAACGTCATGTATTCCTTGCGTACATTAAGCTTGAATTTAAGAAATGAAGCAGGAGTCAGCTATTCATTGTCTTGAGCCTGCCCCACCATCTAAGACCATCATGGTTGGTCTGATTAGAGCATTAACTCCATTTCACTTTCCTGTCTGTTCTCCCAGAATCCTGAGATCAAAATTCTGTCTCACTCAGCTTTGATTATATTTAATGATTTAGTCCCCATTGCTCTCTGGAGTAGAAAACTCCTAACACTAATGACCATCTGAGAAAATAAATTTCTTCTTGTCACAGTCTTAAATGGGAGACCATTAATTTTTAAACTGTCCTAAACTCTTTCACCAGGGAAAAAATCTCAGCATCCACCTTTTCAAGCCCATCAAAATTATGTATATTTCAATAAGATCATCTCTCATTGTTTTAAACTCCAGTGAATAAAGCCTATCCTGTTCAATCTTCCCTCATAAGACAGCTCTGTCAATCTAGTTAAGAGACACATTAGCACCACCCAATCCAATACATTCCAGCAGGTGCCTCTGGATCAGGCTCTGTGGCCAATTTCTCCTTCCCTGACTATATGAGCTACCATTTCTCTGGCTAGGAATTACTAATGCAGCAAAAAGCAGAAATCAAATATAGGATATTCCGATCCCCGATGTTCCTTACTATATGCTACTCACCAGGCAAACTTGCTTTTAAAACACATAGTATGTATCCTGGAAAACTTGGTATCTGCTGCTTCCCCAGATACAACCCTATAATAAATAGCGCCACATAACACCAACGTCAAACATTTCCCCTGTAGACCAGTGTCTTATAACAGAGAATATTCTGTCATTGGGAGAATTTCCTGAGAATAAATTTAAATATATCTTTATCGGATAGGCAGAATAGAAAAGGGAGAGGGGAGGCTCTGATAGTAAAAAATGACAAGAACATTAAGGAGAAAGGATATTGGTTCAGAAAATCAGGAAGCAGAATCAGTGTGGGTGCAAATTAGCAATAGCAAGAATCAAAAAAGCTGATGAGAGTAGTCTACAAGCCTCCAACAGTAGTTGCAATAGTAGTAATACTCTGTTGAACAGAGCATTAAATAAGAAATTGTCGGCGCCTGTAGCAAAGGCAATGTAATAGCTCTGATTAACTTTTCCGATCAAATGGTGAGAGTGATCTGGAAGACACTTTTGGAATGCTTTTTGGGACAGTTTCCTGGAATACTATGTAATGGAATCACCTAGGGACAAGCTATCTTAGATCTAGTTCCGTGTAATGAGATATGTTTCATTAAGAACACCATAGTAAAAGATTCATAGGGAAAAGGGAACATAACACAATTTAATTCTATTTGCAGTTTGAAACTGACATACTTAAATTATAAGCAAGAATCATAAAATTACCCTCAATAATATAGTCTGAGGGTGAACTGGCTAAGGTTGGTTAGTCATATACACTAAAAGGTATGGCAGTGCTTAAACAGTGGGAAACATTTGAAGAAACTCAGAGTATTCATTAAAATGCATTACATTGAAAATTAAAAACTGAGTCAATGATCTGTCTGTGGCTTTCTGAGGAGGTTAAGAACTGTATTACATTAAGAGATTTATTTGTTGCAAAGAGCAGTAGGGTTTGGAGTGTTTCAGAAATTATTAAAAGGCAAATAAACATGTTGGGATAAAAGGCCAACAATAGGATATAACAGCAACCTAGCCAGGAATGTAAAAACAAAATGTGAGAGCTTTTATAAGTATATAGAAAGGAAGAGAGTGACTAAAGTATTGTTGGTTCCTTAGAAGAAGAGCGACAGGATAAATTTTCATGTGCAAGTTACTGTCCGACCCAGAGAGATGGGATCTCAACCTGTTAGAATGATTACAGTGACTAGACATAGGACAAATCCAACTGGGTCAAAGGTACTGAAAGGGAATGATTATCACCTCCATGGTTTGGACTAATACAGTCAACATCACTCCACAAGAAGGACAAGGAAACAATTTCACTGCATCACCTCATAAACAAAGGTTGTAGATGTTATTAAATAGTACAAACCATCAACATCAGACTTTAACAATTTCAACAAAGTTTGTCAACTGTGCAAGCAATCTACTCTAATCTCACTATTCTCAGTTATAAATTTGCAGTCAGTAAACTGATACAGCTGAATTACTGTGATAATTATGGCTTCTTCAACCCTACTCCTCTACCTGTCAGTGAACCTTGTCTGTTTGTTATTTGCTGATTCACTACCAAATTTTAAATGCTACTAATAATGATCCTAAAGTTAACAATTGTTTCTGATTAAAGGTAATTTCATAGATGGTGCCTGATCTGCTGAAGTTTTGTAGCATTTTATAGTTTTTATTAACAGTTGCTAACTTGTGACTTTGTTCTTTAATGGTTTAGCAAAGAAGGTTAATTCTGGTAGTTTGTGTGCATCTTAAAATGGAGGTTAACAGTGTAAATGATAATAGACCTGAACACGTTCAATAATATTTAGACTGTTTTCAATTAGATGTGGACTGCAAGTTGAAATCCAGATCATTTCCTGGAATAGGAATTAAGGTGAGGGTTTTTGTCTGGTACAAAATCTTAATAAATTTATTGTCAGGGTGTTGAATGCAGTGCTCAAACTATAGCTGGAATAAAGGAAGCAAGTCCCAATGATTAGAAACAGAGCTCATATTACAAGAAAAGAAATGGAAAACTGCAAATACAAATTAGTAGCGAATTCCTGACTGAGACAGCAGTCCTGGGTCCTCTTCCTACCTGTGAGATCTCCAAGAAGATCAAATCTAGTCAGCCAAGTGGCTCCATGTGATTTGTCATCTCCAGTCTGGCTTGCCAATATCAGGCAATTCACCATTTTCTTTGACATGTGAAATGCAAGAGAACATCCCATAATTTCATCTTTTACCTCTGTTGGACAAAAAAAAAGGGAATAAGGTAAAACATTACAATGTCAAAGCAGGGAGACAATGCATGAGCTGGCTTTGAGACAACACAATACTCAAAAAAGAAATCAACAATACGACACTGGTGCAGGTTAAATTAAGGTTGACATGTTACAGTGTATTTAACCCCCATGCTGTACCTGTCTTGGGTGAATCTGAAAGGGCAGTATGGAGGGAGTTTTTCTCATTATCTACTATGGGAAAACTTATCACTAGATCAACAAGCAACTTGTTTTCTTAGGGACTGTCTTTGACAATCCAAAGATAATTGGGAACAACAAAAACTTAGCCTTTGTAAATAAGATGATTGTGGATCATTTGGGGGCTCAGCTGACAAATGGCATGCGTCTGTGGAATGGTTACCTGTATATCCGAGGACTTTAAACTGCTTGGAGGGTTTAGCATTCAAAATGAACATATGTCCATCAGAGCATCCAGCCAAAAGGTACTGACCCCCGTGGTCATATCTAAAAGATCACAAATAACATTAACAGAAGATTGGAAGCTGTACCTTTCATTGCACAGTACTGAAGAGCAATATTTTTACAGGTCCACTGTATACTACAAAAGTCTGAGATTTCTTTAAAATCACCGAAGCTTTTAAATTATTTATAAACAATGGGTTGAAGATTTGAACAATCCAGGATGACCAGATAAAACAATTTGGTCTTGTTCCTCTCAAATTCCAGGCTTCTCAATACAGGGTTGAATTTCTCTGAAGTAATCCAGTGTTTTGGACCCAACAACTTTCTCTGGAAATGCTGATATTGTTGATATAGCAGCCATTTTACACCATTAATAAACAAAAACAGAGTTAATCTTCTTGTTAATTGTGGGAACAATGTCGGGCAGGAAGAAACTTTCTTTCAGTTCTTTGAATTTGTACATATGGACAACGAAGATTAGGGAAAATCTCTCTGGTCCATCCAAACATGATGCCACTTTGTGCAGCAGTATTTAAACTCCTATCCAGTCAGGTGATTTATTGGGTTTAGCTATAAAAATGTTAAAAGCCCCAGGCTGATTGGAGAAGAAAGTAATTGAAAAAAATTCCTCTTTTATCAAAACGAGTCCTGGAAATCACACTGGCACTGTTACCGGGGTGATCACACCAACACTCCTCCACCCTGCCCCCAACCAGAAACAGGACCAGCACTGACTTGAAGGAATTCAGTAAATCTGTATTAACTGCTCAGAGTCAGCAGCCTGTAAAGAGGTTCACTATTCACTGAGTAAAGAATCACCTCCTGATATCTAACCTAGATACAATCTTGTGCAACTTAAGATTGTGACTCCCTGCTCCCCCAAACCCAATTATTGAAACAAATCTTCACACAAATGCAATGTACTCCCTTCATTATCTTATGGGATCCCCCCATACAAATGTGCCTCTGTAAAGTGTCTTGTCATTCTCCTCTGTACTCTCTCCAAAGCCTTAATATGTCTGAGGAGAGGAAACTGGCTACAGTATTTTTAAGTGACGTCTGATTAAGGATGTTAATTTGTTTTCTTCTTGCTATTGTTTGTCTGTGTAAAGAGATACCTCTTGGTTAAACCCTTTACGCTCCTTTTCTTGTGTGCACTTTAGAGTCTGTTTCAGAAATAAAAGGATCTAGAAAATGGTGATTTTCTATGCTTGCCACAGGGGGCAAGAAGAGCAAGTGGAACACATGGGTGAGCATGCCAGGAACAAAAGACAAAGGCAAAGTATAACGTAGGTAAAGGAGCGATTGATACAACTAGCTGGTGTAAATGTTAGCTGTGAAAGGGAGAAAATGTGTCCATTGTCTTGATAGCAAAGCTAACATAACACAAACAAGGTGGGAGAAGGTGGGGAATGTAAGAAAAATGGACTACTCTGAAGTTGGGGAACTCAATATTGAATCCTAAGAGCTATAAAGTGCCTAAGTGGTAAATGAGGTGTTGTTCCTCCAGCTTGCATGGAGATTTGCACCACAATGTTAGAGGGTTAGCAGTGAAGCAACAACATGTCCTTTCAACGAATGTCCTCTCTGCATGTCAGATGAACATATTAAATATCATGGCCTGATGGGAGGGAAGTTGAAGTTTTCCTGGTTTCCTTTTGTTACTGCTCTCAACCAAAACTACTGAAAATAAATGAGCAACTTAGAAAACTCAAGATAGAGAAGTGAAAAATATTGTCTTCTGACTGTCCTGAGATAATCAGAAAGGTTTCATACAAATATCATGTTTGCTTCCTACTTACTCTAGACATTGTATTGATATATTGTGGAGATGGATTTGGTAAACCAGGTGAGGGGTCTCCACCTTTGCCAGATTTATGAAATAGATGTGACCAGTTTCAGTGCCCAGAGCAACATAATTGGAGGAAGGACAGCTCGCCATAACTTTAATCTGAAAAAAGAAGGAAATGTCATAAATTTTCACTCATCAATGTGTTAATGTATACATAATTTTTATTTAGCACTACAACTTCCTGGGGTTTTAATCTAATCTCCAGCATGCCCCCACCCCAGTGAAACCAGGATAGTTAACATGGAGCAGTCATGATTTGGAGATGCCGGTGGTGTTGGAACTGGGGTGTACAAAGTTAAAAATCACACAACACCAGATTATAGTCCAACAGGTTTAATTGGAAGCACTAGCTTTCGGAGCGCCGCTCCTTCATCAGGTGGTTGTCAACCACCTGATGAAGGAGTGATGCTCCGAATGCTAGTGCTTCCAATTAAACCTGTTGGACTATAATCTGGTGTTGTGTGATTTTTAACATGGAGCAGGGCATTTACTGACTTAATTGCTGCCCTGATCTGGCTGAGTGCAGTTTTAATTCTTAGTCGGTAATAAATTGTAAAAACAGCTGAGGGAAGAGCTCCCTTTTTGATTGAGGACAGAGAACACATATGTAAGAGGAGGTAATAGAGGGGGTGATGACCGCAGGCATAACCAGAACAGGAGACAAGGCTTCCTGTGTGGGGCTGAACAATAGTAGGAAGAAGAATGGCAGGGTAAATATTTGTTTAAATAGAAATTGACATGTCAGTATGACAGGAAGTTGAGACAATGGGAGAAACTAAGATAATTAGTTAGTACTCTAATGATTCTTTAAACTTGTAAAACTTTTAACTTGGTAAGTTTTAAGTAAATTGAAGTCCAAGTAAGTCTTAGGTTTTATATCTGAGGAGTCTAGTTAGCAGTTCAATATGTTGAGACATGGCAAGACAACACAGTTCTAGTCCTCGATAACCACCTACTCAGGAAGTGGAGGAGTTCAACTTCAAATTTCAGAGTTTGACCAGGATTCCAAAACCGAGTTGACAGATAGATAAAAAGCATGTTTCTACAGGTGGTGAGCTTGCGACTTAAGTGGACGCAGGCAGCGAAGAAATGTGTAACCTATAGGCAGCCAAGAAAGACCAGACTGATAACGCAGAAGTCCCTTGTACTTATCTTGTTCTCCAGCCAATATCAATTCTGAATAACTATAGGGGAAATAGTTCCTTTGAGGAATAGGGTGTCTGGGCATGGATGGTGGGGTAGACAGAAGATCAGAGTAGCAATAACGATAGAAGATTCAATAGTCACAGAAGAAGAAAGGGCTTTTGTGGCTGCACATATGAATCCAGAATGGTCTATGGCTTCCCTCATGTCACTTAACTGTTGCAAAGGAATGTGTGGTTCATATCTGAAACAAATGGATTGGAATTTATGCTGCCCCTTACCAGGAAGTTTGAAGGTGGCAAGGGTGGGAAGATCACAAAATTGTGGTCTGCTCAATGCCATTGGACCCAACATGAACAGTTTTAAATTTTAAAGAGGATGGTGGAGACAGCAGATCATTAGAAAGCTGCTCTGACCTGAATGGTATCTGGCTTCCCTGTGTTGTTGAAGCTTCACCATTCCAGGCAAATGGGGAGTATTCCATCGCACTCCTGACTTGTGCCTTGTAGGTAGAACAGGCTTTCAGGAATCGTGAGTTACTTGCTGCCAAGTTCCTAGCCTTTGACCCGATCTTGTAGCCACAATATTGATATCATTAGTCCAGTTCAGATTTTGGTCAATAGTAAATCTCAAGATGATAAATTTTATCATTGCAGATTGCTATCAGGGGCTACTGCAGGGATGTTGCTGGTTGTGGGTGCAGAGTGGGTACAGGGTTGGGTTCTGCTGCAATGCTCATATGCTGAGCATAATGGGGGAATACTCCCAAACGTCACACTATGACCTTAGGCCAAGCAGGTGGAACACCAAAGTTTTCCAACCAATGTGGAACTTCACAGTGCAAAAGGACACCATTGAGCCCATCAAACCTGTCCTAGCTGAGTCAAAAAGCTATCCAGTTAAACACCTCCCCACTGTCCAGACACTGCTTTAATTATTTTGAGGAGAAATAAGAAAACAGGACTAGAGAAACAGGATAGTTTACCTTTACTGGAAGGACAAGCGTACTGATGAGTTTCCCATCTGCAACTGACCACACCTGCACAGCACCTAATATTCTTGCTGACTGCAATGAAACACATAATCAAAATAGACATAATCACTAGAACAAGAAGTAGCACATTACATAGTACTCCTCAGACAATTTCATGCAATTTTATCCCCAACTCTGAATACTTGTTTAACCACTTGCACATTGTCTGATGAGTGTATCCCTGTGCTATATCTGTCCTGGGAGTGTTTGATGAGGTCAGAGTAATTGGAACTTCGCTCTGTATCAAATCCCATATTCTTTGGGGATGGTGATTTTAAAGCCCCTACAATTTACAGTTCTGTTTGTACTTGATTTTCACAGGCTGGCAATTTTAAAAAGCCTAAGGTCTCTGTCTAAGACACAAAGGACGCTCATTAACAGATATATATAGGTCCGCTGAGATGCCATGCAGTCCTGAATGATATTTTAACCACTGTTTGAGTGGACTGCCTATGGTACAGATCTCCTCAGTGAAATCCATCAGGAAGGAAGCAGTACTTCTAAGTGTCCTTGGGGTGAGGAGAAACCAGAGTATTATACTGCCTATCTTCATTTGCTGTAACCTTCCCAAACATCCCACCATACTCCCACCTCTTCAAACCCACAGGCTACACACTCTTCAATCTTCACCTTGCCAGCCTTTGAACTGATGTAAGTGTGGCTTGGCAGATAAAGTGGCCTGGGCTCAAACTGCTGGAGTCCACTCTTACACCTCTCTCTTGTACATCAATGACATTATATGTGCAGTTTACTGCCCCGACTGTACAAGAGAGACCTCATCTGCAGTATTGTAAGCAGTTTTGGTCCCCTATTGAAGGAAAGATATATTTTCATTGGAGGCAGTTCAGAGAAAGTTTACGAGCACCATTCCTAGTATGAAGGGATTGCATTTTGAGTAAAGGCTAAACAGTTTGGAGTTTGCATGAATTAGAGGTGATTTCATTGAAACATACAGGATTCTTAAGGAGCTTGACAGGGTAAATGCTGACAGAATGTTTTCCCTCGTGGGTGAGTCCAGAACCAGGCAATATTGTCTCGGATTTTAAAGGGATGCCAATTTAAGACTGAGATTGGGAGGAATTTCTTCTCTCTGAGAGTCTTTGGAACTCTTTGCCACAGATAGTTGTGGGACAGAATCCTTGTCTGTATTTAAGCTTGAGATAGATAGATCTTGATCGGTAGAGGTATCCAAGGTTACAGGGAAAACACAGGAAAGTGGATGTGAGAAATGTTGGATCAACCATGATCATAGGATAATGGAATATGCTCGAGGGACCAACTGGCTACTCCCATTCCTATTCGCATGGTCTTTTGATCTTAAAGTTTCCTTCTCTCCCCACCAATCCTGTTAATATCCTTATTTTCGACATTGCAATTAATGCAGTGTCAATCACCTATCTTATCCCTGTCGAGATTGTGTTGCTGGAAAAGCACAGCAGGTCAGGCAGCATCCTAGGAGCAGGTGAATCGACTTTTCAGGCATAAGCCTTCATCAGGAATGAGGCTTATGGGCCGAGGGCTGAGAGATAAATGGGAGGGTGAGTGTGGTTGGGGGAGGTAGCTGAGAAAGGAACAGGTGGATGAAAGTGAGGGAGAAGGTGATAGATTGGGGGGGGGGGGGGGGGGGGGTGGAGCAGATAGATTGGAAAGGTGATGGTCAGGTCATAAGGGCGGTGCCTAGTTGGAGGCTTAAGACTGGGATAATATGGGAGGGGAAATGAGGAAGCTGTTGAAATCCACATTTATCCCGTGTAGTTGTGGGGTCCCAAGGCGGAATATGAGGCGTTCTTCCTCCAGGCTTCGGGTGGTGACGGTTTGGTGGTGGAGGAGGCCCAGCATCTGCATGTCCTTGACGGAGTGGGAAGGGGAGTTGAGATGTTCAGCCAAGGGGCAGTGGGGTTGGTAGGTGCGGGTGTCCCAGAGAGGTTCTCTGAAATGATCCACAAGAAGGTGTCCTGTCTCCCTGATGTGCAAGGTGCAACGGATACAGTAGGATGATATTGGTAGAGGTACAGGTAAATTTCTAATGGATGTGGAAGGATCCCTTGGGGCCTTGGATAGAGGTGAGGGGAGTGGTGTGGCACAGGTTTTGCACTTCCTGCGGTGGCAGGGAAAGGTGCCAGGAGTAGGGTGTGGGCCGGTGGGGGGTGTGGACCTGAAGAGGGAGTCACAGAGGGAATGGTCTCTCCAGAAGGCTGAGGGGTGGGGAAGGAAATATAAGTTCGGTGGTGGGGTCCGTTTTGAGGTGGCGGAAGTGGCAGAGGATGATGCTACGTATACGGAGGTTAGTGAGGTGGCAGATAAGGACCGGGGGGGAGTTTCTGTCCTTGTTGCATTGGGAGGGGCAGTGCATGAAGTGGAGGAGATGCACTGGAGGGCATCATCAACCACTGGGAAGGGATGTTGTGATCTTGGAAGAAGGAGGCCATCTAGGACTTTCTAAGGTGGAATTGGTCATTCTGGGAACAGATGTGGCAGAGGCTGAGGAATTGGGAATAAGGAATGGCATTTTTACAGGAAGTAGGGTGGGAGGAGGTGTAGTCTAGGTACCTGTGGGAGTCAGTGGGTTTGTAGTAGATGTCTGTGGTTAGTTGGTCACCGGAGACAATGATGGAGAGGTCCAGGAAGGGGAGGGAGATGTCTGAGATGGTCCAGGTGAACTTGAAATTGGGGTGGAAGGTGTTGGTAAAGTTGATGAACTGTTCAACATTCTCATGGGAGTACGAGGTGGCACTCATACAGTCATTGATTTAGTGGAGGAACAGGTGGGGGGGTGGTGCCGGTGTAACTGCAGATGATGGACTATTCCATGTACCTGACAAAGAGGCAGGCATAGCTGGGTCCCATGAGGGTGTTCATGGCTACCCTTTTTGTCTGGAGGAAGTGGGAGTATTGGAAGGAGACGTTGTTGAGGGTGAGGACCAGTTCAGCCAGGCGGATGAGGGTGTCAGTGGAAGGATACTGGTTGGGACCTGGGGTGGGGCTGGAGCTGGAGGTGGGGACGGAGACAGTCATTTGAGTGGGCATGATTATAGGGTCAGGGATGATGTCACCAATGGAAGTGACACTCACAAAGGGGTGGAAGTGGGGCTAACAGCAGTGTCCACAGGTGCAAAAGTGACATCACACGTGACAACGGCGCTGTTTCAGTCTGGTTCTCGATGGTGATGTCACTGCTGGCAGAAGTGATGTCAGCGATAGAGTCTTCAGTGTCCAGGTGAGTGGTGTCTTTAGGGGCAGAAGTGGCTGGGGTGGCGACAACTGTGGGGGTGGAAGTGGCATGCACAGCAGGTATTGTCACTGTGCCGGGTGGTGAATCTAGCGGTGGTGGTGGATCCTGTGGGGGTCGGGGCAACGGTGGTCTTCCCAGTAGTTGCAGAGGTAGTTGAGTGGATGGCGATCGCGAAGGTAGTATGGTCAGCAGTGGCTGCAGTCTGTGAGGCAGCGGCGGGGGGAGAAGTGACATCATCATTCGCCCTGGTGGTCGTGGAAGGATCAGCCAAGTGGCTAATGGTGTCCAAACAGTTCCAGAGGCCAGGAGAAGGTTCTGGAATGTTCGAGGAAACCCATGTATTGGAGTAAGTACATGAACGTTTGCTTAACTTATATTCTTTTATGTCCAATAGAAAAAAATGTTTGTTGAGCACATGAATTCTTCTGAGGATGTAGAAACACAGAGGTCCATCCCTGTGTCTTATCCCTGTCAATCAATGACCATGAGCAGCTATTCACAATGGCAGGATGGCCACTGTTCCCTTGCCCATTTACATTTTAAGGTTACTTTTCATTTCTTCAATTACAAAGATTTCTTACTTCCAAAACACTGCATTGTTAATGAGGTGGTGCAGCACCTAATAAATCTTTTGCTTACATTTATAGCAGACTAGTTACTACTGTAACACAATTAAATGAGGTCTAATGCTACACAGTAAATACTAAATATGGAATAGTAAAGGACTCAGTTTTAAAGGTCCTCCAATTTCCAAAATTCTGGTGACCAGAACTGTAAGCAACACTCCAGCTGAGGACAAACTAGTTCCAGTATAATCTCCCAGTTCCCATATTCTCTATCTTGGTTAAAGAAACATTGAAATGATCTAATACAGTAACAGGGAGTTGACGTTTTTAGTTTTGTTACTTTTAATCTTACCACACAGTATTGTTTCCCTGTCCCCAGCAGAGCTGCTGATACGTAGTCCCCACTGTGTATGTCTAAGACTGTGGTCACCTTGTCTGGCTCTGATGGCTTGTAAATATGCATTGAACCCTGAGAGGAAAAGGAAAACAAAATGTACTTTTCCCTTGTATTCCAAAACCTAAAATGGTTAAATCATCATTACCAGAGCTCACCATAACCAGCCTCTCTGTTTGCCATTATTCACGAACTGGTACTGTTTTTTCACTTCATAACTCTAAATCATTATGGCAACAATTTACATTTACAGAGCAGTGAAGGCGGGGAGGACAGACAAGAGGGATTTGGGACAGGACGGGGAGGAAAGATGTGGAAGGCATGCAGTGGATGGTGTTATGGACTAGGCCAGACCACTTAAAACATTCTCAAGCAGGCAGCACAGACCATAACTTTGCAATTTGTTTTGGTTAATGTATAGTGAAAATTACCTGGATTAAGTTAGTGAGGTTGACTACCAGGTTTTAAAACAGACAAAAGTTTATTCACAAAATTACATAATGAAACACAAAGAACAGAATAAAGAATCCCTACAGAACTCAGTCTATCCAAACTAGACTTAATTATGCTGTTCCGAATATACACAACAGTCCCAATAAGCAAACACTATTGAAACACAGTTGAAAAATGGAACAGATGCTTACAGGTTGAAATTAGAAGGGCAGAGAGAGAGAGTGAGAGAGAGAGAGAGACAAAGAGCTTGTTTCCACACAGCTCACTGTTGAACTCCCAAATAGTTCTGGACTGAACTAAACTGCTCAGCTCGAGAGTTGACCACTCCCCCTTTCATTATACAGATCACGTCTAAAACATGACCACTATGGCCTGAAGTCTCATTTGTTTACATATAAATAAAAATGCCTCTCAATACCCTTTAATCTCTGTACCAAACCAGTCTAATTGGCACCGAGAGCAGTTTATTACCCCTCTGAAAAAAACCAAAGACATAGTATCCTTGAGAAAAGGAACAGCTTTTAGAAAAAAGAAACTAGTTTTGTGACAATAGATATAGAGGGATGAGGAGAGTGAGATGCTGAGGAAGACAGGGAATGGGAGGAGATAGGAAGGTGTTGGATGAGGGGAAGAGTGGGTCAAGGAATGCAGGTGGGGGAAGGACAAGGGAGATGGAGGAGAAAGGGTGATGACATGGGGAAGAGTGAGGAGAAGGCGAGCATGGGGTTGGAAAAGGGTTAAGGGAGGATGTAATGAAAAGGGGAAGAAGGGATATACTGAGAGGAGATTGGGTTGCGGAAAAGATGGGGATGGAAGAGATGATGAAGGGTGTAGAAGGAAAAGTGGGAAACGACAATATTAAAAACTTAAATGAGGGCAATTACATAAAGATGAGGAGCGAACAGGAGTGGACTGTGAAAGGAATTCAGCAGAAAAGACAGTTGAGGAAAATTGGCAGATATTTAAGAAAATAGCCCAGGTCTCACAACAAAAGATATATTCCAGTTAGGAAGAAGGAAGTAGGTAAACTGACCATGGTTAACAAAGGAAGTTGAAGATAGTGTCAAATTGAAAGAAAAAAAGACGTTATTTGAAAAAAAAGGTAAACCGGAAGATTAGGAAAGTTTTAAAATACAACAAAAGATGACCCAAAAATAATAAAGTTCAAAATCACACAACACCAGGTTGTAGTCCAACAGGTTTATTTGGGTAAAAGCTTGTACTTTGAAACAAACCTGTTGGCCTCTAACTGGAGGTTGTGTGATTTTCAACTTTGTCCACCCCTAACCAAGACTGGCGCCTCCACATCAAAAATAATAAAGAAAATAAACCATGAGAACAAAATGGCATGTAGTATAAGAATAGACAGTAAGAGCTTTTTAAACAAATGCAAAGAAAGAGAGAGGTCAAAGAGAGTGAGATTGGGAAAATAATATTGGGGAACCAGGAAATGGCAGAGGAATTGAATAAAGTATTTTCATTGGTTTCATGGTAGAGGACACTATTGGTATTCCAAACATTCTAACTAATGAAAAGACTAAGGCAGGGGGGTGGGTGATCATTGGTGAGGAAATAAATACAATAGCTATCACTAGAGAAAAACTACTAGGGAAACTAATGGGGATAGGTTCCCTGAATTTAATAGTTGGCATTCTAGGGCTTTAAAGGGAATAGCTACAGAGGCAGTGGATGCACTGGCAGCAATCTTCCAAGAATCCTTAGGTTCTAGAAAAGTCTCAAAGGATTGGAAAACTGCTAATACGACACATTTGTTCAAACAGGGAAGGAGATATAAAAAAACAGTAACTATAGGGCAGTCAACTAGTACAGAGGATGGGGAAAAAGATAATAGGCAGGGTCTGGTAGGGGGCTGACAGAATGGTAAAGGAAGTAGGAGAAGGGGTAGGGGTTGCAGGGAGGAGGTGTAGTGGGAAGTGCAGGGCATTAGTTAATAATTCAGCACAATAGAAGGTCATTTGGCCCAACAACCAGCTTCACATCAACAGTGCTTCAGTTCAAAAGTCACTCCTGCTGCAGTGTGGTAGCCCACAGCATCATAGTCCACATGGAGTGATGTGGAAAGAGGGAAATAATTGAACTCTTTGTTTCCTTTGTATATTAGGAGTGCAGGGCTGGAGTTCAAGTTGCTGGCATCACTGTGAACTTCATCAAGAAGAAGAAAGTAAAACTGAACTAATCAAAACATAACATAATAGATCGCAAGTTACAGGTCAGTATTAACCAAAAAAATTATGTTCTCTTTTGAAATCAAGTAGGAAGAAAATGCTAAAAGGTTATATTTGTAATGCACAAATCTTTAATAATATGTGAGAGTAATCCAGCTGGTGTGTGTTTGCAGTCTGAGAGCTCAGCATAGCCTGAAATGATCGATTTTACCGTTTCTGTAGCAACAAGCAGTGATTCAAAATCTACTGAGAATGCGATATTCCTAATTGGCGTTCCTACTGAAAAGCATTCCTCAATCTCCACTTTATGGGGTGTCACCTTGATACAGTAGAGAATTCCATCCTGGGAAATAAATAGCAGTCAGTTAGCAACATACAGACACAGGTTTCATGGATGTTTCACACATGCACAGGCACAGAAATACATTCAGGTATATTCATAATTTCACGTAAGACTAATAAATATAAGAAACAATATATATAAGAAACTATGCACATGATCAATGACACTCATGCACACATGCCAACCCAGTCCCCAAAAAATAACTTGAATCAACCCAATCATAAATGCAAAATTTAACCCTTCCCTGATATTGAATGTAGTGGGCACAGTTCATTTTGGACTGTCTTTTGCTGCCTTTTGTTCTTGATAAATTATATTATTCAGAAACAAGTACCAATCCTGCTGTATATAGTCCCTTTTTGTTGAGCGCGAGGGTTTTCACTGCACATGGCTTTAGCTCTGGATAGACACTCATAGTAAGATTGGATGACATATTTTTCAAACTGCCTAGACAAAAGGAACAATTACACAAGATTATGTTAATTAGCATAGTGGGATAATAAAAGCTGCTCCTAAATTGCAAAGTAAGCCCAATATGTGCACAGAGAAAGACTATTCACCCAATAACATATCTCCATCTGAATTCCAGGTGAGACATTAAACAGAAATCCTTGCTGGTCCCAGTGACTTAGACAGACTTGAAAAACACAGATTGCTATTTGGAGTATTTCTTAATGGTGCAAACAATTTTCTCTCAATTAACACCCCGAAAAGAACTAGTTGACTGATTATGCATCTCATTTCAGATTGTGGGACCTGGCTCAGCACAATATGGTTATCATATTTTGTCAAACAATAAATAATGCATTTCAAACATTGCGTGCCATACCTGTTAGCTATGAGAGCCTCATTGTAAATACATTGCTGTATCTATGATTGAAACAGCAAACTGTCTATTCACGGATGTAAACAGAGCAGCTGTCTATTCCCAGAATGTCCTGCTTTAGTTTAGATTTTCACCTTGACCATTTTTCATTATTCCAGAGTGTTAGAATGTTTACTTTCAACCAGGTGCAGGTGATGACCCAAGGTTGTTTGACAAATACCTCAGCACTACCTCAAAGAAAGTATTTTTAGATGAATTGAACATACTTAGATCCCTCAACTGTCAGGTCTTCCTGCTGTCTGAACGTAAAAATAAGAAAGAGGTGTGGACCAAGCCCCTTAAGCTGATTTAACTGAGCATGGCATCAAGGAGCCCAAGCAAAAAAAACTGGAGTCAGTTGGAATCAGGGGATTGGTTGGAGTTATACCTGACACAAAGAAAGATGGTTGATGTGGGAGGTCAATCATCTGGCTCCATGACATATTTTCAAAAGTTTCTCAGGACTGATATTTTCTGATTGACCTGTTCAGAGATGTAATGACACACCTCTGGAGTAGTTGAGACTTGAACACTAGGGACACAATCACTGTGCCACAAGAAGTCTTAAGTTCCTCATGATTGTGTCCTAGGCCTGACCATCTTCAGCAGCTTCATAAATGACCTTCTTTCCATCATTAGGTCAAACGTGGGGATATTTGCCAATGATTGGACAATGCTCAGCACCATTCATGACTCCTCAGATACAGAAGCAGTCCATATTTGAATGCAGCAAGACCTGAACAATATCCAGGCTTGGACAAAAAAAGTGGCAAATAAATTCATGACACACAAATGCCAGGCAATGAGAAAACAAAAGAGAATTTAACTATTGCCCCTTGGCATTTGAGTAAAACAAAGGACTCTTGATGCTGGAGATCTGAAACAAAAACAGAAATTGCTGCCAAAACTCAGCAGGCCTGGCATCCTGTGTGGGAAGAAAGCAGAGTTACCTTTTCAAGTCTGGTGACTCTTCAGAACTGTTAGTAGCTAGGAAAAAATGGCATTTAAACCAAAGTTGCAGAATGGGGTTAGGGGAGAGGTGAGCAGGTAGGTGGAGATGGAACACAGAATACCTATGCTCTATCTACAAAAATGTTTCCTGGGCAACATTTCTGTAGTGTCTTAAATGTAATGTGTTTCTCCTGGCTGGAGAATTTAGAACACAAATATCTAGCCACAAGATATCTTTTTATTCACTCAAGGGATGTTGGTGTCATTGGCTGGGTCCCTATATATTGCCCAGCCTTGGTTGCCCTTGAGAAGGTAGTGGTGAGTCACCTTCTTGAACCGCTGCAGTCCATATACTGTAAGTAGACCCACAATGCCAGTGGGGAGAGAATTCCTGTTATGACATAGATTGCTTTTAGCACAGTCACCCATTCCCACATACTCCTTAGCCTATAATCACATTATATGGATTGCATTCAGTACAGGTAACCCATTTTCTCACTCTCAGCCTTGATTATTTCTTAGTCAGCTTTTCTTTGGTCCTAGTCTGCTATTCTTTATCTCCTTGTTTCTCTACCCTTTCATCTCTCTGTCTCTGTTTCTCTCTCTGGGCTCCATCTCCACCTATCCACTCACATCTCCCCTTGACCCACATCCCTTCACTTCAGCTTCAGTATAAATGCTAACTTTTCCTAGTTACTAACAGATCATTGAGTCATAGAGATGTACAACATGGAAACAGACCCTTCAGTCCAACTTGTCTATGCCAACCAGATATCCCAACCCAATCTAGTCCCACCTGCCAGCACCCGGCCCATATCCCTCCAAACCCCTCCTATTCATATACCCATCCAAATGCCTTTTAACTGTTGCAATTGTACTTGCTCCAGCACATCCTCTGGCAGCTCATTCCATACACGTACTACCCTCTGTGTGAAAAAGTTGCTCCTTAGGTCTCTTTTATATCTTTCCCCTCTCACCCTAAACCTATGCCCTCAAGTTCTGGACTCCCCCACCTCAGGGAAAAAACTTTGTCTATTTATCCTATCCTTGCCCCTCGTGATTTTATAAACCTCTGTAAGGTCACTCCTCAGCCTCCGACACTCCAGGGAAAACAGCCTTGGACTATTCAACCTCTCTCTTTAGCTCAAATCCTCCAACCCTGGCAAAATCCTTGTAAATCTTTTCTGAACCCTTTCAAGTTTCACAACATCTTTCCGATAGGAAGGAGACCAGAATTGCACAGTATATCCCAACAGTGGCCTAATCAATGTCCTGTACAGCCGCAACATGACCTCCCAGTTCCTGTACTCAATACTCTGACCATTAAAGGAAAGCATACCAAATGCCTTCTTCACTATCCTATCTACCTGCGACTCCACTTTCAAGGAACTATGAACCTGTACTCCAAGGTCTCTTTGTTCAGCAACACACCCTCAGACCTCATCATTAACTGTATAAGTCCTGCTAAGATTTGCTTTCCCAAAATGCAGGACGTCACATTTATCTAAATTAAACTCCATCTGCCACTTCTCAGCCCATTGGCCCATCTGATCAAGATCCCGTTCTAATCTGAAGTAACCTTCTAAGCTGTCCACTACACCAAATCATTTATATAAATAATGAAAAGTAGTGGATCCAGTAGTGGATCCTTGTGGCACTCCACTGGTCACAGGCCCCTAGCCTGAAAAACAACCCTCCACCACCACCCTCTGTCTTCTACCTTTAAGCCAGTTTTGTACCCAAATGGCTAGTTCTCCCTGTATTCCATGAGATCTATCTTGCTCATAGAGTCATACAGCAGAGAAACAGGTCCTTTTGCCCAACTCATCCATGCTCACCTCATTTCTTAAAGTGAACTACTCCCATTTGTCTGCGTTTGGTCCATATTCCTCTAAAACTTTCCTATTCACGTACCTGTCCAATGTCTTTTAAATGTTGTAATTGTACCCACATTTACCACTTATTCTGGCGACTCTGACTTGTGATAAAACATTTTTCTCTTTGTAAATTTTGCCATGAGGGACAGGTAATATGGAATGGTCCAACTGTTTGGAGCATTCTGTAGTGACAAGGCCAATCATCCTTCACAACACCAGGGACATGTAGAACCTCAGTATGTGGTGGCATTTGGTGTTTACATACTAAAGGACTATGCACACCTTGATACAGGCACATACAAAGGTGGCCATCAGAATGAGAATGGCATTGGGCAAATCCTTTCCCCTTTATCCAGAGCTTTGAACATATATCTTTGACCTCCAGATTAGAGGAAGTTGGCTGCTAAGGGGACTGCTAAGGCACACTCTGTTTTCTTTCCACAGATGGTGCTAGAACTGCTGAATTCTGTTTTCATCCCTTGACATTCAATGGTGTTACCATCACTGAATATCCCACTATCAACATCCTGGGAGTTACCACCAAACAGAAAGGCTCAAGTCAGGAGTATGATGGCATACTCCCCAATTGCCTGGTCGAGTGCAACTCCAACAATACTCAAGTAGCTTGACACCATCCAGGGCAAAGCAGGCTTCTTGATAGGCACCACATCCACAAATATCCACTACCCCCATCACCAACTCTCAGTAGTAGTAGTTTGTACCACATAGAAGGTTACTGCAGAAATTCACCAAAACTCCTTTGACAGCATTTCACAAACACTTGGTCACTTCTATCTAAAAGGAGAAGGACAGCAGATACATAGGAACACCAAACGTTTCCCTCCAATCCACTCACTATCCTGAGCATTCCTTCAGTGTCATTAGATCAAGATCCTGGAATTCTCTCCCCACTGGCATTGTGTGTCTACTTACAGTATCTGGACTGCAACGGTTCAAGAAGGTGGCTCACCACTACTTTCTCAAGGGGAAATAAGACTGGCCAATATACAGGGACTCAGCCAATGACACCCACATCCCAAGAGTGGTTACAAAGATATCCTGTGACTAGGTATTTGTGTTCTAGATTCTCCAGCCAAGACCCTACAGGATGTTATATGAGATCACTTCTCAGTGTTCAGATCTCCAGGATCTAATCTAATGATCCTTCAGTGTATCATCTGTAAAGCAAGTATATTCTTTGTTAAATATGAAGTCCAAAACTGCACACAGTATTCAGGGTATAATCTCCGCAAAATCCTACACAAGTGCAGCAAGATTTCTTTGTTCTTGTACACCAAGCCCTTTGCAATAATTACTTTCTAATTACTTTCTGTACTTGCATGCTAATTTTGTGTACTTAATATGTTCTCTGAACATTAACAGTTAAAAGATTCATGTATATTAAGTTTTGTTTTCCTATTCTTATGATCAAGTGGATAATTCACAATTTCCCACATTCTATTCCATTTACCAACTATCAGATGCAAGATTCACTTCAAAGCTCATTCTCCTTATCTCCTCATTCAAAGTCAAAATCTCAGTTTCAGACAATACTTAGACTAAACTTCTTACCTGTGGACAACTGTTCATTAAACGGAGTAGCCAATACAACAGCTCTATGTAACTCAGCATCTACCAGTAAAAGTTGTCCTGTGTTACAGCCCACGTACAAATCAGAGATTGGGGTCCAGCAGACAGATATGGGCTGAACCAAAGTTTTCTTTAGTTCCCTTGGCTTCAGGAAAGGGGAAATGTAAAAGAGAAAAGATATGTATTGTATATATTACATATAATGAGATACTTCCATTACATGTAAACTGACTCATGCTTTGTGATGAAAACCAAATATCCGATATGTTTTTTTTCTCAGAAGCATGTACTGCAGCACATTATATTCTGAATAAAAGGATATATTTTAAGATTACATCTGAGGTTAGGTGAGTGATAGAATGAATATTGGGATTGGGATTAGGTTTGAGATTTAAGTTACAGTTCAGTCTAGGGAATAGGCTTGGGTTTGGGGTTAGGATCAGGTTAGCATTGGAAATGGACCACAGCAGAACAGGAAGAGGTCTCCTCACCAAGCAGCTGAGGCATCTGTCTGTTCAATATCATCTCCCTCCCAATCTCACTTCCTGCTCTTTATTTCCATCCTGCTTCTCACTGCCCACTGAGGAGCTATATCCCAGCCCTTGTTTCTAATCCCCCTACATCATTGTCTGTAAATATGCATCCAAGAACCCAACTCCCCGACCTTTCCCTCTTTCTCCTCCCCCATGTCACTGAACTATCCTGTACCCTCTGCAATCCTGGAATTTTGCTCTTCTGGAAGCAGCCACAACCTCCTCCTCCCTGATGCTGCTAAGTATACAGCTACCAGTTTCTGACTGGCTAGTACCTTTCAGAAGAGTGGGTCATCCATCCTCAGGGTCTTGATTCCAGGGAAATGTCCACCCACCTACCTGCAGCCTTGCCACTGCCTGATTAGCTTGTATTTTTTTTAGCAGGCCTTCCATGGGAAAGGCTCTATAGGCAGAAGGCAAGAATCCTTAATGTCTCAAGAAGATTCTGCTCAAAGGCAGAGAAACCTTTGTGGTGTAGAGCATTGGCAACTGTATATCCTCCGAAGCACACTCCACTCACCACACATCATGTCTCAAAATACACATATATGTGATCTCAAAGTATTATTCAACACTCAGTTGGTATCAAACTGGGCATGTTCTTGGTTGCTGTGCCTTAGGGATTGTTCAGCTTAGAGCAGTTGCTACGTTTATGACTCTTACTAGGCTGAGAGTACCTGGGCACTGGGTGTCAGAGACAGCACATCGGCTTGGGAAAGGAAAAACAGCTAGTTTCCAAGCTCTGTTTAAAAGGAGATAACATTTGCTCAAAAATATGCATCAGGAAAGAGCTGTGAGGTTATGGTAAAAGCTGTGTGGCAAGTTTGATTAATTAGATTGCTCTTTGAAAGAGCTGATACAGGAATGATAGGTCAACTGTGCTGTGAGGTTCTATTAACATTGAACAATGTGTGGCTCGCGTTGAGCTCTGATGCACAAGATATTGAACAAACATCCATTGCAACTTACCACAAATGTATTGGCCAAGTCTCCCACAAGACCTGCCTGGGCTGATATTAACATCTTTGGGCCATAGTAAGTTAAAGCACTGCTGTCAGGACCAATCCCAACATCCTCTGAAACTACTGGAGTTCCATCTTCTGCAGGGAGCTTTACATCTCTGCAGAGAAAAATAGCAAACTTTTGGAGACTGAGCTACCCTGATCTACTCAACATCTTTTCACATTGATAACTATCTTCAATCTATCTAATTAAATGTTAATTTAGCTTTTACTTCTCTTCAAGTGCTTTTATTTTGTTTTAACATATTACAGTTTAGTTGCATTATCATTATCTGCAGTATCGTCAAACCAGGTTCTTTTCAGATTGTACAAGTTACACTTCTTCTACTACTGCCAATGGCAGAGACCTGGGTCTATGTGCGAAATCAACATCTGTCTAGGAAAAGCTACCAGCTGAATCACAGGAACTCTTGCACTGACTTCCAGGGGAAAATATATATGGAGTTCATTTCGACATAATGTTTCCAGTGGGAACTATTATGAACCAGACCAGACCCCCTTAAAATATTTTAAGAAGGTAGCGTAGACCTTAACATTTTCTTATTTTAAAGGTAGATGTGAATTGGGTGTTCCAGATGTGATGCAACTGGTAAAACCATGTGATGTTGAGCAAAACACAATATTTAGACACTATAGTTAAAATACAAACAAAAGAAAGAGGAATTTAGAATAACTTACTATTGGAAAACTTATCCAATTAATAGATATAGTACCTACTACTAATTAACTGTTTCAATATAGCAATATCCCATAAACACACCTCTTGGCAAAAAGGTAAATTCAGACACAGATTCTCATGTACCATTCAACATTAAAAAGAGATTTCAGAGAAGGTCACAGTTGGAAATCATTTACTGAAGTTCCAACTCTTCTGGGACCCAAACAGTTTGTGACTGCTACAGCTAAAAATACTAAAAGACTGATCTGGGAGAACTGGCCACTACCCTTCCATTGTTACATCTTTTTAAGAAAAAACACAAAGGCCTCCTAAATGATTGACTTAGGCCGGATCCAGTCGACACTGTGGCACTGCTGCCTTTACAACCTCTCTTCAAAAAACCCAGGACAAAATAACCTTTATAAAATGATAGCACATCACAGAACAGATGGAATCAGATTGGGTTGTGTAGAAGGAGTAAAACAGGCATGCAACCTGATGAGGTTCCGACTTGTGCGGGGGAGTTGTGATAAAGTTATTGGAAAGTTTCAGCTCGAATAGTGGGATTAAGGATCTCTGTGGAACAGTGAGTGAACAATTGCATCCTGCCCTTCAGGTAGAGCACAGGTAAAATGGCCAGAGTGGTTTCTTGATGAGCTGTGAATTTCTAAACTATTTTGATGGTTCTGCACTTACTGTGTATTGGATTGCTCAATATTTTGTCCATTTTTCCTCAACAAATTTTCTTCAATACACCATCTTAGTTGATAAATTGAAATTCTTCCCTCAGCATTTTCAAGGCACTTTAATAGTAGTTTAACTAAGTACTGGTTTGTAGCTTTGGCTTATTAAGTTAAAACTTCTGGCCATTATCTACCAGCATACCTCCTGTGTCACTAGAACCTACAAACAAAGAGAGACAAAGCAGCCCTCTAACCTGGACCACAAAGTTGTGACGCCTTGTGCATTGCAATAAAGATACCCACCTCCCCCCCCCACCTGGCTTCATGCCATCTCACTGGGGAGGCAAAAAAGATAAACTCACTGACCAATCAGAAACATCAAAAATACTTTTGGGAATGTGATTCGGTCTATCAGGTTCGAGCCAAATCCAGTTCTTGGTCCATTGCCATGTAGATTAAAACATTTTTAAACATTTATCCAAGAATTCTTAAATGCCAATGAGAGTTGATACATCTATTAACCTTTCAGGCAGTAATGTCCAGACTTTACTCCACTTTCTGAATGAAAAACATTCTCAATTACACTTTAATGCCTTTACCAATTAGTTTGTCCATTAGTCCTCATTGTTGATCTCTCTGCTAATGGAATTAAGTCCTTCATATCCATTCCAGGACCTCCTGGAATTTTGTACACATTTGTCAAATCTCCCTTCAGCACAGCTTACCAAAGTCAACTGACTTAGTGAAAAGAATAAAACAGAAAGTGGTAGAGAAGCTCAGCAGGTCTGGCTGCATCCAACTCTGAAAAAGAGTTATATTGGACTTGACTCTGTTTCTCTCTTCACAGATAATTCCAGACCTGCTTTTATTTGTGGAAAGACTATCCAGCAAAGGTTTTAAGAAGAAATAAGAGACAGATTTTATGCCTTAACTGTTGGACAAATAAACTGGAAAACTGTTGGAAAAGTGCTGAAGGTTGTCTAGCAACAGCTTCTGAATGAATGTAGCTTTCATCAGTGAACACTGGATGTAGCAGTTGTGGCAGCTCTGCAATAGCTTGTGAGGGGAAGCAGTGCTATCTCAATGTCAGTAAAAAGCAAATCCTTAATATAAAACCAACTAAAATGCTTTCCCTTTTAGTTAAGACTTTAAATAATAATAAAGTTTTAATCATCAGGACTCCTGTTTCCCATCTAAATCAGAGTTATGGTCCAAAGATCTTTCATCATTCTGTAACTCAGCATTCAGATTTCTTCAACAGCATATCAAAGGAATTGCGAGAAGTCAACTCATTCTATCTTTGAACTTTTAAGATAACTTTTCACCTTTTCCTACAGGGTCGCTTTTCTTTTTTGCATATTTTTTAAACCGGATGATACCTTGGCAAAGATGTGTTGTCTTGCCTGTGTGTGCGTAGCAGGGTAGATTAAGAGAATACATTTTAAATCAATATAGTAGTTTTGTTAATAATCCATTTAGCCAATTGTTTAAGGAATAGTTTTGTTGTTAATAAACAAGTTACTTTTGAGTTTATTGGAGAAACCTGATTAATGTGTCTTTTGCTCTAGATAATAATAATAAAGAAAATCTAATTGACAATTTTGGTGATTCAATAAGACTTTGGATACAGCTTGTGGAGTTGTGGGGCTTGATTATCAGTGCATCCCTCCCTTCAGAGTTAGAACACCAGGAATCAAGGCATAAAAAATCACTTACACAATGAAATAAGTGGATAGAAGTCGGTGTCCTGTCACCAAATCACACTTCATTCGCTAGTGCACAGTACACTGGTTGTGGCCAGCCAGCTTGGAGTCGGTCCTCAACTGAGGAGATTCTGAACACCTAGTTTATTTGGTCAGTCCATGCTTTCCTGATTGACCCAGATTAACAAACTCGATCAAGAACCTCATAGTAATGAGGTCTACCTGGTTCCAATCACTACACACAATCTCAGAGAATCCCATTTTCCAGCCTCAAAAATCATGTACTTGCTCATATGTGGCATATAGGTCAAGCCCTTTCTCTTCTCAGCCATGCCTCACTATACTTACTTATATTTTACATATAAAAACAGCCTCAATTTTCTCCCCCAGAAATGCATATCTTATTTAGCAGCACTTTGAAACACATTTCATGGAATCAAGCAGGTTCAGTTATCAAGTTGCATAGAGATATTAGATATGTCCAATATTTGCGTTGGAAACTAGACTTGCTGCTGGTTCATTTTAATACTCAGGCTATAAGTCAGCTCCCATGTCTGGAGGATTTTTTCAAAGATTCAAAGAACTGTACTCTGAAGAAGGGTCCCTGAATTCTGTTTTCTGTCCCCACATGCTACCAGACTTGCTGGGTTTCTCCAGCAATTTCTGTATTGTCTATGGTAACCATACTGTCCATATTCAAATTCAAATCATTGAATCATAGAGTGTTTACAACACACAAAATCCATTGTGCCTGTGAACGTTCTCTGCAAGAACAAATTAATTAGTACCATTCCTCTACCAGTTCTCCATTTGCTCTGTACTTTTGCTTTCAGATAATTACCCAATTTTAAAGGCTTTGGCTAAACCTGCATCCATCACAACATCAGGCAGTACATTCTGGATCCTAATGACTTTCCGCATAGAAAGGTTTGTCTTCATATCACTGTTGTTTAGTGTCATAGAGTCATATATCACAGAAACAGACCCTTCGGTCCAACTCCTCTATGCGGTCCAATTTTCCCAAATCAAACTAGCCCCATTTGCCTGTGTTTAGCCCATACCTCTAAATCTTTTCTATTTATGTACATGTCCAAATATTTTTTAAAATGTTGTGACTGCATATTCACTTTCCTCTAACAGTTCATTCCATACACAAATCACCCTCTGAGTGAAAAAGTTGCCCCTCTGGTCCATCTTAAACCTTTCTCCTCTCACCTTAAAAATATGCCCTCTAGTTTTGAACAATGGCGCAGCACAGTAGGTAGTGTTTGAGCTGAACCTGTCTGCTCCAGGCTAGCCACGTTCTTTTTCTGTCTCTCCTTTTCACTGGATTTCTTTTTCTTTATATTGTCTTCATTTTCTGACATCATGGGGAGGTTGGATCAGTGTCAGCCAAGGCTCCTGGCTCATAGGTTCAATGTGTTGACTCCTGGAAAGGCTGCAATGGTGGCAGCATGCGGTCTCCTGGCTTTGCAGGGCTGATGCGTGGGCTCCTGGAATGGCAGTGGGGCATCAGCTGCAGCGAGGGTGGAGCAGGGAACTCCTGGCTGCGCTATGCCCAGAGCAGTGGTCTTGCAGAACTCCTGGAGTCATGCTTGGGACCCCAGCCGATGAAGGTGAGCACAATGTATAGTGACCAGAACCAAGGCCAGGTCGATCTCATTGTCTATGACACCCTTGTTTGGGGTTGTTAACTTGGGCCAATCAAGGAGGCCAAGGCTAACAGGTATAAACAGAAGACTTAGATAGCTTCCTTACTCCAGGGACCGACTCTGGGCTAGCTAGTCAAGAGTCCATGTACAGTGCACATGTAAATAAAGGGTGCCGTGCTGAAAGGATAACAGCTTCTGTGCAGTTACTTCAGTGGTGACCAATGAAAACTGCACACTCCCGAAGGAACTTCACTCACAACAGTCCTCTTAGAGTTGAGATATGCACTTCTGGCATCAAATGAGTCAAGCTTGGGAAGCTTGACTCATTTGATCCTGCTATCAAAGACGAGGCCCAATATGTAGAAAGAATGCAGTTTTTGTTTCCAGGCAAATGGCATTGGGGCAAATGAAAAGCAACAAGTAATCCTTCTGACTGCTTGCGGATACTCAGCATTTTTGGTTATTAGAAGCCTAACTTTCCTGAGGCATCAGACACTAAAACCTTTCAAAAGTTGATGGATTTAGTTAAGAAATATTACAATCCCAAGCCTCCCCTAATTCTGAGGTGCTATCAGTTTTATTCGGCAGTTTGAGAATCAGGGGAATCAGTATTGGGATTTTTGATGAGGTTAAGATGACTGGCAGAGGTTTATAACTTTGCGTTAACCCAAATGAGATGCTGAGAGACAGTTTCATAAGTAGGATTTTAGCTTTCTGGCTGAAGCCCAACTGGACTTCAGATTGGCACTACAACTGGTTTGACATCAGAATATGCAGCAAGTGGATAATGTGAGCCACGGGTATCCCAATGGAAGTGGATACCCTCAACCGTCCAACTGAGCTTAGGGAACACCGCTTGAGTGTAGGCAATCACAGAGCCTTACACAGGGCATATCCTGAGCAGAGGACCCTAGGTCAGCCCACAACTAATTCCAAAACAAAGCCAAGACTCGGACAAATGGCTAAAATGTTCTTTAGAATCTGGGCTGGCAAGGCATTGTGGTTGCTGCCAGTATGATGACTTGAGACAGCAAAGGAGTCCTATTGGGTCTGACTCGAGTAAGAGAATTCATAGGCCAGTATCTAGGACAGTATACACACTGGAACATCCACCTACATGTGGTTTGGAACAGTTAAATTGCTTAGCAACATCCAAATCAGAACCAATCAAAATAAATGTCTTGTTAAATCATTACCTAGTTGTAGTGGATGTCAATATCAGTGCAGCTGTATCCACAATTGCAGAACCAGTTTTTTACAAGCTCTGGATTCCAACACTGAGGTTTGCGCTGGACCTCAGACAGACTGAGAACCTTTACCGGGTAACCATTACAGATTAAGACTACGATGTGGGTTCCAGTCTCCTATGAGAAGCAATTGGTGCAGTCACCATGGACTATATTAAAAGACTTAGGCCCAAACTTGACAGGGCAGAATTGGTAGAGAATGATTCCCCTTGGTTGGCTCAATATTTTTCAAGTAGAAAATGGTTGCCTGAGTGAAATCCTAATTAAATACCCATAAGCTTTTCAGGAAGGTCTAGGGTCTATCAAAGGAGTAAGCCACCTTATATGTTGACCAGGAAGCAATTCTACAATTCTGCAAGGCCTATTGTGTGCCATTTGCCTTATAGGCAAAAGTAGAGGCAAAAATCAGAGGCTGGAAAGTGAAAGAATCATCAAACCAGTACAGTCTGCGGAAGTGGCTGCATCAGTCTTGCCAATTGCAAAGCCTGACATCTCTGTATGCCTTTCTGGGGATTTTAAGTAAACACTAAATTGTTTTTGAAGCTGGATAAGTACTCAATCCCTTGCATAGAAGATTCATATGCAAAGCTGTCAGGAAGCTGTCCTTAACGAAGCTTGCCATGAGACAAGCAAATCTGCAATTGTGACTAGATGAGAAGTCCCAGAAGTATGGCACAATTGATACCCTTAAGGATTTGTATCAATATACAAGACTGCCATTTGAGCTATATCATCCTGTGCCCTTTTCTAGCAAATGAGAACATTTTACAAGGTCTACCCAGGTTGCCTTTTATTTGAGCTGAAAATTTGTTGCTGGAAAAGCACAGCAGGTCAGGCAGCATCCAAGGAGCAGGAGAATCGACGTTTCGGGCACGAGCCCTTCTTCAGGAATCTTTTATTTGGATGACATGGTAATAACCAGGAAGACCTAGAACGAGCACCTAGAGAATTTGGACATAGTGCTTTGACATTTCTCCCAAGCGGGTGTACACATTAGAAGGGAAACATATGTGTTCCAGACCTTGGGCTACAGAGTCAACACAAACAGGATATGCCTGTTGGAATACAAAGTGAGGGCACTCAAATGTGCCCCGGCTCCCACATCTGTACCAGAGCTTAGGTCCTTCCTTGGACTGGCGAATTATTACAGAAAGTTCATATGTAACCTGGCCTTTATCTTGGTACCCTTACCACTGCTGATGAAAATGGGTCAGCCTTGGAAATGGTTACACAGACAAGTAGTAGCATTTAGGGAAGTGAAAAAGCAGCTGTCGTCATCTCAAGTCTTGGCTAATTACAATCCCAAACAAGACATGCAGTGCTTCCCCGTATGGTATCGGAGTAGTGTTGGCTCATTGGTGGCCCAATGGGGAAGAATGTCTGAAAGTATGTGCTGCCTGGACTTTGGCTGATGCCAAACGCAAATATGCTCAGATAGAGGAGGAAGGTTAGGCAGTCATATTTGGTGTGAGAAAGTTCCACCAATACCTTGACAGACATAAATTTGTAACAGCAACAGACCATAAACCTCTGGTAGGATTACTTAAACAAGACAAGTCTGTGCCACTCATAGCTTCTGGTCGAATTCAGTGGTGGGGCCTTTATTCTCAGTGTATACAATTACAAGTTGGAACACCGTCCAGGAGGCCAAGTGGTAAAAAGGCGGGGGGTGCCTTGAGCCAGCTCCCACTGGCAGATACACCACTGGTGGTGCCTCCCCTGAGGAATCCATCAAACTTTCTGGACATCTTTCTGGTCACTGCTGACAATATCTGACTGTGAATACAATACAATCTGGCCTTGGCAAAACTAAAACAGCTGATGGTGATGGGGGAAGCAAAAGGGCCATCACAAACCGAATTGAAACCTTTCTAGACTTGGTGAGACTAGATCACTGTAGAGGATGCATATTACTGTGGGGAGAAAGAGTGATTGTCCCAAGTAAAGGCTGCCACCTGCTGATCTTCTCCAGGATCATCCAGGGGTTTCCAAAATGAAAATATTGGCAAGAAGTTATGTTTGGCAGCCAAGATTGAATGCTATCTTAGCTGCATTGGTGGGGCAGTGCCCACAGGGCCAACAAGGAGAAAACTTATTGCCAGCATCTCCCCCACATTCAGGGGAATGGCTGGGATAACCCTATACTCAGTCCTCTCATCGGTTCAATATTCTTGGTCAGAATTTACTCGGCAAACTCAAGAATGATGGTTAAAAATCTGCAATACTGTTCACAATATACAGACTCCCAGAAGTACTGGTCACGGACAATGGGATGTCATTTACCAGCAGGGATTTCAAGTATTTCCTAAAGTCCAGTGGCATTCGGCATGTACGGACAGCTCCATACCATCCATCATCCAATGGTCTGGCGCAAAGAGCAGTCCAAACGTCCAAGGTAGGCTCAAAGAAACAGCCTATCACTTCACCCGAGACCAAACAATCCCAATTCCTGTTTGATTATAGGACCACCTCTCACACAACTATGGGGAAAGCTTCAGCAGAGTTGCTAAAGGGGAGAAGACCTGCACCAGGTAAAACTGATATTCCCAGACCTGAGGCAGGAAAGGTAAAACAACACCAGGAATGCCAATGCTAACCACAAGCCTCTTCTACTCAAGAGTAACAGTTTACTTCAGGAGACGAAGTTTGGTGTCAAAACCACAGAAATGGCCTTGCATGGGTTTAAGGCAAGGTTGATTCGAGCTGAAAATGTGTTGCTGGAAAGGCGCAGCAGGTCAGGCAGCATCCAAGGAGCAGGAGAATCGACGTTTTGGGCATGAGCCCTTCTTCAGGAATGAGGAAAGTGTGTCCAGCAGGCTAAGATAAAAGGTAGGAGGAGGGACTTGGGGGAGGGGCGTTGGAAATGCGATAGGTGGAAGGAGGTCAAGGTGAGAGTGAGGGGGTGAGGGCGGAGAGGTCAGGAAGAAGATTGCAGGTTAGGAAGGCGGTGCTGAGTTCGAGGCATTTGACTGAGACAAGGTGGGGGGAGGGGAAATGAGGAAACTGGAGAAATCCAAGTTCATCCCTTGTGGTTGGAGGGTTCCTAGGCGGAAGATGAAGCGCTCTTTCTCCAACCGTCGTGTTGCTATGGTCTGGCGATGGAGGAGTCCAAGGACTGCATGTCCTTGGTGGAGTGGGAGGGGGAGTTGAAGTGTTGAGCCACGTGGTGGTTGGGTTGGTTGGTCCGGGTGTCCCAGAGGTGTTCTCTGAAACGGTCCACAAGTAGGCAGCCTGTCTCCCCAATATAGAGGACGCCACATCGGGCGCAGCGGATGCAGTAAATGATGTGTGTGGAGGTGCAGGTGAATTTGTGGTGGATATGGAAGGATCCTTTGGGGCCTTGGAGGGAAGTAAGGGGGGAGGTGTGGGCGCAAGTTTTGCATTTCATGCGCTTGCAGGGTAAGGTGCCGGGAGTGGAGGTTGGGTTGGTGGGGGGTGTGGACCTGACGAGGAAGTCACGGAGGGAGTGATCTTTTCGGAATGCTGATAGGGGAGGGGAGGGAAATATATCCCTGGTGGTGGTGTCTGTTTGGAGGTGGCGGAAATGACGATGGATCCCACTCCACCAAGGACATGCAGGTCCTTGGACTCCTCCATTGCCAGACCATAGCAACACGACGGTTGGAGGAAGAGCGCCTCATCTTCTGCCTAAGAACCCTCCAACCACAAGGGATGAACTCAGATTTCTCCAGTTTCCTCATTTCCCCTCCCCCCACCTTGTCTCAGTCAAATCCCTCGAACCCAGCACTGCCTTCCTAACCTGCAATCTTCTTCCTGACCTCTTCGCCCCCACCCCCACTCCGGCCTATCACCCTCACCTTGACCTCCTTCCACCTATCGCATTTCCAACGCCCCTCCCCCAAGTCCCTCCTCCCTACCTTTTATCTTAGCCTGCTGGACACACTTTCCTCATTCCTGAAGAAGGGCTCATGCCCGAAACATCGATTCTCCTGCTCCTTGGATGCTGCCTGATCTGCTGCACCTTTCCAGCAACACATTTTCAGCTCTGATCTCCAGCATGTGCAGTCCTCACTTTCCCCTTGAAGGTTGATATGAGGTCAGGTGCTGGGAGATACAAAGTTTGGATAGGTGAGATGGACCTGAAGAAATGTGTGGATCACACAAAAGCTGCTCCCTTGCAAACAGGGCAGATCAGAAAAACCAGAAATGCTATCAGAAGCTGTGAGTTCTCACCCTCCATCTAATGTCCATAAAATCTCAGAGTCCGAAATGGATCCAGTTTCGATACCGTTACTGCCTGAAAAGAGAAGGAAATTCTCTCAAAGCTCCAATCGTAAGAGAGGGGCTATGGTCCGGTACACACCACCCATGTCCGAGTCAGAGTCAGAGGAACTGAACCTGGGGCAAAAACATCCCAGGAGAAGCTACAAGAAAAAGAACAGGCGTACATCCTGGAACATTTGGGGGTGAGAGAGGGGTGTGGTGATTGGAGTGAGGGCCTCTATGATTGAGGTTATTAACCTGAGTCAATCAGGGAAACCTGGCTGACAGATATAAACAGGAATGTTAGAGAGTCTCCTCAGTCTAGAGACTGGCTCTGGGCTAGCTGGTCAGAGTCTATGTGCTGTGGTCTAACAAAGGGTGACTTGATGAAGCAATACCAGCTTCTGTGCACTTACTTCAGCAACAATCAATGATGTTTCTAATGGTCAGCATTACTGATGGATAGCTTTATAATTCTGATTTGCTGTTGAATTTTAAATTCCACCACTGACTTGTTTCGTAACATTACCACTATGTCACTGTCTTCCACAAATGTAATGTGTTTAGAAAATATTTTTTAGATTTCTCGATTTTACTTTCCCAGATTTTTTATATCTCTGCTCAGTTGCTCTAATCTACTTTTCAATTTTTTTCCCTTGTGTTTTCTATAGTTCTCAAGTCTTTCTGCACTGTCCTACTATTGGTATTCAAAAGAAGGCTCTTTTTTTGGTTTATCGTTTAATGTTTTTTTTTGACATGGAGGGACCTTTGGAAACATATTAAATCTGAACCCTCTCAATCTCCATTTGAATGCTGTTTTGCATTGATTTATCTTATACATCTTTTTCCAGATTGTTTTACAAAAGCCAATTTGGAAAGTAGGAATGCAATACCTTTAACATAGATCCGGTCAAACCTCAGTAAGGGAAGCTGCAAGTTATATTTGTCCGTTGTATTTCAGGTCTACACTCCAGTGTTGTAGTACAGAGGAAGTGCTTTCAGTGTCAAATCAGGCATTAAACTGAGGCCCCATTGTTATCTCAGGTTGGCATAATGTGTCCTATTGCACTATTTTACAAAATACAAACTAATATCCTGATCAATACCTATCCCTTTAAGAGCATTTCACAGTTGAAATGATCATTATTATATTTGCTGTTTAGATTTAGATTAGGTTCCTTACAGTATGGAAACAGGCCCTTGGGCCCAACAAGTCCACACCGACCCTCCGAAGAGTAACCCACCCAGACCCATTCCCCAACCCTATATTTACCCCTGACTAATGCACCTATCAGTATGGGCAAATTAGCATGGCCAATTCACCTGACCTGCACATCTTTGGATTGTGGGAGGAAACTGGAGCAGCCGGAGGAAACCCACGCAGACACAAGGAGAATGTGCAAACTCCACACAGTTGCCCGCTGTTGTAGGGCGCACAGACTGTATGCCATATTTTCTACATTTTAGATTAGATTAGATTACTTACAGTGTGGAAACAGACCCTTCGGCACAACAAGTCCACACTGACCCGCCGAAGCGCAACCCACCCAGATCCATTCCCCTACATTTAACCCTTCACCTAACACTACGGGCAATTTAGCACGGCCAATTCACCTAACCTGCACATTTTTGGATTGTGGGAGAAAACTGGAGCATCCGGAGGAAACCCACGCAGACACGGGGAGAATGTTTTAAGTGAAGACATTTGAAAAGAACCCCAATAACTATAATGCACATTTGAATATCCTGGTATTGTGAAAGGTGCTGGATAAAAGTATTCATTTCTTTGTGTTATTGAAATAGGACACTCTAGATGCCTAGATAACTACGGTAGAATGTGCTTTTGATAAAGCAGTAATTACTACTTTTGGTACATGCCACTTACATGCGCTTTAATAGGTGAAAGTCATCACATCGTTCAATATTCCACAGTAACAGGCGCTCCTCACTGGCCAGACACAGTTGGAGCTGGTTCACTGGGTTAAAACTCAGAACAGTAGGCTGCATGCCTACAATAGACTCGCTACAAAGACGAACGTTTGCCTTCCAGTTCCTTAAAATTGACAGCAATAAAAACAGATTAACAGATGAAGCTGACATTCCTTCCCAACTATTTCAAATAGCAAAAGTTTGGGAAACCAAAATGTTGAAGATGTCAGATTTTCACAGCCGCAAACTTCAGATCTGAATATGAGTTTTGCAGAAGTGTAGCCGCTGGAAAATAGCCAGGGTGAGCACAAGTCAATCCCATGCTCCTACTGCCAACAGGACTGGGAAAGGAAAGATTTATCACAGCAGGCATGACTAGTCACTGCTGCTTGTTGACCCTTAGGCACAAAGCAGCACTTAGATTGTTTAGCACATACCATGATATATACAATTCTTCCTGTCTTGACATCAAATTCATAGATTGCCATGTGTAACAGGACATCATAAAGAACACAACTAAATTAAAACACAAAATCAGGCTGCAGAGGCAAACTTGTTATTGCAGTAGTATGCAAAGGCTGATACAGAATATTACAGACTAAAGGTGAAATCATTGCACATGATCTTTATTCAATTTCATGTAAGATTCTTAATTTTAACCATTCAGACTTATCAAAGAAGGAAAACATTTATAATGCACAATGTTTGTAAGACACTAATCTGATCATTTCACCATCCTATGAGATACCAAACAAGGTCAGAGGCAGAGTAATACTCCTTCTTTGTTTTTCCTATTGACACTGCTTCCCACACCCACAACCACCAACCCATACACATCTCCCCTCAAAACCCTCTCCAACAGGTATAGCACATGGTTGAAATAAATTTCCCTCTACACTGACCCCATCAAACACTCCCAGAGTAGGCACAGCAGAGAATTAACTATAGAGTAAAGTTACCTCTACACTATCCCCATCAAACATTTCCATGGGCTGTTATAGCTGGGATTAGATTCAGAGTAAAGCTCTGAAACGCTCCTAAAACAGGGACAGCATAGAGTTAGATCCAGAGAAAAGCTTCATCTGCACTGACCCCAAACTGTCCCAGGGCAGGTACAACATGGGCTTAGATACAAATTGATGTTCCCTCAACGTCATCTGTAGGGTTGCAAATTATGTATTCTGTGTATGTAGCTAGGTTTAACAAAACCTAATAATGTATAGTTACAAGTGTGTACACCTGATTTTACTACACTAGGGATGCTCTAGAGCAAAAAGGAGAAAGTGAGGACTGCAGATGCTGGAGATCAGAGCTGAAAATGTGTTGCTGGAAAAGCGCAGCAGGTCAGGCAGCATCCAAGAAACAGGAGAATCGATGTTTCGGGCATGAGCCCTTCTTCAGGAATGCGGAAAGTGTGTCCAGCAGGCTAAGATAAAAGGTAGGGAGGAGGGACTTGGGGGAGGGGCGTTGGAAATGCGATAGGTGGACGGAGGTCAAGGTGAGGGTGATAGGCCGGAATGGGGGTGGGGCAGAGAGGTCAGGAAGAAGATTGCAGGTTAGGAAGGCGGTGCTGAGTTCGAGGGATTTGACTGAGACAAGGTGGGAGGAGGGAAATGAGGAAACTGGAGAAATCTGAGTTCATCCCTTGTGGTTGGAGGGTTCCTAGGCGGAAGATGAGGTGCTCTTCCTCCAACCGTTGTGTTGCTATGGTCTGGCGATGGAGGAGTCCAAGGACCTGCATGTCCTTGGTGCAGTGGGAGGGGGAGTTGAAGTGTTGAGCCACAGGGTGGTTGGGTTGGTTTGTCCGGGTGTCCTAGAGGTGTTCTCTGAAACATTCTGCAAGTAGGCGGCCTGTCTCCTACTTCCATATCCACCACAAATTCACCTGCACCTCCACACACATCATTCATTGCATCCGCTGCACCCGATGTGGCCTCCTCTATATTGGGGAGCCAGGCCACCTATCTAGGGGTTTAGATAGGGTTGACCATGAGAACCTTTTTCCACGTATGGGGTCAGCTATTACGAGGGGGCATAGCTTTAAATTAAGGGGTGGTAGGTATAGGACAGATGTTAGGTGTAGATTCTTTATTCAGCAAGTCGTGAGTTCATGGAATGTCCTGCCAGTAGCAGTGGTGGACTCTCCCTCTTTATGGGCATTTAAACGGGCATTGGATAGGCATATGGAGGATAGTGGGCTAGTGTAGGTTAGGTGGGCTTGGATTGGCGCAACATCGAGGGCCAAAGGGCCTGTACGCGCTGTATTTTTCTATGTTCTATGTTCTAGCGCAGTAAGTGTGATTATGTAGGCTATTTTGGTGCTGGACATTCTATGATTCATTAGACCCATATAAGTCTCCTGTCAGCAAATCAGTGAATTCTTTTAGCCACTCATGTGCTCATCTAGTTTTCCTTCAAAGTATCTATACAATATGCCTCAACTATCTCTGATAACCTGCACCACATTCTCACAGCGTTGTGAAGCAAAAGTCAATATCTGTAACAGGTAAGTTACCAGATGGTGAGATTGAATTCTGGGAGAGAGGAGAAGCTGGCAAAATAGAAGCCCGAGTAGCTGAACTCCAGAAGCATGTAGTCCAACTCCGCCCCATCTGCAAAACAGAACAACTACCATCATGAGAACCTCCTGGTTTTTGTGACACTCATGTTCATCAACTTTAAGAATGTGAGAAATTAAAAATATAACGTCACTTGCACATCAGAAAACAGCAGCAAATAAGCACGGGGCATGGAGTTAAATACAGATTAAAGCTCCCCCTACATGTACTACAGTATAGCCAAGTTTGTAGATGATGCAAAAGTGGGTGGGGAGACAAGTGGTAATCATGCCACAGAGTCTGCAGAGAGATATACCCCGATTAAGCGAGTGGGTAATAGCTTAGCAAATGGAATACAATGAGGGGAAATGAAAGGTTATGCACTTTGGATGGAAGAATAGAGGTGATGAATATTATTTAAATGGATAAAGATTCCAGCGGCACGGTGGCTCAGTGCACCAGGGACCCGCCTCCGGTGACTGTCTGTGTGGAGTTTGCACATTCTCCCCGTGTCTGCGTGGGTTTCTTCCAGGTGCTCCAGTTTCCTCCCACAATCCAAAGATGTGGAGGTCAGGTGAATTGGCCATGCTAAATTGCCCATAGTGTTAGGTACATTAGTCAGGGGTAAATATAGGGTAGGGGAATGGGGCTGAGTGGGTTACTCTTCGGAGGGTTGATGTGGACTTGTTGGGCTGAAGGGCTTGTTTCCATACTGTAGGGAATCTAAGCTATATTCTAAAAAAAACAATGATGATGGGATAGTGTAGGGGGCGAGCTGAGAATAGTTCACAGGTCAGTGCAACATTAAGGGCCTGTTCTGTGCTGTATTGTTCTATATTCTAACACTACGGAACAGAGTGATTTCGGAATCCGCAATCATGAATCCCAAAAGTTAGCATCCAAGTTCAGTGGGAAATAGAAAAGGCAAATGGAATGATGTTGCTTATTTCAAAGGAAATGGAGTATAAAGGTAGGGAGGTTTTGCTAAAACTGTATAAGGCACTAGTCAGACCACAACTGGAATTCTGTGAAGTTTTGGGCCCCGTATCGAAGAAAAGAGATACTGGCATTGTTCAGTAAGGGAATCAGGGGTTGGGAGGGGAAGGCAAAAAATTGGAGTTGAGAATTATCAGATCAACCATCATCTAATTGATGGCAGTGTCGACTCAATAGGCTGCATGACCTGCTTCTGCTCCTACATCTTATAGCCTTATACTGTCCCCATGAAACATTCCCAGGGCAGGTACAACAGAGTTTGATATTCAGTAGAGGTCCCTCTACACCATCCCATCAAACACTCCCAGGGCAGGTACAACATGGGGTTAGATAGAGTAAACCACTGCCTGCACTGTCCCCATCAAACACTCCCAGGTCAGTTTAAAAATGGTAACTTGTTATTTATCTACATTTTGATTATGGTCTGAAATGGGAAAAGAACTGCTTTAACAGCAAAGGATTATGGCACTTTTAAAGCAAGTTACCTGACACTAATTGAAAGTGCTATTTACGTAGTTATTGCTTTAAGCAATGCAGAAAGTCTCATTAGAGACAAGCTGAAGTTAGGGGATTGTGTATGAATAGAGCTTCGGCTAGCAACAAATGTCCAATTGGTCTCTGGACTTATGACCAGTTATTGACAACAAAAGCTTCCTACATTCAGCAACTATGTGATTGGCTCCCAGATAATTAAACAGCTTGGGTGTATGAATGTTCAGATCAGAACCATCGGACCTCTGCAAGGAAACAAGCTGTTTCACTCAAAGTTACAAGCATCTCAAGCCTGAAAATAGCTAGTTTATTTCCCCTCATCAGTTGCTGTAAATTGTGACCTGTAATTAATAAATCAGTGATTTTAACAAGTGTGAACCAGTCACCCTGTCCTCCTGGGGGGGAAAAAAACATGAAAGTACCTGAAAAGGAAGATCAAGAAGTAGGGTTCAGATTGGCCAAATGATCACCTTAGCAAACCATGTGACCAGGAAGTGATGGACTCTCTCCCCAGTCTTTCTCTCCAACCATAACACCCCCTTTTTTGTGTCTGTCTGTGTATGTGTATAGAGGGGGAGTTTTACAAGTGGGTTAGAGTTCTAATTAGTAAAGTTATGTGTCAATTGTTCATAATTGTTTATCTGTAGTTAGAATCTATTTATTTGTAATAGGTAGCAGTTATCATTAAGTACAGCAACCTGACCCATGCTTTCTGTCAACCTGGGTCTAAAAAAATAGGTAAACTGGGGATTCTTCTTACTTGCTATTTTTGTCCGATTCTGGAAATAGCAGGGCTTCTTTTCCAATGTGCTACCCCTATGAGGCATATTAACAGGTATAGTATGCATTAAATTTAGTGTAAACAAAGCCTTTGCTAGCAAATAATAAAGGGACATGAAAGGGAAATGAAGTCAAGTTGAAACATAACAGGATTGAAACTCGGGATTATCATACAATATACATAGTAGGAGAGACTACAGAATGTGCTGCAGACTGATGCCTTGAAAATCTTTCAAAGCCAGTGAAGTTTCCACAGTTTGATTGTTTCTGCTGCCATGCACTCTATCACTGTAATTGTGGTGTAAAGCATATGTGTAACATCACAAAAGCACGTGGAGCTTAATGCATTTATACCAAGACCATTTGTTGAATGCTTGATTTTGAAGAGTAACAGCACATACCCGTGAGGACAGAAGTCTTGGTCAGCTCAGGAAAGCTGTACAGATTTATGAATGGCTTTAACCGCTGCTCTGCAAAGGCAACAATACTTTTGGTACTGTTGGTCGTGAAAACTCCAATACTCCCATTCTCGCATTGCAGCACCTTCTCCTTCTTTGTGTTTATGTCCATGAAGATCAGAAAGTTTCCACAAGGGTAACATATTGTGTTATTGTTCACAAAAAGCACCTTCTGTGGTGTGTAACCTTTCACCCACCTGAAGGATATAAAAGGCGAAAATGAACAGACCTGCAGCCCAGTCAAACTAAATGCTTAATGGTCCCTCACTTGCACTCCACCTTAACCAATAAGAATATGCCTTAATGTAATAAAAACATTCCCAGGCACATCTCAGGAACTTCAGCAACCAGTACACTTCCTCTGTGATGGCAGTGACATGAGGCTAGTAATCCAGGGCTAATGCTCTAGCTCATGGCTTCACATCCCACCATGGTTGACATGGACAGGTTGGACTGAAGGGTCTGTTTCCATGCTGCACATCTTTATGACTCTATGTTAAATTTGTGTCAATAAAAATCTGGGAATTTAGAAAAGCCAGCCAAAATTTGATTGCTTGTTGAATAAAACCCATCTGATTCTTTAATGTTCTTTAGGGAAAGAAATGTATTGCCACTTCTGCCTAGTCAAAGGAGTGGATATGGGCACCCACATAGGTCCCAGGTGTGCCTGCCTCTTTATGGGGTATGTGGAACAATCTTTGCTCCAGTCTTACACTAGCACCCTCCCACAACTCTTTTTCTCGGTACTTCATTGACTGTTTTGGTGCTGCTTCATGTTCCTGTCTGGACCTTGAAAAATGTGATCATTTTGCCTCCAATTTCCACCCTTCTATAACTTGCATAAGGTCCTTCTCTGACACTTCTCTTCCCTTCCTTGACCTCTCTGTCTCCGTTTCGAGGAATAAAATGTCCACTGTCATCCACTACATAGCCACTGACGCCCATAGCTATCTACACTACAGCTCTTCACATGCCACATCCTGCAAGGATTTCATCCCATTCTCCCAGTTCCTTTGCCTATGTCATATCTGTTTTGATGATGCCAAAATAGCACTGCTAACATGGTTTCCATCTTTTATAACTGTGGTTTCCCACCACTGTGATTGAAGGGCCCTCAACCACATCCGACCTAAATGCTGCTTCTGCCCTTGCCCCTTCCCATCATTCACAACACAGTGATTGGATCTTCCTTGTCCTCACTTTTCATCCTACAAGCCTCTGCATTCAAAGGATCATTCTTCTCCATTTCAGACAACTCCAGCAGATAGCCACCACCAAACACATCCTCCCTTCACTGCCCCTCCCATTTTGCAGAAGCCTTCCCTCTGGAAACACACAATTCCTTACTCCCTTCCCATGGCATTTTTCCATGTACCCGCAGAAGATGCAACACCTGCCAATTCACCTTCTCTCTGTTCACCATCCAAAGCCCGAAACAGTCTTTCCAGGTGATGCAGCATTTCACCTGTACTTCCTCTAATCTGATGTATTGCATTCGCTGCACCCAATGTGGCCGACTCTACATTGCAAAAAACAAATGCAGACTGGCTGACCGCTTTGCAGAACACCTCCAGTCCATGCGCAAGTATAACCCCAACCTTCCCATAGCCAGTCATTTGAACACAGGGAGATCAAGGAAGGGAAGAGAAGTGTCAGAGAAGGACCTTATGCAAGTTATAGAAGGGTGGAAATTGGAGGCAAAATGATCACATTTTTCAAGGTCCAGACAGGAACATGAAGCAGCACCAAAACAGTCAATGAAGTACCGAGAAAAAGAGTTGTGGGAGGGTGCTAGTGTAAGACTGGAGCAAAGATTGTTCCACATACCCCATAAAGAGGCAGGCACACCTGGGACCTATGTGGGTGCCCATATCCACTCCTTTGACTAGGCAGAAGTGGCAATACATTTCTTTCCCTAAAGAACATTAAAGAATCAGATGGGTTTTATTCAACAAGCAAACAAATTTTGGCTGGCTTTTCTAAATTCCCAGATTTTTATTGATACAAATTTAACATAGAGTCATAAAGATGTGCAGCATGGAAACAGACCCTTCAGTCCAACCTCTCCATGCTCGCATGATCATTTGTCTGCCCTCAGCATGCTGCAATGCTCCAATGAATCACAGCACAAACTGGAGGAACAACATTTCATCTTCAGATTAGGCACTTTACAGCCTTCTGGACTCAGTATTGAGTACAACACATTCAGATTGTGAACCCACTCCCTTTCCTGCCCTTTCTTTTAGCTTTACTTGTTTTACATTCTCTGTCACCATGTCCTCTCTCCCTTCCCTCAACTCCAGTGGGACTGTCTGTTTTTTTCCTGTTTGGCAGTTAGACACATCATTGTTCTGCAATTCTCATAATCTGGTCATTTAATCTGCACTATCAAACGCCTTTTCTCCCCAGCACTCCACACCCTCCACACCCTCTAGGAGAAAGTGAGGTCTGCAGATGCTGGAGATCAAAGTTGAAACTTTATTGCTGGAACAGCACAGCAGGTCAGGCAGCATCCAGGGAACAGGAGATTCGATGTTTTGGGCACAGGCCCTTCTTCAGGAAGAAGGGCCTCCATTCCTGAAGAAGGGCCTGTGCCCGAAACGTCGAATCTCCTGTTCCCTGGATGCTGCCTGACCTGCTGTGCTGTTCCAGCAATAAAGTTTCAACTCCACACCCTCTACCATTGTATAAATGCTGTTCCATCCATACTTCATGTCAGCTATGATGAACAGTCATCTAGACTCGAACGTTAGCTTGCTCTCTCTCCATGGATGCTGTCTAACTGTTGTGATTTCCAACATTTTTTGTTTTCAATACAGGTTCCAGCATCTGTTGTAATTTGCTCCTACATTCTGTCTAATATTGCACAACTGAAAAACTTTGCCACCAACATTTTCATCAATGGGCTGAAACTTCTTGTGACCAATACAATGTCCTCTCTTTGATCTGTGTCATTATCTTCTTTTTCCAGATCTTCCATCCCAGGTATAGTTTTGAATGCTTTATTATACCCTTTGTGATAATTTGTGGCATAATGGTACTTTGAATCACAACTAAAACATCAATTGGATTACACCTTGAGCATTTCTGGGGTTCATTTGTTGTAAATTCAAACTTTTCTTGCTTCTCAAAATTATCATTGCATTTCTATCCTCATTTCTATTTGGTACAGTTCTCCTTTCATATTGTCCCTTACGACCTGTGTTTAGATCGTCTCGCTAATTTGCTAACATTATATCCTCCACTTTCTGTCATATTATAATATATGTTTATCTACAAATTTCACTCCCGTCAAAAACTAGGAATCTGTCCATACTTGATACTTTGTCACAGTTCAATAACTTAAGTGCCAATAGAGATCAAGGAATTCTCAAATCAAATTGCAGCAGACTTCAAACAATCTAATAAATTCCATTTTCAGTACATCGGTCTTTCCAGATTTGTCAAAATCTGATCATGCCTCAGAAGCAGCCAATTTATCATCTTTTTGATAAATTTTATCCATGAAAGTTAACAATCTGTCCAAACTTCATCCATGTTCAAACCACCAGGCTCCAATTCTGAATAGCAATCACCTTGGTTCTCATCCTGCTTCAAATGTTAACAAAAGCAGTACGTCCTTAGCTTGTTTTCTCTTCAGTAAAGAGGTAATTTAGGTCTACGTTGTAACTTCATTCTTCCACTGGTCACAATGCCCTTCTTCAGAAAACAGAATGGATAATCATACCACAAAACTTTATAGTTTGACTCAACTGCTTTCTGTTACCATTGTTATATTCCAAATGTACACTGTACTTAAACAAAGTCAAAAACCACACTTTTCACATAAGAGTTTTATTTCAGTTAACCACACTTCTTAAAACTTACATCCCACTGAATAATAGCTTCCCATAGATAATTTTTCATCAACCTGCACAGAAATACTATTATATACCTCTAGAGCAGGTTGGGACTTGAACCTAGCTTCTTGTGGAGACCTAGCTCAGCTATAGGGACATTACTACTGTACCACAAAGCCCACTAGCTCCCTGCATTCTTACAACCAAGTCACACCCAATTACTCCCTAATTAATAAATCCTTCATCTTTTCCCTTGTTCCATTAAGTATTTCTTCAGACCTTATTAGAAGCAACCAGCGAGTGTGAAAAAATTATGAGGGGTTATGATTGGGATGGAAGTTTGAAGGATGATCCAGGGTATAACGCAGGATGAGGTCATGGCATGAAATTGTATAGAGGGAAGGGTCTAGTGTTGCATGAATACCCCTAGAACTTAGAATTTAATTTTACTTTCATGGGAAAAGGCAAAAAGAGTGAAAGGAGAGGAGACACATAGTGAGTTACAACATCAGAAATGACACAAATGTGACAGATTCTAGCTCAATGAGTCAAATGTTGCATAATCATGCAGGCCTTCCTTCAGTGTTTTGCAGATATTCTTTCATAATTTATTTTTAGGTAGAAACTGCAAACAAGGTCTCCTTGTGGTTGCGATTGAGGACTCACCTGACAGATAGAGAGTCTGCATTGTCCATCTCCACCCCTTGTCCTGACCAAAGCTTGCCTTGAACCAGGGTTATTGGCCAAAGAGTGGAATGGGTCACTCAGTAGTCTCCACTTCACTGTTCTCTCTATTTCCTTCCTTCTTACATTTTCTTCCTCATTCCCTATCTAAATCACACTGCTCCCTCACTCATTATATCTCTCCCTCTCACTTCTCTTCATTATCTTACTCTCTCGTCCTCATTCCCTGTTTGGACTTTCTCTTTCACCATCTCCCTCATTCCCTGTCTAAATGATATCCCCTAACTATCCCCTTCCTTCACTATCACACTCCCTCACTATGTTTCTCCCTCTGTCTCCCTCACTACCTTACTCTCTATTTCATCCCTCTCTCTCTTAATACTTCACCATCTCCCTTCCTCTCTGTCTCTCTCCTTCCCTTATCTATCTATCTATCTATCTATCTATCTATCTATCTATCTATCTATCTATCTATCTATCTATCTATCTGTCTGTCTGTCTGTCTGTCTGTCTGTCCCTCTCTAAACTCTATCTCTCTCCCTCACTCCGTTATTGTCTCCCAGGTCCGGCTTCCAGCCGTTGCCTAGTGACAGGGAAACACCAGGTGATAGGTTCCTTCAGTGATCACCCAGCGTTAAAGCTGGTTCTTATTGGTTGGAAGGCAGTGCCATGACAACGGGCCGCCGAGGACGTAAACAACCGGAGGGTGACCATCGGGAGAAGTCACCCCCGGGACCGGGTCCCGGAGCACACCCAGACCCAGACCCAGACCCGGACCTCGGACCTCGGACCCGGGACCCCGGACCCCGAACCTCGGACCCCGGACCCCGAACCCCGACCCGGACCCAGAGCCAGACCCCGGACCTCGAACCCCGGACCCTGGAACCCGAACCCGGACCCCGAACCCCGGACCCCGGACCCAGAGCCAGACCCCGGACCCCGAACCTCGGACCCCGGACCCCGAACCCCGGACCCTGGAACCCAACCCCGGACCCGAACCCAGAACTAAAAATGTGTTGCTGGAAAAGCGCAGCAGGTCAGACAGCGTCCAAGGAGCAGGAGAATCGACGTTTCGGGCATAATCCCCTCTTCAGGAAGAAGGCCTTATGCCCGAAACGTCGATTCTCCTGTTCCTTGGACGCTGTCTGACCTGCTGCGCTTTTCCAGCAACACATTTTCAGCTCTGATCTCCAGCATCTGCAGCCCTCACTTTCCCCCGAACCCAGACCTGGACCCCGGATCCAGACCCCAAACCCAGACCCCAGATCTCGGACCCCAGACCCCGAAGCCCGTACCCAGACCCCAGTCCCAGACCCCCAAACTCCGGATCCTGGACCCCAGACCCCGGAACCAGACCCCAGACCCCGGACCCCGGACCCAGACCCCAGCCTCACACTCCGGACAGCGGACCCAGCACCCAGACCCCAGACCACAGACCCAAACCACAGACCCCAGACCCCAGATCCCAGACCCAGACCCCAGACCACAGACCCAAACCACAGACCCCAGACCCCAGATCCCAGACCCAGACCCCAGACCACAGACCCAGACCCCAGACAACAGACCACAAACCCCAGGACCCAGACCCAGAGCCCAGCCTCACACCCAGGACCCCGGACCCAGACCCAGACACCAGACCACGGGCCCCAGACCCGGACCCCAGATCCCAGACCCCGGACTCAGACCCCAGACCTCAGAGCCCAGCCCCACACCCCGGATCCCGGAACCAGACCCCGAACCCCAGACCCAGATCCAGACCACAGACCACAGTCTCCAGAACCCGGACCCCGAACCCAGATCCAGATTCCAGACCCAGACCACAGAACCCTGGACCCCAGACCCAGACCACAGACCCCGGACCCAGACCCAAGACCCCAGAACCCGGACCCCAAACCCCAGACCCTGGACCCAGATCCAGACCCAGACCCCAGACCCCAGACCCCGGATCCAGACCCGGACCCCGGAACCAGACCTTAGACCCCATCCTCACACCCCAGACCCCGGACTCCGGACCCAGACCCTGGACCCAGACCCAGATTCCAGACCCAGACCCCAGTCCCAGACCGCAGACCCCGTACCCCAGACCCCGGATCCCCAGACCCCAGACCCTGGACCCCGGACCCTGAAACCAGACCCCAGCCTCACACCACGGACCCCAGACCCAGACAGCAGACCCCGGACCCAGAACCCAAACCCCAGACCCCAGACACCAGACCCTAGACCCCAGACACAGATCCAGACTCCAGACCCAGACCACAGACCCCGGACCAAGACCCCAGATCCCGGACCCAGACCCAAGACCCCAGACCATGGACCCCAAACCCCACACCCCGGTCCCTGGACCCAGTCCCAGACCCCAGATCTCGGACCCCAGACCCCGTACCCAGACCCCAGTCCCAGACCTCCAGACCCCGGACCCAGACCCCAACCTCACACTCCGGACTGCGGTCCCAGACCCCAGACTCCAGACCCTAGACCCCAGACCCCGGACCTCAGACCCAGACGCCAGACACCAGACCCCGGACCACGGACCCAGACCCCGGACCCCGGACCCAAATCCAGACCCCAGACCCAGATCCCGGACCCCAGACCCCGGACCCAGACACCAGACCCCGGACCCCGGACCCCAGATCCAGACCCAGACCCCAGACCCTGGAACCCAGACCCCAGACCCAAACCCCGGACCCTAGACCCCAGATCCTGGACCCCAGACCACGGACCCCAGACGCAGACCCCTGTCCCAGACACCCGACCCCGGAACCCGGACCCCAGACTCAGACCCTGGACCCTGGACCCCGGACCCAGACCCCAGACCCCGGAACCCAGACCCAGGGCCCAGACCCCAGCTTCACTCCATGGACCCCAGACCCCAGCTCCCAGCCCACAAACCCAGACCACAGACCCTAGACCCTGAACGCAGACCCAGACCCCAGACCCAGACCAGACCCGACCCCAGACCCAGACCACAGACCCCCGACCCAGACCCAACCCCACACCCAGACCACAGAACCCGAACCCCGGACCCAGACCCGAGACCCTGATCCCAGACCCAGACCCTGGAACCTGTACACAGATCACGGACCCCGGCCCCACAGCCCGGACCCAGATCCCAGTCCCAGACCACAGACCCCAGACCCACACCCCGACCCCAGACCCAGACCACAGACCCCAGACCCCAGATCTCGAATCCAGACCTGGAGCCCGAAACCAGACCCCAGACCCCAGCCTCACACCCTGGACCCTGGACCCAGACCCAGACCCAGACCTCAGACCACAGACCCCGGACCCTGGACCCTGGACCCTGGACCCCAGACCCAGACACCAGACCCCAGACCCCAGAACCCAGACCCAGGACCCAGACCCCAGCCTCACTCCACGGACCCCAGAACCCAGCCCACAGACCCAGACCCCAGACCCCAGACCCAGACCACAGACCCAGACCACAGACCCCAGACCCCCGACCCAGACTCAACCCCACACCCTGACCACAGACCCCGGACCCCGGACCCAGACCCCAGACCCCAGACCCAGAACCCGGAACCCGGAGCCCAGACCCCAGACCCAGACCCTGGACACCGGACCCCAGCCCCACACCCCGGACCCCAGAACCAGACCCAGACCAGAGACCCTGATCCCAGACCCAGACCCCGGAACCCGTACACAGATCACAGACCCCAGACCCCGGACCCCGGCCCCACACCCCGGACCCAGACCCCAGTCTCAGACCACAGACCCCAGACCCCAGACCCACACCCCGACTCCAGACCCCAGACCACAGACACCAGACCCCAGATCCCGGATCCAGACCTGGACCCTGGGACCACACCCCAGACCCCAGCCTCACACCCTGGACCCTGGACCCAGACTCAGACCCAGACCCCAGACCTCAGATCCCGGACCCCGGACACAGACCACAGACCACAGACCACAGACCCCGGACCCCGGTCCCAGGCCCCGGACCCAGACCCCAGTCCCAGACCACAGACCCCAGACCCCAGACCCCAGCCCCACACCCCGACCCTGGACCCAGACTCCAGACCCCGACTCCGGACCCCGGAACCAGACCCCAGACCCCAGCCTCACACCCCGGACCCAGACCCCAGACCACAGACCCCAGATCCCAGACCCCGGATCCAGACCCGGATCCCGGAACCAGACTCCAGACACCAGCCTCACACCCCGGACCCCAGACCCAGACCAAGACCCCAGACCCAGACCCCAGACCCCAGACCCCAGACCGCAGACCCCAGACCGCAGACCCCAGACCGCAGACCCCAGACCCCAGTCCCAGACCACAGACCCCAGACTCCAGACCCCAGACCCCATATCCCAGCCCCACACCCCAACCCCGGAAGCAGACCACAGACCCTAGACCACAGACCCCGGACCTCAGACCCAGACGCCAGACCCCGGACTCCTGACTCAGACCCAGACCCCGAACCCAGACCACAGACCCCGGACCCCGGACTCAGACCCCAGACACCAGACCCCGGACCACGGACCCAGACCCCGGACCCCGGACCCAAATCCAGACCCCAGACCCAGATCCCGGACCCCAGACCCCGGACCCAGACCCCTGTCCCAGACACCAGACCCCGGACCCCGGACCCCAGATCCAGACCCAGACCCCAGACCCTGGAACCCAGACCCCAGACCCAAAACCCGGACCCTAGACCCCAGATCCTGGACCCCAGACCACGGACCCCAGACGCAGACCCCTGTCCCAGACACCCGACCCCGGAACCCGGACCCCAGACTCAGACCCTGGACCCTGGACCCTGGACCCCGGACCCAGACCCCAGACCCCAGACCCCGGAACCCAGACCCAGGGCCCAGACCCCAGCCTCACTCCATGGACCCCAGACCCCAGCTCCCAGCCCACAAACCCAGACCACAGACCCTAGACCCTGAACGCAGACCCAGACCCCAGACCCCAGACCCTAGACCCAGACCAGACCCGACCCCACACCCAGACCACAGACCCCCGACCCAGACCCAACCCCACACCCAGACCACAGAACCCGAACCCCGGACCCAGACCTGAGACACTGATCCCAGACCCAGACCCTGGAACCTGTACACAGATCACAGACCCCAGACCCCGGACCCCGGCCCCACAGCCCGGACCCAGATCCCAGTCCCAGACCACAGACCCCAGACCCACACCCCGACCCCAGACCCAGACCACAGACCCCAGACCCCAGATCTCGAATCCAGACCTGGAGCCCGAAACCAGACCCCAGACCCCAGCCTCACACCCTGGACCCTGGACCCAGACCCAGACCCAGACCTCAGACCACAGACCCCGGACCCTGGACCCTGGACCCCAGACCCAGACACCAGACCCCAGACCCCAGAACCCAGCCCAGGACCCAGACCCCAGCCTCACTCCACGGACCCCAGAACCCAGCCCACAGACCCAGACCCCAGACCCCAGACCCAGACCACAGACCACAGACCCAGACCACAGACCCCAGACCCCCGACCCAGACTCAACCCCACACCCTGACCCCAGACCCCAGACCCCAGACCACAAACCCCGGACCCCGGACCCAGACCCAGAACCAAAACCCAGACCCCAGACCCAGAACCCGGAGCCCAGACCCCAGACCCAGACCCTGGACCCCGGACCCCAGCCCCACACCCCGGACCCCAGAACCAGACCCAGACCAGAGACCCTGATCCCAGACCCAGACCCCGGAACCCGTACACAGATCACAGACCCCAGACCCCGGACCCCGGCCCCACACCCCGGACCCAGACCCCCGTCTCAGACCACAGACCCCAGACCCCAGACCCACACCCCGACTCCAGACCCCAGACCACAGACACCAGACCCCAGATCCCGGATCCAGACCTGGACCCTGGGACCAGACCCCAGACCCCAGCCTCACACCCTGGAGCCTGGACCCAGACTCAGACCCAGACCCCAGACCTCAGATCCCGGACCCCGGACACAGACCACAGACCACAGACCCCAGACCCCGGACCCCGGTCCCAGACCCCGGACCCAGACCCCAGTCCCAGACCACAGACCCCAGACCCCAGACCCCAGCCCCACACCCCGACCCTGGACCCAGGCTCCAGATCCCGACTCCGGACCCCGGAACCAGACCCCAGACCCCAGACCCCAACCTCACACCCCGGACCCAGACCCCAGACCACAGACCCCAGATCCCAGACCCCGGGTCCAGACCCGGATCCCGGTACCAGACTCCAGACACCAGCCTCACACCCCGGACCCCAGACCCAGACCAAGACCCCAGACCCAGACCCCAGACCCCAGACCGCAGATCCCAGACCGCAGACCCCAGACCGCAGACCCCAGACCCCAGTCCCAGACCACAGACCCCAGACTCCAGACCCCAGACCCCATATCCCAGCCCCACACCCCAACCCCGGAAGCAGACCACAGACCCTAGACCACAGACCCCGGATCCAGACCTGGACCCCGGAACAAGACCCCAGACCCCAGCCTCACACCTCGGACCCAGACCCAGAACACAGACCCCAGACCCCAGATCCCGGATCCAGAACCGGACCCCGGACCCAAGAACCAGACCCCAGTCTCCAGCCTCACACCCCGGACCCCGGACCCCGGACCCCGGACCCAGACCCAGATCCCAGACTCCCGACTCCAGACCCCAGACCCCATACCCCAGCCCCACACCCGACCCCGGAGGCAGACCACAGACCCTAGACCCCAGACCCCGGATCCAGACCTGGACCCCGGAACCAGACCCCAGTCTCACACCCCGGACCCCGGACCCAGACCCAGAACACAGACCCCAGACCCCGGATCCAGACCCGGACCCCGGACCCTGGAACCAGACCCCAGTCTCCAGCCTCACACCCCAGACCCCAGACCCAGACCACAGACGCCAGACCCCAGACCCCAGACCCCGGACCCGGACCCCAGACCAAAACCCCAGAACCCAGACCCAGGACCCAGACACCAGCCTCACTCCTCAGACCCCAGAACCCAGAAACCAGACCCCAGCCCCCAGCCCACAGACCCTAGACCCTGGTCGCAGACCTAGACCCCAGACCCCAGCCTCACACTCCGGACTGCGGACCCAGCACCCAGACCCCAGACCACAGACCCAAACCACAGACCCCAGACCCAGACCCCAGATCCCAGACCCAGACCCCAGACCACAGACCCAGACCCCAGACAACAGACCACAAACCCCAGGACCCAGACCCAGACACCAGACCACGGGCCCCAGACCCGGACCCCAGATCCCAGAGCCCGGACCCAGACCCCAGACCTCAGAGCCCAGCCCCACACCCCGGACCCCGGAACCAGACCCCAGACCCCGAACCCCAGACCCAGACCCAGACCACAGACCCCAGTCTCCAGAACCCAGACCCCGAACCCAGATCCAGACTCCAGACCCAGACCACAGAACCCTGGACCCCAGACCCAGTCTCAGACCACAGACCCCAGACCCCAGACCCCAGACCCACACCCCGACTCCAGACCCAGACCACAGACATCAGACCCCAGATCCCGGATCCAGACCTGGACCCCGGGACCAGACCCCAGACCCCAGCCTCACACCCTGGACCCTGGACCCAGACTCAGACCCAGACCCCAGACCTCAGACCCCGGACTCCGGACCCCGGACACAGACCACAGACCCCAGACCCCGGACCCCGGTCCCAGACCCTGGACCCAGACCCCAGTCCCAGACCACAGACCCCAGACCCCACTCCCCAGCCCCACACCCCGACCCTGGACCCAGACTCCAGACCCCGACTCTGGACCCCGGAATCAGACCCCAGACCCCAGCCTCACACCCCGGACCCAAACCCCAGACCACAGACCCCAGATCCCAGACCCCGGATCCAGACCCGGATCCCGGAACCAGACTCCAGACACCAGCCTCACACCCCGGACCCCAGACCCAGACCAAGACCCCAGACCCAGACCCCAGACCCCAGACCGCAGACCCCAGACCTCAGTCCCAGACCACAGACCCCAGACTCCAGACCCCAGACCCCATACCCCAACCCCACACCCCAACCCCGGAAGCAGACCACAGACCCTAGACCACAGACCCCGGATCCAGACCTGGACCCCGGAACCAGACCCCAGACCCCAGCCTCACACCTCGGACCCCGGACCCAGACCCAGAACACAGACCCCAGACCCCAGATCCCGGATCCAGACCCGGACCCCGGACACCGGAACCAGACCCCAGTCTCCAGCCTCACACCCCGGACCCCGGACCCAGACCCAGACCCCAGACTCCAGACTCCAGACCCCAGACCCCATACCCCAGCCCCACACCCGACCCCGGAAGCAGACCACAGACCCTAGACCCCAGACCCCGGATCCAGACCTGGACCCTGGAACCAGACCCCAGTCTCACACCCCGGACCCCGGACCCCGGACCCAGACCCAGAACACAGACCCCAGACCCCGGATCCAGACCCGGACCCCGGACCCTGGAACCAGACCCCAGTCTCCAGCCTCACACCCCAGACCCCAGACCCAGACCCAGACCACAGACGCCAGACCCCAGACATCGGACCCCGGACCCAGACCCAAGACCCTGGACCCAGACCCCAGACCCCGGACCCGGACCCCAGACCAAAACCCCAGAACCCAGACCCAGGACCCAGACCCCAGCCTCACTCCACAGACTCCAGACCTCAGACCCCAGAACCCAGAAACCAGACCCCAGCCCCCAGCCCACAGACCCTAGACCCTGGTCGCAGACCCAGACCCCAGCCTCACACTCCGGACTGCGGACCCAGCACCCAGACCACAGACCCAAACCACAGACCCCAGACCCAGACACCAGACCACGGGCCCCAGACCCGGACCCCAGATCCCAGACCCTGGACTCAGACCACAAACCCCAGGACCCAGACCCAGAGCCCAGCCTCACACCCAGGACCCCGGACCCAGACCCAGACACCAGACCACGGGCCCCAGACCCGGACCCCAGATCCCAGACCCCGGACCCAGACCCCAGACCTCAGAGCCCAGCCCCACACCCCGGACCCCGGAACCAGACCCCAGACCCCGAACCCCAGACCCAGACCCAGACCACAGACCCCAGTTTCCAGAATCCGGACCCCGAACCCAGATCCAGACTCCAGACCCAGACCACAGAACCCTGGACCCCAGACCCAGACCCAGACCACAGACCCCGGACCCAGACCCAAGACCCCAGAACCCGGACCCCAAACCCCAGACCCAAACCCCAGATCCAAACCCAGACCCCGGACCCAGACCCCAGACCCCGGATCCAGACCTGGACCCCGGAACCAGACCCCAGTCTCACACCCCGGACCCCGGACCCAGACCCAGAACACAGACCCCAGACCCCGGATCCAGACCCGGACCCCGGACCCCGGAACCAGACCTTAGACCCATCCTCACATCCCAGACCCCGGACTCCGGACCCAGACCCTGGACCCAGACCCAGATTCCAGACCCCAGACCCCGGATCCAGACCCGGAACCAGACCTTAGACCCATCCTCACACCCCAGACCCCGGACTCCGGACCCAGACCCTGGACCCAAACCCAGATTCCAGACCTAGACCCCAGTCCCAGACCCCAGACCCCGGACCCCAGACCCCGGATCCCCAGACCCCAGACCCTGGACCCCGGACCCTGGAACCAGACCCCAGCCTCACACCACGGACCCCAGACCCAGACAGCAGACCCCGGTTCCCGGACCAGACCCCGGACCCCGGACACAGAACCCAAACCCCAGACCCAAGACCCCAGACCCCAGACTCCAGACCCTAGACCCCCGACCCAGATCCAGACTCCAGACCCAGACCACAGACCCCGGACCCAGACCCCAGATCCCGGACCCAGACCCAAGACCCCAGACCTTGGACCCCAAACCCCACACCCGGGCTCCTGGACCCAGTCCCAGACCCCAGATCTCGGACCCCAGACCCCGGACTCCGTACCCAGACCCCAGTCCCAGTCCTCCAGACTCCGGATCCTGGACCCTGGACCCCGGAACCAGACCCCAGACCCTGGACCCCGGACCCAGACCCCAGTCTCACACTCCGGACTGTGGTCCCAGACCCCAGACTCCGGACCCCGGACCCAGGACCCACACCCCAGCCTCACACTCCGGACTGTGGTCCCAGACCCCAGACTCCGGACCCCGGACCCAGACCCCAGACCTCAGACCCAGACCCTAGACCCCAGACCCCGGACCCCAGACCCAGATGCCAGACCACGGACTCCTGACTCAGACCCAGACCCCGGACCCAGACCCAAACCCCGGACCCTAGACCCCAGATCCAGATCCCAGATCCTGGACCCCAGACCACGGACCCCGGACCCAGACCCCTGTCCCAGACACCAGACCCCAGAACCCGGACCCCAGACAGACCCTGGACCCTGGACCCTGGTCCCCGGACCCAGACCCCAGACCCCGGAACTCAGACCGAGGACCCAGACCCCAGCCTCACTCCATGGACCCCAGCTCCCAGACCACAAACCCAGACCACAGACCTTAGACCCTGGACGCAGACCCAGACCCCAGACCCCAGACCCCCGACCCTAGACCCAGACCAGACCCCAGACCCAGACCGCAGACCACAGACCCAGACCACAGACCCCCGACCCAGACCCAACCCCACACGCAGACCACGGAACCCGGACCCCGGGCCCAGACCCCAGACCACAAACACCGGACCCAGATCCGAGACCCTGATCCCAGACCCAGACCCTGGAACCTGTACACAGATCACAGACTCCAGACCCCGGACCCCGGCCCCACAGCCCGGACCCAGATCCCAGTCCCAGACCACAGACCCCAGACCCACACCCCGACCCCAGACTCAGACCACAGACCCCAGACCCCAGATCTCGGATCCAGACCTGGAGCCCGGAACCAGACCCCAGACCCCAGCCTCACACCCTGGACCCTGGACCCAGACCCCAGACCACAGACCCCGGAACCTGGACCCTGGACCCCAGACCCAGACACCAGACCCCAGACCCAGAACCCAGACACCAGACCCCAGACCCCAGCCTCACTCCACGGACCCCAGACCCCAGAACCCCGACCTCAGCCCACAGACCAAGACCCCAGACCCCAGACCCTAGACCCCAGACCCAGACCAGACCCCAGACCCAGACCGCAGACCACAGACCCAGACCAAAGACCCCAGTCCCCCGACCCAGACTCAACCCCACACCCAGACGCCAGACCCCAGACCCGGACCCAGACCCCAGACCCCAGACCCCAGACCACAAACCCCGGACCCGGACCCAGACCCAGACCCAGACCCAAGACCCAGACCCCAGACCCAGACCCCACACCCCGGAACCCGGACCCCAGACCCCAGACCCTGGACCCCGGACCCCAGCCCCACACCCCGGACCCCGGAACCAGACCCAGACCCGAGACCCTGATCCCAGACCCAGACCCCGGAACCCGTATACAGATCACAGACCCCAGACCCCGGACCCTGGCCCCACACCCCGGACCCAGACCCCAGTCCCAGACCACAGACCCCAGACCCCAGACCCCAGACCCACACCCCGACTCCAGACACAGACCACAGACACCAGACCCCAGATCCCGGATCCAGACCTGGACCCCGGGACCAGACCCCAGACCCCAGCCTCACACCCTGGACCCTGGACCCAGACTCAGACCCAGACCCCAGACCTCAGACCCCGGATCCCAGACCCCGGACACAGACCACAGACCACAGACCCCAGACCCCGGACCCCGGTCCCAGACCCCGGACCCAGACCCCAGTCCCAGACCACAGACCCCAGAACCCACTCCCAAGCCCCACACCCCGACCCTGGACCCAGACTCCAGACCCCGACTCTGGACCCCGGAACCAGACCCCAGACCCCAGACCCTAGCCTCACACCCCGGACCCAGACCCCAGACCACAGACCCCAGATCCCAGACCCCGAATCCAGACCCGGATCCCGGAACCAGACTCCAGACACCAGCCTCACACCCCGGACCCCAAACCCAGACCAAGACCCCAGACCCAGACCCCAGACCCCAGACCGCAGACCCCAGTCCCAGACCACAGACCCCAGACTCCAGACCCCAGACCCCATACCCCAGCCCCACACCCCAACCCCGGAAGCAGACCACAGACCCTAGACCACAGACCCCGGATCCAGTCCTGGACCCCGGAACCAGACCCCAGACCCCATCCTCACACCTCGGACCCCGGACCCAGACCCAGAACACAGACCCCAGACCCCAGATACCGGATCCAGCCCCGGACCCCGGACCCCGGAACCAGACCCCAGTCTCCAGCCTCACACCCCGGACCCCGGACCCAGACCCAGACACCAGACTCCAGACTCCAGACCCCAGACCCCATACCCCAGCCCCACACCCCGACCCCGGAAGCGGACCACAGACCCTAGACCCCAGACCCCGGATCCAGACCTGGACACCGGAACCAGACCCCAGACCCCAGCCTCACACCCCGGACCCCAGACCCAGACCCAGACCCCAGACCCCAGACCACAGACCCCAGACCCCAGACACCGGACCCCGGACCCAGGCCCAGACCCAAGACCCTGGACCCCGGACCCAGACCCCAGACCCCGGACCCCAGACCAAGAGCCCAGACTCCAGACCCCAGACCCCAGACCCAGACCCCAAACCCCAGACCCCAGTCCCAGACCACAGACCCCAGACCCCAGACCCGGGATCCAGACCTGGACCCCAGACCCCGTAACCAGACCCCAGACCCCAGCCTCACACCCCGAACCCCAGACCCAGACCCACAACACAGACCCCAGACCCGGATCCAGACCCGGACCCCGAACCCCGGAACCAGACCCCAGTCTCCAGCCTCACACCCCGGACCCCAGACCCAGACCCAGACCCAGACCCAGACCCAGACCCAGACCCAGACTCCAGACCACAGACCCCAGACACCGGAACCCGGACCCAGACCCAGACCCAAGACCCTGGACCCAGACCCCAGACCCCAGACCCCGGAATCAGAGCCCAGACCCCAGCCTCACACCCCGGACCCCGGATCCAGACCCAGACCCCAGACCACAGACCTAGACACCGGACCCCGAACCCCAGACCAGAGACTCCAGACCCCAGACTCCAGACTCTGGACCCAGACCCAGACCCGGGACCCAGACCCCAGACCCAGACCCCAGACGTCGGATCCCAGACCCCAGACCTCGGATCCCGGACCCCGGACCCCAGACCCCAGACCCCGGAACCTGGACCCTGGACCGCAGCCCCACAGCCTGGACCCAGACCCCAGACCTCAGACCCCAGACCCAAGACCACAGACCCCGGACCCCGGACCCCAGACCCAAACCCAGACCCCAGACCCAGACCCCTGACCCCAGACCCCAGACCCCGGCCCCACGCCCCGGATCCAGACTCTAGTCCCAGACCACAGACTCCAGACTCTGACCCCAGACCCCGGCCCCACGCCCCGGACCCAGACTCCAGTCCCAGACCTCAGACCCCCAGACACAGACCGCAGACCCCAGACCCCAGACCTGGACCCCAGATCACAGATTCCAGCCCCCAGATCCCAGACCCCAGACCCAGACGACAGTCCCTGACCCCAGACCCTAGAGCCAGACCCCAGACCCCAGACTCCGGACCCAGACCCCAGACCCCAGACCCCGGACCCTGACCCACCCAAACACCAGACCCAGACAACAGACCCCAGACCCCGGACCCAGACTATGGACAAGAGTCTAGACCCTAGACCCAAGACCCCAGACCCTGGACCCAGACTCCGGACCCAGACCCCAGACCCCGGACCCAGACCCCAGACCCCGGCCCCACACCCCAGACCACAGACCACAGACCCCAGAGCCAGACCCCAGACCACAGATCCCAGATCCCGGACCCCGGACCCAGACCACAGTCTCAGACCACAGACCCCAGACACAGACCACAGACCACAGACCCAGACCCCAGACCCTAGAGCCAGACCCCAGACCATAGATCCCAGATCCCAGACCCCAGATCCCAGACCCCGGACCCCGGACCCCGGACCCCGGACCCAGACCCAGACCACAGACCCCGGACCCAGACCCTGGACCAGAGTCTAGACCCTAGACCCCAGACCCCAGACCCTGGACCTAGGCCCGGATCCCGGACCCAGACCCCAGATGCCAGACCCAGACCCCAGACCCCAGATCCCAGACTCCAGACCCCAGACCCCAGACCCCGGACCCAGACCCCAGAGCCCGGACCCGGGAACAGACCCCAGACCCCAGATACCAGACCCAGACCCCAGGCCCCGGACCCCAGACGCCAGACCCCGGACTGCAGACTGGGGACCCAGACGCAGAACCCGGACCCGGAACCAGATCCCGTACAACAGACCCCGGATCGGACCCCGGACCACGGACCACGGAACCTGGACCCAGACCCAGACCACGGACCCAGACCCTGGACTCTGGACCCAAACCCCGGATCCGGACAACAGACCCCGGACCCCGGACCCAGATCCACACCCCAGACACCAGACCCCAGACCCCAGACCCCGGACAACAGACCCCAGACCACGGACCCCGGACCCAGACCCCGGACCCAGACCCCAGACCCAAACTCACACCACGGACCCCAGACTCCAGACCCCAGTCGCCGGACCCCGGACGCAGAACCAAAACCCTTGACCCCAGACCGCAGACCTCCGACCCCGGACCCAGGCCCCAGCCCCAACCTCACACCACGGACCCCAGACTCCAGACCCCATACCCCGGACCCAGATGCCAGACCCCAGACCCCAGACCTCAGACCCCGGACCCAGACCCCAGCCTCACACCCCGGACCCAGACCTCTGACCCCATACCCCACACCCGGGACCCAGACCCATACCCCAGACCCAGACCACAGACCCCAGACGTTGGACCCCGACCCAGACCCAGACCCCAGAACCCAGACTCCGGACCCAGACCCAGACCCCAACCCCAGACCCAGACCCCAGATCCCAGACCCAGACCATAGACCCCAGACCCAGACCCAGACCCCAGACCCCAGACCCAGACCCCAGATCCCAGATCCCAGACCCAGACCATAGACCCCAGACCCAGACCCAGACCCCAGACCCCAGACCCAAACCCCAGACCCAAACCCCGGACCCCGATCCCGGACCCCGGATCCAGACCCGGACCTAGACCCAGGAACCAGACCCAGATCCCAGACCCCAGACCCCAGACCCCGGAACCTGGACCCTGGACTGCAGCCCCACAGCCTGGACCCAGACCCCAGACCTCAGACCCCAGACCCAAGACCCAAGACCCCAGACCCCGGACCCCGGACCCCAGACCCAAACCCAGACCCCAGACCCCAGACCCCTGACCCCAGACCCCGGCCCCACGCCCCGGATCCAGACTCTAGTCCCAGACCTCAGACCCCAGACACAGACCGCAGACCCCAGACCCCAGACCTGGACCCCAGATCACAGATTCCAGCCCCCAGATCCCAGACCCCAGACCCAGACGACAGTCCCTGACCCCAGACCCTAGAGCCAGACCCCAGACCCCAGACTCCGGACCCAGACCCCAGACCCCAGACCCCGGACCCTGACCCACCCAAACACCAGACCCAGACAACAGACCCCAGACCCCGGACCCAGACTATGGACCAGAGTCTAGACCCTAGACCCAAGACCCCAGACCCTGGACCCAGACTCCGGACCCAGACCCCAGACCCCGGACCCAGACCCCAGACCCCGGCCCCACACCCCAGACCACAGACCACAGACCCCAGAGCCAGATCCCGGACCCCGGACCCAGACCACAGTCCCAGACCACAGACCCCAGACACAGACCACAGACCACAGACCCAGACCCCAGACCCTAGAGCCAGACCCCAGACCATAGATCCCAGATCCCAGACCCCAGATCCCAGACCCCGGACCCCGGACCCAGACCCAAACACCAGACCCAGACCACAGACCCCGGACCCAGACCCTGGACCAGAGTCTAGACCCTAGACCCCAGACCCCAGACCCTGGACCTAGGCCCGGATCCCGGACCCAGACCCCAGACGCCGGACCCAGACCCCAGACCCCAGACCCCAGACTCCAGACCCCAGACCCCAGACCCCGGACCCAGACCCCAGAGCCCGGACCCGGGAACACACCCCAGACCCCAGATACCAGACCCAGACCCCAGGCCCCGGACCCCAGACGCCAGACCCCGGACTGCAGACTGCGGACCCAGACGCAGACCCCGGACCCCGATCCCGGACCCCGGATCCAAACCCGGACCCAGACCCAGGAACCAGACCCAGATCCCAGACCCCAGACCCCAGACCCCGGAACCTGGACCCTGGACCGCAGCCCCACAGCCTGGACCCAGACCCCAGACCTCAGACCCCAGACCCCGGACCCCAGACCCCGGACCCCGGACCCCAGACCCAAACCCAGACCCCAGACCCAGACCCCTGACCCCAGACCCCGGCCTCACGCCCCGGACCCAGACTCCAGTCCCAGACCTCAGACCCCAGACACAGACCGCAGACCCCAGACCCCAGACCTGGACCCCAGATCACAGATTCCAGCCCCCAGATCCCACACCCCAGACCCAGACGACAGTCCCTGACCCCAGACCCTAGAGCCAGACCCCAGACCCCAGACCCCGGACCCTGACCCACCCAAACACCAGACCCAGACAACAGACCCCAGACCCCGGACCCAGACCATGGACCAGAGTCTAGACCCTAGACCCCAGACCCCGGACCCAGACCCCAGACCCCGGCCCCACACCCCAGACCACAGACCACAGACCCCAGAGCCAGACCCCAGACCACAGATCCCAGATCCCGGACCCCGGACCCAGACCACAGTCCCAGACCACAGACCCCAGACCCAGACCACAGACAGACCCAGACCCCAGACCCTAGAGCCAGACCCCAGACCATAGATCCCAGACCCCGGACCCCAGACCCTGGACCCAGACCCAAACACCAGACCCAGACCCCAGACGCCGGACCCAGACCCCAGACCCCAGATCCCAGACCCCGGACCCAGACCCCAGAGCCCGGACCCCGGAACAGACCTCAGACCCCAGATACCAGACCCAGACCCCAGGCCCCGGACCCCAGACGCCAGACCCCGGACTGCAGACTGCGGACCCCGGACTGCAGACCCCGGACCCCGGAACCAGATCCCGGACAACAGACCCCGGATCGGACCCCGGACCACGGACCATGGAACCTGGAACCAGACCCAGACCACGGACCCAGACCCTGGACTCTGGACCCAAACCCCGGACCCGGACTGCAGACTGCGGACCCAGACGCAGACCCCGGAGCCCGGAACCAGATCCCGGACAACAGACCCCGGACCTTGACCCCGGACCACGGACCATGGACCCTGGACCCAGACCCAGACCACGGACCCAGACCCTGGACTCAGGACCCAAACCCCAGACCCGGACAACAGACCCCGGAGCCCGGACCCAAATCCACACCCCAGACCCCAGACCCCAGACCCCAGACCCCGGACAACAGACCCCAGACCACGGACCCCGGACCCAGACCCCGGACCCAGACCCCAGACCCAAACTCACACCACGGACCCCAGACTCCAGACCCCAGACGCCGGACCCCGGACCCAGAACCAAAACCCTTGACCCCAGACCGCAGACCCCCGACCCCGGACCCAGGCCCCAGCCCCAACCTCACACCACGGACCCCAGACTCCAGACCCCATACCCCGGACCCAGATGCCAGACCGCAGACCCCAGACCTCCGACCCCGGACCCAGACCCCAGCCTCACACCCCGGACCCAGACCTCTGACCCCATACCCCACACCCGGGACCCAGACCCATACCCCAGACCCAGACCACAGACCCAGACCACAGACCCCAGACGTCGGACCCCGACCCAGACCCAGACCCCAGACCCCAGACCCCAGACCCAGACCCAGACCATAGACCCCAGACCCAGACCCAGACCCCAGACCCCAGACCCAAACCCCGGACCCAGATCCCGGACCCCGATCCCGGACCCCGGATCCAGACCCGGACCCAGACCCAGGAACCAGACCCAGATCCCAGACCCCAGACCCCAGACCCCAGACGCAGACCACAGATCCCAGACCCCAGACCCCAGACACCAGGCCCCGGACTCCTGACCCAGACCCAGACCCTAGACCCAGACCACAGACCCCAAACTTCGTACCTAGACCCCAGACCTGGACCCCAGACCCCAGATCCCGGACCTCGGACCCAGACCCAGACCACAGTCCCTGACCCCAGACCCTAGAGCCAGACCCCAGACCACAGACCCCAGACTCCGGACCCAGACCCTAGACCCCAGACCCCGGACCCTGACCCACCCAAACACCAGACCCAGACCACAGACCCCGGACCCCGGACCCAGACCCCAGACCCCGGCCCCACACCGCAGATCACATACCCCAGACCCCGGACCCAGACCCCAGACCACAGACCCCAGACCCCAGACCCCGGACCCCGGAACCCAGACCACCGATCCCGGATCCAGACCCAGACCCCACGCCGCAGACCCCACACCCAGACCCCAGAACCGGACCCAGACCCAGATCCCAGAACCCAGACTCCAGACCCCGGACCCAGACTGAGACCCCAGACCCCAGACCCCAGACCCAGACCATAGACCCCGGACCCAGACCCCGGACCCAGATCCCGGACCCCGATCCCGGACCCCGGATCCAGACCCAGGAACCAGACCCCAGACGCAGACCACAGATCCCAGACCCCAGACCCCAGACACCAGGCCCCGGACCCCGGTCCCCGGACTCCTGACCCAGACCCAGACCCAGGACCCAGACCACAGACCCCGGACTCCGGACCTCAGACCCCAAACCTCGTACCCAGACCCCAGACCCCAAACCTGGACCCCAGATCACAGATCCCAGACCCAGACCACAGTCCCTGACCCCAGACCCTAGAGCCAGACCCCAGACCCCAGACCCCAGACTCCGGACCCAGACCCCAGACCCAAACACCAGACCCAGACCACAGACCCCGGACCCCGGACCCAGACCCTGGACCAGAGTCTAGACCCTAGACCCCCGACCCCAGATCCTGGACCCAGACTCCGGACCCAGACCCCAGACCCCGGACCCAGACCCAGAAGCCGGCCCCACACTCCAGACCACAGACCCCAGACCGACCCCAGACCCCAGACCCCAGACCCAGAGCCAGACCCCAGACCACAGATCCCAGACCCCAGATCCCGGACCCAGATCCAGACCACAGTCCCAGACCACCGACCCCAGACCACAGACCCCGGACCCCAGACTCCGGACCCAGACCCCAGACCCTGACCCCGGACCCCGGACCCAGACCCAAACACCAGACCCAGACCACAGACCCCGGACCCTGGACCCAGACCCTGGACCAGAGTCTAGACCCCAGACCCTGGACCCAGACCCCGGATCCCGGACCCAGACCCCGGACACCGGACCTAGACCGCAGACCCCAGACTCCAGACCCCAGACTCCAGACCCCAGACCCCGGACCCAGACCCCAGAGCCCGGACCCCGGAACAGACCCCAGAGCCCAGATACCGGACCCAGACCCCGGACCCCGGAACCAGATCCCGGACAACGGACCCCGGACCTGGACCCCGGACCACAGACCATGGACCCCGGACCCAGACCCAGACCACGGACCCAGACCCCAGACCCCGGACTCTGGACACAGACCCCGGACCCGGACAACAGACCCCAGACCCCAGACCACGGACCCAGACCCCGGACAACAGACCCCAGACCACGGACCCCGGACCCCGGACGCAGACCCTAGAACCAGACCCCGGACCCAGACCCCAGACCCAAACTCACACCACGGACCCCAGACTCCAGACCCCAGATGCCGGACCCTGGACCCAGAATCAAAACACTTGACCCCAGACCCCAGACCGCAGACCCCGGACCCCGGACCCAGACCCCAGCCCCAACCTCACACCATGGACCCCAGACTCCAGACCCCAGACCCTGGACCCCGGGCCCAGACCCCAGCCTCACACCCCGGACCCCGGACCCAGACGCCAGACCCCAGACCCCAGACCTCAGACCTCAGACCCCAGACCCCGGACCCAGACCTCAGCCTCACACCATGGACCCCAGACTCCAGACCCCGGACCCTGGACCCAGACGCAGACCCCAGACCCCAGACCCAGACCACAGACCCCGGATCCCGGACCCAGACCCCAGACCCAGACCCCAGCCTCACACCCCGGACCCAGACCCCAGACCCCAGACCTCAGACACCATACCCCACACCCGGGACCCAGACCCATACCCCAGACCCAGACCACAGACCCCAGACACCAGACCCTGGACCCAGACCCAGATCCAGACCCCAGACCCCCAGACCCCAGACCTCAGACCGCAGACCCCGGACCTCGAACCCAGACCACAGACCCAACCTCACACCACGGACCCCAGACTCCAGACCCCAGTACACAGACCCCAGACCCAGACCCCAGACCCCAGCCTCACACCCCAGACCTCACACCTAGACCCCTACCCCAGACCCAGACCACAGACCCCAGACCCCGGACCCCGGACCCCGGACCCCGGACCCCGGACCCCGGACCCCGGACCCAGACCCAAACACCAGACCCAGACCACAGACCCCGGACCCAGACCCTGGACCAGAGTCTAGACCCTAGACCCCAGACCCCAGACCCTGGACCTAGGCCCGGATCCCGGACCCAGACCCCAGACGCCGGACCCAGACCCCAGACCCCAGACCCCAGACTCCAGACCCCAGACCCCAGCCTCACACCCCGGACCCAGACCTCTGACCCCATACCCCATACCCGGGACCCAGACCCATACCCCAGACCCAGCCCACAGACCCAGACCACAGACCCCAGACGTTGGACCCCGACCCAGACCCAGACCCCAGACCCCAGACCCCGGACCCAGACCCAGACCCCAGACCCCAGACCCAGACCCCAGATCCCAGACCCAGACCATAGACCCCAGACCCAGACCCAGACCCCAGACCCCAGACCCAGACCCCAGTTCCCAGATCCCAGACCCAGACCATAGACCCCAGACCCAGACCCAGACCCCAGACCCCAGACCCAAACCCCGGACCCAGATCCCGGACCCCGATCCCGGACCCCGGATCCAGACCCGGACCTAGACCCAGGAACCAGACCCAGATCCCAGACCACAGACCCCAGACCCCGGAACCTGGACCCTGGACCGCAGCTCCACAGCCTGGACCCAGACCCCAGACCTCAGACCCCAGACCCAAGACCCCAGACCCCGGACCCCGGACCCCAGACCCAAACCCAGACCCCAGACCCCAGACCCCTGACCCCAGACCCTGGCCCCACGCCCCGGATCCAGACTCTAGTCCCAGACCTCAGACCCCAGACACAGACCGCAGACCCCAGACCCCAGACCTGGACCCCAGATCACAGATTTCAGCCCCCAGATCCCAGACCCCAGACCCAGACGACAGTCCCTGACCCCAGACCCTAGAGCCAGACCCCAGACCCCAGACTCCGGACCCAGACCCCAGACCCCAGACCCCGGACCCTGACCCACCCAAACACCAGACCCAGACAACAGACCCCAGACCCCGGACCCAGACTATGGACCAGAGTCTAGACCATAGACCCAAGACCCCAGACCCTGGACCCAGACTCCGGACCCAGACCCCAGACCCCGGACCCAGACCCCAGACCCCGGCCCCACACCCCAGACCACAGACCACAGACCCCAGAGCCAGACCCCAGACCACAGATCCCAGATCCCGGACCCCGGACCCAGACCACAGTCCCAGACCACAGACCCCAGACACAGACCACAGACCACAGACCCAGACCCCAGACCCTAGAGCCAGACCCCAGACCATAGATCCCAGATCCCAGACCCCAGATCCCAGACCCCGGACCCCGGACCCCGGACCCCGGACCCAGACCCAAACACCAGACCCAGACCACAGACCCCGGACCCAGACCCTGGACCAGAGTCTAGACCCTAGACCCCAGACCCCAGACCCTGGACCTAGGCCCGGATCCCGGATCCAGACCCCAGACGCCGGACCCAGACCCCAGACCCCAGACCCCAGACTCCAGACCCCAGACCCCAGACCCCGGACCCAGACCCCAGAGCCCGGACCCGGGAACACACCCCAGACCCCAGATACCAGACCCAGACCCCAGGCCCCGGACCCCAGACGCCAGACCCCGGACTGCAGACTGCGGACCCAGACGCAGACCCCGGACCCCGATCCCGGACCCCGGATCCAAACCCGGACCCAGACCCAGGAACCAGACCCAGATCCCAGACCCCAGACCCCAGACCCCGGAACCTGGACCCTGGACCGCAGCCCCACAGCCTGGACCCAGACCCCAGACCCAAGACCCCAGACCCCGGACCCCGGACCCCAGACCCAAACCCAAACCCCAGACCCAGACCCCTGACCCCAGACCCCGGCCTCACGCCCCGGACCCAGACTCCAGTCCCAGACCTCAGACCCCAGACACAGACCGCAGACCCCAGACCCCAGACCTGGACCCCAGATCACAGATTCCAGCCCCCAGATCCCAGACCCCAGACCCAGACGACAGTCCCTGACCCCAGACCCTAGAGCCAGACCCCAGACCCCAGACCCCGGACCCTGACCCACCCAAACACCAGACCCAGACAACAGACCCCAGACCCCGGACCCAGACCATGGACCAGAGTCTAGACCCTAGACCCCAGACCCTGGACCCAGACCCCAGACCCCGGCCCCACACCCCAGACCACAGACCACAGACCCCAGAGCCAGACCCCAGACCACAGATCCCAGATCCCGGACCCCGGACTCAGACCACAGTCCCAGACCACAGACCCCAGACCCAGACCACAGACAGACCCAGACCCCAGACCCTAGAGCCAGACCCCAGACCATAGATCCCAGACCCCAGATCCCAGACCCCGGACCCCGGACCCCAGACCCTGGACCCAGACCCAAACACCAGACCCAGACCACAGACCCCGGACCCGGACCCAGACCCTGGACCAGAGTCTAGACCCTAGACCCCAGACCCCAGACCCCAGACCTAGGCCCGGATCCCGGACCCAGACCCCAGACGCCGGACCCAGAACCCAGACCCCAGACCCCAGACTCCAGACCCCAGACCCCAGACCCCGGACCCAGACCCCAGAGCCCGGACCCCGGAACAGACCGCAGACCCCAGATACCAGACCCAGACCCCAGGCTTCGGACCCCAGACGCCAGACCCCGGACTGCAGACTGCGGACCCAGACGCAGACGCCGGACCCCGGAACCAGATCCCGGACAACAGACCCCGGACCCGGACCCCGGACCACGGACCATGGACCCTGGACCCAGACCCAGACAACGGACCCAGACCCTGGACTCTGGACCCAAACCCCAGACCCGGAAAACAGACCCCGGACCCTGCACCCAGACCCCGGACCCGGACCCCAGACCCAAACTCACACCACGGACCCCAGACTCCAGACCCCAGACGCCGGACCCCGGACCCAAACACCAGACCCAGACCACAGACCCCGGACCCAGACCCTGGACCAGAGTCTAGACCCTAGACCCCAAACACCAGACCCAGACCACAGACCCCGGACCCAGACCCTGGACCAGAGTCTAGACCCTAGACCCCAGACCCCAGACCCTGGACCTAGGCCCGGATCCCGGACCCAGACCCCAGACGCCGGACCCAGACCCCAGACCCCAGATCCCAGACCCCGGACCCAGACCCCAGAGCCCGGACCCCGGAATAGACCTCAGACCCCAGATACCAGACCCAGACCCCAGGCCCCGGACCCCAGACGCCAGACCCCGGACTGCAGACTGCGGACCCCGGACTGCAGACACCGGACCCCGGAACCAGATCCCGGACAACAGATCCCGGACCCGGACCCCGGACCACGGACCATGGAACCTGGACCCAGACCCAGACCACGGACCCAGACCCTGGACTCTGGACCCAAACCCCGGACCCGGACAACAGACCCCGGACCCCGGACCCAGATCCACACCCCAGACCCCAGACCCCAGACCCCGGACAACAGACCCCAGACCACGGACCCCGGACCCAGACCCCGGACCCAGACCCCAGACCCAAACTCACACCACGGACCCCAGACTCCAGACCCCAGACGCCGGACCCAGAACCAAAACCCTACACCCCAGACCGCAGACCCCCGACCCCGGACCCAGGCCCCAGCCCCAACCTCACACCACGGACCCCAGACTCCAGACCCCATACCCCGGACCCAGATGCCAGACCCCAGACCCCAGACCTCAGACCCCGGACCCAGACCCCAGCCTCACACCCCGGACCCAGACCTCTGACCCCATACCCCACACCCGGGACCCAGACCCATACCCCAGACCCAGACCACAGACCCTAGACCCCAGACCCCGCATCCAGACCTGGACACCAGAACCAAACCCCAGACCCCAGCCTCACACCCAGGATCCCGGACCCAGACCCAGAACATTAACCCCAGACCCCGGATCCAGACCCGGACCCCAGAACCAGACCCCAGTCTCCAGCCTCACACCCCGGACCCCAGACCCAGACCCAGACCCCAGACCACAGACCCCAGACTCCAGACACCGGACCCCGGACCCAGGCCCAGACCCAAGACCCTGGACCCAAACCCCAGACCCCGGACCCGGACCCGGATCACAGACCAAGACCCCAGACCCCAGACCCCAGACCCCAGACCCAGACCACAGACCCCAGACCCCAGACCCGGGATCCAGACCTGGACCCCAGACCCCGGAACCAGACCCCAGCCTCACACCCCGAACCCCAGACCCAGACCCACAACACAGACCCCAGACCCGGATCCAGACCCGGACCCCGAACCCCGGAACCAGACCCCAGTCTCCAGCCTCACACCCCGGACCCCAGACCCAGACCCAGACTCCAGACCACAGACCCCAGACACCGGACCCCGGACCCAGACCCAGACCCAAGACCCTGGACTCAGACCCCAGACCCCAGACCCCGGAATCAGAGCCCAGACCCCAGCCTCACACCCCGGACCCCGGATCCAGACCCAGACCCCAGACCACAGACCTAGACACCGGACCCCGGACCCCAGACCAGAGACTCCAGACCCCAGACTCCGGACCCTGGACCCAGACCCAGACCCGGGACCCAGACCCCAGACCCAGACCCCAGACGTCGGATCCCAGACCCCGGACCCTAGACCCCAGACCCCGGAACCTGGACCCTGGACCGCAGCCCCACAGCCTGGACCCAGACCCCAGACCTCAGACCCCAGACCCAAGACCCCACACCCCGGACCCCAGACCCAGACCCAGACTCCAGACCACAGACCCCAGACACCGGACCCCGGACCCAGACCCAGACCCAAGACCCTGGACCCAGACCCCAGACCCCAGACCCCGGAATCAGAGCCCAGACCCCAGCCTCACACCCCGGACCCCGGATCCAGACCCAGACCCCAGACCACAGACCACAGACCCCAGAGCCAGACCCCAGACCACAGATCCCAGATCCCGGACCCCGGACCCAGACCACAGTCCCAGACCACAGACCCCAGACCCAGACCACAGACAGACCCAGACCCCAGACCCTAGAGCCAGACCCCAGACCATAGATCCCAGACCCCAGATCCCAGACCCCGGACCCCGGACCCCAGACCCTGGACCCAGACCCAAACACCAGACCCAGACCACAGACCCCGGACCCCGGACCCAGACCCTGGACCAGAGTCTAGACCCTAGACCCCAGACCCCAGACCCCAGACCTAGGCCCGGATCCCGGACCCAGACCCCAGACGCCGGACCCAGACCCCAGACCCCAGACCCCAGACTCCAGACCCCAGACCCCAGACCCCAGACCCCGGACCCAGACCCCAGAGCCCGGACCCCGGAGCAGACCGCAGACCCCAGATACCAGACCCAGACCCCGGACTCCAGACGCCAGACCCCGGACTGCAGACTGCAGACCCAGACGCAGACCCCGGACCCCGGAACCAGATCCCGGACAACAGACCCCGGACCCGGACCCCGGACCACGGACCATGGACCCTGGACACAGACCCATACCACGGACCCAGACCCTGGACTCTGGACCCAAACCCCAGACCCGGACAACAGACCCCGGACCCCGGACCCCGCACCCAGACCCCGGACCCAGACCCCAGACCCAAACTCACACCACGGACCCCAGACCCCAGACCCCAGACGCCGGACCCCGGACCCAAACACCAGACCCAGACCACAGACCCCGGACCCAGACCCTGGACCAGAGTCTAGACCCTAGACCCCAGACCCCAGACCCTGGACCCAGACCCCAGACCCCAGACCCCAGACTCCAGACCACAGACCCCAGACCCCGGACCCAGACCCCAGAGCCCGGACCCCGGAACAGACCCCAGACCCCAGATACCAGACCCAGACTCCAGGCCCCGGACCTCAGAAGCCAGACCCCGGACTGCAGACTGCCGACCCAGACGCAGACCCCGGACCCCGGAACCAGTTCCCGGACCCGGACCCCGGACCACGGACCATGGAACCTGGACCCAGACCCAGACCACGGACCCAGACCCTGGACTCTGGACCCAAACCCCGGACCCGGACAACAGACCCCGGACCCCGGACCTAGATCCACACCCCAGACACCAGACCCCAGACCCCAGACCCCGGACAACAGACCCCAGACCACGGACCCCGGACCCAGACCCCGGACCCAGACCCCAGACCCAAACTCACACCACGGACCCCAGACTCCAGACCCCAGACGCCGGACCCCGGATCCAGAACCAAAACCCTTGACCCCAGACCGCAGACCCCCGACCCCGGACCCAGGCCCCAGCCCCAACCTCACACCACGGACCCCAGACTCAAGACCCCATACCCCGGACCCAGATGCCAGACCCCAGACCCCAGACCTCAGACCCCGGACCCAGACCCCAGCCTCACACCCCGGACCCAGACCTCTGACCCCATACCCCACACCCGGGACCCAGACCCATACCCCAGACCCAGACCACAGACCCTAGACCCCAGACCCCGCATCCAGACCTGGACACCAGAACCAAACCCCAGACCCCAGCCTCACACCCAGGATCCCGGACCCAGACCCAGAACATTAACCCCAGACCCCGGATCCAGACCCGGACCCCAGAACCAGACCCCAGTCTCCAGCCTCACACCCCGGACCCCAGACCCAGACCCAGACCCCAGACCACAGACCCCAGACTCCAGACACCGGACCCCGGACCCAGGCCCAGACCCAAGACCCTGGACCCAAACCCCAGACCCCGGACCCGGACCCGGATCACAGACCAAGACCCCAGACCCCAGACCCCAGACCCCAGACCCAGACCACAGACCCCAGACCCCAGACCCGGGATCCAGACCTGGACCCCAGACCCCGGAACCAGACCCCAGCCTCACACCCCGAACCCCAGACCCAGACCCACAACACAGACCCCAGACCCGGATCCAGACCCGGACCCCGAACCCCGGAACCAGACCCCAGTCTCCAGCCTCACACCCCGGACCCCAGACCCAGACCCAGACTCCAGACCACAGACCCCAGACACCGGACCCCGGACCCAGACCCAGACCCAAGACCCTGGACTCAGACCCCAGACCCCAGACCCCGGAATCAGAGCCCAGACCCCAGCCTCACACCCCGGACCCCGGATCCAGACCCAGACCCCAGACCACAGACCTAGACACCGGACCCCGGACCCCAGACCCCGGACAACAGTCCCCAGACCACGGACCCCGGACCCAGACCCCGGACCCAGACCCCAGACCCAAACTCACACCACGGACCCCAGACTCCAGACCCCAGACGCCGGACCCCGGATCCAGAACCAAAACCCTTGACCCCAGACCGCAGACCCCCGACCCCGGACCCAGGCCCCAGCCCCAACCTCACACCACGGACCCCAGACTCAAGACCCCATACCCCGGACCCAGATGCCAGACCCCAGACCCCAGACCTCAGACCCCGGACCCAGACCCCAGCCTCACACCCCGGACCCAGACCTCTGACCCCATACCCCACACCCGGGACCCAGACCCATACCCCAGACCCAGACCACAGACCCAGACCACAGACCCCAGACGTTGGACCCCGACCCAGACCCAGACCCCAGACCCCAGACCCCGGACCCAGACCCAGACCCCAGACCCAGACCCCAGATCCCAGACCCAGACCATAGACCCCAGACCCAGACCCAGACCCCAGACCCCAGACCCCAGACCCAGACCCCAGATCCCAGATCCCAGACCCAGACCATAGACCCCAGACCCAGACCCAGACCCCAGACCCCAGACCCAAACCCCGGACCCAGATCCAGGACCCCGATCCCGGACCCCGATCCCGGACCCCGGATCCAGACCCGGACCCAGACCCAGGAACCAGACCCAGATCCCAGACCCCAGACCCCAGACCCCAGACGCAGACCACAGATCCCAGACCCCAGACCCCAGACACCAGGCCCCAGACTCCTGACCCAGACCCAGACCCCATACCCCGCCCCACACCCCGACCCCGGAAGCAGACCACAGACCCTAGACCCCAGACCCCGCATCCAGACCTGGACACCAGAACCAGACCCCAGACCCCAGCTTCACACCCAGGACCCCGGACCCAGACCCAGAACATTAACCCCAGACCCCGGATCCAGACCCGGACCCCAGAACCAGACCCCAGTCTCCAGCCTCACACCCCAGACCACAGACCCCAGACACCGGACCCCGGACCCAGGCCCAGACCCAAGACCCTGGACCCAGACCCCAGACCCCGGACCTGGAACCGGACTCCAGACCAAGACCCCAGACCCCAGACCCCAGACCCCAGACCCAGACCCCAAACCCCAGACCCCAGTCCCAGACCACAGACCCCAGTCCCCAGACCCGGGATCCAGACCTGGACCCCAGACCCCGGAACCAGACCCCAGACCCCAGCCTCACACCCCATACCCCAGACCCAGACCCAGACTCCAGACCACAGACCCCAGACACCGGACCCCGGACCCAGACCCAGACCCAAGACCCTGGACCCAGACCCCAGACCCCAGACCCCGGAATCAGAGCCCAGACCCCAGCCTCACACCCCGGACCCCGGATCAGGACCCAGACCCCAGACCACAGACCTAGACACCGGACCCCGGACCCCAGACCAGAGACTCCAGACCCCAGACTCCGGACCCTGGACCCAGACCCAGATTCCAGACCCAGACCCCAGATGTCGGATCCCAGACCCCAGACCCCAGACTTCGGATCCCGGACCCCGGACCCCAGACCCCAGACCCCGGAACCTGGACCCTGGACCGCAGCCCCACAGCCTGGACCCAGACCCCAGACCTCAGACCCCAGACCCAAGACCCCAGACCCCGGACCCCGGACCCCAGACCCAAACCCAGACCCCAGACCCAGACCCCTGACCCCAGACCCCAGACCCCGGCCCCACGCCCCGGATCCAGACTCCAGTCCCAGACCACAGACCCCAGACTCCGGACCCTGACCCCAGACACCGGCCCCACGCCCCGGACCCAGACTCCAGTCCTAGACCTCAGACCCCAGACACAGACCGCAGACCCCAGACCTCAGACCTGGACCCCAGATCACAGATTCCAGCCCCCAGATCCCAGACCCCAGACCCAGACGACAGTCCCTGACCCCAGACCCTAGAGCCAGACCCCAGACCCCAGACTCCGGACCCAGACTCCAGACCCCAGACCCCGGACCCTGACCCACCCAAACACCAGACCCAGACAACAGACCCCAGACCCCGGACCCAGACCATGGACCAGAGTCTAGACCATAGACCCCAGACCCCGGACCCAGACCCCACACCCCGGCCCCACACCCCAGACCACAGACCACAGACCCCAGAGCCAGACCCCAGACCACAGACTCCAGATCCCGGACCCCGGACCCAGACCACAGTACCAGACCACAGACCCCAGACCCAGACCACAGACCACAGACCCAGACCCCAGACCCTAGAGCCAGACCCCAGACCATAGATCCCAGACCCCAGATCCCAGACCCCGGACCCCGGACCCCAGACCCTGGACCAGAGTCTAGACCCTAGACCCTAGACCCCAGACCCTGGACCTAGGCCCGGATACCGGACCCAGACCCCAGACCCCAGACGCTGGACCCAGACCCCAGACCCCAGACCCCAGACTCCAGACCCCAGACCCCAGACCCCGGACCCAGACCCCAGAGCCCGGACGCCGGAACAGACCCCAGACCCCAGATACCAGACCCCAGGCCCCGGACCCCAGACGCCAGACCCCGGACTGCAGACTGCGGACCCAGACGCAGACCCCGGAGCCCGGAACCAGATCCCGGACAACAGACCCCGGACCTTGACCCCGGACCACGGACCATGGACCCTGGACCCAGACCCAGACCACGGACCCAGACCCTGGACTCAGGACCCAAACCCCAGACCCGGACAACAGACCCCGGACCCCGGACCCAGATCCACACCCCAGACCCCAGACCCCAGACCCCGGACAACAGACCCCAGACCACGGACCCCGGACCCAGACCCCGGATCCAGACCCCAGACCCAAACTCACACCACGGACCCCAGACTCCAGACCCCAGACGCCGGACCCCGGACCCAGAACCAAAACCCTTGACCCCAGACCGCAGACCCCCGTCCCCGGACCCAGGCCCCAGCCCCAACCTCACACCACGGACCCCAGACTCCAGACCCCATACCCCGGACCCAGATGCCAGACCGCAGACCCCAGACCTCCGACCCCGGACCCAGACCCCAGCCTCACACCCCGGACCCAGACCTCTGACCCCATACCCCACACCCGGGACCCAGACCCATACCCCAGACGCAGACCACAGACCCAGACCACAGACCCCAGACGTTGGACCCCGACCCAGACCCAGACCCCAGACCCCAGACCCCAGACCCAGACCCAGACCATAGACCCCAGACCCAGACCCAGACCCCAGACCCCAGACCCAAACCCCGGACCCAGATCCCGGACCCCGATCCCGGACCCCGGATCCAGACCCGGACCCAGACCCAGGAACCAGACCCAGATCCCAGATCCCAGACCCCAGACCCCAGACCCCAGACGCAGACCACAGATCCCAGACCCCAGACCCCAGACACCAGGCCCCGGACTCCTGACCCAGACCCAGACCCTAGACCCAGACCACAGACCCCGGACCCCGGACCCAGACCCCAAACCTCGTACCTAGACCCCAGACCTGGACCCCAGACCCCAGATCCCGGACCCCGGACCCAGACCCAGACCACAGTCCCTGACCCCAGACCCTAGAGCCAGACCCCAGACCACAGACCCCAGACTCCGGACCCAGACCCTAGACCCCAGACCCCGGACCCTGACCCACCCAAACACCAGACCCAGACCACAGACCCCGGACCCTGGACCCAGACCCCAGACCCCGGCCCCACACCGCAGATCACATACCCCAGACCCCGGACCCAGACCCCAGACCACAGACCCCAGACCCCAGATCCCGGACCCCGGACCCAGACCCCAGACCACAGACCCCAGACCCCGGACCCCGGATCCCGGAACCCAGACCACCGACCATGGACCCAGACCCCAGACCGCAGACCCCAGACCCCGGACCCCGGACCCAGACCCCAGCCTCACACCACGGATCCTGGACCCCAGACCCCAGACCCCGGACACAGACCCCAGACTCCAGACACCGGACCCCGGACCCAGACTCCAGACTCCAGACACCAGACCTCGGACCCTGGACCCCAGACCCCGGATCCCAGACCCCAGGCCGCAGACCCCAGACCCCCGGACCCAGACCCAGGACCCAGATCCCGGACCCGGACCCAGACCCCAGACCCCAAATCCCGGACCCAGACCCCAGATCCCGGATCCAGACCCAGACCCCACGCCGCAGACCCCACACCCAGACCCCAGAACCGGACCCAGACCCAGATCCCAGAACCCAGACTCCAGACCCCGGACCCAGACTGAGACCCCAGACCCCAGACCCCAGACCCAGACCATAGACCCCGGACCCAGACCCCGGACCCAGATCCCGGACCCCGATCCCGGACCCCGGATCCAGACCCAGGAACCAGACCCCAGACGCAGACCACAGATCCCAGACCCCAGACCCCAGACACCAGGCCCCGGACCCCGGACCCCGGACTCCTGACCCAGACCCAGACCCAGGACCCAGACCACAGACCCCGGACTCCGGACCTCAGACCCCAAACCTCGTACCCAGACCCCAGACCCCAAACCTGGACCCCAGATCACAGATCCCAGACCCAGACCACAGTCCCTGACCCCAGACCCTAGAGCCAGACCCCAGACCCCAGACCCCAGACTCCGGACCCAGACCCCAGACCCCGGACCCCGGACCCAGACCCTGGACCAGAGTCTAGACCCTAGACCCCCGACCCCAGATCCTGGACCCAGACTCCGGACCCAGACCCCAGACCCCGGACCCAGACCCAGAAGCCGGCCCCACACTCCAGACCACAGACCCCAGACCGACCCCAGACCCCAGACCCCAGACCCAGAGCCAGACCCCAGACCACAGATCCCAGACCCCAGATCCCGGACCCAGATCCAGACCACAGTCCCAGACCACCGACCCCAGACCACAGACCCCGGACCCCAGACTCCGGACCCAGACCCCAGACCCTGACCCCGGACCCCGGACCCAGACCCAAACACCAGACCCAGACCACAGACCCCGGACCCTGGACCCAGACCCTGGACCAGAGTCTAGACCCCAGACCCTGGACCCAGACCCCGGATCCCGGACCCAGACCCCGGACACCGGACCTAGACCGCAGACCCCAGACTCCAGACCCCAGACTCCAGACCCCAGACCCCGGACCCAGACCCCAGAGCCCGGACCCCGGAACAGACCCCAGAGCCCAGATACCGGACCCAGACCCCGGACCCCGGAACCAGATCCCGGACAACGGACCCCGGACCTGGACCCCGGACCACAGACCATGGACCCCGGACCCAGACCCCAGACCCCGGACTCTGGACACAGACCCCGGACTCGGACAACAGACCCCAGACCCCAGACCACGGACCCAGACCCCGGACAACAGACCCCAGACCACGGACCCCGGACCCCGGACGCAGACCCTAGAACCAGACCCCGGACCCAGACCCCAGACCCAAACTCACACCACGGACCCCAGACTCCAGACCCCAGATGCCGGACCCCGGACCGAGAATCAAAACACTTGACCCCAGACCCCAGACCGCAGACCCCGGACCCCGGACCCAGACCCCAGCCCCAACCTCACACCATGGACCCCAGACTCCAGACCCCAGACCCTGGACCCCGGGCCCAGACCCCAGCCTCACACCCCGGACCCCGGACCCAGACGCCAGACCCCAGACCCCAGACCCCAGACCTCAGACCTCAGACCCCAGACCCCGGACCCAGACCTCAGCCTCACACCATGGACCCCAGACTCCAGACCCCGGACCCTGGACCCAGACGCAGACCCCAGACCCCAGACCCAGACCACAGACCCCGGATCCCGGACCCAGACCCCAGACCCAGACCCCAGCCTCACACCCCGGACCCAGACCCCAGACCCCAGACCTCAGACACCATACCCCACACCCGGGACCCAGACCCATACCCCAGACCCAGACCACAGACCCCAGACACCAGACCCTGGACCCAGACCCAGATCCAGACCCCAGACCCCAGACCCCAGACCTCAGACCGCAGACCCCGGACCTCGAACCCAGACCACAGACCCAACCTCACACCACGGACCCCAGACTCCAGACCCCAGTACCCAGACCCCAGACCCAGACCCCAGACCCCAGCCTCACACCCCAGACCTCACACCTAGACCCCTACCCCAGACCCAGACCACAGACCCCAGACCCCGGACCCCGGACCCCGGACCCCGGACCCAGACCCAAACACCAGACCCAGACCACAGACCCCGGACCCAGACCCTGGACCAGAGTCTAGACCCTAGACCCCAGACCCCAGACCCCGGACCTAGGCCCGGATCCCGGACCCAGACCCCAGACGCCGGACCCAGACCCCAGACCCCAGACCCCAGACTCCAGACCCCAGACCCCAGCCTCACACCCCGGACCCAGACCTCTGACCCCATACCCCATACCCGGGACCCAGACCCATACCCCAGACCCAGACCACAGACCCAGACCACAGACCCCAGACGTTGGACCCCGACCCAGACCCAGACCCCAGACCCCAGACCCCGGACCCAGACCCAGACCCCAGACCCCAGACCCAGACCCCAGATCCCAGACCCAGACCATAGACCCCAGACCCAGACCCAGACCCCAGACCCCAGACCCAGACCCCAGATCCCAGATCCCAGACCCAGACCATAGACCCCAGACCCAGACCCAGACCCCAGACCCCAGACCCAAACCCCGGACCCAGATCCCGGACCCCGATCCCGGACCCCGGATCCAGACCCGGACCTAGACCCAGGAACCAGACCCAGATCCCAGACCCCAGACCCCAGACCCCGGAACCTGGACGCTGGAACGCAGCCCCACAGCCTGGACCCAGACCCCAGACCTCAGACCCCAGACCCAAGACCCCAGACCCCGGACCCCGGACCCCAGACCCAAACCCAGACCCCAGACCCCAGACCCCTGACCCCAGACCCTGGCCCCACGCCCCGGATCCAGACTCTAGTCCCAGACCTCAGACCCCAGACACAGACCGCAGACCCCAGACCCCAGACCTGGACCCCAGATCACAGATTTCAGCCCCCAGATCCCAGACCCCAGACCCAGACGACAGTCCCTGACCCCAGACCCTAGAGCCAGACCCCAGACCCCAGACTCCGGACCCAGACCCCAGACCCCAGACCCCGGACCCTGACCCACCCAAACACCAGACCCAGACAACAGACCCCAGACCCCGGACCCAGACTATGGACCAGAGTCTAGACCCTAGACCCAAGACCCCAGACCCTGGACCCAGACCCCAGACCCCGGCCCCACACCCCAGACCACAGACCACAGACCCCAGAGCCAGACCCCAGACCACAGATCCCAGATCCCGGACCCCGGACCCAGACCACAGTCCCAGACCACAGACCCCAGACACAGACCACAGACCACAGACCCAGACCCCAGACCCTAGAGCCAGACCCCAGACCATAGATCACAGATCCCAGACCCCAGATCCCAGACCCCGGACCCCGGACCCCGGACCCCGGACCCAGACCCAAACACCAGACCCAGACCACAGACCCCGGACCCAGACCCTGGACCAGAGTCTAGACTCTAGACCCCAGACCCCAGACCCCAGACCCTGGACCTAGGCCCGGATCCCGGACCCAGACCCCAGACGCCGGACCCAGAACCCAGACCCCAGACCCCAGACTCCAGACCCCAGACCCCAGACCCCGGACCCAGACCCCAGAGCCCGGACCCGGGAACACACCCCAGACCCCAGATACCAGACCCAGACCCCAGGCCCCGGACCCCAGACGCCAGACCCCGGACTGCAGACTGCGGACCCAGACGCAGACCCCGGACCCCGATCCCGGACCCCGGATCCAAACCCGGACCCAGACCCAGGAACCAGACCCAGATCCCAGACCCCAGACCCCAGACCCCGGAACCTGGACCCTGGACCGCAGCCCCACAGCCTGGACCCAGACCCCAGACCTCAGACCCCAGACCCAAGACCCCAGACCCCGGACCCCGGACCCCAGACCCAAACCCAGACCCCAGACCCAGACCCCTGACCCCAGACCCCGGCCTCACGCCCCGGACCCAGACTCCAGTCCCAGACCTCAGACCCCAGACACAGACCGCAGACCCCAGACCCCAGACCTGGAACCCAGATCACAGATTCCAGCCCCCAGATCCCAGACCCCAGACCCAGACGACAGTCCCTAACCCCAGACCCTAGAGCCAGACCCCAGACCCCGGACCCTGACCCACCCAAACACCAGACCCAGACAACAGACCCCAGACCCCGGACCCAGACCATGGACCAGAGTCTAGACCCTAGACCCCAGACCCTGGACCCAGACCCCAGACCCCGGCCCCACACCCCAGACCACAGACCACAGACCCCAGAGCCAGACCCCAGACCACAGATCCCGGACCCCGGACCCAGACCACAGTCCCAGACCACAGACCCCAGACCCAGACCACAGACAGACCCAGACCCCAGACCCTAGAGCCAGACCCCAGACCATAGATCCCAGACCCCAGATCCCAGACCCCGGACCCCGGACCCCAGACCCTGGACCCAGACCCAAACACCAGACCCAGACCACAGACCCCGGACCCCGGACCCAGACCCTGGACCAGAGTCTAGACCCTAGACCCTAGACCCCAGACCCCAGACCTAGGCCCGGATCCCGGACCCAGACCCCAGACGCCGGACCCAGAACCCAGACCCCAGACCCCAGACTCCAGACCCCAGACCCCAGACCCCGGACCCCGGACCCCAGAGCCCGGACCCCGGAACAGACCGCAGACCCCAGATACCAGACCCAGACCCCAGGCCCCGGACCCCAGACGCCAGACCCCGGACTGCAGACTGCGGACCCAGACGCAGACGCCGGACCCCGGAACCAGATCGCGGACAACAGACCCCGGACCCGGACCCCGGACCACGGACCATGGACCCTGGACCCAGACCCAGACCACGGACCCAGACCCTGGACTCTGGACCCAAACCCCAGACCCGGAAAACAGACCCCGGACCCTGCACCCAGACCCCGGACCCGGACCCCAGACCCAAACTCACACCACGGACCCCAGACTCCAGACCCCAGACGCCGGACCCCGGACCCAAACACCAGACCCAGACCACAGACCCCGGACCCAGACCCTGGACCAGAGTCTAGACCCTAGACCCCAGACCCCAGACCCTGGACCACAGACCCCAGACCCCGGACCCAGACCCCAGACGCCGGACCCAGACCCCAGACCCCAGACCCCGGACCCAGACCCCAGAGCCCGGACCCCGGAATAGACCTCAGACCCCAGATACCAGACCCAGACCCCAGGCCCCGGACCCCAGACGCCAGACCCCGGACTGCAGACTGCGGACTCCGGACTGCAGACACCGGACCCCGGAACCAGATCCCGGACAACAGATCCCGGACCCGGAACCCGGACCACGGACCATGGAACCTGGACCCAGACCCAGACCACGGACCCAGACCCTGGACTCTGGACCCAAACCCCGGACCCGGACAACAGACCCCGGACCCCGGACCCAGATCCACACCCCAGACCCCAGACCCCAGACCCCGGACAACAGACCCCAGACCACGGACCCCGGACCCAGACCCCGGACCCAGACCCCAGACCCAAACTCACACCACGGACTCCAGACTCCAGACCCCAGACGCCGGACCCCGGACCCAGAACCAAAACCCTACACCCCAGACCGCAGACCCCCGACCCCGGACCCAGGCCCCAGCCCCAACCTCACACCACGGACCCCAGACTCCAGACCCCATACCCCGGACCCAGATGCCAGACCCCAGACCCCAGACCTCAGACCCCGGACCCAGACCCCAGCCTCACACCCCGGACCCAGACCTCTGACCCCATACCCCACACCCGGGACCCAGACCCATACCCCAGACCCAGACCACAGACCCTAGACCCCAGACCCCGCATCCAGACCTGGACACCAGAACCAGACCCCAGACCCCAGCCTCACACCCAGGATCCCGGACCCAGACCCAGAACATTAACCCCAGACCCCGGATCCAGACCCGGACCCCAGAACCAGACCCCAATCTCCAGCCTCACACCCCGGACCCCAGACCCAGACCCAGACCCCAGACCACAGACCCCAGACTCCAGACACCGGACCCCGGACCCAGGCCCAGACCCAAGACCCTGGACCCAAACCCCAGACCCCGGACCCGGACCCGGACCCCAGACCAAGACCCCAGACCCCAGACCCCAGACCCCAGACCCAGACCACAGACCCCAGACCCCAGACCCGGGATCCAGACCTGGACCCCAGACCCCGGAACCAGACCCCAGCCTCACACCCCGAACCCCAGACCCAGACCCACAACACAGACCCCAGACCCGGATCCAGACCCGGACCCCGAACCCCGGAACCAGACCCCAGTCTCCAGCCTCACACCCCGGACCCCAGACCCAGACCCAGACTCCAGACCACAGACCCCAGACACCGGACCCCGGACGCAGACCCAGACCCAAGACCCTGGACTCAGACCCCAGACCACAGACCCCAGACCCCAGATCCCGGACCCCGGACCCAGACCCCAGACCCCAGACCCCGGACCCCGGACCCCGGAACCCAGACCACCGACCATGGACCCAGACCCCAGACCGCAGACCACAGACCCCGGACCCCGGACCCAGACCCCAGCCTCACACCACGGATCCTGGACCCCAGACCCCAGACCCCGGACACAGACCCCAGACTCCAGACACCGGACCCCGGACCCAGACTCCAGACTCCAGACACCAGACCTCGGACCCTGGACCCCAGACCCCGGATCCCAGACCCCAGGCCGCAGACCCCAGACCCCCGGACCCAGACCCAGGACCCAGATCCCGGACCCGGACCCAGACCCCAGACCCCAAATCCCGGACCCAGACCCCAGATCCCGGATCCAGACCCAGACCCCACGCCGCAGACCCCACACCCAGACCCCAGAACCGGACCCAGACCCAGATCCCAGAACCCAGACTCCAGACCCCGGACCCAGACTGAGACCCCAGACCCCAGACCCCAGACCCAGACCATAGACCCCGGACCCAGACCCCGGACCCAGATCCCGGACCCCGATCCCGGACCCCGGATCCAGACCCAGGAACCAGACCCCAGACGCAGACCACAGATCCCAGACCCCAGACCCCAGACACCAGGCCCCGGACCCCGGACCCCGGACTCCTGACCCAGACCCAGACCCAGGACCCAGACCACAGACCCCGGACTCCGGACCTCAGACCCCAAACCTCGTACCCAGACCCCAGACCCCAAACCTGGACCCCAGATCACAGATCCCAGACCCAGACCACAGTCCCTGACCCCAGACCCTAGAGCCAGACCCCAGACCCCAGACCCCAGACTCCGGACCCAGACCCCAGACCCAAACACCAGACCCAGACCACAGACCCCGGACCCCGGACCCAGACCCTGGACCAGAGTCTAGACCCTAGACCCCAGACCCCAGATCCTGGACCCAGACTCCGGACCCAGACCCCAGACCCCGGACCCAGACCCAGAAGCCGGCCCCACACTCCAGACCACAGACCCCAGACCGACCCCAGACCCCAGACCCCAGACCCAGAGCCAGACCCCAGACCACAGATCCCAGACCCCAGATCCCGGACCCAGATCCAGACCACAGTCCCAGACCACCGACCCCAGACCACAGACCCCGGACCCCAGACTCCGGACCCAGACCCCAGACCCTGACCCCGGACCCCGGACCCAGACCCAAACACCAGACCCAGACCACAGACGCCGGACCCCGGACCCAGAACCAAAACCCTACACCCCAGACCGCAGACCCCCGACCCCGGACCCAGGCCCCAGCCCCAACCTCACACCACGGACCCCAGACTCCAGACCCCATACCCCGGACCCAGATGCCAGACCCCAGCCTCACACCCCGGACCCCGGACCCAGACGCCAGACCCCAGACCCCAGACCTCAGACCTCAGCCTCACACCATGGACCCCAGACTCCAGACCCCGGACCCTGGACCCAGACGCCGACCCCAGACCCCAGACCCAGACCACAGACCCCGGATCCCGGACCCAGACCCCAGACCCAGACCCCAGCCTCACACCCCGGACCCAGACCCCAGACCCCAGACCTCAGACACCATACCCCACACCCGGGACCCAGACCCATACCCCAGACCCAGACCACAGACCCCAGACACCAGACCCTGGACCCAGACCCAGATCCAGACCCCAGACCCCAGACCCCAGACCTCAGACCGCAGACCCCGGACCTCGAACCCAGACCACAGACCCAACCTCACACCACGGACCCCAGACTCCAGACCCCAGTACCCAGACCCCAGACCCAGACCCCAGACCCCAGCCTCACACCCCAGACCTCACACCTAGACCCCTACCCCAGACCCAGACCACAAACCCCAGGCCCCGGACCTCGGACCCCGGACCCCAGACGCCAGACCCCAGACCCAGACCCCAGACCCCAGACCCAAACCCCAGACCCCAGCCTCACACCCCGGTCCCAGACCCCAGACCTCTGACCCCATACCCCACACCCGGGACCCAGACCCATACCCCAGACCCCAGACCCCGGACCCCAGATGCCAGAACCCGGACCGCGGACTCTGGATCCAGATCCCAGACTCCGGACCCAGACCCCGGACAACAGACACCGGACCCCAGACCCCAGCCTCACACCCCGGACCCAGACCCCAGACCTCTGACCCCATACCCCACACCTGGGACCCAGACCCATACCCCAGACCCCAGACTCTGGACCCAGACCCCGGACAACAGACACCGGACCCCAGACCAAAATCCAGACCCCAGACCCCAGTCCCAGACCCCAGACCCCGAACCCCGGACCCCGGAACCCAGACCACCGACCAAGGACCCAGACCCCAGACCGCAGACCCCAGACCTAGGACCCCGGACCCGGACCCAGACCCCAGCCTCACACCACGGATTCTGGACCTCAGACCCCAGACCCCGGACCCCGGACACAGACCCCAGACCCCAGACCCCAGACCCCAGACCCCAGACTCCAGACACCGGACCCCGGACCCAGACCCCAAACCTTGTACCCAGACCCCAGACCCAAATCCCGGACCCAGACCCCAGATCCCGGATCCAGACCCAGACCCCACACCCCAGACCAGACCCCAGACCCCAGAACTGGACCCAGACCCAGACCCCAGACCCCAGAACCCAGACTCCAGACCCCAGACCCCAGACACCGGACCCAGACCCCAGACCCCAGACCCCAGACCCCAGAACCGGACCCAGACCCAGACCCCAGACCCCAGACCCCAGAACCCAGACTCCAGTCCCCAGACCCCAGACCCCGGACCCAGACCTAGACCACAGACCCCAGAACCCAGACCCCATATCCCAGACAGACCATAGACCCCAGACCCAGACAATAGACCCCAGACCCTAGACCCCATATCCCAGACAATAGACCATAGAACCCAGACCCAGACCATAGACCCCAGACCCCAGACCCCAGACCCCGGAACCAGAACCCCAGACCCCATATCCCAGACCCTGACCATAGACCCCAGACCCCAGACCCCATATCCCAGACCCAGACGCAGACCATAGACCCCAGACCTAGACCATAGACCCCAGACCCCAGACCCTGGACCCAGACCCAGACCCCAGATCCCAGACCCAGACCCCAGATCCCAGACCCAGACCATAGACCCCAGACCCAGACCATAGACCCCAGACCCAGACCCCGGATCCAGACCCCAGACCCAGACCCAGGAACCAGACCCAGACCCCAGACCCCAGACCCCAGACGCAGTCCACAGATCCCAGATCCCAGATCCCAGACCCCAGACACCAGGCCCCGGACCCGGACTCCTGACCCAGACACAGACCCTAGACCCAGACCATAGACCCCGGACCCCGGACCCAGACCCCAAATCTCGTACCCAGACCCCAGACACCAGACCCCGGACCCGAGACCCCAGACCCCAGACGCCAGGTCCCGGATCCCGGACTCCTGACCCAGACCCAGACCCTAGACCCTGACCACAGACCCCGGACCCTGGACACAGATCCCAGCCACCAGACCCCGGACCACGGACCCAGACACCTGACACCGGACCCCGGACACAAATCCAGACCCCGGAACCCAGACCCTAGTCCCAGACCCCAGATCCCGGACCCCAGACCCCGGACCCCGGACCCAGACCCCTATCCCAGACACCAGACCCCGGACCCCAGACCCCAGACCTGGACCCCGGACCCAGACCCCAGACCCAGACCCCGGACACCAGACCCCAGTCCCAGACCCCAGATCCCAGACCCCAGATCCCAGACCCCAGACCCCAGACCGCAGACCCCGGACCCAGACCCCAGCCCCAACCTCACACCATGGACCCCAGACTCCAGACCCCAGACCCTGGACCCCGGGCCCGGACCCCAGCCTCACACCCCGGACCCCGGACCCAGACGCCAGACCCCAGACCCCAGACCTCAGACCTCAGACCCCGGACCCAGACCTCAGCCTCACACCCTGGATCCCGGATCCAGACCCCAGACCCCTGACCCCAGAACTCAGACTCCAGACCCCGGACCCTGGACCCAGATGCAGACCCCAGACCCCAGACCCCAGACCCAGACCACAGACCCCGGATCCCGGACCCAGACCCCAGACCCAGACCCCAGTCTCACACCCCGGACCCAGACCCCAGACCCCAGACCTCAGACACCATACCCCACACCCGGGACCCAGACCCAGACCCATACCCCAGACCCAGACCACAGACCCCAGACGCCAGACCCTGGACCCGGACCCAGATCCAGACCCCAGACCCCAGACCCCAGACCTCAGACCGCAGACCCCAGACCTCGGACCCAGACCACAGACCCAACCTCACACCACGGACCCCAGACTCCAGACCCCAATACCCAGACCCCAGACCCAGACCCCAGACCCCAGCCTCACACCCCAGTCTCCACACCTAGACCCCTACCCCTGACCCAGACCACAGACCCCAGACCCCGGACCTCGGACCGCGGACCTCGGACCCCAGACGCCAGACCCCAGACGCCAGACCCCAGACGCCAGACCCCAGACCCAGACCCCAGACCCGAGACCCAGACCCCAGACCCCAGCCTCACACCCCGGACCCAGACCCCAGACCTCTGACCCCATACCCCACACCCGGGACCCAGACCTATACCCCAGACGAAGACCACAGACCCCAGACGTTGGACCCAGACCCAGACCCAGACCCCAGACCCCAGACCCCAGCCTCACACCCCGGACCCAGACCCCAGACCTCTGACCCCATACCCCACACCTGGGACCCAGACCCATACCCCAGACCCCAGACTCTGGACCCAGACCCCGGACAACAGACACCGGACCCCAGACCAAAATCCAGACCCCAGACCCCAGTCCCAGACCCCAGACCCCGAACCCCGGACCCCGGAACCCAGACCACCGACCAAGGACCCAGACCCCAGACCGCAGACCCCAGACCTAGGACCCCGGACCCGGACCCAGACCCCAGCCTCACACCACGGATTCTGGACCTCAGACCCCAGACCCCGGACCCCGGACACAGACCCCAGACCCCAGACCCCAGACCCCAGACCCCAGACTCCAGACACCGGACCCCGGACCCAGACCCCAAACCTTGTACCCAGACCCCAGACCCAAATCCCGGACCCAGACCCCAGATCCCGGATCCAGACCCAGACCCCACACCCCAGACCAGACCCCAGACCCCAGAACTGGACCCAGACCCAGACCCCAGACCCCAGAACCCAGACTCCAGACCCCAGACCCCAGACACCGGACCCAGACCCCAGACCCCAGACCCCAGACCCCAGAACCGGACCCAGACCCAGACCCCAGACCCCAGACCCCAGAACCCAGACTCCAGTCCCCAGACCCCAGACCCCGGACCCAGACCTAGACCACAGACCCCAGAACCCAGACCCCATATCCCAGACAGACCATAGACCCCAGACCCAGACAATAGACCCCAGACCCTAGACCCCATATCCCAGACAATAGACCATAGAACCCAGACCCAGACCATAGACCCCAGACCCCAGACCCCAGACCCCGGAACCAGAACCCCAGACCCCATATCCCAGACCCTGACCATAGACCCCAGACCCCAGACCCCATATCCCAGACCCAGACGCAGACCATAGACCCCAGACCTAGACCATAGACCCCAGACCCCAGACCCTGGACCCAGACCCAGACCCCAGATCCCAGACCCAGACCCCAGATCCCAGACCCAGACCATAGACCCCAGACCCAGACCATAGACCCCAGACCCAGACCCCGGATCCAGACCCCAGACCCAGACCCAGGAACCAGACCCAGACCCCAGACCCCAGACCCCAGACGCAGTCCACAGATCCCAGATCCCAGATCCCAGACCCCAGACACCAGGCCCCGGACCCGGACTCCTGACCCAGACACAGACCCTAGACCCAGACCATAGACCCCGGACCCCGGACCCAGACCCCAAATCTCGTACCCAGACCCCAGACACCAGACCCCGGACCCGAGACCCCAGACCCCAGACGCCAGGTCCCGGATCCCGGACTCCTGACCCAGACCCAGACCCTAGACCCTGACCACAGACCCCGGACCCTGGACACAGATCCCAGCCACCAGACCCCGCACCACGGACCCAGACACCTGACACCGGACCCCGGACACAAATCCAGACCCCGGAACCCAGACCCTAGTCCCAGACCCCAGATCCCGGACCCCAGACCCCGGACCCCGGACCCAGACCCCTATCCCAGACACCAGACCCCGGACCCCAGACCCCAGACCTGGACCCCGGACCCAGACCCCAGACCCAGACCCCGGACACCAGACCCCAGTCCCAGACCCCAGATCCCAGACCCCAGATCCCAGACCCCAGACCCCAGACCGCAGACCCCGGACCCAGACCCCAGCCCCAACCTCACACCATGGACCCCAGACTCCAGACCCCAGACCCTGGACCCCGGGCCCGGACCCCAGCCTCACACCCCGGACCCCGGACCCAGACGCCAGACCCCAGACCCCAGACCTCAGACCTCAGACCCCGGACCCAGACCTCAGCCTCACACCCTGGATCCCGGATCCAGACCCCAGACCCCTGACCCCAGAACTCAGACTCCAGACCCCGGACCCTGGACCCAGACGCAGACCCCAGACCCCAGACCCCAGACCCAGACCACAGACCCCGGATCCCGGACCCAGACCCCAGACCCAGACCCCAGTCTCACACCCCGGACCCAGACCCCAGACCCCAGACCTCAGACACCATACCCCACACCCGGGACCCAGACCCAGACCCATACCCCAGACCCAGACCACAGACCCCAGACGCCAGACCCTGGACCCGGACCCAGATCCAGACCCCAGACCCCAGACCCCAGACCTCAGACCGCAGACCCCAGACCTCGGACCCAGACCACAGACCCAACCTCACACCACGGACCCCAGACTCCAGACCCCAATACCCAGACCCCAGACCCAGACCCCAGACCCCAGCCTCACACCCCAGTCTCCACACCTAGACCCCTACCCCTGACCCAGACCACAGACCCCAGACCCCGGACCTCGGACCGCGGACCTCGGACCCCAGACGCCAGACCCCAGACGCCAGACCCCAGACGCCAGACCCCAGACCCAGACCCCAGACCCGAGACCCAGACCCCAGACCCCAGCCTCACACCCCGGACCCAGACCCCAGACCTCTGACCCCATACCCCACACCCGGGACCCAGACCTATACCCCAGACGAAGACCACAGACCCCAGACGTTGGACCCAGACCCAGACCCAGACCCCAGACCCCGGACCCCAGACGCCAGAACCCGGACCGCGGACTCTGGATCCAGATCCCAGACTCCGGACCCAGACCCCGGACAACAGACCCCGGACCCCAGACCAAGATCCAGACCCCAGACCCCAGTCCCAGACCCCAGACCCCAGACCCCGAACCCCGGACCCCGGAACCCAGACCACCGACCAAGGACCCAGACCCCAGACCGCAGACCCCAGACCTAGGACCCCGGACCCGGACCCAGACCCCAGCCTCACACCACGGATTCTGGACCTCAGACCCCAGACCCCGGACACAGATCCCAGACCCCAGACCCCTGACTCCAGATACCGGACCCCGGACCCAGACCCCAAACCTCGTACCCAGACCCCCCCAGACCCAAATCCCGGACCCAGACCTCAGATCCCGGATCCAGACCCAGACCCCACACCCCAGACCAGACCCCAGACCCCAGACCCCAGAACCGGACCCAGACCCAGACCCCAGACCCCAGAACCCAGACTCCAGACCCCAGACCCCAGACCCCAGACACCGGACCCAGACCCCAGACCCCAGACCCCAGAACCGGACCCAGACCCAGACCCCAGACCCCAGACCCCAGACTCCAGTCCCCAGACCCCAGACCCCGGACCCAGACCCAGACCCCAGACCCCAGAACCCAGACCCCATATCCCAGACACAGACCATACACCCCAGACCCAGACAATAGACCCCAGACCCCTGACTCCAGATACCGGCCCCCGACCCAGACCCCAAACCTCGTACCCAGACCCCCCCAGACCCAAATCCCGGACCCAGACCTCAGATCCCGGATCCAGACCCAGACCCCACACCCCAGACCAGACCCCAGACCCCAGAACCGGACCCAGACCCAGACCCCAGACCCCAGAACCCAGACTCCAGACCCCAGACCCCAGACCCCAGACACCGGACCCAGACCCCAGACCCCAGACCCCAGAACCGGATCCTGACCCAGACCCCAGACCCCAGACCCCAGACTCCAGTCCCCAGACCCCAGACCCCAGAACCCAGACCCCATATCCCAGACACAGACCATACACCCCAGACCCAGACGCCAGACCCCAGACCCAGACCCCAGACCCCAGCCTCACACTCCGGACCCAGACCCCAGACCTCTGACCCCATACCCCACACCCGGGACCCAGACCTATATCCCAGACGAAGACCACAGACCCCAGACGTTGGACCCAGACCCAGACCCAGACCCCAGACCCCGGACCCCAGACGCCAGAACCCGGACCGCGGACTCTGGATCCAGATCCCAGACTCCGGACCCAGACCCCGGACAACAGACACCGGACCCCAGACCAAGATCCAGACCCCAGACCCCAGTCCCAGACCCCAGACCCCGAACCCCGGACCCCGGAACCCAGACCACCGACCAAGGACCCAGACCCCAGACCGCAGACCCCAGACCTAGGACCCCGGACCCGGACCCAGACCCCAGCCTCACACCACGGATTCTGGACCTCAGACCCCAGACTCCGGACACAGATCCCAGACCCCAGACCCCTGACTCCAGATACCGGACCCCGGACCCAGACCCCAAACCTCGTACCCAGACCCCCCCCAGACCCAAATCCCGGACCCAGACCTCAGATCCCGGATCCAGACCCAGACCCCACACCCCAGACCAGACCCCAGACCCCAGACCCCAGAACCGGACCCAGACCCAGACCCCAGACCCCAGAACCCAGACTCCAGACCCCAGACCCCAGACCCCAGACACCGGACCCAGACCCCAGACCCCAGACCCCAGAACCGGACCCAGACCCAGACCCAGACCCCAGACCCCAGACCCCAGACCCCAGTCCCCAGACCCCAGACCCCGGACCCAGACCCAGACCCCAGACCCCAGAACCCAGACCCCATATCCCAGAAACAGACCATACACCCCAGACCCAGACAATAGACCCCAGACAATAGACCCCATATCCCAGACAATAGACCATAGACCCCAGACCCAGACCCAGACCATAGACCCCAGACCCCAAACCCCGGACCCAGATCGAGACCCCAGACCCCAGACCCCATATCCCAGACCCTGACCATAGACGCCAGACCCCATATCCCAGACCCAGACCCAGACCATAGACCCCAGACCCAGACCATAGACCCCAGACCCCAGACCCCGGACCCAGAACCAGACCCCAGATCCCAGACCCAGACCCCAGATCCCAGACCCAGACCATAGACCCCAGACCCAGACCATAGACCCCAGACCCAGACCCCGGATCCAGACCCCGGACCCAGACCCAGGAACCAGACCCAGACCCCAGACCCCAGACCCCAGACGCAGACCACAGATCCCAGATCCCAGACCCCAGACACCAGGCCCCGGACCCGGACTCCTGACCCAGACACAGACCCTAGACCCAGACCACAGACCCCGGACCCCGGACCCAGACCCCAAATCTCGTACCCAGACCCCAGATACCAGACCCCGGACCCGAGACCCCAGACCCCAGACGCCAGGTCCCCGACCCCGGACTCCTGACCCAGACCCAGACCCTAGACCCTGACCACAGACCCTGGACCCTGGACTCAGATCCCAGCCACCAGACCCCGGACCACGGACCCAGACCCCGGACCCCGGACTCCGGACACAAATCCAGACCCCGGAACCCAGACCCTCGTCCCAGACCCCAGATCCCGGACCCCGGACCCCGGACCCAGACCCCTGTCCCAGACACCAGACCCCAGACCCCAGACCCCAGACCCCAGACCTGGACCCTGGACCCAGACCCCAGACCCAGACCCCGGACCCAGACCCCAGACCCAAACCCCAGACACCAGACCCCAGTCCCAGACCCCAGACCCCAGATCCCAGACCCCAGATCCCAGACCCCAGACCCCAGACCCTGGACCCCGGATCCCGGACCCAGACCTCTGTCCCAGACACCAGACCCCGGACCCCGGACCGCAGACCCAGACCCAGACACCAGACCGTGGACCCTGGACACCGGATCCAGACCCCAGACCCCGGACCCAGACCCAGACCCCAGATCCCAGACCCAGACCCCAGATCCCAGACCCAGACCATAGACCCCAGACCCAGACCATGGACCGCAGACCCAGACCATAGACCCCAGACCCGGACCCAGACCCAGGAACCAGACCCAGACCCCAGACCCCAGACCCCAGACCCCAGACCCCAGACGCAGACCACAGATCCCAGACCCCAGACCCCAGACACCAGGCCCCGGACCCGGACTCCTGACCCAGACACAGACCCTAGACCCAGACCACAGACCCCGGACCCCGGACCCAGACCCCGGACCCCGGACCCCGGACCCCGGACACAAATCCAGACCCCGGAACCCAGTCCCTAGTCCCAGACCCCAGGTCCCGGACCCCAGACCCCGGATCCCGGACCCAGACCCCAGTCCCAGACACCTGACCCCGGACCCCAGACCCCAGACCTGGACCCCGGACCCAGACCCCAGACCCAGACCCCCGGACCCAGACCCCAGACCCAAACCCCGGACAACAGACCCCAGTCCCAGACCCCAGATCCCAGACCCCAGATCCCAGACCCCAGACCCCAGACCCTGGACCCCGGATCCCGGACCCAGACCTCTGTCCCAGACACCAGACCCCGGACCCCGGACCGCAGACCCAGACCCAGACACCAGACCGTGGACCCTGGACACCGGACCCAGACCCCAGACCCCAGAACCCAGACCCCGGACCCAGACCCCAGCCTCACACCACAGACCCCAGACCCCCCACCCAGACCCCAGACCCCAGAGCCCAGACCCAGATCCCCAGACCCCAGACCCCAGACCCCAGACCCAGACCCCAGACCCAGGTCCTAGGTCCTCGGACCCTGGACCCCGGATCCAGACCCAGATTCAGACCCCAGACCTAGACCCAGACCCCAGATCCCGGACCCCAGACCCAGACCCCAGACCACAGACCCAGAGCCCGTACCCAGAACCTGGACCCAGACCCCAGACTACAGACCCAGGACCTAGACCCCAGACCGAGACCCCAGACCCCAGACCCCAGACCCCAGACCCCAGACCCAGGACCCAGACCCCATCCTAGACCACAGATCCCCAGACCCAGATCCCCAGACTCCAGACCCATATCACAGAGCCCAGACCCGGACCCCGGCCCCAGATCCCCAGACCCCAGAGCCCGGACCCAGGACCTCGGACCCTGGACCCCGGATCCAGACCCAGATTCAGACCCCAGACCCTGGACCCAGACCCGGACCCCGGACCCAGACCCCAGACCACAGACCTCAGACCCAGTCCACAGACCCCAGACCCCAGACACCGGACCCCGCACCCTGGACTCCAGACCCCGGACCCCAGACCCAGGATCCAGACCCCAGACCCAGATCCCGGACTCCGGACCAAGACCCCGGAAAACAGACCCCAGACCCAGACCCCGGACCCCAGACCCCAGACCCAGACCCCAGACAGATTCTGGACCCAGACTCAGACCCCAGACCCCAGACCCCAGACCCAGGACCCATACCTCGGACCCAGACCCCAGAACCCAGACCCCGGAGCCAGACCCCAGTCTCACACCACAGACCCCAGGACCCAGGCCCCAGACCCAGACCCCAGACGCCAAACCCAGGACCCAGACCCCAGAACCAGACCCCAGACCACAGACCCAGACCCTGGACCCCAGATCCAGATCCCGGAGCCAGATTCTGGACCCAGACTCAGACCCCAGACCCCAGACCCCAGACCCAGGACCCAGACCCCAGACCCAGAGCCCAGACCCCAGACCCCAGACCCCAGACCCCAGACCCAGACCCCAGACCCCAGACCCAGACCCCAGACCCCAGACCCCAGACCCCAGACCCCAGACCCAAGACCCAAGACCCAGGACCCAGACCCCAGACCCCAGACCCCAGACCCCAGACCCAGGACCCAGGACCCAGGACCCAGACCCCAGACCCAGACCCCAGACCCCAGATCCCGGACCCAGACCCCAGATCCCGGATCCCGGATCCGGATCCCAGACCCAGAGCCAGACCCCAGACTCCGGACCCAGACCCCAGACCCCAGACCATGGATCCAGACCCTAGATCCCAGACCCAGATTCCGGAGCCTGGACCCCGACCCCAGACCCCGGACCCAGACCCCGGAACCGGATCCCGGACCCGGAAACAGACCCCAGACCCCAGACCCCAGACCCAGGACCCAGGCCCCAGACCCCAGACCCAGATCCTAGATCCCAGACGCCAGACCCAGGACCCAGACCCCAGATGCCAGACCCAGGACCCGGACCCCAGACCCCAGACCCACACCCCGGACCCAGATTCTGCACCCAGACTCAGTCCCCAGACCCCGGACCCCAGACCCAAGACCCAGAACCCAGACCCCAGACCCAGACCCCAGACCCAGACCCCAATCACCAGACCCAGGACCCAGACCCCAGACTCCAGACCCAGTCCCTAGACCCCAGACCCCGGTCCCAAACCCCAGACCCCAGATCCCGGATCCCGGATCCGGATCCCGGACCCAGAGCCAGACCCCAGACCCCGGACCCAGACCCCGAACCCCAGACCCCAGACCCAAGACCCAGGACCCAGACCCCAGACCCAGACCCCAGACCCAGACCCCAGACACCAGACCCCGGACCCAGACCCAGACCCCAGACCCAGTCCCTAGACCCCAGACCCCGGTCCCAGACCCCAGACCCAGAGCCCGTACCCAGAACCTGGACCCAGACCCCAGACTACAGACCCAGGACCCAGACCCCAGACCGAGACCCCAGACCCCAGACCCCAGACCCCAGACCCCAGACCCAGGACCCAGACCCCATCCTAGACCACAGATCCCCAGACCCAGATCCCCAGACTCCAGACCCATATCACAGAGCCCAGACCCGGACCCCGGCCCCAGATCCCCAGACCCCAGAGCCCGGACCCAGGACCTCGGACCCTGGACCCCGGATCCAGACCCAGATTCAGACCCCAGACCCTGGACCCAGACCCGGACCCCGGACCCAGACCCCAGACCACAGACCTCAGACCCAGTCCACAGACCCCAGACCCCAGACACCGGACCCCGCACCCTGGACTCCAGACCCCGGACCCCAGACCCAGGATCCAGACCCCAGACCCAGATCCCGGACTCCGGACCAAGACCCCGGAAAACAGACCCCAGACCCAGACCCCGGACCCCAGACCCCAGACCCAGACCCCAGACAGATTCTGGACCCAGACTCAGACCTCAGACCCCAGACCCCAGACCCAGGACCCATACCTCGGACCCAGACCCCAGAACCCAGACCCCGGAGCCAGACCCCAGTCTCACACCACAGACCCCAGGACCCAGGCCCCAGACCCAGACCCCAGACGCCAGAACCAGGACCCAGACCCCAGATCCCAGACCTCAGACCACAGACCACAGACCCAGACCCTGGACCCAAGACCCAGACCCCGGACGCAGATTCTGGACCCAGACCCAGGACCCAGACCCCGGACCCAGACCCCAGAACCCAGACCCCGGACCCAGACCCCAGCCTCACACCACAGACCCCAGGACCCAGGCCCCAGACCCAGACCCCAGACGCCAAACCCAGGACCCAGACCCCAGAACCAGACCCCAGACCACAGACCCAGACCCTGGACCCCAGATCCAGATCCCGGAGCCAGATTCTGGACCCAGACTCAGACCCCAGACCCCAGACCCCAGACCCAGGACCCAGACCCCAGACCCAGAGCCCAGACCCCAGACCCCAGACCCCAGACCCCAGACCCAGACCCCAGACCCCAGACCCCAGACCCAGACCCCAGACCCCAGACCCCAGACCCCAGACCCCAGACCCCAGACCCAAGACCCAAGACCCAGGACCCAGACCCCAGACCCCAGACCCCAGACCCCAGACCCAGACCCCAGACCCCAGATCCCGGACCCAGACCCCAGATCCCGGATCCCGGATCCGGATCCCAGACCCAGAGCCAGACCCCAGACTCCGGACCCAGACCCCAGACCCCAGACCATGGATCCAGACCCTAGATCCCAGACCCAGATTCCGGAGCCTGGACCCCGACCCCAGACCCCGGACCCAGACCCCGGAACCAGATCCCGGACCCGGAAACAGACCCCAGACCCCAGACCCCAGACCCAGGACCCAGGCCCCAGACCCCAGACCCAGATCCTAGACCCCAGACGCCAGACCCAGGACCCAGACCCCAGATGCCAGACCCAGGACCCGGACCCCAGACCCCAGACCCACACCCCGGACCCAGATTCTGCACCCAGACTCAGTCCCCAGACCCCGGACCCCAGACCCAAGACCCAGAACCCAGACCCCAGACCCAGACCCCAGACCCAGACCCCAATCACCAGACCCAGGACCCAGACCCCAGACTCCAGACCCAGTCCCTAGACCCCAGACCCCGGTCCCAAACCCCAGACCCCAGATCCCGGATCCCGGATCCGGATCCCGGACCCAGAGCCAGACCCCAGACCCCGGACCCAGACCCCGAACCCCAGACCCCAGACCCAAGACCCAGGACCCAGACCCCAGACCCAGACCCCAGACCCAGACCCCAGACACCAGACCCCGGACCCAGACCCCAGACCCCAGACCCAGTCCCTAGACCCCAGACCCCGGTCCCAGACCCCAGACCCCAGATCCCGGATCCCGGATCCGCATCCCGGACCCAGAGCCAGACCCCAGACCCCGGACCACAGACCCCAGACCATGGATCCAGACCCTAGATCCCAGACCCAGATTCCAGAGCCTGGACCGAGACACCAGACACCAGTCCCCAGACCCCAAATCCCGGACCCAGACCCCAGATCCCGGATCCAGACCCAGGCCCCACACCCCAGACCCCAGAACCGGACCCAGACCCAGACCCCAGACCCCAGACCCCAGACTCCAGACCCAGACCCTGGACCCAGACCCAGACCCCAGACCCCAGACCAAGACCCCAGACCCCAGACCCCAGACCCAGACCATAGACCCCGGACCCAGATCCCGGACCCCAATCCTGGACCCCGGATCCAGACCCAGGAACCAGACCCAGATCCCAGACCCCAGACCCCAGACCCAGACCACAGATCCCAGACTCCAGACCCCAGACACCAGGCCCCGGACCCCGGACTGCAGACCCAGACCTCAGACCCCGGACCCCGGACCCAGACCCCAAACCTCGTACCCAGACCCCAGACACCAGACCCCGGACCCCAGACACCAGGCCCCGGACCACGGACCCCTGACCCAGACCCATACCCTAGACCCAGACCACAGACCCCGGACCCCGGACTCAGACCCCAGCCATCAGACGCCAGACCACGAACCCAGACCCCGGACCCCGGACCCCGGACCCAAATCCCGACCCCAGACCCAGACCCCGGACCCCAGACCCCTGTCCCAGACACCAGACCCCGGACCCCAGACCCAGACCCCAGACTCCAGACCTGGACTCCGGACCCAGACCCCAGAATCCAGACCCCGGACCCAGACCCCAGACCCAAACCCCGGACCCCAGACCCAGATCCCAGATCCCGGACCCCAGACCTCGGACCCCGGACCCAGACCCCTGTCCCAGACACCAGACCCCGGACCCAGGACCGCAGAACCAGACCCAGACCCCAGACCGTGGACCCTGGACCCCGGTCCCAGACCCCAGACCCCAGAACCCAGACCCCGGACCCAGACCGCAGCCTCACACCACAGACCCCAGACCCCCGACCCAGACCCCAGAGCCTGAACCCGGACCCCAGACCCCGGACCCCAGAACCCGGACCCAGGTCCTCGGACCCCGGACCCAGAACCCGGACCCAGACCCCAGACCCAGGACCCAGACCTAGGACCGAGACCCCAGACCCCAGACCCAGGACACAGTCCCCAGACCCAGACCCCAGACCCCAGACCCCAGACCCCGGTCCCAGACCACAGATCCAAGACCCCGGACCCCATACCCAGATCCCCAGACCCCAGACCCATACCCCAGAGCCCGAACATGGACACCGGCCCCAGATCCCCAGACCTCAGATCCCAGACCCCAGACCCCGGACCCCGGAACCCGGACCCAGACCCCAGACCCCAGAGTCCAGATCCAGGACCCAGACTCCGGACCCCAGACCCCAGACTGCAGACTCCGGACCCCAGACCCCAGATCCTAGACCCCAGACCCCACACCAAGACCCCACCCCTCAGACCCCACCCCCCAGACCCTGACCCTAGACCCAGACCCGGATCCCGGACCCAGACCCCAGACCCCAGACCCCAGATCCCGGATCCCGGACCCAGACCCCAGAACCCATCCCAGACCCTGGATCCAGATGCTGGAGCCAGACCCTGGACCCTGACCCCAGACCCAGACCCCAGACCCCAGATCCGGACCCAGACCCCAGAACCCATCCCAGACCCTGGATCCAGATGCTGGAGCCAGACCCTGGACCCTGACCCCAGACCCAGACCCCAGACCCCGGAGCCAGACCCTGGAGCCAGACCCCGGACCCAGATCCTGGACCCAGACCCTAGACCCCAGACTCAGACCCCAGACCCCAGACCACGGACCCGGACCCCAAACCCAGAGCACACCCGGACCCGTGTATAAATGCATTCAATGCGTACTTTAACTCCAAAATAAATTTACTTGAAGAAAGGGGAATAGATAGGGGAGGATCAATAGATACCATTTTTATGGGTCTATATCATCTCGCAGGATGTTGTGCGGACAGAGCTTTAAAGAATAAATTGACTGAAGATGATTCCGAAGTAGGTGTGAGGAATAAAACAATTGCCAGAAATCTGGGGCCAAAACCGTTAATTCAAGGAGGAAGCATTGAGGGATTCTTCTAGTACACTGTAGTCAGATGGTGGACCACAAGATGGCATCATCACCCTCCCAAAAAAAACCTGTTAAAATAAATTAGTGGAAATCAATATCATCAGCAATTTTCTATCTTTTTCAATGATTGCAGACACAGAGTTAAGTAACTTAATGTCTCTACCATTGCCATGTTCTCCACAATACATTCTCCTGTCTCCCACATTTATCTTTGCTAATCCTTTTCCTTTCACATATTGATAAAAGCGTTTACACTCCTTTTTACATTTCTTGGTAGCCTGCATTAAAATTCTCTTTTCACTTTTCTTGCCAGTTCTCCGAGGTCGTAAACTGTTCTCATACCTCAGGCTTGCTATTATTTTTGGCATCCTGACAAGCCTCTTCCTATGCTAAAATTCAGTTTTAACTGCTTTCATTAGCCATCATTGAGTTACCTTTTTTATTTTATATGTGTACCTTGGAGGAAAGTACATCTTTTGTAGCCTTATATTGTTTATTTAAATACACTGCATGTCTACCATCAAATCTTTTAGCGTATTTCCAATCCACCACAGCCAACCTGCCCCCATGCCCTCATAGTTTCCTTTGTTCAGATTTATGACCTTAGTTTCAGAACGAAATATGTTGCATTTGAACTTCGTGTGAATATCATTGTCATTATTTTCCAAGGATTCTTTTGTGGCAACTTTATTAATGAGCTTCATTAAATCAAATGCAAAATAATGTAATCTCTAGTTGAATCCTCAACATACTGTTGTAGAGTCATAGAGATGTACAGCACAGAACAGACCCTTCAGTCCAACTTTCCATGCCAACCAAAAAAAACCCAACCCAATCTAGTCCCACCTGCCAGTACCCAGCCCATATCCCTCCAAACACATTCTATTCATATATCCATCCAGATGTCTTTTAAGTGTTGCAATTGTACTAACCTCCACCACTTCCTCTGGCAGTTCATTCCATACATGTACCATACCTCTGTGTGAAAAAGTTGCCCCTGAGGTCTCTTTTATATCTTTCCCCTCTCACCCTAAACCTATGCCCTCTAGTTCTGACTCCCCCACCCCAGAGAAGAGACTTTGTCTATTAATCCTCATAATTTTATAAACCTCTGTAAGGTCATCCCTCAGCCTCCGACGCTCCCTGTAAAACAGCCCCAGCTACTCAACCTCTCCCTATAGCTCAAATCCTCCAACCCTGGCAACATCCTTGTAAATCTTTTCTGAACCCTTTCAAGTAACAACATCTTTCCGATAGGAAGGAGACCAGAATTGCACGCCATATTCCAACAGCGGCCTAACCAATGTCCTATACAGCCACATATGACCTCCCAACTCCTATACTCAATACTCTGACCAATAAAGGAAAGCATACCAAACACTGCCTTCACTATCCTATCTACCTGCGACTCCACTTTCAATAAGCTATGAACTTGCACTCCAAGATCTCTTTGGTCAGCAACACTCCCTAGGACATACCATTAAGTGTATAAGTCCTGATAAGATTTGCTTTCCCAAAAAGCAGCACGTGCCACTTATCTAAGTTAAACACCATTTGCCACTTCTCAGCCCATTGGCCCATCTGATCAAGATCCCATTGTAATCTGAGGTAATCTTTTTCACTGTCCACTATACCTCCAATTTTGGTGTCATCTGCAAACTAACTATACCTCTTATGCTCACATCCAAATAATTTATAAAAGTAATAAAAAAAAAGTAGTGGACCCAGCACCGATCCTTGTGGCCCTCCACTGGTCACAGGCCTCCAGTCTGAAAAACAATCCACCACCACTCTCTGTCTTGTACTCTAGATAGTTCTCTATCCAAATGACTATGTCTCTTCTATTCCATGAAATCTAACCGTGCAAACCAGTCTCCCATGGGGAACCTTGTTGAATGCCTTACTGAAGTCCATATAGATCATATTTACGGCTCTGCTCTCATCAATCCTCTTTGTTACTTCCTCAAAAAACTCAATCATATTTGTGAGACATGATTTTACATGCACAAAGCCATGCTGACTATCCCTATTCAGTCCTTGCCATTCCAAATACATGTTTAACACTGTCCCTCAGGATTCCCTCGAACAACTTGCCGACCACCGACGTCAGGCTCACTGGTCTATAGGTCCCTGGCTTGTCCTTACCAACCTTTTTAAACAGTATCACCACATTAGCCAACCTCCAGTCTTCCGGCACCTGTGACTATCGATGATACAAATATCTCAGCAAGAGGCCCAGCAATCACTTCCCTAGCTACCCACAGAGTTCTAGGGTACACCTGATCAGGTCCTGGGATTTATCCACTTTTATGTGTTTCAAGACATCCAGCACTTCCTCCTCTGTAATTTGGACATTTTTCAAGATGTCACCATCTATTTCCCTGCATTCTATATTTTCCATGTTTCAAAAACACCACTCATAAAAAGTACTACAGGAATTCATTGTTCTTAGCATTACTGCTGACTTGCAACCCAATCGATATGCAAATTAAATTTGTCCATTATTACTGGAGTACATTCCATGCATTTCCAATTTCCTGATTCATAGCATGCCCATCATTAACACTGCTATTTGGTGTTATATTAAAAAATAAACTCTCACCTTGCTGTTTCTTAGCTCCCCCTAAACTGAATCCACAATTTGATTCTTCAACCGGGTTTTCTCTTACAAGTGTATTGGTGTCATCCCTTATTAGGAGTGCTACCAATCTTTTTCCTCTTGCTTATCCCTCCTAAATATACAAGATCATTCAATTTTCACTTCCCAATCTCAGTCACCCTGCAGCCACTTCTTTATTATGACAATTAAAGCACATCCATTTACTTTAAGTTGTGGAAACAAATCAGCACCCTTTTAGCAAATGCTATGTTCATTTATGATATGGAGGTTTTTTTAATTCATTCATGGGATGAGGGCATCGCTGGCCAAGCCAGCATTTATTGCCCAGAGGGCAGTTAAGAGTCAACCCCATTGCTGTGTGTCTGGAGTCACATGTAGGCCAGACTAGGTAAGGATGGCAGATTTCTTCACTAAAGGACATAAATGAAGCAGATTGTTTTTCCAACAATTGAGAATGGATTCACAGTCATCATTAGACTCTCAGTACCAGGCTTTACTGAGTTCAAATTACACCATTTGCTGTGGTGGGATTCGAACCTGGGTCCCCAGAACATTACCTGGATCTCTGGATTAACAGTCAAGCGAGAATACCATGAGTACTTTGCCTCCCCTGGGTGCCAGTGGTAGACTGAGGTGGACAAGGTCAGAAGTCACACAACACAGTTTCCAGTCCAACAGGTTTATTTGAAATCACACACTTTTTGAGCGCTCCACCTGACAAAGGAGCAATGCTATTTATATTTCATATAAACCTGTATTGCATAACTTCTATGTTCATTTAATTCAGCTTTTTTTAAATCACTATTCTTAGTTTTATCCTATCTGATCTTGCCAATGTCTGTCTTGTACGTTTACTGGCTACACTTGTTTCTTTTTCCAGTTTGGCTTGCCTTGAATCTGTGCTCCCTCTGAGGTTCCCATCACTCTGCCAATTTATTTTAAACACTTACCAATAAACTAGCAAATCTCCCTGAGTTGTTCATTATGCCATTGATATAACTCTGACTGCATTGAACCACACCCCCATCAGTATTCAAAGGACAGTATTATGTGCTATTGGTCTCCTTATTTAGGAAACAATGTAAATACATTAGCAGAAACTCAGAGACGTTTTACCCAGACCTAGACCTGGAATTGTCTTTTGAGGAAATGTTGCGCTGGCTAGGCTTGTATCCATTGGAGTTTAGAAGTGTAAGATATGACTTTGTCGAAATGTATAAGAGCTTCAATGGTCTTGATAGGGTGGATATAGAAAAAATATTTCCTCTTGTGGAAGATTTGAAAACTAGGAGCCAATGTTTAAAAATAACAGACAAAATCAGAAATAGCTGGAAAAAGAGTATAGGAGTTGTGATGTCATGTTGCGGTTGTACAGGACATTAGTGAGGCCACTTTTAGAATACTGCACATGATTCTGGCCATCCTATCGGAAGGATGTTACTAAACTTGACAACGTGCACAAAAGGTTTACAAGGATGTTACTGGGACTGGAGAGTTTGAGTTTCAAGTAGAGGGTAAATAGACTGGGGCATTTTTCCCTGCAATGTAGAGGCTGAGGGGCTGACCTTACAGAGGTTTATGGATAGGGTGAATAGCCCAGGTCTTTTTCCTAGGTTGGGGTGGTCCAAAACTAGAGGGCATAGATTTAAGGTGAGTGGGGAGACATTTAAAAAAGACCTGAGGGGTAATTTCTTGCATGCAGAGAGTGGTATGGGAATGGAACGATTTGCTGCCAGAGGAAGTGGTGGAGGCGGAAAAAAATTCAACATTTAAAAGGCATCTGGATGGGCAACTGAATAGGTAATTCAGCTTTTCAAGTCTGCTCTGCCATTTAACATGATCATGGCTGATCTTATCCTGGTGTCAACTTCACTTTTCTGCCTGCTCCCTCTAGCCCTTTATCCCACTTCTTTATCAGAAACATCTCAAATTCTTTCTTGAATCTGTTGATTGATACTGCCTTCATTGCACTTATGGGCAATACATTCCACAGGTTCACAACCCTTTGAGAGAAGTACTTTCTCCCCATCTCAGGTTTGAACCCAGCTCCTCACTCTATGTCTATGATCTTTCGTTCAAGACTCGAAAATGGTGCTGCTGGAAAAGCACAGCAGGTCAGGCAGGAGAGGAGCAGGAGAGTTGACGTTTTGGACATACGCCCTTCATTGTTCAAGACAGTCCCACAAGGGAGAATATTAGTTCAACATCTACCTTATCAATACCCTTTCGCATTTTATATACCTCACCCAGATCCCTCTCCTTATTCTGAACTCCAGTGAGCACAAGCCCAAGCTATTCATCCACTCCTTATATTAGACCCTTTCATCGCTAGAATCAACCTGATGAACCTTCTCTGAACTTCTCTAGTGCCACCACATCTTCTGTAGTGGGGACGTTGATGTGGTCTCACCAACACCTTACATTGTTGTAACAATACTTAGGTATAACAAGACCCCTAAATTCCTCTGCACTGACACACTTTGAATCTGCTTCCCATTTAAATAAAAATTTTCCTTTTTGTTTTTCTGGCCTAAATGGACAATCCCACATTTATCCAAATTAAATTCTATCTGCCAGATTCTGGCCCATTCTCCTAGTCCATTAATATCCATCTGTAAACTCCTTATCTCCTCACCACTGCCTGTTTTTCCACCTATTTTAGTATCACCTGCGAACTTTGCTATGTTCTCCTCTGTCCCTGCTTGCAGGTCATTTATATAAATTGGAAAATTTTGAGGTCCAATAACTGAACCCTGTTACACCCCTTAATTACAGTTGCCAACCAGAGGATAACCCATTTCTCCTGACCCTCTGTTTTCTGTCAGTCAGCTAATCCTCTATCCAAGGCAAAAGTGAGGACTGCAGATGATTAGATGAGATTAGATTCCCTACAGTGTGGAAACAGGCCCTTCGGCCCAATAAGTCCACACTGACCCTCCGAAGAGTAAACACCCAGGCCCATTTCCCTCTGACTAATGCACCTAACACTATGGGCAATTGAGCATGGCCAAATCACCTGACCTGCACATCTTTGGACTGTGGGAAGAAACCAGAGCACCTGGAGGAAACCCATGCAGACAGTCACCCGAGGCTGGACTCAAACCCGGGTCCCTGGCACTGTGATACAACAGTGATAGAGTTGGGAGTGTGGTGCTGGAAAAGCACAGCAGATCAGGCAGCATCCAAGGAGCAGGAGAATCGAAATTTCAGGCAAAAGCTCTTCATCATGATCCAAGCCTATGTTCAACTCTTAACCACCTGGGATATTACCTTTGGGTCAGTTTTTAAGCAGTACCTTGTCAAATGTCTTCTGCAAGTCGAGACATACCACCTCCACTTGAACCCATTATCCATCTTCCTGGTTACACCCTCAAAGAACTCCAGCAAATTTGTCAAGTATCACTTGCCCTTCAAGAACCATGCTGACAATGGTGAATTGAGTTTTGCTGTTCCAAGCGTTCAATTATCTCCTCCTTTATAATTGACTCCAGCAATGTCTTCACTACAGGGCTGAAACTACTCGATCTACAGTTCCCACTTTTTGCCTACCTCCTATCACTGGACCCAAAATATTAACTCTGACTTCTCTACACAGATGCTGCCAGACCTGCTGAGTTAATCCGGCAATTTCTGTTTTTGTTCCTGATTTCCAGCATCAGCAGTTGTCTTGTTTAAAAATAAGAGGTTGCACTGCGTACAGGCCCATATGACGCGGATTTTAAAATTCTATTGAAAATGCTGGCATTGAGGTTGGAGAGGGTTTTGCCCTTCATCGTAAAGGAGGACCAGACAGGGTTTATTAAGGGTTGTAGGTCTACTAGTAATGTCAGAAGAGTATTAAACATGGTCCAGGTATGCCAGCAAGGGTTGATTCCAGGCTTGGTAGTTTCCCTGGATGCAGAGAAAGCATTTGACCAGGTGGAGTGGCTGTACCTCTTTTATGTATTGGAGCAGTTTGGTCTTGGAGGGACTTTTGCCAAGTTGGTGGCAGTGTTATATCGTGACCTGGAAGCAGCGGTTCTCACTGATGGTATAAGGTTGAACAATTTTAGTATCGGTAGAGGTAGCTGACAAGGGTGTCCTCTCTTGTCGCTATTATTTACGTTGGTGATTGAGTCATTGGAAGAGGCCATCCAGAGGGACCCCAACATAATTGACCAGGACGTAGGATCAGGCAGGCATAAGATCACCCTTTATGTGGATGACGTTCTTCTCTCTTTAACTGATCCGATGTCATCTGTGCCCCGTTTAATACAAGTGATTAATCTATTTTTTGGGGTATAAAATTAATTTTATGAAGTTGGAGGCCATGCCTTTGGGGGGCCTTAACTAGAATATCCCATCTTGGGGATGGAACCCATTTCCCTTTCAGGTGGTCACAGGGAGGTTTCTTGTATTTGGGCATTTTTATTACCACAGCCTTCGATCAATTATCTAAAGTTAACTTTGTGCAGTTGCTAGAAAAGATAAGCCAGGACCTTCAGCTCTGGGAGAATCTTCCAATATCCTGCCTGGGTAGAATAGCTCTGGTCAAAATGAATGTTCTTCCTCATTTATTATATCCCATGTGAATGCTCTCTTTGATGCTGCCTAGGCAAACACTACGGAGGCTTTACAGTTGGCTCGGATCTTTCATCTGGCACCATAGGCAACCTCTTATTAAGCTGACCAAATTGCAGATTCCACAGGGGATTGGGGGGGGTTGGTTTTCCCAGATTTTAAGAAATTTCAATTGAGTTCCTTACTATCCTACGTGGCTGACTGGGCTTGCCAGGATCCGCGGTCAATCTGATTGGACATCGAGGCCTCCCAGGCAAAATGCCCCCTCATCAGTTTGTTGTTTATGGACAAGATGAGGACTGTTATGGACCATTGCAGAAATACGCTTGTCCTTAACATGGTTAAAGCATGGAGAATGATGCAACAAGGTGGGGGCAATTTACAAAAATCTTCCCCTTACACTCCCTTAGTAGGATTTCGGATGGGGTTGATGGGCTCTGGCTTTAAGCTCTGGGAATCCAGATGGGTCTCCTGTTTGGGAGATTTATTTGATGGGGAGGTCATGATGTCTTTCAGGCAGCTGAACCAGAAATATGAGCTATTTAGGAGAGACCTGTTTTGTTACTTTCAGGTTAGGGACTTTATACAGAAACAGACTACATTGATGGTTAGTCCGTATATGTCAGGTATGGAAAGGAGAGTGCTCTGGTCTATGGGCGCTCTCTTGGTCAGCACCCTCTATCATTTGTTAGGAGGTAGTGTCTCGAAGGACACTGAGGGGCTGTGCAGAATCTGAACTCAAGAACTGGGGAGGGTTGAGATCTCGTCAGAGGTATGGGAGGATATTTGGGAGAACGTAAGGAAGATTTTGATTTGTAATGAGATGCAGGCTATGCAAGTGAAGGTATTCCACAGGGTTTATTTGGCACTGGAGCAGCTTGCGAAATTTAAGACAGGAGCGTCCCCAATGTGCCCCAAATGTAAAACAGATGTTGGTGCTCTTACTCATTGCTTGTGGTCATGCCACAGGCTTCGTAGGTATTAGAATGACACAGTGAGTGTTTTGGAAGGGGCCTTGGGAACTGAGGTCAAGTTGGATCCGGTGTCCCTCCTCTTGGGTTTGCCAAATCTCCCTTCTTTGGACATGCATGGGAAGAAACTGTCTATATTCTTTCATTTTGTGTGAGGAAGAACATTCTATTGAGCTGGGTGTCAGAGAATCCCTCGGGACTCTCAGGGTGGCATAGCTTAGTTATGGAGCACTTCCCCCGGACCTCCTTACGAGTATGGTGTACCAGAAAACAGAACTGTTTTTAGAATGGAGTGGCCTTTTCTGAATTATATACAGAGGAATCTTGATTATCCAAATGACATGGGTGAGAACTATTTCGTTCGGTTAATCAATTCAATACCTCTCCTCTGGGGCTCAGAGTCTTCTGTGAAGTCTGCTCCCCGTTCAGGAGACTAGGCAGCAGCACACTGCGCACGAGCACCTGCACCCCCACACCCCCCACAACCCTGTCCAACACCGCACCACCCGCACACCGCCCAGCCCCGTCCAACACTGCCCCACACCCCCACCCCCAACCCCATCCAATACTACCCCCGCACCCACCCCGCAATCCTGTGCAGCACTGCCCTGCCCCCACCCCAACCCCATCTAACACCGCCCCCTGTTCACCCACCTCCAACCCCATCCAAAACCGCCCCACAGCCCCAAATCCATCCAACACCACTCCCCCACTCCCAACCCTATCCAACACCGCCCCTCCACCCCCAAATCCATCCAAAAACGCGCCCCCACCCCCAACCATATCCAACATCGCCCCCCACCCCCAAATCCAACCAACACCGCTCCCACACCTCAAATCCATCCAACACCACCCCACCACCCCCAACTCCATCCAACACCGTTCCTCCAGCCCCAAATCCATCCAACACCGCTCCCCCACCCCCAAATCCATCCAACACTGCCCCCCACCCCCAAATCCAACCAACACCACTCCTCCACCCCCAAATCCATCCAATACCGCTCCCCCACCGCCAAATCCATCCAACACTGCCCCCACCCCCAAATCCATCTAACAATGCTTCCCCACCCCCAACCCCATCCAACACTGCCCGCCCGCCTCCAACCCCATCCAACACCGTACCCCCACCCCCAAATCCATCCAACACTGCACCCAACCCCAAATCCATCTAACACCGCTTCCCCACCCCCAAATCCATCCAACACTGCTCCCCCAACCCCAACCCATCCAATGCCACCACCTGTCCGCTTGCCTCCAACACCATCCAACACCCCTCCCCACGCCAAATGCATCCAACACCACCACCCCACCCCCAAATGAATCCAACACCACCCCCACCCCCAAATCCATCCAACACCACCCGCCAACCCCAAATCCATCCAACACTGCCCCCCACCCCCAAATCCATCCAACACTGCTCCCCACCCCCCAAATCCATCCAACACCGCTCCCCCACCCCCAACCATATCCAACACCGCCCGCCCACCTCCAACCCCATCCAACACCGCTCCCCCACCCCCAAATCCATCCAACACTGCCCCCCCACCCACAAATCCAACCAACACCACTCCCACACCCCGAAATCCATCCAACACCGCTCCCCCACCCCCAACTCCATCCAACACCTCTCCTCCACCCCCAAATCCATCCAACACTGCCCGCCCGCCTCCAACCCCTGCCAACACCGCCCCCCCAACCCCTGTTCACCCACCTCCAACCCCATCCAACTCGCCCCACCACCCCCAAATCCATCCAACACTGCTCCCCCACCCCCAACCCCATCCAACCCCACGCCCCCACCCCCAAATCCATCCAACACCGCCCCCAACCCCTAAAATCATCCAACACTGCCCCCCACCCCCAAATCCATCCAACACCGCTCCCCCACCCCAAAATCAATCCAACACCGCTCCCCCACCCCAACCCCATTCAACACCGGCCCACCACCCCCAAATGCATCCAACACCGCTCCCCCACCCCCAAATCCATCCAACACTGCCCTCCACCCCGAAATCCATCTAACACTGTTCCCCCACCCCCAACCCCATCCAACACTACCCCCTGTCCGCCCACTCCCAAATCCATCCAACACCGCCCCCCCACCCCAAATCTATCCAACACTGTTCCCTCACCCCCAACCCCATCCAACACCGCCCCATCCCCAAACCCAACCAACACCAACCCCCACCCCAAATCCATCCAACACCGCACCCCCACCCCAATACCTTCCAACACCTCCCCCTGTTCACCCGCCTACAACCCCATCCAACACCGCCCCACCACCCCCAAATCTATCCAACACCGCTCCCCCACCCCAAAATCAATCCAACACTGCTCCCCCACTCCCAACCCCATCCAACACCGCTTCCCCACCCCCAACCCCATCCAACACTGCCCGCCCGCCTCCAACCCCATCCAACACCGCACCCCCACCCCCAAATCCATCCAACACCGCTCCCCCACCCCAACCCCATCCAACACTGCCCCAGCAGCCCCAAATCTATCCAACACTGCTTCCCCCACCCCCAAATCCATCCAACACTGCTCCCCCACCCCCAACCCCATCCAACGCCGCACCCTGTCCGCCTGCCTCCAACACCATCTAACACCCCTCCCCAAGCCAAATGCATCCAACACCACCCCCCCACCCCAAATGAATCCAACACCACCCCCACCCCCAAATCCATCCAACACCGCCTCCCCAACCCCAAATCCATCCAACACTGCACCCCACCCCCAAATCCATCCAACACTGCTCCCCACCCCCAAATCAATCCAACACCGCTCCCCCACCCCAACCCCATCCAACACCGCCCCACCACCCCCAAATGCATCCAACACCGCACCCCCACCCCAATACCTTCCAACACCTCCCCCTGTTCACCCGCCTACAACCCCATCCAACACCGCCCCACCACCCCCAAATCTATCCAACACCGCTCCCCCACCCCAAAATCAATCCAACACTGCTCCCCCACTCCCAACCCCATCCAACACCGCTTCCCCACCCCCAACCCCATCCAATACTGCCCGCCCGCCTCCAACCCCATCCAACACCGCACCCCCACCCCCAAATCCATCCAACACCGCTCCCCCACCCCAACCCCATCCAACACTGCCCCAGCAGCCCCAAATCTATCCAACACTGCTTCCCCCACCCCCAAATCCATCCAACACTGCTCCCCCACCCCCAACCCCATCCAACGCCGCACCCTGTCCGCCTGCCTCCAACACCATCTAACACCCCTCCCCAAGCCAAATGCATCCAACACCACCCCCCCACCCCAAATGAATCCAACACCACCCCCACCCCCAAATCCATCCAACACCGCCTCCCCAACCCCAAATCCATCCAACACTGCACCCCACCCCCAAATCCATCCAACACTGCTCCCCACCCCCAAATCAATCCAACACCGCTCCCCCACCCCAACCCCATCCAACACCGCCCCACCACCCCCAAATGCATCCAACACCGCTCCCCCACCCCCAAATCCATCCAACACTGCCCTCCACCCCGAAATCCATCTAACACTGTTCCCCCACCCCCAACCCCATCCAACACTACCCTCTGTCCGCCCACCTCCAACCCCATCCAACACCACCTCCCCACTCCCAAATCCATCCAACACCACCCCCCCACACCCAAATCTATCCAACACTGTTCCCTCACCCCCAACCCCATCCAACACCGCCCCATCCCCAAATCCATCCAACACCAACCCCCACCCCAAATCCATCCAACACCGCACCCCCACCCCAATACCTTCCAACACCTCCCGCTGTTCACCCGCCTACAACCCCATCCAACACCGCCCCACCACCCCCAAATCTATCCAACACCGCTCCCCCACCCCAAAATCCATCCAACACTGCTCCCTACCCCCAAATCCATCCAACACCGCTCCCCTACCCCCAAATCCATCCAACACTGCCCCCCATCCCCAAATCCAACCAACACCGCTCCCACACCCTGAAATCCATCCAACACCGTCCCCCCACCCCCAACACCATCCAACACCTCTCCTCCACCCCCAAATCCATCCAACACTGCCCGCCCACCTCCAACCCCTGCAAACACCGCTCCCCCACCCCCTGTTCACCAACCTCCAACCCCATCCAACCCGCCCCACCACCCCAAATCCATCCAACACTGCTCCCCCACCCCCAACCCCATCCAACACCGCGCCCTCACCTCCAAATCCATCCAACACCGCCCTCAACCCCCAAAATCATCCAACACTGCCCCCCCAAATCCATCCATCACCGCTCACACACCCCAAAATCAATCCAACACCGCTCCCCCACCCCAACCCCATCCAACACGCCCCATCACCCCCAAATACATCCAACACCGCCCCCCCACCCCCAAGTCCATCCAACACTGCCCCCCACCCCGAAATACATCCAACACTGTTCACCCACCCCAACCCCATCCAACACCGCCCCATCCCCAAATCCATCCAACACCGACCTCCACCCCAAAACCATCCAACACCGCTCCCCCACCCCAATACCTTCCAACACCTCCCCCTGTTCACCCGCCTCCAACCCCATCCAACACCGCCCCACCACCCCCAAATCCATCCAACACCGCTCCCCCACCCCCAACTCTATCCAACACCACGCCCCCACCCCTAAATCCATCCAACACTGTCCCCCACCCTGAAATCCATCCAACACTATTCCCCCACCCCCAACCCCATCCAACACAGCCCCCTGTCCGCCCGCCTCCAACCCCATCCAACACCGCCCCCCAACTCCCAAATCCATCCAACACCGCCCCCCCACCCCCAAATCTATCCAACACTGTTCCCCCACCCCCAACCCCATCCAACACCGCCCCATCCCCAAATCCATCCAACACCGACCCCCACCCCAAATCCATCCAACACCGCTCCCCCAGCCCAATACCTTCCAACACCGCCCCCGTTCACCCGCTTCCAACCCCATCCAATACCGCCCTACCGCCCCACCACCCCCAAATCCATCCAACACCGCTCCCCCACCTCCAACCTCATCCAACACCACGCCCCCACCCCGAAATCTATCCAACACCGCCCCCAACCCCCAAATCCATCCAATACTGCCCCCCATCCCCAAATCCATCCCACCCCACCCCCACCCGCATATCCATCCAACACCGCTCCCCCACCTCCAACCCCGTCCAACACCGCCTCCTGTCCGCCCGCCTCCAACCCCATCCAACACCGCCCCTCCACCCCAAATCCATCCAACACTACTCCCCCACCCCAACCCCATCCAACACCACCCCACCACCCCCAAATCCATCCAACACCGCTCCCCCACCCCCAAATCCATCCAACACTGCCCCCACCCCCAAATCCATCCAACACTGCTCCCCCACCCCCAACCCCATCCAACACCGCCCCCTGTCCGCCCACCTCCAATCCCATCCAACACCACTCCCCCACCCCCAAATCCATCCAACACCGATCCCCCACCCCCACCCCCAAATCCATCCAACACCTCCCCTCAACCCCAACCCCATCCAACACCGCCCACTGTCTGCCCACCTCCAATCCCATCCAACACCGCCCCCACCCCCAAATGCATCCAATACCACCCCCCACCCCAAATGCATGCAACACCGCCCCCCACCCTCAAATCTATCCAACTCCGCTCCCCAAACCCAACCCCATCCAAAACCGCACCCCCACTCCCAACCCCATCCAACACGGCCACCCCACCCCCAAATCCATCCAACACCCCCACCCCATCCAACACCGCCCCCTGTCTGCCCACCTCCAACCCCATCCAATTCCGCTCCCCATCCCCAAATCCATCCAACACCGCTCCCCCACCCCAACCCCATTCAACACCACCCCCTGTCCACCCCCAGCCCTGTCCAACACCGCCCCCCACCCCCGAATCCATCCAACACCACCCCACCCCCAAATCCATCCAACTCCGCCCCCACCCCCAAATCCATCCAACACTGCTCCCCCACCCACATCCCCATCCAACACCATCCCCCGCCTCCTGCCCTGTCCAACACCGCCCCTAGCCCCCCGCCCCCACACACCAACCCCGTCTAACAACGCGCCTGCACCTCTCCCCCACCCCCGCCTGCCCGCCCCCAACCCCATCCAACACCGGCCCCCAGCCCCATCCAACACCACCCCCCACCCAGCCCTGAATCCCTTCCAACTCCACACCCCAATAAAATATTTACAAAACAAAGGAGGTTGCTCATTTAAAACAGAGATTAGGCTTTTTTGTGAGTCTTTGGAACGATCTTCCTCAAAATGTTGTGAAAGCAGAATCTTTGAATATTTTCAAGACAGATGAAGATATATTCTTGATAAACAAAGCAGTAAAATGTTATTGTGGTTAGACAGGAATGTGGAATAATCAGATCTAGCCTATCTTATTGAATGGTGCAGCAAGCTGGAGGAGCTGAGTGGCCTCCTCCTGTTTCTAATGTGTATGTTTGTATTCCGTTTACCTGCTTATCCACTTTATTAACCTGGCCTGGACATATTGCAACACATTCACTGACAATGTTTCCGTCTCTTGCAGGACACAGGCGCAAGGTCAGGAACAGTTGAGTACTGTGCATTTTAACGCAAGTGTTTTGAATAAAGTTGGCAGGTAATAGTTGTTTTGTGGAATCGTCTGTTTCAGGGATTGTAGGCAGCAGGACACTGCAATGGTGTGTGGCAGGTAATAGATAACTGGAGAAATGTGGAGCGACAGAGGTCTGACAGATCAGATTGTGATAGACTTCACAGACAGCCACCTCAGATTGCAATGCCAGGATATCTCTTCTTCCTCCTCTTTACCTTCCACTCTTCTTTCTGTGAATAGCTTCTCCTCTCAGCTGCCTCTGCTCCATCTTCTTGTCGTGCAGCAGGAAAGAGAAACCCAGTGATTATGTGTAACATTTCTGAACAGAGGCCTTTCAAATTCCCAGTTTGTTTTACAATACTCTGGCGCCACCCATTCAATCTGAAGGGATTTCACAAAAGAAACTTATGGGTGCTTTCATCACTGAATTTCCCCACTATCAACGTCTGGGGGGTTACCAGGGACCAGAAACTGAACAGGACTAGCCATATAAATAAAATGGCTACAAGAGCAGGTCAGACACTAGGTATCCTGCAGTGAATAATTCACATCCTGATTCTCGAAAACAAGTCCACCATCCTCCAGGCATCAGTCAGGAGTTGGGAGGTCATGTTGCGGCTGTACAGGACATTGGTTAGGCCACTGTTGGAATATTGCGTGCAATTCTGGTCTCCTTCCTGTCGGAAAGATGCTGTGAAACTTGAAAGCGTTCAGAAAAGATTTACAAAGATGTTGCCAGGGTTGGAGGATCTGAGTTACAGGGAGAGGTTGAACAGGCTGGGGCTGTTTTCTCTGGAGCGTCGGAGGCTGAGGGGTGACCTTATAGAGGTTTTCAAAATGATGAGGGGCATGGATAGGATAAATAGGCAAAGTCTTTTCGGGGCGTCCAGAACTGGAGGGCATAAATTAGATTAGATTACTTACAGTGTGGAAACAGGCCCTTCAGCCCAACAAGTCCACAACGACCCGCCAAAGCGCAACCCACCCATACCCCTACATTTACCCCTTACCTAACACTACAGGCAATTTAGCATGGCCAATTCACCTGACCTGCACATCTTTGGACTGTGGGAGGAAACCGGAGCACCCGGAGGAAACCCACGCAGGCACGGGGAGAACGTGCAAACTCCACACAGTCAGTCGCCTGAGGCGGGAATTGAACCCGGGTCTCCGGCGCTGTGAGGCAGCAGTGCTAACCACTGTGCCACCGTGCCGCCCACTAAGGTTTAGGGTGAGAAGGGAAAGATATAAAAGAGACCTAAGGGGCAACTTTTTCAGGCAGAGGGTAGTACGTGTATGGAATGAGCTGCCAGAGGAAGTGGTGGAGGCTGCTACAATTGCAACATTTAAGAGGCATTTGGATGAGTATATGAACAGGAAAGGTTTGGAGGGATATGGGCCGGGTGCTGGCAGGTGGGACTAGATTGGGTTGGGATATCTGGTCGGCATGGACGGGTTGGACCGAAGGGTCTGTTTCCATGCTGTACATCGCTATGACTCTGACTCTAAGTGTCGCTGAGTCAAATCCTGGAATTCTCTCCCTTTCAGCATTGTGGATCTACCTCTAGCAGTGGTTCAAGAAGTCAGCTGACTGTCACCTACTCCATCACACTTTCAGGCAATCTTCTCCAGCCCCTAGCGACACACTTCCTTAATTTTTGCATTGCTACTTTAATCAATTGTGGAGTCATACAGCATAGAAACAGACCCTTCGGTCCAACCAGTCCCTGCTGACCATGTTCCCAAACTGAACTAGTCCCACCTGCCTGCATTTGGTCCATATCCCTCCAAACCTTTCCTATTCATGAACTTATCCAAATATCTTTTAAATGGTATAACTGTTCCTGCATCCACCACCCCCTCTGGAAGTTCATCCCACACACTTTCTGTGTAAAAAAGTTGCCCCTCATGTCCTTTTTAAATCCTTCTCCTCTCATCTTAAAAATACCCCCCCTAATTTTGAACTCTCCCGCTCTGGGGAAAAGATCTTTGTCATTTACTTTATCTATACCTTTCATGATTTCATAAACTTCAATAAGGTCACCCCTCAATCCCTTAAACTCCAGTGAAAAAAGAGCCAACAGTTCCAGCCTGTTTTTATATCTCACACATTCCATTCCTGGCAACATCTTGGTAAACAAAAACAGAAGTTGCTGGAAAGCTCAGCAGGTATGGCAGCATATGTGGAGAGAGATCAGAGTTAATGGGTTCTGAGGAAGGGTCACTCGACCCGAAACATTAACTTTGATTTCTCTCCACAGATGCTGTCAGACTTGCTGAGCTTTTCCAGCAATTTCTGTTTTTGTTTCTGATTTACAGCATCCACAGTTCTTTCGGTTTTCAACGTCCTGGTGAATCTTTTCTGAACCCTCTCCAGTTTAATAATATCCTTTCTGTAATCTGTGCCCCTGGCTCTTGTTCCTTCTGCAGAGACGATATGGAAATAAACACACAAGAGCTGGGGAGGTAAATGAACGGAGAGAGAAAGGATTAAATATCTCCAGTGTGAAAGCAGAAACAGTCCAATGTAGGATTTAGGATTGACTGTGAACTCAAGGGATCACAATGTGCAGATAGAGAGAAATATAGATGGAGTCAACCTATGGGATGGAGAGAGATGGCTCCTAAGCATTTCAGGGTAACACACCTACTCAGCCCCCACTATGATGAACAGGAAATAGATGTATATTTTCCAGCTGGGGATACTCCGCTCACCATATCATCGCCTGGGGATTCACTGGCATCAAGACCGTGTGCTCAGATTCTTTATAAGATATATTCATTTATTTAAATAAACCCCCCCCCACTCCCTATTTCTTACAGGATACATTCTCGACTCTCCAACACTAAAGCAATAAAGTTGGAGAGTTTTGACAGCAAAGAGGGAGGGTAATCAGCCCTTTGAATCAATGCTGGCTCTCTGTAGAGTGATCCAGCTGGCGCTCCTCTCTCGTTCTATTCTGAAGCCCTACACTTTCACTTCTTTGAAGTACCCGTCCAATCTCCTTTCCTAGACATTGAATGTTTCTGCTCCCACTGGCTTCATGAACAGTGGGTTCCTAGTCATAACCACTCGTCGTGTAAAAAACGTTCCTCCTTGCACAACTCTTGTATCTCTTGCCCAAAGATGTCTCTTAGTCCTTGTATTATCAACGACTGTGAACTACTTTTCTTTATCTGTCTTACTCAAATCGTTCATAGTATTTCATTCCTTGATTAAACTTCAAGGAGAATATGCTCTGCTTTTCCAACCTAACTCTGTTGCTGAAACCCCTCATCCTTGGAACCATCCTGGCAAATGTCCTGTGCTCCCGGTCACAGGATCTGACATCCTTCCTAAAGCATAGTGACCAGGTGAGACACAATACGTAAGGATTATGCCAGTGAGTCTACATTGCCTCTTTCTATCTCTGCCATTATGCAGCAATTCATGTTTCTCAGTATTGAATCTGATCTGTCACTTGTCTGCTCATTCTATGAGCCTATTTATATTCTTTTGCAACCATATAGAGGAGTAATATCGAACTCAATGTTTGCCATACATTCAAGTTTGGTATCTATATCCTTTTGCAATAATATAGAAGAGTTATATAGACGGAATGAAGACATGCCACAACCCAAAGTACTAGCCACACTACCATACATCAAGAACATTTCTGAACTGACAGCCAGACTACTACGACCACTCGGACTCATAACAGCACACAAACCAACAGGCACACTCAGTCAACAACTCACCAGGACAAAGGACCCGATACCCAGCATGAGCAAAACCAACGTAGTGTACAAAATCCCGTGCAAGGACTGCACAAAACACTACATAGGACAAACAGGAAGACAGCTAAAAATCCGTATCCAACTAGCCACGAAACGACATGACCAGCTATCCTTAGTAGCCACACACGCAGATGACAAGCAACATGAGTTCGACTGGGACAACACTACTATTATAGGACAAGCCATATAGAGAACAGCCAGGAAATTCCTAGAGGCTAGGCACTCATCCACAGATTCTATCAACAAACACATCGACCTGGACCAAATATACCGGCCACTGCAGCGGACAGCTGGAACTGACAACCGGAAGCGGCAGAGTCAAACCTCTATAAATGCCGGAGGAAACAACACAGAAGCGCTTCACAGGAGGCTCCCAAGCACTGAGGATGTCACCTAGACAGGGGATGAAACATCTGCAATACAAATTCCCAGCTCGGCGAACAGAACCACAACAACAGAGTTATATAGAACTCAGTTTGCCACATACTCAAGTTTGGTATCATGGTCAATGTTTGAAGATTTCCTTGGTTCCAATATCCACGTTATTTATGAAAAGCAACAAAGCAGTAATCCATATACTGAACTTTGGCAGACACCATTGTCTGCCATTCTTCAGCCTGAAGAGCAACTATATGGGAGAGGCTGAATACGCTACAGCTATTTTCCACAGTGACAGAGGTTGAGGGGTGATCTTATAGAAGTTTATAAAATCATGAGGGGCATGGATAGGGTAAATAGACAAGGCCTTTTCCCCAGGGTAGCAGAGTCCAAAACTAGAGGGCATAGGTTTAAGGAGAGAGGGGTAAGATTTAAAAGTGACCAAAGGGACAATCTGTTCATGCAGAGGCTGTTGTGTGTATGGAATGAACTGCCAGAAGAAGTGGTAGAGGCTGGTACAATCACAACAATTAAAAAGCATCTGGATGGGTATATGAATAGAAAGGGTTTAGAGGGATATGGGCCAAATGCTGGCAAATGGGATTAGAATAATTTAGGACATGACATGTGGAATGTGGTTAATAAGGAAAGTGGCCAGTATGTTCTCAAAGTGTGAGGGATGGATAATAAATGTTAGCATTACAAATAACACCTATCTGGTTGGCAGGGACAAGTTGGACTAAAGGGTCTGTTTCTGTGCTGTACAAATCTATGACTCACTGCTTCCTGTACTTCAGGCAGAAGTAAATGACTTTTTTTTAAACAACTTACAACTTGCTTGTTGCTTTATTGTTTCAGATTACAGTGAACCTATGGTCTGTTGCCTCAACTTTCTCACTCATGCAAATAGACTTTGTTTGCACGGAGCAATTACTCTCTGCTGTTAATGATGGGTGGAACTGCCTTTTGAGCTGGAGAATAAGGGGACAGAGGGCCTGGTCGTCTGTTTTAACAAGTGCAGCCTACTGCAACTTCTAGGCCTATGTTTGACATATACGTATCGTGTTGATTTGCATGAACTGTTTTATGGCTTTATTCTCTTAAGCTGCTGATTTTACTGTCCTATTCTCCTTGATTGATGGGATAGGTGTTATTTGTAATGCTAACATTTATTATCCATCCCTCACACTTTGAGAACATACTGGCCACTTTCCTTATTAACCACATTCCACATGTCATTAACTACACCCTCAGCTGGTTCTGGGATCAGCTCCAGGCAATGGAGCCTGAAGCACACTTGTGCAAATTACCAACTGGCTGACCTAATTAAATCCCATATACGGGACAAGCAAACCCAAGGTTTGCTGTAGGAATGTTCTCAAGCAGCAGAATGCGTTCCTTTACCTTAGATAGAAATGTAGAGAATCACCGATAAGCTAAGTAGAACTGACAAAGTGGCAAACTGTCACTATTATCCCTGCATTTAAATTGTGAGAAAAATTGTTTGCTTGCATCTGTAAGAAGGAACCAAGTGTGCTAGTTGTTTCAACATATATTTGTTGACATTAACCCTAAGTGCCATCACCATCACATTATTACTGCTTGGTCACTTGCACAACCTCCCATTATCAGAATAGATGACTGCACAGTCACGATTTGGCTGACAGCTTGAAAAATTTATTAAAAGAATATGTGACTTTGATGTGGGGTTATAAATGCAGTTAATATTTAAGTTTATGTTTGTACTGACAATTAGGTCCCAGATTAAAATCTGGCTCAATTCTTGGTTTTAATGAGATTGCAAATTTGGTTTACACAACAAAATGGAAGTTTGTAATGCAGAGCAACTGAAAATAAAATAGAACAAACCAAGCTATTTACTTTTAACACAAATCCAACAATTTTGAAACACTTGGTGAAAACATAATCCCATCAATGCTAAAAGCACCCCCTTAGAATTCACATCAGAGAGATTTTCTTTCTTTATCACCACTACAGGTTATACTTTAACTGTGGCTTCAATTCCCAGTCTTGAGAACCTTCCTGGAGTCTTTGGACAACTGAGCTTAAACTTTATCAGCTTTAAGTAACCCCTTCAGAGTTTTAACCAAATATTTCTGGTCTGGAACTTTTGTTGAACCCCTTACATTATTTTCAACAATTCTAAAGTACCTTCTCCCTTTCTCAGGAGCAACCACTTTGAACATCCAGGTTCAATAAAAAAAGATTCTTTTCTAGCCTTTGGGCGTTTCCCCTCGTCAAAAGTAAAATAAATCCCTCACCTTCTAAATTGGAACCTAATGCACAACAATTTATTTTGTTTGCTGATAAATTTTCTATCAATGTAAATAAAAACCTATTTTTCTACAGGAAGAATTTCTCTCACACTGCTTTATAATAAATCCAGAAATATTTGAAAGTTCATCATTCAATCCTTTCAAACATACTGTACAGGAACTTTATAAGTCACTACTGTAAAATTCAAAAATCCAAGCTCAAAAACAAATATATATATCACAATTCAAACATTTGCTTTTAAAACAGATTGAATACTTGACAAGATTTAAATGTGCCCTTTCATGAATGAGTACTTTTCTTAAGTGGTGAAGTCTGTAACAGGTACTTAGAACTTTATTTTAATCCTGAGATCTGGGTACGTGCTCGGTACTGGGTGAATTGGCATAGAAGCTGTAAAGGCAAAAATGATGGGTGGAAAATAGGAGTTATTACTAAGTTGATATCGGGGCTTTAAGGTGATATATCCTTTCGTGGAAGAGTTTGCTATGCTATGGAGTTTATGAGAGGTCATTGAACATAAATGGTGGAAAATAGGTAGGCGTTGAATGTATCATAGTCTGTTGGAGGTGAGCGTAGTGGACATAGATTTATATGGGTTTATGAAGGGCAATTAGAGGTTGGAGACATGTGTTAGAGTGGATAGGGAAGTGGGGTGAGTGCTAGAGAGCTTTTAATGTAACAACAGAACTGGAACCAAGATGCATATTTTATGCAGTTAATCCTGGCACTTTGCTGTCCCTGTCTGTGGGTTTCAAACTTGACCAGGCCACATAGCCTATTTCAGTTTATAATCATTGGTAACTCTCTTGGAGATGGAGATTCCCTCCAGTGTGGAAACAGGCCCTTTGACCCGACAAGTCCACACCGACCCTCTGAGGAGTAACCCACCTAGGCCCATTTCTCTCTGACTAGTGCACCTAGCACAATGGACAATTTAGCATGGTCAATTCACCTGACCTGCACATCTTTGGACTGTGGGAGGAAACCAGAATACCTGCAGGAAACCCATGCAGACACGGGGAGAATGTGCAAACTCCACACAATCACCCAAGGCTGGAATCGAACCCAAGTCCCTGGTGTTGTGAGGCAACAGTGCTAACCACTGAGCCATCATGCCACCCTAAACTTTCAGGATGTTGCTGGTGGGAATTCAGTAATGGTAATGCTATCGAATGTTCGACTGACAGTAAGATTCTCTTACAACTGTGTATACAAATATTACTTGCCACTTTTTAGCTTAAATTTGACTGTTGTTCCAGTCAGGCTGCATGTAGGCACAGAATGCTTTAGTATCTGAGGAGTTACAATTTGAACTTAATACAATGGTTATCAGTATACATTCCACCCAGATTTTTTTAAAAAAATTGACACCTAGTTTATTTAAGTAGCATTTTGCATTTTGTTCTACAGTCCAAATCTGAAAAACCATATGCAAGCATACAATCTCAAAATGGCACAATTTGTATTAAAATGCATAACACATCCCCTGGGAATATAAATACAGCCCTTTCTGTAAGATTCAGTAAGATTACACACAATACAAAGGGGGTGCATGTGTTACAAAGTCAGACTACACCTATTCAGTGCAAATGTTGCAAACACCAGACAACTGCAAGTTACTTCCCACCTCACTTCTTATGATGAAGGGAATGTCATTGTTGGAAATTTCTGAACCCAGAATAATGCACTGAGAACACTGCAGTGATGTCCAGAAGCTTAAGTGATTGGCCACCAAACAATTCCCTCATTTCTAGATATGTCTACAATCAGTGGAGGTTATACCCAGTCCACCCACAAGTCCCACTGACTCCAGTTTTGCAAAGGCTCCTTGGAACCACATTTGGTCAAAGGCAGCCTTGATGTCAAGGGTTGTTACTCTCACCTCTTGAACTGAAATATGTAATGAGAACAGGTGCTGAATGACTCAGCAGAATCTAAACTGAATGTCAGCGATTGTTGAGTGTCACTTGGCAGCACTGTTGTTAACAGCATTCATAATTTTTCTGATGGTTTGCTAATTGGCTGGATTGTCCTGCTATTGTTCAAAGCATATTACCTGGGCAACCTTCCACATTGTCGGGTAGTTGTCAAAGTTGCAACTGCACTACAGATCACTTGGTTAGAGATACAGCTAGTTCTGGAGCACAGGTCTGGAATATCATCAGGGCCCATCACCTTTGCAGCGTCCAGTGCCTTCAGTTGTTTCTTGAAATAATTGTGGTATGAATTGAATTAGTTGAAAGCTGGTATCTGTGAGGCTGGGGACCTCAGAATGAGGCAGACATGCATCATCTATTCAGCTCATCTGGTTGACGACTATTGCAAATCTCATTCATTGTGTACATGCTGCATTACATCATCATTGAGGCTGTGGAGGAGTTGATAGCACAATTTCCTCTTGTTAACCCTCAACTAAAAGTCTATCAGCTCTTGAAAGGTTTTTTTTGTCTGGTGCCTCAGGAAATGTTAGGTTCCTAACAAACACAAAGGCTGCGGTTCCATTGCTTTTCATCTGTCCCAGTACTGTTTGCCCGGAAAAAAAACTGCATTCTTTCCACATTCTGGGCATTCCTAATGAAGGGTTTATGCCTGAAATGTTGGTTCCTCCTGCTCCTCAGATGCTGTGCTTTTCCAGCACCACACTTTTAAACTCTGTCTCTCCAGCATCTGCAGTCCTCATTTTCTCCCAGTCTTTAATGACAAGATCAATCAAGTCTAGCATTCCTAATAATAGCAAATAAGCCACAAATGTGTGGCCCGATTCAAAGACCACCATTGCAAGCAAATCTTTTCAGGAGCATATTTTTTTCTCTCGACACCACTGCAATAATTCCACAGAGGCCAGTATCCCGTCACCATATCACACTTTATTTACACATACATTGTGCTTGACACTGCTCCAGCTCCCTCAGAACCAGCTCTCAGAGTGAACAGAATCTCTGACTCTCCTGTTTATATCTGTCAGCCAGGGCTCACTAATTGGACCAGGTTAACAGCCCCAAACAGGGAACGCATATGCTATGAGAGCACCAGGCTGACCTCATTACAATTACTGCAGGGCTCATACATTTTAAATAGAGATTGGATGAAATTTATTCTCTCAGAGGATTGTGAGTCTTTGGAACTCTCTTCCTGAAAGTGTGAACAAAGCAGACTCATTGAATATTTTTAAGGCAGAGGTGGATATATTCTTGTTAAGCAAGAGGGCCAAAACATGATTGGGTTAAGTAGGAATGTGGTTCCGAGCTTATAATCAGATCAGCCATGGTCTGATAGAATGGCAGAGCAGGTGTAAGGGGCTGAATGACCTACTCCTTTTCCTGCTCCTAAAGTTAACCAAACTATCGTCATTAACTAAAGATTTGAGTAAGAGTCCCTTTGTGGGCTGCCAACTAATTTATCGTGAAGTTTACTTTCATTGCAGCCTTCATTTCAGGGAAGATGCTATATAAACATTTGCAGTGAGTCAGCTAAACAGTAATCTTGATTATGACGTTGTAATGGGGTGGGTCTGCTCTGGCTGATACTACCAGCTCCATTTAGAGACTTCGGTCAACTCGGTGATTTAGTCTCCATCGAGCCCATCTGTCACCTGAAGTGTGCAGATTGATCACGGACTGAGCTATGTCTACAAAAGCACTGGCAAAAGGTAAAAAAGTGAACGATTCTGCAAGTGTGCATGAGAGAGAGACTTTGATACGCGGTTTCTGTTTTTCAGTCAATCTGTCTTGTGAATGCAGGTCTCTCAGCACTTCTACCTTCTGTGCATATTTCTCAACTTCATTCTCTCCTTTTCTCCCTGTTGCTCAGTAAAATTTGATTGTGTACGTGTCAGCAAGTGTGCGTGTGTCTGTACGAGTATGTTTATAATTTGACCTTTGCTGAATTTCCTGTTTAACTGTGTCACTAACAGTCTGTGTGTGCCTGAGGCCCTCTTCATCTCTGGATGTCTGTGCTGATATCTGTATTTCTCACCGCACAGTCCTCTTGTCCTGTTTGTGTGTGTCTCACAGCTTCAGAGATTGGCCACAATTTTAACATGAGACGAGATGTCTAATTGCTGGGACTTAAAGTGAGACCAACCCTGCACTGGCAGAGGGTGAGATCTTGGCGCCAATCCAGGTGGCAACAGAAAATTTAGAATAGTGTCTGCCATCCCAGGGTTCATGTCGCATTATAGGTGACCCCACCACACTATTCACTCTCACACACACAGACACATACACAAACATTCTCTCACACAAACACACTCACACAATCTCTCTCATACACACAAACTCTCTCTCTCTCACACACACACACACACACATAAGCATATACTCCCTCACACTCACACAAACACACCCTCACACAGACCCTCTCTCATACATGCACACTCTCACTCACCCTCTCTTACTCACACTCACGTGCACTTTCTTAAGCACACACTCGCACACACTCACACACATGCTCTCACATACATATACTCCCTCACACTCACACACATCCACACACTCTCTCTCAAGAGCACACATGCGCATACACACACACTCGTTCTCTCTCTCCTTCCCACACACACACCCTTTCACACACACACACACTCTTTCTCTCTCTCTCTCTCTCTTTCCCACACATGCGCACACATTATAATTCCCTTTTGAAGTCTCTGTTGAATCTGCTTCCATAGTCCACCTGGGCAGTGGGTTCCAGATCACAGCAACTCACTGCTTCCATCCAGCCTCAATCGGCATTTGTTTATCACCAATGTCTGGTTGAAACTTTCTCTAATTTGATATCCCTACAGCCCTTTTAATCCCATGATTTCAATTTTGCTACCAGGTTAGCAACACCTTATCTAAAGTCAATATACACGTCAATTATACTACCCTCTTCCCCACTTTATCAAAGAACCTTATCGAGTTAGTCAAACATAGAAGTCCTTTCGCAATCACTGCATGTCACGGCATAATTGATTCCTTTTGTCAGTCTTTAAATTGTTTTATTGTCCCATAACTATGCACACTGTTGGTTTCACAAGATCTGGTCAATTGCTCTAGGGATATCAGTTTCCACACTATTTGTTGCACTGTCGCAGAAGGTTTGATGCCAACTCTCATTAATGTTCTCATGACTGATGATTGACTCCTCTTGCTTTGTAGGAAGCTCTGCACCAGGCCCTGTGCCTGAAGGAACAATTCGCCTGTACAGCATGCGATTCTGTCCATTTGCTCAGCGTGCCCGCCTGGTCTTGGAAGCCAAGAAAATCAAGTGAGACGGATATTTCTCAAAGTTCTGTCTGAGTCAGTGTCAGGTACCCTCCACAGTTTCGGCAGACCCAGTAATCCCGAGCCAGTCCTCAGCCAGATCTGCCCGTCTCCATGCCATCTTTGACTGTCCTAGCAAAAAGCAGCCATTTGGCTCCTCAAACCTGCTCCACCTTTTAACATGACCTAGGCTGATCTTCTGTCTCAACACCAGTTCCCCAAACCTTCCTAATCCTTCCTTTCTGGAGAGATCAAAGACCGGTTGATCTCAGCCTTATGAATTCCTACCTTGGAAGTAGGACCAGTCGGACTCCAAGTTGGGATACAGAAAACTCTAACCTCACACCTTTAATGCATTTTCTGAGCTGAGATGTCACCTATTTTAATACTGATAAAATCTTAAGTTTTCTCAGGGCTGTGACTTGAAAGAAATTCTAGGATTTACGTATTAATCAATCAAAACCCGCACCTCCATTCTAAGTGATTAAAGACTTAACAGCAATCTAGGGTGCATCACATCAGTTGCATGACACCACCTCCTCCACATCAAGCCTTAAATATATTCAACAATGCGGAATCCACAACCCTCTGAGGCCTAGAATTCTGAAGATGCACAACACTCCATGTGAAGACATTATTCTCCCTCTCTCACTGCTTTTCCTGACACTGTGATTCCGCAGTGAGGGGGAAACAGCCTCTCACTGTAACACGTGAAGCCCTTTCAAATTATTGTATGTGTCAATGGGATCACCTCCTATTCTTATACTTTTCAGCGAATATGGGCTCATTGACAGGCCCCTGTTTAATGGAGCAATCTCTGGGGCAGTGATCCTTTGAACAGCATTGTGTGTTCTGAACTAATCCAGACACAAAAAAGAACTTAGAAGGTTCATAAATGTTTGGTCCAGTTAGATGGTAAGTTACTGTTTAGTCCTTAAACAGAGAGTACCAGGATCCTGTTGTCCCCTGCAGTTTTGCAGCGGCAACTGTATTGAGAGGTTCTGATCGGACTGAAGGTTTTGACAATCCTGGAAGATGTCAGGGCCAGGGGTTAGAAGTTGAAAGGCACATGTAGGTCAGATATCAGGAAGAGGGCAGTTTTCACCAGGAGAGAGAGAATGGACAAGTGGAGACTTTGAAAGAGGAGAACATTGCTGGGGTCTTCTGAATGCATCTGTTGTGGAACTGGGCCAGAAGGTGGTGAGTAAGTTAAGGTACCTTTCTCTTAAAAAGCACAATCCTTTACTCATTGTACACACACCAACAATAATCCAAAATCCTCGCCTTGAATTTCTATAGCAGTTGTAACCTGGTTAAACATTCCAGGATACTTCACATGAGCATGATGAACAAACATTTGACATCTGTGACAGATGGCCCAAACCTCCCCAGCAAGGTAGATTTCAAACAATCTGTTAAGGAAGGAGAGAAGTGGAGAGACTTAGGGAGGTCATTCCAGAATTTAGGCTCCCGAAAGCTGAAGGCACAATAGGCATTGAAGAAATAATTAAAATTGAGGGTGGGTAAGAGGCCAGATTTGGAGACACATTGTACAGACATTTTGGAGGGTTGTAGAACTGTAAGAGGTTAAACAGATTGGGAAGGACATAGCCAGGGTCAGACTTGCAAACAGCAATGAAGATTTTAAATATGCAGTCAGCTTTGTTAAAAACTTAAGGATCATAGTTTTGTGGCATTATAATGAAGCTGATGAAACATTGCTGTTGTTATAAGCTCAAAATCACCAATTTTTCACTCGAAGGAGTGTGCACTAAGGTTTGTTCATATTGTTTTCCCAGCTGAAGGAGTCTTGTTTAATCTGAACACATTTTATTTGCATGACATACTAATTCCAGTTTGGCAGCTTTCTGATGATACTAAGATTTTAATCTAAACTCCATTCTGTTTCAGGTGTGAAATCATCAATGTCAATCTGATGAATAAGCCTGACTGGTTCCTGCAGAAGAATCCCCTTGGTATGGTGCCAACCTTGGAGACTTGCAAGAATGAGCTGGTCTATGATTCTCCAATCGTCTGCGAGTTCCTGGATGATATTTACCCTGCCAATCGGCTTCTGCCCACTGACCCCTACGAGAAGGCCAAGCAGAAAATGCTGCTGGAGCAGTTCAGTAAGGTGCACAGGGATAGATGTTTTTATCGGACTGAATGTGACTAGCTTAGCTTCTGGTCATGGGTGCAGCAGAGGGTGTGTAAAAACATCAACGGCCTTCCGCCAGCTCAAAGAATCATGCAGCTCAAATGCAGGCTATTTGACCCAATGTTCCTATGCAAGCCCTTCAAAAGAGCTATCTAATTAGGCTTACTCCCCCACTCAATCGCTGAACACATTAGTCTGTTGTAAACGAGTTAATAGGAATTTATTCCTGCGATTAACAGGAAGTTAATAATATTGCATCATGTGATTATCAGGAAGGCAGAAGGGGAACACAATGAACCTTGGTCTTTCTCCATCCAGCAATTCTTCCGGTTTCTTGGTGTTGGTTTCATTCCTTTTTGTTGCTTCAAAACTGGTCTGAACTCATTTGCAGGCCATTGGTTACAATATCCCCATCCTCAACCCACGGTTTACCACGGCCCAAACATATCATAGGGAATGTTCCAGAACCAGGGACCGGGAGGCTGCTGGGAAGGTACATTTCCCATTGAAATGAATGGGTTCGCTCCTATCCGCAGTTTTGGGCTTCCACTGTAGGTCTTGGAAAGTATCCCCCCTCGGCCACGGGGAGGTCGGGGGAGGGGACTACTGCATTCTAGGCTACGGGGAGACTGCTGTATCCTCAGCCAGGAGAAACAGCCTCTCAGTATATCTGCTGTCGAGCACGTTCAGAATCTCTGACGTTGCAATTGCCTCTCATTCTCCTAAACTCCAGGAAATATTGACCTTTTTTACTTAATCTCTCAACAAAGGGCAACTCCCTCATCCCAGGCACCAAGTTAGTGAATCTTCACTGTATCACCTCCAGTGCAAATATATCTTCCTTAATTACAGAGACAAAACTTGCATACTATATTTCTGATTTGTTCTCATTTGTTCTCATAAAAATCTTGTAAAGTTGTATTCTTTATCCCTGTACTTCACTCTCCTTGCTGTCAAGGTCAACTTACCATTGCCTTCCTGTCTGCTTGTTGCACCTGTATTCTAATGTTCTCTGTTTCTTGCATGAGCACATCCAAGTCTTTGAGCATCAACATTTACAAGTTACACAGGAAGATAGAACTATTACTGTGCAGAGGAAACCATTCAGCCCATCATGTCTGTGTCAGCTCTTAAATTAGCATCTTCATTAGTGCTATTCCCCTACCCTCTCCACAACCCTCCACATTGGTCCCTTTCATATATCAGTCCAACTCCCTTTTGAATTCCTCTACTGAACCTGCCTCCCCCACACTCTCAAGCAATGCATTCCAAACCCTAACCACCCACTGCATTGTTATAATCCCAGCAGATGGTCATACTGCTCAACTCAAATCTCAGAATGCAACTAGACTCGATAGATCACAAGTTTTATTTTTACAGTTGGTTACTATAACATTAGTCACTGAACATATTCACGAGATTGCCGGTGCTCTCTTAATACAAGAGTACAAAAGGAAAATAAAACTGATAACCCCATTTTTGTATATATGTAAGTCAATATGAAAAGAGTCACAACTTGGACAAAAAAAGTTAGCCTTTTTCCCAGCCAAATCCTTTTCCAGATAAATCCCAGTTAACTTAATCCCAGATAAATATAATTTCTATCTTAACTCTTTAACGTCTTACATAACCAACTCTTCCAGTGTTCCTTATTTACTGCTGAAACAATTTTAAGACCTCTTTTCTATTCTGATGACCTACATCTCATTGCAGTTCTGACACAATGAACACTTCTATAACTTGGAGAATTCAGAAAATTAAACCATTCTGTCAGGATGAAACCTCAACTTGATTCTTCGGAACTGAATTCAAACTAAACTAACAGTGTCCCCTGATCATTTAATTTCCTGCATCTCATCAATTCAACAGTGTAATCACTTCATCAATTAACTCCACCAACATCTGGCTAGTCGCATGCTTTCATAGAAATGACTTTAGGTCACTTTTCCAAATGACTTTCGGATTTCTTTTAAACAAGAAAACCCTCATAGAGCTGAAACCAAAATCAATTTTCCCTCAATATTTTAAAATTCCAAATTCTCAAATGATTATATTCTACACAGCTTTATCACTGCATGAAAAAAAATCATTTTTTATTATTTATTTTTAAAGTATATTTCATTTTTAAATTATTTCTAATTACTCTGTAATTTCCAAATCTTGCATCCCTCAATATCCTTGGTTACACCTTAGCTTTAGCTGTACCTTGTTAAATGTAAGTACATATGGCCTATTGAATACCTAGTCATTACCACATTTATACCCTGCTAGCAATTGAATCTCCTCCTCTTTCACTATAACCTAGTTCCCACGTTCAAGCCTGGATGTCGCTGTAGAAAGAGCACGCGGTGTCCACCAGCACCCTTGAGCTGTTCAGGGAGAGTTGGGCCCTGCAGAGAGTGGAGTGCTTTATTGCCCCCTTTAACTCTATTTTGATTTAACCCCTGCCCTCCCCTTCACGTTTTTTGATCACACAGCATTGCCCTTTGATGAGAAGGGCTTTGCTTGTCACTGGCTACTCGGGTGTTTCCTCTCTTCCTGGTGGTGGAAAAATATAAAGATTTACGCACTTGTTGTTCTTCACTGTTTGGCTGTTAGGCAGTAAGATAACCTAGTTCCCAGCAGAGAATTTGCTATTAGCTTACTCATTAAGCCTGCATCATTACACAATAACACATCTCTACTCAGTGTTCCTTTCCTATTTGTCAGCTGTATGCCTCAATGTTCCTCTGATCTCCCTGCCCCATTCTCCCTGAAGGTAAAGAAGGAAAGAAGAGTTTGAATTTATCCAAACCCTTTTATGACCTCAAGTGGTAACCATTCAGTTATGAAGAAAGATCACTGGGCCCAAAACGTTAACTCTGCTTTCTTTCCACAAATGTTTCCATATCTGCTGAGTTTCTCCAGCATTGTTGATTCAGGGGTACAAATTGTCAGGAAATTGGGGGAACAAAATGCCCCCTTCAACATAGTGCCACAGGTTCTTCTAGCATTCTTTAGAATTGCACCAGGCTTTCAGCCGAGACTTTGAGCTCAAATCTCTGGAAGAGACTCAAACAGATGAGCTTCTGTCTCAAAGATGAGCATGCAACCCATTGAGTCCCAGCTGACATGTCACACTTGTAGATGATGAGCATAAAATCTGCTTATGCTGTCAACACACAGCCACATGCAATTTGTGAAACTTTGTATTTTGACAGTGCTAGCGAACAACAGCGTATTACTGTCTGAACTATAATGCTAAGTGGTTTCTCTACATCTCTGTCTTTTCTGTGACCAGGTGATGGGTTACATGTACAGGATTCCAGTGGAAAAGAGAAAATCCATGGACACTTCCAAATTGGAGGAAGAACTTCAAGTTCAACTCAGCAACTTTGAACAGGTAAAGAGGGAGTTGGTGAAACCAGGAAGCAGAAGCTGAGATTTTCTGGATTATGATAGTGTTGGAACGTGGCACAGAACTCTGGATTTTCAAGTATTAACCTGGAATCGCTAACGTTCCCATGACCACAGTGAACAAAACACAGGTTCCCTGCTTGATTGTTCTTCTAACAAACAGCTGAGCCTGAAAATAATGCTGAACACCTCACTGTTAGAAATAGAGATAACAAAACAGACTTGCATTTGTATACTCCCTTTTATAACCTCAGGACATCCCGTAGTCAATGAAGTCCTATTGAAGCAGGATACAAAGCAGTGTCGAGTATGTGCATGGCAAGATCCCACTGACAGCACTGTGGTAAAGACCGAATAATCTTTTTCTGATGCTAATTGACTGTTAAATATTGGCATGAGGGGTGATGCCGTGGCAATGTTACTGAACTAGTCATATTGAACTGCAGACTAATGGTCTGAAGATATGGGTTCAAATCACCACCATAACAGGTGGTAAAGTTTGAATTCAATAAAATCTAGAATTAAAATGCCAGTCTAATGGCCACCGTGTAGTGACTGTTGATTGTTTTAAAGACCCATCTGGTTCATTAATGTGCTTTAGGGAAATAAATCTGCATCCTTACCTATATGTGACTCCAGACCTACACCAATATGGTCGACTCAGTTCAAGGAAAATTAGAGGTGACTAATAAATGCTGGCCCATATCTTATGGACAAATTTTTAAAAAGTAGTGATTAAAAATTCACTGGTCACATCCCCATTTTAATTTTCCGTACCTGAGTAGTTCTGGAGTTACACTTTCACCTGCACTATCCTGACTTCTGTTTTTTTGCAGAAATTGGCTGATTTGAAGACTTGCTTCTTTGGTGGTGACTCCGTGACAATGATTGACTACTGGCTGTGGCCCTGGTTTGAGCGCATGGATGCCCTTGGATTCAATAAGTGAGTCTGGGGGAGTAGAAAAAGTGTGTGTGGTTGACAGCGCAGGTCAGATACTGAACTTTCACTGCTGCAATGTGGGTCACATTCAAACCAAACTGACGGGATTAACTTTCCCCTTCTCAGGGATCCTCTGAGCAACATGAAGTTTAAGCACAAAGATCACTCTTTAGTTCATTGGCAGCAGGTCATTAAAAACATCAAAAGAAATTAAGGTTAAACTAGAAAAACAAGAGTTGGTTGAGGTCATCTTTTAACTAATTCTTCCTCCCCCCATGAGTCCTCCTTCTGGCAGAGATATCTTTTCCTCCAACAAGTATCTCTTCTTGGTGGTTCAAACTGCCATGCTTTGTGACCTCCCTCAGCATCGCCACCTGCTGTAGAAGCTTGCATTACAATGAAATGTCTTTGGAAAGTCATAGTCGAGTTTTAAGTGGTATTCGGCTGTCCTAATTGTTGATAGTAAATTGACAGTCTTCCTTTCAGATATCAATGGTTGCTGCTGTCACAGAGCATTGTTCAGAGGCAATATAGAGGGAGCTTCACTCTGTATCTAACCCCATGCTGTATTTGATGTGAGAGGGATAAAAGATGAGAATGGAAGTCCACAACAGGAGGAAGCCTACAAGCAGGAAGAGGATGAAGGAAGCCTCTCCCTTAAAGATTGAGCCAAGAATGACTTTCAGGTTTTGCTGACAGCATTTTCAGTGGTACGAGAGGTTCGGAACCTGTCAGTCCTGCCCCGCCTATTCCCTGATCTCTCAGGTCGGCAGCTACAGACATCAGTGTTCTAATTTCAAACGTATTCCTCAATGAGGCAAGAACAGTAAAAACAACTATAACCAAAATATTAGACCCATAGAGTTCCTATAGCAGGGTCCGGCGAGTGAGGAATGACTGTGCATTTATTACAGTACAAATTTACAGGCTTTTGTCAAACTCATTTGCTTCATCTGCAAAGCCAAATGGATGATCTGAGTGAGTCTAACAGAGAGTCAATAATGTCACCACTTACACAGTCAATGCTTTATATGACCTTTGATTATAAAGGTGCTTTAAGAACAGGAATGTACTGCACAACTTGTTTTGGAAATAGGACACAATGACTGATTGTCACACCCAGTTCAGAGTCCTACCACTTCATTAACATGTTCCAATTCCTAACATTTTTGCTTAATCTATGGCAAATAATTCATTTAATTTATAGATAATGAGCAGGAACCTGTGGTGATTAGAATGAGGTCAGCCAGGTGGTCCTCATGGAATAGGAGTTCCCTGAATGGGGCTGTCAACCTGATCCAATCAGGGAGTCCTGGATGACAGACATAAATAGGAGTGTCAGGGGCTTTGCTCACTCTAGGAGCTGGCTCTGTGCTAGCTGGGTTAGTGTCACATCCTATGCCCGTGTAAATAAAAGGTGACTTGGTGACGGGATATTGGCCTTCGTGGAGTTATTTCAGAACCAATACCTTCTAGTAACAGTGATCAATTAATATTGACTGCTGTAACTGGGTCACATCCCTCCATCAGCCAAATGGGAATGGTTACAGGGGCTCTCAGGAGATCAGCTGCTGCATTTCTTTTGATGTGGGACAAGCAATTTTAAAAAGGCAAAGTCAAGTGCCACACATGAGGGCGTCTGTTAATATTGATGTGGGATGATCCCTGCTGACACCTAGTCTGCAGGACTGAGTTCTGCTTTGAAGTTTCTGAAACCATGTCAGTGAGACGGTGAATTTCTGCCCACAGCGGATATTGCCAATTTTGTCCATCACCAGCTGGCTTCACCCTTTGCTTGCTGAGTGCTGACATCTTTGGAATGTTTGCCCCCAAAAGGGCTTCTTCACCAATGACTATGCTCTTTCTTGTAAAGTCAAGGCTGTGTTGCTGCAGCTAGTGAGGAATTAGTAACAGCTGCTATTGGGGTTGGAGTTGCCGGGTCAAAGGATTTAATTCGAGAGGTCTAAGATGATCAACCAAAAATACGAGATTATGGCCAGAGAGCAGAAAAAAACATCTTCAGACAGAGACAGTTAGGGAGACACACTCACAGGGTTAGAGGCAGAAACCATGCAACATCGAAGATTAGATCAATCAAAATAAATGGACATAAATAGTTATGGCAACGAGGAGATGTGAACTGAACTATTTATTCATGTGGAAAGTAAATGCTATCATGGACAGGATGGGTTGACTGGCCTCTCACTGTTATATGTTTTATGTTCCGCTGCAGTCTCTGATTAGTCAGAGTTCTGAGTGTAGGTCTTGTTCCTGGCAAGGGAACACTGGGGGAGGGGAGTATATAACAAAGTGAGAGTGGCTCTATTCAGCTGCGGGTTAACGGTTCTTATTTCTCACTGAATTTCTATTCCTGTTTCTGCAGGGTCCTGGAACAGATGCAGATGCTCAAGCGCTGGATGCAACTCATGCGGCAAGACGCTGTCACCAAGGCCTCTGGCTTTAGCACTGACATTTACAGAGAATTCTACGAGATGTACTTTCAGCATAACCCTGAGGCCTGTGACTACCATCTCTGAGAACAGTCGCCCCCCCCAATTAGATTGAGCAGAGTATACAAACATCTGCTCTCTGCTTCAGACAGCACATGGCAGGACATCAAGGGTCTGACAATAAACTGACCCAGGAGTCACACAAAATGTTCTCCCAGCTTCTGAATCAGTTCAACTTTGCATTATTCCTGGAGATAGGAAAAATTAAACTTGCAAAAGCCAGGAATAGGACTGAGAATACAGGGCCAGTAGGAGTTCGATTTCACCCAGTCTCTGACCTTTGCTCCCAATGTTGACAGGCCGCTCACACACAGAGAGTGTGCCCTAGCTTTATTTTTAGATTGTCCTCTGGAGAAATGAGTCCACACAACCAGAACTAGCTGCTGAATTTGCAAACACTGGTTTATTTTGGCTGCCTGCCTTTTACCGAGTAGCATCGGATTGGTTGATAGGCCAGAGATATTCAGCAAATTCCACCCCTTGGGATTTTTTTAAAAGAACACTTTCCTGTTTTTCTTTCGGTGTGACAAATATTCTTCTGCCTGTTTCATTGTGCTGGGCAGTCTGGGCCTGGCTAGAAATTTGTCTTTATGGTCCTCTCCCTTCCTTAAATGATCATGAATCCTCAAAACCTTGCTCTGGCATCAAGACACAAATATTCAGGGCTCCTTTTGCAACTTAGAGCTGTGCTCCTGTCTCCAAAGCACTCACAACTTTGCTAAACTGTGAAGCTCCTAGCAGTACTGGATATATCAATCTAGTTGTACACATTCTCGCTGAGATATCTGTTTCTATTTTGGACAGTCCAACTTCCTGTTTCACTCTGGTTGATTTCAACCCTACCCTCAGACCGTTTGCGTTGTCACCTTTCCCTATTTGAACACACATTCCCAATGACCCGCTCCCATTCGTATTGCCCATTCTGTGGAAGAATTGTGTGACTCTAATGAAGCTCATACCCCGATGTCACTGCTGCTCAACGTCTTGATGAAAATTGCAGACAGAATAAAAGATGTTGTAAAGAGATTTCTGTGGGATTGTTTTCTTGGTGGGCGCGAGATTCTCTGATGAGGTTATGGATCGGGGACTGTAAGACCAGCCAGAGGAGGGATTATCACCCAGTTATCTTCAATCCTTTAGCACCACTGAGATCTGTGTGCTTCCGGTTAGGGTGGGCTGGTTTACTCCACATGGGCCAAGCACAAGGGGTTGGAGGGGATGAATTTACTGGGTCATTCAGATTCATGTAAGTGCCGAGCTGTAACAGGCGCAGGCCAGAGCTGGGTGCTGGATGATCAAGTACATGGGGTTCCACTAGCGGGCAGACTAGGGCTCCTTACCCAAAGTGGCTGAGAGTTCTCTTGAGGTAAGGCTAAAACCCAGTGAGAGGTGGAGAGTCCTGGCTCCCCACTGTCCCATCTTCTACCACCACCAGATCCCCCTCGCCCAAGCTCGGACAAAGAAGGGAAGCCTGTGGCCTGATAGGCCTCACCACTGGAAACAGTCTCTGAGGTGAGATATAGTCAGGCCTGGAACGTGCATCCTCAGGAGGGACTGATCATTGTCAGCGATCCCTGAAAAGTGGCAACTGTAAGTTTAGATGCCATTACATGTCAAGAGGTAATAGCCTGTAACTGAACTAAGGACACCCTGGGCCGGTCAGCCTACTGGTACCAACAAGCCAGTTGATGACTCGATTATTACTGACCCTCCAACAATGCAGCTCTCCCTCAGTACTCACCCTATGATAATGCAACTCTCCCTCAGTACTGACTGTCTGACAGCAGCACTCGTTCATTGTTGACCCTCCAACAGTGTGGCACTCCCTCAATACTGACCTACTGACAGTGCAGCTTTCCTTCAGTACTGACCCTCCGACAGTGCATCACTCCCTCAGTAGTGACCCTCCGACAGTGCAGCACCCCCTCAGTACTGACCCTCCGACAGTGTAATGCTCCCTCAGTTCTGACTCTCTGACGGTGCAACAATCCCTCAATGCTGATCCTCTGACACTGCGGCACTCCCTCAGTGCTCACTGTCCAACAGTCCGGTACTCTCTCGGTATTGACCTTCCTACAATTCAGCACTCCCTCAATGCCAACCCTCCAACAGTGTAGCGCTGCCTCAGTGCTGACCCGCCAACAGTGTAGCACTCCCTCAGTACTCATCCTCTGACAGTACAGCAGCAATTTCATGATCTAAGTTAATGACTGAATGTCTGATTGGCTGTCAATGAGGACCAGGAAAAAGTGAGGACTGCAGTTGCTGGAGGTCAGAGTTGAGAGTGTGGTGCTGGAAAAGCACAGGTCAGGCAGCATCTGAGGAGCAGGAGAATCGACATTTTGGGTAAGATTCCTGATGAAGGGCTTATGCCTGAAACGTTGATTCTCCTGCTCCTCAGATGCTGCCTGACCTGCTGTGCTTTCCCAGCACCACACTCTTGACAACTGAGGACATCGATAGGACGATGGGATCCGTACTTGTAAGGCTGCACCAACTTTGATTCAGTCTGCCTTTGTTTTAATGTAGAACTAGTTTTCAAATTGAAGCTGCTCAGCAGTTATATTTATTCTTATCTGGTAAGCAACATACATTTAAAACAAAATAGACTCTACTTTAACAAATCCAACCGTTGCAGCAGGTAACTGGCTCTGAGCTGCCAGTGTTGGTGAGCTAGCCAGCTGTGCCAGTTCAGTGTGCAGGAGTTTAGGCTCGTGTAGCATGGGGATGGATTGTCCCTATCTACAGCTCAGAAGGTCAGGGTTCACAAACGCCCCTTGTCCTGGAGGTGTATTACAATAGGTCTGAACAAGCTGATTAAACAAAATTATAGGAGCCAGTCTCCCAGTCTCTACACTCAAGAGACCTTCCCTCTCAGTAGAGGTATGTCTGTCTGTCTCTCTCTTGCTCATTGTTTCTCAGGAGCAGTCTGCATTCTATCCCCAGTCTCCCTGAGGTGAAGGTCCACCATGGATGATCAGTCACTCCTGTGTTTGCCTTCCCTGCTTGATTTGGCCCAAAACTGCCCCTTCTGTTGCATGGGAGAGTGATCTACCCACATCCCTCAATGATCTCTCGGGTTAGCTGGGCTCCGCTGCGGCATTGTGTCGTGCTCTAATTCCATCCTGGCTGGGATTTTTCAGACTGTATTCCTGAATTAGGACCGCCGTGTTCCTCAGCATCTCGGTCCAGGTCCAACGCGCCTTGCGGTAGGAGGCGCGGTGCGTTACAAAACTACGGAACAGGTTGAGGGGCTCAGCGGAGCGGAAGGCCTCTGGGATGTCCAAGTCGGGGAGGATGGCCACGTTGCCAATCATGAAATGGTTCAGGCGTTTCTCCAGCAGAGCCTTGTCCAGGTACCGCAGCAAGTCCCTGAGCCGGGGCTGAAGGCACGAGTGGTGCCACGCTCCTGGGGCTTGGCTGTTCATCAGGTGCAGGAGGGCAGTTTTGAAGTGGTACTGGCTGAGACCGCTGGCCCCAGTCAGATTGCACTGTTTCTCGTGGAGAAACGAGACTATTTGCAGACACATCAGGTGGCAAGAACTTTCTGGAAGCTTCTTCGCCATCATCTTGAGGAAACGCTTCTCGTAGACAGCGAATGTAAAGGGCCAAGCTATGTCGTTGGAATGGACGGTGCCAAAGGGCACATCACTGCCCATTAGGGGCATAAAGTAAACATCAGAGTTTTCAAACTCCACCACCGGGAGCAGGCTGAAATGCACGGTTTTCCCCGAGCGAAATCTTATCCTCAGTGCTCCAGGCCTCTCCAGATCCCGAAAGGAAAGATCAAAGTCGTACTTGTGTGAGATCTTAGCCCAGGCTTTGGTCAGGGCCCTCTGGAACCACTGGGTGACCTGCGTCTTGCCCATGTAGGGAGCAGTAGCAGCCCACAACAGCTTGTCTTTCTGAGTGGAGCCTGGCAGAGCGGCCTCCAGGGCGTTCTCACCATGCACCAGGCACAGCATGTCCTCCCCCAGCTGCGTCCGGCCACAGACACAGCTGCACGGGTCCTCTCCAGGATTGATGACACAGACCATCCCAGAGCCAAACTCCCCAGAGACCCTGCCCCCTGAAGCCATCCCAAACCCCCCTCCAGAGCACATTACCTCCGCTCGGAACCGGTAAGGATCTGGGGGAGTGAAGGGTACAATCAGGTCACACACCAAGGGTCTCCTGACCCTCCAGTTCTCATACAGACTCCCGATGCCAATGCATTCCTCCACCTCCATGTCCAGGTCCCGGTTACACACACTCCTCAAGGCCTCCAACAAATCATCTGCACACCCCTCCACCAGCTCCTTGATCCTGGACAACTCGGCACCGGGAACGCGGACACACTTGTCGTAGAAGCGGACCAGAGCCCGATGGTCTGGGAGGGCAGCACACCACCACGCCTCCCCGATGGCACCAGAGTCTTCGTCCTCATCCGCCACTTCCTGCAGACACCGCGGCTCTGTGTCCTGTCTCCAGACCTCCAAAAAAAGGAATGCAGCCACAGAGAGAGCACTCCACAGGCTCCAGCCGTACTCCTGCCCCTTCCCTGGCTCCCCTCTGGACTCCAATCCCAACTCCCCTGGAGGCGACTCTGCCAATTCCTTCTCCAGCCTCTGCATCTCGGCTTGAAGATGTTCCTCACGCTCCTTCATCCGCCTCAGGCTCTCCAGCTCCTGCTGCTGCTCTCCGTTCCACCTGGCCTCCTGGAAGGTGAATGGCTGATTGATCACCGTGACTGCCATGACCAGGCACACGGCTAGGATCCCAACCGGCATGGCCACCCAACTCTGCACTGGGAACGAGAGAGAGAAATCACCATGAGAATCCACTGGGAAAAACAAGGGGCATGGAAACATGGAAAAGGAACATCCGGAACCCATCCTGGACGAAACAAGGGGTTAGACACAGGGGCAAACGTAGGGGAAAACAGAGGCGAGAGTGTGGTGCTGGAAAAGCACAGCCACTCAGGCAGCATCTGAGGAGCAGGAGAATTGACATTTTGGGCATAAGCCCTTCATCAGGAATGGGGCTTGTGGGTCGGAGCGCTGAGAGATAAATGGGAGGGGGGGTGGGGCTGGGGGTGAAAGTAGCTGAGTGTGATAAGTAGATGGAGGTGGGGGAAAAGGTGATAGGTCAGAGAGGAGGGTGGGGTGGATCAATGGGAAAGACGATAGACAGGTCAGGAGGGTGGTGCTGAGTTGGAGGCTTGGGACTGGAATAAGGTAGGGGAGGTGAAATGAGGAAACTGGTGAAATCTACATTAATCTCGTGCGGTTGCATGGCCCCAAGGCAGGAGATGAGGCATTCTACCTCCAGGCGTCAAGTGGTTAGAGTTCACCAATGGAGGAGGCCCAGGACCTGCATGTCCTTGACGGAGTGGGAGGGGGAGTTGGTGTTCAGCCACGGGGCAGTGGAGTTGGTGGGTGCGGGTGTCCCAGATATTCTCTGAAATGATCCGCAAGTTGCCGTCCTGTCTCCCCAATCTAGAGGAGACTACGTGGAGTGCAATGGATACAGTAGATGACATTTTGGAAGTACAGGTAAATTTCTATTGGATGAGGAAGGATCCTTTAGGGCCTTGGACGGAGGTGGGGGGGGGGGGGGGGGGGAGGTGTGGCCGCAGGTTTTGCACTTCTTGCGGTGAATCTTCAGTAGGAGGTAGAATCGAATGGTACGGGGTTCACGGGCAATGGGCTGTGGCTGGGAGATCCCCAGAGGTGATGAGGTTGTGAATCTTCGGCAGGAGGTAGAATCAAGCAGTGCGGGGATAACAAGAGGACCAAACAATAAATCAGACACAGGACAAACACAAGGGGAAACACAGGACCAAACACTGGACCAAACATAGTGGAAAACAAAGGACCAAACGCAGAGCCATACATAGGGGAAAACAGAGGACCATACATGGGGTAAAGCACAGGACCATGCATGGGGGAAAGCACAAGACCGTACATGGAGGAAAGCACAGGACCATACATGGGGGAAAGCACAGGACCATACATGGGGGAAAACACAGGACCATACATGGGGGAAAACACAGGACCATACATGGGGGAAAACACAGGACCATACATGGGGGAAAGCACAGGACCATACAAAGGGGAAAACATGAGATCAGTTACAAGGAAAGACACAGGACCAAACCGAAAGGGTGCATTTATTTATAATCCTTCTACATTCTGGAATGATATAGCACAGAGGAAGCCAATTGTGTCAGTAGTGTCTCTTTGAAAAAAATCTGTCCAATTTGTTCCACATCACCATCCCTTCCCCAACTCCCTGTCCTTATGCCATAGCCCTAAATAGTCTCCCATCAACTATTTTCAATTCCATGGATAATGAATTTGAATGTTGAATGCGTGACAGTGTGCAGCTCAAGCAGTCTCAGGACACAGGGTGGAGGGAGAGTGTGATCAATGGATGATCATGGGGGAATGGATGTGGGGCTGAGGATCAATGGAGGAAAGTGCCATTGAGCTTTAGGATTGAGCTTTAGAGGGAGGGATACGTCAGCTAGATAGCAGGTGACAGATTATTTTGACCCATGGTACCTGCAGCAAGTCCATTAAGTCAAAAGGGAATGTTGAGACCCTCCAGCAAGTTATCTGCTCTGATTCTGAATATACACATATGAGTCAGTAGAAGTAGGCCATTCAACCCCTCTACTTCGCTCTGCCATTCAATAAAATCATGAATGATGTGATTTCCACCCGCCCCCAATAATCTTTGACTCCATCAAGAATTAGTCAAGAATTTATCACTCATTGCCATAAAGGTGTTCAATGATCCTGCCTCCACTGCTCTCTGACTCATAACACCCTGAGAGAAACAAAAATTTTCCTCATCGTCCTCTAAAAGGGAGACCTCTTATTTTTTAAACTGTGCTCCCTAGTTCCAGTCTCTCCCACACAGGGATACAACCTCCCAGCATCATCCCTGCCAGGTCCCTTCATGGTGTTACATGATACAATAAAGATCAACTCTCGTCTTTCCAAATTCCAAATGTAACTCGCCCAGTGTGTCCAACATTTCCTGATAGAAGAACCTTACCCCTCATAGTTCTTTTATGAACCGTCTACACCACTTCTATCCCTTCTTAATTAAGACCACCAAAACTGTACACAATACTGCAGATGTTGTCTCACCAATGCCCTGTATTAGCTCAGTTGGCTAGATGGCTATATTGCAATGCAGAGTGATGCCAACAGCATGGGGACCATTTCCACAACCGGCTGAGGTTACCATGAAAACCTGTCCTTCTCAACCACTCTCCTCACCTGAGGTGTAATGATCCTCCAATCAAACTCCCATCAGTTTTCTCTCACAAATGCACCAACACACAAAAACAGCAGCTAATGGACTTAAAAGGCCGTATTACAGCCAACAAGCAAAACCAACGTCATCTACAAAATACCGTGCAAGAACTGTAACAAACACTACATTGGACAAACAGGCAGAAAACTAGCCACCAGGATACATAAACACCAACTAGCCGCAAAAAGACATGACCCTCTCTCACTGGTATCCTTACATACAGATGAGGAAGGACACCACTTCGACTGGGACAACACATCCATCCTAAGACAAGCCAAACAGAGGCATGCACAAGAATTCCTGGAAGCATGGCATTCCAACTGGAACTCTATCAACAAGAACATCGATTTGGTTCCCATCTGTCACCCACTAAGTAAAAGAACAGGACATGACATCACCAACCCAAGGACCCCCCAAACACATAAATAGAAAGCAGGCCATAACGCCAGTGCTTCACCAGAGGCTCACTGATGATGTTACATAGTTTGATGACGAAATGTCTGAAAACAAACCTTCCAGCTCAGCGAGCTAACTTACATCCAGTTTTTTTCTCTCTCTCTCTCTTGATTGAGACAGCAGCTCTAAGGTCTAGTAGGACCATAAGACCATAAGACATAGGAGCTGAATTAGGCCATTCAGCCCATTGAGTCTGCTCTGCCATTCAATCATGGCTGATATGTTTCTCAAACCCATTTTCCTGCCTTCTCCCATAACCCTTGATACCCTTACTAATCAAGAACCTATCTATCTCTGTCTTAAATACACTCGCTACCTTGGCCTCCACAACCTTCTGCGGCAATGAGTTCCAGAGTCACCATCCTCTGGCTGAAGAAATTCCTTCTCATTTCATTTCTAAAGGGTCATGCCTTCACTCTGAGGCTATGCCCTCGGGTCCTAGCCTCTCCAACCAGTGGAAACACCTTCTCCAAGTCCACTCTTTCCAGGCCTCTCGGTTTCAATCAAATCTCTCTTCATCTTCCTGAACTCTACTGAGTATAGACTCAGAGTCCTCAACCGCTCCTCATAAGACCAGCCCTTTGTCCCTTGGCTCATTTCTGTAAACCTCTTCTGGATCCTGTTCAATATCAGCACATTCTTCTTGAGGTAGGGGGCCCAAAACTGCCCACAATATTCTAAATGTGGTCTGACCAGAGCCTTGCATAGCCTCAGCAGCACATCTCTGTTCTTAGATCATAGATCATAGAATCCCTACAGTGAAGAAACAAGCTATTTGATCCAACTAGTCCACACATAACCTCCGAAGAGTAACCCACCCAGACCCATTCCCCTGGGCTATTTCTTGACATCTACCCCTGACTAATGCACCTAACCTACACATCCCTGAACACTATGGGCAATTTAGCATGGCCAATTCACCTGACCTGCACATCTTTGGACTGTGGGAGGAAACCCGAGCACCCAGAGGAAACCCACGCAGACATGGGGAGTGTGTGCAAACTCCACACAGCCCGAAGCTGGAAGCGAACCAAGATCCCAACACATCCTCTTGAAATGAATGCCAACCTTGCATTTGCCTTCCTAACAGCCAACTGAACCTAAATGGTAATCTTAAGAGAATCCTAACTAAGGCTCACGAGTTCCTTTGTGCTTCAGATTCTCAAAGCCACTCCCTCTTTAGAAAGTAGTCTATGCCTCTATTCTTCCTACATTAGTGCATAAATTCACACTTTTCCACATGGTATTCCACCTCCCACTTCCCTGCCACTCTCCTAGTATGTCCAAGTCCTTCTCCAGCCTCTCCGCTTCCTCAACACTACTTGTCCCTTCACCTATCTTTGTCTCATCTGCAGCATTAGTAACAATGCCCTCAGTTCCTTCATCCAGATCATTAATGTGTAATGTAAGTAGCTGTGGTCGAAACATGGACCCCCGCAGAACTCCACTAGTCACTGGCTGCCATCCTGAAAAAGGCCCTTTTATCCCCACTCTCTACCTTCTGTAGCAGGCCAATCCACTATCCATGCCAGTACCTTGCTAACCTTTACATAAAGCTGTAGTAAAGCATTCCTACTTTCATTTTCTATTCCCCTTACAATAAACAATAACAGTCCATTTACTTTCTTAATTACTTGCTGTACCTGCATTATATCTTATGGTAGCTCATTCCCAGGACACCCAAATCCCAAGTGCAGCACTCCCTTGGTATTGACGCTCCAATAGTGCAACACTCCCTCAGTACTAATCCTCTAATCGTGTGGCTCATCCTCAGCACAGACCCTGCAAAATTGCAGCATTCTGTCAGTACTGGCCTTCTGATAATGCAGCACTCCATCAGTACTGACACACTGACTGTGCAGTGCTCCTTCAGTACTGACCCTCTGACAGTGCGGCATTCCCTCAGTACTGATCCTTCAACAATGCAGCATTCCCTCAGTACTGACCCTCTGACAGTGTAGCACTTCCTCAGTACTAACCCTCCGATAGTGCAGCACTCCCTCAGTCCTGACCCTGTGACAGTGTTGCACTCCCTCAGTACTGACCCTCTGACAGTGCGGCACTCCCTCAGTACTGACCCTCTGACAGTACGGCACTCCCTCAGTACTGACCCTCTGACAGTGCAACACTCCCTCAGTACTGACCCTCCGACAGTGCAGGGTTCCCTCAGTACTGACCTTCCGACTGTGCAGGGCTCCCTCAGTACTGACACTCCGACAGTGCAGGGCTCCCTCAGTACTGACACTCCACTAATGTCACAGACTATAAGAGAGGTAGAGTTTGGAAGTGGATTAATTAAAGCAGCAGTATTTCATTAACAGCTGCTGCTAATAATAATACTGGGTTTTTCAATACTTTCCTGGTGGTTTTGTTCTGATCTCAGTGACAGGGGTTGTTTGAAAGGAAGTTTTCTGTTTTTACGTCCAGAGGTCACTGCAATGGGTGACTGAGCTGATGCCTCCAGTGAAGTGGTTACCCTCAGAACTGGCTGTGGGCGGTGGAAGGGGGAGGGTGGTGGCAGTGGTGGTGGTAAGGGGGAGGGCTTTTTGCCGACTATGGGGTCTTTGATTCAAAAACTCACTCCCTTCTCTGGTATTTCACCTCCACCCCATTCCAAACCTGGGTCTGATTGTGTATCAGTCATCTCTGTTCCTGAAATCAAGACCTTGAGCTGGAATTGAGGCTCTCTCTGAAGACAACACTGTACTTAGCATTGATGGTGATAATAGATCTGAAGATACCTCACAGGAAGAACTCCAAACATAGTTCGATGTCAAGGTCACACAAAAAACTGTTTTGATTAGTGACTAAAAGTTTAATCAAATCATTTGTTTGAAGTTGAACTGGATCAGCCATATAAGTACAATGGACAAAAGCACAGGCTGGCAATCCTGCAGTGAGTAACTCACCTCTTGATTTCCTGTCCACCATCAAGAACGCACAGGTCAGACGTGTGAAACAATACTCCCTTCTTGAGTGGGTAAGTGCAGTTCCAACAACATTCAAGAAAAGCCCCATACTACCCAGGACAAAGCAGCTTCTTCAGTGCCCTCCCATCTAACACCTTCAACTTTATTCCCTTCAATAACAGCAAACAGCAGCAGCATTCTATACAATCTACCAGATGCAATGCAACGACTCACAGTTTGACTGCTCTTCCCAAACCTGCAACCTCTACCATCTAGAAAGATAAGGGCAGTAGACACATGGGAACACCAACACCAGCAGGTTCCCCTCCAAGCAACTCACCAACCTGACTTGGAAATATATCGCTGTTCCTTCAGTGTCACTGGGTCAAAATCCTGGAACTCCCTTTCTAAGGGCATTGTGGGGCCACAAGGACTGCAGTAGTTTGTGGAAGCACTGCCTTCTCAAGGGCAATTAGGGATGAGCTATAAACACTGGCCTAGCAAGCAACACCCACAGCCCGGGAGTGAATCAAAAGTTCCTAAGAATTTGTCACACTGGGGAAGGGGTGTGTTCCTCACCTCGTGTCTGGGTCTGACTCATTGAAAGAGGCCGATCATTGTGACTGGTGAATAACGTCATTATCAGTGTCTCCTGTAACAGTAAATGGTAAGTGACAAGGTACCCTGTCTAACCGTTACTGTCTTCCAGTCTGTGAACAGCTCCACCTGGAATGCACCCACGTCAGACTGGACTGCTGAAGATAATTGTTCCTCTGCGCTACAGAAAGGACAGTCACTGTTAACTTGATCATGGTGACAGAGTGCTCAGAGGCATCCTTACTCACATCAGTGCTTTAGATCTCTCCTTCTCTTCATGTAACATGCTCTGGGAGTGCATTAGCGATCACAGACTTCATTTTGATTTATGTTGGCCCATGATTATGTTTGGTAAAGTGATTTACCATTGCCTTCAGCCAGATGGTAACTCTCCATCTGCTAATGCCTGCCAGGAGCTGGTCTGCCTTGCCATGTTATGAACACAACTTCCTCGACTGTCAATCATGAAGTGGGACTCAATCCCAGACATTTGTGGTTCAAAGGCACGGACACTACCCCCTGCATCACAAGATCTTGCACCTTAGCTACATCAGCACAAAGCTGGAGGAGGACTGTGGGGGCTGTGGGGCAATTACACACTTTCCACCCCAGGATCTGTATTCACAGTAAGTACAGAGAAGACAATTCCTTTCACAAGGGGAAATGTGTCTCCGTCTCCCTCTTCAATATTGGGAGGTGGCTGAGCTATACAGCTGCAGGCCCCAAACAAAGCTCTGATATATCGATATGACTTGTCATCAAGCTGAGACAGTGAGGGTAGTCATGATTTGGAGATGCCGGTGTTGGACTGGGGTGTACAAAGTTAAAAATCACACAACACCAGGTTATAGTTTAACAGGTTTATTTGGAAGCACTAGCTTTCAGAGTGCTGCTCCTTCATCAGGTAGTTGTGGACACCTGATTGTGGACCAAGCATAATCACCTGAACTATAACCTGGTGTTGTGTGATTTTTAACAGTGAAGGTAGGCTGTGAGAATCCCTTACTGTTCCAGTCCTTGCAGCTCCACAACAGCCAACCCTCTGAAATGAGCCAGTCATTTCAGAACTGGTGAAGGAGAGACTAAAGGCAGGAACTGGGGAGAGAGAGGCAGCAAAGCATAACAAAGGTCATCAGGTGGAACAGGCCAGAGTAGAAAAATAGAAATGCAACATGCAGTTGTCAACTTCCAATAGAGTGAGTTCATGACTCTGAGGAGCTATGACTTGGAAGAATTGATACGGACAGACCAAAGAGAAAGAAATAGAAAGGGAGACAAACAAAAGAAGATAAAAGTATTAGTGTAGGAATATGCACAATGCTGTCAACAAGGGGTGGCACGGTGGCTCAGTGGATGGCACTACTGCCTCACAGCACCAGGGACCTGGGTTCGATTCAAGCCTTGAGCGACTGTCTGTATGGAATTTGCATATTCTCCCCGTGTCTGTGTGGATTTTCTCCGGGTACTCCGGCTTCCTTCCACAGTCCAAAGACGTGCAGGTCAGGTGAATTGGCCATGCTAAATTACCCATAGTGTTCAGAACTGTGTTGGTTAGGTGCACTAGTCAGGGTTAAATGTAGAGGAATGGGTTTGGGTGGGATACCTTCAGAGGGTTAACATGGCCTTGTTGGGCCGAAGGGCCTATTTCCACACTGTAGGCATTCTATGAGAGCCCACATGGGACTAAACCAAACATTTTTGCATTTTGTCTTAATATCCAAAACCCATGTCCCTATCATCATTAAGATCACCCTATCTCCAATTTCAGAAAATCACCTGACTTTACATCATCAGCTGCTGAAACCTCTATTCACATCTTTATTACCTCTAGACTTGACAATTCTAACCCTCTAACATTCTACCTTTGTATCTAACATTCTGCCTTTGTAAAGTTGAGGTCGTCTGAAACTCTGCTGGGTTTTAACTGACACCAAGTGGGAAGCAGTTTGTGTGTTAGCTGTGGCTGGGCCCCAGCATCTTATCTTGGACTCTGAGGAAGGTGAGTTCAAAGTCCACTTTCAATGTTGATGGTTTCTTCAGACCCTTGAAGATGCTTCTTAAAATCAACCTCTACAACCAAACCTTCACAAACCTGTTCTTAGACCCTCTCCTCTCCTGATTCTGCCTGTTTGTTCTTCCATTGAACTTCCTTGGAATGTAGATAGGACAGGTGCTATATATACGAAGAAGCGCAGACTAAGCGGGATCTCCAAGGGACTCCCAGAGAAGGCCATTAGGAGGCAGGAAAAATAGATGTTTCTGGAGAGGATAAGGATTGAAGATTATGGGGAGAAAGTGAATAGTGTTGAGGGATATGGTGTTTTGAATTGCACAATAATAATACACAATCTTTTAAGTTCCTACTTGATACTCATCTCCTCCAAGTCAGAGACTGTGTGTCGGACTGGGTTAATGAGATTACAGTAATTCCAGATCATGCAAAGTTAAATGAGGAAGAATTTATACCCAAGCAACCACTGTATTAATATAGAGCTTTTACCACAGTAAAATATACCGGGTTGCTATATTAATGTAAACTGGTTTGTCGCAGACGCCATTACTCTGACTAACTCTGTCTTAGACACACACTCAGACACATGCTCTCCCACTCTCACCCACTCTCTTATTCATTCACTCAGTGCCCCCCCCCCCCCAACTTTCTACGCGATCTAAGCGAGTTTCTATTCTTCGTAAATTCCGTTTCACTAGGACCTGTCCTTTAAATTCTCCTTTTAAAAACCGTACTTTTAAACAAAGCATAAACCAGGACCAGCTTAAAATCAGCCCCTTTCTGAGTGCGGACTGTCTTAACTCTTCCCTTTCCCTTGCCCACACCGAGCATCTTGGCTAACGGGCCGACAGAGAGACTGGGTAAGTCTTAAACTCCCATCATCGCCAGAGTTTCAAGCTGCCAACCCGGGAGTGAGAAAGAACAGGAGCCTGGACACAGAGCTAGTCAGAGGGTACAGCTTCCAGTTAGAGCCTGACTCAGAGCCACTCACCTCCGGGCTGTAGCCGAGCTCCCCGGGACCAGACAGCGAGGGGTTGGGGAAGGGGACAGAGAGTGCGCCAGGTTTGCTGTTAGTCGAGTTCCTTCCTCTTTCTCCGCTCGCAGCCGGTTCTCAATCTCACCCCCACCCCCCACTTTACTCATTTCCTGCAGCTTCTGTCTTGATCACCAAAACCAGAGAGAGAGTGGCAGAAACTGTGTGTTTGAACTGTGACCCCTGGGAAACTCATACGGTCTCAACACCCGGGGTCAAAGTTATTCCAAAGTAGGCAATGGTTGGGATTTAGAGTCGATTTGATATTTAGAGTGAGGGGGCCCAGGGAGAATAGTCCCCTCCCCATACCCTTGGCTTAGCTCTGCCTCATATCCTCTCCATCATTAGGGAGTCCTACATCCAGATTAACATTATTACCCTCCTTATAGCCTACGCCCTAGGTCATTGGCTGCTAAACCTCTCGCTTGTGTCTTTCTTGCCTCCAGAGTCATAGAGATGTACAGCACTGAAATAGACCCTTCGGTCCAACTCGCCCATGCAAACCAGATATCCCAAATTAATCTAGTCCCAGTCCAATCATATGTCCTGACTACTCTCTCCCTCTCTCTCTCTTTAAACTTCAACATCCCCCAAATTGTCCAAAACCAAACCAAAATCCATCTTAAACTTGCACTAAGTCCTATTCTGCTACCATCCCCAATGCTTACTGACCAACTCTAGCTCCCCGTCTGGCAATGTCCTGATCTTAAAATTCTCATTCTTATTTCACGTGATGCAGTTGACTGCCCACAGATCTTGTCACCTCTAGCAAGGAATTTCACTAGACTGTCCAGCTAGTATATGAGTTTGGGCAGTGTATTACTCATGGGATCTGGTTATCACTGCCTGAGTCAGTATTGCCCATCCCTAGTCGCCCCCTTGAGAAGACAGTGATGACTGCCTTTTCCCAACACTGTAAGCCCACAATGCTGTTGGCGAGGGAGTTCCCAGATTTTGACCCAGTGACAGTGAAGGAACAGCGATATATTTCCATGGTGTCAGCATGATGAGTGGCTTGGAGCAGAACTTAAAGGTGGTGGCGTTCCCAAGTATGTGCTGCCCATGTTGTTCTAGATGGTCATTGTCATGAATTTGAAATGTGGTATCTAAGGAGCCTTGGGGAACTTCTGCAGTGCATCTCGTGGATGGTACACTTTGTTGATCATGTGATGGAGGTGGTGAATGTTTGTGAATGAGGTGCCAAGCAAGTACTTCTGAAGAAGTACCATGCCAGACTTGAAATGCTAACTCTATTTCTCTCCACAGATGATGCCAGACCTGCTGGATTTCTGCAACATTCTCTATGTTTAGAGTCATAGAGTTGTACAACGCAGAAACAGACCCTTTGGTCCAACTTGTCCATACTGATGAGGTATCCTAAACTAATCTAGTCCCATTTGCTAGCATTTGGCCCTTATCCCTCGAAACCCTTCCTTTTCATATACCAATCAAACATTCTGGCTATTGAGGAAGTGCAGCGTAGGTTCACGAGGTCAATTCCTGGAATGGCGGGTCTATCTTAGAAAGATTAGAGCGAGTGGGCTTGTATACCCTTGAGTTTAGAAGACTGAGAGGGGATCTGATTGAGACATATAAGATTATTAAAGGATTGGACATTCTGGAGGCAGGAAACATGTTTCCGCTGATGGGTGACTTCCAAACCAGAGGACACAGCTTAAAAATAATGGGGTAGGCCATTTAGGACAGAGATGAGGAGAAACTTCTTCACCCAGAGAGTGGTGGGTGTGTGGAATGCTCTGCCCCAGAAGGCAGTGGAGACCCAGTCTCTGGATTCGTTTAAGAAAGAGTTGGATAGAGCTCTCAAGGATAGTGGAATCAAGGGTTATGGAGATAAGGCAGGAACAGGACACTGATTGAGGAGGATCAGCCATGATCATAATGAATGGTGGTGCAGGCTCGAAGGGCAGAATGGCCTACTCCTGCACCTATTGTCTATTGTCTAATCCAGATGCCTTTTAAATGTTGTAATTGTACTAACGTCCATCACTTCCTTTAGCAGCTCATTCCATACACGTTCCAACCTCTGCGTGAAAATGTTGCCCTCAGGTCCCTTTTAAATCTTTCCCCCTCTCACCTTAAACCTATGCCCTCCAGTTTTGAACTCCCCAACTGCAGGGAAAAGATCTTGTCTATTTACCCTATCCATACTCCTCATCATTTTATAAACCTCTATAAGGTCACCCCTCAGTTTCGGATGCCCCAGCCTATTAAGCCTCTCCCTTTAGATCAAACCCTCCAACCCTGGCAATATCCTTGTAAAGCTTTCAAGTTTCACAACATCCTTCCAATAAGAGGGAGGCCAGAATTGCACACAATATTCCAACAGTGGCCTAACCAATGTCCAGTACAGCCACAACTGATCTCATAACTCCTATACAAAATGCTCTGACCAATAAAGGAAAGCATACTAAATGCCTTCCTCACTATCCCATCTACCTGCGATTCTACTTTCAAGGAACTATGAACCTGCAGCATTCCAAGGTCTCTTTATTCAGCAACACTCCCCAGGACCTTACCATTAAGTGTATAAGTCCTGCCCTGGTGTGCCTTTCCAAAATGAGGCACCTCAAATTTATCTAAATTGAACTCCATCTGCCACTCCTCGGCCCATTGACTCATCTGATCCCATAGAAATTTGACATAACCTTCTTCACTGCCCCCTACACCTCCAATTTTGGTATATTCTGCAAACTTACAAAATATACCTCCTATGTTCACATCCAAATCATTTATATAAATGAAAAAACACCTGTGACCAGTGGCGTGTCACCGATTCTTGTGACACACCACTGGTCACAGGCCTCCAGTCTGAAAAGCAACCCTCCACCACTACCCTCTGTCTTCTACCTTCGAATCAGTTCTGTATCCAAATGGCTTTGTCTCCGTGTATTCCATGTGATCTAATCTTGCTAGCCAGTCTCCCATGGAGGACCTTGTCAAATGCCTTACTAAAGTCCATTTGGATCATGTTCACTGCTCTGCCTTCATTAATCCTCTTCATTACTTCTTTAAAAAACTCAGTCGAGTTAGTGAGACATGTTTCCCACACATAAAGTCATGTTGACTATCCCTAATCAGTCCTTGCCTATCCAAATACATGTAAATCCTGTCCCTCAGGATTCCCTCCAACAACTTGCCTATTTCCACACTGTAAATAATCTAATCTAAAAAAAAACTTGCCCACCACCAAAGTCAGGCTTACCAGTCTACAGTTCCCTGGCTTTTTCTTACCATCTTTCATAAATAGTGGCACCACATTAGCCAAACTCTGGTCTTCCGGCACCTCACCTGTGACTATAGATGATACCAATATCTCAGCAAGGGGCCCAGCAATCAGTTCCTGAGCTTCCCACAGAGTTCTAGGGGACACCTGATCAGGTGCTGGGAATTTATCCACTTTTATGCATTTTAAGACATCCAGAACCACCTCCTCTGTAATTTGGACAATTTTCAAGATGTCACCATCTATTTCCCCACATTCTATATCTTCCATACCCTTCTCCACAGTAAACACTGATGCAAAATACTCATTTAATATCTCCTCCACCTTCTGTAGTTCCCCACCTTCTGTAGGCTGCCTTGCTGATCTTAGACAGGTCCTATTCTCTCCATAGTTACCCTTTTGTCCTTAATGTATTTATAAAATCCCTTTGGATTCTCCTTAACCTCATTTGCCAAAGCCATCTCATATCCTTTTTTTGCCCTCCTGATTTCCCTCTTAAGTATACTACTACTGCCTTTATACTCTTCTGAGGATTCACTGGATCTCTGCTGTCTATACCTACATATGCTTTTTCAGAACAAAAACGTCAATTTCTCTGTTAAAAATCACACAACACCAGGTTATAGTCCAACAGGTTTAATTGGAAGCACACTGTTGATTATAACCTGGTGTTGTGTGATTTTTAACTTTGTACACCCCAGTCCAACACCGGCATCTCCGAATCATGTCAATTTCTCTAGTCATGTAGCATGCCCTACACCTACTGGCCTTGCCTTTCACCCTAACAGGAACATTCAGTCTCTGGACTCTCGTTATCTCATTTTTGAAGGCTTCTCATCTTCCAGCTGTCCCTTTACCTGCGAACATCTGCCCCCAGTCAACTTTTCAAAGTTCTTGCCGAATACCATCAAAATTGGCCTTGCTCCAAATTACAACTTTATCTTTTATGTCCGGTCTATCCTTTCCCATCACTATTTTAAAACTGATAGAATTATGGTCGCTGGCCCCAAAGTGCTCTCCCACTAACACCTCAGTCACCTGCCCTGCCTTATTTCCCAAGAGTAGGTCAAGTTTCGCACCTTCTCTAGTAGGATCATCCACATACTGAATCAGAAAGTTTTCTTGTACACACTTAACAAATTCCTCTCCATCTAAACCTTTAAGACTACGGCAGTCCCAGTCCATGTTCGAAAAGTTAAAATCCCCTACCATTACCACCCTATTATTCTTCCATTCCTGAAGATGGGCTTTTGCCCGAAACGTCGATTCTCCTGCTCCTTGGATGCTGCCTGACCTGCTGCGCTTTTCCAGCAACACATTTTCAGCTCTGATCTCCAGCATCTGCAGTCCTCACTTTCTACCCTATTACTTTTACAGGTAACTGTGATCTCCTTACAAATTTATTTCTCAATTTCCCGCTGACTATTGGTGGCGGAGGTGGGGGGAGGGGTGTCTATAGTACAATCCCAATTAGGTGATCATCCCTTTCTTATTTCTCAGTTCCACCCAAATAACTTCCCAGGAATAATCTCCCTAAGAACAGCCACAATGTTATCCCTTATCTAAAATGCCGTTCCCCCTTCTCTCTTGCACACCTTTCTGTCCTTCCTACAGCATTTGTATCCTTTGTTTATGACTCTTAACTATCCTTTGATATTAGCCAAGCAAGCTATTCAATTAGTGGGAACAAATGGTTGCTCATAGCCATTAAAAAAATAAAGTGTGCTGTTGCAAATGACTCAAATGCAAACAATGGGAAGAATGTCATCATTCTGTGTTGTAACCATTCCATCTGGTGAGATCATGGCTGCTCTGTGACTGACTCTGAACCTTGTCTTTGCCCCCCTTTCCTTGAGTATCTTTTGTTAATAAAGATCCATCAACCTCAGACTGAAAATAACCAATTGTTCTAACAATCAGTTTGGATTTTGGGAGGAGGGTTTCAAACTGCTCCCACGCTTGTGTGTAGAAGTGTTTCCAAGTTGCGCTCCTGAATTGTCTCACTCTGATTTCTATACTCTGCCTCATGGTCCTAGACTCCGAGATCAGCAGAAATCACCTCACTGTATTGGCCTATCTGTTCCCATAGTATGCTGAAAACTACATTCCAGGGAGTACACCCCAGATACTGTAACCTCCCATTGTAATTTAAATCTCAGATTTCAAATCATTATGGGATCAAGGGTTGTGAGGATAAGGCTGTTTACAATACATGTGAATGACTTGGAGGAAGGAAGTGAATGTACTGTATCCAAATTTGCAGACAAAACATAAATAGGTGGGAAGTGCACATTGCAAGGGGAATACAAAAATAATATAGAGAGATATTGATATATTAAGCAAGTGAGCAAAACGTTGGCAAATGGAGTAAAATGTGGGAAAATGTGAAATTGTTCATTTTGGAAGGGAGAACAAAAGAACAGAATATTACTGAAATGGAGAAAAGCCCCAGAAAGCTGCAACACAAAAGGACCTTGTGGGTTCTTGTGCATGAAACAGAGAAAGATAGCACACTGGTGCTGCAGGTAATCAGGAAGGCTAATGCAATGTTGGCTCTTATTTCGAGGAGCTTGGAATATAAGAGTAGGCAAGTCTTACTGCAACTGTACAAGGTACAGGTGAGACCACATCTGGAGAACTAGTTTTGGTCCCTCTCTTTACAGAAAGTTATATTTTCACTGGAGGCAATTCAGAGATGGTTCACTAGGATGATCCCTAGTATAGAGAATCTGTCTTATGAGCAAAGGCTGAACAGGTTGGGAATCTGCTAACTGGAGTTTAGAAGAAAGAGAGGTGATCCCATTGAAATATATAGGATCTTAAGGATCTTGACAAAGTAAGTGCTGAGAGAATGTTCCCCCTTAAGCGAGAGATTAAAATCAGAGGGCATGGTCTCTGAATAAAGGGGTGCAAATTTAAGACAATAAGACATAGGAGTGGAAGCAAGCCCATTCGGCCCATCGAGTGCACTCCGCCATTTAATCATGGCTGATGGGCGTTTCAACTCCACTTACCCGCACTCTCTCCAGAGTCCTCAATTCCTTGCGAGATCAAGAATTTATCAATCTCAACTTTGAAGACACCCAACGTCCTGGCCTCCACTGCGCTCCGCGACAATGAATTCCACAGGCCAACCACTCTCTGGCGGAAGAAATGTCTCATTTCCATCCTAAATTGACCCCTCTAATTTTAAGGCTGTGCTCATGGGTCCTAGACTCCCTGCCTAACAGAAAAAAACTTCCCAGCATCCATCCATTCTATGTTAAGACTGAAATATGGAGGAATTTCTTCTCAGAGGGTTGTGAGTCTTGGAAACTCCTTGCCATAGACAACGGTGGGGGCAGAGTCTTTGGCATATTTAACTTGAAGAATGTGGTGCTGGAAAAGCACAGCCAGTCAGACAGCATCCGAGGAGCATAAGCTCTTTGTCGATCCTCCTGCTCCTCTGATGCTGCCTGACCTGCTGTGCTTCGACTCTGATCTCCAGCATCTGCAGTCCTCACTTTCACCTGGAAAGAACAGACAATCCCACTGGAGTTGGGGGGAGGGGAGAGACAACATGGTGACAGAGAATGTAACAAGCACAGCTAAAAGAAAGGGAAGGAATGGGAGTGGGTTCACAATCTGAAGGTATTGAACTCAGTATTACATTTAGAAGATTGTAAGATGCCTAGTCTGAAGATGAGGTGTTGTTCCTGCACTTTGTGCTGTGATTTGCCGAGGACTCCAACCTCTTCACCCCCAACAGCCCCAATCCTCCACAAATCTCACACATTATAACCTGGTGTCATTTGATTTTTGACCATCTTAAAATGGAGTTGAGGATTTTCAGATCAGCCATGATCTCATTGAGTGCCAGAGTAGATCCATTGGACCAAACAGCCTCCTTCTGCTCCTAGGTCTATGGTCTAGTGGTCAAAGTATCACTCTGGAAAATCTGACACTGCGCTCCCTCCAAGATCAACCTCTTCTTCCTAACATGCAGTGTCCAGAACTGCTCACAGCAACTTCAGGAGCAGCTGTATCAAACGTTGACTCACTGAAGTATAACTTATACCCCATTGAGCATCAGTGGGACCCTGTTCTAGTGAGAGTTTGTGTGTATGGGACCCTATCCCAGTGAGAGTCAGTGTGTGTGGGATGCTGTCCCAGTGAGAGTCAGTGTGTGTGGGACCCATACCCCAGTGAGGGTCAGTGTGTGTGGGACCCATACCCCAGTGAGAGTCAGTGTGAGTGGGACCCTGTCCCAGTGAGAGTCAGTGTGAGTGGGACCCTGTCCCAGTGAGAGTCAGTGTGAGTGGGACCCTGTCGCAGTGAGAGTCAGTGTATGGCACCCATACCCCAGTGAGAGTCAGTGTGTGTGTGTGGGACCCATACCCCAGTGAGAGTCAGTGTGAGTGGGACCCTGTCCCAGTGAGAGTCAGTGTGTGTGTGGGACCCTGTCCCAGTGAGAGTCAGTGTGTGTGTGTGTGGGACCCTGTCCCAGTGAGAGTCAGTGTGAGTGGGACCCTGTCCCAGTGAGAGTTAGTGTCTGTGTCGGACCCTGTCCCAGTGAGAGTCAGTGTGTGTGTGTGGAACCCTGTCCCAGTGAGAGTCAGTGTGTGGCACCCATACCCCAGTGAGAGTCAGTGTGTGTGTGTGTGGGATCCTGTCCCAATGAGAGTCAGTGTGTGTGGAACCCTGTCCCAGTGACAGTCAGTGTGTGGCACCCATACCCCAGAGAGAGTCAGTGTGTGTGTAACCCTGTCCCAGTGACAGTCAGTGTGTGGCACCCATACCCCAGAGAGAGTCAGTGTGAGTGGATCCCTGTCCCAGTGAGAGTCAGTGTGTGTGTGGGACCCTGTCCCAGTGAGAGTCAGTGTGTGTGTGGGACCCTGTCCCAGTGAGAGTCAGTGTGTGTGTGTGTGGGACCCTGTCCCAGTGAGAGTCAGTGTGAGTGGGACCCTGTCCCAGTGAGAGTTAGTGTCTGTGTCGGACCCTGTCCCAGTGAGAGTCAGTGTGTGTGTGTGGAACCCTGTCCCAGTGAGAGTCAGTGTGTGGCACCCATACCCCAGTGAGAGTCAGTGTGTGTGTGTGTGGGATCCTGTCCCAATGAGAGTCAGTGTGTGTGGAACCCTGTCCCAGTGACAGTCAGTGTGTGGCACCCATACCCCAGAGAGAGTCAGTGTGAGTGGATCCCTGTCCCAGTGACAGTCAGTGTATGTGGGACCCATACCCCAGTGAGGGTCAGTGTGTGTGGGACTTGTACCCCAATCAGAGTCAGTCTGTGTGAGATGAGCAAGAAATGTTTAGTAAAAGTGAGCCAGGCATCAATAGGTTAATGTTCTCAGTGGGAGTGTCTTGTGACATTTTGTCCATGAATCTGCAATGTGACAATATTTCCTGGACTGAAATGTTCACTAAAAGTTTCCATAGCCCGTCAACATTTTCCCAGCTCCTGTTTGCTATTTGACTGTCCCATGATATTTGCTGTTGACTGACCAAAGGGCAGGTTTCAATACCTTCCGGCACCTTCCCCCAGCCTCCAAAGTGATGTGGTTGATTCCTTTTTCCGGTCTGTCACAAACATTACAAAACCTGATGCGTGAGAACAGGAGGAGGTCTGCTCTTCCGTTAAACTAGGCCGTATCAGATCTATATCTTAATCTTAACTTCATTTACCCACCTTGGTCTCATTGATCCATTTTGCTGAACAACGATCTCCCGAGCACAGTTTTGATATTTTCAATTACACATCCAAAAGCTTCAACTGCTTTACAGGAGAGAATTCCAGATTTCCACGGGGTGTGAGGAAGTGCTTTCTGACATCACCCCTGAGTTTCTTCCCTTGAAAGGAAACATTTTCCTCATTCAATGCTATCAACTCTTTAAATCACTTTAAACATCTCACATTTTTCAACCCAAACGATTCTAAACGCTAAGGAGTATAAACTTGGTCTCATAATTTAGCCGTTACAGCCCCAGGGTCATTCTGCCAAATCTACAATGCTCCTCTTCAATCAACTAAGCAACAAAACAGAATTAACCTATAAACCATGTGGGTGTACAGTGGCTCGGTGTTTAGCACTGCTGTCTCACAGCTCCAGGGACCTGGGTTTGATTCCACCTCAGGTGACTGTGTAGAGTTTGCACTTTCTCCTCATTGCTGCTGGGTGCTCCAGTTTGCTCCCACAGTTCAAAATAGGTGGATGAGCTTTGGGAAATGCAGGGTTATAAGGATAGAGTAGGGAAGTGGGTGTATTGGGATGCTCTTCAGAGGGAGGGTGTGGACTCGATGGGCCGAATGGCATTTATCATTCTATGATATTCCCCCCAACCATGGTGCAAACAATTCATACACAAAGAGGATGAGATGTCACAGGTCTGCAGAGCAATCATGAGTGGGGGAAATGGGGAAGAACCTTGTTGATCATGTTCAAACTAAAAGTTTGAAATGAGGTGACTTCCTCACAGTTCCATTGGTTTCTTGTCAGTGAGATTACCTGGCATCAGCCACACAACAATGGAAAGCCCACCATTTGGGTAGCAGGTCAACTAGACCTAGGTCTGATGGTAAGGTTAACAGTTCAGCTTTCAGAGTTTATGAGGAGATCTAACATATTGACACCTGGAAATTTCTGTGATTCACAGAGACACTTCACTGAGATATTCTACTGGTTTTATTTAACAGTTATATTGTTACTTATTTAAAAGAGAAAGGGGTGTTGTCTTCCTTCTTACTAGCTTATTCAAACTGCCCACAGTTTTAACACATCATATCAGTCCAAAGGCTGTTGCTAGAGCCCCTCCACAGTTTTGTTTGTCTGGATGTAGGTTAGCTCGCTGAGCTGGAAGGTTCATTTTCAGATGGTTCGTCACCCTACCAGGTTATATCTTCAGTGAGTCTCCGGACGAAGCTAAAGGTAAAGCTAAAGCTGACGAGGCTCACTGAAGATGTTACCTAGTAGGGTGACGAAACGTCTGGAAATGAACCTTCCAGTTCAGTGAGCAAACCTACATCCAGAACATCAACCTGAGCTACAAATCTTCTCAAAACTCATTTTGTTTGTCTAGCAATAAGTTCATAAAACAATTTGTTTTTTGTTACAAAAAACCTTTCCCCCAAACTTGGCTTTTTATAAATAGCAAATATTCCCTGTTCTTCTGAACCTTTGACATTTGCATTCCAAAAAGTCAAACAGTAAATCTTTTGCAACCCAGGAATAGTACAAGTCTTCTATTTTCTAATTCTGTTAATCTATAATTATACATATTACATATTATATGTGTGTTCCCAACAAGGCAGATCCAATTTAGTTATCATAGAACAACCCTCTCACACCAAGGACCAATCTAATGCACCTTCACTTCACCGTATCCAACTTACCTGTGAGTAAATCACATTTAAAACAAGATTATGGGGCATCAGTAGGAATTGGTCCCTGGACCTGATCAGTTGGAGTGGGGACTGCTCCCTCCACAATAGCCAGTTCACTCCCAGTGAAGATTCAGATCTCCTGGCTTGCTGGGGAAAGTAGGATTAGAGATGGCTATTGAGGTGAGGGCGTCTGGACCAGGGATATGGGGCCAGAGGAGGGCCGTAGCACTCCATTTGGAACTGCATGAACAGTTTAACTGCTGGCTACATTTATATAGCACCTTAAACATTCTCACAGTGCTGCCCAGGAACAATAATAAAACAATACATGATACTGAGTCTCATGAGGAGATAGTAGATCAGGTGACTGAAGATTTTGTCAAAGAGGTGGGGGTTGGGGTTTAAAGAATAGTTCTGAAGGAGGGCAGTGAGGTAGAGAGTCAGGGAGAAACAAACACACAGAATATCTGAGAAATGCAGCAAGTGTGGCACCATCTGTGGAACAGAGTTAACATTTTGAGTCAAGTATGTATTCTCATCTAAAGGATTAAGACGGAAATCCTGTTTGAGAGAAGAGCGAAACGTCTTCAAGATGGATGTACCTGGATTAAACACATAAATCAAAGTTAGATCATGTGGATGCTGGAAATCTGATGGTTATGATACTATGGGATCTGGATAGGTTTACATAGGGGACAGCAGAGTTATAGTTGTTCTTAGATTTGCAGTGGGGATGATGTGTGAGGTCAGTCATTTATATAGTGAATTACCTCCTCTATTCACTGCCTTCAATGAATTAAGTTAAAAACCACACGACACCAGGTTATAGTCCAACAGGTTTATTTGAAACCACAAGCTTTCGGAGGACTGCTCATGGGACAGGATTATAGGACACAGAATTTATAGTAAAATATCAAAACTATAGGTTTAGGGTGAGAGGGGAAAGTATAAAAGGGATCTAAGGAGCAAATTTTTCACAGAAAGGGTGGTGCATGTATGGAATGAGCTGACAGAGGAATTGGTGGAGGCTGGTACAATTGCAGCATTTAAAAAGCATCTGGATAGGTACATGTATAGGTTAGGATATCTGATCAGCATGGGCGAGTTGGACCGAAGGGTCTCTTTTCGTGCTGTACAACTCTATGACAAAACTGAAAATGCAAATTTTCCCGATTGACTTGTGTGTGTGTGTGTGTGAGAGAGAGAGTATGTGTATGAAAGAGGGTCTGTGTGAGTTTGATTGTGTGGAAGAGTGTGTGTGCATGGGTGCTTGTGTGTGAGTGTATAGTGTTGTGGGTCACCTGTAGTGTGACATCAACCCAAGGTCCCAGTTGAGGCCATCCTCATGGGTAACAGACTTGGCTATCAACCTCTGCTTGGCCACTCTGTGTTGTTGCGTATGCTGAAGTTTGCCTTCGAGGATGGTCACCCAAGAATCTGAGGCCGAATGTCCTTGATCGTTTGTGTACACACTCTATCAAGCATACACACACACTCACACACTCTCTCCCAGACACTCTCTCCCTCTCTCCTACACACTCTCCCTCTCTGCCACTCAGACACACACATTCACACACTCTCTTCCTCTCTCCAAGACACTCTCTCCCTCTCTCCCACACATACTCTCCCTCTCTCCGACACACAAACACAGACACACACTCTCCCTCTCTGCCACTCAGACACATAAACTCTCTCCCTCTCCCAGACACTCTCTCCCTCTCTCCCACACACACTCTCCCTCTCTGCCACTCAGACACACTCACACACTCTCTCCCACACACACTCTCCCTCTCTGCCACTCAGACACACACACACACTCTCTCCCTCTCTCCCAGACACTTGCTCCCTCTCTCCCACACATACTCTCCCTCTCTCCGACACACACACAGACACATACTCTCCCTCTCTCCCACTCAGACACACAAACTCTCTCCCTCTCTCCCAGATTCTCCCTCTCTCTCCCACACATACTCTCCCTCTCTCTGACACACACACAGACACATACTCTCCCTCTCTGCCACTCAGACATGCAAACTCTCTCCCTCTTTCCCAGACACTCTCTCCCTCTGTCCCACACAGACATACTCTCTCCCTCCCTCTGACACACACTCACACAAGTCTATGGGGTGAATTTGCATTTGCAGATTTGTATTTGCAGATACATTCAATTTTGTTCAAAAAGCACATAATCTGCAGGCAGTCAGTCCATGTAATATTTTATAAATTCCTACTTTGTAAATAAAACCAATCTGACTCAAGGTTGGGATACAGACAGACTTTTTTTTTCTTAACCCCTACACTACTGCCTAAGTGCGGTAGTGCTTATTTTATCCCCAGCACCCATGGTGTGTGTGTGCAGGTGTGAGACACAGTGAAAGACACAAAGTGCACGAATCTTTATTCAAATTCCACCACCAGGAAGATAGGAAAACACCCGGGTGGCCAGTGACAAACACTGCCCTTCACATCAAAGGGCAGTGCTGTGTGGTATAAACAGTGAAGGGGAGGGTTGGGACTAAATCAAAATAGAGTTGGAGGGAGAAATGATGCACTCCAGACTTTATACTGATAAAACCTTGTTATCTCAGGAGTGTGACTTGAAAAGAAATCTGGGATTTACGTATTAATCAATCAAAACCTGCATCCCCATTCTAAGTGATTAAAGACTTAACAGCAATCTAAGTTTGTTCGATACATTGCATCAGTTGTATGACACTTTGATCTTTTGCAAAAAAGTCTGTATCCTGTGATCCTGTCCCACTAGCTACTTGATGAAGGAGTGATGCTCCAAAAACTTGTACTTCCAAATACAGAGCCTTATAACTTTGTCAGCACCAATAGGACATTGTTCAAAATGGCTGTCCATCAGTTTGAATTATCCCTTCACAGTATCACACAGAATTTACCCGTTGCAATGAGTGATCCTGTCACAGTGTGAGTGATCCTATGGCAGTGGGAGTGATCCTATCGCAATGTGAGTGATCCTATCGCAGTGTGAGTGATCCTGTCCACAGTGTGAGTGATCCTGTCCCAGTGAGAGGTCCAGCCGTAGTGTGAGTGATCCTATCGCAGTGTGAGCGATCCTGTCCCAGTGAGAGTGATCCTTGTCCCAGTGAGCATTGTCCAACACCAGGAGTGTTAAATGCCTGTGTATTCTACACTTGTTTGTGCTGTGACTTGAATCAACATCTCAATGGATTATTTACATATTCATTGTCACGTTGTGGATGTCAATAGCGTGTATTTCCCAGCCTACTTTGCCCTGAAGTTGACCAACCAGCATCTAAACCTCCTGATTTAATTTGAGTGTCTAACTTGGCCATTTCATAGGGCAGGTAAAAGTCAATATCACTGTGGGTCTGGGCTCACATGTAGGCCAGATGAGGAAAGAACTGTAGATTTCCTTCATTAGGCAGGATTAGTGAATCAAGAAGTAAGGACATACAAACCAGAAGTAGATGGAGCCCATTCAACCCCTCAAATCATACTACACCATTCAGTAATTTCGTGGCTGATCTGATTCTGATTAAAAACATTACTTTCCTATCTGCCCCCCCCCCACCTCCCACTGTAACCTTCAAGCCCCTTGTTAATCTAAAATCTTTCTAATTCAGCCTTACGTCTCTTCAATGGCCGCACCTGCACTGCTCACCAGGCCCAGTCAATGATTGCTTCATGGATACCAATACTGACACCGGCTTCAAACTCAGGTAATTCCTGAACTGAAGATCTTAAATTGCTGTGGTGCAATTACAAATCCCATTCTTTGGATTGTTTATCCAAAAACACGGATAAATATGAAAGAGGTTGGCTAACGTGATGGCATTATTTATGAAAGGTGGTAAGGGAAAGCCAGGGAACTGCAGACCGGTGAACATGACATTGGTGGTAGGAAAGTTGTTGGAGGGAATCATGAGGGACAGGATTTACATGTATTTGGAAAGGTAAGGACTGATTAGGGATAGTCAACATGGCTTTGTGTGTAGGAAATCATTTCTCACTAACTTGATTGAGATTTTCAAAGGAGTAACAAAGAGGATTGATGAGGGCAGAGCAATAGATTTAAGTAAAGCATTGGACAAAATTCCGCCTGGTAAACTGATTAGATCACATGGAATTCAGGGAGAACTAGCCATTTGGATACAGAACTGGCTTGAAGACAGAGGGTGGTTGTGAAGGGTTGCTTTACAGACTGATGTGCCACAAGGATCGGTGCTGGGTGCACTGCTTATCGTCATTTATAGAAATGATTTCAATGTGAATATAGGAGGTATGGTTAGTAAGTTTGCAGATGGCACCTAAATTGGAAGTGTAGTAGATAGTGAAGATGGTTACCTCAGATTACAACAGGTGGATCCACGGGCTGAGAAATGGCAGACGGAGTTTAATTTAGATAAATGTGAGGTGCTGCATTTTGGCAAGACAAATCAGAGCAGGATTATACATGTAATGGTAAGGTCCTGGGGAGTGTTGCTGAACAAAGAGACCTTGGATTGCAAGTTCATAGCTCCTTAAAAGTGGAGTCGCAGGTTGATAGGATAGTGAAGAAGGAGTTTGGTATGCTTTCCTTTATTGGTCAGTGCATTGAATATAGGACTTGGGAGATCATGTTGCGGCTTTACAGGAGATTGGTTAGGCCACTTTTGAAATATTGAGTGCAATTCTGGTCTCCCTTCAATAGGAAGGATGTTGTGAAACTTGAAAATGTTCAGAAAAGATTTACAAGGATGTTGCCAGGGTTGGAGGGTTTGAGCTATGAGGAGAGGCTGAATACACTGGGGCTGTTTTCCCTGGAGCATCGGAGGCTGAGGGGTGACCTTATAGAGATTTATAAAATCACGAGGGGTATGGATAGGGTAAATAGACAAGGTCTTTTCCCCAGGGTGGGAGAGTCCAAAACTGGAGGGCATAGGTTTAAATGAGAGGGGACAGATTTAAAAGGGACCTAATAGGCAACTTTTTCAAACAGAGAGTGGTGCATGTATGGAATGAGCTGCCACAGGAAGTGGTGGAGGCTGATACAATTACATCATTTAAAAGGCATTTGGATGGTATATGAATAGGAAGTGTTTGATTAGATTAGATTAGATTCCCTACAGTATGGAAACAGGCCATTTGGCCCAACAAGTCCACACTGAACCTCCGAAACGTAACCCACCCAGACCCATTCCCCTCCATTACCCCTGACTAATGCACCTATTAGCAGGTCAGGCAAAAGCCCTTCATCAGGAATAGAGGCAGGGTGCTTCGCAGGGTGAAGAGATAAATGAGAGGAGGGTGGGGGTGGGGAGAAAGTAGCATAGAGTACAATAGGTGAATGGGGGTGGGGATGGAGGTGATAGGTCAGAGAGGAAGTGGGGGAAGGTAGCAAAGAGTACACTGGGTGAATGGGGTTGGGAATGAAGGTAATAGGTCAGAGAGGAAGGTGGAGTGGATAAGTGGAAAGGAAGATAGGCAGGTAGGACAGGTCATGGGGACGGTGCTGAGCTGGAAGGTTGGAGGTGGGGTGAGGTGGGGGAAGGGAAAATGAGGAAACTGGTGAAGTCCGCATTGATGCCCTGGAGTTGAAGTATTCCGAGGCAGAAGATGAGGCATTCTTCCTCCAGGCGTCGGGTGGTGAGGGAGCGGCGGTGGAGGACCCCCAGGACCTGCATGTCCTCGGCAGAGTGGGAGGGGGAGTTGAAATGTTGGGCCACAGGGTGGTGTGGTTGATTAGTGCGGGTGTCCCAGAGATGTTCCCTAAAGCGCTCTGCTAGGAGGCGTCCAGTCTTCCCAATGTAGAGGAGATCGCATCAGGAGCAACGGATACAATAAATGATATTGGTGGATGTGCAGATAAAACTTTGATGGATGTGGAAGGCTCCTTTGGGGCCTTGGATGGAGGTGAGGGAGGAGGTGTGGGCGCAGTTAAAGTTGGTGACTTATCTGTTTCCATCTGGGACTCAGGTCAACACAATTCTCCACCCAAAGATGGTCTGATATCATCAGATTGGGTGGAGCTAATGCAGCTTCAATATTAACCCTTCCAGAACCAATGCCTCATGCAACACCATCTGGGTGAGCAGTCTGGAGAGGTCATTCTCGGGTGAAACTGGTCATCATCGGTGTACAGGTACATGTGAAAACTAACACCATATTTAAGGATGATCTCACCGGGAGGAGATGGAGATTAAACAACAGGAGAGGCTCAGATAGATGCAGGGGTAACAGTGTGGGTGAATCTCAGACTACGATTAGGTAGATAGGGTCACCATGTCAATACTGGTGAGTTTTCCAGTCCCTGCTGGCATCTGAAACAAACACAAAGATTTCTGGAGAAATTCAACAGGTCTGAAAGTATCTGTAGAAAGAGAAACAGAGTTAAAATACCAAATCTGGCATGACTCCTCTTCAGAATGTTACTAATTCTCAGCCTCTGTCACTGTCCCTCAGTTGCTGATTAGTGTGTCTCAATCCAATGTCATATTCAGTTTCACATAGTTTCTTACACCTTTGCAAGTTTTTAAAATTGCGCAATTGAATGCATCCAAATGTCGGAAGCGATTTCATTCAGGAACCAGTCACAGTTTCAAAGAGTGCAGATGAGTCAGTTGGGTGAGTAACTGAGGGTTTAACTGAGAGAGCCAGAGGAGACAATCCCTTTCAAATGTAGGAACAAATTGGTGTAGATAGAGTCATAGAGATGTACAACATGAAAACAGACCCTTCGATTCAACTTGCCCATGTCAACCAGATATCCTAAATAAATCTAATCCTACTTACCAGCTTTTGGCGCGTATCCCATGAGTTTCCTCCGGGTGCTCCGGTTTCCTCCCACAATTCAAAGATGTGCAGATCAGGTGAATTGGCCGTGCTAAATTCCCCATAGGTGCATTAGGTAAAACCAAGGACTGCAGATGCTGGAAACCAGAGTCTACATTAGAGTGGTGCTGGAAAAGCACAGCAGGTCAGGCAGCATCCGAGGAGCAGGAAAATCGATATTTCGGGCAAAAGCCCTTCATCAGGAATAGAGGCAGGGTGCCTACAGAGTGGAGAGATAAATGAGAGGGGAGTGGGGGTGGGGAGAAAGTAGCATAGAGTACAATAGGCAAATGGGAGTGGGGATGGAGGTGATAGGCCAGAGAGGAAGGTGGGGGAAGGTAGCAAAGAGTACAATGGGTGAATGGGGCTGGGGATGAAGGTAATAGGTCAGAGAGGAGGGTGGAGTGGATAAGTGGAAAGGAAGATTGGCAGGTAGGACAGGTCATGGGGACAGTGCTGAGCTGGAAGGTTGGAGGTGGGGTGAGGTGGGGGAAGGGAAAATGAGGAAACTGGTGAAGTCCACATTGATGCCCTGGAGTTGAAGTGTTCCGAGGCAGAAGATGAGGCATTCTTCCTCCAGGCATCGGGTGGTGAGGGCTTCCTGCAAACAGATAAGTAATCAACTATTAACTGGTTAAAGTTATTTGTACCTATTGCTATCAGACAATAAACTACACATGCTTATGTAAGGCAAGACCCCCTTCTTATGTGGTATCTCCTTTCCCACTGGTAATTAGACAGGCCTTCGACTCAACACAGGAAGAGGATTGGTGACAATGATTTACCTTGCTCATAGGCCATCTACAGTTCGTACCCAGAGCCCAACGAGATAGATTTCTGATCTAGTACTGGATGAGCAGAAATTTCCTTCAAATATATAAAACTGAAGCCATTGTTTTCTGTCCCCTTGCCCCTAGCTACCAACTCCATTCCTCTTCCTGATACCAGTCTGAGATTAAACCAGTCTGTTCACAATCTTGGTGTCAAGAGGAACCTCATATTTGTCCTATAAGATTAGATTCCCTACAGTATGGAAACAGACTCTTCAGCCCAACAAGTCTACACCAACCTTCCAAAGAGTAACCCACCCAGACCCTGATGAAGGGTCTTTCGTGGTGAAGAGCTCCGGCCTGAAACGTCAATTCTCCTGCTCCTCAGATGCTGTATTTTTTCCAGCAACACACTCTCGACTCTCATCGACAGACCTCACTTCCACCCAGACCCATTCCCCTACCCTATATTTACCTACTAATGTCCCTAACACTATAGGCAATTTAGCATGGCCAATTCACCTGGCCTGCACATCTTTGGATTGTAGAAGGAATCCGGAGCACTCGGAGGAAACCCACGCAGACACGGGAAGAATATGCAAACTCCACACAGACAGCCGCCCAAGGCAGGAATTGAACCCTGCTCCCTGGCACTGTGAGGTGGCAGTGCTAACTACTGAGCCACTGTGCTGCTCCTATGACTATGACCATCTATTTCCACAGCTATATATGAAATTGCCCTATATCCTCGTCCGCATTTTACTTAACTTCTGAACTTAACTGATCCTACTCACCCCCGGTTGGTTCACTGCACTTTACAATCTAAACTCAAGGACATCCAAAGCTCTGCTGCCTTTGTGTGAACTCACAGCAAGACCCATTCTCCTCTCACTCCCTCCTCCGAGTCCTGCTGAGGCAACGTCTTAATTTAAAAATTCCCAACCTTCATCCCAACCTCACGGTTTCATCCCTCCCTATTTCTTTACACTCCTCCAGCCCCACACCCTCTGAGGTATTTGCCCTCCTATAATTATGGCCCTTTGTTCGTTGCTCGCTTTAATTGCTGCCTCAGTGAGTGTGCTTTCAGTTGCCAGAGAACCAAGCTCTGAAATTCCCTCTCTTCAGCTCACCTTCTCTCCATTTCACTTTCCTCTTGAGACATTCCTTTAATTCTTTTACCAAGCCATGGGTGACGTGACCTTCCGTTGCTCAGAGTGAGGTTTGTTTTGTACAGTGGTCCTGTGCAGTGCCTGGGAACATTTCATTGTGATGAAGATGTTACGATAAGTTATTTGTTGTTGAGAGATATCACCATGACGAGAATCTCTGCATTTCCCTTCAGGCCATTGAGCTGTTGCATGGGGCGGGTAGGTGCTGTGTCAAAGGGCAGAAAAACCAAACTGGAATGTCCCGAATTAGCACAGGTTGTGCAGTCGATGATTCATTCTGTCTGGGGCAATTCCCCACTATTCATATCTGGAGCTCGTTACACAGCAACAGGAGGAGGCCAATCAGCCCCTCGAGCCTGTCACATAGGAACATGAGGAGGCCATTCAGCCCCTCAAGCTTGTCACACAGGAACATGAGGAGGCCATTCAGCCCCTCGAGCTTGTCACACAGGAACATGAGGAGGCCATTCAGCCCCTCGAGCTTGTCACACAGGAACATGAGGAGGCCATTCAGCCCCTCGAGTCTGTTACACAGGAACAGGAGAAGGCCATTCAGCCCCTTGTGTCTGTTACACAGGAACAGGAGAAGGCCATTCAGCCCCTTGTGTCTGTTATACAGGAACAGGAGAAGGCCATTCAGCCCCTTGTGTCTGTTATACAGGAACAGGAAAGGCCATTCAGCCCCTTGTGTCTGTTATACAGGAACAGGAGAAGGCCATTCAGCCCCTTGTGTCTGTTATACAGGAACAGGAGAAGGCCATTCAGCCCCTTGTGTCTGTTATACAGGAACAGGAAAGGCCATTCAGCCCCTTGTGTCTGTTATACAGGAACAGGAGAAGGCCATTCAGCCCCTTGTGTCTGTTACACAGGAACAGGAGAAGGCCATTCAGCCCCTTGTGTCTGTTATACAGGAACAGGAGGAGGCCATTCAGCCCCTTTTGTCTGTTACACAGGAACAGGAGAAGGCCATTCAGCCCCTCGAGTCTGTTACACAGGAACAGGAGAAGGCCATTCAACCCTTGAGACTCATGTACAGGAGAAGGCCCTTTTTGACCATTTTAACATCTTAAACCCCTTAGTTGATCCCTATGTTTTCATATCCAGGGAAGCAGGGCTGGAGAATGTTGTCCGTGTTATCTCCTGTCCTCACCTTGCAGCATTCCAGAGTGAATGTTCCCTCGGTGACATCCCATTCCACTGTCTCCCTAATAAACCCCTCCTTCCTTTCCCTGACTCTTTTCTACTCAAACAACTCCTTCCACCTCCTCCCCTGTCACCATGCAAGGCCCCAAAGGCACCCTGTAGGTGTTTAACCTAAGAAGGGCTTATGCCCGAAACGTCGATTATCCTGTTCCATGGATGCTGCCTGACCTGCTGCGCTTTTCCAGCAACACATTTTCAGCTCTGATCTCCAGCATCTGCAGTCCTCACTTTCTCCTCGGTGTTTAACCTGTGCCTAGTTCCGATTAAGCGAAGTGTATGTGTGGTTCACAATGTGGAGTTCTGTACGTTCCACTCCATGGAGCAGCCCTGGCCACTGTCTGAGCAGAACCCTGAGCTTCTGATTGCCGTGGTAACTCTCGACCCCCCTCTCCCAGCCTCCATTCTCGGCCTCTGACACTGTTTTCATTGGGACCTGCAGAAACACAAGGAATGTTGCCTCAGCTTTCTATATGGGGCCTTACAGCTTTCTACAGTCCCAGGCGATCAGCTGCCTTCAGCAGGGTTACTGTCTCCACCCTGAAGTGTAGCAGCCAGATCTGAACTCAATACTGACCATCCCCCTATCTTCTATCACTGCCTCAGCAGTACATAGAATCATGTGGTATAGAAGAGGCCCTTCAGCCCATCAGGTCTGTACTACAACAAATATTGGTCCTAATCTCCAACACTGAGCTCATGGCATTGAATGTTATGATACTTCAAGAGCTCACCCAAGTAATTTTTAAAACATTGTAAGGTTTCCCACCTCCTATACGCTCCCAGACAATGCTTTCCAGACCTTCCACTACCCTCTGGGTGAAAAATGCTTCTCCTCAAATTATGTTGGCTAGAACTCAGGAGGAAACGCCAGTCTGCATGTTCTCCAAGGGAATGTTGTAGTGTTTACTGTGTCTGCATCTCTGTGCTGTCTGCCCCACAAAGCACAGCGCCTACTGGAGCAACAACACCTTATCTTCCACCTAGGCACCCTACAGTCCTGAGGACTTGACACTGCGTTCTCCAATTTCAAACAACCTCCTTCACCGTACCCTTCCCAGCCCCTATCCCTCCATCCCACTGCTCCCTGCCACCCAACCGGATTCCTTCCTCCCATTGATCAACCAGGCTGTGCCCTCTACCTAGGAGTAAGTGAGGACTGCAGATGCTGGAGATCAGAGCTGAAAAATGTGTTGCTGGAAAAGCGCAGCAGGTCAGGCAGCATCCAAGGAGCAGGAGAATCGACGTTTCGGGCCTGAGCCCTTCTTCAGAAATGAGGAAACCTGCCTTCACCTACCCCCACTCCACCACCCTGCCACCCCCTTTACTGCAGCCCCCTCCCACACCCAACCCCCCCAGTCCTGAAAAAGGGTTACACCCTAAACGTTGACTTCTCCACCCCCTGATGCTGCCTGGCTTGCTGTGTTCTTCCAGCCTCCTGCCTGTCTACTTTGGATTCCAGCATCTGCAGTTTTTTGAGTCTCTAACCATGTTTCCAGCAACAGCAGTGACAATGAGCTCCCCGGGTGGGGGGGGGGGGGGTGCACGGCTAACACACATCAAGTGAAATGTGACACTTCCTTGGCTCTCTGCAGACACAGTCAGGGTTTCCCCAGTGTGTGTGTGGTTTTGCACTGAGCGGCTTGCAGAGAGCTGCAAGGATCGAGTCGAGTCACGGCGCCTCATAAATTCCACTGTCAACCCGACCCAGGATTGACGCAGCTCGGAAGAACTCGCTCGATGAGTCAGAGCGAAGGGGGTGGTTTCCAGACTGTCCTGCTGTCTGTTGGTCTCCTCGAGGTCTCCCTGCTGCTGCTGCTGCTGCTGCGTCTCGCTCTTTCGCTTCCAATCACTTGCTCCAGAATCATTTACCTAGCGCCGGCTGCAGGTCTGCAAGTGCTTTCACGGCCAATGAAGCGCTTGAGCGGTGCAGTCATTGCTTTCATCTCTGCAACGTGATGGATAATGTATGACAGCAAGATCCAACAAATAGCAGTGCGGTTAATGACCAGAGAACCTGCTTTTTGTGATGTTGATCGAGGGACAATTATTGGCCAGGACATTGTGTAGGACCTCCCTGCATTTCTGCGAAGCAGTGGCCATGGGAATTTTGATATTGGCAGTTGCCACTTGGATTGAGTGTGTCTCGACCAAGAGAAACGCCTACTTGCAGACGGCCAATATATTTGTGTAGAGTTAAAAAGGCTTTCCCTCGAAATGATTGTCATTCGAGACGGTGTGATAGAAGATTAACCACTCACTGCATTGCTGTGGAGTGGGGTTATAATGTACTAGCATTCCAGAAACCAGGCACCTCCCAGAACACAGCCATAGGTTGGTGTCCAGCCACTGGACTGACCATCCACTGCAGCACCTCCCACTGCAGCAACAACATCATCCACATTCAGAAAGCTTTCAAAAGGACAGTACAATGGTGCCGACCAATCCTGGCGTCTGAGTTCAACTCTCAGATACAAGTTTGAATGTAGGATCAGTGCCTGATGAGGTGATGGAAGCAGTTGCAACATTGATTATAAACGGGGAAATTAATAATCACTAGGAAAATAAAACACTGAGGAACAAGCCAGGGGTGTGCACAATTCTTTGGAAAGCTCTTTCAGTGAACGTGAACAGGCATGTTCACTGAAAGGTCACGTTTTGGAAAATCTGACAGGTCAGAAGGATGTCATTGGCTGCTGAGATTTCGAGCAAACATGGAAGTTTTAAAAGTCTGATATGGATTGGTATGGCTGTGAAGATTAACAACCGATTTAGTAATTTAAGGCGACCCAGTGTGAATGGGGTTCCCTGGGCCATAAATCAGACTGTGTGGGCGATGGTCTGAGTTGGATGGTCACAGTCACAATTTGTCTTGCACTTGCGGACTGAGAGGTCACATCTTCTCCTCCAGCCGGTCCTGGGGGCTGACCCACTGGCACTTCATCACTCGGCTCAGTCAGAAGAGTTGGGACTATTGTCAGTTTGTAAAGGGAGTGCTCCCAGATTTCACGCCAGTGTCTGAGTTTCTGCTGAGGTTCTGTGGTCAATGCGAGTCAGCTGTTAGCCGGTGGTGTTTCTGAGTAGGCAGTTTTCTGTGTGGACATCAGGAGGTTTTCCTCTCTCTTGAAGTCACGTGAGTTTCAATGCTCCAGAAATAATCCTTGTGTCCTCCTGGAGATGATGTGTGTCCCGGCCAGCTCCTGAGTCAGGATGAGTGGCAGATGTCTGCTGCTGAGCAGAGCAGGACGAGTGAAGTAATGGTTTCAGTCCAGTGAAGCCTCTAATTCAGGAACCAAGGGTACATCTGGTGGGAGGGGGATATCTGATGGGAGGGCTGTATTAGTGGGGAACAGGGTGTTTCAAAAGTTTTGGATGGAAAGAGACATTTGGGGATCTGGAGAATAGGATGTTTTGGGGAGAATGGGACGTTAAGGGGAGCAGGATGTTTAGGTTGTTATGGGAGGAGTGGGATAAGGTTCACTTGGCCCCTGTTTTCCTTTCCTGTGTGACTTTATAATATGAATCAAAATTTGGTGCAATATTTAAAACCAGATACAGAAAATAATCAAAAAGGCTAATCACATGGTCAGGGCCTCATCTGGAATATCTGTGTTCAGTTCTCTATCTGTGGAAATATTGCCCCCCCCAGATGACATCAAGATTGGCTAGCCCACTACTCACTGACACCTCTACTCCAATGCCAGTTTTTTACCCTATTGCTACCCCTAATCCAGACTTCAGAACTCGTCTGAATCCCACAATAGAATTCCACAAAGGGGATTGCCTGATAAATGGGAAGGCATACGAATGATTGTTGATTCATGTGAGTGAATCAAACCTTAATTTCATTCCAAACATTCCTGTGTCTTTAATTCGAATGCCACATTTCTCTATTGAGGACAAATGTTGACAAGATGAAATCATGGCCGAGTTAGTCAGAAATGGCACAGTGTTATTTCCAGAAACAAGAGCAATCTAAATTAGTAAATGATTCAGGGAAACAGCTGAAACACAAACCAGGAAATGCCATCAAAGTGAAAGATTGTTTCTCTCTCACAGATAAGTATTACTAGCATTTTTTTTTGTTTTCCAGTTAATAATTTCCAGTATTAGCAACTTTCTGTTTTATCATCAATGTTGATGACTCCTTATTTATTTAATAACCGCCGCTACTCTCCCCACCCCACACCCTTGCCAGCCCTGGGGGGGTGTTTCCCAGGTGGAGGGTTTGCAAAGGGCTATAGCAGGAGTGAGGGGGTCAGCGAGGGTCTGAAAGGCACAGCTTATCAGTGGCGTTATTGGTTGGCGTCTAGGGTTAGAGCAGGAAAGTAGTGTTGCAGCATAAAGTCGGTTCCAGTTGCTACACCACAGAAATAGTCACTGGAAGCTACCATAAGATATGCTTCCTTTCCACGTCTGCTTCCACAAGACTTCCTGAAAGTGTTCAGTGGAGAACAGCATGAATTGTACAGAATTTGCAAAACAACTGGGTCGAGGATGTGAGAATTTTGTTTGTATGCAGCATGTTCTGTTGGCCTGGAATGAACTGCAAGAGCAGTGGAAGCAGGTTCAATAGTAACTCGAAAATGAAAGGTTTGGAGGGCTGGGTGGAACAACAGTTGGGGGAGTGCAATTGGCAGAACAGCTCTAATGAGAAACCAGCACAGACACAAGGGGAGAACACTCTCATTCTGTGCCATACTGTTCCTGCCATTTTCTAAATTGTTAACAAATTTCAACCAATGTTTGTTGCATCTCTCCTTTCAGTCAGTTGGGGAATCTATAAGTGAAGTTGACTCCATGTTCACACTTGATTTCCATAAGCAGGACTATATTCCTCCCTCAGGGGAGAATCTAGAACGAGGGTCGTGGTTTCAAAATAAGGAGGCTCCCATTTCAGATGGAGGTGAGGAGGAATTTGTTCTCTGAGGGGCTTGTTAATGGTTAGAATTCTCCCTGCTGAAAACATTTAAGGCTGGGTTAGACACTTTTTCACCTACAAGGGAGCCATAAGTTATTGAAGACTAGGAATGTGGAGTTGAAGAAATAATCAGATCAGCCATGATCCTATTCAGTGGTAGAGTAGGCTCGAGGGGCCAAATGGCCTATTCCTGCTCTTATTTCTTACATTGTTATTTTGCCCTTGTCTGTTAAACACTGAGCAAACTGAGCAACTTCAAGTAGCATGCAGAATGAACTCAAAATTTCCTAGGTGAAGAAAGAGTTAAGAGATTTGCTCTATGATTTCCCAGGCTGTGACTTAACAAGGAACTCCCATCAATTGCAGCCAATATATAGAGCTTCCTGTCTCCGAGAACCATTCAATTCCTGATCCGTGTGAAGGAACTCCCTCACCCGCTAAGAAACAATCATGAATGGACTGAGCAAGTGAGTACTTTGGTGTAACATTGGAGCTTTTTCTGGATAAGGGGTGGTGGGTGGCGGGGGTGTTGTCACTGGCGGGGTGTGGTGGCTTATATTGTCTCTGTGTTAGCTGCAGTGTTTCTGCCTTTGTTTACAATCCTACGCACTGGCGGCGAGTTTGTACTGAATGTAATAACTGCAAATAAACTACCTGAGTTTCTCAGATTAAAGCTGGAGTGTTTTAGAGTTCAGGCAGACCTGGGATCATGGGTAGACCTGGGATCGCAGGTAGACCTGGGATCTCGAGTAGACCTGGGATCTCAGGTAGACCTGGGATCTCAGGTAAATTGGGATCTCAAGTAGACTGGGATCTCATACAGACTGGGAGCTAAATAGATGCTTACGTTGTGGAAAAGTGCTGAGCATGTATTAAAGTTGGCTCAATTTCCTGTTGTTCGATCATTAATATGGTGTACGAGTAGGGGAAGAAGGAGAGCCCTTCAAAGAGTGTTGGGTTTTATTCAGGATGAGTGAGGGTCAGAGGGTAGTCCCAAGGTCAGGGGTTGGTCACAGTCATGGAGTGCTCACAGGGCTGGCGTGGTCCCTAGGTCATGGTGAGTGGTCATTGTTTCATGGGGTTGGATCAGCAATTGATTAGATATTTGATCTCTTGTCTTTTTCATATAAAGCGATGAATATGATTGGTCTGTTGTTGGGAAGGGTGGGGCTGGGCCTGGGTCGTGGGAGGTTATATTGGGGATTGGGTTTTAAATGGGGGAAAAAAGTGAGGGTTGGAGCAAATGTGCATTTTAGTTCAATTAACTTATGAAAAAGCCAGACTGATAATGAAATCGCTGTTTGGTTGCTGTAAAAACTCACCTAGTTTACTCAAGTCCTTGAATAGCACATGGACGAAGCACTGAGACGGCAGGGCAGAGCATGAACTTTGGGTGAGTTTCATTGTCCAGCACCAAAAGTGACTCTGGCAGTGGTACTGACCAAGCTGGTCGGGTCCTAATGGACATTCCTGTTAGACTGGGTCTACGGCAGGTGGTGTCGTAACCAGCAAAAGAAAGAAAAAAATTACATCATCTCATCCTTTAACAACCTGCTGGCTGCAGATGCATCTGTCCGTAACAGTATTGGTAAGAGCGACCACTGCACAGCCCTTGTGGAGACAAAGTCCTGCTTTCACATTGAGAATAACCTCCATTGTGTTGTGTGGCACTATCACTGTGCTAAATGGAACAGATCTAGCAACTCAAGACTGGGCATCCATGAGGTGTTGTGGGCCATAAGCAGCAGCAGAATTGTACTCCAGTACAATCTGTAACCTTAAGGCCCGGCATACTCTCCCCACTCAAACATCAATTATTACCAAAGCAGATTTATTTGACTAATATTCAAAATATTAAATTTTAGCCCAGTTAGTGGGATTTTGAACATCAGCAGAAACAAACCTCAACTGTCATAACAAAGACAGTTCAGTCCTTGAGGTGATTAATGTCCTTTTTTGTGTCATTTGTTCAAACACAAATTAAATCCCCGTTCTCAATGATGGAGAAGCTCAGCATGTCATTGTAAAAGACAAGACTGAAACATTCACAATTTACAGAGTAGAATAGAATCCTCACAGGGTGGAAACTGGCCTTTTGGCCCAACAAATCCATACTTATCCTCCGAAGAGTAATCACCCCCAGACCCTATTACTCTACATTTACCCTGACTAACCTGCACATCACTGAACGCTGCAGTCAATTTAGCATGGCCAATTCACCTAACTTACACATCTTTGGAATGTGGGAGTAAGCCAGAGCACCCAGAGGAAACCCATGCAGACACAGGAAGAATGTGCAAACTCCACACAGTCGCCCAAGGCTGGGGTCAAACCTGGGTCCCTAGAAATGTGAGACAGCAGTGTTAACCACTAAGCCACCATGCCACCCCAATGGGTGATATATCTCAGCCTCTCCCAGATGTCCCCAGCATCATAGACACCAGTGTTCAGCCAACTTGATTCACTCCACATACTATCAAACAAACAGCTAAAGGCACTGGATATTGCAAATGCAATGGGCCCTGACAATAGTCTAGCAATCATACTGAAAATTGGTAATCCAGAACCTGTTGCACCCCTAGCCAATTTGGTCCATTACAGTTACAACACTGGCATGTACCCAACAATGTGGAAAATTGCCCGGATATACCCTGTACATAAACAGCAGGACAAAGCCAACCCAGCCAATTATTGTGCGATCAGTCTCATCAACAAAGTGATGGAATATTCCAACAACTCTGCTATCAGGCAGCACTTACTCAGCAGTCACCAGGTGTGGGCAATACATACACCACAATCCATGAATGAATGAGAAAATTGTCACTTGGCAGATTTCTAAATGCTGTGGCTGAGTGTGTAGGTTTGAAGCTGGATTATTCAGGACATTCTGGAATGAATAGGGGCTGGTGGAATTCTCATAAAGTCTTGAGAACATGCCAATGGAACCTGAGCATCTAATGGATGGTATTTCAGTAAGTGACAGGAGCAGTCAGACAGTAATCCATGTAACCTCCTCAACTGTGGGCTTTGAGCTATAGGGAGAGGCTGAATAGATTGGGGCTATTTTCCCTGGAGTGTCAGAGGCTGAGGGGCGATCTTATCGAGGTTTGTAAAATTCTGAGGGGCATAGATAGAGTGAATAGTCAAGGTCTTTTCCCGGGTTAAGCGAGTCTAAAACTAGATGGCATAGGTTTAAGATGAGAGGGGCAAGATTTAAAAGGGACCTAATTGGCAATCTTTTCATGCAAAGGGTGGTGTGTGTATGGAATGAGCCATCAGAGGAAGTGGTGGAGGCTGGTACAATTACAATATTTAAAAGGCACCTGGATGGATATATGAATAGGAAACATTTAGAGAGATATGGGCCAAATGTTGGCAAATGGGATGAGTTTTATTTAGGATATGTGGTGGGCATGGATGTGTTGGACCAAAAGGTCTGTTTCCATGCTCTACAGCTCTGTGTCATGAGGAAAATCAGTCTCTTCTCTTTAATTTCCCAGGATTGAAGTTCTGAATGACAGACCAGTGATCGGTGAGTGATCCCAATATGTTCTTGCTGAGGAACAGGCTGCTGCAGGTATTGGGTGACCTGAGGTAACAGATTCCACTGAGGGCCTCCTCATTACACAGCCAGGGAGAGGGGGAGAGAGAATAGTTGAGAGACATAGAGAAAGAGATAAATCAATAGAAAAAGACAGCTAGTGGGACAGAATGTGATGGTTGAGGCTAACACAGAGAGATGCACCAACAGTTAATGTTTATATAGAACCTTTAATGTAAAGAAATGCCTCAATGCGCTGCACAGCAGCAGTTATAAAACACAATATGACAATGGCAACATAAGGAGATATTAGGTCAGATAACCAAAACATAATGAAAGAGATTAGTTTTACAGAGAACCTTTCAGGAGAAGTGTGAGGGGGAGAGGTTTAGGAAAGGATTTCCAGAGTCTGAGGCCTAAGCAACTAAAGGCACAGCCACCAATGATGTCATGATCCAAACTGGAAATGCAGAGGGGCCCAGAATTAGAGGAGTGCAGTGTTGTGGATAAACTATCTTTAATTCGGCTACTTATTACAAAATTTCACAGACACTCAAATCCTGAAACAATTATTTAAACTTTATTGCTTGTAGCAACCAAGATAAGACCCCATGAGTAGCTATGATTCCAACCAATAGTGTCTGCCTCTGGATGTGTCCAGAGTTCAATCCTTGAGCTGTGCTGTTCTCCAGAGTTCTGCTCCGGAGAAATCCTGGAGTCAGATTCTTATAAAGTTTTACATCCTTCAAGTTTGTGATGTGACATTATTGATGATCCTTTAGATTATTTTCTCCACAATATTGGCTACTCCTCTGGAACCATCAAATTTGCAGTTTGTTTTCTTATTAAAGGTGGACTCTTTGTTCCTTGTTACTTTTGACATTGACTGTCTGTTCGAAGAATCGAAAAGTGTGGCGCTGGAAAAACACAGCAGGTCAGTCAGCATCCGAGGAGCAGAAGAATCAGCGTTTCGGGCATAAGCCCTTCATCAGGAATGTTATGCCCAAAATGTCGACTCTCGTGCTCCTCGGATGTTGCCTGACCTACTGTGCTTTTCAACTCTGATCTCCAGCATCTGCGGTCCTCACTTTCTCCCAGTCTGTTCAAAGACACAACTTTCCTGCAGTTAACTCCTTAAAATCTCTGCATTTCCCCTTATGGTGTAAACAATCATTTATCAACCATGTTAAAACAGTTTGTTTAACAGTTTTGGAGTTTCAACTCTTCTTCTCCCGAACATGGCTAATTGTTTTCAATTCCTGGATGAGTTTGCCCTTGTCCTTTGACAACTTATTCCAGACAGGTTATTGCACCTTCTTTCAATCTCTGCACAGTTATTAAAGTTCTGAAGTTAACACTGTCACAACAGGTATTTCAAAGGGTTGTGGGCTTGAAGGAGATTATCAGAAATTGGACTGAGATTAGGGAGGAATTTGAAAACAAAGATGAGAATTTTAAATGTTACTGAACAAATGTTGGTCAGCAAGCACAAGGGTGACAGGGAAATGGGATACAAGGCAAGTTAAGACATGTTCATCGAACCCCTACAGTGTGGAAGCAGGCCATTCAACCCACTGAGTCCATACTGACCCTCCAAAGAGCACCTAACCTGCACATCTTTCAACTGTGGGAGGAAATCCATGCAGACATGGGGAGAATATGCAAGCTCTACACAGACAGTTGTCCAAGGGTGGAATCAAACCCTGGTCCCTAGAGCTGTGAGGCAGTAGTGCTAACCACTGAGCCAAAAGCCCTGTCGCAGGCTTTTGGGTGACCTTGATTTTATTGCATGTAGCATGTGGGAACCCCAGGAGTGTGCTGGATTAGCCAAGTCCAGAATGACAGAGTGGGGGGGGGGGGGGTGGCAGTGGTGGGTGGGAGGAGGATGGAATGAGAGTTTCAACAGCAGATGGACTGAGGCAGGGGAGAGTTTTGGTGATGCTACAGCGTTGGAAAGAGGAGGTGAAGGTATGAAATGACATTGAAAGCTCATCTGGGGATCAAATATATAACCAAGGTTGCATTCAGATTGGCTTTAAACTCAGACTGTTGCCAGGAAGAGGGATGGACTCAGTCACTAGGGAACGAAATTTGGAATGGACACTGAAAAAGAAAGCTTTAATTTTCTCGGAAGTTGATGCAGGTTGGATAAGCAGTCTGAAGGTTTCAGCACAACAGGAGAGGTAGAGGGAGGTGAAGTAGAGCTGGGAGGTGTCATTGTACATGCAAACTCTGACATTGCTTTCAGAGCAGTAGTGAGGTACAGGAGGGGGAATTGATCCTTAGGAATGCCAGAGGTAATGATGCGGGAGCAGGAAAACAGACCATTGTAAGGGATTCTCTGTTAGATAAGCATGGAACCAGGTGAGAGCCCTTCCTCCCAGGCTGACAATAGTGGAAAGTGTTGGAGGAGGATGCTATAGTCACTGTGTCAGGAGGGTAGGTCTACCACAGTCTCGCAGAATGTCATTGCAGAGTTTGATAAAGAGCATTTCAGTACTGTGGCAGAGGCAGAAACCTGACAAGAGGGACCCAAAGATTGAATTCCAGGAAAGATGAGGACAGCAGCATGTTTAAGGGCCTTGATGAGGAACGTGATATTGGAGATGGGACACTCCGAAGGTCTGGAGTTGGTTTTATGAGAACAGGGCGGGTTCGGTAGGTTAAAAGAAGAGAGGGATAACACCTGAGGCGGCAGAGCTGTTTACAATCTCGGCAAACATGGGAGCTGTAAGGGGAAGTCAGAGGTGATGTGTTTAGTGGGACGAGGATCGAGGGAACATGAGGTCGGTCTAAGAGACAAGTTGAGCTCAGAGAAGGAGAGGAGAGGAACACTAGAAAAAGATGTATGTTCAGGGCTGGGTGGTGGGGATGGATAAATCGAAGGGAGTTTGGTCAGGAGGGTCAGTGACAGGGAGGGACATAGCAGAGACAGGTGATTGGACTGTCTTAGTCTTGGTGACAAAGAAACTTCATGAGGTCTTCACACTTGTTATTGGAGGAGAGACTGGTGGGGTCAGGGTGGGGGGTCAAAAGTCATGGTGGGATCAGCAATAAGGCTTTTAAGAAGACAGTTTGCTATCAAGAAAAGAAGCTGGGGTTATCTTTGTAATCCAGTGTGAAACCTGGAATAGTGAGCAGTTTGGGAGGAATAGAGAGCTCGATAATGTTTTACATGGTCATGCCAACAGATGATTAAACTAGTCACAGGCTCCTCCAAATTCACCGTCTTGACCATTCCCAAGTCTTATACCCACGCCACCATTAGGAGCCATATCTTCCGTTTCCAAGGCCCCAAGATCTGGACTACCTCCTTACAACTCTTACCCCCCTCTACTTTATATCGCTTCGCTCCTAATTGACACTCCTTAAAACTCACCTCTTTCATCAAGGATGGTTGCTCCTACAAAGTCCATTCTACTATGTTCATGGTGCTAATTGAATGTAAGTTGTTGTTGTTGCCCACAGGGATCTTAGCGCAGCACACCGTAGATGAACTGACCGAGGTGGCAAAGTCGTACGTAGCCATTACCTACGTAAAGTACCTGGAATCAGCTGGGAGCAGAGTGGTTCCCATCAGGTGACACCATTGTCTCCATCACACAGTGAGAAACTGGGTAAAGGGTCAAAGTTTAAAGGTGGGAAGGATTAGTGGGAAAAAGTCGAGATGAATAAGGAGATATCAGTCAGGAGGCAACATAAAAGATCCTGAAGGACTTGGGAGGATGGATACAGAGAGGATGTTTCCTGGGAGAATTTAGAACTGGGGTCACAGTTTAAATTTAAGGGGTCAACCATTTAAAAATGAGATAAGATAACTTTTTTGTCAGAGAATTATGAGTCTTTGGAACTCTGTTCCTCACGAGGTGGTCAAAGTATAGTCCTTGAATATTGTTAAGGCAGAGGTAGAGAGATTTCTGCTAAGAGGCTGAAAGGTTCTCAGGAATAGACATGAATGCAGATGTGAAGTAACATTTAGCCACGGTATTCAGCACAGCACGCTCAAGGGGCTGAATAGCCTACTCCTGCATTTGTACTTTTGAAACCCTGGCCTTACACATCTGCAGCTTGTGGGAGGGAAGGCAACTGAGAGAAGGAGGAGGAAATGGAATGGTCGAGAAGGGTAATGAGGTGTGAGCAGGGATGGGGAGTCCTACAGAACTGAAACCTTGGGGAAATCAGAAAGAATTACATTTACGTAGGACTTTGCACAGAATTGCGATGGCGCCAAAGGAAGCCATTCAGCCCAATGTGGCTACACCCACTCTCCAAATGAGCATCATGACTCAGCATTATTCTGCTCCCTTTTCCCTGTAACAATCTAACTTATCGACGTAAATAATCATCAAATGACCGAATAAGGACCTCAATTGAACCTGTCTTCAGCACAGTTCCAGCCAGGGCATTCCAGAACCTAACTAGTCACTGTGTGAAAACAATTTGTTCACACATCACATTTGCAAATCACTTTAAATCTGCACTCTCTTGTTTTCAATCCTTTTTTTAACGGGACCATTTTCTTCCTCTGGAAAAACCTCTCAAGAATTTGAAGAGTTCAATCAGATCCCCACTCAGGCTCATCTTCTCCAAGGAGAACAGCCCCCAACTTCTCCAATTTATCCTCATAACTGAAATCATTCATCCAGGCATCTATTTTTTGTAAACCTCTCCTGCACTATGTCCAATCTCTTCACATCCTTCCTAAAATGTGACATCCCGAACTGGACGGTACTGGCTGAGCTCACCTGGTATCATACATGTTCACCATTATCTCCCTGCTCTGGTAATCTATGCACCTAATTGTAAAGCATACAGTATTCTAGTCAAGATTAGAGTGACGCTGGAAAAGCACAGCAGGTCAGGCAGCATCCAAGGAGCAGGAAAATCGACATTTCGGGCAAAAGCCCTTCATTAGGAATGATGAATTCTCATTCCTGATGAAGGGCTTTTGCCCGGAACGGTGACTTTCCTGCTCCTCGGATGCTGCCTGACCTGCTGTGTGTTGACTCTAATCTCCAGCATCTGAAGTACCGACTTCCGCCTAGTTCCATACAGTATACTCAGCTTAGTAAAGCCGAGGATACTGTAGGCTTTATTAATGGCTCTCTCTGCCTGTCCTGCCATTTTTTAAATGCACATACGCACTCAAGTCCCTATTTTACTGCGTCCCCATTAGAGTTATACTCTTACATTAGCTTGCCTTTCCATATTCTTCCTAACGAAATGCATCACCTCTCACTTCTCCGCACTGAACCTTATGTTGTCTTCCACTTCCACCAACTGTATGTGTCCTTTTGAAGTTCTGCATTATTCTCCTCACAGTTTACAATCCTTCCAAGTTTTGAATAATCTGCAAGTTTTGAAATTGTGCCCTGTTCACCAAAGACAAGGCTGTTAATATGCAGCAGGAAAGCAAGACCCAAAATAGACTCTGGAGAATTCCACCATAAATTCTTCTCCATCCTGAAAAATATCCATCCACCCTCTGTTCCCTATTCAGGTTATTACTCTCCCTATAATTGCCGAAGGGCCTGTACAGCGCTGTAATGTTCTATAATTCCATGAGCTGTCACCTTATTCAGGAGTCTGTTGTGTAACTGTATCAACATGCTCATCAACCCTCCATTACATCCAAAAAAACCAGCAAATTAGTCAGACACTGTTCTCCCTTAAGGAATCAATGTTGCCTCTCCTTAATTAACCCACATGTTTCCATGTGACTACTAATTCAATCCCGGATTGTTGTTTTGGGTGTCCACACCATGACTATTGAACTGACTGGTCTGCAATTGCTTGACATACCCTGACAACCAGTGACACCTAGAGGTGCTATTCAGCCAGTGAAAGTTGTGGGAGTGGAGGAACTGGAGAAAGATGGGATCAAGAAAGGAATAAAGGATTGCTGGCGATGAAGTGCTAATGGTGATTGGCAAGATGAGGATCGGGTTGTGATTAGAATTAGGGTTATGACCAGGACTAGAGTTGGTGCTCAGTTAGGATTGGATTAGAGTCAGCATTAGGATCATGGTTGAAGTGCTCAGGTCAGGATTAGGGTCAGATCTAGAATTGGATTCGGGTCAGGATTAGTGTTAGGGTCAGGGTTCAGGTCAAGGTTAGGGTTGTGGTTGGGTTAGAGTCAGGTTGAGGGTTAGGTTTAGGGTCAGAATTAGGATCAGAGTCAGAATTTTGGCCCGAGTTTGGGCCTTAATGTAGGATCAGGGTTACGATGGGAAGGGGATTGGCCTATGCTGCTAACGGGATGTGTCGGAGTGAAAATGGCTGAGGTTAATTGCCTGTGACAGTTGGTTCTCCCTTATTTCCTGCAGGTTATATCTTACTGAGTCTGAGTACGAGAAAATATTCCATTCAATTAATGGGTAAGCGATTAACTATTTCCCATCTCTTGATCTGCTGTGTACATTGAACTTTGCAAATATTGGTTTTTAATGGTTTAGTTGCACTGCCTTGTTATGTTTCTCATTTTCAGAGGTCTCTGTGTGGAAAGTACAATTTGATCATTTTGTTTAGTGTGTTGTAATCCTTCTGGTAAATATCAAACTTCCTACCCTTGCCTTTAGGTGTCATAGATCATAGAAAATTACTGAACAGGAACAGGCCTTTCAGCCCTGTGCTGATCATGATATCATTCTAAACAAATCCCATCTGCCCACACATTGTCAATTTCCTTTTAATGCCTACCTGTTCATGCATCTATCCAAGTTCGTCTTAAACTTGCTATTGGTCTCTGTTTCTATGACCTGTCCTGGCAGTGTGTTCCAGGCACTTACCATCATCCGTGTGTAATACCTTCTACTTATATCTCCTTTGAGCTTATCCCTCGCACCTTACACCTGTTATTTGACTTTCCACCCTTAGGAAAAGACTCCAACTATCCATCCTATCCATGTCCCTCATAATTTTATATACTTCTGTCAATCCAAGTTAGTCAAATCTGTCCTTTAGCTCATACACTCCAATTCAGGCAACATCCTGGTTAACCTCTCCAAAGCCTCCACATCCCTTTTATAGTGTGGTGACCAGAACTGCACTCAATGTTCCAAATGGGGCCTAACTAAAGTCTTATACAGTTGCAGCATGACTGGCCCAACCGATGAAGGCAAGTACCCTATGTCCCTTCTTTACCACCTTGTTCACTTGGGAGCTATGGACTTGCACCTCAAGATGCCTGTATGTACATCAATGTTCTGAAGGGTCCTGCCATTAACCGTATACTTTCCTCCTACATTTAACATCCCAAAATATATCACCTCACATTTGCCTGGATTAATCTCCCCCTGTCATTTCTCCATCTAACTTTCCAACTGATCTATATCCTTTGATAATCTTCCACATCTCCAACAATTTCATGTCACCTACAAATGCACTAATCAGACTGCCTATATTTCTATCCAAATCATTGATATATATTGCAAACAACAGAGGTCCTAGCACTTGGTCACAGTCGGAAAAATATCCCACTACAACTATTGTCTGGTCATCGATGACCAATGTGCAGTGAAGAATATTGACGCCGGGCACTCTCCCTCTTCATGCAGCTTCTCCATTGAACACATGGGAGCATAAGCAATTAAACAAAGTAAATGAGTCCAGGAGGTCTGTTCCTTTCACTCCAAAAACAAACTCCAACTCTTCTGGAGGAGGTGACTGCCTGATGAGTAGAGGTTAATGCCCTAAGAGTTTCAAGGAATATTGAGATAAAACTGATTGGAACTCGTCGCATCAAGGGAATTTGAACTCTATGCCAGAGAGTTTTGGATGCTCGGTCATTGAATATATTCAAGAGAGAGACTGAAAGCTCTATTGGATATGCAAGGAATTAAGGAATATGGATAAACTGCAGGAAGATTAAGTTGAGGTTGACGTTCAGTCATGACCTCAGTCAATGGTACATAGATTCGATGGGCAGAGTGGCTGACGTCAGCTCCTATTTCTTATGCTCCGACATGAATGAATCAGATCTATTAGCGTAATCATTAACCCCTTTCCTTAGCAAGAATTGGTCTGGTTACTTGTTAAAGAGACGGATTAATCATTCTCCTCTGAACAAATCGATAGTGTTAACAATTTGTCAGGTGCTTGAGCTGCAGTGCATGGTAAATTTTCATTTGCTGTATAAGAAACTCATTACCGAGCTCCATACCATACACCGGTCAGACTCCACACCATACACCAGTCAGACTCCACACCGTCCACCAGTCTGACTCCATACCATACACCGGTCTGACTCCACACCATACACCAGTCTGACTCCACACCATACACCAGTCTGACTCCACACCATACACCAGTCTGACTCCACACCATACACCAGTCTGACTCCACACCATACACCAGTCTGACTCCATACCATACACCGGTCTGACTCCACACCATACACCGGTCAGACTCCACACCATACACCAGTCTGACTCCACACCATACACCAGTCTGACTCCACACCATACACCAGTCTGACTCCACACCATACACCAGTCTGACTCCACACCACACACCAGTCTGACTCCATACCATACACCAGTCTGACTCCACACCATACACCAGTCTGACTCCACACCATACACCGGTCTGACTCCACACCATACACCAGTCTGACTCCACACCATACACCAGGCTGATTCCACACCATACACCAGTCTGACTCCACACCATACACCAGTCTGACTCCACACCATACACCAGTCTGACTCCACACTCTGCACCAGTCTGATCCCACACCATACACCAGTTTGATTCCACACCACACACCAGTCTGACTCCACACCATACACCGGTCTGACTCCACACCATACACCGGTCTGACTCCACACCATACACCAGTCTGACTCCACACCATACACCAGTCTGACTCCACACCATACACCAGTCTGACTCCACACCATACACCGGTCTGACTCCACACCACACACTAGTCTGATTCCACACCATACACTGGTCTGACTCCACACCATACACCGGTCTGACTCCACACCATACACCGGTCTGACTCCACACCATACACCAGTTTGATTCCACACCACACACCAGTCTGACTCCACACCATACACCAGTCTGACTCCACACCACACACCAGTCTGACTCCACACCACACACCAGTCAGACTCCACACCGTCCACCAGTCTGACTCCATACCATACACCGGTCTGACTCCACACCATACACCAGTCTGACTCCACACCATACACCAGTCTGACTCCACACCATACACCAGTCTGACTCCACACCATACACCAGTCTGACTCCACACCATACACCAGTCTGACTCCATACCATACACCGGTCTGACTCCACACCATACACCGGTCAGACTCCACACCATACACCAGTCTGACTCCACACCATACACCAGTCTGACTCCACACCATACACCAGTCTGACTCCACACCATACACCAGTCTGACTCCACACCACACACCAGTCTGACTCCATACCATACACCAGTCTGACTCCACACCATACACCAGTCTGACTCCACACCATACACCGGTCAGACTCCACACCATACACCAGTCTGACTCCACACCATACACCAGTCTGACTCCACACCATACACCAGTCTGACTCCACACCATACACCAGTCTGACTCCACACCACACACCAGTCTGACTCCATACCATACACCAGTCTGACTCCACACCATACACCAGTCTGACTCCACACCATACACCGGTCTGACTCCACACCATACACCAGTCTGACTCCACACCATACACCAGGCTGATTCCACACCATACACCAGTCTGACTCCACACCATACACCAGTCTGACTCCACACCATACACCAGTCTGACTCCACACTCTGCACCAGTCTGATCCCACACCATACACCAGTTTGATTCCACACCACACACCAGTCTGACTCCACACCATACACCAGTCTGACTCCACACCATACACCGGTCTGACTCCACACCATACACCAGTCTGACTCCACACCATACACCAGTCTGACTCCACACCATACACCAGTCTGACTCCACACCATACACCGGTCTGACTCCACACCACACACTAGTCTGATTCCACACCATACACTGGTCTGACTCCACACCATACACCGGTCTGACTCCACACCATACACCGGTCTGACTCCACACCATACACCAGTTTGATTCCACACCACACACCAGTCTGACTCCACACCATACACCAGTCTGACTCCACACCACACACCAGTCTGACTCCACACCACACACCAGTCTGACTCCACACCATACATCAGTCTGACTCCACACCATACACCGGTCTGACTCCACACCATACACCAGTCTGACTCCACACCATACACCAGTCTGACTCCACACCATACACCAGTCTGACTCCACACCATACACCAGTCTGACTCCACACCATACACCAGTCTGACTCCACACCATACACCAGTCTGACTCCACACCACACACCAGTCTGACTCCACACCATACACCAGTCTGACTCCACACCACACACCAGTCTGACTCCACACCATACATCAGTCTGACTCCACACCATACACCGGTCTGACTCCACACCATACACCAGTCTGACTCCACACCATACACCAGTCTGACTCCACACCATACACCAGTCTGACTCCACACCATACACCAGTCTGACTCCACACCATACACCAGTTTGATTCCACACCACACACCAGTCTGACTCCACACCACACACCAGTCTGACTCCACACCACACACCAGTCTGACTCCACACCATACACCAGTTTGACTCCACACCATACACCAGTCTGATTGCACACCACATACCAGTCTGACTCCACACCATACACCAGTCTGACTCCACACCACACACCAGTCTGACTCCACACCATACACCAGTCTGACTCCACACCACACACCAGTCTGACTCCACACCACACACCAGTCTGACTCCACACCATACACCAGTCTGACTCCACACCATACACCAGTCTGATTGCACACCACATACCAGTCTGACTCCACACCATACACCAGTCTGACTCCACACCACACACCAGTCTGACTCCACACCATACACCAGTCTGACTCCACACCACACACCAGTCTGACTCCATACCATACACCAGTCTGACTCCACACCACACACCAGTCTGACTCCACACCACACACCAGTCTGACTCCACACCATACACCAGTCTGACTCCACACCATACACCAGTCTGACTCCACACCATACACCAGTCTGACTCCACACCATACACCAGTCTGACTCCACACCATACACCAGTCTGACTCCACACCATACACCAGTCTGACTCCACACCACACACCAGTCTGACTCCACACCATACACCAGTCTGACTCCACACCACACACCAGTCTGACTCCACACCATACACCAGTCTGACTCCACACCATACACCAGTCTGACTCTACACCATACACCAGTCTGACTCCACACCATACACCAGTCTGACTCCACACCATACACCAGTCTGACTCCACACCATACACCAGTCTGACTCCACACCATACACCAGTCTGACTCCACACCATACACCGGTCTGACTCCACACCATACACCGGTCTGACTCCACACCACACACCAGTCTGACTCCACACCATACACCAGTCTGACTCCACACCATACACCAGTCAGATTGCACACCATACACCAGTCTGACTCCACACCATACACCAGTCTGACTCTACACCATACACCAGTCTGACTCCACACCATACACCAGTCAGATTGCACACCATACACCAGTCTGACTCCTCACCATACACCAGTCTGACTCCACATCATACACTAGTCTGATTGCACACCATACACCGGTCTGACTCCACACCATACACCGGTCTGACTCCACACCATACACCAGTCTGACTCCTCACCATACACCAGTCTGACTCCACATCATACACTAGTCTGATTGCACACCATACACCGGTCTGACTCCACACCATACACCAGTCTGACTCCACACCATACACCGGTCTGACTCCACACCATACACCGGTCTGACTCCACACCATACACCAGTCTGACTCTACACCATACACTGGTCTGACTCCACACCATACACCGGTCTGACTCCACACCATACACCAGTCTGACTCCACACCATACACCAGTCTGACTCCACACCATACACCGGTCTGACTCCACACCATACACCGGTCTGACTCCACACCATACACCAGTCTGATTGCACACCATACACCGGTCTGACTCCACACCATACACCAGTCTGACTCCACACCATACACCGGTCTGACTCCACACCATACACCGGTCTGACTCCACACCATACACCAGTCTGACTCTACACCATACACTGGTCTGACTCCACACCATACACCGGTCTGACTCCACACCATACACCGGTCTGACTCCACACCATACACCAGTCTGACCCTACACCATACACTGGTCTGACTCCACACCATACACCAGTCTGACTCCACACCATACACCGGTCTGACTCCACACCATACACCGGTCTGACTCCACACCATACACCGGTCTGACTCCACACCATACACCAGTCTGACTCTACACCATACACTGGTCTGACTCCACACCATACACCGGTCTGACTCCACACCATACACCACTCTGACTCCACACCATACACCAGTCTGACTCCACACCATACACCAGTCTGACTCCACACCATACACCAGTCTGACTCCACACCATACACCGGTCTGACTCCACACCATACACCGGTCTGACTCCACACCATACACCGGTCTGACTCCACACCATACACCGGTCTGACTCCACACCATACACCAGTCTGACTCTACACCATACACTGGTCTGACTCCACACCATACACCGGTCTGACTCTACACCATACACCAGTCTGACTCCACACCATACACCGGTCTGACTCCACACCACACACCAGTCTGACTCCACACCATACACCGGTCTGACTCCACACCATACACCGGTCTGACTCCACACCATACACCACTCTGACTCCACACCATACACCAGTCTGACTCCACACCATACACCAGTCTGACTCCACACCATACACCAGTCTGACTCCACACCATACACCGGTCTGACTCCACACCATACACCAGTCTGACTCCACACCATACACCGGTCTGACTCCACACCATACACCGGTCTGACTCCACACCATACACCGGTCTGACTCCACACCATACACCAGTCTGACTCTACACCATACACTGGTCTGACTCCACACCATACACCAGTCTGACTCCACACCATACACCGGTCTGACTCCACACCATACACCACTCTGACTCCACACCATACACCAGTCTGACTCCACACCATACACCAGTCTGACTCCACACCATACACCAGTCTGACTCCACACCATACACCGGTCTGACTCCACACCATACACCGGTCTGACTCCACACCATACACCGGTCTGACTCTACACCATACACTGGTCTGACTCCACACCATACACCGGTCTGACTCCACACCATACACCGGTCTGACTCCACACCATACACCAGTCTGATCCCACACCATACACTGGTCTGACTCCACACCATACACCAGTCTGACTCCACACCATACACCGGTCTGACTCCACACCATACACCAGTCTGACTCCACACCATACACCAGTCTGACTCCACACCATACACCGGTCTGACTCTACACCATACACCGGTCTGACTCTACACCATACACCGGTCTGACTCTACACCATACACCGGTCTGACTCCACACCATACACCGGTCTGACTCTACACCATACACCGGTCTGACTCTACACCATACACCAGTCTGACTCCACACCATACACCGGTCTGACTCCACACCATACACCGGTCTGAAACATTGAGTCAAAATTTTTTCTTGCCCCAGGATCTTACTGCCAGGCGGAGCTGTGGACTTGCAGACATCAGAATATGCCCGAGTCGCTGGCATCTTCTACCGATTGGCACTGAAGGTCTGTAGATGTTCGAACCACGTCAGACAGTTGCAGTAATATTTTGTGGAAGTGTCTGGGACAGATAGAATGAATGACAGGGGTTAGAGTCACAGGATAACCACAGAACAGTAAACATCAGAGGTTTGACCCAGTGGCAAGGAGATTGAGTTTCGACCATCACCACCTGAAGGGATGGGAACAGAAGCCCCAGAGGAGGGCGCAGTTCTCAGTGAGGGTCATGTTTAAATTACACTCTCGTGTCAGAGAACTGAAAGATGAGAAGACAAAGTAATCAGCACAGACTCACATCTTCCCCTGTTGTGATACTGAGACCAAGACAGAAGCCAGAAACCACCAACTTCCGTCACAAAGTACCATGGAATCCTTTACAGCCACTTGAAGCAATTCATCATCTTTTCTGAAAAATAGCATCTCTGACAGCACAGCACTCCCTCAGTACTGGCCCTCTGACAGTGCGGCTCTCCCTCAGCACTGACACTCTGACAGTGCGGCTCTCCCTCAGCACTGACACTCTGACAGTGTAGCACTCCCTCAGTACTGACCCTCTGACAGTGCAGCTCTCCCTCAGTACTGACCCTCTGACAGTGCAGCACTCCCTCAGTACTGACCCTCTGACAGTGCGGCACTCCCTCAGTACTGACCCTCTGACAGTGCAGAACTCCCTCAGTACTGACCCTGTGGCAGTGCAGCACTCCCTCAGTACTGACCCTCTGACAGTGCAGCACTCCCTCAGTACTGACCCTCTGACTGTGCAGCACTCCCTCAGTACTGACCCCCTGACAGTGCAGCACTCCCTCAGTACTGACCCTCTGACAGTGCAGCACTCCCTCAGTACTGACCCTCTGACAGTATAGCACTGCCTCAGTACTTTCCCTCTGACATTGTAGCACTCCCTCAGTACTGACCCTCTGACAGTGCAGAACTCCTTCAGTACTGACCCTGTGGCAGTGCAGCACTCCCTCAGTACTGACCCTCTGACAGTGTAGCACTCCCTCAGTACTGACCCTCTGATAGTGCGTCACTCCCTCAGTACTGACCCTCTGACAGTGCAGCACTCCCTCAGTACTGACCCTCCGACAGTGCAGCACTCCCTCAGTACTGACTCTCTGACAGTGCAGCTCTCCCTCAGCACTGACACTCTGACAGTGCAGCACTCCCTCAGTACTGACCCTCCGACAGTGCGGCACTCCCTCAGTACTGACCCTCCGACAGTGCAGCACTCCCTCAGTACTGACCCTCCGACAGTGCGGCACTCCCTCAGTACTGACCCTCCGACAGTGCAGCATTCCCTCAGTACTGACCCTCTGACAGTGCAGCACTCCCTCAGTACTGACTCTCTGACAGTGCAGCTCTCCCTCAGTACTGACCCTCTGACAGTGCGGTACTCCTTCAGTACTGACCCTGTGGCAGTGCAGCACTCCCTCAGTACTGACCCTCTGACAGTGTAGCACTCCCTCAGTACTGACCCTCTGATAGTGCGTCACTCCCTCAGTACTGACCCTCTGACAGTGCAGCACTCCCTCAGTACTGACCCTCCGATAGTGCGGCACTCCCTCAGTACTGACCCTCCGACAGTGCAGCACTCCCTCAGTACTGACTCTCTGACAGTGCAGCTCTCCCTCAGCACTGACCCTCTGACAGTGTAGCACTCCCTCAGTACTGACCCTCCGACAGTGCGGCACTCCCTCAGTACTGACCCTCCGACAGTGCAGCACTCCCTCAGTACTGACCCTCCGACAGTGCGGCACTCCCTCAGTACTGACCCTCCGACAGTGCGGCACTCCCTCAGTACTGACTCTCTGACAGTGCAGCTCTCCCTCAGTACTGACCCTCTGACAGTGCGGTACTCCCTCAGTACTGACCCTATGGCAGTGCAGCACTCCCTCAGTACTGACCCTCCGACAGTGCAGCATTCCCTCAGTACTGACCCTCCGACAGTGCGGCAATGCTTCACGCCATTGAAATGTCAGTGAAATACCATTTCTGTGAGCACTCTGACATGCTCTCAGCCTTTCACTAGAACACACTGATCTTGTCTTACAGAATGTCTCAGGACTGTGTGCTATTTTCTCTGCAGAGTGTGTAAGGTAGATTATTTCTGTTTGGTGCAGGCCTGTGACGAAGGTGATTATTTCCCAATCTGGGGAACGTGTATGGGACAGCAGCAGCTGACAGTTTTGACAGCTGGAGAGGATCTCCTAGTCCAGACTGACAGCTCCAACGTGGCATTAACTCTGGAGTTTACTGAGGGTAAGCCCACTGACTGTGTTACTGAGTCGGAGTAAAGCAGCCACTCCGTGTTGGTGGCCCCATGCTGACTGGAGGCTGGATGAAAGAAGGGGTTGGATGTGAATTCCAACTGGATTTGCAACCCTCCACCTGCACACTCTGCTCCTCCCCCAGTGTGTCCTGAGTCGGAAAGACGGATGCTGATCTGTAATCCAATTGATCTCAGGACTACTTCAGAATACAGAGGTTACTGTAATTTGTCCTTTCACAATGCCAACCCTCCTATTTCACCATCACACCATCCACTTGTCCACCTCCCTCACCATCACACCATCCACCCTTCCTCCTATTTCACCATCACACCATCCATCCTTCCTCCTGCCTCACCATCCACTTGTCCCCCTCCCACACCATCACATCATCCACTCATCCTCCTGCCTCACCATCACACCATCCACTTGTCCCCCTCCCTCACCATCACACCATCCACCCTTCCTCCTGCTCACCATCACACCATCCACTTGTCCTTCTTCCTCCTGCCTCACCATCACACCATCCAAGCCCCGTTGCGAGTTGGGAAGATTTCATGAGCTCTTTGTCACTGTCCTCATTGTGCTCTGATCCAAATGCACAGTCTGATCCCAGACGATACCCATATATTTATTTTTCAGAAGGAAAATCCAGTCGAATGTTTAAAGGGTTTCCCCCAGAGCTGATGGAAGTTTTATCAAAGAAACCACTAACTGGAAATTTCCACAAGTTCAGCATCACAGAGCAGGTGAGGGAGAGGGTCTACAGAGTGTTTCAGGGTGTGGGGGGGTGGTGTCATTGGGGACACTGGGGGGTGGAGAGGGGCATGTGGAGAATGGGAAGGGAATGAAAAGGGTGAAGATATGTAGGGGTCGGGGAGTGAGGGGGATGGAAGGGGGTATGGAGGTCAGGGAGGAGGGAATGAAAGGGGGTGAAGGGGATGAGAGGGGGAGACGATGTGGAGTTCAGTGATACGGGATGAAGATGGCGATGCGGGAGGTGGAAAGCAGGACATGGGGAATGCGTGAGGGGAGTATAGGATTGTGGTGGAGGGAGACATGGGGAATGGGGGAGGGAATGGAAAAAGGCAGTGTTGTCAAATTTATGGCTCACTCCATACCTTCCTCATGGTATCACATTTCCATCCTTTCAATCATATAGTTGTATCATGAAAGTATTGCATTTATATATCACCTGTCTGTGGAGTTTGCACATTCTCCCCGTGTCAGTGTAGATTTCCTCTGGGTACTCCGGTTTACTCCCACAGTCCAAAGATGTGCAGATTAGGAGAATTGCTCATGTTAAATTGTCCATAGTGTTAGGTGCATTAGTCAGAAGTATATATAGGGTAGGGGAACGGATCTGGGTGGGTTACTCTTCGGAGGATCAGTGTGGATTGTTGGGCCGATGGGCCTGTTTCCACACTGTAGGGATTTTAATTCTGATGTAACCTCAGGGCATTTCAAAGCTTCAGGACCAATGAGGTACCTTTCGAAAGAGGGTTACTATTGCACAACAGGAAATTGGTAGACATTCTGTGCACAGTAAGATCCCAGGATCTGTGATAAGAAGAACAGAATCTGTTTTGCTGATCTTGGTTGAGAGATGACTATTGGACAGGACATCAGGGCCAACACTCCCTCAGTACTGACCCACCCACATTGCAGCGCTCCCTCAGTATTGACCCTCTGACAGTGCAGCACTCCTTCAGTACTGACTCTCCAACAGTGCGGCACTCCCTCACTATTGACCCTCTGACAATGCAGCACTCCCTCAGTACTGACCCTCCAACAGTGCAGCGCTCCCTCAGTATTGACCCTCTGACAGAGCAGTGCTCCCTCAGTACTGACCCTCTGACAGTGCAGCACTCCCTCAGTACTGACCCTCTGACAGTGCAGTGCTCCCTCAGTACTGACCCTCTGACAGTGCAGTGCTCCCTCAGTACTGACTTTCTGACAATGCAGTGCTCCCTCAGTACTGACCCTCTGACAGTGCAGCACTCCCTCAGTACTGACCCCCTGACAGTGCAGCACTCCCTCAGTACTGACCCTCCCACAGTGCAGCGCTCCCTCAGTATTGACCCTCTGACAGTGCAGTACTCCCTCAGTACTGACCCTCTGACAGTGCAGTGCTCCCTCAGTACTGACCTTCTGACAGTGCGGCGCTCCATCAGTATTGACCCTCTGACAGTGCAGCATTCCCTCAGTACTGACCCTCTGACAGTGCAGCACTCCCTCAGTACTGACCCTGCGACAGTGCAGCACTCCCTCAGTATTGACCCTCTGACAGTGCAGCACTCCCTCAGTACTGACCTTTTGACAGTGCAACACTCCCTCAGTACTGACCCTCTGACAGTGCCGCACTCCCTCAGTACTGACCCTCCGACAGTGCAGCACTCCCTCAGTACTGACTCTCTGACTGTGCGGCGCTCCCTCAGTACTGACCCTTTGACAGTGCAACACTCCCTCAGTACTGACCCTCCAACAAAAAATCACAACATGATGTCCAATGTGAGTGTGGAATGAGTTGGCGATTGGGAGAGGATGAAATTTAATCAACTGGGAGAGTAGGAGTGAGGATGAAGGAGAAAGAGGGATGAACGAGTAGTGAGGTGAGGGCGATTACAGCAAAGTTGGTAGATGGTGAGTTAGAGGGTGTGACAATGTGAAGGGGGGACCGAGGAGCAGCTTTTTGCCGAGGTTAGTTGAGGTCCTGTGGTGATATGGCATCTGGGTTTACTCTGAAAATTGCCTTAATTTCACTTTTTCTCTTCAGGCCTTTGTGTCCAATGAGAAATTGCTGTCGTTCTACAGACTCATCTCCACCAGCAGAGACCGCCAGGGAGTCCCGTTTGTCTCGACAATGGAAGGTGCGAGAGAGAGCAGGAGCCCTGCTTAGGGGTATCTTGACCCCAGTGTCAGTCTCCCCACCAATGTCAATCTCCCCCAGTGTCAGTCTCCCCCAGTGTCAGTCTCCCCCAGTGTCAGACTCCCCCAGTGTCAGCCAGCCCCAGTGTCAGACTCCCCCCAGTGTCAGTCTTCCCCCCCGCATTGTCAGTCACCCCCATTGTCAGTCACCCCCATTGTCAGTCACCCCCATTGTCAGACACCCTCAGTGTCAGACACACCCAAGTGTCAGACACACCCAAGTGTCAGACACTCCCAGTGTCAGCCTTCCCCAGTGTCAGCCTTCCCCACTGTCAGCCTTCCCTAGTGTCAGACTCCCCCAGTGTCAGACTACCCCCCCCCCCAGTGTCAGACTGCCTCAGTGTCAGTCGTTCCCAGAGCCAGCCGCCCCCAGAGCCAACCTGCCCCAGTGTCAGCGCCCCCCTAGTGTCAGCTGCCCCCCCTAGTGTCAGTCTCCCCCCCCAGTGTCAGTCTCCCCCACTGTCAGTCTCCCCCACTGTCAGACTCTCTCAGTAGTTGAGTTGCTCTTGCTGGGTTCTAACTGAGCTCCATTATCTCCTGATCTTGCAGCATTTGCGTATCCATTCTATGGCACTCAGTGGCACCCTGAAGCAAACCGCTTCCTGTGGAAGGAGAGTTTGGCAGCTCCTCACTGTTCCTACGCAGTCAGGATATCCTACCTCTTGGCTGAATTCTTCGTTAATGAAGGTAATTCTGCAGCAAACTCAGCTGCTTCCATTTTAACCAGTGCACGGATTATCCAGAGCTCTCGACACAATGAATCTATCCACTGCAGCTTCCACCCAGCTCCCATTCCTTGGTCAGTCTGTGTTTTATAGACTCAAGTGAGGTCATTTGGCCCATCATGTGTAACTACACTAATCCCATTTTCCAGATTTTGGCCCATAGCCCTGGAAGCTATGACAACACAAATGAATATTTGACAAAATACTGCTTAAATGTAATGAGAGGTTTTGACATAAATATCCTTTCAGGAAACAAATTACTAATACCCACCACCCTCTGAGTAAAAATCCTTATGCTTATCTCTCTTCCTAGCCTTCTCCGTCTTCACTTAAATCTGGTTATTGACCCATCTACTCATGGATAAAATGCCTTCCTATCCCACCCTATCGATGCCCTGTATAAATTCAGGCATCTCTGACAGGTCTTCTCTCAACCTCTACTGCTCCAGAAACAACCCCAGCCAATGCCACCATCCCTGATAACGCAGACCCTCAGATCCTTACAGCATCCTCCTCAATCTACACTGCACCCTCTCGAGTTTGTTCACATCCTTCAGAACTCCACACAGTGCTCCTGTTATGACCTAACTAGTGTTCAAAATCCCTTCTCTTTTACTGTGTAAAAACCGAAAGAACTGCGGGTGCTGGAAATTGGAAACAAAAACAGAAATTTGCTGGAAAGATGTTCTGAGGTAGGATCAACCAGACCTGAAACGTTAACTCCAATTTCTCTCCACAGATGCTGCCAGACATGCTGAGTTTTTCCTGCAATTTCTGTTTATGTTTCTTGTATTCTGTGCCTTGTCTAATAAAGGCAAACACCCCATTTGCCTTTTTAACCTCTTTAACTACTTGCACTGTTGCCTTCAGGGATCTGTGGATATATATATATATATATATATATACTCACTCACTCACGTGCACACACACTCACACACACTCACGTGCACACACTCACAGGCACATGCACACACACTCACGTGCGCACACACACACACACACTGAACTTCAGTACTTCCCAGGAATCTACCATTACCTTTCAGTCGATTTTAAATCCAATGTGCCATTTTGCTTTGGATCCCGTGAGCTCTTTCTTTCTTGACAGAATTAAAAACCGATTAAAGTTGAAGTTGTAATTAGAAGATTGGCAGCTGTCAATGGGGAAAAGGCCACTGAGTTGGAGCGAGATCCATCCAGGATTAGTGAAGGAAGTGAGAGTAAAACCATCAGTAGCTCTGGCAATATTGCTGAATCTTTCTTAGAGTGGAGGTGGCACCGAGGATTGGAGAAGGAGAGCTCCTGTTCAAAAAGTCGAATAAGGATTCAATCAGCAACGTTCAGTTCTGGTCTCCTTCCTATCAGAAGGATGTTGTGAAACTTGAAATGGTTCAAAAAAGATTTACAAGGATGTTGCCAGGGTTGGAGGATTTGAGCTATAGGGAGAGGCTGAATAGGCTGGGGCTGTTTTTCCTGGAGCGTTGAAGGCTGAGGGGTGACCTTATAGAGATTTATAAAATCATGAGGGGCATGGATAGCGTAAATCGACAAGGTATTTTCCCTGAGGTGGAGGGACTCCAGAACTAGAGGGCATAGGTTTAAGGTGAGAGGGGAACGATATAAAAGGGACAAAAGGGAAACTTTTCACGCAGAGGGTGGTGCGTGTACGGAATGAGCTGCCAGAGGCTGGTACAATTCCAACATTTAAAAGGCATCTGGATGGGTGCATGAATAGGACGGGTTTAGAGGGATATGGGCCACATTCTGGCAAAAGGAACAAGGTTAAGTTAGAATATCTGCTCAGCATGGATAAGTTGGATTGAAGTGTCTGTTTCTCTGTGACTCTACAGACTAGTCAGCCTCATGCGAGGGAAGCTGACATAGGCAACAATTCAAGGCATTTTGAGAAATATAGTTTCATAAATGATACATGCTAAAAGCAAATCGTAGTTGATTTAATGGAGTTCTCTTCTGAACTAAAGGAGGGACTGGTGATTTTGGGTATCGGCACTTTTAAATGTTGTTTGACAAAAAATTCAACATAGTCGACTTGTCAGCAAAGTTAAAATCCATGTTATTAAATGGACAGTGACCACGCACACACAAAATGGACAAAACACAAGCGATATAATGCAGGAATGTGCAATTGTTCTTCATTATGGGAGGAGTGTTCAACGGAAATCAGGAATAGAACAGCTGATCTTTCTGACATATATTAATAACTTGAACTTGTCTTTAATAAACTTACACAGAAGTTCAGAAATACAATAAGCAATGGAACAATTAGCAACAGACTTCAAACTTAAAAAAATGATTTCAGAAAAGGTCAGATGACAAGAGGTTTAGAAATCAAAAGGCAATAGAAGGGTATAGATAAAGACCAGGAAGGACAGGGAGGTTAAGAGGAATAGTGCATCACCAATGCCAAGAACAATTGTAAACCAATAAGATTGTGGTACAAGTTGAGATAAATGGTTTAGGTCCAATCACCGTTGCAGAGACATGGTTGCAAAGTGACCAAGGTTGGGAAATAAATATTCCTGCATACATAATATTTCAAAAGGACAGATAGAATGGCAAAGGAGGTGGCAAAGTAGCTCTGATAGTAAAGGATGATGGAAGGATCTGAACAAGGAAGGATCTTGGCTAAAACGATCAGGAAGTAGAATCAGTATTGGGGGCGATTAGGAATAACAAGCATCAGAAAACATTGATGTAGGTGTACTGTGGACAGAGCACGAAAAAAGAAATAATTGGGGCTTGTAAGAAAGGCAATGGAAGAGTTGCATGGGGGCCTTCAATCTTCGTATAGTGTGGATCAAACAAATTGGGAATACCTGTTGCAGAGATGTCATTTTGGAATGCCTTAATGTGGGTTCTTTTGAGAAAGAGAAGAAGAAATGATCATGTGGAATGAGAAGATGGCAGAGACATTGAATATGTTTCTGTTTGCCTTCATGGGAAAAGACACAGATTACACATCAGAACTAGAGGATCAGTTAGGGACAAGAAGGAGTGAGGAAATTCAGGTGATCAATATTAGCAGAGAAAATGAACTGGATAAACATAGAAAACTAAAATTCAATGAATCCTCTTCACCAATGCCCCATGGCTTACAGTTCTAAAAGAGATAATTACAGTGATAGTGGATTTACTGGCTATGATTTTCCAAAATTCCTTTGTTTCTGAAAATGCCCCCTAGTGGATTCAAAATTAGCAAATGTAACACTGCTTTACAAAAAAGGACACAGAAAGAGAACAGGGAACCAAGGAATGGTTAGCCTAACATCAGTCATCAGGCAGGCATCAGAATCTATGATTAAGGACATTTTAATAAAATTGTTGTCTGACCACTTAGAGACAACATGGCTGTAAAAAAAAAGAAAGTCCAGTTGAGAAATGTGTTGGGCTGTTTGAGCAAGTAGCCAGTCAGATCGATAAAAGAGGTAGTAAATCTAGGTTAAGTGAATGGGCAATGAGGTGGCAGATGGAGTATAATTTGATTTGATTTAGAAAGTGAGGACTGCAGATGCTGGCGATCAGAGTCGAGAGTGTGGTGCTGGAAAAGCACAGCCAGTCAATCTGCATCCGAGGAGCAGGAGAATCGATGTTTCGGGCATAAGCCCTTCTTCAGGAATTTATTATTGTCACATGTACCGAGATGTAATGAAAAGTATTCCAAGATAATCAGACAAGTCATACCTTACTTAAGTACATCAGGGTAATGAAACAGTACATTCGGGTTATTCAGAGAAACGTTCAGGTTAAAGATCTTTCATCAGAATCTCTTATGTTCACTCCCAACAGCGAGAAAGAATCTTCATCAGTTTGAGACGAAGGAAGAGGAAGAATCTGCTATGATTGACACTCACCAGCCAGTGTTTGTAGGTAACGAGAATTCATTTAGGAGCCTTTACTTCTTTGATTAAGAATGCAGCTCCCACCTCCGTCATTGTCCCAGAGCCGCCACCATTTTGCGCAGTGACTTTGGAACCAGAAAGTTATTAGAGGTCGATGCTCTGGGATTGTGTCCTGTCCAAGAATGAGCTCTGTGTTTGCCCCTCCTCCTCCATCATACCCTGCCTGCAGAGTGACAATTTCCTCTGAGTGACTGTCAATGTCAAATTTGACTTTAGCAGGCGTTGTGGCTGAGTCAGGTCCTGGTATGAGATGGGCAATCTAGGCATCCGAATTCAGATTACACTGGAGGTGGCTGCAGAGAACTGGATAATATCACACATACAGCTCGTCGCCAGAGTTCACTAGATGTGGGCCAATCGACACACTCAGGGAATACATTCAGAAAGCCGGCTCTTACTGTTCTGTCGATACTTTGTGTCAGAGAAGCCACTTAATAAAACCTGACGATGAAATATTTTTTGTTTAACAAGTGTTTTTCCTCACCATTTCAAATCCCCTGCAAGCACACCAAAAGTGACAAAAGTCTTGGAAATGCAGTGCCTTAGTGCGTGGACAAAAGGCAGCAGCCATGTTAGCACAGCAAGAGCCCACAATGAATCACCCATGAGGTTTTAGTGGTGTTGATGAAGGGTGGAACATTGTCCAGGACATCTCCTGCTCACCTATCAACCTGGAAAAAGGTCACTTTAATCAAAACTGAAACATAAAAAGATCACAGATCGAGAGAACGCAGGGGCTAAGGAAGAGAGAGTAAATGGGGAAGCAATGGCCTAATGGTATTATTGCTGGTCTGTTAATCCAGAGGCCCAGATAATGTTCTGGGGACCCATGTTTGAATCTTGCCATGGCAGATGGTGGAATTTGAATTCAATAAAAAGAGAGTCTAATAATGACCATGAATTCATTGTCAAAAAAACCCCATTTAGTCCTCTAAAGAAGGAAACCGCCATCCTTAACTGGTCTGGCCTACACATGACTCCAGACCCACAGCAATGTGGTTAACATTTTACTGCCTTCTGGGCAATTAGGGATGGGCAATAAATGCTGCCTAGCCAGTGACACCCTCATCCATGAATGAATTAAAAAAAGACATTGATTATAATTTTTCAGAATTTCTTGATGTAAAGAGGTGGGAGAGTTCAAGGGACACCCTTCTGTTCAAAATCAGGATATTCCGCATCAATAGCAGGCCAGCATCTGGGATCAGGTAGGCTGGCTGGTCAGAGAGAGGCTTCGGGATTAAGGGTTGAATCTCTCTGAATTTACAGGGGAGCAATGAGCAAAGTTGGATTTGGCCTGACAGTGTCAGAGCACAGACAGTCACCACATCTTCTTCCATATGTTCTCGGCAGCAGTAGTGAGAATCTCTGCAGTTCCAAAAAGAGCAAAGGTCGCAATCTGGGCTGATTCACGAGTCAGATTGCAACCCCTTCAGCACACTAAAGTAGTTATTTGCAGAGCCATAGTCAGACCTAGTCTCAGGTCAGGGAGGTCAGTTCTGGACACTGTATTTCCTTGAATTAAATTCAGTGGAATTTGACTCCATTATGTTACCGCAGGCTCTGATTCACGAACATTACCACCGTATCATCTAAAGAAGAAAGTGATGTTAGTGCAACTAGATAATCTCCAATCCTGTCCCAGAGACTGACTACAAGCAGCATTAGCCAAGTTGATCTCACGGTCTTCAACATCCCGCTCATAAGGTGAAGACAAACTGAATATAACAGAGAGGCATAAGGGTATCAAATCAACATAGAAAATGTTGGAAATACTCAGTGGGTCAGGCAGCTTCAATGTGACAGAGGAACAGACTGCTTAAAGCAAGCTTTGCAAACACAAAGGGTTAACACTAGAATATTGCAATGGCAATGTTACATTTTAGATTTTAATACTTGTGTGAATCTTTTTGATAAAAATATTCCTTTTGCTCCACAAGATCTTTACCTTTCTTCAATTCTGGCCTTTTGATCATCCATCATATAAATTGTTCTACCGCTGGTGACCCTGCCTTCAGTTACTGAGTTCCAAAGCTCTGGAATTATCTCCTCATCTTAAATCTGTCTTTATGACCAAAACTTATGATTATCTGTCTGTACAGACCATTTGGATAAACAACCGTGCTCCCAGGTAAACATTTCTGTCCTGGGCTTGCTATAGTATTCCAATGAATCTCAGAACAAGCCACAGGGACAGCACCTCGTTTTCTGCCACAGCACCTTAGGACTCAACATTGAATTCCACAATTTCAGAGCATCACCTCTGTATCCTCCACATTTCTTACATCCTCCAACATACGTCTCACCCCATCTCTAACACCTCCCCACCCCCACACGCACTGATACACACACACACACAAGCACGCACACATACATGCACACATGCAAAACTACACTGACGCACAGTGCACATGCATGCACACAAAGCATTCACATGCACACATGCACATACACACAACAGTATGCACATGCGCACACGTGCATACACAAACAAAAGCACAAGCACGTACACACACAGACAAAAGCTCATAAATACACACATGTCTTGCTTGTGTCTTCGTGACCTTGCTCTTAGGCGAGTAGACCTATTTTCTCCTTATCCCACTTTCATTTACAGCTCTTTTCACATCTCTCCGTTCTCTTCACCATCATTAACGTCCCATTTGCCTTTTGCTCTGGGAACCTTCATAACCTGTTCTATCTGCTTTTCCCCTCCCACTCTGCCGCATACAAAACAGATTCACAAACCCTTAAACTGTGAAGAATCATATCAGTCATGAAATGTTAACACTGTTTCTCTTTCTTCAGATGCTGCCAGATCTGCTGAGTTTCTCCAGCACTTTCTGTTTTTATGGTGAACTTATGCTCCTCTCCAATACCCTGGAGGTTGTAAAGGTGCTATATTTTTAGATTAGATTAGATTAGATTACTTACAGTGTGGAAACAGGCCCTTCGGCCCAACAAGTCCACACCGACCCGCCGAAGCGCAACCCACCCATACCCCTACATTTACCCCTTTAACCTAACACTACGGGCAATTTAGCATGGCCAATTCACCTGACCCGCACATCTTTGTGACTGTGGGAGGAAACCGGAGCACCCGGAGGAAACCCACGCAGACACGGGGAGAATGTGCAAACTCCACACAGTCAGTCGCCTGAGTCGGGAAATGAACCCGGGTCTCTGGCGCTGTGAGGCAGCAGTGCTAACCACTGTGCCACCGTGCCGCCCACCCATCTGTATATAAATACAGATTCTTGATGTTGGCTGAGCTCTTCCTACCTATGTGATCACACACTCATGGAAGGAGACCATTTGATCCATTGTTCCTGTACTGGCCCTTCAAACGAGCATCCTAGTGCCAATCTCCTGCCTTTCCTCCATACCCTTGCACATTATTTCCGACCACCCTGTTTTTGTCTGATGGTGCTATGTCAGAAATAATGGGCTGCTGCCCCACACCATGACAATGTACAATGGGTTTGCTCCAGATACACTCACACTGAGACCACAAAGTCACTTTAATGCAAATCCCTGTTCAGCAGCCCCATCTGGTGGACAGGTGTGCCCTTTGCACCCACACCTCTCCATCTTTGAGTGACAGCTCCTCGACCAATTGGTTGGCCAATTTAAAGCAAATGTCAGCAAATCTGAGTGTGAGAGGGGTGGGTTAAAGTTAGCCGAGCAGCTAAGCCCTCAGTGGAAAGTCAAATTCTCAGTTGACGGTTTGTTGTCTCTCAGCTCTACTCCCAAAATTGAGCACCATGGATCGTTTCATCAGCATCTTCCGCCACTTCCAATCCAACTCGGAGTCGGTGATGAATGGGATTTGTGGGATCCTGGCGTTGGCAAGTGTACGGATCTACAGCTCTTTTCAATTTGTCTGTCCGTGTTTGCCCATCTACAACACAATCTATGGGATTGGGGTCATGTTTATACCACCCATCATCCTCTTCCTCTGTGGTGTTATTGTCAACAAACACTCGCTGTTGATGCTGGAGGAATGGCTGCGGCCGGAGGGTCAGAGGACCAAGAACCCAACGTTACTGCGTTACATGTTCCTCGCCGTGGTCCAGAGAGCAGCCATTGCTCCTGTGGTCTGGCTGGTCGTTGCCTTGTTGGACGGCAAATGCATTCTCTGTGCTTTCAGTACCTCAGTGGATCCTGGTCCATTTGTCAACGTAAGCAGCTGGCCTAGAGGAGATCTGCTGATCCTTCTGTCCAAAGTGCCCTGCAAGGACCTCACAGATGACCAGCTTCAACACAACCTCAGCTTCCCCAGGAGAGCGGTTTACAGGTACCTCCGCTCGGTATCCCAGGTAACCCGGCCTCAAATGGGATCATATTCAATGTAGGCAAGACGTTAATGCAGAGGGGTGTATGGATGTCCAGGAGATTTTCTTTTAGACTCCCTACAGTGTGGAAACATGCTCTTCGGCCCAACAAATCCACACCGACCCTCTGAAGAATAACCCACCCAGACCCATTCCCCCATCCCATATTTACCCCTAACTAATGCACCTAACCTTTACATCCCTGAACACCATGGGCGATTTATGTTTTATTCAATCATGCGATGTGGGCATCTCTTGGCTAAGCCAGCATTTATTGCCCATTGCTAATAGCCCAGAGGACAGCGCTGTGTGTCTGGAGTCACATGGAGGCCAGATCTGGAAAGGGTGGCAGATTTCTTTCGCTGAAGGGCATTAGTGTTTTTACAACGATCGACGATTAACAACAGATATTGTTTATTCAAATTTGACCATCTGCCATGGTTCAAACCCATCTCCCCAGAGCACCGAGCTAGGGTTTCCAGCCTTTACCTCTAACACCACCACCTCCACTTTATGAGAATGGTACAGATCGTTTGAAAGTGCCGAAACTGTTAATCAAACCAAATTGGTTCAAATTAGGGGGTGGCAGACCCCTGAAAGGATCACTGTAACAATAAAAAATTCAAAATTTAAATGAGCAAAATCAAATTAAAATGTCATTGTGGTGATTATCAATGCACACTAGCCCCCCCCACCCATGGTTTACACCAGCTACAGGTCTCCAGTTGGACAGTGGATGCTGCCTATTCCCTCTCCAAGGACACCTGGGTAAGTAGGTAATCAGGCAAGCAACCGGGCCGAATGGCCCCATGACATCCCGCAGTCCGGACCTCGGTGAATTCAGAGAGATGACAGTAGCTGGGTTATCCTCCACAGAGCAGAGGAGGTTCAGTGGGAGACTGACTCAGGGCTTGGCTTGGTCGAGTGAAACAGAGGAACCTCAGTGGCAGGAACATTAGGCCCAAATCGAAACCCGCTTGCTGAGAACAGGCAGTCTATCCAATCTCATTCTCTGATTGGTAACCTCTACACTAAAAGTTCCTTTTAAACTTTTCCCCTCTCACCCTAAACATATGTCCTCTAGTTCTGGTCTCCCCACCCCAGGGAAAAGAACTTGGCTATTTATCGTATCCATGTCCCTCATGATTTTATAAATCTCTACAAGGTTGCCCCTCAGCCTCCTATGCTCCAGGGAAAACAGCCCCAGCCTGTTCAGCCTCTCCCTATAGCTCAAATCCTCCAACCCTGGCAACATCCTTGTAAATCTTTTCTGAATCTTTACAAGTTTCACAATATCCTTCTGTTAGGAAGGAGACCAGAATTGCACACAATATTCCAAAAGTGGCCTAATCAATGTCCTGCATACCCGCAGCATGACCTCCCAACTCCTATACTCAATACTTTGTCCAATAAAGGAAAGCATACCAAACACCTTCTTCACTATCCTACCTATCTCTGACTCCACTTTCAAGAAGCTGTGAACGTGCACTCCAAGGTCTCTTTGTTCAGCTACACACGCCTGGGATGTTGAGTTAGCTCCACTCTCAGTGATGAAACTGTAAATACTAAAGACTGTTATGGGGCTGCCATTTGAACAAAGTTGTATTTGCTGTGACTGGGTTGCTTGTCCGACAGGTAAACCAGCTTTCTTTAATTTAATGTTATTTACTATTCTCATTCCTCAATCCTGACTTTCCCCATCCATCATTCTCAGATTCTTCTCATCAAACTGTCTCCCCAGTGGACTCCTGATATAGGACCTCTAACCTGTGTAACCGCTCTGTCCCTCAGCTCCCCTCCCTTAGTCACTCTCCCCTCCTTTGTAAGATAGTGAAGAAGGCATTTGGTATGCTTTCCTTTATTGGTCAGAGTATTGAGTACAGGAGTTGGGAGGTCATGTTGCGGCTGGACAGGACATTGGTTAGGCCACTGTTGGAACATTGCGTACAGTTCTTCCTATCAGAAAGATGTTGTGAAACTTGAGAGGGCTCAGAAAGGATTTACAAGGATGTTGTCAGGGTTGGAGGATTTGAGCTATAGGGAGAGGTTGAACAGGTTGGGGCTGTTTTCCCTGGAGCGTTGGAGGCTGAGGGGTGACCTTATAGAGGTTTATAAAATCATGGGGGGCATGGATAGCATAAATAGACAAAGTCTTTTCCCTGGGGTGGGGGAGTCCAGAACGAGAGAGCATAGGTTTAGGGTGAGAGGGGAAAGATATAAAAGAGACCTAAGGGGCAACTTTTTCATACAGAGAGTGGTACGGAATAAGCTACGAGAGGAAATGGTGGAGGCTAGTACAATTGCAACATTTAAAAGTCATCTGGATAGGTATATAAATAGGAAGGATTTGGAAGTACTTGGGCCAGATGCTGGCAGGTGGGACTAGATTGGGTTGGGATATCTTGTCGGCATGTACGAGTTGGACCGAAGGATCTGTTTCCAAGCTGTACATCTCTGTGACTCTATACCATTTTGGGCTACCAATCTTTCTCAATGTCTAATACTCCGAGTAGGAACAGCTTTGGCCTTGATGTTTTCAGGCTATGGTTTTACTCTCATTACTTTCTGGAACACTTGGAAGGCTGTGTTTGTTGTGTAGTTTGCTTGGTTTGAACAATTTTCTTATCTTTCAAATTCAGTGTCTCTGCTGGATCTCTGTTGATGAGATCCAGCATGGTTCATACTGTTGTGTTTTGTTAAATCAGAAAGATTTCACTGTCCATATTAACTTTCTCAGCTTTCTTCATAGGGAGTGCTGCACATGGCAGCATATCAGTAACTTACACCTGTTTCCCTTATTTGGACATCACTTCCAAGTTCTATCTGCTATCATCCCAGCTGATGGTACAATTGGATAAGTCAGATCACAAAATGAAATCTTGCTTGATAGATCATAATTTTAAATTTTTTTAGATAATGTGATGGTCATCCACTGAAACTTAGTTACTTGTGAATGCAGAATTTCTTTGACAACAGAACAAACGTTTGTTTTGGAAAAGAAAGAAAAAAATGTTTTAAACTATCTAAATATAGAGCACAGTTTGAAAGACCTTAAAACAAAGTCTCAATCCATTTCCTGACACTTTCCATTACAGAGACTCAGATGTAGAGAAATCCTCCAAGTCAATTCTTTAAATTTGACTCATCTGTTACTCCCCAGACCTTCCTTATGAAACATGGGATCTTCTTACACAAACACTCACAAAACTGAGAGCTTAGATATTCTCAACCTATAATAACTTACAGAACTCTAACCAACACTCCTGGTCTGGAAGTTGCATAAACTAAACTTTTCTACTGAGGTTACCATGAAATGGCCTACACTCATTTCTGGATGAGAAATTATATTTGTTTCTGATCCCAGTCAGATTGCCACAAAATCTACTTAAAATTCTTCGTTCTTTGGGTTGATTAAAGTAAGAATAATGCTTGATTATTTTGAACCAAAAACAAACTAAGATCTTCAATGTTTACAATACCTATTGAGGACCACCACAGTCAAAGCAATATTCCATTAATGATCCATGGGGGTCCCTGGGCTCTGATAAATGTTGGATTAGGTTACTGTTCTGGAAGAGCTGCCTTATCTAGTAACTATCTTTTCAAAAAAGACTTCATTTGAACTAACCTGCTCATATGCCACTATTTTAAACTCCAACAGCCAAATATGATAATAATAATATATTTACAAATCAAACATATCTGCAACAAAGGTTGCTACAAATAAAGTAACGTACTTTGGAGCAGATAGAAGTGGTTTGTGGAAGTTGCTTTAAAGTGACTTATGGTTGAACTCTACTGTCCATTTCTCTCTTCCAAACAGTTATTAATTAAAATGCTGTCAAATCCAGGCACTCTGTCTCAATCTTTGGACAGCATCATTCCATTTGCCTTAATACCTGGATGCAATTGTAACTAGTTTTCTTTGCTGCATGAACACTGTCTCTGTGACATCACACTGCAACTTGACTTTATCATTGACATTGTAATATCTCTGTGCGGGCATTGCCGTCACTAATTGTTTAATTACAGAGAAAGCAGCTCTTTGTTCTGTGTGCTCCTACCACTGAACATATTTAGCAGAGAGCTTGTGTGCAAGTTCATATTCGAATGACAAATTAAGCCAAAACTTTGCTAAATAGTTCATGTATCTAACAAATTGTTGCACTGTTTTGATATTTGTTGGTGACTGCATCTCTTCTGCAGTTCTCACTCAGTGACAATCTCTTTAACTATTGGAATATAGCTCATGTATTTGACTTCAGTCATCTTCAATTGCATCTTTCTCTTTGTCAGCTTCAGGTTAATCTGGTGAGCTCTCTCTCTCGCAGCTTCCCCAGCTTCACATCCCGGACTGAGTGAGCTTCTTTTCTGTCTCCTCCTCCATAGTCAGGCAGATCACCCACAATAACTCCCACTCTGAGGTGACTGACTCTCTCATTCTGTCTGTCTCTTTTGGAGCAACAGAAGTGCCAAATGGCATTCAAACGTAGTTAGAAAACTCTTGTTTTGTCCAGTTTCACTTGTCAGGAACCATCCTTTACATTTGTGGCAATAGTTCTTCAATTGTTAATCGAATAGTGGGATCTCCTCAAAACTTTATTGGCATACTTTGGACCTGTACTTATAAATGAATTGTTCCAAAAATCTCCCTCCTTCCCTCTCCCTCACTCTTTCCTCCCTCCTATTCCCCTCTCTCATTCACCCCTCCCTGAATCTCCCCACCCTCATTCTCCCCTCTCTCACTCCCCTCTCTCACTCTCCTCCCTCACTCTTCCCTCCCTCATTCTCCCCTCTCACTCTTCCCTCCCTCATTCTCCCCCTCACTCCCCTCTCTCACTCTCCTCTCTCACTCTTCCCTCCCTCATTCTCCCCTCTCTCACTCCTCTCTCTCACTCTCCTCTCTCACTCTTACCTCCCTCATTCTCCCCTCTCTCACTCCCCTCTCTCACTCTCCTCTCTCACTCTTACCTCCCTCATTCTCCCTCTCTCATGCTCTCTCCCTCCTTTCCTTTTTCTCACTCTCTCCTCCCTCCTTTCCCCTTTCTCACTCTCCCCTCCCTCACTGTCATCTCTCCTGCAATGCACATTACTTTGAAGTTCAGAATCAAGTCACTGAACCTTTGACCTTTCTAATCTTCTATGCAGTCAGGTTGGGGCTGAGGTGATTTCAGACAATGGGGGAGAGCTGAGGGAGAACATCCAGCCTGGCCATTCAGGGTGACATCAGGGAGCATTTCCTAACACATAGGGGAATGGAAATGTGGGACCGTCTCGCTTACAAATACTGCTGAGCCTGTTGGGAGTGGGAGGTGGGAAAGTAGTGTGTGACTATGTGAGTTTGTGTGTGTGTGTAAGTGTGAGAGTGTGAGAGAGTGTCTGTTTGTATATGTGTTTGTTGTGTATATATTTGTGTGTGTGTGTGTCTGTGTGTGTGTTTGTGTGTGTGTGTGTATGTGTGTGTGACAGTGCGTGTGTGTCTGTGAGTGTGTGTGAGTCTATGTGTGTGTAAGTGTGTGTGAGTTTGTGTGCATGTTTGTGTGTGCGTGAGTATCTGTGTTTGTGTGTGAATTTGTATGGGGTGTGTGTGTGTGAGTATGTGTTTGTCTCTGTGTGTGTGAGTATCTGTGTTTGTGTGTGTGTGAGTATCTGTGTTTGTGTCTGTGAGCGTGCGTGTGTGTGTGACTGTGTTTGAGAGAGTGTGTGTGAATGTGTGAGTGTGTGGTGTGTGTGTGAGAGTGTGTGTAACTGTGAAGGGGTGTGTGTGTGTGTGTGAGATTGTGTGTGGGTGTGAAAGAGAGAGAGTGTGTGAGAGATTTTGTGACAGTGTGTGTGACTGTGTGTGTGTGTGTGAGGGTGTGTGTGACTGTGTACTGGGACTGGGTGGAGTTAGGAGACCCTCAGCATCTGAACTGACCCAATGAGGTTGATTCTTAACTTGTTGTGCCAATGGCTGTTTGTTATTTATTGTCTTTAGGCTCTCGGCTGGACCATCCTCCTGGTTCTGATCCTGACTGCGTTCCTCTCTCGCTGCCTCAAGCCCTGTTCCAAATACGCCACCCACCTGCAGAGCAGGTACTGGAGCAATTACATCGACATCGAGCAGAAGGTGTTTGAAGAGGCTTGTTGTGAACACGCTCGAGGGTTTGCTCATCACTATGTCATCCAGTTTTTCGACAGCATGCAGGATGGATTCCAGACAGATTGCCATGCTAACCATGTGAGATGGGCTGAGGGAGACCCACTTCATGGCATCACAAACAAGGAGCAACTTGATAAACTCCTGACAGAGTGGTTCAACACTAAACCCCCACTGAATATCAGGCCTGTCAATCAGTACCGAGTGAATACTGACACAGGTACAAGCAGGAGTTCACCACAGCCTCAGCACCAACCCACAGCCCCACACAGCATTGTCAAACACACTGTGCTATAGGAGCACGTTTACCTCAGTCATGCCCACCTCTCTGACCAGCCCCCTCAAAAAAGGAGCCTTTACAATGCAACCAAACACTAAAAACAAACTCACTCCTTCCCCTACGGTAGTAACTATCACCTCCGCCGCTCCCTTCACACCACTGTATGGTCACTCTCTTGTAGATTAGTCTTCTGCACCAGTCACTCTTCTGCACCAGTCACTCTCCTGCATTGGTCACTCTCCTGCATTGATCACTCTCCTGAACTGGTCACTCTCCTGCACTGATCACTTTTCTGAATTGGTCACTCTCTTAACTGGTCATTCTCCTGCACTGGTCACTCTCCTAAACCGGTCACTCTCCTACTTTTCCTGATGTAGGGCTTGTGCCCAAAATGTTGATTCTCCTGCTCCTCAGATGCTGCCTGACCTGCTGTGCTTTTCCAGCACCACACTCTCGACTCTCCTGCACCGGTCACTCTCCTGTCTGTACTGGGGAGATAGGCACAAGCTGATAAATGGGAACTAGGAATGAACATAGGGAAAAAAGCAAAATAGAAAAGGAGCAAAACAGAAATAAAAAAAGAAGAGTGAGGAAGCTGAGGAAGGGGGGAAAAGAAGTCAATATATAATTTTGAATTTCTCGCACTCTTTCATAATTTCTGTCCTTCACTGTGTTTCTGTCTTCCATTGGCTAAAGAAAGTGAGATAACAAGGTATATATTCACAGCCAATGATGAGCTGACATACACAGGCTTGAACACTCCATTAACTCCACTCTCCTGCTGGGAAACAGACAGAGACAGTAAACAGGTGAGAGCACAGAGTGAGTCAGGGAGAGAGACGATTGGAAGGAGGTGAAAAAGAAGGAGAGATAGAGAGAGACAGAGTGTTTGGCAGGGAGATCTTGGAGACAGTTTGACATTTGTTTCCATTTGAACCATGTGCAAAGGTGACACAGCATGATGAACATGTCACAGCTCCCAGTAACACCCATTGGTCAGGATGATATCCCCAGTTCTGGCAGGGAGAGTGCTGAATTTTGGAGAATTTTATAATGACAATGTCACATTTCATTTCCGAATTCTATAATTCTTCATAATCTCTGCTTTCTGTATGAAACAATGTGTTAAACCTGACAATAAAGTCTACTAGGTGAAAGAAAAAACGCTATTGTTCGTGATTTAATCAAAATCACTATTGAGGGAACACTGGCCTGCTGGAGGGTCAGTACTGTGGGAACACTGCATTGTCAAAGGGTCAGTAATGAGGGAGTGCTGCGCTGTCAGGTGTCAGTTCTGAGGGATTGCCACACTGTCAAAGGGTCATTACTGAGGGAGTGCAGCACTGTCAGAGGGTCAGTACTGAGGGAGTGCTGCATTGTCACAGAATCGGTACGAAGGGAGTGCTGCATTGTCAGAAGATCAATACTGAGATTGTGCTGTGCTGTCAGACAGTCACTACTAATGGAGTGCTGCACTGTCAGCGGGTCAGTACTGAGGGAGTGCTGCACTGTCGCAGGGTTGGTACTGTGGAAATGCCACTCTTTTGGAGGGTTAGTACTGAGGGAGTGCTGCACTTTCGGAGAGTTAGTACTGAGGGAGTGCTACTCTGTCGGAGAGTCAATACTGAGGGAGTTCCGCACTATCGGAAGGTCAGTATTGAGAGAGTGCTGCACTGTCAGAGGGTCAGTACTAAGAGAGTGCTGCACTGACAGAGGGTCAGTACTGAGCAAGTGCCGCATTGTCAGAGGGTCAGTACTGAGGAAGTGCTGCATTGTCAGAGGGTCAGTACTGAGGGAGTGATGCACTGTCGCAGGGTCGGTACTGTGGGAATGCTGCTCTTTCAGAGGATTAGTACTGAGGGAGTTCTGCACTATCGGAGGGTCAGTACTGAGGGAGATCTGCACTATCGGAGGGTCAATACTGAGGGAATGCTGCACTGTCAGAGGGTCAGTACTGAGGGAATACCATAATGTCAGAGGTCACCAGTCCTGACACAGGGTGATACTGCTGGATATTTGTTCCTTGTGCAGTTCTGTGTGTATAGGAAGTATCGTTAACTCACAAGTCTATCTTTAAATCAGTTGTATCTGTTACAAAATACTGTTCTCCGGTCAAAAATGGAAATTGTTGGAGAAACTCAGCAGGTCTAGTAGATTCTGGGCAGAGAGAAACAGAGTTGTGTTTTTGAGTGCGACATAACTGTTCTTCAGGAAGGTTTGTCATGAAGCTGTTCAATTGGTTTCTGATGGGGAAAGGATCGAGGGATATGGAGCTAACAGGTTGAGTGGGATTGAGCTACACCTATAAACTGATTGACTGATGCAACAGGCTCGGAACTCCTGAATAATGAGGGTGATGATGTGGTGATTCTAATACCTGCAGGTGTCCCAGGTCAATTTACATATGTTTGCATATTGACATTAAACATCAGTGTCACCTGTATGCAAACAGCTGGAGGTTACGACGCCTTGAGTATTGGAGCATATCATACACTCACCATTATCTGGCTCCAGCAGTTTTCAGATACAATGTCCTGTGCAGAAGAGACATGTACCAGAGTTTGTACACAGGGCACAGATTCCTGTACAGACAGCATGGATTCCTGTACACAGGGCAGGAATTCCTGTACACATAGCACAGAATACTGTATTCAGGGCAAGGATTGCTGTACACACAACATGGATTCCTGTACAAACAGCACGGATTCCTGTACACAGGGCATGGATTACTGTAACCAGGGCATGGATTACTGTGTACAGGGCATGGATTGCTGTACACATGGCATGGATTACTGTAGGCAGGGCACGGGCTGCTGGACCTACAGCAAGGATTCCTGTACAGACAGCACAGATTCCTGTACACAGGGCATGGATTGCTGTATACCAGGCATGAATTGGTGAACACACAGCACGGATTCCTGTACAGACAGCACCAATTCCTGTATACACAGCACAAATTTCTGTACATAGGGCATGGATTACTGTATACAGAGCATGGATTGCTGTACACATGGCAAGGATTACTGAGGGATGCACCTAATGAGGGATGTAAACTATTTGCTCCCAAATTTAGTAAGGCCAAGAATGTAACACAACAGTAATATCACTCGTTTAATAATCCTAAACACTAGGCTATTGCTGTAGGAGCTGTGGGTTCAAATCCTACCCCAGCATCTGATGGAATTTAAATTAAGGTAGATATAATCTGATCATGAAGTTTATTTAAAACCCATTGGTGCACCAAAGCCTCTTTGGGAAGGATATCTGCTGCTCTAACCCTGTTTGGCCTACATGTAACTCCAGACCTGAAGCGATGTGGTTGACTCTTAACGGAGTGACAAAGTATGTCACTCAGTTCAAGGGCAATTAGCTATGGGTAATCAATACTGGCCTTGCCAGCAATACCCACATGCCATAAAATAAAGAAAGTAAACGTTAGCATTGACGTCAGGAAGATGAGGTGGATACCTCAGCGTGATTTACGAAAGGAATTGGATGATTCTGAGCAGCAATGCAGCAGAAACATGAACTGAATTAAACCCAATTTCTTCCATCATCCATAACTTCCTCATGCTTTTGAGTTTTAACTGAATCAAACAGACACTATTTGCTGGCCAGCAAGTGTGTTTAATGAGAGGAAGGTGTATTTAATGGGAGAAAGGAGTATTTCATGGGTGGAGGGCATATTTACTGGAAGAACAGTCCATTACTGGATGTGGGGTGTTATTTATGGGATGGTGGGGGCATTTAAAGGGAAGGACAGACATCTAGTTTGAAATTCTTGCAATTTTATTGAATCAGATTTGATAAGTTGTGTCCGTCCATCGTGAAAGTATATCTTTAGAAATGAAAACAGGAAAGAATCTGTCATTTGTCATTGGGGAAGGTCATTTTAAATTATAGGGAAATTTCAAATCAGGAAATTGACTTTGTCATTCAAAGACTTCACATTTATTCAAGTATATTCAAATATGTTCCAATTTAAACAGGATTCAGTCAACAAATGAAATCACATCACGTTCCTCACACCCCCCCTCTCCAATTTCTCAACTTAAAGGTCTCCTCCTCAGAGAATAGGGGTTTTGGTTGGAATATTGTTTGGAACCTCCTTTGAGCAGAAGATTTGAATAGAGCTGTTTTTGTAAGGTGTGTTCAGGAGGGTTTCCTGACTCAGTACATTGACAGGCCGACGAGGGGAGAGGCCATTCTAGATTTGGTGCTTGAAAATGAGCCGGGGCAGGTATCAGATCTTGTGGTGGGAGTGCATTTTGGTGATAGTGACCACAACTGCCTCACATTCTACATAGCTATGGAGAAGGAGAGGATTAGGCAAAATGGGAGGATATTTAATTGGGGAAGAGGAAACTATGGTGCGATTAGACATGAGTTAGGAAGCATTGATTGGGAGCAATTGTTCCATGGTAAAGGCACTATAGACATGTGGAGACTGTTTAAGGAACAGTTGTTGTGAGTGATGAATAAATATGTCCCTCTGAGACAGGCAAGAAGTGGTAAGATAAAGGAACCTTGGATGACGAGAGCGGTGGAGCTTCTCGTCAAAAGGAAAAAGGTAGCTTACATAAGGTGGAGGAAGCTAGGGTCAAGCTCAGCTCTAGAGGATTACAGGCAGGTGAGGAGGGAGCTCAAAAATTGTCTGAGGAGAGCCAGGAGGGGGCATGAGAAAGGCTTGGCAGAACGGATTAGGGAGAACACAAAGGCATTTTACACTTATGTGAGGAATAAGAGAATGGTCAAAGAAAGAGCAGGGCTGATCAGGGATAGCACAGGGAATTTGTGTGTGGAGTCTGAGGAGGTTGGGGAAGCCCTAAATGAGTTTTTTGCTTCTGCGTTTACGAAAGAAACGAACTTTGTAGTGAATGAAACCTTTGAAGAGCAGGTATGCATGCTGGAATGGATAGAGATAGAGGAAGCTGATGTGCTGAAAATTTTGTCAAACATTAAGATTGACAAGTCGCCAGGCCCGGACCAGATTCGTCCTCGGCTGCTTTGGGAAACGAGAAATGCAATTGCTTCGCCACTTGCGAAGATCTTTGCATCCTCGCTCTCCACTGGAGTCGTACCTGAGGACTGGAGAGAGGCAAATGTAATTCCTCTCTTCAAGAAAGGAAATAGGGAAATCCCCGGCAATTACAGACCAGTAAGTCTTACGTCTGTCATCTGCAAGGTGTTAGAAAGGATTCTGAGGGATAGGATTTATGACCATCTGTAAGAGCATGGCTTTATTAAATGCAGTCAACGTGGCTTTGTAAGGGGCAGGTCATGCCTCACAAACCTTATCGAGTTCTTTGAAGATGTGACTAGAAACGTTGATGAGGGTCGAGCTGTGGATGTGGTCTATATGGACTTCAGCAAGGCATTTGATAAGGTTCCCCATGGTAGGCTCATTCAGAAGGTCAGGAGGAATGGGATACAGGGGAACTTAGCTGTCTGGATACAGAATTGGCTGGCCAACAGAAGACAGCGAGTGATAGTAGAAGGAAAATATTCTGCCTGGAAGTCTGTGGTGAGTGGTGTTCCACAGGGCTCTGTCTTTGGACCTCTACTGTTTGTAATTTTTATTAATGACATGGATGAGGGGATTGAAAGATGGGTCAGCAAGTTTGCAAATGACACAAAGGTTGGAGGTGTCGTTGACAATATAGAGGGCTGTTGTAGGCTGCAGCGGGACATTGACAGGATGCAGAGATGGGCTGAGAAGTGGCAGATGAAGTTCAACCTGGATAAATGCGAGGTGATGCATTTTGGAAGGTCGAATTTGAAAGCTGAGTACAGGATTAAGGATAGGATTCTTGGCAGTGTGGAAGAACAGAGGGATCTTGGTGTGCAGATACATAGATCCCTTAAAATGACCACCCAAGTGGACAGGGTTGTTAAGCAAGCATATGGTATTTTGGCTTTCATTAACAGGGGGATTGAGTTTAAGAGTCGTGAGATCTTGTTGCAGCTCTATAAAACTTTGGTTAGACCGCACTTGGAATACTGTGTCCAGTTCTGGTCGCCCTATTTTAGGAAAGATGTGGATGCTTTGGAGAGGGTTCAGAGGAGGTTTACCAGGGTGCTGCCTGGACTGGAGGGCTTATCTTATGAAGAGAGCTGAGCTCGGACTTTTTTCATTGGAGAAAAGGAGGAGGGGACCTAATTGAGGTATACAAGATAATGAGAGGCATAGATAGAGTCGATAGCCAGAGACTATTTCCCAGGGCAGAAATGACTAACACAAGGGGTCATAGTTTTAAGCTGGTTGGAGGAAAGTATAGAGGGGATGTCAGAGGCGGGTTCTTTACACAGAGAGTTGTGAGAGCTTGGAATGCGTTGCCAGCAGCAGTTGTGGAAGCAGGGTCATTGGGGACATTTAAGAGACTACTGGACATGCATATGGTCACAGAAATTTGAGGGTGCATACATGAGGATCAGTGGTTGGCACAACATTGTGGGCTGAAGGGCCTGTTCTGTGCTATACTGTTCTATGTTCTAATAAGGGATCAAGTTTGTTCTGATTGTTGATGCAGATCAGAATCAGTCGTCCATTTGACAAGTTCCACCAACTCTTTTCCCTCTTTCACACCAAACTCTTCAATTCCCTTTCACACATCAGAACTTGCAATAATCCCCCATCCCCTGTCACCCCTCGCCACACCCCCACCATCACTGTTCTGTTCCTCCCCCAGGATCTCCAACACAATCCTGCAAAGATGTTCTGTAGCTGAGATGACTGATCTCCAACGACAACCAAATTCCTTTGTCTGTCTCCTGATTTTGCCTTGTCCTGGATAAGCTTTGATGAGTCAGGAGGTGAGTTACTCCCTGCAGGGTTCCAAGCCTCTGACCTGCTTTGCTGTTACATTATTTATATGGCTTGTCTGGTTCAGTGAAATACCGCCTCCAAAATCATCCAAAATTGCATTCTCTTTGAAAGTAGAGCTGAGTTTTGTTTTGCATAGGTTTGTTAGCCTCAGCCACTACTTGCAGTGAGTTGTGTATCTGTATCTCCAGACCACCCTGTTCCTCCACCCAATTTAGATGCTTATTTTCAAAGTATATGTCACCTTCTATTCTTCCCGTCAAAATATATGACCTCACACTTACTTACATTGATGTCAATTTGTCAATAACACGCCCATTCTGCAAACTTATTCTTGGCCTTCTCAATTTTGTCACCACCCTCTCCAAAAACACATGCACTAATTTGGTCTCATCCACAAATTTTGAAGTGGTATTTCAGATTCCCATGCATGTTACTGATATAAATTGTAAGCTATAGTGGTCCCAATGCCAATCCTTGTGGAACATCACTTCCCATCATTTGTTAATCGGAGTAAGAACCTTTAACCCCCATTCTCTGCTTGGATCTATTAGCTAGTTTACTCTCATTTCCAATAAGACTATAAAACATAGGAACAGAAGTAGGCTATTGGGTCCATCAGGTCTGCTCCACCATTCAATAAGATCATGTCTGATCTGAAGATCCTCAACTCCACTTTTCTGCCTTTTCCCCGTAACTCTTGATGCCCTTACAGAATAAAAGTCTGTCTCTCTCAGCCTTGTATATACTTAGCGAGCCAGCCTCAACAGCTCCGCTTGGTAAAGAATTCCACAGATTCATTTCGGACTGAGAGAAGAAATTGCTGCTCATCTCTATCTTAATCAGGTAATCCTTTATTCTGAGATCATGCTCCTAGCTCTTAGACACTCTCACAAAAAAACCTATTGCACACATTCCAACCTTAATCATGACTCCACTGACTTGTACCACGTCAAAGGTTTTAATAAAGTTCAATTATATTACTTCTGTTTTATTACCCTAATTTAAACTTTCACTCCATGACCCTCCACCCAGCTACCTGTGTTATTGACTGCATCTCAACTGATGTTAACCTATCTCCCTCACACTGTTACTCAGTAATCGCTCTCCCCCAATGCCCTTTAGTCCTGATTGCATCTCGGCTGAAGTTAAACCTTCTGATATGATTGTATAGAAGTCCCAACATTTTATCAGTTAGCAGGGGCTGGGCTGTGTTTGTAGTGTATACCAAGGAAATCAATCTATGTGTTCCCCAACAGGAAACCCTGGATGAATCTGGACATACAGAACCTGCTAAAAACCAGGCGTGAGGCCTTCAGATCAGGAGACCCACTCAAATATAAGGAATCCAAGTATGATCTTCGCAGAGCTATTAAGACAGTAAAGGACAAAGACCGATCCAAACTAGAGACCCAGACAGACACCCGATGACTATGGCAAGGACTGAATGACAGCACAGGTTCTAAAAAGAGACAGTGCAAGATAGCAGACGATGACATATCCCTCCCAGATCACCTCAATGTCTTCTATGCTCACTTTGAGCAGAATTTCAGTGGCGAGGTAACATCTATTCCGACAATCCCTAATGAACCTATCCCAACAGTCACTGCATCAGAGGTCAAATCAGGTTTCCTTCGTGTCAATCCAAGGAAAGCGATGGGACCAAACAAAGTACCAGGCCGTGCACTCAGAGCATGCACAGATCAACAGGCAGGGATCTTCTCGGACATCTTCAACCTCTCCCTGCAGCAGGCCACTGTCCCTGCCTGTTTCAAGAGGGCTAACATCATCCCTGTGCCTAAGAAGGCTCATTCAGCCTCTCTCAATGATGACTGCCCAGTGACCCTAACTTCAGTGGTCATGAAGTGCTTTGAAAGACTGGTCATGGCAATAATCAACTCCAGCCTCCCCACTACTCTTGACCCACTCCAACGTGCCTATCGGACCAACAGATCCACATCAGATGCCATATCACTCACCCTTCACTCCTTCCTAGAACATCTTGACACCAAGAACAGCTATGTAAGAATCCTACTTATTTACTCCTGGGAGTGGTCATCCACAAGCTTTCTTGGACTCTTCAAGTAGATGCACTGATTACAAAGGCCCAACAATGTCTTTTCTTCCTCAGGCAGCTGAGAAAATTTGGCATGACGTCGAATACCCTTGCCAACACTTATAGGTGCGCCATCGAGAGCATTCTGTCTGGATGTATCACTACCTGGTATGGCAACAGTACCATTCAAGATCGGAGACGGTTACAGAGAGGGGTGAACTCAGCCCGGAGAATCACAAAGGCCACCCTCCCAGCTATAGAATCCATCTAGCAGGCCCGCTGTCAAGGAAAGGCCGCCAGCATTCTCAAAGATCCATCCCACCCTGGCAATGCTTTTCTACAATCTCTACCAACCGGGAATCGGTACAAAGGCCTGAACACACCCGCCAGCCGGTTTCACAACAGTTTCTACCCCACTGTGGCTAGAATAATGAATGGACTGGCAAACTCTTAACATTCACCTGTACCTGTGTTTTTCCACTGTTTACCTATTATTTACTATCTATGCTATTTAACTCTGTGATCAACCTGTATTACTCACAAGACAAAGCTTTTCACTGTGCCTCAGTACACGTGACAATAAATTCAACTCAATTCAATTCAGTGTAGCTTCTCATTTCACACAGTCATAGAATCATAGAGGTCTATAGCACGGAAACAGGCCCTTCAGCCCAACATTGTCATGCCGCCCTGATTTCACAATTTAAACTACTTCCATTTGCCTGCATCTAATCTATATCCTCCCATACCTAACCCCCCATGTACCTGTCTGAATGTTTCTTAAATGACGAAATTGTATTCACTTTCACCACCTCCTTTGGCAGTCCATTCCAGATACTCACCTCCCTCAATGAAACAATTGCCCCTCAGCTATCTACCTTATTTATGCCTCTCATAATTTTATAGGCCTCTATAAAGTCACCCCTTGGTCTCCCAAGCTTCAGTGAAAAAAGTCCCAGCCTAACGAATTTCTCATTATAACTCAAGCCTTCCAGTCCAGGTAAATCCTTTCTGCACTCTTTCTAGTTTAAAAATATCCTTTCTATAGTAGGGTGACTACAACTGCATGCATTATTCCAAATGTGGCCTCATTAAGGTCCTGTACAGCTGCAAAACTCTGATACTCAGTGATCTGACTGATGAAAACTAGCATGCCAAAAGCCTTCTTCACTGCCCTGTCTATCTGTGACACCATTTTCAAGGTGCTCTGAACACCCGTACACCTAGATCTCATTGTTCTACAACACTTCGCAGGTCCCTACCATTGACTGTGCTCACTAATGCCAGAGAAACTTTAATATCCTGCCATGAAGAAAACTGATAAACACTGAAGAATTGTAGCTCGTGGAATGAATTTTCTCATTACATTAAACTAAAAGAATGTGACCAGAGCTACTTTAGACAAAATCTAGCCAGTCTGACGGAATTGTAATCTATGTGTCTCTACTCTTGTCTATTCATGACAGTGTATTTGTTTTAATTGTTCATGGCATGTAGGCATTGCTGGCTACAGCAATATTTATTGCCCAACTCTAGATACCCTTGGAAGGGTGTTGGTGACCTGCCTTCTTGAACCACTGCCATGTCTGAGATGTTGGTACACACACAATGCTGTTGGAGAGGGATTTCCAGGAGTTTGACCCAGCAACGCTGAAGGAATGACAATATATTTCCAACACAGGATGGTAAGCAGATTGGAGGGGAACATTGCAGGTGGTGTGTACCCAAGTATCTGTTAATCTTGTACTTCTCGATAATAGAGGCTGTGAGCTTGGAAGGTGCTATCAGGGGAGCTTTGGTGAATTTCTGCAGTGTATCTTGTAGATGGTACACACTGCTGCTACTGTGTGTCTGAGGTGGAGCAAGTGAATGTTTGTGGATATGGTGTCAAACACGCGGGCTGCTTTGTCCCGAATGGTGTCAAGCTTCTTGAGTGTGGAGAGTACTCCAACACACTTGAGCCTTGTAGATGGTTGACAAGGTTTCATGAGTCAGGAGATAAGTCACTTGCCACAGAATTCCCAGTCTCTGATCTTGTATCCACAGGATTGATACAGCAGGTTTTATCCAGGTCTTCCTGAACTTAGACATGGACTGCTTTATTATCTGAGAACACTGAATGGTACTGAATACTGTGCAATCATCAGCGAATATCCCTAATTCTGACCTTACTATGGAGGGAAGGTGAAGCAGGTGAAGATGGTTGGGCCTAGGACACTACCCTGAGGAACTGCTGCAGAGATGACCTGGAGCTGAGATGACTGACCTCCTTGTGTGTGCCAGGTATGACTCTAACCAGTGGAGAGCTATCCCCCGATTCCCAGTGACCAAAGTTTCGTTAGGGTTTGGTCAAATGTGGCCTTAAAGTCAAGTGGTGTTAAATCTGTGATTTTTCCATAAGGTTTTTCTAAAGTGAGAAGGTGGGCATTGTGTCCCAGTTACTCTGTCTAGCTGTGCTTAGGGGAGGAGACTGGTTTGCAAAGCAGATTGCAAACAAACAAAAAGATCAAAACAGAGTTAGAGCAAAACAGACGGAGGGATAGAGCCAGATTGACAGATAGAAAAATAGGGTTCGACTCAGAAGCATAGAGAGGTAGAGACAATGACAGGAAAAAGTAATCGAGAAAATGTCAAGGGACAGAGTTAAATTGTGTGAGAAAAGAGAGGGGGATAGAGAGAGACCAGGAAATAGAGAGACAGGAAGAAACAGAGAAAGGGGATAGAGAAATAGAAAGGCATAGAGAGGGGTAAGAAGATACAGAGAGAGGGGAAATAGATGGGTTAGAGAAAGGGGGAAGGGATATAGAGAAAGGAGGAAGTAGAGGGGCATTTGAGAGATAGAGGGGTATTGAGAGGGGGGGATGGGGATAGAGAGGAGGAAATAGAGTGAGGATGAAGGGGATAGAGAGACCGGGGGATAGAGAAAGATGAGGAGATACAGGGAGTGGAATTGAGAGGGGGGAATAGACAGTGGATAGGGTATATAGAGGGGGAGTGGGGAGTATAGAGGGGAGAATAAGCAGGGGGTAGGGGTATTGGGGGGAATAGATAGTGGATAGGGGGTATAGAGGGGGGAATAGACAGTGGATAGGGGTATAGAGGGGGAATAGACAGTGGATGGGGGGAATAGACAGTGGATAGGGATATAGAGGGGGGAATAGACAGTGGATGTGGGTATAGAGGGGGAATAGACAGTGGATGGGGGTATAGAGGGGGAATAGACAGTGGATAGGGGGTATAGAGGGGGGAATAGAAAAGGGGTGGGGTGGGGATATAGAGAGGGGAATAGACAGTGGATGGGGTATAGAGGGGGAATAGACAGTGGATGGGGGTATAGAGGGGGAATAGACAGTGGATAGGGGGTATAGAGGGGGAATAGATATTGGATGGGGGCAATAGACAGTGGATAGGGGATATAGGGGGAATAGACAGTGGATAGGGGGTATAGAGGGGGAATAGACAAGGGGTTGGGTGGGGTGTTTGAGGGGGGAGTGGGGGATAAAGGAAGAAGGAGAGGGTGTTCTCAATCTTGCTTAGCGGGAGAATGGATAAATTCCGTATGATTTTCCAGTTCCTGCAGTCTAACCAGGAGTCCTTCCTGAATGGCTTGTGTGGGATTCTCGCCCTGGCCAGTGCTCAGATTTATTCCGCCTTTGACTTTAACTGTCCGTGCCTGCCCGGCTATAACCTGCTGTACGGCCTGGGTCTGATGTCGGTGCCGCCTCTGGTGCTCTTCCTCCTGGGCTTCGTGTTAAACAACAACGTGTCGGTGCTGGCGGAGGAGTGCAGGAGGCCGGAGGGACTGCGGGCCAAGGAGCCGGGGGTTCTCCGCTACATGTTCTGCTCAATGGCCCAGAGAGCGCTCATTGCTCCCCTCATCTGGCTCAGTGTCACCCTCCTGGACGGAAAGTGCTTCATCTGCGCCTTCAGTGAGAGCCTGGAGCCTCGGAGGCTGGGGCTCAATCTGTCCGGAGCTCTCCCGGCTCAGCCCCAGCTCCGCCGCCTTCTCGCCACCGTGCCCTGTCCTGACATGTTCCCCCAGCAAACTGCCCTGTCCCGGGAGGGAGCAACCCGCTACCTGCGCTGCCTGTCCCAGGTGAGGCTCTCCCGGGAGCGATTAGATTCAGAATAAAGGTGCAAATCACTCAGGGTCCACTGTGGACATTGTGGAGAGAGGTTAACCCTTGTAGAGAGAAATTTACTCTGTACCTAACTCTGTAGAGAGGGAGCTTTATTCTGTACTAACCTTTTAGAGAGAGATTTATTCTGTACCTAACTCTGTAGAGAGGGAGCTTAACTCTGTACTAACCTTTTAGAGAGAGATTTATTCTGTACCTAACTCTGTTGAGAGGGAGCTTTACTCTGTAATAGCCCTGTAGAGAGATTTATTCTGTACCTAACCGTTTACAGAGAGAGCTGTACTATGTACCTAACCACGTGTTGTCCATGCCCTGGGAGTGTTTATTGGGGACAGTGTAGAGCGAGCTTTACTGTGTATGTAATCCTGTACAGAGGAAGTTTTACTCTGTACTCACCCTGTGTTTTCCGTGTCCTGGGAGTGTTTGATGGGGACAGTGTCGAGGAAACTTTACTCTGTATTTAATCCTATACTGTACCTGTCCTGGGAACGTTTGATGGGAACAGTGTAAAGGGAACTTTATATTTAATCCCGTGTTGTCCCTGACCTGGGAGTATTTGATGGGGACAATATAGAGGTAGCCTGTCTCTGTATCTAACTCCATTCTGCACGTGTCCTGGGAATGTTTGATGGGGCCAGGGTAGAGGGAACTTTGCTGTTTAAAATAATAGTTGAAAAGTGTGGTGCTGGAAAAGCGCAGCAGGCCAGGCAGCATCCGAGGAGCAGGAGAACCGACGTTTCAGGCATAAGCTTGAATGAGGCTGGTTTGCCAAGCGGACTGAGATAAAAGGTAGGGGCGGGGGGAATTTGGGGGAGGGGTGCTGGAAATACGATAAGTGGAAGGAGGTGAGGGTGATAAGCCGGAGAGGGGGTGGGGGCGGAGAGGTCGGGAAGAAGATTGCAGGTCAAAAGTGCGGTGCTGAATCCGAGGGTTGGGACTGAGATAAGGTGGGGAGAGGGGAAATGAGGAAGCTGGAGAAATCTACATTCATCCCGTGTGGTTGGAGGGTTCCTAGGTGGAAGGTGAGATGCTCTTCCTCCAGGCATCATGTGGCCAGGGTCTGGCGATGGAGGAGGCCAAGGACCTGCATGTCCCTGGCGGAGTGGGAGGGGGAGTTATAGTGTTCAGCCACGGGGTGGTTGGGTTGGTTGGTCCGGGTGTCCCTCAGGTGTTCCCTGAAATGTTCTGCAAGTAGGCGGCCTGTCTCCCCAATGTAGAGGAGACCACATTGGGTGCAGCAGATACAGTAAATGTTGTGTGTGGAGGTGCAGGTGAATTTGCGACGGATGTGGAAGGATCCATTGGGGCCTTGGAGGGGGGTGAGGGGGGAGGTGTGGGCGCAAGTTTTGCACTCCTTGCGGTTGCAGGGGAAGGCGCCGGGAGTGGAGGTTGGGTTGGTGGGGGTGTGTGGACCTGACGAGGGAGTCGCGGAGGGAGTAGTCTCTCCGGAACGCTGATAGGGGAGGGGAGGGAAATATATCCCTGGTGGTGGGGTCTGTTTGGAGGTGGCGGAAATGACGAAGGATGATATGATGTATCCGGAGGTTGGTGGGATGATAGGTGAGGACCAGTGGGGTTCTGTCCTGGTGGCGATTGGAGGGGCGGGGCTCAAGGGCGAAGGTGCAGTAAGTCTTCAAAGACTGCAATTTCCCCTCTGACGTGGTCGACTATGCCCTCCACCGCATCTCCTCCACTTCCCGCTCCTCTGCCCTTGAACCCCGCCCCTCCAATCGCCACCAGGACAGAACCCCACTGGTCCTCACCTTCCACCCCACCAATCTCCAGATACATCGTATCATCCTCCGTCATTTCCGCCACCTCCAAACAGACCCCACCATCAGGGATATATTTCCCTCCCCTCCCCTATCAGCGTTCCAGAGAGACCACTCCCTCCGCGACTCCCTCGTCAGGTCCACACACCCCCACCAACCCAACCTCCACTCCCGGCACCTTCCCCTGCAACCGCAAGAAGTGCAAAACTTGCGCCCACACCTCCCCCCTCACCTCCCTCCAAGGCCCCAATGGATCCTTCCATATCCGTCGCAAATTCACCTGCACCTCCACATACATCATTTACTGTATCTGCTGCACCCGATGTGGCCTCCTCTACATTGGGGAGACAGGCCACCTACTTGCGGAACATTTCAGGGAACACCTCTGGGACACGCGCACCAACCAACCCAACCGCCCTGTGGCTGAACACTTTAACTCCCCCTCCCACTCCGCCAAGGACATGCAGGTCCTTGGCCTCCTCCATCGCCAGACCCTGACCACACGACACCTGGAGGAAGAGCGCCTCATCTTCCGCCTAGGAACCCTCCAACAACATGGGATGAATGTAGATTTCTCCAGCTTCCTCATTTCCCCTCCCCCCACCTTATCTCAGTCCCAACCCCCGGATTCAGCACCACCCTCTTGACCTGCAATCTTCTTCCCAACCTCTCCGCCCCCACCCTCTCTCCGGCCTATCACCCTCACCCTCACCTCCTTCCACCTATCGTATTCCCAGTGCCCGTCCCCCAAATTCTCCCCCCCCCCCCCCCCAACTTTTATCTCAGTCCGCTTGGCAAACCAGCCTCATTCCTGAAGAAGGGCTTATGCCTGAAACGTTGATTCTCCTGCTCCTTGGATGCTGCCTGGCCTGCTGCGCTTTTCCAGCACCACACTTTTCAATTCTGGTCTCCAGCATCTGCAGTCCTCACTTTCTCCCTGTTTAAAATAATAGACAATGATTTACGTTCAGTAGAGGGAGCTTTATTTTCAGTTTAAAAGAGTACAAGAATCTTTACTTCGTTTCTAACCCCTGCTGTTGCTGTCCTGGGAATGTTTAATGTGGATAGTGCAGAGAAAGCTTTACTTTCAGTTTAAAAGAGTCGAGGAAGCTTTACTCTGTACCTCGGTATTTTCTAATCAACTTGTTCAGAGGTGATATTACACACCTCTGAAACATGTAGGACTTACACCCTCGTCTTCTGGTGTCTAATCCCGTGCTGTAACTCGCCTGAGAGTGTTTGATCGAGCAAGTGTAAAGAAAGCTTTACTCTATAATTAACCCCGTGCAGTACCTGCTTAGGGAGTATCTGATGGGGACAGTGTAGAAGTATTTAACCTGGTGCTGTCCCTGTCCTGGGAGTATTTGATGGGGCAGTGTAAAAGGGGGCATTACTTCCGGTTTGAAAAGAGTAGTGAGAGGTTTACTTTCAGTTTAAACGTGTAGCGAGAGCTTTACCCTGTATCTAACACAATGCTGTTGTAGTCCTGTTGTTGAGGCTGTGAATGAGAATCTTTGTGTTGCTCCCTGACAGGCTCTAGGTTGGTGCTTTATTTTGATGATGACTTTCTTGGCTTTCCTGGTGAGAGCAATGCGACCTTGCTTCACCCAAGTTGCCTTCCTGAAGACAAAATATTGGTCCCATTACATTGATATTGAGCGCAAGCTGTTCGAGGAAATGTGCACAGAACATGCCAAGGGTTTCGCCAAGGTCTGTATCCAGCAGTTTTTTGAGGGGTTTCAGGATGAGATGGTCAGAGGTTACAGTCACTATCAGATGCCAAGGCTCCATGATATCGAAACTGGTGAAGAGCAGGAGAAGCTCTTTGGTATCACTGACAGTGCGAATATGAATAAACTACTGAGGAACTGGCACAAGTGCAAACCACCATTAAATGTGAACACGGGTGTGAAGGAGGATGTCCATCAGAATGGTGATGTGAACCCGGTCCCCAATAAGTGTCCTCAGCCACGCAGGGAGAACATTGTCTTCTATAGCAAGGTCTGAATCGTTGCTTTGACGTGTGAGCATTGTGTCAGTGTCTGTTGCTTGGGTTTGTTGTGAAGACTGACATCTTTGCTGTAGCCGCTACCCCAATGGGGCACCAGTACAGGAGCTATGAGCATACTCACCACCGTGATCGTGACCGAGTTGCTGGGCTACTGTTAGCTGGTTCAGGTCCTGGTTCCGTGACTGCCCAGGATTGCGGGGGAGGACAAAGAAAATGCTACCAAGACATTCTGATGCTCCCTTTGAAACACAGCAGAATGGACAACAATGACTGGGCGGAGCTTGCTACAGTTCATTCCAAACAGAAACAATGTGTAAATTGTGCTGCAATACACTGTCAGTTTTAATGATTAGACAGAGCAGCGTCAGAAGCAAGGAGCAAATGTTTCACTCCCCCTCAGCTCAAAGACTTCCAAGTCAAAATGTGACCTATTCAATCACGTGAAGACCCATGGCTGAATATTATGACCCTGAGTAAATGGTAATCTCAAAGTGAGGGTCAACTGCTGCCAATCCAGAGCAGAACACTCAAGCCAAGAGGGAATGTGGTAACATTCTCATATGGATATAATGGTCCACCTTCAACATGCCAGAGAATCAGTTTCTGACTCATTTCAGTCACCCCTGTGTAGAAGGTCTTGTGTGCTCATAGAATAGACTGGACTGAGCTCAGCACTGGAAATAATTTCTGTTTGCGATAAAGTATGTTTCTTTCTACTAGGCCTGATCGGTATGTTGGTATGTAAAAGTTATGTGTTTTCTTCCCCTCAGAGTGATTCTCCCAGTTAAATAAACCAGCAGCAAGCTTTTTGTGAGTTTTAAAATAAAGGTCTTATAGAGTCATAGAGATGTACAGCACAGAAACAGACCCTTCAGTCCAACCCGTCCATGCCGACCAGATATCCCAACCCAATCTAGTCCCCCCCTGGCCCATATCCCTCCAAACCCCTTATTCATATACCCATCCAAATGCCTTTTAAATGTTGCAATTGTACTAGCCTTCACCGCTTCCTCTGGCAGCTCATTCCATACATGTACCACCCTCTGTGTGAAAAAGCTGCCCCTTAGGTCTCTTTTATATCTTTCTCCGCTCACCATAAACCTATGCCCTCTAGTTCTGGACTCCCCCACCCTAGGGAAAAGACCTTGTCTATTTATCCTATCCATACCCCTCATAATTTTGTAAACCTCTATAAAGTCACCCCTCAGCCTCTAACGCTCCAGGGAAAACAGCCCCAGCCTGTTCAGCCTCTCCCTACAGCTGAAATCTTCCAACCCTGGCAACATTTATCTGGATATTTGAAACACATCTCACTCATCTCATACATCTGACCATGCATACAATAAGTAGTTATAGGGACAAATAAAATAATACTGGAGATAGTCATAATTTTATGGCAGGGTTGTCATTTCTTGGATGAGTTGACAGTTCAGTTGATGTGAAGATCTTGTAAAAGAGAGATTTTCACTGAGCTGTGAGGTGTCTTGTCATTGAATTTTCAGGAGTTAGCTTCTCTTGTGAATTTGAAGTTGAAATCAATTGTGGGGGGGGGGGGGGGGGGGGGAATGGGGGGTGGGGGTGGTATTCTTCCATTTTCATGAGGTTGCTGTTTACACCATCTCCACTTAGGTGACTTGCAACTCGTTTGGTAGTTTCCTGATGAAGCTGTGCTGCAGCCAGAGTTCCTTGTGGTTTGAAAAGCAGGCAAAGGAAACCGTTAACAAAACCAGAAATTGCTGGAATATCTCAGCAGGTGTGGCAGCATCCATGGAGTGAAATTAGAGTTAACATTTCAGGTCCAAAGTGACTCTTCTTCAGAATTGAAGGTAGCTAAGTTTTTTTTAAATGCACAAGATAAGGTTGGGAGAAGGGTTAAGGAATTAAGCATGGCATGGTGGCTCAGTGGTTAGCACTACTGCCTTGCAGTGCCAGGGACCTGGGTTCAATTCCAGCCTTGGGCTGTCTGTGGGGAGTTTGCACATTCTCCCTGTGTCTGCATGGGTTTCCTCCGGGTGCTCCAGTTTACTCGCACAATTCAAAGATGTGCAGGTTAGGTGAATTGGCCCTGCTAAATTGCCCATAATGTATTCAAGGATGCGTAGGTTAGGTGCATTAGTCATGGGTAAATATAGGGGAATGGGTCTGGGTGGGTTACTCTTTGGAGGGTTGGTGTGGACTTGTTGGGCCAAACGGCCTGTTTTCACTCTGTAGAGGTTCTACAATTCTGGAATAAATGATAGCTGGAGATAGGGTCCAAAGAGAGAGAAGAACAGTTCGACAAAGAAACGGCTGCTAATGGGGATTACTAGAGGCTAACAATGGGTAGTGTGTAATAGCAGACGACATGACAAAACCTAGTTTTCGCAGGTTGGGATAAGCATATGGGAGAATGTCGCTCCAGCCATAAATTGTTGAATTCAATATTGAGTCCAGAAGGCTGTAGAGTTTCCAAATGGAAAATGAGGTGCTGTACGTCCAACTTTGCTGGAGCACTGCAGCAAGCCTGAGATGTTGGCCAGGGAACAAGGTTGTGCATTGAAGGTCCAGGCAGCTGGAAATTCAGAGTCTCCTTCACAGACAGAATGTTGGTGTTTTGCGAAGTGGTCACCCAGTCTACACTTTGTTTCACCAATGTAGCGGAGACCAGAGGAAATAGTGTTTCATCATACGGCTGTTCCTAAGATTAACATCCTTTTCCAAATACAGTGCATGGTTAGGAAGATTGCATATTCAGGATTTTACACCTTGAAAGTCTAAGACAGTCTCTTTTCAGTTGAAGAAACCCATTCAATTGCTCATTCCCCCTGAATTAGGAATCAGTTCTCTCGAGACAGATTGGGAGTGGTTCACATCTACAAAATAATCCTCAGGTGACTCTCATTGTATTTTTAAATGGAGCGCAAAACACTGCAAAAAATTAGTTTGAAGTTCAGAATATACTGGGACGTAACAATCCATTGACAGGAAGAACTGTTTTCACATCAGTTGTTGATACTTAAACAGTCAGGACTTTAGAATCATGGAATATTAAAGAGCATTTTGGTGAGGTGTCACCAGGGAGGATTAGAAATAGGACAGTTCAGACTCTTCAGCCCTCAATGTTGTCCTGGCCTGTTATCCTACTCTAAGATCAGACTAACCTACGTACCCTTCAATGTACTATCTTCCATGTGCCTATCCAAGCGTCGCTTAAATATCCCAGTGTCGCTTAAATATCCCTAATGACTCTAAGACCTGTTTGTTCCTGGTTTCTGCCTGGTCCAGTCACCTATTGGGAGTCAATACTCCTGGACTAAACTGCCGAGCGAAACTCGGCACCTGAAACCTGATATGATTTGAAGTTCACCAGAGTATAATATAAATCCACGATATATAGAATCCCTACAGTGCAGATAGAGGCTATTTGGCCCATCAAATCTGCAAGACAATCTCATTCTGAGGAACATCCAAGCCTCAGGCAGTAAAGCTTGAGTCCTGTTGTGTCTTAACCCCATGTCTCAAATCTAATATAGAGACAGTGAGACCCCCCCCCCCCCTCCCCCGAACCAATTCTGATATAAAAATAACAAATTCTGTAATTTCCTCCCTGTCAGCATAGTGGGTCTCACCGCAACAGACAGACTGCCAGTATCAAGAAGGCAGCTCACCCCCACCTTCTCAAGGATTATTAGGAACAGGCAATAGAAGCCCCTGCGGCTCGAGATACCCCTATCCAAATAAGAACAAAAGTCCAAATTAATGCCTGGGAATTGGCTGAATGTTTTTGATTATAGAAGCAGACTTTTGCCAGGAATGATGCCCAGTTAGCCACAGTGCAGCAATTCCTTTTTCCCTGCCAATTCAACTCACCCATTTTGCATAAGCCCAGCACTAATGGTTAATCCTCAGTGAATTTTTACAGGTTGCTGTCCTTTCAGTTGCTGTCTCACACCTGAATTTTCTGTTCTCATGAGCTGGGTAGAACCCACATCCTTTCCAACCCACTCATCTCTTCAATAAAGGTCTTTCTCAATACATTTCAGTTACATCACACTGTAAACCTTTGCTATAAATTCTGCATTTTACGATCTTCTTCTCCACAACCACCTGATGAAGGTGCAGCACTCAGAAACTAGTGCTTCCAAGTAAACCTGCTGGACTATAACCTGGTGTTGTGTGATTTTTAATCTCCTCAATAAAGACTGAGGAAAGCAAACACTGGAAATTATTCAATCAGGAGCTAGGAGACGGTGACCATTATCTTGATGACTGTTCCTAAGAGTGGGTTCCTCTTTAGTAATAACTTATCCTGCCCTCGAGTTCTGACACATCATCTTGCCTTTATTGAAAATATTTTTAAAAATTCAAGCAATTGCACATCAGCTCTGGTGATATGCATTAAAACAATATAATGATAATATTAATTGAGGTATTAATCACTGATTTGTAACACTCAGTAAATTGAGTTTGATAACACCAAACTGCTGAAGCTGCATTTAACTTGAACTTCAACCCTTTTGAAATGCCTTTCCAAAGGTTCACAAGCCCCAGGATTTTTGATTTAAAAATAGGTTACATTTTAAACAACTTGTTCAGTGAAGTTATTACATACTTCTAGAGCAGGTGGTACTTAAACCTGGGCCTCCCAGTCCAGGGGGAGGGACACTACAAGAGGTGTTTGGCACAGGCTTTAAGTTCACACTGCCTCTTGGAGCTGCACTCTGTTAAATTACACATTTGTTTACTGCTGCCTCCAAGGGGACTAAATTCAGCACTGCTGAGAATTGTAAATGAGCAGTAGTTTTCCTAAGTGTCTATCCTCCAGGTCAGAGCTGATACATATCTCTTTGACCACAGAAGGTACCAGAGTTCACCCAAAGCCTGTTCTCACCTACCCTTCAGACTGTACAGCACAAGAGATGAACTTTGATCCAGATCCTGATGAATTCTGGGACAATGAGATCCTTTGCAAGTTTCTCTATCATTGCATATTTGTTTTGATAAATTTATCAGCACAGTCATATATAAAAATGGTCTTAGAATTGGACTCTTTTGAGATTAAATAGACATAAAATGGATCCAATTTAGGAGGCTAACTTCCTGTGCCTGAAACATGTAAAAACGGACATGTTTAGGTGTTGGAGGTACACATCCTATCCAATAGTTAAAACCAATATAAGATGCCTGATTGGCACAATTTCTTGGAACTGCATTAAACCCATTAAACTGCATTAAACTGCAATTGCAGCTCTGTTCAAGGACAACAGCACCACGTGGCCAAACCTGGGGTCCTAAGGAATACTTGCCACACACTGACCAAAGTACACAGCAGCTGATTATCCTCGGCTTGTGCTGGAGATGTGGCAATAATTGTTTGAGTAAGTGGATTGGAGAATTTTGTGCTGAGAAACTGTGTACCATCAAGATTAGACAGTGGGGACAGAAAGATTTAGATTGAGAGAGGGGGAGGCCACCTAAGCCTGAACTGATTTGTTGTCAAAACATAAAGGTGCAGCTATTTTCAAGTCTGGAGAAGGCACTCGTCAGACCATAGCCGAAACATAACAAAGAGCTTTGGTCTCTTTATCTAAGGAAAGATACAGGCAGTCTGGGGAAGATTCACTAGACTCACACTGGGTATGGAGGGATTGTCTTCTGAGGAGGAGTTGAGCCTATACTCATTGGAGTTTAGAAGAATGAGAGGAGACCTTATTGAAACATACAACATTCTTAGGGGACTTGACAGGGTAAATACGGAGAGGTCGTTTTCCCTTGTGAGACAGTTTAGAATCAGAGGGCATAGTCTCAGAAGAAGAGGCTGCACATTTAAGAAAGTGAGGAAGAATTTCTTCTCTCAGGGAATAGTGAATCTGTGGAGTTCTTTACTGCAGGGCTGGGTCATTAACTATATTTAGGGCAAAATAGACATTTTTAATAGGTAAAGGAATCAAGATTTATAGGGAAAAGGCAGGAAAGTGGAGTTGAAAATGATCAGATGAGCTATGACCTAATTGAAAGGCAGAGCAAACTCCTTGGGCTGCATGGTCTACTTTAGCTCCTGGATGGAAGATGTCAGCCGTGCTCTCTACCTTTCACGTCTGCTTTCCAGAAAACCTGACACCACTGCTGTTCTGGTTTACATTTATGGCTGTGTTGGGATAGCCTCATCCTTTCTGATGAAGAGAGCATTATCGTACATCAGTAAAACAGGACTAAGAGTGGGTGAGGATGGTGCTGAGAGTTTGTATTCTCTCAGACTAGAGCAGATGAAGATGGCACATTTTCCTTTGAGTTTTAAGGCAAACGGTTTCACGGTCACTTTTACTGAAAGCAGCTTCTCATTTCAACACAAACTTCCCACCAAGCACCACCCAGCCCATCAAATTCTCAAGGTCCTTCACTTAATAAACTTGCTTCACGATATGCAATTCACATTCATTCCTTGACTTTTAGTGACCACCTGTTGTGTCTTTGCTGTGTTACAACAACTAGCAGTTATATAGCACCTTTAATATCATAAAAGGCCCAAGGTGCTTGTAGGTCACTGACAGATGGAGGCTGGCAGGCAGATTGGGGGCCTATCTCTGAGCCAACCTGATGGCTGGAACGACAGAAACCAGAGTGAATTTGATGGGGGTTAAAACTCATTCAAGGACACAATGAAGAAATTAGTTAGAAACGTTCAAAATCATAGTATTTTAATAGAGAGAAAGGAACTGTTTGCAAGAGTGTTAGTGATCCAAAGGAGACTTACATCTGAGACTGACTGATAGCAACATTCAAAATCAGGAAGCACCGTGGCATTATAGCACACACTGCCAGAACGGGGTCAGTCCTGTAAAGAGGCTCATACAGCAAAATACTATCCCTTAACATAAAACATACACCGTTATTTCACTCTGTAACATCTCAGTCTGAGTTCCATCCAGAACAGAGACACATCACACCCCCTGCCAGGCCCCTGGACCTTGTCAACTCGTTGTCCAACAATTCAGAAGTTGCAGTCGCCACATCACCATGATATCGAGTGGAAAAGAGACCAAACAAACTCAGACCCTTTGAGAATCTGCTCAGCTCACCTGAAAAGGTTTGCAGTCACTTGCTGCAGCCTGGATTCTGGGCTGAAACATTGCAGACCTAGAGCCAGGACTTATCATTAATCATGGGCTGTGGGAGGTGGAAAGACAGCAATGGAAGATGTGCAGATGTGTGCACTGGTTACTGCGTTAACAACAGAAGTCCTGATTTCCAAACTAGTAAAACAGCTTTACAATATGGTGGGCTTTATTTGAGGGAATAATGTTCATTGGCAATACAGAGTTAACAGCAGGAATGTTCTTAGTTAACCATCAGTCTGAACGAATGTGGTGCAAGAACTGTTCTGGGCACTTGGCCATGAGGTAACCACAGCACCCTGGATCAATGCCTTACTACACCAGCTATCTTTGGGAAAGCAGGGAAAGGCCCTGGCACTGAGATTGCAATCAACCCCAGATTCTCAACTCTACATGTATTCACTGCTGATGAACTGGAGAAGCTTTTGGACATCGGATTGTCCAGAGATCTGTCCCACTGCCCTTCCTCGAACACAGGAACCTCAGACACCAATGTAGCCACTGAGAAGTCCAATTTGTAAAGTGCAGCTATCAGTGCGATTAGCTGTCCACAGGCAAGCTCGTTGACTCAACGTATTTTAGCGCCTTCTCCTTCACACCCTGTACTCTCTCCTCGCTTCCATGTTTCTTCTCATACTCAAGATACCTTTTGAAGAAGAACTTCATCTTCTTTGGTGCAAGCTTCAGGTGTATGACTCTTTCGAAGAGATGCCTACAGGGCAGAGAGCAATACGTTGTTGTGAACTACTCAATCTACAATTCACATTCTGAATAATTTACTGAGTTTGGATTCTGGTAAGTAGTGATTATTGTATCGGATTCCCAACCGAGAGGTTAAGAGTTCAAATCCCACAATGGGAAAACCAAATATCTGCAGCATTAATAAATGGATATCTTAATCAAATAATCATCAAAAATGCCATTTTGATCTTTAATGTCCTTTGAAGAGAACTCCAAAGCTTAACCAATCTGTTCCTTCATTCTCACTCCAAGTTGACACAATGTCTATCAGTTCAGTAACCGAATCAGTGTGCACAAGATAACAAAGGGATTTGAAAGAGTACGAGGAATGGGGAGGGAGTGAGGAGCAGGGAGAGGAGTGACAGGCAAAGAAGAGGGAAAGGCAACAGGCAAAAAGATAGAGAAAGACAGAAAATGCACATGACAGGCAGAGAGAGAAACTATACCCTCAGTCATGAATCCAGGTCATGGGAAAATACAGAACAACCTTGATTATCTGAACATCAATTATCCGAATTTCGGATTATCCAAACAAGATCTCAAAGTACCGTAAAAACGTTATCCGAGCAATCAGTTATCTGAACAAAATACTTCACATTAGTCTTGTTCGGATAATCCAGGTTGCTCTGTACTCAAGTCGTGCCAGACAATATTTATTCCACAATAAGGTGTTTTCTAAAAAAAAATTGTTGGGATGAAAGCTGGGCCAGCACTTACTGCTGATCCCTAACTGTCCCTTGAACTGAGTGGCTTGCTCAGCCTTTCAGAGGGCAGTTAAGAGTCAATCACATTGCTGTGGGTCTGGAGTCACGTGTAGGCCCAACAGTGAAGCAGATGGACTTTGGACAGAAAAAGAATTGATTGCCATTAAATTAGTTTTTAATTCCAGACTTATCAAATGAACTCAAATGCCACCATCAATTGTGATGGAATCTGAACCTACACCCCCAGAGTAGTAAACTGGGTGTCTGGATTCCTCGTCCAGTGACGATAGTACTACACACCCTTCTTCACAAAGTGGATGTCAGCAATTTACAGGGCTCTGTATGGGCTGCACTACAGACAGTCAGCTGGCCTCTGCTGGGTCTGGGTATAGCTTTCAGATTGCACCAGCAGCAACCAGACTGAATACCTGCTCAGTTGTTAGGATGAAAAGCAGTCTGCATTCTTCCTGACCATGCGTTCAAAGTCAGGACACTGGTGGGCAAAATAGTTGCAGGCTGGGCTGGGAAAGAAATTAACCCAAGATGCTAAAGGATCAGCTGACTTTATTTGGACTGCAGACATTCCTAGTTCAGCTGGGATGCACAGAGACAACGAAAAGATATTTCTGAGCTGAACAGTCTGTACTGCAGTGCAGTAGGACATCTGTTACCTTCTTTGACATGCTGTGTTGCAGGTCACCTACAACTGGAGGCAGGAACACAATTAGCACAGTTCCCACAGGTGGGAGACTAACAGAAAGGTGAGCAGGAATGATCTCACTGCACTAAAGTGGAGAATCCTCTCAGTGTCTCAGCCAATATTTCTCACTCCTCTCTCCTTAACTCTGTGACATTGAGGGAGCCACCTCTGCCTCAGATTTCGGAGGTAGAGAGCACATACAGACTGCAATTCTAACTTGGGATTCTGGAACAACATCTGTGGACGTACTTCTTGTGAGGATCACAACATTCCCCTCATCTGACTGGGCTGACCTTCTCATTGGCTGGTGAAGGATAGTTGGGTGCAGTGTAGCACAGTTCATGGGGTGGTGTGTCAGACTGTGCACCAGGCAGATTAAATGGCAGAGTGTTGTATACAAAAACAGCAATAATAAACGCCATCAGAAACAATGAAACACCTTACTGACCTGTTGTGGGATATGCTGGGCCAACAGTTACACTTTGAAACCATGTACTGTGTGTGAATCAGCTCAATATATCCAGGTTTATAGGCTTAAGCCCCAACTCCCAATCCCAGAGTACAAACTGCAGGCCACGGTACTAAGGTGGCCCCACAGTGGCTGACCTTCCACCATTTTGGTGAAATGTTAATCTGTAACCTGCTTGCACCCTCAGTGATGTCAAAGCTCCCACAGTCACTATTCACAACAGAACAAGAGAATTCCCCTTGATGTCCTGTGGCCTGTTGCTGTCCCTTGATTAACAGATATCCATATTACAGAGGAGGAAGTGCTGAATGTCTTAAAACACATGAAGGTGGACAAATCCCCTAGAACCCTGTGGGAAGCTAGGGAAGTAATTGCTGGGCCTCTTGCTGAGATAGTTGTATCATCTCAGGGAACTATAGACCAGTGAGCCTGACCTCGGTGGTGGGCAAGTTGTTGGAGGGAAGTCTGAGGTTCAGGATGCACATGTATTGGGAAAGGCAAGGACTGAATAGGGATAGGCAAACATGACTTTGTTCGTGGGAAATTATGTCTCACAAATTTGATTGAGTTTTTTGAAGAAGTAACAAAGAGGATTGATGAGGGCAGAGTGGTAGATGTGATCTATATGGACTTCAGTAAGACGTTCGATAAGGTTCCCCATGGGAGACTGGTGAGCCAGGTTAGATCTCACGGAATACACTGAGAACTAGCCATTTAGATGCAGAACTGGCTCAAAGGTAGAAGACAGAGGGTGGTGGTGGAGGGTTGTTTATCAGACTGGAGGCCTGTGACCAGTGGAGTGCCACAAGGATCGGTGCTGGGTCCACTACTTTTCATCATTTATATAAATGATTTGGATGCGAGCGTAAGAGGTATAGTTAGTAAGTTGCAGATGACACCAAAATTGGAGGTGTAGTGGACAGAGAAGAAGGTTACCTCAGATTACAAAGGATTTTGATCAGATGGGCCAATGGGCTGAAAAGTGGCAGATGGAGTGTAATTTAGATAAATGTGAGGTGCTGCATTTTGGGAAAGCAAATCTTAGCAGGACTTATGCACTTAATGGTAAGGTCCTATGGAGTGTTGCTGAACAAAGAGACCTTGGAGTGCAGGTTCATAGCTCCTTAAAAGTGGAGTCACAGGTAGATGGGATAGTGAAGGTGTTTGGTATGCTTTCCTTTATTGGTCAGAGTATTGAGTACAGGAGTTGGGAGGTCATGTTGCGGCTATACAGGACATTGGTTGGAATATTGCATGCAATTCTGGTCTCCTTCCTATCAGAAAGATGTTGTGAAACTTGAAAGGGTTCAGAAAAGATTTACAAGGATGTTGCCAGGGTCGGAGGATTTGAGCTACAGGGAGAGGCTGAATAGGCTGGGGCTGTTTTCCCTGGAGCGTCGGAGACTGAGGGGTGACCTTATAGAGGTTTACAAAATTATGAGGGGCATGGATAGAATAAATGGACAAAGTCTTTTCCCTGGGGTGGGGGAGTCCAGAACTAGAGGGCATAGGTTTAGGGTGAAGATATAAAAGAGACCTAAGGGGCAACTTTTTCACACAGAGGGTGGTGCGTGTATGGAATGAGCTGCCAGAGGAAGTGGTGGAGGCTGATGCAATTGCAACATTTAAAAGGCATCTGGTTGAGTATATGAATAGGAAGGGTTTGGAGGGATATGGGCCAGGTGCTGGCAGGTGGGACTAGATTGGGTTGGGATATCTGGTAGGCATGGATGGGTTGGACCGAAGGGTCTGTTTCCGTGCTGTACATCTCTATGACTCTATGTCAGGTCATTATTTCATTGTGTCTGGGAACTTGTAGAGCACATTGTGTTCCCTAAACTACAACAGGGAACTACACTTCAATCCATTCTACTGGGTCTGCAGCACTGGGGGTTAGCGAGATACAGTGATATGATTTTAGACTCCGGGCTCAGTGTGACTAACCTGATTTCGTCCTGGTTACCATGCTTCACCATCAGGTCGATATAGACTGACCACAGATCTGTGCGTTTGGGGTAATTGTTCAGCGTGCTCTCAAACATTGCCTTCGCCCGTTCGGTGTCCCCGAGACGAAACTCCAGCTGTGCAAACTTGGCAATTATGTCAACATCTGAAACAAAACAGAGCCTCTAAATAAATGTGAAGCAAATCATTGCTCCCTTTCGCCAACTTGGAGCAGATTCTTTCCTCCTTGGGGACAGGAGGGTGGTCCTCAGATATCCTGCCCCTGGGAAAGTAGTTCTCCAAGCCACCCCACCCTCAGGATGCTGGGATTCTGGGCTATCTCAGTATTATTGGAGTCCACGATAATTTACTGCTGCCAGAGTAATTCTGGCCCAGGCTCCAATCTGCACATTGTCAATCATAGGACAACAGCCTCACATGGCACCTTCAGGGTCGGCATGGTAACTCAGTGGTTAGCACTGCTGCCTCATCACCAGAGACCAGTGTTGAATTCCACCCTCGAACAACTATCTGTGTGGAGTTTGCATATTCTTCCCGTTTCTCCGTGGATTTCCTCCGGGTGCTCCAGTTTCCTTCCATAGTCCTCTGATGTGCAGGTTAGATGGATTGGCCATGCTAAATTGCCCATGGTGTCAGAGGATGTGTAAGTAGGAGAATTAGCCATGGGAAATGCAGAGTTACAAGGATAGGGTAGGAGGGTGGGACACTCTTTGGAGAATTGGTGTTGATTCTATAGGCCTGCTTCTGCACTGTAGGGATTCTATGATTCTATAGTTATAAACAGAGAAGGAAGAAGATTAGGCCGCGCAGGCCTTTGAAACAGCCCCATTCAATAAGATCACGTTTGATCTGATTTTAACTTCAACTTTACACACTCCTGTATATCCCCGATAATCCTTCATCCCCTCAATAACCAAGAATCTATTTACCTCTGTCCCAATCTTTAAAGATTCTGCAGCCTAGTTGCCCTGGGAAGCCAATAGTGAGCTTTTTGCTTCAGGTACTGGGTTGGATAAAAAGGAGGGGACACTTGATTATCAGTTCAGGATCAGACATACAGGCTCTCTTTAATCTCCCAGTACCAACAGACATAAAACACAGGGACACAGAAGCAGCAATTTATGAAACCAGCAAGATAGTTCCAGACACAGGACAAATGTGAAAGTGAGAACTGCATTCAGCTGATGGGAAGAAGACATTAGCTACATGGTCAGCTGCCCTCCCCCGCTCTATATGCACACACATCCCATTGCTGACTCACGTTCTTTCTGGGGCAGACACTTCAGCGCCCTCTGCAGTAAAGCACTGGTACAGTCAGTCTTTCCCTGCTTGAGGAGGAAGGTGGCGTAATTAAGCCAGACAGTGCTCTCTTGGCGGAACCGTTTCAGCATGGTGTTGTACAGGTTGTCTGCTTGCTGAAAAACACGCACAAAGCACAGAACAAGCATCATACACACTGCCCCAAATCTCAAATAGTTACAGTACCACAGTCTAACAGAGCCAAGAGTCTCCAAAATCAGGCCTCACGAAAAGTCATCCACAGGAAACATTAGCCGTGTTTCTCTCTTCAGAGAAGCTGCTGAATATTTTCGACATTTTCTCTTTTTAACATTCAGAACTAGCCCTTCCATCTCTGTACAATCTGACTGTGATAACACTGCAGCAACTTCAGTCATTGTCCAGGACTTCTTCACCACATCACAGAGGCTGATTGACCAATGGTATACAGAGGAACCTCGATTATCCGAATGAGATGGGTGGGCAGTATTTTGTTCGGATCACTAATTATTCAAATAATTGATTCAATGCCTCTCCTCTGGGACTCGGAGTTTTCTGAAATTTCGTTTTTCCTCGCTCTGCCTGCCTTGCTCCCTCTCTCTGTCTCAGGGTTTGCTTCTGAGCAGACACACACATGTGTGGAAGGGACCTGCAGCATTGCTGAAGCCTCTCCCCGCTGCTGCTTCACTCCATTGGGATTGACACAGCAAGCACTTGCTATGTCCGCTCCCCGTTGAGAAGAGTATGAGCAGCCACTTTATTCGGATAATCAAGGTTCCCCTGGAAATCCCGTTCAGATCACTGAAGGCCCTCTGGCTGCCAGCCAACCACAATAATGCTTTGGAAATCTGACTGGGATACGTAGAGGACCCAGGCATCAACAGCACCAAGTGACAATTAGAAAGGTGATGATCCTGAACTGATCCTGCTGGTGTCAAAAAATAGGAAATGTCACTTGGGATTCGGGAATACACCTCAGAATGGAGCTCAGCACAAAACCGAGATAATGTACTGGAACACAGGTAGCTTTTTCCATATCTAACACTGTGCTGCACTGGCCCTGGCAATACTTGACGAGGGCTGTGTAGGGGAACACAAACATAAATTGCTGGAAAAGCTGCATAGGTCCAGCAGTACCTGTGCAGAGAAAGTAGAGTTAACGTTCTGAGTTCGGTGACTGTTCATCAGGGTCAGAACTGATGTGTTCTGAAGTCACTAGACTTGAAACATTAACTCTGCTTTCTGCCCACAGATGCAGCCAAATCTGCTGAGTTTCACCAGCCACTTCTGTTTTTTGTTTCAGCTTGGCAGCATCCACATTCCTTTATTTTATTGTAGTGTACAGAGAACTTTGTTTTGTATCTAACACACTGCTGCACCGAGTCTGGGACACTATAGTGTCAGCTTTACCAAGAAGCGCATGATTTACGTAATAGCAGCTTGTAGAGTTAGCAGCCTCAGAGTTCAACTCAATCCAAGTTGGTGGTGTTACAGATAGCCTATCCTGACCCGTCGATCACCTCTGCATAACTGATGAATGACACGTCTATTGCTTTTGCATTGTAAACAATGTTGACAACAGTTGTGCTTACCTTGTATTTCTCAGATTTGGTATAGATACTGGCCAACTGCTGGAAGACCTTCAGCGGCTCATTGTACTGAACAGCACGTTCAAACACTTTCATCAGTGACTCTTCTGTGCCATAGAGATTCTCCAGATTTAGCAGTGCAACCCAGACATTCAATTTCTCCTGCTCCTCTCTTCAAAAGTATACGGTAAAGAAGAGAACGAGACAGAAAGAGAATCAATTTGGCAGTTATAAAAATTGATACTGAAGACAATACTTGGAGGTCAGGGATTCTGTACTTTCTTGCTATCAAGATGTTTCTTTGCAACTCAAAGAGCAGACTCACTGGTTATTTGGCAAATTGCTGTTGTGTGAATTCTGCTATGGATCAAGACTGTTGTATTTGTCCTCAGAGATAAGCTAAGTGCCCTCTCTTCCACATGACAGCTCAATGACAGACAAGGTTAGAAGCTCAAGGTGCAGAGTCAGAGACACAGGAACACACCCAACTCCCCGATATGGCGAGTCCACCTTCCTTGCAAAACACAGGATTCACTGTTCTCATGCATATGCGGTGGGTGCTGGAGGTGGGATGAGATTGTGCTGGGATATCTGGTCGGCATGGAAGGGTTGGACCGAAGGGTCTGTTTCCGTGCTATACGTCGTTATGACTATGACCTCCTGCTAGGACTCTGCAGTATTTCAACACCTGGCACTCTCTAGTCAGTAAATGATGCATGATACCACAACCGAGATATCACTCTCATGATCACTATTATCGGTGAGGAAAGGTTGGATAATCAATAGGACAGCTCTCCTGAAGGTGCAGATTGCCACAAAGTTTAAATAATAACCCCAGGGGTATAACATTCTTGGTTTCCATGTTTAGCTGAGCAAACATTTGTATAAAACTTGTGGAGAGTGAACAAATGTGAATACATTCTAAATCAAAACAGAGGAACTTACTGATTCAGATGTGTTTTGGCTATTTTAGTGAACCAGTGTTCCAGAGAGCAGCAGTGATAATGCAGACAATACAAACTTAAATCCCATCACTACAGTTTGATTATTTAAATTAATCTTTTTTAAAATGGAAATTAGTACAACTAAGAAGAAAAGTGACCATGCAGATGTTCAATTGTTGGAAAAACTGGATTGACTCAGATTGTTTTCAGGGAAGTATATCTGCCTGTTACCTGGTCTGGGCCAATATAGTTCACTCTTATCTGACACTGGAACCAGAGCAACAAGCTGGTCACTTTGTAGCAATCTACTCTGGATAATAAACTCCCGCGCTACCCATATCACAGGAGTGCACAACAAGCCTCAGGAACCTGTATGCTTGAACTTTACCCCAAGGGTGAAGAAACAGGAATCTTAATGAAGTGTCAATGTCTGTCCCCTTTATGGATGATCCAGGGCTTCTGTCAATTGCATCTCACAGAGCAACACATGGGACACACGACTCTACACACAAACTGGCGAACTCAGTGAGGGGACAGATTGAGGGGCTGGGAAATGCAGATGTGGTGTGGTGTACACAGACCTTGAGTAAGGTAGCACATAGAAAATTAATGGAGATGTTTGGGGTCTAGAATAAGGAACGACTGATACAAGAGTAGAGGAAAAAGACTAAGGAGAGAGCATGGACCACCTTTTCGAATGAAAGCAGAATTGCGAGGCTCTTGAATACACCAGCAGAATTAATGAGCCAGGGTAGGTGGGATTGGCTCTTCTGCCTGGATGCAGAATCACTCCGGCTCACTCTCTGGTCCAGTTAAGCTCCTACCTGAAGGAGATGGTTTTCAGGGCTCTCTCTGCCACAGTCCGTGCCTTCTCAATCTCAGTTGCGTGCAGGTGGAATGCCATGTACTGTGTCCAGAGAATGGAGCTGTTGGGGGAGCTCAGGACCAGACGGTCAAAGTCCTCAGCTGACTGCGGGTGTCGATTGGGGTCCATCAGCTGCTGCTCAACCTTCGTCAGCTCTTTTTCCATCTGCCACTTCCCCACTTCCTTCTCTCTCTTCGTCACCTTGGCCTGAAGGAACAAACAATCACACATACTCAAACTAAAAAAAAAATCACATTTCTCATTTGCCTTCTTCCTACAACTCTCTGTATGGGTTACAAAGGGCAGGGGACCTGGCTGTGGTGGTGGGCTGGGGCTAAAGGAATGCAAACCTTGCCTATCTCACTTGGTACTGAAAGCTCCAGCATTCATTTCATCAGCAAACTGACAAAGAGATCATCAGGTCAGGTTGGACTGAGATATGCAACTTTCAACATCAACCCCACCTTCCTTTTCTAGGCACTGAGAACCTTTTCAATAGTTGTTGCAGGTTTTCTTTTAAGAATCTCTCACTGCCCATTGATCCCACTTGCTCCGACACGGTCCGTCTCTTCCCACTACACCTCAACATTCCTATCTTTTCAAAAGAGTCATTTTTAAAAAAAAGAAAATTATTCACAGAAGGGGTTTCTTCCTGTTCCTTGAAGGGTAGCATCTTCCAAAACAGGTCACTGCTCCCACAGTCACTGAGCTGAGTGACAACTAGTTATTTCCCCAAATTGATTTTTTTTTTCATGCAGTTAATGCTAGGACTAAGAAACCAATTATTACAGAACAGAAGGGAGATCTCTCCTACCTTGGAGTCCTCAGGCTCGTCTTCCTCACTGTCTGAGCTGATGCCTTCACGTTTCCGAGTCACAGGAGAGATAGTGTTTAAACTCACATCCCAAGCAAAGCTGAGTGGCACTTCTAGCCTGGGAACCTGGGTTTTTTTGGGATTTGGCTGCTGCTGAGAGAGAGAGAGAATAGTGACTCTTAGTTACTAGGTTCCAGGTAGCCAAGATCTACAAGTGTCTTCATGACAGTTTCAGGAATACAGTTGTCTTATCAGGAAAGATCGAGCAGTCTGAAGCCCACACTTACTGCAGTTAACAAGAATGAGAGTTGACTTTGTTGAAGCATATGATTCAGAAGGGTCTGACAGTACGGATGCTGAAAGGGTACTTTCTTTTCTGGGGGAATCTAGAATGAGGGCACTCAGTTTCAGAATAAGGGGAATCTCAGTTTCAGAATAAGAGGGATCCCAAGATGGAGATGAGGAGATTTTTTTTTCTCTCCTAGAGCACCAGTTATTCTTTGAAATGTTCTCCCTCCACTAAGCAGTGGGAATTGAGTCATTGAATATATTTAAGACTGAATTAGACAGATTTTTCATCTAGAAGGGAGTTAAGGTTACAAAAGGACAGGAAGGGAAATAGAGTTAAGGCCACAATCAAACCAGCCATGATCTTACTAAACAGCAGAACAGGCTTAAGGTGTAGAATGGCCTCCTCTGGCTCCAAATCTTTCTTACGAATAAGGTTCAGTATCTTATACATAAGACATTTGGCTTTAATTGGAATCATACATGAACCCTACACCATCCGACGGTCCAAGCCCATACCTGCCCTGTTGGAAGGGCAGGACACACTGGGTGCTGCACTTTCACAGGTTCCATTTTTCAGCTGAGACACTAATTGGAGCCCTGGTGCCCAGGCCAACATTTACCAATCAATCAACAACATAAGATGAATATCTGGTCCTTATCACATTGCTATTTGTGAGCCCTTGGTGGGTGCAAATCTGCTCCTGCCTGTTACACTTTAGCAATATGTAACAGGGACATCAATGCAAGCTCTCTGTTGTTGTTACTGAAGGGTGGCTGACACTGGTCCAAAGAAGCACAGAGAAACATAAACTCCATCCCCCAAGGGACCAATCCCAGCGCGCTGCTGAAAGGGCTGTCACATGAGCAGGAATTAATGGGCTTGGAATGTTCTGGATCCAAACCCAAGCTCCCATAAAAGTAAATGATCAATCTGGGACACAGATGATAACCTGGTGATACTCACTTGAATTTCAGTATCACTGTCCTCCTCATGAAAGTATACCTCCACTCCACTCTCTGCCTCCTCCGAATTCTTCTGTTTCCTGCTTGTTTTCAATTTTTTGGAGGAAATCTGATCAAACACAAATACAGATAAAAATAATGTGAGATTAACTACAAAGTTCTGGACAGCAGCAACAGGGAGAGAATGGCAAAACTCCTTCCTGTTAATGTGGGTCAACATGCCACCCACCCATCCCCTGTATCCTCTAGCATCACTCCCCTAGTCCTTCCACACCTCCCCCAGTTCTCTTTGTTCCAGTATGTGGAAGCTTTGCTCTGAAAACTAATCATCTACCCTTCAATGGACTATTATCAGGGACTCCTAGTCCTATTCACTCTCTCTTATGGTAACCTGCTTGCTGAAGACACAGTGTCTCACTGCAATATTAGTTGGATTATTGAACAGTTTTGTGCCTAAAGCAAGTTCCATAGAATAGAAACACGAAGCAGAAAGGATGGACCCAATTATGTCAAGTACATCTCTTGATGAATTATCCTTTTTGTGAAAAACTATTGAGAAAATCACTGAAATGGCACATTCAGATTTCACTTGTCGAAGCCTGACACACGGGAACTCTCTATCTGGCTTGCAAGCAGCAAAGAGACCAACTCTGACCTCCTGTAATACACACTTGTACATGTTCAGCACAAGCCACAGGACAGTGTTAGATAGAGGGCCCCATGGGAACTGCTACTGCTTCCTTCAGCATGTTAGTGATGAGATTAAACTGGTCCTCCCCTCTTGCCAGTCACCAGCTCAATCAGCATGGAGTGAGGATGGTCTCACTCTCTCCTGGCTGTGAGAGGGAGTCACCTTCTGAGTTAGTGGGAAGATGGTGATTGAGAGTCAACATTTCAATTAGGAAAAAAACCCCAAACATTTTGGCACGGAGCTTCCTACCTGCTCACTCCCTGAACCTCTTCTCTTGCGTTTGAAGGTTTTTGAGACTGTCCCTTTTGCATTACTCAGCATTTTGGATTGTTTCAATGGTAAGCCAGACTTTGACAGCACATCTGGAGCTCCTGTGTCCTGAGGGAGGAGCGAGAGCTCCACTTCATCCTTTACACTGCAAAGGAATGTTTAGAATATATAGAGATGGCCTCAGGAAATCCTCAAATGACATAGCAAATCCTTTTCTTAATAACCATCAGAGGGAACATGGGAGATTTACTTGGATGATAAAGGGACAAGACACATCAGTTAAACAGAAAAACAAAGAAGGTGAGCTTATTCTCCTCAGAGTGGAAAGGTGACAGAGAGGTGTTCAAAATTCTGAAGGAGTTTGACAGCTTCTCTCTATCTACCCTGTTTACACTGACAGGAAGGCAGTAATAAACAGCACAGATGTAAGATAATTAGAAAATGGTTTTTTGTTTCCATGCGATGCAAACTGAAGATCTGCAATGGACTGCATGAAAGAATGGTGGAATCAGATTCAATAATAACAGTGAAAAGGGAATTGGAGATGGCTGGGCTGTGGGAAACAGCCGGAGAAGTGGGAATAATTGGGTAACTCATTCCAAGAGCCAGAACAGGCCTGATAGGTCTGTGCTATGTCTGTCATCGACAGCTCATTTTGGATTCCTTCCCTTCTCCAAAGGTGCAGACTCTTGCCAGGAAATGGTTCTTGGCCTTTGACCACTTGGTGTTGCCTTGGAGTGCGTGGTGGTACTTTGGAGTAAGCTCAGAGCGTAGCCAATCTCTCTGCCCGAGAAGCCTGATAGTTGGCGTTGCCCACGTTGAGATAAGCTAACTCAACCCAGTGAACACCAGCTTGGGATCTTCAGCAATTCTCTTGCTCGGTTCCTCCTTCCCAGTAAATTCCTACCTCAGTACTTTGACTGTCACCAGCTTTCCTTTTGGGATGTTTCTCATGAAGATTACATGGTCCTTGACAAAGTGATCTGTGATGTAATCGAATAGGACCCGGCCTGACACTGAAGAGGAGAGACTGAAACACAAAGATTACTTGGTGAAATATTTGCACAGCCAGCCATCGCTGCATCGCCGTATGGTTTGGAAAAAAAAAATTCAAAGAACCTCCTTCTTCACACCGCAAAGTAGGAGAAACCTCAAGGTACAAGTTGCCAGAACTAACTGCCACTCCACTTCCTTGCGAAAATCTAACATTTATTAAAATTAAATCTGTTCATGGGACATGGGTGTCACTGACCAGGTCAGCATTTGTTGTCAGTCCCTAACTACCCTAGACCTGAGTTGCTTGCAAGACTATTTCAGAGGGGGTTTACTTCAAAGCAGGTGAGCATTTTGGCAAGAAGAAGCAGCAGCAATAAACCACATCCTGGAAAATACTTGTCTAAATAGAGCTAAGGAACAGAAAGATCTGCCGTACAGGTTCATAAACCATTGTAACCATCAGAGGGTAAGAAAGCCATAGGGAAAAAGGAAACAAAGCACTAGGATAACTTCCACAAACTATGAGTGAAACTGAGTTGGGAAACACAAAAGTAATACACTGCGGATGCTGAAAATCTGAAATAAAAACAAAAAGATGCTGACTAGCAAAATTCAGCAGACCTAGCAGAGAGAGAAAAACACACGGCCATGTTTCACATCAATGACCTTTCGTCAGAATGAAAAGCAGACGATGTACTGTGAGCAGTTCTGATCTCGATACGATAGAAAGGCATTGTAGGTGATGTATAAATTTATTGGTACAACTACTCAGTCTGATTTCGCTTCTATTAGGGAATTGGCTTCCTCTACAACAGCAAAATTGAGCAAGTGATCTTATAGCAATCTCTAAAATGAGTTAATATCTCACTTAGTGCTGAGAAGATATTTCTATTTAAAGAGAAATAGAATTAGGGGCCAATACAGACAAGGTGCTCACTAATAGTTCGATTCCTGTGAATGAAGGAGGAGATAGTCTCCTCCACCTGAGAGTACATTTCTCCCTTCTTTTGGACAATGCCTCAGTCCATCACACCTTGCTACCTGGTCACCCTCTGATGGTCATCACTGGGGCAAGCGGTGAAACAATGAGACTGACATCACCTCTATCCACCTTCAAAATATTAGAGGGTCAGTACCCTACTGCCCACGGAGACTTGCGAAGGAGCAGCCTGTGTAAGTGTCTGCCTCCGTCTCACTGACATTGATTTAAAACTGTTTTGCTCTAAGAAACAGCCATTCAATATTGGAGAAGCCCAGAGTTAAGAACCCAGACAAGGGTGTGTATACTCAGCTCAAGCTTACACTTGCAAACAATGGCTTGCTATAGTCTGTCACACTAATTTATGATTACCTTCTCACCGCAACCACACAAAGCTCACCTGACAAAGACTCCAGACACTCTGACAGCCTTTACATAACCTCTCAGGAGCTGCCCCTTCTGAAGGTCCTTGGCCGATGTAATCTCTGGGTCACTTATTGAAGACTCATGTTCAGGGTACACTCTAGAGAGGAATTGAACACGTACATAAATCTGGAAAACCCAGTAAACAGTAGCAGGATGATATATTTCAAACAGGCTTTTAATTTAAGGCAGACAAAAACTTGTGTTAAATTTGAGTCAAACTTTGGTTAGAACACACTGCACAGCCTGACTCTACATTATAAAAAGGGCACAGAGAGTTTAGAGAAGGCGCAAAAAAAACCTCTCAAAAATTCTACCAGAAATGAAAGATTAAAACAACCTTTGCTCTGGAAAAGAGTGCTGAGAGGTAACTTGATTGGTCAAAGAGATCAGCAGGATAGATGCAGAGAAGCTGTTCCACTTGGGAAGAGACCCCAAAACTAAGTGCCATAAATCTGAAGAAGATACTCATTGTCAAATCCAACATGGAGGGGGTTCTTTATCCAGAGTGCTGATAATGAGGAATTCACTGCTCTGGAAGTGGGAGGTGAGCAGCAAAGCTGTACTTATGGGGAAGATAGTTAAGAACAAGGGAGATTGGAACAAGGTTATGTTGGTAATGCAAAACAAAGCTCACATGAAAACACAGTGTCAAACAGTTGGGCTAAATGGTCTGCTGTGGAGACACAAGCAAGACACAGAGGTATACATTCTATCCAATCAGCACTTGACTAGAAAGAGGGGATTGGCCAGCTAAAGTTCAATCATTGTGGTAAAGGGATAGACTTGGAACAAAGTTACCAACTCAAGACTGGGAATCCAAGAGGCACATATTGGCTATCAGTAGCAGCAGAATCACTTTCCAACACAATCTGTAACCTTGTAGCCCAGTAGACACTGGGAAGATGCAGCCTGACTGATCACTTTGCCAAAAACCTCCCCTCTGTCTGTAAAAATGACCTTGAATTTCCAGTTGCCCACCACTGCAGCACAATTTCTGTTTCATTTCCATTCTGAAGGAGGATCACTGGACTCGAAATATTAACTGCTTTCTCTCCACAAATGCACTTGCAATTGCTGAGTTTCTTCAGCAATTTCTATTTATGTTTCAACTGTTGGAGGGATTTGAGCTGATAGTTTCTTCAGGACCCAGTGATGGTTTGGTGAATCAGCTTCTTTTTTTTTAACATGAGCAATTTCAATAATTAGAACAACAGGGCTGTAATCAGGTGACGGGCAAGGAATCACTCAAAGGAGAAAGATGGAGAGGTTTAGGGAGGGAGTTCGAGAAATTGGAATGATGTAACGATAGAAATTGGAGCATGTTTAAGACGCTAGAATTAAAGGACTGCAGAGATGTGGAAGGTGATTGTGAAAGGGAGGAGATAATCAGTTGAGGGATTTGAAAATAAAGATAGCAATTCTAAACTCAAAACAACAGTTGCATAAAGAATGCCACAGATTGTCTTTCTCTGCCTTGGTTATTTCTGTAGGACCTTACACACACTGGTACAAACTTGTGCCTGAAGTTGACAGACTCTAATTTATTTGACCAGTCATTCCATGCAGATATCGCTTGTAACTCTGGGGTCAAATGTGTACTACCTTCAACAAAAAGAGAGAGGGAGGGAGAGACAGGGAGGGAAGGAGGGAGAGACACAGGGAGGGAAGGAGGGAGAGACACAGGGAGGGAAGGAGGGGGAGAAAAGGAAGGAGAGAGACAAGGAGAGGAGGGAGAGAGACGAGGAGAGAAGGAGGGAGAGAAACAGGGAGAGAGACAGGGAGGAAGGTTGAGAGAGCTAAAAAGAGAAAAAGAAAAACAGAGAGAGTTAATTGAGAAATGCTCACCTTGAGTTCCTGAGAGAAACTGCCAATTCATGCTTATCATTTGAAATGACACAGCACCTGTCAAAACACCAGAGTTAGTGAAAGAGGCCACTACAAAAGGTTACACAAATAATTTTACCTGGGGCAACTGACAGAAAAGTTAATAAATCAGGGAATGAGAGGATTAAGACAATGGTTTGGAAACTGGATTACATACAAACGTGCATCTCCTCAGAAGCTGATTGATCTGTGTAGTTATTTGGATCAAACCGGATCAAACCGGGCTGGGTAGGGAGACTACTGACTCTCCCAGTCACCCAGGTGTATCATTCAGTCAGGAAACTAAATAGAGCAGAGACATCTGCTGACAACTCAACAGAATTAATTCCATTGTTTCCATTGTAAAACACAATTTTACAAGGTAAAAACAATGACTGCAGATGCTGGAAACCAGATTCTGGATCAGTGGTGCTGGAAGAGCACAGCAGTTCAGGCACCATCCAACGAGCAGCGAAATCGACGTTTCGGGCAAAAGCCCAATTTTACAGCACCTTTCACATTCTCTTACTATCCCACATTATATCCGTTGTGAATTGCTTGTAAAGATAATGTGAGCACTGCAAGCTCCCATGATAGAAATGAGACAATAATTAAGAGGTTCTGCTTTCAGTGATAAAAATTACTCAGTCACCTGGGGAGCTCTCCTGCTCCCGTTTGAATAGTGGCTGTGGGATGCGAATAGGTAGTTAAAATGTCTCATCTGTAAGGTGGTATCTTCAGCAGTGCGGCACTCCCTCAGTCTTGCATGGATGTACCTTGGTTAAGTTTCTGTGCTCATGTTTTTGGGGTGGGACTTGAAATCACAACATTCTAACAGAGTTAAGAATGTGACCCACTCAGACACAACCGATGAGCAACTCACACTCTCCTCCCTGCAGTGAGGTGCAGACTGCAAGTGTAGTAACTAGGTAAAAGCAGCAGGGAGGATTCTGCATGTTACAAGCTGCATCTTCTGGTACTGACCTGACTATGCGGCCCGGGGTGAGCGCCTCAAATTGTGACTCTTTGTATGAATCTGCTATATCACATAGCCCCACTTGACCATTCTTTCCAAAAGGGAGCTTGATGGTGACCCCCAAGTGTGGAGTGACCTTCTTGATTATGCCCAGTGTTATCGAACCTTCATCCAGAGAACATAAACCTAGAGAGAGTGTTCAAGGAGATGGTGAGAACTTCTGATTAAGATAGTTTGATAAAATACAAATATCAGAATTGGAACAGATCATATGGCAAGATAATATAATAAATCTTTTCAACTGTCTCAGAAAGAAAACCCACACAGCCACAAATAGCATAGATCCAGTGAATCTGTCAGCATTCAAACTAAACCTGAAATATACCTGTAAGCTCTCGGCAGTATTATCTGGCCAGAGTCTATCCTAATCAAATTTTGCCCTCATGAACATGTCTCCAATCCCAACTACTCCTCCTCCTGTGACCCATCTCTGTCACTACACCCTCTCCTGCAGCCAGCCCCAGTCTCTACTTCCCGGGTCCTCTGGGTCTGAACTGGACATCAGAACCCCTTAGGTCGAAGTCTTGCCAAGTCAACCAAGATTCCAACGTTTACTCTCTGACTTCAAGCCTATGTGCACTCCATGGCCCTATTCAGAATCTTCAGTCAGCAAATTTCACTCTCAGGAACTGTCAACACCCAAACCTCTCCACAATATCCCTTCTCCCCTTCTGAACCCACACCTGTTTGTGGCACTTACATCCGATCAAATATCCCTCCCAGTCGTTGTTCATTATTCCAGTTCAGTGAGAGTTCAGTGTAATGTATCAAATATAAGCAGCCACCAGAAGACAGACACCGCCCTCTGCTACAGTAGCCTTGGTGCTCAGTCTTACCTGTGAGTGAGAGGCTGAGATGGCTGTTCGTTGTGTCTGGGCCGATCACCTTCGCAGTTAAGGCCTGGCCAGATTGAAAATGTTTCTTGGGAAACTTCAAGTGCTGAATTAAGTGGAGTGATTGGGAGGGTTGAAAAAAAAAGACGTTTGTAAGTTTCATAGTTGCAGCATTTCAACGGGGATGAAGTTGTCAGCGTGTTCAACAAGCTGAAGTATTATCAAAGGATGACTGGTTTGTGTTGGGATTATTGGAGTGCCAGGTACACTCAATCCTCATGCTGAAAGACTCGCTTTTACCAGAGATTCAACAGAAGTGGTAATATTCTGAAGAGGTTCTCTTTGTTTTCTGTTTCCACTACACATGATACTCCAGTTGTGTGTTTAAAATGTCAGGGCAGCGGAGTAATTTGATTTGTGTTGTACATGGAGTGTAGCGTGTTTGGGAGTAACAGCCAAACTTCGAATCGATCATTCCTGAAGCTCTCCCCTGCTGGGGAATTTCCTCAAATCAGGTCTGGTTCTTTTAGAAATTAAAAGAGAGTGACTGATCACTGAGATTAGTCAATAATTTCAATATTGCCAGGTCATACAACCCTCAGCATGTCAGAGGTTACATCAATCCAATATCAAAGCATTGCACAAACAGCAATGTGATAATTACCAGACCATCTGTTTTAGATATACTAAAGGATAAGTTTTAGTAATGGGCACCAGGAGGATGATAACAAAGTGTTAGAAAAGCTCAGCAGGTCTGGCAGCATCTGCACAGAGAGAAAAACAGAGTTCCATAACCCTCCTATTCTTTTATGACAACGACACCAGGACAAGGTTCAAATAATGCCATTGGATCTTTCATGTCCACCTAGAAAAGGCAAACAGGGCCTTAGTTAAATCTCTCATGAGTGGTTTGAGTCTGGAAGGTATTGCCTGGAAGTGTGGAGGAAGCATGAGGCACTCAAGAGGGCAATGGATGACTACTTGAGTAGAAACATTGAATAAGGATATGGGAGAAAGGCAGGAGATCGGCACCAAGTTACAATCCTCAGATCAGAAACAATGAGTCAACTGCCCACTTTCTATGCTGTAACCATTCTGTGATTCCATGAAAACACACTCTTGGTTTGACACTGGGAATGTCGGTATGAATTATGGGATGTCAAATGAGACATGAACCAATGACCCTCTGATCCAGGCAGCCAGGCTGATTTCTTTGAGATCATGACTTGTAACACAGTAGGAGACTTACCTTGACTTTTTGAGACATCAGCAGCAGCTCTACACTTCCAGAAATGACAGGAGTGACTTCAACAACCAGACATTTTCTGGTATGGTTGTACTGAAAATAGGAGGAGGAGGGGTTAAGAGATGGTGAGACAGAAACAGGATGCAAGAGCAGGTGGTACGGCAAAACACATGCGAGAGTTGGTCATGACTAGAACTGGAATTCAGAGCAACAGGATGTCACAGTAGTGACATTCAAACTGGGCAAGTTCTTGCATTACTGAAGTTAAATTGCTCAAAGAACCCCCTCTCCCCAAAAGCACCCTTCACCCACTGAAAAACAGCACAGGGTCAGTCAGCCTGCTCCAAGTCCCACGTTCCAAATTGATGCCACAGCTATGACCCACACTCAATGACAGAGATAGAACATACCACACGCTATCACCCATCTCCCTGAGGCCACCCAGCTCAATATATTCCATCATTCACACCTGGAAACTGAAAACACCCAGTTGGTAAATGTCAAGTGACAATAGGAACCGATATATGAACTGCACACATCAATCCCATTCAAATCAGAATTCAAATCAGAATCATTCACCTTCCTTGCCCCAGGGTCTCCTCAGTGACCACACCCTACTCCCATGTTGATTCCCTACACCCAGTACGGAATGAGCTGCTGTACCTTCGACACATAGCACGTTAACACTTGGCCGGGTTTGTAGGATTTCAGCTGGTCTGCTAAGTCCTCGCTCTGGAACATGAGCTCACTGTCTCCTGACAGCTTGCTGTGGAAGGAAAAGGAGAGTCAGCAGGAAGAAAAATATTCACTGGTTCATGGTTAAGTAAACATTCAGGAAAATCTCCCTAGGTGAGTTCAGACACTTGAAGGGTTTAAAAATTGATAAGGTGGTGGTCATAGTCAAATTTCTACAGTAAAAGTGATAAGGTACCAAACCGGGATAAGAAGCATCCATGAAAATTGGTGGAAGAGACTGTAGAAATTGTGGAGGCCCTAGCAATAATTTTCCAAAGCTCCTTGGATGCAGGTGTGGTGCCAGAGGATAGAGGAATTGTAAATATGTGGCACCCTTGTCAAAAAAAAAGCATAAAGGTTAGTCAACCAAATACAGATGAGTCACTAAGTTCGACAATGGGGGAAGTTTCTAAAAGTGACATATTGGGACAAAGTCAACAATTACTTGGGTAAATATGGGTCAATGAAGGAAAGCCAGAACAAAGTGGCTAAAAGGCAAATTGCGTTTAATTAGCTTACTGGCAATTTTTTTTTAAAAAAGTTGAGAGGGTTGATGAGGTGCAAATGGATTCCCAAAAGATATTTGATAAACTGCCACACAACAGACTTGCCAGCAAAATTAGACCTCATGGAATAAGAGGAACAGTAGCAACATGAATACAAATTGGCTGTGTGACAGGAAACAGGAGTGTTTAACTAATATCTTTCAGATGGTGGAAATTTTATAAGCGAGCTCCCAAGGTTCAGTATTAGGAACTTCTTTCTTCTTAACATATAGTAACCCAGACTTTGGTATACAGGTCACAATTTTAAAGTCTGGATAAAACAAAATTTGGAAATATTGTGTACTGAGGAGGATACCACAGAACTTCAAAAGAACATTAGCACGTTGGTGGAGTGGATGGACAACTGGCAGATGAAATGCAATATTGACTCATTTTGACAGGAAGAATGTAGCGAGACAGTTTAAAGAAACTAATTCTAAAGAGAACACAGGATCTGAACACATTTTTGAAGGTGGTAGACAGGTTGAGAGAACAGTTAATGAAGCATATGCCATTCTGACGTTTCATCAATATGGGTATGAAATACAAAAGCAAGGAAGTGATGTTAAACTGTATAAAACATTAGTTTCAATACTACAACCAGTATGCTGGGCATGCACCACAGGAGGATGTGAAGGTAAAAGAGAGTGCAGAAAAGATTTCAAAGAATGGCTCTGTGAATGGGAAACTTCTGATATATGGATAAACCAGGGTTGTTTTCAGTGAAGAACAGAATGTTGAGATGATTTTCAATATCTTGAAGAAATCACGAGACGTCTGCACAGAGTACAGGGGAAGAAATGTTTCCATTGAGTGATGGAGAACCAAATTGACAGAAAAAGCAATAACATGAAGATGATTTTTCATGTCGTGAAATGTGGGATATGGAATACGCTGCCTGATAGTGTGATGGAGACCTATTCCATACAGGCATTCAATAAGGATTCCATTATCCGAAGGGGAAGAATGTGCAAGGCTGTGTGGAAAAGTCAAGGGAATAGCACTAGGTAAGTAAATCCTACAGAGAGACAGGTGTAAAGGGCTAAATGATCTCCTTCTGTACTGTATTCATTCTGTCACTGAGTGAACACAGAACATGAACGCATGGATCTGCTCCTGGAGTTTTATGATTTGATATCAGTACCTCATTCTGATCAGTTTACTCCCAGCTCCCTATTCATTCATGCGCTCCAACCGAAAAAAAAATGGACTCGAAGCCTGGATCCTGTCTCACTATAAACTTTTTTTAAAAGAGCAAGACTTCACAGCGAGTGCTGACAAACTGTTCAATCCGAGGTATCGCAGCCAAGTCCAATCCAATCCCCATCTCTCATTTCCTCCTACGAATGACTCTCCGTGTTTGCAAAGCTTCAGTTATTTGCTCAAAATCTCACAGAGCCAATCAGTGTCAAGGCCATTCATCTACATTGTAATTACAGGACAGGTCAAATTGCCCATCTGATCCTTACTGGTGCTTCTGCTCCATAAAACCCTTTCTACCTTCCTTGGTATAGCTTCACCTCAGTGTCGTCTGCCTCAACTGCTCCCTGCAGTACAGAGTACCACATTTTCACCACTCGGCAGATAGAGTTCTAACAGGACTTGTTATATACTATCTGATACTGATAGCCTGTAGTTTTGATCTTACCTACATATTGCAACATCGGTTTACCCAAATTAAATCTTTCATTATTTTAAAGATCTCTGCAACCTCTTCTTCATGTTTATTCCCTTCTGTAATAGAATTGCCAGGTTAACTTCCCCAAATAGTTATAACTTCTCAGCTCTTGTGAATCCCTTCTGTACCTTCACCATAACTCTATTACTTCAGATGGAGACTGGCATTCTGCACACACTCCAAGTTTGGTCAAACCAAACCAGAACAGTGGACAGCAAGCTAAACTTCCTGTGACCTGTAGTTGATTCTCCAACAACCATCACAGTATCTTGACTTACCTTGGTCGCAGTGTTAACACTGGTATAGTCATCGAAAAGTTCGGGTGCGTGATTGGCAAAAATCTAAAATGTGGGAAGACAAAAATAATATCAATTACTGCCAGAAAATAGACTTTTTTTAAAGATTAGATTAGATTCCCTACAGTGTGGAAACTGGCCCTTCAGTCCAACAAGTCCACACCGACTCTCCAAAGAGTACCCCACCCAGACCCATTTCTCTCTGACTATTGCACCTAAAATTATGGGCAATTTAGTATGGCCAATTCGCCTAACCTACACATCTTTGGACTGTGGGAGGAAACCAGAGCATCCGGAGGAAACCCACACTGACACAGGGAGAATGTGTAAATTTCACACATACAGTCGCCCAAGGCTAAAATCGAACCTGGGTCCCTGGTGCTGTGAGGCAGCAGTGCTAACACTGAGCCACCGTGCCGCCTGCAACTAGACACTAGTGCAATAATAATGCTTGCGCTATCATAATCAATTACAATGAAAGGCTAATTCTAGTTTCAGTACAATCACTACCGGACATGGTTTCCTCACACATTGAATGTCACACTCCAACTCTTTGCAATCTGCACGATGAAATGGCAAGGTGGCTCAGTGGTTAGCGCTGTGCTGCACAGCGCCAGGGACCTGGTTCGATTCCATCCTGGGGAGACTGTGTGGAGTTTGCATATTCTCCCAATGTCTGCGTGGGTTTCCTGTCACAGTCCAAAGATGCGCAGGTTAGACAGATTTGCCATGGGTAGTACAGGGTTACAGGGATGGGATGTCTGGGTGGGATGTTCTTTGGAAGGTCAGGGTGGACTCGATGGACCAAATGGCGTTTTTCCAAGACTGTAGGGATTCTACGGATTTTGATTCTAACTGCAGGACTTAACCTTACGTGGTAACGCTGTGCACAAACCTTGTACCCCTGAAATTAATAAGCTTTTAGGAGTGGATTCCAGAAGTCGAGTTTAAACTATATCAAAGCAATTTGCAAGAGTGAATTAATTAAATTTGCCATTGTGAGATGGGAAACCAGCAAAATAATTCACATTAAATGACTCTCAACAGAGTCACTTCTGGGTCAGCTCCGCACAGTCGGAGGGTCAGCGGCGAAGGGAGGCCACGCTGTTGAGGGGCTATTGCTGAAGATGAGATGTTAAACTTGGGTCCTCCTGTCCAAACTGGTTGCTACAACGTAATCCATGGCAATAACTTTAAAGAGATTAACAGTTAACGTTGCGTCTTAAATTATCCCTGTAGCATCACTGAAACTGATTTGGTCATTCTATTTGCTTAAACAACGTAGGTATGGTTGGTAAGATCAGCTTTTACTATCCTTTTATTTTTGAACCAGTATCTTCTTTTGTCATATCAGAGGGTAGTTATGCATTAATCACATTGCTAAGAATCTGGAGTCAGGCATAGCCAGATCAGGCAAGAACGGCAAATATCCTTCTCGAAAGGACATCAGTGAGCAGTTTGAGTTTTCACAATAATTTGGTGTCCTTATTAAGAGTGAAACTAGCAATGCAGTGTAAATTTATTAACTAGATTTAAATCCCTCCCCATTGGCATGGTGGGGATTGAAGCCATGTCTCTGGGGCCGTTAACGTATTACTGGTATTTCACTGCTCTGTTTGAGATCTTATTTTGTGTAACTTGGCTGTCTTGATTCCTACAATACAGCTATGACTATATTTCAAAGCATTTAACTGCTGCAAGGTGACATAACTGCGAATGGCAATATAGAAATGAGAGACTTTCCTTAATGCTTCTTAGTAGGATAACCTGTCAGATGGTCTCAGTCTAAGCCATGTGACACCAGGTACTCACTATCCAATGAGGCTTAGTGCCAGAATAGTGAAGCAACGCCAATGCATGCCACTTTGCCTGTGTCCAGATTAGAACAAAAACCCTCAGCAACACTTGTTAACTCAAAAGGACTTGGTGACATTGTAAAGCTGCACTAGAACAGTGACTGCCGGCTTTCCATTTAGTATTCCCACCAAACCTCAGGGCTAGCCCACAGGATTAAGGTCAAACCAAAAACATTCAGAAACCAGCAGAGCACCTACCTGTGAGACTTGACTTCTCTACCTCCAATGACCTTTGCTGTTTCGACATTGCCAACTTTTTGTTTCGTCGTTGGAAAGGAGCCGTCAGGAACGTAGTCATCGATTTCTGAAACGTGAACAAATCCAGTCACGCCGCCTTCTAACTTGATCAGCAGGCAGTTTGGCTGCACGGATTTCACAGTTCCACTTACTACATTCCCGACATACAGTGCATGCTGAACCACAGGTGTCAAATCCTCTTCTTCTGACATTTGGCGCTCTCGCTTGACCCTCCTGTGTTTCTTGCGTCCTCGGGCAGCGAGCGGGATCCCATGATGTTCTACTCCAGCTGTGTGCAGCGACACAGAGATGGTCTGTCCCACAAAGAGTTTCTCAGAGTCGAAGTGAAAGGTGTCGTTTAGATGGAATGTGACTGGAACGAGAAGCAGCTTCGAAGTGCCAGCCAGTGAAACAACGGCAACATCCTGTGTCACAAATTGCACCACAGCAGGATGCTGGGAAATTCCTTTCAACTGCAACACAAAATTGTCCATTCGGTTCATCAGCTCATCATTTACTGACTCAATTATACCATCTTGTTAGCTTTTCACATCTACATAATGCAAACTCAAGACTGTCTCTATCCCTTGCACCAGATTTCCTGACAAACACCTCAAGACCAGGTACAGCAAGGGATTTAGAAACAGTAAAGCTTCCTCGACACTGTCCCATCAACCACTCCCAGGGCAAGGGGAGCATGGGCTTAGACACAGAGTAAAGCTTCTACTACTCTTTTTAAAACCAAAAAGTAAACTAAAAGTAAACTCCTCTGACACATCCCAATCAAATGCTCCAGCGCAGGTACAGCATGGGGACAGATATAGAGTAAAGCTTCCTCTACATTGTCCTCATCAAACACTCCCAGGACAGGGACAGCACGTGGATTGATACAAAGTAATGCTCTCACTACTCTTTTAAACTGAAGGTAAAATCTCCTCTACTCTTTTAAACTGAAATTAAAGCTCCCTCTACACTCTCCACATCAAACACTCCCAGGACAGGGACAACACAGGGTTAGCTACTGAGTAAAACTCTTGTCTACTCTTTTAAATTGCAAGTAAAGCTACCTCAACACTGTCAACATCAAACATTTTCAGGACAGGGTCAGCAGGGAGTCAGACACAGGGTAAAGCTTCCTCAACTGTGTCTCTACAACCCTCTCAGGATAGGGAGAATATGGGGTTAGTTACAGAGTAAAGCCTTCTCTACACTTGCTGAGCTCACTGCTTATCAATTTCAGTCAGACATTACGGTCTGTAGCAAATTCTAAGCAGATTAGTTCTTGATCGTTAAGGGTCAACAGGAATCTTTGAGAAGTGGTGGAAAACTCCTTTCTTCTATCCACCTGAATCTCAAGCCTGACATGAAGAAACTCACTGACACACTCAGCTTCACTTTTCTCTGAAATAGCACTGGAATCCCATTTTCGTTCTAAAATTAGGATTCTTGCTCAGTGTCACTGGAGTAGATGCTGATTGTGTTTTTCTTTGTCACAGCTCAACCCAGCACCACTGTACCTTTTTCACATTAGCATTTAGCAGCTCCTGACGGACAGACACATGAACAATGGATGAGAGGAGATCTACAAACATCACGACTGCTGTGCACTGTTGTCCTGGGCTCAGAGACACCCCTACAAAAAAGAACAGTGACAAATCCGGCATCAGATATTTGCTGTTTCATGTAAAACATTCCATCGTCCCTGGCTCCTGAAGTAGTGAGTTCATTCTACCACACTGATCCATGAGATCTCAACTGTGATCACAACAGTATCATGTTTTGGTGTATCTATGACTGGTTTTCCTGCATCAGCTATTCACACGCTCTATGCTCACATTGCTTCAGCAAGCTCCTTAAATGATACTGAGCTGTTAAAAAGCCAGTCTCATAGTAAAACCTCAATGCTTTAAAGCCACCAAGTTTCACTGGTTTTACAAATGAATTCACATCTGCAGGATGTGGTCAGAATCAATATTTCATCAATAGTAGATCCAGTCAGGCTTTTGTTTATAGTCAGTTACACTGGATGCAGGGATGAGGAGGTGATTTGTTATGCAGTGAGAGAGCTGGTTTAACATCTGCAGAGAAACACTAACACAGGGCGCTGTGGGGAAAAGGAATTACTGAATAACAATGAGGGGGAATCTGGATTAAAAGTAAATGGCAAACAAGGCACCAAATCATGCTTGACAAATGTATTTATTTGAGAGGTCTTTAAAGATATAGTAAGCAGAGTGGATAAAGGGGAACCATAGATGGTGAGCATTTAAATTGCTAAAAGGCATTCGATAATGTGTCACATAATAAGTTAGACACAGGCTAAGATCTTATGGTATTGGGGGTGATACATTAGCATGGATTAGCTGTCAACCGGGGGAAAAAAAAAGTCAGGATAATTGGGTTAGCAAACTGAATGCTGCAGTCCAGTGGGGATTGGGTATCCCTGTATATGAACCACAAAATATCAGCAAGAAGGTACAAAGAAGGAGGCAAACAGAATGCTAGCCTTCATTTCAGGAGGGATGGAATATAAAAGTAAGAAAGTCTTAGTGCATTTGGACAGGGCGGTTGGGAGATGCTACCTGGAAACTGTGCTGAGTTTTGGTTATCTTACCTATGGAATTATATATTTGCATTGGAGGGATTTCACAGTAGGTTCACTTGGCTGATTCCTGGAATAAAGAGGTTGTCTTTTGAGGAACAGCTTAGCCTGCATTCATTGGTGTTTAGAAGAATGAGCAAAGATCTTGTTGGATATATAAGCTATAAACAGGATAGATGCTGGGAGAATGTTTCTTCTCATTATAGGGGGTGTAATCTATATCTAGTGACACAGTTCAAAACAGATAGATGCGCATTTAAGGCAGGGATGAAGAGGGATTTCTTCTCTGAGGATCGTCAATCTTTGGAATTCACTCCTGAGAGCACACGGGCGTCCTTGAAATTATGTAAGGTCAAGTCAGACAGAATTTTGATTTAAATTATCATCAGGTGAGCCACTCACCAAATGTCAATGCCAGACATGCACTTACCTTCCTGGTGATAGCGACTGGCTGTAACAGTGTGCTTGGTAACCTGTGTACCCGTGAAATACATTGTGCCATCATCCTCCACTCTGCTAACTACCAGCTGGAGTCTCTGCCCTGTAGCCAGGCGACTTAAACTGACAGCAACTGGAGAATCTGAAACAGTAAACATTCATGAAGAATTCAACATCAACCTGCCCTGCAAGTACCGCTTGATTGGATTTCAGCCTATAACTCATTCCCAAATACCTGCTGTTCTACATATAAACTCTTGTAAAACGGAGATGCAAAGCAATGTCATCTCCCACAGGGTCGTGAATGCCTAGAATTCTCTACCCCAGAGAGTTATGGAGACTAGGTCACTGAGCGTATTTAAAGAGAAGATAAACAGGTTTCTGAAATACTAGGGAGCAGAGGGCTGAGAGGAGCCAGCTGAAAGAAGAATTGAGGTGCCTGGGGCAGATTAGCCTTCATCTTGTTGAATGGCAGAAAGGCGGAATGACCCATTTTCAATCCTATTTCTTATGTTCTTAAGATCAAGCTATGTCTGGGCATGATGGCGAAAATTGCACCTCTGATATTCTACACTCATGACTGAATGGCAGAAAGAGGTGGACACAAAACTGGTATCTCCAAAATGGGAGTGGAAGTGTGGAAACTGCTGCCCGAGAAAGCTGCTGAGGCAGGATCTCAATTGAAAATATCATAACTACAACTGGGAAAGAATAATCAGGGTTATGGAACTGACTGTGGTCAACAGAGTTACTTAGAGATCAGACATGACCTAATTGACTTGTGAAACAGACTCAAGGGGCTGAATGGTTTCCCTTGTACTTATGATCAATTTTAAAATATTCCCTTTCTGAAGGCCCTCTAAATTGTGGATTTCAGACACAAGATTCAGACATTACCTCTGCTGCTCATCAAGGTCCTGACAAATTCCAGTTCCCCACAGTACTGGCTCAGGAGTGCAAGACTTTCATCATCCTCTTCCCCAGACCCACATTCAGACACTTTCAGAGTCAGTAATACTCGCTTCTTTTCCTCATCCAGGTTTGTAACCTTGGCAACCACTGTCTGGCCCACCACAAAATGATCTTCGATGTTTGTGACAAACTTATCAGACATAGCCTGGAGGAGAAGAAACATTAACCAGCAAAATTAATACACACGTAAACCATTCTTGGGTATCGATTATTCAACATATAAACCCCTGGACTAGAATCCAGTCTGTTTAGATAGCTTACATACGAACACCACTGGCAAGTCTGTAATTTATTGCCCACCCCTAGCTGCCCTTAGTTTGCTGCATTAAGTGGTTTGCTAAGCCATTTCAGAGTTATGTTAAGAATCAACCACAATGCTATAGGACTGGAGTCGCTTTCAGGCCAGACGGGGTCAGGAAGATTTCCTTCCTTGAAGGACATTAGTTAACTAGGTGGGGTTTCTGCGACAATTGTTCCCTGGCCATCTTCCCCAAGACCAGCTTTTTACTTCCAGCCTTTAACGTTTCAGTAATGAGAATTCAAATGCGCATCTCCCAATCATTAGCTACAAATACTACAATAATATGAGCACCACACCATCATTACAGGACCATGTAAATCATTTAATAAGATTCAGCAAATCTGTTGCTGTGTTGGTCAGAACAAATCAATAGGTGTAGACTGGATATTGGACTCACAGCTTTGGGAGCCAGGCCATACAGTCCATGTGGGAATTCGACAAACACTCCATATGTCATAATGTTCTTCACAAAACCCGGCATCTGCATTCCCACCTAAAGAAAATAGAGAGACAGGTAAAGCACTGTGGTTTCTAGAGGCCAGAGCTCCTTCCCCAAGGAAGACGATACTTCTCTCAGAGGCAATGTAACGAAGTCGCACTAGATTCTGGGGATAGAGGACCAAAGCTAGGAGGACAGGTCAAGTAGAATGAGACTAAAATAGTTACCACTTAGAAGGATTTCATTTAGTTGGATAAAATTCTTTACTATTCTAATCCAGATTCTTTATCTCAGTTGCATTGGTTTAAAAGGTGCAACATTCCACATAAGTTTCCAAAGTCTTTATGTCCTCCTGAGAGCAATGAGGTTCTTGACCCTGTCTATTCCATTTCCCACCCTTCTACCCTCATCCCTTTTCCTCCCTCCCAGAACCACAAACAGGTTCTGCTTGCTTCGACGTTCTATCCCACCAGCCTCTGCATTCAACATCATCATTGCCTGTCATTTTCACCAGCTCCAGTATGATGCTGCCACCACATCCATCCTCTCATAACCTCTCCTTTCAGGATTTTGAATAGTCATAGAGATGTACAGCATGGAAATAGACCCTTCGGTCCAACCTGTCCATGCCGACCAGATATCCCAACCCAATCTAGTCCTACCTGAGCACCCGGCCCATATCTCTCCAAACCATTCCTATTCATATACCCATCCAAATGCCTCTTAAATGTTGCAATTGTACCAGCCTCCACCAAAGAGACCACTTCTTTTCTGAAATTCTAGTCCAGTCTGGAGCATCTCCGAACACATTCTTCCTTTCCAATAGGATCTGTTGATGTCAGCACAGGTTATGCAATACCTGCCCTTTCACCTCCTTTGTTTTCACTGTTCAAGGCTCCAAGCATGAATTCAGGCCTCTTAATTTGGTATTTGCTGTTAACAATGCAATCGCCTCTGTACTGAAGAGACCAAATGCAGACCAGACACCACCTTGTAAAATACATCTATTCAGTTCGCGAGCAATGGCCTTCTTGTCATTTGTTGTTTTATATCTTCACCACACAGCCCTCTGACCTTAGTATGCTGCAGCTCAAACCAAGCCTGAGTGCTACACGTTTTGATAATATAATTTCAAGCAACTGGACTTGACATGAAGTTGACCAATTTTAAAAGAGTGCATTTATTTAATTTTGTTTTGCTTCTAAATCTGGTTTCTCGATTAATTCTTTTGTTTTCCAATGGATGTTATTCAGTATCCTGTCAATCACACCACGTCTAGACACATCCTCTGAGTTTTTTTTTAAAAACATGTCCATTGCCACCATCTCTGGCTTCATATCATGAAACCTTTTGGCTTTTAAACTCCCCTTTAATTTATCACAGATCTTCCTTTTTTGTTATTCTTCTTCCTACCTTCTCCCCTTTACCTTGCTCAAAACCTACTGCTTTACCTTATTCCAGTTCTGATGAAAGGTCAAAGGATTGAATCACACACAATTCTCTCCACTGATGGTAGCTAACTTTGAGCATTTCCAGTATTTGCTGTTTCTATTTCAGATTTCTAGTATTTTACCATTCCAAAATTCCTATACTGTTTGACAGGGCAGATGCTGAGAAGTTGCTTCATTTGGGTGGAGAGACTAGAACTGGACATCACAGGATAAGAAGTCAGCCATTTAGCGCTGACAGGAGAACTTCGGCATTCAGAATATAGTACAGTGAATCTTTGGATTTCTCGATCCTAGTGAGTTGGTCATTGAGATTATTTAAAACTGAGGAAGATAGAGTTTTGAACACTAAGAGAATTAAGGGATATATGGACGAGGCAGAAAATTTAAAAAGTCTTCTTAAAAGATCAGTCACAATCGCAATGAATGACAAAGCAGACACAAGGGGCAACACAGCTCCTAGTTCTTTTATTTGCAACAAAGGATTATGTCGGCAAGCACATTATGAATCAGCGCAATACCAATGAGCTTGTTCATCCCAATGATGATTCACTATCAAAGTCGAACTCTTTGGTCGTTCTGCTATAACACGCGTTTCATTAATCCAAATTCACGACAACGTGATTCATGAATTGGGGACACTGTTTCTATAGTGTGAACTTTTAAAGTGTGTATTGGCTATGACGCAGTTCTAGTCTCATTAGTTTAAGTGGTGATGCTATTATGCAATTTTCTTATGACACAGGATTGCACGAGAACCGAACTACCACATTACAGCAGAACTGACTGTACATCTAAAGAAAGCACATCAGAGGGACTCAAGCTTCGAGAAGCAAGTTACAGCTCACCTGGAGTTCCAATACGTCCTTTGGCAGTGGCGCTTGTTTAGCAAAAGCTATCACTGCAGCTTTTCTGCAAAGAATCTGAGCAACATAGTTAAGGGCAGGCAACACTGTGACAATAGAGGAAACTAGCTTGGTTACGGAGTAACCCAATTTACAAAAAAGCACTCCTGATAGTGGATCTGATGCAATCCTCAATCATGTAGCAATACCATCATGTAGCAAATCCTTCTGAACTAGCTCGAGAATTCATAAAAGCTGATACCGGCCACATAACATAGGAGACTGTTCAGCATATCTGGTTTCTCCTGGCTCTCTCCAAACTGACTCACCTTGCCCCAGTCCCTTGCCTATTCCTGTCTCCCTGCTAACTATCCCAACTTATTTATTGACAATAGCTAAAAAGAGACAAAGTTGACTATCAGCAATCAGATGACAACTAGCTCAACTGTTAAATTTTAAAAACTCACAAAGTATTGGAAACAAGATTAAAAGTAAAGCCGAGGAACCAACCCAGCCTATACTTAAAATGGAAGATTCAGGAACTGGTCACCGCTCTGCTGCTGAGGGATCTGTTAGGGAGCAGTGACACTCACAGTAAGAACCTAGTGATATTAATATGACTAATCCACTCCCCCATCGCATTTTTAATTACTCGTGTAACAGTATATTTGTCTCCATGATTATTATGAAACTCTTTCTGTTGAAAACATACTTGATAATAACGAAGACCTTTGTTCGGCTAAAGTTTAGTCAGAAAAAGGATACAATCTGGCCTTGGGCTTGGCTTAAACACATAACATTGGAGAGGATGTCACCCTTCTGCAGCCTCTCAGCAAGAAGCTGACAATTTGAGACATAGTCCGAGAGTTGTACCGTTGGGAGAAAGGCAGGTGCACGCTGTGGGAGAATGGAGACCTTCAGCCCATTCTCCACCTTCGCCAAGACTTCCACATCGACAATCTGAAACACATTTACCACAGTGAAAGCACATCAGCAGCAAAAGGAGCAAGGAAATGCATTCAGAAATAGGATACCAGAGACAGAAGGAGGCCATTCATCACACACAACCCTCCCCGCATCCCCCCCCAAGCATAATGCTGCTCAATAATACAATCAAATGATGGCTGAGCTTAACTTCATTTAATTCTTAGTTAAAAATCACACAACAACAGGTTATAGTCCAACAGGTTTAATTGGAAGCACACTAGCTTTTGGAGCGACGCTCCTTCATCAGGTGATTGTGTTGGACCTGTTGGACTATAACCTGGTGTTGTGTGATTTTTTACTTTGTACACCCCAGTCCAACACCGGCATCTCCAAATCATTTAATTCTGTAATTTTTAACCTCCTTGCTCAACAAAAAATTCTCAGCTTTGACAACCACCTGACGAAGGAGCGGTGCTCTGAAAGCCAATGCTTCCAATTAAACCTGTTGGACTATAACACAACACAACCTGGTGTTGCGTGACTTTGTACATCCCAGTCCAACACCGGCATCTCCAAATCTTGACATTTGGAGACAGAGAGCATGAAAGGGGGAGGAAGAGTTTTGTTTTGACGATAAATCCTTAAACACATTGGTTAAGAAATCTGACTGATAAATCTTTTTATTTAAAACTGATACACAGGATTTAACTGGCTTCTCAATAACTGGAAAAACTAATTAGTTCTGAGGAAGGGTAATCAGACCTGAAACGTTAACTCTGATTTGCCTTCACAGATGCTGTCAGAACCCGCTGAGCTGTTCCAGCAACTTCTGTTTTTGTCTCTGATTTACAGCATCTGCAGTTCTTTCAGTTTTTACAAAAATACAAACCTGGTTTCAAATGAATGCTTTTATTTTTGGGTTCATTCTGGTAAATGTACACTGCTACCTCATTAGCCTGTAACTACTGTTTTGTAGCTGGTATTCTAAGCTCCCAGGCCGAGATAGTATTTCAGTTACATCTATCAAAGCCCAATAATTGTTTGGTGAAACAAATTTCACTGTTCATTTGACAAGCCCATTGACATTTTTCCTACAGTCTACATTTTCTTCCTCATTATTAATCAAAGTTGCTGTAAATAGATAAATACCTTTCCAGTTGGGTACATTGAAGACTCATCAGCGTCAGTTCCCACCTTCTGTGTGGTTTTCATGGATAACAGCAGCTTCTCCTGAGTTGGGTCACACTTTAGGACAATGACCTTGACAACCTGGGAAGGGGGCAAGTCCAATGGTAAGCATGAGGCCAAAAGATCTTGGTACAGCATCCAAAACATCACAGGAACTGCTGCTCCACCCCTTCCATTCTGCCTCCCCAAGGCATGGAGAGTAGTCCCAACATGACATTATCCCTTCTCATTGGCCATTATCATCCGAATCTATGCAGCCTCCTACTGACCACCTCCAGTCAGAAAGCTCCCCATCTGCAAACCCTAACATGGTCCCCTCTGAATAGACCTATCTAAACACTCAAAACACCTCCCTCACCCACCCCTACTCTGAACTATCCCAAACTCCGCAATGACTGCTGTCACTCTGAATCCATCCAAAACCAGCCTCCTTATTGAAGCACCTTTGCACCAATATCGTGACCTCCCACTTTGACTCCACCCAGTCTCCCCCGCAGACCGCCCTCACTCAGACCTATCGGTCTCCCCACCGGTGACCGCCCTCACTCCGACTCTGCCTGGCCTCCCCCGCTAACTGCCCTCAGTCTGACTCTACCCAGTCGCCCCTGCTGACCGCCCTCAGTCTGACTCTACCCAGTCTCTCCTGCTGACCGCGCTCTCACCTGACCAACATAGAAGACCTTCTCCGGAAAGGGGATGGGCTGGGTACTCAGCTCCTGCTGAGGGACGAGCCCTCGCACATCACCATAGAAGCTGACGATGCAGCCATAGGGCTTCACAGAGACAATGTAACCGTGGGCCAGTTGCTTTGGAACAGCCTCCTTGTACTGGGTAATAACAGAAAGTTTTGAACCAACCAGCGTCTTCTTCAGAGTCAGGGTCAGTTTCTTGGTGCCACTGTTTACCATCAGTACCTGAGAAAGAAACAAATGTTTAATCCAAGAGGAACACTTCAGCTGAGTCATTCAGAAATATAGATATTTATCTTTGAGGAGTGATGATACTGCTGATTCCTCAAGGACTACACCCTCAGGGAAAAGAGCGGAGTCACATTCAGGCTGGACTGATCTGGGGGACTAGGCTCCTTCTTGGATCATAAACACACTGCACATTCAGCTTGTCCTGCACAGAGAACATATTGCACACTCACCCTGCACTTCACCAGATTTCCCACACTGTACAGCTTTTCTGGGTGTTTCAGGGGAATGTCTGACAGATGTGTATGAGGCACCAGCCCCTGAATGTGGTCAGTTAGCTTCACGTGCATCCCATAACTCTCCAGAGAGGTCACTTTACCCTGAAAAGTAGCAAAATGAAGAATGTAGTCATTGGCAAATCTGTTGGAAAGATCCTAGCTAGATTCCATTCAACTCTCCAAAAATAGCTAGTTCCTGTTTACACACAAGACAGCAAATGCTGTCAAATCTCCGCAAGATGGGTTTTATTGAAAGGTCACTACATACTTAATGGTCACTGGGTAAAGAGGTATTGGAATACCCAGATCAGACACTACTGAATATTAAGGCAAAGTAGGTCGGGGACCAAGGGATAGGTGAATAACATAGGTCATTGATTGTTGTATAGGCAGAGAGTTGTTCCCTCAGCATAGGCAGGTAAGTTCAGATATACTGAGATGAGGCAGATGCGCTGGAGTGGTAGGAAGGAACAGTTCACAGGAACCTTCTCAGCAATTCTCAGTTACACTGACCAAGTTTTCGCAATTTGTTCAGATCTGAAATGAGGATGGAGACACTTCAACAAGGTTGATGAGAGAGCGAGAGTGAGTGTGAGAGCAGCCAAGCTGGGTTAGCTGAGGGACTGAAAAGAGGAGAGCAGAGGAGAAAGAACGCTATTTTTGTTATTCTCAATTTGCAGCAACAAGATTCTCCTGGCAAAACCGAAGTCGTGAGCAAAGTCATGGCGGATTAGGAGGAACTCTAACCAATACCCAATTAGGAAAGACAGAAGGAATAAATGGAAGAGTGGTTAGTTAAGCAGCAGCTGGAGATAGCCCTGAGGCAAGAGAGCAGGACACTTTGGCACATGCCACTCGTTCATCCAGTCCTGCTGGAGGCTGCTTTGGGAATCTATATTTTCCAAAGACTGTACTGTTTATAAAGCTCTGGCTGTGAAGACTTACCTCAACCAGCTGTCCCAGCTGAATGTCCTGGTACTTCAAAAATTGGGCATCAAGAATGCTCCTAAAAATGAGAAACTCAAAATCAAGGAAGGGCTGTGTGTTTATTACAGGAGTCAAGACATTATTCTTCAGTCTTTGCTATCAGAAACTGTTCTCGATTGAATTTGGTTTGTGCCATTTCTGTCCCTCTTGTTTGGGCTAACCACAAAGTGGAAAGCTAACTTGTTTTTAATTAAGAACACAATGGAAATGTCACATCACTAGAACAAACTATTGAAAATGGAACAAAACAGATTGCCTGTATGTAACCCAATGGCTTACCTGTCCTGGCAATGTTTGATTGAGACAATGTAGAGGGGTTTTACTCTGTATCTAACCCAGTGGTGTAGATGTGCTCCCTTTCCTAATCATTGTTGCTCAGTAAATGCCTTTGGGTATTGCTGACTCATGGTCTATGCCACCTGTTACCCTCTATTGAACACAACGTCTCAGTATTGATGACCCTTCACACTCACTTTCTCAGAGACACCAGAGCCATCTGTTCCATTGGGCTGTGGTCAATGACCCTGCACCTGTGCCTGGAACCTTCACTGAAGTCTTTTGGGTCAAAGGGCATCGCAGTGCTCGACAGATGAGATTTCTGCAATGTTAGAAATTAACAATCAGTGATCTTGTGGAAGGAGGCAAAGTCACATGACAACAATACATGCCTGCAATTGAAGAGGCAGGTTAATGAAACAGCACTTTTACACCAGACAGGCCATCATATAAACTAAACCAGGTCATAATAAAACCAGCTTTACTTCATCTGCTGTCAGTGCTTAATCTGCAACACTTAGGTGAAGAGTACAAGACTTTAACAACAAAGTGTAATTTGCAATGAAATCAGAAATGCTGGAAACACTTCGCAGATCAGGCAGGATCTGTGGAGAGAAAAAACAGAATTGATGTTTCTGTTCAATGCATTCTCACTAAGGCGCATGGGAAATCGGTCTTCCAGCAGAGCACAGGGTCTCAACCACAAAGGCAGCAATCATTCTCTGGGCTACAGCGTCGAAATAAGCTAGGGGAGATGTGGAAGAAGGTAGCACACGTCAGCATTTTCTCACTAATCAGATCTCTCATTGTGCACCAGTTCAGAGATTTGAGAGAGAGGCCACAGACTGGTACTTCAATGTAGCAGCATCGCAACACCCCATTGTGGGAGGACAGCAAGGTAGCATCCCGCCTTTGGCAGGTGATTGGTGAGAAGACGACGCACTGTCAGCAGGACCCTCTTCCGAAGGTGACTTCCAACCAAGAGCCGGTCAGCTCTCACGTTGCAACATTTTAAAAATCAGGGGCTTAGCTCAATTCGCTATCCTATATCCATCTCTGAACCAATGTTATTTTTAAAAATTCCAATGACTTCCTAAAAAAAACTATTCTATCTTATTTGTACAATTTTGCCATGCTCAAATTGGCTACCTTTTAAAAAATGTATTCACAGGTCGTGGGCATTGCTGGCTGGACTAGCATTTATCGCCCATCCCTAACTGCTTTGTAGTGTTACATTATAGTTGTACTTCAAAAGTGCTGAACTTGCTGCAAAGCCCAGACGACATGAAAGGAGATATACAAATGCAAAACTGTTAACAGATTGAAATATCATTAGTGTTGACGCTCAATCCACGGACACAACTGAAGGGAGTTACTCACAGGTGAATAGGCAACGGTCCCATCATCCAGCTGAAAGATGACACCAGCTCCTTTGTAGTAACTCCGCACAGTGCATTGCTCGAAAATCTTCCCAATCCCATGGGGGCTTGACTCCTGCAACATTGCCCCCGGATGTAGGAAGGCAGGCCGCAATGTCAGGTGTACAGCCTTTGTTTCCGGCTGCACATACAGAACACAAGCTTTCACCTGGAACAGAGACACAATCCTGGTGATTTACTCTCAGTGAGTTCTGTCTAATGGAGACAGCCAAGTTGATCAGCAACTACGTGTCATAGGTAACCCGGTGTAAACTCCCACACTTGAAAAGGCAACTTTGGCTGCAGAACCCACACTTGGGGACCATGGAGCTGATGAGTGTGTGAAAGTGAAGGCAAGCTTTTAAGTGAAATCCATTGCTGGGGTCCTGGTCCCTGGTCAGCAACACCATTCCCATCACAACATTCACATCATGCAAGAATGTTTGGCTGCAGCATTCTGCACCTTCGATTCTCTGTCCTGAATTCAGTTTACAGCAATGTGGACCCTTGACAGAACGCTGTGGCACTCTCTAAGAGACTGCTGCATGAGCACCAGTGTTTCCTGAAGTAACCTGCATCGCCCTTTGGGTCAGAGAATGAATTTCCCTGAATCAATCTAATTCTTTTGTTCCACTTCTCACAGAGATTATGAAGTTGCTGGCGGTGAGCAAAACTAGAGGTGGTGCCAAATCAAAAGGGACAGAATCAACAGAGCAGCTGCTTCACGACAATTAACTTCTCTCTGCTGGCCAGGTGTAAATGGAATGAAATGTTTGAGGGTTTGATATGGTTCATCATCACCTCCTTATACTCATTCTCTCACTGTTCTGCTTCGTTGAGGTGGTGTACAAATAGTTTCATCAAACTAACCTGCTGCCCGGGGCGGTAGGTCCTGACTCGCCGTGGATCCAGATGCATGAAATCGACTGTCCCACTCAAACCAGAGTTAAACTGCAGAATCAAACCGCAGGTATCCACCTGCAATCAATCAGCATAAGGTCTAGAACACAGGAGCTCAGAGCAAATCACTGTTACCAGAGGTGGATAGGCATGAGACAGACAGATCAAATGAGCCGATAAAAAGGGAGTGATACAGACAAAGAGAAAGAGGGAGGGAGACCGAGGAAGAGACACCCGGAAAATGCGGGCAGACAGACACAGAGAGAGAGAGAGACCGAGGGGAGAGAGGGGAGAGAGAGAGAGAGAGAGAGAGGGGAGAGAGAGAGAGGGGAGAGAGAGAGAGGGGAGAGAGAGAGAGGGGAGAGAGAGAGAGGGGAGAGAGAGAGAGGGGAGAGAGAGAGAGGGGAAAGAGAGAGAGGGGAGAGAGAGGGGGGAGAAAGAGAGAGGGGAGAGGAGAAAGAGAGAGGGGAGAGGAGAAAGAGAGAGGGGAGAGGAGAAAGAGAGAGGGGAGAGGAGAAAGAGAGAGGGGAGAGGAGAGAACGCGCCCACAGGCAGACAGAGAGAGTGAGTGCGCCATCTCTGATCTAACATGACAAGATTAGTAAGTATCCCCATTTATCATTAATGTTTACTTGACCAGGCTCTGGAATTTGAAGTTCTTTGGGATACTGTACACACCGAAACAAAAACTCTTAATGGCTCAAATGTGAAACTAAAACCAAAAGTGCATGGAACTCAGAGGACAGATATCACCCAAGAGAGCAAAGGCTGATTGACATCATAACTACAGCCCTTCCCTGAATCTCTGCTCCTAGATAAGAGGTCACTTCTTTTATCTACGTCCAACTGGATCAACTTGAGGGGCTGATGTACAGTTTGAATTGAAGTTTGTGTACATATCCAGAGGACGTTACAGTTCCAGCACAGAAACATTCGGTTTACAGCAATGTGGACATCCCACATGAGCTTGCTCCAATCCTATCAACATATTGCTCGATTTCTGTGTCCTTGGAAGCATTCACCTCAACCACTCGCTCCATTGGTGACCTCAATATTCTCACCACTCTGAGTAAGTAAACTCCATCTGAAACCCCAGTTGAAGCTATTACCATTTTGTTTTTATTGTCCTGAGCTTGGCCTCCCCCAGATGTCTCTCCTCTATAAATGACAGAAGTTCGATTAGGTATTCAAAGACCTCAAACAGCTCACCCCACATCTTATTTCTTTCTCTGGGGACAGGAATGGGGGACAACACACGTCCTAAAATCTGCACCTTTTGAATTTCAGCCCTGATTATCAGCCCAGGGAGCAGATTGGAGAGACTCCATTTCTGATCTTCGGTTGCTGTTGCTGCAGCAACGTCAGTACGACGGACCGAGAGCTGGGCAACGCGGCCATCATTCTTCACTGACTCCACCAGTGTGGTTAGATATTGACCAACACGGAGAGGCATGCCTAAGTGGGAGCAAATACATCAGGGCTTTGGTTACAAGATAAATTCAGAAATATCACAGCAAAGCACACAGCAAAGAGTACAGGTCAACACCCCAGTCAGAACCTCACCACTGCAATATAAACAGCTAGCTAGGTCTGGTTATCGAGCTATTAAGATGCATGCAGAGACATGAAAGGGTAATAAACAGACAGAATTTTTCAATTACAAACCAAATCCTCAGATTTCCTAGGTTTTTCAAACAAGTTAAAGTCTCTAGTCATCAACACAAGTGCACATGAATCACAAACAAGTTACAGAAACATTAGAGAGCTCTTGACTAGGTACAGTCAGCAGCTCCCAACAGCTGGACGCTAGACCACAGGAAACTGGTGCCATGGATCAAGTTGGCTCTATTATATGTTTGACTGGTGTGCTGAATGAGGAGCGCAACATATCAGAGAGGGTTCACCTCACGGATTATCGGTGGAGACTCACCTCGATTTCTACTCTTTATGAACTCCTGGGTTTTCATGTGTGAGAGGAAAGCTTTGGTGGCTTTGACTCCAATGTCGACCAGATAGCCATGTTCCTCAACACTGGATACACAGCCTGAGAGTAGCTGCAATAAGATAGAGAAGCATGGCACTCAGAACACAATATTAGTAGTTGGTACAACTGAAACAAAGACAGATTGAATATCTATCTTTCTGCCCTTCATTCCTGCTACTGAATATCAGTGGAACAATTCCCAGTAACTCCTACACCCTCACACTCATATTTGTGGGAAAGAAGGTTTAAATAAAACAGGTCTCCACGCTGACATTTTGAAATGATTCTCAGAATTGATAGCATATACAGAACCAAAGATGAGGAATTGAGTGCATTTTTAAAAACAATATTTAGCAAAAGCAGGTGTTTAAATGAATGCTAAAATAATTTGCAAATTAGCACAACTTTGTTTCCAGCCTAACTTTAACGGGAGATAAACATCACTATAGCAGCAGACAGAAAATACTCCAAATATTACTCCACCAATTTAACACAGGATTACCTCCTGGTCACAGTAAACATCATCCTCCTCTAATACCCCAGTCTCAACCTGCGCTGCCACAGGACCCTGGGCTCATGAACAAATGACAATTTACGTGAATAAATTGAGTTTCTTTCAGTTGTGAAGAACAATAGAAAATAGACAATAGGTGCAGGAGTAGGCCATTCTGCCCTTCGAGCCTGCACCACCATTCAATATGATCATCGCTGATCATCCTTAATCAGTATCCTGTTCCTGCCTTATCTCCATAACCCTTGATTCCACAATCCCTGAGAGCTCTATCCAACTCTTACTTAAATGAATCCAGAGACTGGGCCTCCACTGTCCTCTGGGGCAGAGCATTCCACACAGCCACCACTCTCTGGGTGAAGAAGTTTCTCCTCATCTCTGTCATAAATGGTCTACCCCGTATTTTTAAGCTGTGTCCTCTGGTTCGGCACTCACCCATCAGCGGAAACATGTTTCCTGCCTCCAGAGTGTCCAATCCTTTAATAATCTTATATGTCTCAATCAGATCCCCTCTCAGTCTTCTAAACTCAAGGGTATACAAGGCCCTGAACTGCTGTGCTCTTCCAGCACCACTAATCCAGAATCTGGTTTCCAGCATCTGCAGTCATTGTTTTTACCTCAAGGGTATACAAGCCCAGTCGCTCCAGTCTTTCAGTGTAAGGTAATCCCGCCATTCCAGGAATTGACCTCGTGAACCCATGCTGCACTCCCTCAATAGCCAGAATGTCTTTTCTCAAATTTGGAGACCAGAACTGCACACAGTACTCCAGGTGTGGTCTCGCCAGGGCCCTGTACGGCTGCAGAAGAACCTATTTGCTTCTATACTCAATCCCTCTTGTTATGAACGGCAGCATGCTATTAGCCTTCTTCACTACCTGCTGTACCTGCATGCTTACTGGTGTACAAGAACACCCAGATCTCTCTGTACTGCCCCTTTACCTAAATTGATTCCATTTAGGTAGTAATTTGCCTTCCTGTTTTTGCCACCAAAGTGAATAATCATACATTTATCCGCATTAAACTGCATCTGCCATGCATCTGACCACTCACCTAACTTGTCCAGGTCACCCTGTAATCTCCTAACATCCTCATCACATTTCATCCTGCCACCCAGCTTAGTATCATCGGCAAATTTGCTAATGTTATTGCTAATATCAGCTTCTATATCATTAACATATATTGTAAAAAGCTGCGGTCCTTGTACTGATCCCTGCGGTACCCCACTGGTCACTGCCTGCCATTCCGAAATGGAGCTGTTTATCACTACTCTTTGTTTCCTATCAGCCAACCAACTTTCAATCCAAGTTAGTACTTTGCCCCCAATACCATGCGCCCTAATTTCGCACACTAACCTCCTATGTGGGACTTTATCAAAAGTTTTCTGAAAATCCAGGTACACCACATCTACTGGATCTCCCTCGTCCATCTTCAGAATTACATCCTCAAAAAATTCCAGAAGATTAGTCAAGCATGATTTTCCTTTCATAAATCCATGCTGACTCTGACCTATCCTGTTACTACTATCCAGATGTGTCGTAATTTCATCCTTTATAATAGACTCCAGCATCTTTCCCACCACTGAGGTCAGACTAACTGGCCTGTAATTTCCTGCTTTCTCTCTCCCACCTTTCTTAAAAAGTGGTACAACATAAGCCACCCTCCAATGCACAGGAACTGATCCCGAATCTATCGAACTCTGAAAAATAATCACCAACGCATCCATGATTTCTCGAGCCACCTCCTTCAGTACCCTGGGATGTAGACCATCAGGCCCCGGGGACTTATCAACCTTCAGACCTAACAGTGTCTCCAACACCAATTCCTGACAAATATAAATTCCCTTAAGTTCAGGTCCTTCAGCCACTGTTACCTCAGGGAGATTGCTTATGTCTTCCCCAGTGAACACAGATCTGAAGTACCAATTCAATTCTTCTGCTATTTCTTTGTTCTCCGTAATATATTCCCCAGTTTCTGTCTTCAAGGGCCCAATTTTAGTCTTCACCATTTTTTTTGCTTTTTACATACCTAAAAAAGCTTTTACTATCCTCCTTTATATTATAGGCCAGTTTACCTTCGTACCTCATTTTTTCTCTCCGTATTTCCTTCTTAGTAATCCTCTGTTGTTCTTTAAAAGCTTCCCAGTCCTCCGTTTTCCCACTTATCTTTGCTATGTTATACTTTTTCTCTTTTAACTTTATACGTTTCTTAACTTCCCTCGTCAGCCACGGCCACCCATGCCTCCTCCTAGGATCTTTCTTCCTTTTTGGAGTGAACTGATTCTGCATCTTCTGCATCATACACAGAAATATCCGCCATTGTACCTCCACTATCATCCCTGCTAAGGTATTACACCATTGAATTTGGCCAACTCCTCCCTCATAGCTCCTTAGTTCCCTTTATTCAACAGAAATATTGTCATTTCCGACTGTAGCCTCTCCCTCTCAAATTGCAGATTGAAGCTTATTGTACTATGGTCACTACTTCCCAATGGCTCCTTCACTTCGAGGTCCCTGACCAATTCTGGTTTGTTGCACAATACCAGATCCAGAATTGCCTTCTCCCTGGTAGGCTCCAGCACCAGCTGTTCTAAGAATCCATCTCTGAAGATAGAGAGAGACTTCAGGACAACAGAGCCAGCTCGAGGAACAGTTTAACACAGAGATGTGAAGTGATTCATTTTGGGTGGAAGAACTTAGAGAAACAACAAAAACAGAACATGCAGAACTAAAGGGGTGCAGGAGCAGAGGAACCTTGGGATATACATGGATAGATTATTGAAGATGGCATACAGAATTCTGGGCTTTATAGATCAGAGTAAGAAAATTATGAAGAACATTTATTAAGCACTGGCTTGCCCTCAGCTGGAGTACGTGTCCAGTCTGAGCAAGACACTTTAGGAAGGATAAGAAGGTTTTAAAAAGGGTTCAGAAAAGATACATAGGAATGGTTTCAGGAACAAGGGACTTTGGTAACATGAGTGGACTGGGGAAGCATAAAGGTCAGGAGACCTGATAGAAGTTTTCAAAATGAATGAGGGCTCTTCACAGGAAAGCTAGGGAGAGACTGTTCCCATTGGTGGATGAATCGAGAACCATAGGTCACAGATTTGACGTAACTGAAAATAGAACAAAATGCAGCACAAGGAAATAAACTCTTAAGTGCAGTGAGTGGTTATGATCTGGAATGCACAGCCTGAAAGTTTGGAGGATGCATGGTCAATGGCAGCTTTCATAAGGGAATTGGATCATTATCTACAGAGAGAGATTTTAGAGCTCCAGGAAAAGGTGGAGGAGTGTGACTAGTTGAGATTGGCATCATGGGATAAAACGCCTCTTTCAGTGCTGCACCATTCAATGAAACATTCACTCCTACTAATTTTGGAATACTTTCCTTATTTTGCTGTATTGGGAGCTGGTTTTATTGATGGTTGACAGGAAAGGTTTGTGTCAGAAAGTGGCTCAGCCACTTTCAGTGATCAGTAAAAAAAAAAGAGAAGATTCAAAATCAAAACTCAGAGCTAGGAAGTGTTCTTGAGGGTAACAGAGTGGTTTGAAGTGAACTAAAATAATGTCAATCCATGGCTTGTATGAATAGTGGGGCATTCAGTTCAAATCAGATTGTTAGACCTGAGATAAACTCGGGATAATGAGCATACTCTTGAACAAGAAACTGGGGCCATTTGTGGGTGTGACTCAATGAACTCACGAAGCGCCCTCTATTTTTGTGACAGACATATTATTGGTTCTGGAAATGTCAAACTTGAGGATGTTCTTCATTAAACTGTTTCCCTTGGATCAGATTAGTAAAGCTGGATCTGGGAATTCCAGACTATATCGATATACTCACCATGCCAGCTTGCAGTGCTTCAGGAGACAATGCCTTGTTTACATCCTTCGGGTTAATGGAGAGTTTCAAGCTGTGGTAGTTGGAATTTGTCTTTCCGAGCTCGTACACAGCACATCGTATAACCATACCAGGGCTGTACAGATCTGACAGGACTACCAGATCCTGGGGTTTGTTGGGAATGAAACATACCAGACCAGGGATGAGAAGCACAACATCAGAAAGGAGTGCAAATACACAAGCCAAAACTCAGCAGCACTTATAGATGTATGGTAGAAACAGTCTATTGATTACGCCTGGCCCAGTAAACATCACTAGTTACTTTTTGCTTACAATGATCATTTGCAATTTCAAAATCCCTCACTAATTTTTCCACAATGAAAGAAAGCTTTCTTGAAGCTTAACAAGAAATTACCTCAAAAGCCTCTAGAATCCCCTGTCACTACTGTACGTCCCTCTGTAGAAATCATAGTATAGAAACAAGTCCATCTGCCATCGGATCTGTATAAATCTTAGAGCCATAGAGTTATACACCTTGGAAACAGACCCTTCGTCCAACCAGTCCATGCTGACCATAATTCCAAACTAAACTAGTACCATTTGCCTCTGCTTCATCCAAATCCTTCCAAATATTTCTTATCCATATAACCTCTCCCTCACACCTTCTCTACGTCCATCCTCCTGCAACCTTTCAGGACTTTACAAATCTTTAACAAAAACAAACATTACTGGAGAAACTCAGCAGGTCTGGTAGAAGGTGTGGAGAGAAAGCAGAGTCAATGCTTTAGGTATAGTGACCCTTCATAAGAACAGTTCTGCTGAAGGGTCACTGGACCCGAAACAATGACTCTGCTTTCTCCCGCAGATCCTGCCGAACCTGCTGAATTTCTCCAACAATTTCTGTTTTTGTTTCAGATTTCTAGCACCTTCAGATCTTTGTTTTATTTTTTAAAATTGTATCAGGTCCCCCTCATCCTTCTAAGAGAAAGTGAGGACTGCAGATGATGGAGATCAGAGTTGAGAGTGTGGTGCTGGAAAAGCACAGGTCAGGCAGCATCCAAGGAGCAGGAGAATTGACACTTTGGGCATAAGCCCTTTATCAGGAATCTGATGGGACATTTCCCCACTTGCTGGAATGGGTGCAGCTTCAGCAACACTCAAGAAGCTTGACACATCCAGGTGATTGGCTCCTCATCCACCATATTCAACATTCACTTCCTTGAGCACTGACACATAATGGCAGCAGTGTGTACCATCCCCAAGATAGAGTGCAACAATTCATCAACGCCTCTTTACTAGTGTTAGAGCATAGAACAGTATAGCACAGTACAGGCCCTTCAGCTCTTGATGTTGTGCCAGCCTTTTATCCTACTCCAAGATCAGACTAACGTACACACCCTTCATTGTACTATTTTCCATGTGCCTATGGAAGAGTTGCTTAAATGAGTGGCAAATTCTGCAGCACAGATCTGAGTGCTATGGCTGGAATGTTGTTAAGGCCTATAATTCGCAGTATCTAGCGCCTCCAACCATTTCACGTGGAGTAAATCTGATTGGTTGGAGACCATGAGCCTGGGAACCTCAGGAAGAAGTCGATTTTCCTGAAAATCCCAACTTCCAACCCAGTTTTTCAAATTAATTATTGAGGGTGCATCTATCTGCAGGAAGATGCTTTCATAAGTTACTGGCTGCTGCTTTTGTTCAGGTTTTGACATCTGGCAAGCAACTGGGCTTGACTCTCAATCTGTACACCAGCAACAGACACCCACAACACAAGGTGGGACTGAAAAGTGAGGGCAGCAGAATGATGAACAAGCACCTGTAGCCTTTACAGTTTTAGAGTTTACAACAATGTTGCAGATCATCATCTTTTGAGTCAGATGTTTGCCACCACTATTAACCATAATGTTGTTAGGCCAGCCTCTGCGATAGTTTTGTTTTTATTTAAACCTGGAAGGCTTCCCCCACATCACCCAAGAAACAAAGATAATTCTGACATAAGACGGGCTTGAAGTAGCCCAGATCCTGATCCCCAAAGCCCTGCATCACAACAGGATGTGGTGCACAAGAGGAAACCCACAGATACAATAAGAGAAGGATAACAGACTCACCTCTGACAGTTCCTCATCAATCTGTTCCCTTAGGGATTTGGTATATGCATCACAGATGTTGGTGAGACTGACATAACCAGTGAGCCCATGGGGCAACCCAATGACGAGTTCAAAATCAGTCACTTCCTTCACACAGCCAAGCAAGAGCACCCCAACATTCAGTTCCTGGTGGCAAAGGGAGGAATAAATCAACCAACAACATTCAAATCAGACACAGCATTGTCATGGAGTTCACATGTAGAATCTGAAATAAATCAACTTGAGATCCTCAATGATCGCTGTGAACCTGATGTTGGCATTTCTTTTACATTATATTTATTCACGTTCCTAGCTAGACCAACATTTATTGCCTATTCCTGACTTTCCACAGGGCAGTTATAAGTCAACCACTTTACTGTGGGTCTCGAGTCACATGTAGGCCAGACCAAGTAAGGATAGCCATTTCTCTCCATAAAGGACATTAGAGACCAGATGGCCACCGAGCAAAGTAGGTGAGGGTCACAACAAAATCTGCATTAAAAAGAGGGGAATGACAGTCAATCTCACTGACGTACATGTATAACACCTAAACACTCTGTTCTAAAGCACAGCAGGCAGAGGAAAATGAGAAAATTCAAGGTTAGGGCAGTGTCAGGAAACTTTATCACACACTTGAGGTTATAATATTAATGGTTTACATACAAGTCTACTGATTGAGACTGTAACCCAGTCATGAAACTTCTCTACTCTCAAAGAGATGCACACTAACAAAACAAATAGGTATTATGGACAGGGGGAAGGACCCAGGATAGTTGTTCAATAGCCCCTATTCACAGGGTTCACTGAGATAATCCTTTTGGTTTGTCACGACCAGCTACGTCTTGATTTTTAGTTGAAGTGTGAGGTGCTGGAAAAGTACAGCTGGTCAGGCAGCATCCGAGGAGCAGGAGAATCGACGTTTCAAGCACAAGCTCTTTATCAGGAATTCCTGCTCCTCGGATGCTGCCTGAACAGCTGTGCTTTCCCAGCACCTCACACTTCAACTCTGATCTCCAGCATCTGCAGTCCTCACTTTCACCTACTCCTTGATTTTAAGTCAGTTTTTTCTCCACAAACGCCACCAGACTTGAGTGTCCAGCTATTTCTGTTTTTGTTTGTTTCATATCTCTGGCATCCGCAATTCTTAGTTTTAGTTTATTACTCTTTGATCTTCCTTCTCATGGTATTTTCATTTACCTGCAGGAGGCGCGGAACAAATTATTCACAACTTATGAAGTATCTGATTTATTGCTTTGGAGCCGCAGCTCACAGCATCCGAAAAAGGAAAATAAACTGGCTTTCTACAGGCTTGATGTATTTTATTTACTGCAGAGAAAATGACAGTTTTTCCTTTTTGAAGGTTCAATGGATTCTGCCTACTATTCACACCCATAAGGTGTTCAGCTATCTAGGAGTGAAACACAATTGTTAACTGACAGACGAGCTCGGTCATCGACACTCCACACACCAAATAACTACATCCAGTCAGCTGAATCTCCCTTCGTATATATGGCCAGGCTCCGCCTCGTCTACACTGCACTGCTATCACAAACAGTAGTGCAAACAGCCCTTACAACATGTGGCAGGGAACTCACTTTTACAAAGCGTAGCTATCCTTCAACAACGTTTGGCTTTTCTCAATTCAGTCCATAATCAAAAAATAAAAAGATATGGTCTTCATACAATTATGAGGGCCTGAAAACAGAGATGGCTGAAGTCAACTGGCAAATCAGCTTCAAGGACAGATCAATAGAGATACAGCGGAGGGATTCATCATCTGAGGGTAAATAAACAAGTTAAAAGGTATCGTCAACTGTAAAGACAAATCATAATTACACAAGGATGAGTGTCAGGATAGAAAATTGGACAGAATATAAAACCACAGCAAAAAAAAACTGAAAGAAAAAATAAATGAGGAGGAAAAATTAGAGTATGAGAGAAAGCCATCCAGAAATATGAAGACAGTTAGTAGGTGCGCCCAAAGACATTGAAAAATGTTAACAATCTGAGCGCTGATCCTACAGAAAACAAATCTGGAGAAGTAATAACCTAAAAATATAGGAGATGTGGGGAAATGAACTGAGCAGGCATTTTGTATCTGTCTTTGCTATACTGAATACAAGTTACATGCCAGGAAAAGAAATATTCAGGAAATGGAAAGGAGGGAGGAACGCAAGAAGTTAGATATTTAGCATGGAGGAAATGGTTACAAACTGCAGGCTGACAATTCCCAAGTCCTGACCTACTTCATCCTTGGGTCTTCTGAGTGGCTCACGACACAAATGGTGCAAAATCCCCTAAATTTGGTTAAGATTCTATTAGACTGGAAAATAGTGTAGTAACCCCTTTTCTAAAAAAAAGGGGTTAAATGAAAGTGGGAAACCATAGGTCTGTTAACATGTATCATAGGGAAAATGTTAGAAGTTAATGTTTATACACTCTATTAAAGGAAGAAAAAAAACTGGTCAAAAGGCAAAATGAACGGCACTTAAATTTGCACAGATTTCAAAACAAAATATGTGAATTAATGGCAAAAATGGAAGTTAATGGGTTTGAGCTACAAGAGATCAAAGCTGGAAATGAAATATTCAGTGACTTTTCATAATGACATGCAGGAAGGAAAGGATGTTGAGGTAGTGTCACTAGTACGAGATGTAGTGAGTACATAGCAAGAAATTATCTAGGATCAGATGGATCCACATTGGCAGAGATAAGAAATAAGGGAAAGATGGCACATTTGGGAATAATCTACAGACCTCTTAACAGAAACTGTGATTTTGTTCAGTGGCATACTGAGAGACCGGCTCGCACTCCGTATTCATGTTTGCTTTTATGATCATTCTCGGTAGTGCAATGTTTAGTTACTAAGTTGAAAGTGAGGACTGCAGATGCTGGAGATCATTGCTGAAAAATGTGTTGCTGGAAAAGCGCAGCAGGTCAGGCAGCATCCAAAGAGCAGGAGAGTCAACGTTTCGGGCATAAGCCCTCCTTCAGGAATGAGGAAGGTGTGCCAAGCAGGCTAAGATAAAAGGTAGGGAGGAGGGACTTGGGGCAGGGGCGTTGGGAATGCGATAGGGTGGAAGGAAGTTAAGGTGAGGGTGATTGGCCAGAAAGGGGGTGGGGTGGAGAGGACGGGAAGAAGATTGCAGGTCAAGAAGGCGGTGCTGAGTCCGAGAGTTGGGACTGAGATAAGGTGGGGGGAGGGGAAATGAGAAAGCCGGAGAAATCTGAGTTCATCCCTTGTGGTTGGAGGGTTCCTAGGTGGAAGATGAGGTGCTCTTCCTCCAGGAGGCCAAGGACCTGCATGTCCTTGGCGGAGTGGGAGGGGGAGTTAAAGTGTTCAGCCATGGGGCGGTTGGGTTGGTTGGTGCGGGTGTCCCAGAGGTGTTCCCTGAAACGTTCCACAAGTAGGCGGCCTGTCTCCCCAATGTAGAGGAGGCCACATCGGGTGCAGCGGATACAGTAAATGATGTGTGTGGAGGTGCAGGTGAATTTGTGACGGATATGGAACGATCCCTTGGGGCCTTGGAGGGAAGTGAGAGGGAAGGTGTGGGCGCGAGTTTTGCATTTCTTGCGGTTGCAGGGGAAGGTGCCGGGAGTGGAGGTTGGGTTGGTGGGTGGTGTGGACCTAATGAGGGAGTCGCGGAGGGAGTGGTCTTTCTGGAATGCTGATAGGGGAGGGGAGGGAAATATATCCTTGGTGGCGGAAATGACGAAGGATGATACGATGTATCTGGAGGTTGGTGGGGTGGTAGGTGAGGACCAGTGGGTTCTGTCCTGGTGGCGAATGGAGGGGCGGGGTTCAAGTTCAGAGGAGCGGGAAGTGGAGGAGATGCGGTGGAGAGCATCGTCAACCACGTCTGAGGGGAAATTGCGGTCTTTGAAGAAGGATGCCATCTGGGTTGCTCGTTATTGGAATTGGTCCTCCTGGGAGCAGATGCGGTGGAGGCGAAGGAATTGGGAATAACGGATGGCATTTTTACAGGGACAAGGTGGGAGGAGGTGTAATCTAGGTAGCTGTGGGAGTCGGTCGGTTTATAGTAAATGTCCCCCACGCCCAAAATTCTATACAGTACTCCAGAAGAGGCCTACTAATGTCCTTTACTACCTCAACACCAATACTCAAAAGTCTGAGCAATGAAGGTAAGTGTGCTAAATGCCTTGTTATCCGCTCTGTGTGTGGCACAAACTTCAAAGAATTATGGACTTGAATTCTTAGGTCTCTCTGTGCTACCACACTACCCAAAGCCCTACTTTTAATTATACAAGTCCTGCCCTTGTTTGTTTCACTGAAATGCAATATCTTGCATTTAACCAAATTAAACTCCCTCTGCCACTCTTCAGCGCACTGACCCAGTTATCAAGATCTCTTCGTAATCTTAAATAACCTTCTTCACTGTGCAGTGTACCACCAATCTTGGGGTCATCTGCAAACCTACTAACCATGCATTCTCATCTAAATCATTGACACAAATGATAAACAAAAGTGGACCCAGCACTGTGTTAATGATCATCACATACTCCTAGGCCCAGCTGCATTTACGTACCTTGAGGGAGAGACACTGTGCCTTGATCCTTTGATTTGTTTGTAATGTACCACCATTCTTTGTCTTCTGTTTCTTTGCTTCTACAGGGATCGATTCTTTCTTGTTTTTCTGTTTCTTTTTTACATTATCATGATGCATCTGGAAGCAGAACAGGTACAGCATGTATGTGAGATATAAACTAAAGCTCCATTCAAACTGCCCCCATCAAACACTCATAGGATAGTACAGCATGGGGTTAGATAGAGAGTAAAGTTCCCTCCATACTGATCCCATCAAATATTCCCATACAGGTATAGCATGAGATTAGATACAGATAATAAGAAGTTAGCTAGAATCATTAAAGTGGATAGCAAGAGTTTTTACACATTTTTTAAAAAAGAAAAGATTGAGTGTTGGTCCACTAGAAAGTGAGAATGGGAAGTTAACAGTCAACAATGAGGAAATGACAGATGAAATGATTGAATATCTTAGATTAGATTAGATTACTTAGTGTGGAAACAGGCCCTTCGGCCCAACAAGTCCACACTGACCCGCTGAAGCGTAACCCACCCTTCTGTCTTCACCAAATACTATACAAAAAATGTTCCATCATAGTAGTAAGTCAGAAAGGGAAGATGGTGGAAGAACTTAGAAAAATTACAATTACGAGGGAAGTAGTATTAAAACCAATGAAGCTGCAGCTGACAAGTTTTCAGGTCCTGATGGATTTCACCTTTGAACCTTAAAAGAGGTAGCTAATCAGCTACTGGATGCCTTGGTGTTAATTTTCCAAACTTCCCTCGATTCAAAAATGCAAACTGGCAAATGTAACTCATCTGTTTAACAGGAGAGGGAGTAAGAAAACAGGAAAGTATAGGCTAGTGATCTTGATGTCTGTCATGGAGAAAGTGTTGGAATCAATCATTAAAGCAATTATAGTTTCACACTCAGAAAATCTCTTGTTAATTGGGAAGAGCCAACATGGTGCTGTCAAAAGGAAATCATGTTTAACCAATTTATTGGAGTTATTTGAACAAGTACCACACGCCATAGATAAAGGAAATTCTGTAGACATGCTAGATTTGGAATTCCAGAACGCATTTCATAAGGTGTAAGGTCATAGAATCATACAGATGTACAGTACGGAAGCAGACCCTTCAGTCCAACTCATCCATGCCGACCAGATATCCTAAACTAATCTAGTCCCATTTGCCAGCACTTGGCCCATATCCATCTAAACTCTTCCTATTCATATACACATCCAGATGCCTCTTAAGTGTTGTAATTGAACCAGCCTCCACTTCCTCTGGCAGCTCATTCCAAACAACACCACCCTCTTGTGTGAAACAAGTTGCGCCTTCAGTCCCTTTTAAATTTTTCCTATGCCCTCCAGTTCTGGACTCCCCCATCCCAGGGAAAGACCTTGTCCATTTACCCTATCCATGCCTCTCATGATTTTATAAATCATTGTAAGGTCACCCCTCAACCTCCCAACACTCCAGGGAAAACAGCCCCAACTCTATTTAACCTCTCTCTATAGCTCAAATCCTCCAACCCTGGCAAACATCCTTATAAATCTTTTCTGAACCCTTTCAAGTTTCACAACATCTTTCCGATAGGAAGGAGACCAGAACTGCAATATTCCAAAAGTGACCTAACTACAGCCGCAACATGACCTCCCAACTCCTGTACTTAATACTCTGACCAATAAAAGGAAAGCATACCAAACACCTTCTTCACTATCCAATCTACCTGTGACTCCTGCTAAGACTTGCTTTCCCTAAAATGCAGCACCTCACATTTATCTGAATTAAACTCCATCTGCCGGTTCTCAGCCCATTGGCCCATCTGATCAAGGTCCCGTTGTAATCTGAGGTAACCCTCTTCACTGTCCACTACACAACCCTTTCAAATTTCACAACACCCTTCTGAAGGGAAGACCAGAATTATACAAAATGCTCCAACTCCTATACTCAATGCTCTGACCAATAAAGGAAAGCACACAGAATGCCTTCTTCACTATCCTAGCTACCTTGTCATTGTGGAAAAATGTTCATGGCGTAGAGAATAACATAATAATTTTAACAGAAGATTCTGGCTAGCAGAAAACAGTATTCATAAATTGTTTTTGTCTGATTGGTAGGATGTGACTGGAGTACTGCAGGGATCTGAGCTGCAACCTCAACCTTTTACAGTTTAAATCAATAATTAACATGAGCAGAATGAAGGTATGGTGACAAAATTTGCAAAAGGCAATAAGATAGGTAGGAAGATAAGGAAGTTGCAGACGGATATAGATAGGGCAAAATCTGCCCATGGGGTATAATGTGGAAAAAAAGTGACTTTGTTCACTTCAACAGGAAGAACGAAAAAGCAGTTTATTATTTAAATGGAAAGCAAGGACACAATTTTGAATTGCAGAGGGATTTATTATTTTGCTGCACAAGTCACAAAAACATTTGTATGCAGATACAACACAATCAAGGCGGCAAATGGAGTGGTATTATTTATTATAAGGTGAATTGCACACAAGAATATAGATGTTATATTTCAGTTTTACAGGGCATTAGTCAGACCTCATCTCAAATACTCTGTGCAGTATTGTTCACCTTATTTAACGAAGTTTTGTAAATGCATTGGAATTGGTTCAGAGGAGGTTTACTAGATTTATAACTGGAATGAGAATATATGGATAGTCTGGGCTTGCTTCCACTGGCATTCAGAGGAGGAAGGGGTGACTTGATTGAAGTGTATAACATCCTGAATTGTCTTGAAAGGATGAACACTGAAAATATGCTTCTTTTTGTAGCTTAATCCAGATCTAGGAGGTTGCCATTTCAGGAGAAATGAGGAAAATTCTTTCCTTTCAGAAGGTGGCCAGGGTGGGTCAATGAATATTTTTAAGACGGAGATGGATAGATTCATGTTAGGCAGGGAACTCCTTGGAGATGATGAGATTTGGAATTTAAAATGCAAACAGACCAGTTATTTGATTGAATGATGGAGCAGATTCAAGGAACCAAATGGTCTATTTTTGCTCCTATTTCATATGGTGGTATACACAGTACCCATCAAACACACCTACTGCAGCAAGAGCATGGGTAAAGCTCCATTTATACGGCCTGCACACTTCATGCTCTCTATAAGGGAAGCAGTTTCTTAATTGTTGATGTTTTGAACATTTGTAACTGAAAGATTGGTCTGAATAAAGTTATCTAGAATTCAAAGTATTTACTGATTCAATGGCTTGGCCACAAGGGCACATACCCAGGCATTTTCAAATAGCCAGATTCTGGATTAGTGGTGCTGGAAGAGCACAGCAGTTCAGGCAGCATCCAAGGAGCAGCGAAATCGACGTTTTGGGCAAAAGCCCTTCATTTATTCCTGATGAAGGGCTTTTGCCCGAAACGTCGATTTCACTGCTCCTTGGATGCTGCCTGAACTGCTGTGCTCTTCCAGCACCACTAATCCAGAATCTGGTTTCCAGCATCTGCAGTCATTGTTTTTACCCCATTTTCAAATAGCCAACACCCGAAGGCAACATATGACAGACATCAGAAACAACCCGAGTTATTTGATCTTCATTTTGCCGCAAACAGCAAAATACTTCCTGTAATCTGGAATTTTGCTGTTAACTTCTAACCACAACTGTGTGACACTTACCTGAAACAGGTTTTCATCTTCCACGCTCCTCTTCACCTTTTCCCTAGTGGGATTTCTCTGCACCCCTCCACGAGGGAAATCCTCATCCATTGCAGCCATTCTTGCAACCTGCAGAAAGAAGTAAGAATATCTTATAGTAGTAACAGTTCAGTGGGAAAGGATATTTCCGAGGAAGGTTGAAGGCTTTTTAAATGGGGTGGAGGGTTTGCTATGAGACAAGGCCCACAGGTGAGGTGAGGAGCAGGTTAATATCAAAACAGAGATTGCTGCAGATCTAACAACATCTGTGGATAGAAAGCAGAGTTAAAATTTTGAGTCCAATTATCATTCAGAACAGATAATAACTAGGAAAAGGACAAGGAGTGAGAGGACAAATTGTTTTGGAGCCCAGAGAGAGGGGGAGAAGAACAAATAGGAGGACTAAAGGAATAGTAATAGCATGCTCAAGATAAAGAAAAGTTGATATTGGGGACAATAAGTGGACGAAAGTGTATTGGCTGTGCTAAAAGCAGTCCCTATCATGATAGGGTCTGGGATGTAGGGATGGGTAAAGGATGACATTGAGTTTCAAACACTGTAGGGGACCCACATGGAAAATGAGATATTGTTCTTCCAACTTGTGCTAAGTCTTGCAGGAGCAGTGCAGCAGGCTGAGGCAGAAGTTTTGGCCACAGTATATGTAGTGGTAGGCAATTGGAAGTTCAGGGTCAGTTTTGCGAACAGTAAGTAGGCATTCTGTAAAGCTGTCATCCAGTCTCCCAAAGTAGGGGAGAACACAGATTGAGTGAAGTGCTGGTAAGTCACTGCTACACCTGGAAAGTGTGTCTGGAGCCTTGGATATGAAGGAGGGTGGAGGTAAACAGGTAGGTGTTACAACCTTCTGTAATTGCATGGGAAGATGCCATGGGGGTGTTGGAAGTGGAGGAGGAATGGATCAAGGTATCCTGGAGGTAACAAGTTATACAAAATACTGACAGAGAGGACTAAACAGGCTTGGTGGAGGCATCCTGCTGGAGGTTGCGGAAATGGCAGCTTTTGGTGCTTATGATACAGATGCTGGTGGATTAGAAAGTGAGAAAGTAGGGGAGAGAAGGGATGAGGGAAGAAGTGTAGTAAATAGCTAAAGGCCATAGTGATGGGGAATGCTCAAGACATTTCTAAGCTGATCACCCACTGACTCCAGATGATAGTCCAACAAGTTTATTTGGAAGTACTAGCTTTCAGAGCGCTGCTCCTTTATCAGGTGACGAAGGAGCAGCGCTTTGAAAGCTAGTGCTTCCAAATAAACCTGTTGGACGATAACCTGATGGTGTGTGATTCTTAACTTTGTCCAACACTGGCCCCTCCACATCACTGACTCCATCAGACGAAGACTATAGGAAACAGAACAACTGGAGGAGGGGGTGATCATATGAACGACATCACTAACAATGTTTGATAATGTGAACGTTACCGAGGAGATCGTCAGTGACTCTGAATCTGCTGAAACCGAACCCACGATCATTCACATGGCCATCGCCATGACACTAGCCTCCGGAAACGTTCACTGCCTCCAAACAACTACTTCCGGCGACACCCGTTGGTCAATCAATTCTTCCCCCCCAATAGACAACCATCTTGGATGCGGCTCTTGCATATGACGTCACGGGGCGGTATGAAAACAGACAGCCAATAACAACCGAGTCTCTCCGGTGACGTTAGGGATTGACACTTGTGTTGCCCAACCGTCACTGTGGGAAGGCGGGTGCACATTTGCGGTTGACGTCTATATTATCCAATGGCAGTGTAGTCTCTATGACGTAACGTCCGCTGGTGTTTATCCGGTTGAGTGGTGGTTGTTTACACCAATAAGAGTGGGGTTTGGGCGGTTATTTCCGGCGGAGGGCGGTTTAGTGGCTGGGGCCTGTGAAGGGCACGGGAAGTGACTGAGTGAAGGTGAGAGTTGGTCGTGAGGTGTATGTGAAGCTGTTTCCTGGCTCCGGTGAGAGTGTAGCCTGACACCGCATTTGGGGAGTCTTTCCAGGAGTGAGGGTAAGACAGAATCATGCCCTGGGCTTGGTGCCCCCCGATCTGATCTGGGAGTCCTGAGATCAATTCCAGTTGTGCCCCAGAGACTGGCACGGCCCACTGGCTGGGTCTGGGTCTGGGTCTGGGTCTGGGTCTGGGTCTGCAGTGACAAAGATTCCTGTAACACGCCCGGTCGCTGTCTCCAGTGAGACAACGGGATTGTCAATGTAAACTGTCACGCTGTAGTTCCACCCTCCTACATGAAGTGGCGCTATTAAAGGTGGTCTGCATTATAAATGTAAAGTAGCCAGTGTATGGAAGTAAAAGATAAGACATAGGAGCAGAACTTAGGCCATTCAGGCTATTGAGTCTGCTCTGCCATTCAATCATGGCTGATATCCTATAAGCTTCTCAACCCCATTCTCCAGCTTTCTCCCTGAAACCTTTCATACTCAAAAACCTACCTATTCCAGTTTTAAATATACTCAATGGCCTAGATTCCATATCCTCTTGTGGCAATGAATTCCATAGATCCACCACTCACTGGCTGAAGATATTTCTCCTTATCTCTGTTCTAAAAGGCCTTCCCTTCACTCAAGATGTTGGAAAGTGTGTAGAGATTTCAGGGGAGTTGGTGCAATTCTCAGGAGAAATCTAATATCAAAGTTTCTTGAGAATCTTCTGTTCACCCTTCACTCTGAATCACCACTTTAAACAGTCCAGAGGTTGACTTTAAGATGTGAAATCTTTGAGGAGAAAGTGAGGTCTGCAGATGCTGGAGATCAGAGCTGGAAATGTGTTGCTGGAATGTGTTCCTGAAGAAGGGCTTATGCCCGAAACGTCGATTCTCCTGTTCCCTGGATGCTGCCTGACCTGCTGCGCTTTTCCAGCAACACATTTCCAGTTTAAGATGTGAAACTACAACTGATTCTGAGCCAAACTTGTAAAGCCTGAAAGGAGATGAAAAAGTTTTTCTGTCTTATTTGAAAATGATATGCACTGTGTATTTGGCACTGAGATACCTGATCATTTTAAATGATTCTGTTTCCCTCCACAGTTTGAGTGAGGAGAGAGGATGGCAGGTCATGATGCTGGTAGCCAGCACCAGTTCACTGGTTTCCAGAAGTATTTCAATTCTTACACCATCACTGGGAGGAGGAATGTAAGTACAATTAAAGAGGGGACAGTTTTATTCACTTGTGGAACTTGTTAGTCACTGGCTGGTTTGCATTTATTAGATTAGATTAGATTAGATTAGATTCCCTATAGTGTGGAAACAAGCCCACTCTGACCCTCTGAAGAATAACCCACCCAGTCCAATTTCCCTCTGACTAATGCACCTAACACCATGGGCAATTTAGCATGGCCAGTTCACCTGACCTGAACTGCGCATCTTTGAACTGTGGGTGGAAACTGGAGCACCTGGAGAAAACCTACGCATACACGGGGAGAATGTGCAAACTCCAAGTAGTCACCTGAGGCTGGAATCTGGGATCCTGGTGGTGTGAGCCCCTGTGCTGCCCCTTTGTTGCCTGTTCCTAGTTGTCCTGGAGAAGGTGGTGGTGAGCAGCCTGCTTGAACTGCTATAGTCCTTGGGCTGCAGGTAAACTCTCAATGACATTAGGGAGGGAATTCCAGGATTTTGGGCCAATGACAGTGAAGGAATGGCAAAATATTTCCAAGTCAGGATGGTGCCACCTGAGGGGAACTTGCAAGTGTGGTATTTCCATCTATTTGCTTGCCCTTCAAGATGAAGTGGTTATTGGTTTGGAAGGTTCTGTCTAAGGATCTATGGATTACTGCAATACATCTTGTAGATAGCACACGCTGCTGTTGCTGGTGGAAGAGAGGATGTGGTCCTGATCACACTCCTGACTCTCTACATTGTAGATGTGGACAGGCTTTGGGGAGTCAAGGGTGAATTATTTGTTGCAATATTCTGAGCTCTAAACTGGTTTTGTAGACACTATATGGCATATCCGATTGAGCTTCTGCTCCATGGTAATCCCAAGAATGATGTTAGTGGGGGATACAGTTATCATAATATCACAATGTCAAGTTGGGGGTAGTTTGATCATCTCCTATTAGAGATGATTACTGCCTGGCATCTGTGTGGTGCACATTTACTTGTCTTTTGTCAGCTCGAGCTTGGATGTTGTCCAGATCTTGTTTCATTTGAACACTGACTGCTTCTGGATCTGAGGAGTTGCAAATGGTGCTAAACATTGGCAATTATCGGTGGACTTGCCCACTTCTGACCATATGATGGAGGGTGTCATTGATGAAGCAGATGAAGATGGTTGGGCCTAGGACACTACCCAGTAAAAACCCCCATGGAGATGTCCTGGAGTTGAGATGACTGACCTCCAACGAATGCAAACATCTTCCTCTGTGCCAGTTATGACTCCAACCAGCAGGGTTGTTCCCTGATACACATTGGTTCCAGTTTTGCCAGGGCTCTGTAGTACTACACTTGGTTGAATGCAACCTTGATGTCAAGGGCTGCTGCTCTCTCCTTACCTCTGGACTTCAGTAGTTTTGAACCAAGGCTGTAATGATGTTAGGAGCTGAGTGACCCTGAGCAGGTTATTGCTGAGCAGGTAATGCTGAAAAGCACTGTTGATTATACTGTCTGTCACTTTTAATGATGATCGAGAGTAGACTGTGGCAGTAATGTTTGGATTTGATTTGTACCGCTTTTTTGTGTACAGGACATGCTTGGGCAATTTTGTGTTACGTTTTCAGTACTATTGCCGGAATGTTATCGGGACCCATAGCCTTTGCATTATCCAGTGTCTCTACCTGTTTTTTATTTGATTTATGAAATGGAGTTAATCAAATTGGCCGAAGACTGATATGTGTAATGCTGGGGTGTACTGGAGGTGACTGAGATGGATTATCTACTGAGCACTTCTGATTGAAGATTGCAGTGAATGCTTTAGCCTTTTTTCACTGATGTATTGGGCTTCCCCATCATTTGAGGAGGGATATTAGTGGTGCCTCCTTGTCCTGTGAGTTGTTGTTCTCTTGTCCATCACCATTTACAATTAGACTTAACTTAGATCTGATCTGTTTGTTAGCTTTGTTGCTTGCTGCTTACATTGTTTGACATGCAAGTTGTCCTATTTTGTAGCCTTACTAGGTGAAAACCTTTGAATGTCTGTCTGGTACTGCTCAAGGCATGCCCTCCTGCACTCTATTGAACCAGGGTTGATCCTTTGCTTGATTAGTAATTGTGGGGGTTATGCCAGGCCATGAGATTGCAGGTTCTGCTGCAGTACAATTCTGCTGTTCATGGTCGACAGCACTTCATGGATGCCTCGTCCAGTTGCTAGATCTGTTTCAAGTCTGTCCAATGTAGCACAGTGATAGTACACCACCACAATTTGGGAAGTGTTCTGAACATGAAGGCAGGACTTTATCTCCATGGTCTGTGAAATGCTTCTGCAGCTGACAAATTAGCAAGGGTAAGGTGAAGTGTGTTTTTCCCTCTGGTTCATTCTCTCACCCCTATCGCAGTCATGTTCTTTAGCACCTGACCAGCTCAATCTGCAGTGCAGCTGCCGAGACATTCTTGGCAGTGGACTTTGAAATCCCCCACCTAGAGTACATTTTGTGCCCTTGCCACCCTCCGTACTACCTGGGGTGGGCGGCACAGTGGCACAGTGGTTAGCACTGCTGCCTCACAGCGCCAGAGACCCGGGTTCAATTCCCGCCTCAGGCGACTGACTGTGTGGAGTTTGCACGTTCTCCCCGTGTCTGCGTGGGTTTCCTCCGGGTGCTCCGGTTTCCTCCCACCATCCAAAGATGTGCAGGGTCAGGTGAATTGGCCATACTAAATTGCCTGTAGTGTTAGGTAAGGGGTAAATGTAGGGGTATGGGTGGGTTTCGCTTCGGCGGGTCGGTGTGGACTTGTTGGGCCGAAGGGCCTGTTTCCTCACTCTAATCTAATCTAATCTACCTCCAGTTGTTATTCAACATGGAGGAGTACTGATTCGTAAGCAAATCGAGGACAGTATGTGATAATCAGCAGGTTTGCTTGCCCATGTTTGACCTTAAGGCCCAAGACTTCATGAGGTCTGGAGACAATGTTGAGGACTCCTTCCTGACTTTATACTACTGTAATGCTGGTGAACAGGATATATCCAGGGTGGTTGTGGTGGTGTCTGGGACATCGTCTTTAAGGTATGATTCTGTGAGTATGACTAGCAGGCTATTGCTTGACTAGTCTGAGACAACTCAATTTTGGCAGTAGCCCACCGATGTTAGTAAGGAGGACTTTACAGCATCAACAAGACTATTTTTACTGTTGTCTTTTCCAGTGTGTAGGTCAGTGCCAGGTGTCTGGTTTGATTTCTTGGTCAAGGCTTCATAGTGATTGATACAACTGAGTGACTTGCTAGGCTGCTTTGGAGGGGAGTTGGTCTGCTATGGCCAGACCCGGTGAGGATTGCAGATTTCCTTCCCTAAAGGACATTAGTGAGCCAGATGGCTTTTTCCAACAATCAACTATGATTTCATTGTCATCGTTAGCTGCTTAATTCCAGATTGTTTTATTGAATTCAGATTCCACCATCTGCCATGGCTGGATTTGATCATTAGTGAAGTTTCTGGATTAAGGGCTGATGAAGGGCTTTTGCCCGAAACATCGATTTTCCTGCTCCTTGGATGCTGCCTGGTGTGCTGTGCTTTTCCAGAACCACTCTAATCTTGTTTCTGGATTAATAATCTCATGATTAATATCAATAAGCATCACCTCCCCATTAAGGAAAACTGAGGAGCTCTCCTAAAGAAATCTATGATAATGCTGACTTCTGTAAGCCAAGGATGTGATCTGAAAGCAAAACAGGTTGAAGAAATAGAATAGGGTCAGCCATGATTTAATTAAATGGCCTTCTCCTGTCTATTAAGTGTGGGTGGAAATGCTTGCTTCTGTGTTCAGCTTTATCCTATTCTTTGTGATACCTGGAAATATTTCACAGCCAAATAATGACTTTTGAAATGTTGTCACTGTTGGATTAAATATCCAGTAGAAAGTGCTCCTTTGCTGACTCTCTCCTACGGGAATTTACATTTCTTCTTGTTTGGTGTGAATTGTCTGGACATTGAGGTTTGGATAAGGCTGATCTGAGCACTGTTATCTCCGTAATGGAACGGACAATCAAATCATCCCGAAATGAATCAGCAACCTGAGATTTTTGGAAATTACTACTGGGAGCAGTGATCTGAATGTGGTAGGTGACCTCAGAGTCTGGATAATGAAACCATTGGATATACCTGGATTACAGTCTCTCACTAATTGATAAATGCAGCTCAAGAAGGATGCAGTCTGACCAATGATGGTGGTGTCCCTCAGTCCATTAATAATTATCCTGTCATTCATACTGTAGGCAGTACTCTTATTGGCCTTACTGTAATTGTGAATCGCTGTAAACTGTCCTCCCAACACTAGTTCCACTCTATTGTCTGTGAAAACCTTTTTTGAGAATGCGATCAAGTCAGGTTGATTATTGTAATGTAAAACTTCTTGTAGCAATTTGTGCACAGGTGAGATTAAGTAAAATGCAATAGATACATTGCACAAGAGGCTGTTTAGTGATTGGGAAAGAAGATGGGCAGATAGATGATCATGTGGGGGATATGGAAATTTTCACTTCAGGAAGGAAAGACAAGCAGAATATTTGTTTAAAAAGTGAGTAATTAAGTTTGTGATTCACTTTTAAAAAGAGACCTAAGATGGATTTACAGCAAGCAATTAGGGAGGTTACCAGTAAAAGGGGTGTTGGATTATTAAGTGCACAGATGTCTTTTTACAGTTAAACTGAGACCATCTCGTGAATACTGTGCACAATTTTGATGTAAGGGTGTGGTAAACTTGAGACTGACTGACTGTGATGAAAGTTTACTGATTTCATAAGGTTGTTCTGAGGAGTGATGGAATCAAATTGATATCCACCTTCTGGACTTTAAAAGACTGAGTGGTGATCTCATTCAACATTTCATTGTTGCAATGTAAATACTGAGAAGCTATTTCCTTTGGCTGTGGTCTCTAATTCCTGAGGTCATGCCCATCAGATAAAGGGATCTGCCATCTGGACAGAGATGAAAGGCAATTTCTTCAGAGAATTATACGTTTTTTTTAATTCCGTGCTTTGGATTGCTTCAATACTGAGCGTGTTCAGGATCAAGATCAATTAACATTTCCATACTGAGGTGAGGTAGCAGATCAGCCACAATCTTATTGAATGCAATATCAGGTTTAAAGAACTGAGGCCGCCTCTTGCTTTTTTTAAACCGCCTCCCAGTATCTATTCTATCTTCCTCTAAGAATTTTATTTTTCATAACGAGAGTACATCATTGTTGTAAACTGTGGTGAATACAAGTCCATTTCACTGTGTTCTCCCTTTGAGTATGATCCCTGTCTGACTAGTATGAACTTTCCTTTTTTAAAGCAGGTTCATTGTTAACACATGGTCTCTGTTCACAGTATGTCTTAGCAACATACACTGGGATCGCAGCGATTTGTTTATTCTTCAAATTAAGATCAAAAAAGAAGACACCACCAGCGATCATGGAACAAAAATGATGTGGTGAGGAATTTTTTTGTTTTGTTTTACTCAGTGCTGTCCCTGCCCTCTGTGCATTTGATGGGGAGTATGGAGGAAGCTTTACTTTGTATCTAACCCTATGCTGGACCTGTCCTGAGGGGGTTTGATGGGGGGCACGATTGAAGGAGCTTCACTTTTAGTTTAAAAGAATAGTATGCTTTATTCTGCATCTAACTATGTTTGTTACAGACCGTATGGGGAAGTTTTATTTTCAGTCTGGAAAAACAAGCACTTTTTACTGACTCTAATTCCCCTACAGAAAACTGTAACTATTATTTCAGAGTAATAGTATGAACATTGGGATATGTTTAGTCAGTGTTATTGACTTAATTGGAATTAGAATTATTTATAAAAATATTAATATGAAATTATATTTTGATTCATTTCAGATTCTCCGTAAGACAGTGCTAGTGGAGTTTAAGGACCATTGTGTGGGATCTGGGAGAATGCTTGAAACGCCCATAAATCATGTCAGTGATGTTATAAGTTATCAGCCTTCACAAATAAAACTTGTGGGACTCCACAGTTGCAGTGTTTACTTTTGAGTGAAATGGTTTTGTGTAGTACTTGTATCTTGGAGCAATGGGATGGCTGACTAGACTCATTCCATGCTCAACCACATTTTGTTTGTTCTTGTTAGCAACTCTAAGTTTGTGTTTTTTAAATATAATTATAGGTACATTGCACTCCACACCTTTCATTTTCAGGTTAACATTTAACAAAAAAAATAAAAATTTGGTTTCACTAGTTGCCACTGTAACAAAAAGCAACTCCCAGTGCAGGCCACTTATTCTTCCTCGAAGCTCTATAGAAAAGTGAGTATTGGCTAATACAGAGCACAACTGCAAGCCAGACTATACACTGGTATTATTCAGCTATTAGCCATGATGAAACATAGCTTTGCTGTTTAAGGGATGCAAAGGTAATAATGTTCAAGGTCAATACTTCAAACTGATGCAAATAGCCAGTGACTGAAATTCAACTTTGCATCAGTGTTTTTTTTTAATAGAAAGCTAGGCTGGGATTTTATTAAATCATGGTAAAGCAGTATATGGCCACGTGTTTAATGAGCTCAAGGTTGATTGATGCAGGATTTAGGATGAGCTTGGAGACTGAGACGAAGACATGGACCAGTGCAACTGTACCTATGTAAACCTACAGCAGTCTGGGCTGATTCAGAAATACTGGTTTACCTGTTGTTGTATACCAGCACAATGCTCTTCTAGCATTTGACTGGTTAGCTTTCTGCAGAACATCAGAATCTTACAGTAGATGGTAGCACACTATGCTAGCTGCTGATATTTAAACATAGCCTGACCTGGAGACCCTACAATATAGGAAGGAGAGCCTTTCTCTTCCCCCTGCTGCAGATAAGCAATAATAGATTTCAGTATTTTATTGTAAACTTCATTCAGACTTTTTAAAAAAAAAACACCGTTCAATGTAATGCAAAACGTCCCTGCACGGCAATATGTCGTAAATGACTATGGGGTGTTACTAAGATTTTGGGTGGGAAGGGAACACAAAACGAGAATTTCACAGATACTGTGAAAATATCTACATCCTCCATCCAATTTAGGAATGAGGATGGGAAAGGTTGGACTAGACTTGGGGTTTTGCCAATCACTGTGGGTTATATGCCCCTGCAGCCAGTAGTAGGTTACGGCGAGTAAAGTGCAGGCCAATGACTGGGGTGGATTTGGTCATGTAGGAGCCAAGTAACAGCTCCTGCGAGTTGTCAGGTAAGTTAATATGCCCAGTGGCAGTGCTGAAATCATCTGTCTCCAGGTCCTCAAATGCTTTGACAGTGTCCCACATTTTCACTGTATTATCCATAGAACCTGAAACAACAATTCAGAAGATTCACATCAGCACAGTGGTGAAGTCATTTGGCAATGCAGAATTGGAGTATTATTAAAAACATATACTCTACCAAAACTACTTCATGCAGTCTGGACAATTCTCACAAAATATGCACATAAAAGGAAAATGTTACTGAATAAAAGAACACTGCTGTTGATTGACAAATGGACTATGATGGAGTATTGCCATAGAGATCACAGCAGTGTGATGATGGCTGCCAGTTAATTGCTGAACTTAATTTTTAACCTGAAAGATGGTCAAGGCACTACCCTGAGAAATGAACCTGTAAGTATGTGCATGTTGAGTTAAAGCAAACATAACGTGCACATGTTCTCTCTTCAAAGGACAGGGTCCTGTGTATTAATATGTTTTGATTGTCAGGGTAATTCCTCACACTCAGGATTATGTAGCAAATATTGTCCAATAGGCAAATTACATCTAATTGCAAACTGACCTGATGACGAAGATATTAAGCTTCAACTGCATCCCCATCACCCCACAGTAATGCAGTGGGAAATGTTTAACAGAGATAGTTTACAGCTGGGATCTTACTACACTCCTTGCACCACCTGTGTTAGTTCACCGGGAGTACAGTGGAACCTGTCACCAGTGAAGGAGTAACAACTTCCAAGGGATTTCCCAACTGACATGGTTAGTGACTCCCATGCCCCATAATAGGGGAGAGTTGAGCATATTCAGAATTTGTTAGACAGGAAATAAAACTGACCCAGGACCCATGTTGACATCGGGGAGACAGGGTCAAGATGTCCAACTGATATAAAGAAACAAAATCAACAACCCTGGCAGGATAATGAATTGGATAGCTAACAACAAGGTAGAGGACTGATATACTGGTTCTTTGACTATATTAATAAGCCAGGGAATTGGAACTCAAGTCTTGCTGGACAAGTTTGGGATTAAAAGTTTGATTTTGAAAATCCCTGAAAAGCTATTCTGTTATGAAGGTGTTGAATTATTATAATAACCAACTGGATCATTCATGTCCTTTTGGGAAGGATAGCTGTCATCCTTACCGGGTCTGAGCCTACAGGTGATTCTAAGTACCTATGAACAGGTCATGAAACCACCAATAATGGTTGAATGAGGATTGTCACTGTCTTCTAAGGTGGTTTGGAGACAGCAGTCAAACAATGCTGGCTATGCCAGCAATGAGAATGATGGATTTTTAAACTCTGCCTTTGACCCATTCTCCAAAGACAAATTCTCACCTGAGGCTAGAATCTCCCCATCGCGGCTGAACTTCAGTGCGTAGATTGTGTCGGTGTGACCTTTTAACTCGCCTACAAGTAACCCGTGCCCGATATCCCACAGTAGAATCCGGCCATCTGTAGCTCCAGAGGCCAAGTATCTACCATTTGGAGAGAACACCAATGAGTGGATCGGTCCCTGGGAGAAATACAGAAAAGGAACATTAACAAGGGTGTCTGTTTCAGCAGGCACACGAGTGTTTGCACACTCACCAACAGCTTCCATGTCAGCATTTCATACCTTGTGTCCAGTGAGGATTCGAACACAGTTGCCATTTAGAACGTCCCACAGTCGAATGGTCCTGTCTGCAGATCCTGTCACTACATAATTTGAGTTGGGATGAAATCTCGTGCAGGTGACATCAGAGAGGTGACCAGAGAATATTCGCAGCGGTTGATAATGGTCAGTCACCCAAAGCCTGAGGAACAGAATGTCCCAAACTATTAACTAATACAGCTCCATCATACTAACACCCACGGCCGATGTCATTCACATTGTGTCCCCCTAGAGCCAGGAATACAATGCTGCTGTATTAAAATACATTTATGCAAAGGTCAGTCCTGACTGTCAGAAGTGAATGCAGATGCCTTGGAAGGGCTCAAATACTCATGACTAGACAGACACTCAGCTAATGAAGAAAGACTCAAGCAACGGAATTGCTTTTCCACTGGGGAAAGATTGAAGGAGCACATGGTCTGTAAATTCTGGAAGATGTGAAGTGAAAATAAATAAACAATTGAACCAAAGTAAGGAATTAATGATTGGCGAATACGTGCAAAACAGTCAGAATCCTGCAGCAGGGTTACTGGGTGCTGGATATAGATCAAGCCTCCCGAGAAGGGAGTTGATGCAGGGTTAATTGGCTCCCATCTTTAAAACAAGCGGGATTGACATCTGCTGATGTTCAACAGTTTGGGTAGGTCTGAGGTGAAGTAGTCAGGCACTGAATTTGGGCAGATGGATTGAATAACTGTCTCATCCCAGACTTTGATCTTGTCCCACATCGTAGTAGACTATTAGTTTATTGGACTTCATTCAAAGAACACTATAAATTACATATACAGTTAAAAAGCTTGTTTGAAAACACATTCCCTTCACATGTCCACATCAGTAACAATGGGATACTCCTTCAAAAGTAACAGTGTTGACTTAATATCGCAATCCTGCACGCATTTGCAAACTTGTCATGCCACTTAATCATGACCTTGTACACGCATCATGCCACTTGATTGGAATCCTGCACTCACCGCATTGTGACCCTATGCTCACACACACACCATGTCACTCAGTCGTGACTGTGACATTACACTAACTGTGTTCCTCAATTGTGGCTATTCCAGGAACCATCTTTTTCTTTTCTCTTATAAACCAAATAAATATGGACGTTAGATGGTTAAAAGTACCAGGAAAGTTTCTGTAACTTAAAGACCAAGTGGAATTGATTGATGTATGATTCAGTTGCTCAAGATTATTACTTCTAGTAGTGAGGAGGATACTTTACAAAGCACAGTGGCACCAGGAATCCTCAAATTAAGGAGAAGCTTCCTAAAAGCTGCCTTAATATTTCTTCAGCAATCGTTTGTTAGAGACCTGTCAGGATGTTCAGAGACATCCAGAAGCCTGCAAACAGAGAACATAGTTCTCTCCCTCTCTAAGTGAAAGGGAGATGTGAAGTCTCTGAAAAGAAAGAGTTCCAACGCAAAAGATCTAATCCAGCCAATCAGCAATTGAATTGAAGACAATCGCGCTGCAGACAACGTCATGTCACCATCTCACAAAAAGAAAACTTGCCCCACCCTTGTGGTGTGGGCTCAAAATGCAAAATTTGTATTTTTTCCCCTATTTTTCCATCATTAGTATTTTTGCCAAACTGTCCGTTTCAGTGTCTTATTTGTGAATAACTGCCTGTGTTTGACATTTTGATAGTTCAGCTCAAGTTGTAAAATAGCAATTAGTAATCCATTTTTGTATGTCATTTATTAAATAATATGTTTATAATAAATAGGGTTATTGTCCTGTTACTAATGAAATGTGATGCAGTCTGGCAGACAAATTCATTACTCTCTTAGTTTACTTTGGTGGTTACACATCTGTATCAGATCGTGATATAGTGAAGCTTGATTATTGGTGCAATTGAGTCATGACAGTCCACACTGGCACTCAATCGTGACTCCACGTTCATACTCACCGTGCCACCCGATCGTGGCCCCCTGAAATGAAGTAGTAGCCATACGGGGAAAACTGCGTATCCCACACTGGATAGTTATGTCCTTTGTAGCCCACGAGACAGGTGAAGGTTTGCAGACTCCAGAGTCTGACTGTGCCATCCTCAGAACTGGACAGCAGATAGTTCCTGGACAAGAGAGAGTGCAGAAAAATAATAGATTGTGAGCTTTCCCCCTCTAAAGCAATTATCAGTCAAGAGGAAAGATCCTCTAAATTACTCTCACACTAGACAATGAACTCTGTAATGGCCACACCTTCACCATCTTGTAAATAGAATTGCTAAAAGAGCACTCACTGTCACAGTGTAGGGTACAACACCCTCCAGCAAATTAGAAATAGAAAGAGCTGCGGACGTTGTAAATCAGAAACAAAAATAGAACTTGCTCAGAACGCAGGAAGGGTCACTTGACCTGAAATGTTAACTCCGATTTTTCTCTACCAGACCTGCTGAGTTTTTCCAGCAATTTCTATTTTTGTCTCCAGCAAAATAGACTGGTTAGAGAAGAGGGATAGGCATTAATGTGCCCAGCCAGCCCAAGATTACAGATACTCAGCTGCATCAAACAGTACCAGTTCCTGACGGTACAGCTGCCTGAATGGACATATGCATACTGCCCTTCACAGTCCATCCGACAGATCCCAAGGCACTGTATTGAAAACGTTCTCCTCTGTGGCACATCAAATTAACAATCATGAAATCATAGAAAAATGACAGCACCAAACAAGCCACATGGCCCAGTTGAAAACTAAACCACCCAGTGGGATTCCACTTTCCAGCATTTGGCTCATATCCCTGCAGGTTACACATTAGAGGTAAATATCCAGATGCTTCTTAAATGAGCCAAGGGTTTCTGTCTCTACTGCTCTTTATGGCAGTGAGTTCCAAACCTTTACTATATAAAAGGTTACCTAGGCATTAATTTCATTGTCATTTACAGGAGTTGTGTATGTAAAATTGGCTGCCATGCTTCCAATATTACAAGTCATTACAATTAATAAGCACTACATTGACTGTGGAGCACATGAACATCCCCACATCACAAAAGGCTTTAAAGAAACAGAGGTTTTTTTTCTGACTAGTGCCAGCCCTGGGTCTGTTAATTTACAGTTCTAAAAGAAGCCTTTCCTTACCTGTCAGGACTGAAACTTGTCCCATAAACTGGGCCCCCATGTCCCAGTAGCATTTTAAACTCACAGGCAGTCTTCTCGTCCATTATTCGCTCCAGCACATCATCGGACTCTTTGTCAATCAAACTGAGATCTAGTGGGGGAAAGACAAAGCAGTTATCGAGCCTGCTGCCTCTGGATTTACTGTACCCAAAGGCCAACACATCTTCTGTATTTCAGCCATTCTTTGGACAAGACCATATTCTTCCTGCAGATTTATACATAAGAACCAAAATCAATCACACCATGTCATGAGCAGTCAAGATCCCCAATGACCACCCTCGGCTACAATATTAAACTGGTCATGTGTGCTGAGACCTATGAGGCTGTGAAGCACAAATACACTGCAGCTTCCTCAAATTTGTTCAAGATGCACATTTGTAGGAATGGAAGGGGAATTACAGGATGGCAGGAGAAGGATCTACAGTTGCAATCACAAGCATCGAGCTTTTGATTTCAGTGCTGACACTGAGGCTACTGGCATTTCATCAGCAGCACTATAGCCACTACCAACATTAAAACACTTCAGCCCATTAATTGGGCCATAAGCCCTTTCATTTGCTGCACTCCACTAGCTTCTTTTGCTGCTCACGGAGCAATGCTGAATTCTAGGTTAGTTGGTTATTGTAATGACAACTTATTTCACGTGCAGTTCAGATGACAATTGTTGCACTGCCGTAAAGGTCAAGGGAATCTATTCCAAATGAGGTCACCCATTGGGTAACTGGACATATACCCAAAGGAAACTAACTTGCAAGGTTACTGGGAAACAGACAGAGTGTGAAACTAAACTGAAAAGCTCAAGAGTGGCCACAGTGCCGATGGGCCGAACAGCTTCCTTTCATTCTGCAAGATTCTATTCCAAACAGCCTGAAAGTGAAAGCACTGAGGCTGACAAGGCAAGAGGGCTGTAAAGTTCTATAGGAGACTGGTTTAACAAAATGTCTGATTCCCTAAATTCCCTTTGCTGTCTACACCCAACACTGAAGACTTTATTTGCCTGAGGTTACTGGGGGTAGAGCCCTAATGAGAAGGCTGCTGGCTGATTTTACCTGTAGCCCCTTTGACACTGCGCAACTTCTTGGGCGTGACACTCCATACTCTGACAGTGGAATCAGCAAAACCTCCTGCTATCAGACTAGAATCATCTGTGAAGTCAACTGCAGTGAGTCCCTGTGCCGGTACAGGAAAGGGAGATTATAAATTAGAAAGCAGATATAACAGGACAGACATTTCTGAAGAACTTGCTGTTGTTAAAACAATGGCAGTGTATCCAGTACCAATACAATGAGAGAATAGTTACAGCATAGGAAATAGCCATTCAGTCAATCATGTCTGTGCTAGCTTTCTGCAAGAACAATTCCCTCCTGCCCTAAATAATCAACCTCCTATACAGTATCATTATTTTCTTGGTTCTACTTTCAACAACTCCACTTAAAGACATCAATCCCATTTAGCATGTTTATCACCTTATTTACCTGTGCTATTCCCCCTTTAACAAGGCCGCCCCAACCTCTCCCGGTCCCTACACGATGTTGAAGAGATATGTTCCAGAATACATTCGCTCACATTTCAACTGATTTTTGTATGTTCTTGGAATGCCGGCATCATTGGCTAGGCCAGCATTTGTTGATCATCAGTAATGGACCTGGAACAAGTACTGGTGAGCTGCCATCCTGAAATGCTGCAGTCTTTGCGTGTAGGAACACTCACAGTGCCATTTGGAAAGACATCCCAATAATTTGACCCCATGGAAGTGAGGGAATGATGATACAGCTCCAAGACTAGGTGATGTGTGGTTTGGAGAAGAACTTGCATGTGGTGATGTTCCCAGGCATCTGCTTCTCTTGGTCTCCTACATGGTGAAGGTCGTGGGTTTGGAAGATGCTTCAGAATCCAAAGGTCACTGGACCCAAAATGTTAACTTGGCTTTATCTCCACAGATGCTGCCAGACCGGCTGAGTTTATCCAGCAATTTCTGTTTATGAGAGCTTTAAGTCATTGCTTTTAGTCAGCAAGTCAGACTTTATAATTTGTGAACTAGTCACTCTGTGCCTCCTGCAAGGAAGTGAACTATGGGAATGAAAAGTACCTGGAGAAGAGAAGCAAGTCCAGACAAGCAAAAAGATCACCTCAGCAAACCCTGTGGACTTCTTACTGCCTTCCCAGTTTTTCCCCTTCCACATAACACCAATGTTTCTCTTTGGCTGTGTGTATAGGGTGCTTTACAAGGGAATTACAACAGTTATATTATCTACCTGTCGCTAGAATCTATTTTGTTGATAATAAATAGTAACTCTAGTTAAGCACAGATACCTGGTTTTGTTTTCTGTTAACCTGCATTTAAAAAGGCAGGTAAATCAGGGAATTTTGGGTACTTCGATAAAATGTGTAACCTTTGTGACAACTCTGGGAATAACAGGGCTTAATTTCCAGCGCACTACCCGAGTGAGGCATAACAATATGCAGACAGACAGCAGAAATTCACAACCAAATATATATCATCCTGGAATTGAGGGATAGCCAACAACAATTCCATGAGTAAACATTTTCTGTTTAGTACCAAGGAAGGAAGGAAGCCATAACAATTGAAAAAAAATACTTGCACTCAGATTCTTGTCTACTTCATCAACATAAACCAAGGTTCAAATGCTCAATGTGAACAGGTTTTGAGATCTCACATCTGATAGTGATGTTGATTCCTCACGTATTACACAAAAAGCAGAACAATTTATCACATTTGGATTTTGAATGAGCCACATGTAACTAGTAGCAAACATACTAAACAATAACAAGACTGAAATTATTCGGCCATCTCCAGCCAACTACTACTCTTCAGGTATTCAGGGAATCATCATCCCAGTGGTCTATCTGCTCCTAACCTAGTGTCTAACCAACAGTCTGATCAGTATTGGCTATTTCCTGCATTTGAGAAGTTCCTGGATATGGTGAGGAACAGGAAATCACACAGCAGGTCTAGCACCTTCCCAATGACATCAGGAAGGAGGTCCTTGACCAGGGAGTGGTCCTTCGCAGGAAGAGGAGAGATTGCAACATATCCCTGTGTAGCAAACCACTCACCTGGTAAGCATTCAGGAAAGTGTAAAAGCATATGGAGGGCAGACAGTCCGGCCCCAGCTTCACCCGTTTTGTGGCTTCCTTCATTATCATTATCTTGTCCAGTTTGTCAGAATCTTTTAGTTCAGGAAGTGGAATTCTGAAGGTGGTAAATAAAGACTATTAAAGATATAATCCTTATCACATTCAGAATCCAATTGTGTCTAAATATAAAGTCAGTTCGATACAGGAGGCCATTTGGCCATTTGATCGACGCTAGCTTTCTGCAGAGCTACAGCTCAACCCTATTCCTCTGTTTTTATTTAAATATTCTTTAATGGGATGTGGACATCTCTGGCTAGGCTACCATTTATTGCCCATTCCCATTTGCCCAGAAAGTAGATAATATTTCACCACATTGCTGTCGAATCACATATACAACAGACAAGGTGGATGTCCCTCCTGAAAAGACATTACTGAACCAGATGACTTTTTGACAAGTTACACTGTAGCCAATTTCATCATCTAGCAAGGTGGGACTTGACCTAACATCCCCAGATGCTCTACACCTTTGTGGCTCTGCATATTTTCTCCCCCTTAAGTGTAATTCTAATTTGGTTTTAAGTCACGAATCATCTCTGATTCATCCAGCTTCGTAGGCTGTAGGGGTGCTTGGATAACAGTTCAAAACAGCTTCCAACTTGGCAATCTCACACAGAAGAGATGCAGGTGAAAGTCACAAATGAGGTGCTGGAAAATTGGAGGTTGGCTAACATGGTTCCACTATTTAAGAAAGGTGGTAAGGAAAAGCCAGGGAACTATAGACCAGTGAGCCTGACATTGGTGATGGGCAAGTTGAAGGGAATCCTGAGGGACAGGATTTACATGTATTTGGAAAGGCAAAGACTAATTAGGGATAGTCAACATGGCTTTGTGCATGGGTAATCATGTCGCACTAACTCGATTGTGCTTTTTGAAGTAGTAACAAAAAGGATAGATGAGGGCAAAGTGGTGGATGTGATCTATATGGACTTCAGTAAAGCATTCAACAAGGTTCCTCATGGTAAACTGGCTAGCAAGGTTAGATCTCATGAAATACGGGAAGAACTAGCCATTTGGATGCAGAACTAGCTTGAAGGTAGAAGACAGAGGGTGGTGATGGAGGGTTGCCTTTCAGACTGGAGGCCTGTGACCAGTGGTATGCTACAAGGATTGGTGCTGGGTCCACTGCTTTTCATCATTTATATAAATGATTTGGATGTGAACATAGGTGGTGTTAGTAACCTTGCAAATGACATCAAAATTGGAGGTGTAGTGGACAGCAAAGAGGGTTAACTCAGCGTAACCAATGGGCCAAGGAGTGGCAGATGGAGTTTAATTTAGATAAATGTGAGGTACTGCCTTTTGGAAAGGCCAATCAGGACAGGACTTATTCACTTAATGGTAAGGTTCTGGGGAGTGTTGCTTAAAAAAAAAGACCTTGGAGCGCAGGCTCATAGTTCCTTGAAAATCGAGTCGCAGGTAGATAGGGCAGTGAAGGTGGCATTTGGTATGCTTTTCTTCATTGGTCAGAGCATTGCGCATAGGAGTTAGGAGGTCATGTTGCAGCTGTACAGGACATTGGTTAAGCCACTCTTGGAATATCATGTGCAATTTTGGTCTCCCTCCTATCGGAAGGATGTTGTGAAACTTGAAAGGGTTCAGAAAAGATTTACAAGGATGTTGCCAGGGTTGGAGGATTTGAGCTATAGGGAGAGGCTGAATAGGCTAGGGCTGTTTTCCTGGGAACGTCAGAGGCTGAGGGGTGACCTAATAGAGGTTTATAAAATCATGAGGGATATGAATAGGGTAAATAGACAAGATCTTTTCCCTGTGGTGGGGGAGTCCAGAACTAGAGGGCATAGATTTAGGGTGAAGGGAAAAATTTAAAAGGAACCAAAGGGGCAACTTTTTCATACAAAGGGTGATGCGTGTATGGAATGAGCTGCCAGAGGAAGAGGTGCAGACTGGTACAATTACAACATTTAAAAGACATCTTGATAGGTATATGAATAAGAGGGGTTTAGAGGGATATGGGCTAAGTGCTGGCAAATGGCACTAGATTAAATTAGGATATCTGGTCAGCATGGACGAGTTGGAGTGAAGGGTTCGGTTTCCGTGCTGAACATCTCTATGACTCGAGCTGAAATGGGCCAGGGTTACACTACTAGAGGGTTGAGTGGTCTTAATCCACACTGTATCTGTCCTGGGACAGCTGATGTGTACAGCACAGAAGAATCGTTACTCTGTATCTAACTCTGTGCTGTACCTGTCCTCCCTCTGTTTGGGACCATGTCGAGGTAGTATCAGCCTACATTCATCAAGACACCAAATATTCTCCCACCCCACCAAGGACTCATTTTGAGATTCTCTTTGGGGCAATTTTCCTTGTTTTTCAGGGCTTCTTGCACATTCTCACTAACTCTATTAGGTGATGCAGTCAAAAGTAACAATAACTCCAATATTTGTGTTGAGACATGGCGAATTAGACTCTTACAGGAGCAGAATTAGAAGAACTTTTCAATGTCCTCTAATTGCAAGTTTCCATGAAGCATAAAGCCACAGCAAACCAATGAAAGCATTAATTTCTCACACACCAGTGTATTTAAACTGGCAGAAGGCAATAGGCACAAGTCAAAGTTTTGATTTCCAAAATGACTACACACCGTGATAAATAAAAACCATCATCCTAAATACACTTTCCACATACTGATAAGGTCATGGCTAATGCATTTCTATCATATATACACAAAGTTGGAAGAAGTTACTAATCTTTTAAATGCATCTCAGACCTAACTTGCAGATTTAAAAACTGATTGTGTTCATTAGAATAGCAAAGACACAATTTTCCCACTCAGTAGTTCCTGATCATATGCAGCCTAAAGCTAGAGACATCACAGTCATTACCATACAATTCACCACACTACTGATTTCATTGCTCTTAGTTAGCTGAGTATTCCTTTGTTGACAAGTTTGAAACTATCTTGTTTCTTATTGCAGCCACTCTTTCCTTCCCCATTTGCAGACTGCACACACTTCACTCACCCCCAACCCATTTTTTCCAGGCTCTGTGAAAGTGCCTTGCAGCAGTTACGACGAGATTCAGCTGTCTGATACCATGGTGAGAAAGATTAAATAATATTCTCCAAAAACAAAGAATGAGCGGTCTTATTGGAAGACAACCAAGGGATGGCACTAGATGAAATGTTCGCTTGGAGAGTCAGTGCAGACATGATAGGCCAAATCGCTTCCAACTGTGTGGTACAGTTGTGAGATAAAGGGGCATACTGTTTAAACATGATTACTATCGCTTTGATTCAAGATTCAGAAATGATTTCACTGAGATGTTTATCATGGATGCATACACTACTGTTTCTGCTGGAACAAATCAAGAACAAAGGAACAAAATCTTAAATTTCGAGCCGGATTGTTCAGAAGCAAAATGGGGGGAAAATAACCATACAGTATAGATCTGGAACGTGCTCCCTTCTGTTAAAGACTGTGAATGCAGCAGTCGACTGAGGCCTTCAAAACTGAATGATCAATTTTTGTTTGGTCAGATGATTAAATAATACAGAGCAAAAGCAAATGAATGATGTGGAGATCCACAACAGCCATGAGCTAACCAAACGATGCTCAAGAGGCTAGATGATGTCCCACTGTTCCCACTATTCACACTCTCTCAAAATTGACTCTACTAGCAACAATCAAGCAGCTCAGCTCTGTATCCAATGAAAAGAATAGAAATGATCCAAAAGCTGAACAGGATTGAGACTCTATGTAGATTCACAGAGAGCCAGGAGCTGCAGGAACATATCTCTGTGATTTGTTGACCCACTCACCTGTTCTGAGGGGGGGCATTGGGGTCCTGCTTCTTGCTCTTTGCACCCAGGCTGTCCTTCTTTGGCTTTTTCTTCTTTGGTTTCCCCTCCTCGTTCTCTCCTTCTTCATCCTCATCGTCAAGCGGAAGCTCAATCTCTGGCTCCTTCAACAACCCAAAGAACACCTGCCAAGATTTTGACAAGTTAACTGAGCCCAGTGACCACATGCACCCATCCAGAAATTAAAACTTGGAGCGCAGGGCATTACACTTCAGCAACTAAACATTCCACAGCAAAATCTGGAACACTTTATTTGGGGATATTAATCTGTGGAGTATGGGGTTTGGTGTCCTGGGAAAAAGATGCTTGAAGATTAGGATATAGGGTTGCACAGATACTGAACCTGTAGGAATGTGGTTAGCATCCACATGTTAATGACCCTTTAGTGAATGGGGTCTGGGCAACCAAGATAAAGATCTTGTAAAGACCAGGGCAGGGATCCCAGGATGATGATCCTATAGAGAATGGGGTCAGGGATCCCAGGACAAAGATCCTGTAGAGAACGGAGTAGGGATTCCAGGACAATGATCTATAGCGATTCTGTTGAAAGAGATTATTCCTTACCTTGGTTTTGTTTGCCTCCCTCTTTGCTTCTCCGGCCATTCCCCCAGAAGTCACCTCAATCTGTTGCTTACTCCTCGGCATCCCATCAAACACGTCGATGAACAGTTGCTCCTGCACAATGTTCCAGATCTGGTTATTATGCCTCTCCTGTAAGTGACGTTTCAGGCACTGGTATGAGTCCCGTGAAATCCGTAGCACAAACTTACTGGTCCGAAAATCGAGCACTGTCTCATTCCCCTGCATGTGTTCCTTCTTCGACAGGCCAGCGAGTACTCGCAGGTCGTCATGGTAATATCCTTCTTGATCCCCATGATACCTGCAAACAACCAGAAAACAGGTTCAGACAGATTGCAAGAAATGTCAACCATATTCTCAAAGTAGCTCTCCCAAGATAAACCCATGGAACATAACCCAGACCCATGAACCTGAATTCCAGCAAATTCTTTGTTAACAGCAGCTCCCTGACCCCCATTTTCAACTTTGACCCATCATCAGGGATTTCCCCTGTTTAAAAGCAAATTAAGTTTACAAGCACAGGAGTTGATCATAAAAGGCTGACGTTTCCAGGAGCTGTCATGTGCAAAGAGAAACATGCCCTCCTTCACTGAACACAACATATGCACAAGGGACCTGACCCACAACCGCTACTTTACTTTGTTTCAAGGGAGCTGTGGCCGAGAATAACGTCTGGGATGCAGATGATAAGAATCCATCTTCAAGAGAAAGGGTGGGAAGGAGGTTTCTTCTTAGCATGATGCAGGGGAGAGGGAAAATGTAGTGGGATGCAGACAAGGAAAATGCCCTTGCAGGCTGGAATTCAAAGTGGAAACTAGCTGACATATTGGAGGGGGAGGTGAGGAAAAACTGGAGAGTTCCATTGTTGAAGCACTGGAACAGGGCAGCTCATCTCCAAGTCTATTCCACTGTCATTCAATGTGATCATGGCTGATCTCCAACTTAACTCCACACGCCCCACCTTTGCCCCTTAGGCCATAATATCCTTCTGTAGCAAACAAATCTTATCAACCAAGATTTAACATCAACAGCACTTGTGAAAGAGAACTCCAAACGCCATATATAGCTCTCCTTTAGATTCAAAGAATCAAACGTTACTTCCATCTCTCCTTGACAAATGCTGCCAGACTTACTGAATCTCTCCAGAAATTTGTTTTTACTCGACGTGTCCAGCAGTATTGCTTTTACTTAATTCCACTCCTGACAAGTTAGGCTTTTTTGCAAGACTCTGCTACATACTAGACTCCCTAGAACACTTAGTATCCGAGATTCCCCAGTCAGCAAGAATAGTCTGCTGATCCCAAACCACGTTAAAAACTGGTTTCCAGGGAGTAGATTAGATTAGATTCCTAGAAGTGTGGAAATAGGCCCTTCGGCCCAACAAGTCCACACCAACCCTCCGAAGAGCAACGCACCCAGTCCCATTTCCCTCTGACTAATGCACCTAACACTATGGGCAATTTAGCATGGCCAATTCACCTGACCTGCACATCTTTGGACTGGGGAGAATGTGGAAACTCCACACAGTCGCCCGAGGCTGGAATCGAATCTGGGACCCTGGTGCTGTGAGGTAGCAGTGCTAACCACCCGAGCCACCTGGACTACAACCCCAGATACGTAACCTCTGTTACTGTACAAAGTTAAAAATCACACAACACCAGGTTATAGTCCAACAGGTTTAATTGGAAGCACACAAACCTGTTGGACTATAACCTGGTGTTGTGAGATTTTTAACTTTGTACACTCCAGTCCAACACCGGCATCTCCAAATCTGTTACTGTATTTAACCAAGACAATCCAGATAGGATTCTGCAGAATCTACAGTGCACTCTTCTACGATGTCTGCGCAATATATTCAGCTCAAGTTCAATACAAATCGTAACCATAAGGATGAACTATTAAGGATACTACAGCCATTATTATATTGATGATATTCCAAATATTGAGAATAATTTGATGGTATTGGGGCCCCTCACTTGTGGAAGAAATGCCGAGCTTCCCTCTCATGCTCGTTGTAAACCAGCTCCAGGTAAAGATGCACGAAGACGGGGTACAGGAGAGTGGACAGCTCGGCTTTGAAGGCGTCCAGCGCCGTCTCGATGAAGCCCTTGAGGCCGGTGTAGTATTCCTCGTACAGGCTCGGGTCGCCCTCATTGCTGTAGGCCGAAAGCACCGAGCTGACGTCGGGCTGATGAACCGAGTCCGATCCCCTGTGGCCGGCCGTCCTCAGCAGCGACTCGTCCAGACTCTCCTGCAGGTTGGCCTCCTTCCTCAGGATCTCCTCGGCCTCTTTGAAGTGGTTCTTCTTCAGGAACTGCAGCACAGCCAGCAGCGTCTGTTTGTCGGGCAGCTCAGGCGCTGGGCCCGGGACTGGAGCCGGGCCTGCAGCGGGAGCGGGGCCCGGGACTGGGGCTGGGGCCGGGGCCGGGGCTGGAGATGGGCCTGCGGCCGGACCCGGCTTGTGGTTTTCGGCCGGACTTTCACTCGGCTCCAGTTTGGGGACCAGGGTGGGAGAGGGGGTGGGGGACGGTGAAGGAGCGGGAGAAGGTGTCGGGGCTGGGGTTGGGCCTGGGGAAGGGGAGGGAGCAGGGCCTGGGCCCGGAGTTGAGGCCGACGCCGGGGCCTCACTTTGTGCCGCCGCCGGCTCTGACACCGCCGCCATTTTGACAGCGTCTGAGCGTTTTACGACACCACCTCTCTTTATAAAGTGGACGCCTCGTTTTACGGCAGTTTGGGCAAGTCGCTGCTCATCATTGTGTACGACAGTTTGGGCAAATTGGAAATCGCTTTACGGATGAACGGGTGTGCCATTTTGAAGACAATGCTAAATATTAAGGCAAAACAAAACCTTAAATCCTGTGACTCAGATTTCAACACGACTGATGTCAGATTTCACTATCAACTGAAAGCTAGTGTGCTTCCAATTAAACCTGTTGGACTATAACCTGGTGTTGTGTGATTTTTAACTGAAAAACAAAACAGGGACAAGTTTAACAGTATTATGAAAGCTTTTACAAAAAAATTAGTTACATTCTCACTGTACAAATACAACTTTAAAACTCAAAGCAACCCATGATCATCAACATGGGCCAAACTGGTCAAAGTTGGGAGCCATACGAATCCTCAGTGTGGCTCTGGTGGCAAAAGTTGTAGGACAGGCCCTTTCTTTGTATACAGTCAGCAGAACAGTAAGCCCAGGGGTGTTGGCCCTCGAGTGCATTTTTCTTCCTTTCAGAACAATCCTAATGTAATCTTTGTGACCCATCACTTGTATCTTTGCAAAGAATCCAAAGCAACAGAGAAGCCAAAAAGCATCTCATGAAACACAGGGAATTCTGATACCCTGCAAGTCACCCACATCATACCCTGCTTGAATCGTCAACATGCATTCCACTGTGAGAAAAATTGATCAGCTTTAGTGTCAGAATTTTGTGAAACAGAAAATTCAGTGTAATTTACAAAGTATCAGCATTTTTATTTATCTCAAGGTTACTTATGCTGCTTAGTGATAACTGGAAAATTAAGGCATGTCATCAAGGAAAGAAAAATGTGTTCATATAGTGATAACTGGAAAATGTTACTCAATATAATTAATTGGTATTAATTATTAACTCATTCGCTTAATATTGGAACAAATTTCCCTGCCAACCTTTAGCACAATCTTGATCCCCGGCCAGTGCCTCAACTTGATCAGACTGTTCTGAACATTTCCACTTCATTCAATTGTGGGACATAAGCAATTTTTGTCAATCCCTAGTTACTCTTGAGAAAGTGGTGGTGAGCTGTCTTCTTGAACAGTTACATTCCATCTCTCATAGGAACTCCCCATGTCATTAGTGAGAGAGTTTCAGAATTTTGATCCGCGACACTGAAGGAATGGTGATATATTTCCAAGTCAGGATGATGTGTAGGTCGGAGATGAACTTGCAGGTAGTAGTGTTCCCATGTATCTGCTACCCTTGTCTTTTTAGGCAGTAGAGACGTCAAAATTTGAAAGTGCTATCAAAGGAGCCATGGTAAGTTGGTGCAGGGCATCTTGTACATTGTATACACTTCTGCCATTGTGCATCAGTGGTGAAGGGAGTGAATGTTGAAGCTGGTGGATGGGGTGCCAACGAAGTGTGCTGGATGATGTTGAGGTTCTTGAGTTTTGTAGGAGCTGTACTCAAACAGGCAAGTGCAGAGTATTTCATTACACTCCTATTTTGTGCTCTATAGATGGTGAACAGGTATTCCAGAGACTGGAGGTGAGTTGCTCACCACAGAATTCCCAGCCTTGAAACTGCTGTTGTAGCCACAGTATTTATATTGCTAGTCTAGTTCAATTTTTGTTCAATGGTAACTCCAGGATGTTGACATTGTGGAATTCAGCAATGGTTCTGCCATTGGCCATCAAGGGGTGATGGTTAGATTCTCTCTTTTTGAAGATAGGTATTGTCTGGCACTTGTGTGGCAAGAATGTTGTTTGCTACTTATTACACCAGACTTTGATATTGTCAAGGTCTTGCTCTTTATGTTAAAAATCACACAACACCAGGTTATAGTCCAACAGGTTTAATTGGAAGCACACTAGCTTTCGGAGCGACGCTCCTTCATCAGGTGACAGTGGAGGTCTCAATCCTAACTCAGAATTTATAGCAAAAATTTACAGTGTGATGTAACTGAAATTATACATTGAAAAATTGATTGTCTGTTAAGCCTTTCATCTGTTAGAATACAGTGATAGTTTCACTTCTTTCATGTAAATTTTTGCTATAAATTCTGTGTTAGGATTGAGCCTTCCACTATCACCTGATGAAGGAGCGTCGCTCCGAAAGCTAGTGTGCTTCCAATTAAACCTGTTTGACTATAACCTGGTGTTGTGTGATTTTTAACTTTGTACACCCCAGTCCAACACCGGCATCTCCAAATCATTGCTCTTTATGGACATGGACTGCCTCAGTATCTGAGCTGTTGTGAATAGTGCTGAACATTGTGCAATGATCAGAGAACATCACCACCTCTGACCTAATGATGGAGGGAAGGCCATTGATGAAGCAGAGGAAGTTGGCCTACGAGGCCTTGGACACTACCGTGAGGTATTCCTGCAAAGATGTCATAGAACTGAGATGAATGACCTCCAACAATCCAAACTTCTTCCTTTGTGTCAGGTATTACTCCAATCAACGGAGAGTTTTCTCCTTAACTCCAGTTTTGCTATGGCTCCTTGATGTCATACTTCATCAGTTGCCACGTTGAAGTCAAGGGCAGTCACTCTCACTAGTCCTGGGGCACAAGTCTTCAATACTATTGCCAGGGTATTGTCAGAGTTCATAGCTTCTGCAGTATCCAGTATCTTCATCCATACCTTGATATCACGTGGAGTGAATCAAATTGACTGAAGACTGCCTACTGCCACCTTCATAATGTCACTCACTTAGACCTTACATTCTACTTGACCGCATACATTTAAATTGGAACAATACAGAGAACATTAGTCTCTCTGCTGGTGGAAATGTCTTCTATATTTTATCAAGACTGGATTCAATTACTCACCTCCACACATATGTACGCATATCGCTCCCCCCCATACCATCTCTTTTCCATGCTGAGTAAACTTTGGTTTGTCCAAACCTCTGTTGCTGTATCTTGACTCACATCAAGTCAAAAATAGATGGGAAGACAAATGCTGAGGATGCCACAAAGAATCTACAAAAGAAATAAGTGGCCAAAGCTCGGCTAATGGAATATAATGTGAGTTATGTGCCTTGGCAGGAAGAACAGAGGGGCTGAATATTATTTAAATGTAGAAATAATGCAGAAAGCTGCAGAACAGTGAGCTTTTGGAGTCCTCATCTATGAATCACAAAAAGCTAACACCCAAGTTCGGCAGGTATCAGGGAAGGCAAATGTAATTTTGGCCTCTATTTCAAATAAGGGGGTTTCGCTAAAACTATGCAAGGCACTAGTCAGACAACAGCAGAAATGTTGTGAACAGTTTGGGTTCTTTATCCACGGGAAGATATTCTGACTTTGGAGGCAGTTCATTAGGTTGATACCAGATGTGGAGGGACTGCCTTATGAGGAAGAGTTGAGTTGGTTGGGTATGTACTCATTGAAATTTAGAAGATGAGAGGCGACTTTCTTGAAACATTGAAGATTCTTAAGGGATTTGACAGAGTAGATGCAAAAAGATTGTTTCCCTGTGTGGGACAGTCTAGGACCAGAGGGCATAATCTTAGAATAAGGGGTCACACATTAAAGACAGAGATGAGGAGGAGTTTCTTCTCGTAGAGGGTAGTGAATCTGCAAAATTCTTTACCACAGAGGGTTATAGAGACTGAGTCATTAAGTATATTCGAGGCTGAGATAGACCTAATTTTAATCAGTAAGGGATCAAGGGTCAAGGGAAAAGTTCAAGAATAATAGATCCGCAATGATGAGCTAATGAATGGTGGAGCAGGCTCAATGGGCTGAATGGCCTACTTTTTCTCTGATGTCTTATGATCTTATTGACCCATCATCCCCTCTGTCCACTGACAACACCCTCCATGCCCATTACCCAACAACCCCCATCCTCACTGAGAACACCCTTGTCTTCATTGCTCAAAACCCCACGTCCATTGACAATGTCCATTATTGTTCAACCTCCAACATCCCATGCCCACTGACCAATAACCCCTGCCTTCTACCACCATCCTTCAACCGCCTTGCTCACTGCCCAATACACCTCATGCCATTTGACCAATGCCTTGTACTCCCATGCCATTGACGGGCATTCCTTACCCCCTTGCCCATGAACCCCATGCCCACTGAGCGATCATGATATAAAATTCTTATTTAGTTTAGATTCTGTCATGGCCTTGCTCCGTCAGTCTCTCTCTTTCTTGACCCCTATACTACAACCCTGAAGCTCTGAATCCAGCAGCCTTTCTCTCGCTGCCACCAACCCATTTCTGGTAACGAGTCTTGGACAGCCAAGTGGGTCAGACGAGTGCCACATTGCTGTTATGTTAAAAGGTACCCCCCACCCCAGACCTTTTCTTACCGCTTTCTTGCTGGGTGAGGTGACAAGGATTCAAGTTAGGGTTTTAATGAAATTGGACTCCTGACCTTGTGGCTGTGGCAGTAAAGGCTCTGGGGTATGTTTATGGTGTTTGCCAGAATCCAGCTGTACACTTCCCACACTTAAACTCAATGTTTTGAAACATTGAGAACTCTTGGAGCATATAAATAAGAGTGAGAACAGCGGCAAGCTCCAGAGGTTGTGCTTGTATCATGGTCTTAGGGAAGGTGAGTCTCTCTATTTAATGCTTCACTTCTTACCCAGAATAAATGTCACTTTAATGTTCCTGACTGGGAGGAGGGGAAATACTTGAGGTTGTTCATTAGAATGGGACCAAAGGAAAAACTGGCAGCAGCTGTCCCATAACACAAGAACCAGTGAGGAGAAAAAGGGAAAAAACAGAACAATAGTGACCTCGAATGCACTGCCTGAAAAGTTGGTGGAAGCAAATTCAATTAAAGCTTTCAAACAGGAATTGAATGTACCTGAAAGAAGGAAATATATTTTCTGGGCAAAGGGCAGATGGGTCTAAGACCAAGAAAGATACGATGGGCCAAATAGCCTGAGATTCCTTCACTTGATGTGAATGTGAGACACAGCAAATTAAGAAATAGGGAGCAGGAAACTGCAAACTTAGCTATTGGCATTTTCCATTGACATCATCAAAAGTGTTTTCTAATTTTATATTTCTCAGAGACAGTGTGGAAAATACCCTCAGAGTGAGTGAGGAGAGAGAGAAGTGAAGAGGAACGGAGCTGAGGAATGCAGGAGGTAACAAGGAGAAGCAAGGGAGCAGCGAAGGGGGTGAAGAGAAGGGAATAAAGAGTGGGGACATAATGAATAGGAAGGGTTTGGAGGGATATGGGCCGGGTACTGGCAGGTGAGACGAGATTGGGTTGGGATACCTGGTTGGCATGGACACGTTGGACCGAATGGTCTGTTTCTGTACTGCACATCTCTCTCTCTCTGTGATTATAATGAGGAGGACCATTGAGGAATAAGGGAGGTAACAAAGAGAAGATTCTGAGGGGTGAGGGAGGTGAGGAGGGGAAGTGAAAAGTGAGGGAGATGAGGAGGTGATCGGTGAGGAGGACAAGGCTGAAGAGAAAGAGAGGTGAGGAGAGAGGAAGATAAGGATGGAAGCGTTAAGAATTGAACGAAGTTAAGAATGAGGGAGAGTGTGAGGAGTGAGGAAGGTGAGGGCAGTGAGTGTGAGGAGGCGGAAGTGAGGTGGATGAAGGTGAAGAGAAAGGCATGTGATGGGGAGAGGGAGGAGGCTGAGAAAGGTGAGGAGAGAGGAGCCATTCTAGTTTTAAGATCCTTAAGGGTTAGTAGGGGAAGGAACCAGAATGTAATCATGGCCAGGATTTGTGGGGGTGTAGGAGAGAGTTGGTGGAACACATGAGGAGAAGAGAAGCTTTGAGGAGCTGCAGTTTGGGAGGGAGTCACGGTTCATCAGGAGCTCCATAATAATTTGGCAGAGTGATAAGGATCGGTGAGTATCACTGTTTCAGATTTAAAAATGTAACAATTAAAGTGAGCGAATGTGGTCCTGTTCACTAGACTCTTTGTTCACAGTCTGTACACTGACACGACTAAAGCTAATATGAGATGATGGTAGTTTCCTGAGTTGGTTCCAGGTGTTAAAATCTCTTCACTGGTTGAAATGGCGATGACAGCAGCGGCTTCATCTCTCTTTCAGATGCTGAGGCTCCTGCTTGCCGTCACCCTCCTTCTAATCCAGGTCAATGGTAAGGAAACAAGAGAGCACTCGGTTCTGTGGGAATGCTCAAGGTGAAGCACATGAGTGGGACCAGCCTAGAGTCGTTGCTCCTGAAGTACTCACTGTATGGGGGAAATCTTAAATACTGTCATGACAGTATTTGGGAAAATGAATTAATCAGGAAAGTGACTTTGAAAGTGACTCAAACCCTGTATAAATCAATCAACACCCTCATGTACTTTAAAGTAGGAAAGTAGATCCTGTCTAAGCTATCGACAATTGGGGGCGGCACGGTGGCAGGGGGCGGCACGGTGGCACAGTGGTTAGCACTGCAGCCTCACAGCGCCAGCAGACCCGGGTTCAATTCCCACCTCAGGCGACTGACTGTGTGGAGTTTGCACGTTCTCCCCGTGTCTGCGTGGGTTTTCTCCGGGTGCTCCGGTTTCCTCCCACAGTCCAAAGATGTGCAGGTCAGGTGAATTGGCCATGCTAAATTGCCCCATAGTGTTAGGGTCGGTGTGGACTTGTTGGGCCGAAGGGCCTGTTTCCACACTGTAATCTAATCTAATCTAATCTAATCTAATCTAAATTCTAAACACTTAGACGTCTCAGGGCAACTTGGGATCGGAGATCATAAAAAATAAAATGCATCAGGATAGGTACAGCATGGGGTTAGCCACACAGCAAAGCTCCTTCTACTCTTTTAACTGAAATTAAAGCTCCCTCTACTCTTTTAAACTAGGAGTAAACTGAAAGTAAAGTTCCCTTGACACAGTCCTCATCAAACACTCCCACAACAGGGACAGCACAATATTCAATGCAGAGTGAAGCTTCCTCTGCTCTTTTACAACAGCAAGGAAAGAGGAAATAAAGTTCCCACAACACCATCTCCATCAAACACTCCTGGGACAGGAACAGCACAGGGTTAAATACGGAATAAAGCTTCTTCTACACTGCCCCTATCAAATGCACAATTAGAGTTATCACCCATCACTCTGTGATAGACTGAAATAAGGAAACACACAATGGCTGATACAGTGAATCTGTGAGTTTTATTAACCTTTTGGTTATCTGTCAGCATTAAGTGTCTGTTGTTCAATGTGACAAGCCTTGTGATATCTTATGAAGTTACAGGCACTAAATCAATATGGGTTGTTGTCATGGAATCACACAGTCTGATATAATAATCTGTCTTTGGAAATCCCTTAGATATGCCATGTGCCTAAATCTGGTACCATATAATGCACGTTGACTGCTTGTGAGGGTTTGGATCAGATTGCATATTATTCTCACTAACTCTGTTTTCCTTTACCTGTTAATGCTGCCTTCTTTGAAGCGGAGGGCATTTGCTTTGACAGACTCGGCTGCTTCCCAGGTGGATATCCATGGACAGGGACAAAGGAGAGGCCTGCTAACAAACTCCCCTGGAGCCCGGAAAAGATCAACATACGTTTCCTGCTGTACACTAGGCAGAACCCAAACAATTATCAGGTAGGGACACTTAGAACATCCTCACAGGCAGTCACCAATAGCAGGAATTTGGAGGGTTGAAGTATTGGGAGAGACTGAATAGGCTGGGGGTATTTTCAATGGAGTGACCTATTGAGGCTTATAAAATCATGAGAGGCGTAGACAGAAAAATAGCCAAGGTCTTTTTCCCACGATAGTGGAGTCCAAAACTAGAGGGCATAGGTTTAAGGTGAGAGGGGAATGAATTAAAAGGGACTTAAGGGGCAACTCTTTCACACAGAAGGTGCTGTGTGTATGGAATGAGCTGCCAGAGGTAGTGGTGGAAGCTGGTACAATTACAACATTTACAAGATCTTTGAGGGGCACATGAATAGGAATGGGCCAATGCTGGCAAATGAGACTCAGTTTAGGATATTTGGCCTGTGTGGAAGGATTTGTGTCTGTGCTGTATAACTCTGTGACTGTAAGAGGAATGACGGTACAGAGTAATTAATGCACATGTGTGATTTGATCCAATGTAAGTACACCCCTGGCCCTGAGTTCTTTGGCGCATTTGAAATAAGCACAGAGGTACTAGTTTGAGGCACTTATACAGATTTACACTGTGAGATCCTAGCCTGAAATTCCTGATTGTAATGTCAGTTATCACATCACCACTGTGAAGTGTGTATCAAATTCTAGCACCTACACATGCACAGTTAAATATAAAAAAACCTGGATGTTGCTAAGTGATACCTTTTCCTGATGAAAGGCTTATGCACAAAACGTCGATTCTCATGCTCCTTGAATGCTACCTGACCTGCTGTGCTTTTACAGCACCACACTCACGACTAAGTCAACTTTACTTCTAGATAACCTCTCTGACTCTCCAAAACAAATATACGTGTGGGTCTCATTTCCTCAGGGTAAGATTTCAATCACAAAGTCAGAAGTGGAGACGTTCGTCCGAGATTGCACAATGTTCAGCACCATTCGCAACTCCTCAGCTACTGAAGCAGTGAACGTTCAAATGCATCAAGACCTTGACAGTACCTTGAAGCTGGAGTTGAAAAGTGGCAAATGGCATTCATGCCACACAAATGCCAGGGCTCATAGCTCATAGATTCTGGATTAGTGGTGCTGGAAAAGCACAGCAGTTCAGGCAGCATCCAAGGAGCAGCGAAATCGATGTTTCGGGCAAAAGCCCTTCATCAGGAATATAGCTCATAGAGCCATACAGCATGGAAACAGACCCAAGTCCGTGCTGACCATGTCCGCAAACTAAACTAGTCCCACCTGCCTACTCCTGGCCCATATCCCTCCAAACCTTTCCAATTCATGTATCTATCCAAACGCCTTTTAAATATTGTAACTGTATGTGCATCCACCACTTCTTCTGGCAGTTCATTCCACACGCTAACCACTCTCTATGTAAAAAACAAGTTGCCCCTCATATCCTTTTTAAATCTTTCTCCTCACACCTTAAAAATATGCCCCTAGTTTTAAACTCCCCACGTTTGGGGAAAAGAACCTGTTATCAGCTTATCTATGTCACTCATCATTTTATAAACCTCTATAAGGTAAGCTCCTACTCTCCAGTGACAAAAGTCCCAGCCTATTTTTATTACTCAAACCCTCCATTCATGGCAACATTGTGGTAAATCTTTTCTGAACCCTCTCCAGTTTAATAATATCCTTCATGAAGACAGATCACAATATGACATAATGGGCAAACATGCAGTAACAGAAAAGACTTGCATCATTCTCCCTTTTCAAAATAATATTGGAATAGTGGAAGCCTTGCACATCCACCAATGTCATTTATTGTATCCATTGTTACCGATACGGTCTCCTCTACATTGGGGAGACTGGATGCCTCCTCGCAGAGCGCTTCAGGGAATACCTCCGGGACACCCGCACCAATCAACCCCACCGCCCTGTGGCCCAACATTTCAACTCCACCTCCCACTCTGCCGAGGACATGCAGGTCCTGGGCCTCCTTCACCGCCGCTCCCACCCTCGCCACCCGAAGCCCGGAGGAAGAACGCCTCATCTTCCACCTCGGAACACTTCAACCCCAGGCATCAATGTGGACTTCACCAGTTTCCTCATTTCCCCTCCCTCCACCTTACCTCAGTTCCAACCTTCCAGCTCAGCACTGTCCTCATGACCTGTCCTACCTGCCAATCTCCCTTTTATCTCTCCACCCTGGAGGCTTCCTGCCTCTATTCCTGATTAAGGGCTTTTGCCCAAAACATTGATTTTCCTGCTCCTTGGATGCTGCCTGATCTGCTGTGCTTTTCCAGCACCATTCTGATCTAATCTCCCTTCCCACCTATCTGCTCCACTCTCCCCCTGACATCACCTCCATCCCACCCCCATACACCTATTGTACTCTTTGCTACCTTTCCCCACCCTCCTCTCTGACCTATCACCTCCATCCTCACCCCCATTCACCTATTGTTCTCTTTGCTACCTTCTCCCCAGCCCCACCCCCACATTTATCTCTCCACCCTGGAGGCTTCCTGCCTCTATTCCTGATGAAGGGCTTTTGCCCAAAGCGTCGATTTTCCTGATCCTCGGATGCTGCCTAACCTGCTGTGCTTTTCAAGCACCACTCTGACCTAAACTCTGGTTTCCAGCATCTGCAGTCCTCACTTTTGCCAAGTGGAACCCTTCAGCCAAGGAGAGAGAGGCACTTAATGAAGCTAAATCAATTGGTGAATGCTTTAACTCATTGAATTTGTGTAGCTGTACACAGTCCTCAACTTAAGTCAATGATGAAAAATATAGAGCACTATAGGGATAAAACACTGAACAAATTCAGGAAAAACAGATAAAAACATTAGAGAACAATTCAGCGATGAACATCTCCAATAAAAGACAGTCTAATCACTGACCCTTGACATTCAATGGCATTACCATTGCTGAATCCCCCACCATCAACATCCTGGCAGTTGCCATTGCCCAGAAAAGCAACTGGACTCACCATAAAATACAGTGACTCCAATAGCAGGTTAGAGGCTAGAAATACTGCAGCAAGAAACTAATTTCCTGACTCCCCAAAAGCCTATCCATCATCTACTCATCACGAGTGTGATGGAATGCTTCCTATTTGCCCTGATGGGTGCAACTCCAACGACACTCAAGAAGATTGACACCAGCCAAGACAAAGCAGTTCATTTGATTGGCACAACATCCACTCCCTCCAACACTGACATTGAATAGCAGCAGGTCAAGAAGGCAACTCACCAGCATCTTCTCAAGGGCAAATTAGGGGTGGACAATAAATGCTGCAAAGGCCATATCCCACAAAAACTAAAAAAAATCCTTGACTTTTAAAATGATGACATTAATGATATTTAATCTTTTAATCTTGCGTCTGTCTGGATCTTTATTTCCTGCATGCCCTTAGAAAGGGAGTTATAATTCCTGTTCTTTATTGTCTGCTTGACTCTTCAATCTGCTTGGCTGATGAATCTATCTGCTCCTACACTTTTGGAGGGTGACAGACTTAAAGTTAGATCAAATTCTGGAAAATCCATGATCTTGTGAAAATCAGATCTTTACAGAAAACCTTTCTTTTGGTCATACAGAGAGCGTGGTCCCTCTGGTACTGACCACCCAATCAGGATCAAGAAAAACAAACCATGTGCTTGTGACAGCTTCAACTATATTACGAACATTTGAGGGGGGATCACTTCTAATCTGAATCTCAACCTGTTTCTTGTTATTTGTTTAGGAAATTAGTGGAACAAACCCTGAGACAGTAGATGCTTCAAACTTTGACCTTGATCAGAAATCAGTGTTCATCATGCATGGATACTTGGAAAATGGAGATGTCAGCTGGGCTGTAGATCTATGCAAGGTGAGAGCTGGTGATATGTATCACATGTGAGCTGGGGAAATGTACATAGTGATATGTACATAATGATATGTACGTCGCATGTGATATGTACATAAGAGCTGGGGAAACCCGCAAGGTGTGAGCTGGGCTGCAAGATGTGTGTTGGGGAAGCATGCAAGGTGTGAGTTGGGACATTGTGCAAGGTGGCAGCCACAGTCTGTGTAATATGTAAAATTAGGAAGTGTGCAAATTGTGAGGTGGAGAAGTGTGCAAGGTGTGAACTGGGAAAGTGTGCAAGCTGTGAGCTGGGGAAGTGTGTGCAAGATGTGAACTACAGAACTGTGCGAGATGTGAGAGCTGGTGATATCTGTAAGGTGAGGGCTGCAGAAGTGTCCATGCTGTGAGAGCTGGGGAGGTATGTCAGGGGTAACTGGTTTCTGTATAGAAGCCTGGTGACTTTCTGAAGTGAGAAGAGGGATGGCAAATGGGAAATAGGGCTGACAACCCTCGAGGATTGCTTTGGGAATAGACAATAAACCTCAGGAGCCAACATCACTGGGTGCTACAATCGATTGTGTGATATTTATTCATCCTTTTTCAACAATTTTATGGAGGCTTACAAAGGTAAGAGAGGCATGGATAGGATAAATAGATAAAGTCTTTTCCCTGGGGTTGGGGAGTCCAGAACTAGAGGGCATAGGTTTAGGGTGAGAGGGGAAAGATATAAAAGAGACCTAAGGAACAACTTTTTCACACAGAGGGTGGTACATGTATAGAATGAGCTACCAGAGGAAGTGGTGGAAGCTGGTATAATTACAACATTTAAAAGGCACCTGGATGGATATATGAATAGGAAGGATTTGAAGGGATATGGGCCGGGTGCTGGCAGGTGGGACTAGATTGGGTTGGGATATCTGGTCGGTGTGGACGGGTTGGACCGAAGGGTCTGTTTCCATGCTGTACATCGCTATGACTCTATGACTCTGTTTATCTTTATTGATACTGTAATATTGGAGGTACGGTAAAAGGCAACTTTATTGAGTGGGAATATGGGTGACCAAGGTCAAATGATGAAACCTCCAGGACTACATTCAGTGAGAGTTGGTGACCCTCACTGGGAGGAGGGAACTGGGGAGGGGGGGGGAGCAGTTGTAGTTTTTTGTGGAGAGTAAGCACCAATATGGTAGTGAATGGCCTTTGTCTTTACTGTACATATGTGTTTTTAAGCAGTCTGGGTGGGTTCCTGCAGATTGATGAGGTCAGCAAATTCATGTCAGATTCTGTTTTCTGCTCTCTAAGATGATTCTGCACATGGATGATGTAAACTGTATCTGCGTTGACTGGCGAGGGGGTTCACAATGTTCCTACAGCCAGGCTGCTCAAAACATCCGAGTTGTGGGTGCGGAAACTGCATACTTCCTGGACACTCTGGAGGTGAGTGATCAACCGCAACCCTATAGACCAGTGCAGACAGCCCATTGAGGAATAATACCTCATAGAGTAATCACCATATAGAACAGATGGTAGCCACTCTATAGAAAAGGCTTACAACATAACAGAAGCAGTGACTCTATAGAGATGTGTATAAAATATTGGTGGTAATTTCCTTTAATCACAGGATGTGGGTGTTAGTGGCAAGTGTAACATTTGTTGCCCATCCCTAATTGCCCCTGAACTGAGTGGCTTACCAGTCCATTTCAGAGAGCAGGTAGTATTCCACCATATTGCTATGGGTCCAGAGTCACAACACTAGGTAATTATGGCTAATTTCCTTCTCTAAAGGATTTTAGTGAAGGAGGTTTACTTGGCTTATATATCAACTTATTCACTGCATTTAAATTCCATCAGCTACCCTGCTGGGAGATAAACCCATTCCCCACAGCATGAGCTCCTGGATTACTAATCCAGTGGCATTACCACTGTGTCATTACCTGAAGTCAGGTATTCTGGGGCCAGACAGGAAGTGGTTAGGTGAGGAGGTGAAGGGGCAGATACAATGTGACCCCTGTCCGACGTTATCCCTGGACTGGATTTCATTCCTGTTCTCCGAATATTGAAAAATTCTACTGGGATTTAGTAAGAGAGTTCAAGCAGGGATTTGATAAGATACTCAAATTTACTTCAAATGTCTGTGGATTTAACTTTCTGCCTTATCTGCCTCAGAGTCACTATAATTACACCATGTCTGATGTGTACCTGGTTGGACACAGTCTAGGGGCCCACGCAGCCGGGGAGGCGGGGAAACGGACACCAGGCATTCCTCGGATTACTGGTAATTCATTCCATTCTCAAACTAATATGAACCGCTGTCTAAATGAAAGTCAGAAAGAATGGGAATCCCATGGACTGTGTGTCGAAGAGAAGCACATTTGCATTTTACATAATAGAAATGTGTTTATTTGTTGGGCTATTATTCAATATACATTTGTTTTTTTTTTCTCATTTGTTTAAGGGATGTGGATGTCAATGGCTGAGCAACCATTTATGCCCTTGTGAAGGTGGTGCTGAGCTGTCTTCTTAAATCTTTGTTGTGGGCACATCCTCAATGCTATAAAGGAGAGAGTTCTGGGATTTTGACCCAGGGCCACTGCAGGAATGGCAATATATTTCCAAGTCAGGATGGTGGGGGGCTCGGAGAGGAACTTCTGAGTGAAATGAGATGGAATTGATTAGTTAGAATGCTGGTTGATGGGGTGAATGGGAAGAGGCCAAGTTAGCAACCTGGAATTAACCCTGCTGTTTGTGAAGGTTATGAATAATCTAACAAATATGTTGAAAAACACTTCAAACAATCCCAGATTTATCCCACAGGGCTTGATCCTGTCGAGCCGTATTTCCAGAACACGCCACCGGAAGTCCGACTGGATCCCACGGATGCGTTCTTTGTTGATGTGATTCACACGGATGGTTCATCCCAATTTCCCAGTATTGGTAAGTGTCACCACTCAAATATTCAATCAGAGAAACCCGGACAGGGGATTGGGTAGGACGGGCTGTTAGGATTAGCCCAGGAGCAGGGCAAGGTATTCGGACTAGTTTAAGGATCCTGAGACAAAACAAAAGGTTAGCTGTAGAAAATGCTACTGTAATTCTTTGGCGAATAACAACTCCTCTCCCATTAAGGCCTGCCCACCATCTACAAGGCAGAGTGTAATGGGATACTAGGAGAAAGTGAGGACTGCAGATGCTGGAGTTCAAAGTCGAGAGTGTGTTGCTGGAAAAGCACAGCAGGTCAGGTATTTTATGAGGAGCAGGAGAATCGACGTTTCGGGCATAAGCCCTTCCTCAGGAATCTGATGGGATACTCGCCACTTGCTGGAATGGGTGCAGCTTCAACAATACTCAAGAAACTTGACACCATCCAGGACAAGGGAGTCTACTTGATTGGCTCCCCATCCACCATATTCAACATTCACTTCCTTCAGCACTGACACATAAAGACAGCAGTGTGTACCATGCACAAGATGGAGTGCAACAACTCATCTTGGCCTCTTTACTAGTGTGAGAACATAGAACATTACAGCACAGTACAGGCCCTTCAGCCCTCGATATTGTGCCAGCCTTTTATCCTGCTCTAAGATCAGACTAACGCACATTCTGCAGCACAAATCTGAGTGCAATGGCTGGAATGTTGTTATGGCTGTTATGGACTAGGCCAGACCATTCAAAACATTCTTAAGCAGACAGCCCCAGACCATAACTTTGCAATTTATTTCGATAAGTGTACAGTGAACATTACCCAGAATAAGTTATATAGGTTGACTACTAGATTTTAAACAAAGATTTATTCACAAAATTACACAATAAAATGCAAAGCACAGAAAAAAGAACCCGTACAGAACTCAGTCTATCGAAACAAGCCTTAATAGTGCTGTTCTGAATATATACAATAGTCCTAATAAATCAACTCCCTTTAAAACCCAATAGAACACATGCTTACAGGTTGAAGTTGAAAGGCAGAAAGAGAAAGAGTTTCCACACAGCTCCCTGTTGAATTTCTTACCAGTTCAAGACTGAACTAAACTGTTCAGCCAGAGAGCTGACCACTCCCCTTTCTTTATAGAGGTCATTTCTAAAACATGACCAGTTTGGCCTGAAGTCTCATCTGTTTACACATAAACAAAAGGCTTTGCAAAATTCTATTCATCTCTGTACCAAACCAGACCATTCAAAGCCTGGCCTGGTTTATTACCCCTCTGAAAGAAAATCAAGGACAGAGTATCCAGGGAACAGCTTTTAGAAAAAATAAGGGACTAGCTTTGTGACAAGGCCTATAGCCTTTGCAATATCCAGCACCTCCAACCAGTTCATGTGCAGTAAATCTGATTAGTTGGAGACCATGGGCCTGGGGACCTCAGGAGGAAGTTGTGATAGATCATGCACTTGGTACTTCTGGCTAAAGTTGCAACAGCTCAGGCTTGTCGTTCACATGGATGCACTGGCTTCCCCATCATTGAGGATGAGGATATTAATGGATCCTTCTCTTTCAATATAAATTATCCACCACCATGTATGACTGGATTTGGCAGGATTGTGGAGTTTTCATCTGATCAGATGGTTCTGAAATTTGCCTGGAGTTTGCTGTTTCTGCTGTTTAACATGCTGTTGACACTATTTTGTAGCTTCATTAGTGATTGTATGAGTGAGTGGAATCCTCTCTCTGTGGATCACTCTGAACAACTGTCTCCTGCTACAGGATTCGGGATGTTTCAGGCTTGTGGACACATGGACTTCTACCCAAATGGTGGTGAGGACATGCCAGGCTGCAGCAAGAACATCCTTTCAACAATCCTGGACATTGATGGGTTATGGCAGGGTAAGTTCCAGGTGGTGGCATTGTTCCTCAGGCAGACTCTGCTGCTGGGAACACCAAGCAGAGCCAGGGTACGAGGGAAAGGGTGTTCAATCTTAAGCAGCCCTCCGGGTTCTCTGCTGACATCACAGCACGTACCTTTGTCATAGAGTCATAAAGTCATAGAATCATATAGCACAGAAACAGACCCTTTGATCTAACATGTCCATGCTGACCAAATATTTTTACTTAATCTAGTCCCATTTTCCAGCACTTGGCCAAAATCTCTCTAATCACTTCCTATTCATAGACCCATCCAGTTGCCTCTTAAATGTTGTAATTGTACCAGTCTCTACCACTTCCGCTGGCAGCTCATTCCATACATGTACCACCCTCTGTGTGAAAACATTGTCCCTTAGGTTCCTTTTAAACCTTTCCCCTCTCACCTTAGACTTATGCCCTCTAGTTTTGGACTCCCCCAACCTGAGAAAAAGACCTTGGCTATTTACCCTAGGCATGCCCCCTCATGGTTTTATAAACCTCTATAAGGTCACTCCTCAGCCTCTGACACTCCAGGGAAAGAAGCCCCAGTCTATTCAGCCTCTCCCTATAACTCAAACCCTTCAATCCTGGCAATATCCTTGTAAATTTTTTCTCAACCCTTTCCAGTTTAACAGCATCTTTCCCATAGCAGGGAGACCTGAGTTGCATGCAGTATTCCAAAAGTGGCCTAATCACTGGGGTATTGTCTGTAAGATTTCCCTGCAGGAGCTGAGACAGTCACAGAAACATCAATACATCATAGCACAGGCCATTCAGCCCATTGTATCCATGCTGGAGTACAAAATTGATTGTTTAAGATGCTGGTGTCATGATGAGGGAATGTTGGGTCTCATCCTTTTCTATCTAGATTGATACTGGGCTTGTTTGGACACTCCTTGTTCAAAATCAGGAGGTTTGTGTTTATGTTCCACTTGTGGACAGTCCTGATACATGGAGACTGGAGTACTGAGTAAATATCTTATTCGATTCCTGACACCACAACCCATCCCACCCCCATTCCCCCCTCACACACCCTACCCCCCATATTTTCACTTGAGTAAACCATCTCCCTCCCTCGTGTGTAAGACAAAAACCTCTTGGCCAGGAGACAGACGGTTCTGGTTAATGATGGAGAATTCATGGTGCAACCCGTCAGATTGTTCATCCCATCAGCACCTCATCCTGCTTTCTAAAAGTGCAGGAAGATACAACCATAACAGCATTCTTTAAACCTCTTCATTTGTATAGCAACCGGTGTCATGGAGGTTATTTTGGTAATCCAGGGAACCAGACTAATAATCCAGGCAAAAGTTCAAATTTCAAAAGAGCACCTGAACAAATTTAAGATTAATTTGGAATAAAACAATAATCTTAAGAATTCATGATGCTCTTCAGGGAAGGCAATCTGCCATCCTTCCCCAGTCTGGCCTACAAACGACTCCAGACTGACAACAATATGGCTGACTCTTAATTGCCCTCTGAAGTGGTTGAGTGAGACAGTTAGGATAGTCAATAAATACAGCAACATCCATACCCTGTGAATGACATTTAAAAACAAAGTTAAAAATTGCACAACACCAGGTTATGGTCCAGCAGGCTAGCTACCTGGTGAAGTAGCAGCGCGACGAAAGCTTGTACTATGAGATAAACCTGTTGGACTATAACCTGATGTTGTGTGATTTCTAACTTTGTCCACCCCAGTCCAACACCAGCACCTCCACATCAGTTTAAAATAAGTTTGATCTGCCTCTTAAGCAGGAAATATCACTACATGTGCAGCCATTTCCCCTGAGGTCATAGACCCAGCACCTCGTGACAGAATGTTCCAGAAGATGACAATTTCCTTATTGAGGTTTACTGTCACTCTTGAACTGTGAAAACATTCATACCCACACATTGAAAAGACAAAGACAGTGCTGGTCCTGTGTCACATCTGTATTCCTGGGTCTCCTTGTTCAAAAGATCCAGAACCAGCCTCCAGGTGCATCAAAGTTGCACAGAATTCATTATGCATTATTAATTATGATTATTAATTAATTTTCAGGTACAAAGAACTTCATTTCCTGCAACCACTTCCGTGCAGTTCGATATTTTTCGGAGAGTGTTGTGTCACCTGATGGTTTTTTGGCCTTTCCCTGTGGCAGTGAGAAAGAGTTTCAGGCAGTAAGTATGAGAGAGGGAGTACGGCTCACTCATCTATACTCCTAGCAGCATTTACCAATCAAACTAAATAGCAGGGAACTATAGAGAACCCTTCAACATCAAACTTCAAACAAGCACAACAGGGCTTACGTACAGAGGGAAGATCAATAAGATCAGCTGTGAGCAGCTACTCATAGACAACACAGAGAACGCCAAACTAAACAACTCATTACAAATGAGTCCTGATAAAAGAAAAGGCCTCTGAATGATCAGAAACAGGAAGCTTTACTCAGTATCTACCTCTGGCAGATTGTTATCTGACTGGCAATACACTGGGGAAACTGGGTGCTCTGCAAATGAACTTGGATATTGGATATCTTTGTGCACAGTAGGCATGCAGGTGCAGTAGGTAGTGAAGAAGGTAAATGATACATTGGCCTTCATAGTGAGAGGATTCGGTACAGGAGCAGGGATGTCTTGCTGCAATTATACAGGGTCTTAGTGAGACCACACTTGGAGTATTCTGTGCAACTTTGATCTCCTTATCTGAGGAAGGGTGTTCTGGCTATGGAGGAGTGCAACAAAGATATACCAGACTAATTCCTGGAATGGCATGTCTGATGAAGAGCTTATGCTCGAAATGTCAACTCTCCTGCTCCTCGGATGCTGCCTAACTGGCTGTGCTTTTCCAGTGCCACACATTTCGACTCTGATCTCCAGTCCTCGCTTTCTCTATAACAGAACTGAGGTATGAAGGGACACTGCAGAGATCACTTAGGACTATATTAGGAGCATGAATGAGTCTCTCATAGTAACCTGTGAAATTCTAACAGAAGTAGACAGTATTAACACAGGAAGGGTGTTCTCGATGATGAGGGAGGCCAAAACTAGGGGTCACAGTTTAAGGATAGGGGGGTAGGCCACTTAGAATTTAGATGAAGAGGCATTTATTAACCAAGAGAGTGGTGAGCCTGCCGCATTCTCTGCCACAGAAAGCAGCTGCGGTCAAAATATTGAATGTTTTCAAGAAGGAGTTAGATACATTTCCTAGGGCTAAGGGGATCAAAGGGTATGGGGTGAATGCGGGAACAGTCGAATGATCCGCATGATCATATTGAATGGAAAAGCAGGTTTGAAGGGCTGACTGACCTGCTGCTATTCCTACATTCTATTTTTCTATGTGCTGTATCTGTCCAGGGTGCATTTGATGGGGACAGTGTATTTTGTTTCTTTCCATTTAAAAAAGTACAGTGAGCTTTACTTTGTATCTAACCCCATGCTTTCCCTGTCCTGGGAGTGTTTGATGGGGATAGTGTGTAGGCAGCTTTACTCTCCATATACAAGAGTAGAGAAAGCTTTACTCTGTTTCTAAACACGTGTTGTCCCTATTCTGGGAGTGTTTGATGGGGACAGATTAGAGAGAGCTTTGTTCTGTATCTAAATCTGTGCTGTACCTGTCCTGGAGTGTTTGATAGCTACAATGTCGAGAGAGCATTACTTTCAGTTTCAAAGAGTTAAGGGAGCTTTAATTTTAGTTTCAAAGAGTCGAGAGACCTTTACTTCAGTTTTAAAGAGGAGGAAGAGCTTTCAGTTTGAAAAAGTTAGAGAGAGCATTACTTCCAGTTTTAAAAAGTCGAGGAAGCTTTAACCTGTATGTAATCTTGTGCTATACCTGTTCTGGGAGTGTTTAATGTGGACAGTGTCAAGGAACTTTAATTTCAGTTTAAGAGAGTAGAGGGAGCTTTCCTCTGTATCTAACCCTACGCTTTGCTTGCTCTAGGAGTGTTTGGTGGGGACAGTGGTTGCTGCACACTGTTTCCAAGGGAGCTTGAATCATCTGCTGAGGGATCGAATTTGAGGCATTGGGCATTTTTGCAGTACGTGTGTCAGTCTGTTGAGCTGGATCTTTGCTAACAGTTTGCACAGAGTTCACCGAGAATTTGTGAGAAAAGGAGATGACTGAGTGCTCAAATGTAACCTCTCAATCTGTAAAGCAAGAGGAAAAGATGTGCAAAGATTCCTTTCTGCATTGACCAACTATGCCAATTGTTCCACTTTGATCAGTTCAGCTTTGAGGCTGTATTCCCAGCAATGAGCCCAACTGAAAGGTTCTTTGCTGCCATTGGGTGGTGCCAGTGAGCTATCTGCTACTTCCCGAGCCCTGGTCTAAAACACTAAAACTGTTTCTCACTTGCCCTCCAGCGACTCTTCAGCTGTGCTCCATTCTGCTTTGGAAATGTACTCTCTGGATGGGTGGACTGGGAGAATAGTCTCTTTTGACATCATACAGGGGGATTCACAAAACCAATCCTGCAAAATGGATTATCTCAAATTAGTTACTTGAGAACTCCACTTTCCCCCACCCATGGGCGTCTAGATCCAGGGCTTTCCTGAGACTCTCTGATGGATTGTCAGGCAGTTTGCTGTTGAACGCTGGGCAGTGTGGAGTCTGACAGAATCCCCCGAATACAGATGCAAGGTCTGCAGACTGATTGGCCATTATCAGGGCCTTTGTCACTAGTATTTGGGCCTTTGTCACTAGTATTTGGGATCGTTCTCTGCACTGGTTCCTGCACTGTTGGGAGTAAAGCTGATCTCTGATGTAGGTGGCGATGTGAACCTGAAGATTTTCTGTGTGTGTGTTCCAGGAGGAATGCTTTGCATGCCCAGCTGAAGGCTGTCCAACTATGGGCTACACGATCGGGCCATATCGCCCAGCACCTGGGCTTCTACACCAGACCTTCTTCCTTCGAACAGGAGAATCCAGCCCCTATGGAGGTGAGCATCAGGAGCAGTTTGTTAACCCTCTGCAGTTTGTCCTCACTAGCCTCAGAGTTTCCCAGCAACAAATAACCTCCCCACATCCCGATCCTATCCCTCTCCTATAAAACTAAAAGAACACCCTTGGCACTTAACACTCATACTACCCCTTCCCTCACTCCCTTAGCCCTCACACTCACCCGACCCTCACTCCCCCAGCCCTCACACTACCTGGCCCTCACTCCCTCAACCCTCATATGACCATGATCCTCACTCCCTCAGCCCTTACACTACCTCAACCCTCACTACTACCCCGACCCTCACTCCCTCAGCCCCGCACTACCCCGACTGTCACTCCTTCAGCCCTCACACTCACCCAACCCTCACACTACTCTGACTCTCAGTCCCTCAGCCCTCACACTACCTAACCTTCACTCGCTCAGCCCGCACACGACCCTCAATCCATCAGCCCTCGTACTCACCTGACCCTCACTGCCTCAGTTATCATACTCACTTCATCAGCATTCACACTCACTCTGTCAATCCTTTCTTCTTCAACCCTCTCACATTCTAGATTAGATTAGATTAGAATTCCTACAGTGTTGGAACAGGCCCTTTGGCCCAATCAGTCCACACCAACCCTCCCAGACCCATTTCCCTCTGCAAATGCACCTAACACTATGGGCAATTTAGCATGGCCAATTCACCTGACCTGCACATCTTTGGAGTGTGGGTGGAAACCGGAGCACCTGGAGGAAACCCACGCAGACACAGGGAGAATGTGCAAACTCCACACAGACAGTCACCAAGGCTAGAATCGAATCTGAGACCCTGGTGCTATGAGGCAGCAATACTAACCACTGAGTCACCATGCCACCCCTACACTGCCCCCACACTCACTCTGTCAACCATCAGTCAGACTCCCTTAACCTGCAATCTCTCTAACCTCACACCCACTGCCTGAAACCTCACCTCACTCCCTCAAACTCCACCCTCGTTTCATCAAACCTCACTTCGCTTGTTCAACCTTCACTCCATCCAATCACATGCTCCCTAAACATCATGCTCCCACCAATCTCTTCCTCACTCACTTGACACTCATTCAAACCTCTCAGTAGATCTGATAGATCACATACAGACTCAGGCCTCAATATCTAAATCCTACCACAACTATCCAACATTACAGTCACACTGGGTTGTATAATTCTTTAACCCCTTTCTGTGTTCTCATCACTCTCTCAGTTTGGCGTTACAATGTGTCTGTGACACTGTCTGGTTCCCACTCTGTTTCTGGGATTTTGAATGTTGCTTTGTATGGATCCAAAGGGAACACTCGACAGCATCAAATCACCAAGTAAGTGCCACTATTTCCAACATGTCTATTGGATTGTCATTGACCTGGATTTTAAGAGGGAGGGTCTCACACTCAATCGGTGGCTGATAGACCCTGTTCTGTGGTCTTGGGGGAAATGATCTCCCCCAACCCCAGATAATCTGATTGGCAGCTCCAGCAAGACCAGTAGCACCAGAACTAGGTGGTGGGCACTACCAAAGTGGTCAGTCACAAGCTAAATGGTTGGGCAGATAAGGGGTGACAGGGGTTATGGGGAAACTGGTTTTGAGGAACAGGTTGGAAAGATTGAAGGGAGGCATCTTGGCCTCATAGCGTTTTACATCATAGAAAGGACCCTTGGGCCCATCATGTCCACACCAATCAAAAAACATGCATCTATTCTCATCCCATTTTCCAGCACTTGGCCCAAAAGCCATATATGTATGATGTTTCATCTGCTCATCTAAATCCTCCTTAAATATTTGCAGGTTCCTGCCTGTTTGTAGTCTGTGAGTTCCATGATATATTTGCACAAATCCACTTGAAACCTCCTGCTGCTTTCCTTAAAACCATGTCCCCGGTTAATGATCCCTCTACTGAAGGGAAAAGTTTATCCCTATCTACCTGTGCTCCTCAGAATCTTGTTCAGCTCAATCAGATTCCCCTCCACCTACTCTGCTCTAAGGAAAACAACCCCAGCCTATCAAGTCTCTCTGCATAGCTGAATTATTCCAGCCCAGGCAACTTCCTGGTGAATCTCCTCTGCACTTTCTCTCGTGCAATCCTTTAGTATGGTAACCAGAATTGTACACAGTACTCCAGCTGTGGTCTCACTAATGTTATATAAAGCTCTGTCATAAAATCCTTGCTTTTGTATTCAATGTTCGAGCTAATGAAGACAAATATCACACAGGCTGCCTTAACCACTTTATCTGCTGATCCTGCAGCCTTCAAGGGTCCATGGACATGCACACCAAGGTTCCACTGATCCTCCGTACTTTATGGGTCCCACCATTCAACGTGTACTCTCCCGCCTTGTATGTGCTCCCAAAGAGAACCTCCTCACACTTTTCAGGATTAAACTCCATTCATCACTGTTCAGCCGTTTGACAAGCCCCATCGATGTTACCCTGTAGTCTGAGATTAGATTCCCTACAGTATGGAAACAGCCCATCCGGCACAACAAGTCCACAGTGACTCTCCAAAGAACAACCCACCCAGACCCACTCCCCATCCTATATTTACTCCTGACTAATGCACCTAACTATGGGCAATTGAGCATGACCAATTCACCTGGCCTGCAAGTCTTTGGACTGTAGGAAGAAATGGGAATCGCATCCATGTCCCTGGCACTGTGAGGCAGAAATGCTAACCACTGAGCCACTGAGCCACCCCGTGGTATTCCTCCTTACTATTTACCACACCATCAATTTTTGTGTCAGCTGCAAACTCACTGATCATACCCCCTTGGGGGAGTTGTCCTCAGTAAGTTCAAGCTTCCCTCTTGAAGGGGTATGACTTCCCCCTTCCTGCCTTTTATCAAGTTAGGGTTTTAAAAAAATCGATCTTCCCATTCCTGCCTGGCTGGACCACTCTTATCATGGCAAAGGCAGCATAACAAGGTGGCTCAGTGGTTAGTACTGCTGCCTCATGACATCAGGGGCCTGGGTTCAATCCCAGCCTCGGGCAACTCTCTGTGTGGAGTTTGCACATTCTCCCGGTGTCTGTGTGAGTTTCCTCCGGGTGCTCTGGTTTCCTCCCACAGTCCAAAAATGTGCAAGTTTGGGGAATTGACCCTGCTAAATTGCCCATAATGTTCAGGGATGCTTAGGTTAGGTGCATTAGTCAGGAGTAAATGTAGAGAAGTGGGTTTGGGTGGGATACTCTTCGGAGGATCGGTGTGGACTTGTTGGGCCTGTTTCCACACTGCAGGGATTCTTTGAACATTCCAGGTAGTTGGCTTAGTAACAAAAACACATTTGGCAAATTATGATGTATTGAAAAATGGGGGCTGGGTCGCCGATTACAGTGGGCAGCTTGGGATGGGTATGGGGGAGGGGAGGGGAGCTGTGCAACGGCTGTATTTTACATGCAATGTACTCTTCGTTCAAACACACCTAGCCTATGTTGGGAGGGAGCTTGTATCAAGCCTATGTACTTAGCATGCACATTCCTTTATCAAAGTATCCTTTGTTAATATATTTGTCTTTTTATTAAGTAATAAAGTACCTCATTATAATTCTTGGTGAGGGGATATTCAGTGCATTGGGTCAAACTCTACTTTCGATGCTCTGCTTTGGGAGCTGCTTCCTGTAGTGACCCAGTTGAAGGACAGGATGCTCCCCACCTAACCCCCTCCCCACCTCCCTCCACCTCCCCCCTCCACCTCCCCCCCCAACCCCCACCCATCCCATCCCCCACCCCCGATCAGTAACAGGGACACTGAGCAGGAAATGCAGCAGGAGTTTGAGTCAGGGACATTTTACTTTATTCCAGAGCGAAACTCCATCCAGGCAAAACATATTGGGCGCTCATTGATGCAGAACATGATGTGGGTGATGTTACCAAAGTGAAGTTTCTGTGGAACAACAATGTGATCAACATCTTCCAACCCAAGCTCGGAGCTGAGAGCATCACCTTAGTGCGAGCGAAGGACCACACCAGGTCAGTCAGTGCCCAACAATGGATTCACAGGTGAAGACAGCGAGTGGTAGAATTCACCCAGTAATGACAAGGAGGCTTCTTTATGGGGCAAAAGTGAGGACTGCAGATGCTGGAAACCAGAGTTTAGATCAGAGTGGTGCTGGAAAAGCACAGCAGGTCAGGCAGCATCTGAAGAGAAGGAAAGAGCAGGCTTCTTTATGGGGGTAAGTGGGGCTTCGCTAAGCTTAGTGACTCCTTTTATAAAATATGCCAAATTCCAAACCACAAACCAATGAAATCCATAATCTTTGCTGACAGAACAGTCAAAGTACACACTGTCAGAGGGTCAGTACTGAGGAAGTGCCGCACTGTCGGAGGGTCAGTACTGAGGAAGTGCTGCACTGTCAGAGGGTCAGTACTGAGGGAGTGCTGCACTGTCAGAGGGTCATTACTGAGGCAGTGCCGCACTGTCAGAGGGTCAGTACTGAGGCAGTGCCGCATTGTCAGAGGGTCAGTGCTGAGGGAGTTCTGCATTGTCAGAGGGTCAGTACTGAGGAAGTGCCGCACTGTCAGAGGGTCAGTACTGAGGGAGTGCCGCACTTTCAGAGGGTCAGTACTGAGGGAGTGCCGCACTGTCAGAGGGTCAGTACTGAGGGAGTGCCGCACTTTCAGAGGTCAGTACTAAGGGCGTGCCGCACTGTCAGAGGGTCAGTACTGAGGGAATACTGCACAATTGAAGGGTCAGTACTGAAAGAATGCTGCACTGTTGAAGGCACAGTATTGAGGGAGTCCTGCACTATCAAAGGGTCAGTACTGAGGGAGCATTGCACTATCAGAGGGTCAATGTTGAGGGAATTTTGCACTGTTGGTGAATTTTGATGGTCATGCTTATAAGAGGGTATTAGGGAGCATATTTGGATAGAGTTTAGATACTGATTAAACAATATTTAATTGACCAATAGAATAACATCAAGAGGCGCAATGTTCTTGGGTTCCTAATTGTAAAGTGGAAGGCAGGGATAAAATGGGATGAATGAAATGCTAACATAACTTTCCCAAATTTGATTTTCACAGTCTTATACAAACTTTGTAATGCCTGTTCCTTATTTTTCCTGATAGTTTCCGTTTTTGTGGGAATGAGATGGTTAAAGAGGAGACTCTGCAAACTCTCACTCCCTGCACCTCGTAGAAAAACAATCTGTGCTGATTGAACTACACACCAAATCTGTCTGTGAGAGAAACAGAGACAACTCTTCCATTCCCAATTCTGTCCTGAATGTTTCTGTGAATTGTCCTGGGAAATTTGGAATCGAAGAGAAGGGGAAATAACACAAATCAAGGTCACAGAGAATTGAATGGTAAAGGAATATTTCAAAATCCTCGACAAACTGTACATCGGAAAATCCGATGAGGTCAGATCATTCCTGTCAAAGCATCGTTCCAGTTTGATTTCATATTCCTGCACACACAGCTGGAGTGGATTCCTCCAACAGAAACAGATTTCAATCATCATTGATTAGATTCACTTGGATCCAGCCTTCTGTATCAATTAAATTTTAAAAAAAGGCAACTTGCTCGTTGACTAATTTCATCTTTCTACAGAAATTCAAAAGGCAGCGAATGAACAGATAACACAGAACTACAGGAGCACTGGCCAATTGTCCAGTGGGAATGAATGGGAAAGGATCTGTCTCCAATGGGATTGTGCACAGTGGGAATAAATGGGAATGGGCTTGTATCTATTGGGATTGTGTACAGTGGGAATGAACAGGAATGGACTTGTGTCCATTGGGATTGTGTACAGTGGGAATAAACAGGAATGGACTTGTGTCCATTTGGATTGTGTACAGTGGGAATGAACAGGAATGGGTTCGTGTCCATTGGGATTGTGTACAGTGGGAATAAACAGGAATGGACTTGTGTCCATTGGGATTGTGTACAGTGGGAATAAACAGGAATGGACTTGTGTCCATTGGGATTGTGTACAGTGGAAATGAATAGGAATGGTTTGTGTCCATTGGGATTGCGTACAGTGGGAATGAAGGGATTGGGATTTGTGTCCATTGGGATTGTTACTGCACGAGTGAAGGAAATGGGTTTTGTCCATGGGGGTTTTACTACTGGTGAAATGGAGTTCAATTCTGTGTAATGGGAGTTGGCAGTTGTACTTGGAATTCACAACTGGTGCTGATGAAAGTAGACTTTTCAAAGTGAGCTTTGAAGCGTGATAGAATACCACATGTTCAATACAGCATGATGAAACCACAGTCCACCAAACACTGTCAGGGCAGATATGGCATGGGGTTAGATACAGAGTAAAGCTCCCTCAACTCTTTTAAATTGAAAGTAAAGCTCTTGCTACACTTCCATTAAACATGTAAACATTTAGGGCAGGAAGCGTTAACTGTGATCATGCTGGACAAAGGCTGAGACTGACATATCAGGATAATGAGCTGTTTTTGAGGAGATTCTCAGTGTGAGATTTACGATAGTCAAGAGTGAGAACATGTTGAAATGCGAATGAATATATTTTTAATGCTCTGTTTATTTTTGAAAATGACTATTTTGAAAGTTAATGAAATCTGTAACTGATACAGTGGATCTGTCAACATGTGGCCGCTATGGAGTGTGAAA